>NC_084478.1:2852500-5252500 GCF_027409185.1 Cynocephalus volans
TCTTCTTTCTGTTTGGGCAGAAATGCAATAACAAACAGCCCAGGTAAGTGCGTGGCACGGACCAGGCTGGGATTAACTGTCTCACAGCAAGTATTGCTTGTTTCCGTAACCATCAACAAGACGGGTATAGAGTCTTCCTTTTGCGGTTGATAAAAGTTAACCATGATTGAGAATAGTAAGTGTTTCAGATGTGTGGCATCCTGCAAAGAGATAATAAAAGCAAATTCACACAGCAGGGAGAGATGCCCATGGTATTTGTCTGGGCTATCCAGAGAGACAGACCAATAGGATGTAGATATTGATTAGATGCAGCTATAGATAACAGATAGAGATAGAGATGTGAGGGTGCTTCCAAATGTTTGCAGAAAAAATAGAATTAAAAGGTAGTGCTAATCTTTTCATGAACTTTTTGATGGCTCTTCATATGAGAGAAGATATGCATATGTGGAGAGTTTGTTCGTGTGCTTTACAGAGACTGGGAAGTCCCACAACAGGCCATCTGCAAACTGTAGATATTGCTCACGCAAAGTATAAAAGCCTCAGAATGATGGAAACTGGTGTTGTAATTCTCAGTCTGAGACCAAAGGCTGAGAACCTGTGGGCCACTGGTACAAGTGCTGGAGTTCCAAGGCTGGCATTCTGATGTCCAAGGCCAGGAGGAAGACAGTGTTCCAGCTCCAGGAGACAGTGAGGGAAAGGGCTGAAATTTTTGCATCAGGGAGAGGGGTGTCAGGAACACGCCTCCACGATAACAGCATTAACCTTTTCATAAGGGCACAGCCCTTACTACTGAATCACTTCTTAAAAGTCCCACCTCTTGACACCATTGCATTGGGGGTTAAGTTTTCAAAACATGAGCTTTGGGGAACACATTTAAACCATAACAATTACATACTCCTAGAATGTGGAAATATGCCCCAAGTACCCACTGAATCCATGCCCATGTAGATAGCTTTGAAGTTTCACCATTTTCCCTAAAGATGCATGTGGCATACTGCATGGTCCTACAATTTATCTGTCGGATTAAATACTTACCATGCAGGAAATTGGCCCTGCATGAAGTCTCCTCACCCACATGTTGAAGACCTGGTGCTACAGCCCATTCTTTGTCTGGGGCATGTTTGTAGGTGGGTGAGCATGAGGTAAGGCATGTACCCCCATACCCCAAAGTGCTTAGAAAAGTCATTCGACGGAAAGTAACAATGCAAGGAAATATCTCCCTGAGCATGGAGGGTATGCTAACTTTCCTTCTGACCTTTTTTTCTGCTCCTCCATTTACTGGTGTGGACAGAGACTAACAGAGACTGCGTTGGAAGTGCTAAGAAAGAAAAATGTAAGAATTCTTTTGGTTTCATTTGGCATTTGTCAAATAATTATTCTACTCCCCCAAGGACTAGAGGAGCAAGGGTTGCATTCTTTGACAGAGACAAAAATTAAGAGAGCATATTTCAGTGTGTCTGCACAAACGTGAATTTGCAAAGCGGATGGTAGCTTTGTGGAAAAAAATACTTATGCACCATATTCCCATCTCTTGTTATGGGCCGAATTGTATCCCCACTGAATTCTTAAGTTGAGGCTGTCCCTCTTAGAATCTCAGAATGTGACCTTATTTGGAGACAAGGTCTTTAAGGTGGTGATTAAGGTAAAATGAGGTCATTAGGGTGGGCTCTATTCCAATAGGACTGGTGTAATTATAAGAAGAGGAGATCGAAGGATACAGACATACGCAGAGGGACGACCATGTGAGGACACAGTGAGAAGACGGAGTCCACAAGGCAAAGAGAGAGACCTCGGGAGATACCAGCCCTGCCACGCCTTGATTTCAGACTTCCAGCCATGCCTTGATCTCCGGCTTCAGCCTCCAGAACAAGAGATAATAAATGCCTGTTGTTTAAGGCCACAGATTGCAGGACTTTATTATGGCAGCCCCAGTAGAATAATATACTCCCCTTATAAACAAAAACGTTCTGCACTTCCTACTTAAATTTCCATCAGCCCTGCATGCACGCACACCTATTTAAAGAGGCTGTTCATGTATTCCTGGATCTGTACTTCACTCTCAGGCTATATCTACTTGGCCAACCCTAATACCACTTGGGGCTCCTCCCTTCAGTGACATACACCATTGTCCCACGACACTCACCTTCTCTAAAAATCCCCAGGCCAGATTTTTTTCTTTTCCCAGCTTCCACTCAGTTTTCTCATTTAAGTTCCCAAAATATCACTGACTTGCTGGCCCTGCCTGACTCCCAAAGGAAACAGAATGACCTGCTGCCAAAAACGACAGCTCTGTAGGACTTCCTGACAAAGCATTCTACCCTATTCAGTGATCAGCTAACTTCTCCAGAAAAAAAATGAGTGCACTTTTGAATGAAAACAGTAAAGACGTGCAGAAAGGAAAGTTTCAGAAAAGTAATGTATTCTCTCCCTGATTTAAAAAAAAAAAAAAGTGTGTGTGTGTGTGTGTGTGTGTGTGTATGCACACATTCTATGAGGAGACAAGTATAGATCCATTGTGAGCGTGGGGAATGAGGCTCCATTTGGAAGAAATCATCTGTATTATACTGTGTTGTAATATAGTGCAGTGTGTTGTTTTGTTTGTTGTGCTGCATTGTGCTGTATCGCACCACATTGTCAGGACTTGGTACAGCCCCGACATATGGTGGAAAATCAATAGGTGTAATTAACGCACACACACACACACACACATAACCCATAATGAGCAATCAATTCTTCTACAACACGTATTTGAAAAACACATTTGTTCCAGTTAGATTTACAAATTAGGGGATGACTTAAGCAAGCATAAGGCAATTTTTGCATTTGATTTTGCAAGATTTCATTTGGGAAAAAACAAGATGAGCAAAAAAAAATTTTCAGCCAAACAGAAAATGTCACCCAGACACACAATAGGCACGCATGTCCATGCCTCAAATGTACCCACACCTTCACTTTACATGTGTCTTAGAAGCCATGTGCACTCATTCCCAACTGGGGTGACAACTTCCTGTCCATTTTTAGGCAACCCACCTGTCTTAGTCTGTTCAGGCTGCTATAGCAAAATATCATAAACTCGGTGAGGCGATTTATAAACAATGTATATCTATTTCTCACAGATTTGGAGGCTGGAAGTCCACGATCAAGGCATGGCAGAGTCAGTGTCTGGTGAGGACCCACTTCCTGGAGGCAGCAACTTCTCACTGTGTCCTCGCATGGTGGAAAAGGCACAGGAGCTCTACCGAGTCTCTTTTATAAGGGCACTAATCCCATTCAAGAGGGTCTCACTCTCATGACCCAACCTCCTCCCAGAGACCGCACCTCCTAATACCATTGCCTCAAAGATAGGCTTCAACACGTGAATTTTGGGGGGACACATTCAGACCATAGCACCGCCTACAATATCCACTTTACAGTATCTCATACGCAGCCACCCTTCCAACCTTCATTTCCATGAGCCAACATCAGGCCTTTTTCTGGGTAAGGTCTGCTGATATTAATTGTATTATTTACATATGTCTTAATCATTTAATGCATGCAAAATGAGACTACCACTTTTAATCGACTTTTATCTTTTTATTTATTCATTTACTTTTTGATACATTATTTGTATGTATTTTTTGTAACAGTGACAACATCTTTCAGATTTGGCCCTACCCTGTTTTTTTCCATAAGCCCCATGGTTTTTATTGGGTGACTTTTGCATAGCACAATGATTTGGGGGAATGAGTATGTCTCTTTATGGCAGAACTGACTGTAGCTAAGAAACAAAGTTTGAGACTGAGTTTCTAGATTGATCTCAAGGGCGTAGTATGTCCAGAACTAACCCAGCTGGGGCTCCCCTGTCATGACCCTAATGAGGAAGGAAAATAGACCTTGGATGAGTTCCCATCTTCTCCTAGAGTTCCACACATCCTTGACCTGCTCTCTTCAGAACCAGGACTGAGTGTGTCTACATGCATTCAGTAGTAAGATTGAAAGCAGGTGGGCTAACTCGGGTGTGGTCAGTTGAAAGCAGGTGGGCTAAATAAGGTGTGGGCAATTTAAAGCAGGTGTGATATATGAGCCGTGGCTAATTTAAAGCAGGTTAGATAAATGAGGTGTGATCAATTTGGAAAAGGTTGGATAGATTAGGGGCGGCCAATTAAAATCAGGTGGGATACATAAGGTGTGTCAAATTTAAAGCACGTGGAATAAATCAGGGGTGGTCAATGTCAAACAGCTGGACTATATCAGGTGTGTTCTATTTAACGCAGATGGGACGAAACAGGTGTGCTTTATTTCAATCAGGTGAGGTCATGGAAAGAGTTCTGGACCAGAAAGGAGGAGAAGGTGCACCTGCTTCTAGTTCTGCATAGTCTATACAAATCCGTCCAATCTCTAGCCAGCAAAGGCATGTCCACAAAGCTGGAAGGGTTTGACCCAGAGACCTAAACAGGAACCACAGCCATAGTTGTACCACTTGAATTCTCTTCTCTCTAAACTCCTGCCTGAATATTACCTAAAGTCACCCCTGAGCACATCCTGGCCTCCACACCATGCTTCTCTCTTCTCCTTCAGCACAAATAACTATTTTGCTTTCAAAAGTTCCTCAAACAATTGCAGATAGATCTGCCATATGACCCAGCTATCCCACTGCTGGGAATATACCCAGAGGAATGGAAATCATCAAGTCGAAGGTATACCTGCTCTCCAGTGTTCATCGCAGCACTCTTTACAATAGCCAAGAGCTGGAACCAGCCCAAATGTCCATCATCAGATGAGTGGACATGAAAAATGTGGTACATCTACACAATGGAATACTCCTCTGCTATAAAAAAGAATGAAGTACTGCCATTTGCAATGACATGGATGGACCTAGAGAGAATTATATTAAGTGAAACGAGTCAGGCACAGAAAGAGAAATATCACATGTTCTCACTTATTTGTGGGAGCTAAAAATAAACAAATAAATACACAAATAACCTGGGGGTGGGGAAGGGGAGAAGACACAACAATCACAATTCCTTGAAGTTGATACGACAAGCGAACAGATATGAGGTTGTTGGGAGGAAGGTTTTGGTAATGGGCCACAATAATCAACCACATTGTATATTGACAAAATAAAATAAAATTAATAAAAAAAGTAAATATTTGAATATGCCATCGTGGTGGCTGCCCTTCCACAAACATAAACACTACGACTTCTTAATGAAGACTGTCCCCTGGGAACATTTGGAACTGACTTCAGACAGGTCTGCTGCAGGTTCAATTAAGGCTCTTCTGTTCGTAGCCAGCATGTGAGAGGCAGGGGCTACGTGGGATACCACGCTGGCCAGCTTCTCTTCTCTATCTCTGAGCAAAGAGACAGAGTGGGGTCGTCCGCCACAGGAAAAGATTAGGAAGAAGCATCTGTCCACTCGCCTTGGTCTGAATTAACTCTGAATGCCCGTGGTAGATGAGCAGAAAGATAAGTTGGGTAACACCACGGGCTCTTTCAATGGCCCCAGCTTGGACTGTCCTGGATTAGATTTGCTTAGGAAGGTCTGAGAAGGAAACAGACACTTAACCCCAACTTACTTTAGGAAGCTTGCCAGATGACAGCATGGAAGGCCCTAGGGAGGCCCTTACGTTTCCAGGTGGACGATGTGTTTGAGAGCTGGGAAGGGGATGGTTCCCATGGAAAAGGGGAGGATGGGGCATCAGAGAGACATTGGCTGGACGGAACCAGCGGCATGGGAGATGGAGTCCATGCTAGGAGAACGGCTCTAAGTAGGTTCAAAGACTGAACATGTTAATGACCTTGATGAAGATGGCAAGTTGACGAGTGTGTCTATGTGTCTGTGTGCCTCTGTGTGTGTGTGCGTCAGTATTCATTTATGCACTGTATGCATCTCTGTGTCTCAGTGTATGTGTATATAGGTGTGTTGTGTGTAGGTGTGTCTGTCTGCATTTGTATGAATGTGCTTGTGTATGTCTCTGTGTGCATATAAGTGGGTTGTGAGCAGGTGTGTCTATGTATGTATGTATGTGTTTGTGTATGTCTCTGTGTGCATGTATGTGAATATGTGTCCTGTGCATTTATGTGTGCACATTCATGCATGTGTGTATGTGTGTGCTTGTGTACGTATGTATATATGTGTGTCTGTATGTATAGGTGTGCTGTGTTTCATGTGCATTTCTGTATATATGTATATGTGAGTATGTACATATACGTGTCTGTATGATTGTATGTTTTTGTGTCTGTGTGACTGTGTGTGTATGTAGATGCCCATATGTGTGCCCAAGTGTGTCTGTGTGTTTGTGTCTGGGTTTGTCTCTGCACATATGTATGTCTGTGTGTACATATGCTTGAGTGTATAGATACTCGTGCATCTGTTTGTGTGTCTGTGTGTCTGTCTATGTATATGGATGCCTCTGTGTGTACTCAAGTGTGTCTGCATGTGTTTCTGCCGATGTGCCCGTGTGTGTTTTCATGTGTGTCTCTGTGTCTATGTGTGTGTGCATGCCTGTAGGTGCACACATGCCTCAGGTGACCCAGCTTTCACTCTACCCTGGGACACTTTGATTCAGTTTCTGGCTGGAATCTACATGTACATGTCTGGCTTACCCCTGTAATGCAGAAGGGAACATGCAAGAGGAGGCAGACCCTTGAAGATCACATTACCCAGCTTACCATCTGGCCTGAGGAGACCCATGAGGAGCCACATGGCTGATGGGTTCTAAATCCTCAACCTTTGAGTAACTGTAACTTGAAGTCCAGTCAGACAAACGCCGACATGGCCACAAGAGACTTTTATTAGTGGCACTCTGTCCAGGCAGGCATCAGACACGAGCTCAGGGCTCAGACAGGAGGCACCAGTCTGCAAAGCACTGTCAGAATCTCCTAACTCAGGACTTCCTAGAAGAGGCAAGGGGTGTTTTGTTTGCTTGCTTGTTTTAATAACTCAGCCCACTCATTTTACCAACCATCCAGGTGAGCATGGATTCTTACCACACCTGTGCTGCAGAGTGAGGCATCTAAACCCGTGGTTCTCAAGATATGGTCCCTGGACCGGTGGCACCGGCATCACCTGCAACCTTGTGGCGCATCAGTATTTCTGACAAGGTTGAACAGGATGCCGGTGCTCCACTCACACTCCAGACCCAATGGCTCAAAAACTCTGGGGGTGTCACAACAGCCAAGCCATGGAAACAATCAATGTGTCCGTCAATGGATGAACAGATAAAGAAAATGTGTGTATTTGTGATGGAATATCATTCAGGCACAAAAAAAAAAGGAGATCCGGACATTTGTGACAATGTGGATGAACCTGGAAGATATTGTGTTAAGTGAAATAAGCCAGGTGCAGAAAGACAAATCCTGCATGATCTCAGCTATATGTAAAAAGTGGGGGGGGGGGAAGAGAGAGAAGAAAAAGTAGAATCTGCAGAGATAGGGAATAAACCGGTGGTTACCAAGGTGGGGGAAGGGGAGGAAATGGGGAGATATTGGCCAAAGGGTACAAAGTAGCGGATGCATAGGAGGAACTAGTCTAGAGATCTATTGTACAACCTGAGGGCTCTACTTAGAACCATTGTACTAGACTCAGGATTTTTGCTAAAAGAGTAGATTTTAGGTGCTCTTGCCGCAGTAAGGTGGGGGGTGACTATGTGAAATCGTGGATATATTCATTTGCTTGACTATCATAACCTTTCCGCTATCTACACATATATCAACACATCATGCTGTACACCTTAAATAAATACAGTAAAAATTTTGCAATAAATAAATAAATAACCATCAGAACGTAAAGGTCTGATGATGGGACTTGGCCATCTATTTTCACAATCTGGAGGACTCTGATGTCACCCGCACTGGAGAACGTCTGGTTTTGAGGTCCTCCCTCTGACCACTGCTGGGACTGCTGTGTGCTGTAGCTGCTCTTGTGTGACTCAGTTTCCCGGGACTTCTTTTATGAAGGGCACTTTTCTCCCATCATGGAGTCATAGCATTTTGCAGTAGGACCCTAAGGAATGTCTACAGGTCATTCTCGGCTTCTTCTAAAATAATCCTTCAAGCTACTGCCATCACCTCTGAATCTTTCCTGAGGCTTTGCTTTCTGCCGATGTTTATTGCTGGATGCTGGTTTTCTGTGTTACTTGGTAACCCCCTCTGACTTTGCTTGATGTAGCAGCCAGAGGTGTGCCATCTGTCATTTTCTGAGACTGCAATGTCTTTTCCAATGAAGTAGTGAAGAGCTGCAAATACGCTGTGTCCTTTTGCAGGAATGCAAAGTCTTGTTGAGGGCTTGAGAAGAGAAATGGATTCATTCCCTCCTCTCATAGTGCCGTGACAACTCTAAAGCGCAGGAGGTGACCCTCAACAATAATATACCTAAAGGCATGGATACTTTCATTGACTTTTGAAAAGGCATACATGCATAGAACCTTTTATGACTCAAGAAAGAATCTATAGTTAACTCCTAACCCAAGCTAAGCTAAGATAGTTGTATATTAGGTGTCCAGGCACAGCAATAGGATTTCTTTGTCACCGGCCATTTTTTTTTTTCACTACTTCTGGCAATAATAAAGGCAGCCATTGTAAAGACAGCTCTAACATCAGCCAACACCTGCTCAGGTGTCTGTGATTTTTGGACCGCTCTGGCCAGTGGAAGGCAGTTTCCTTTAATTAATGTTTGTGTGATTATTGGAAGCTGAGTCTATTAAGAAATATTCTTTCATAACATGTGTATGGAGAAGCAGTGTGAAACCTGTCATTTTATTCATTTATTCATTGTGTTTTTGCTGAGGGTGGGGTTGGGCGGGGTTGTAGTTTCACTAACTATTTGTGGTAGAAAAGACCATTTATATCACCATGATTTTTTTTTTTAAGAAGGGGAAATTCATATAGCACAAAATGAACCATTTTAACGTGAATTTAAAACATTCACAATGTTGTGCATCCATCACCTACATCTAGTTTCAGAACATCTTCATCACCCCAAAAGAAAACCCCGTCCCCATTAGTAGTCCCTTCCCACTTCTGCTGTCCCCAGCCCCTGGCAAGCACTAATCTGCTGTCTCTGTGAATTTATCTGTTCTGAATATGTCATGTACATGGAATCATACATATCAGCCTATTATGTCTGGCTTCTTTCACTCAGTCTGTTTTCAAGGTTCATCTGCATCATGGCATATATCAGAATTTTCTTTTTTTTTTTTTTTTTAGGCTGAATGAACTTGTACATACATACCAAATTTTGTTTATCCATTTGTCTGTTGATGGGCATTTGGGTGGTTTCCACCTTTTGGCTACTGGGAAGAATGCTGCTAGAAACATTGACATGTGAATAGCTGTTTGAGATCCTGCTTTTATTTCTTTTTGTTAGATACCTAGAAGTGAAATTGCTGAATCCCATGGCAATTCTATGTGTAACTTTTAGAGGAACTGACAGGCTGTTTTTTTACAGCAGCATTCCCACCAGCAATGCACAGGGTTCTGATTTCTCCACATTTTAATTTTTTATAATAGCCCTGTTATTGGGCATGAAGTGGTACCTCCTTAAGAGTTTGATTTCCATTTCCATAATGCAATGCTGTTGAAAATGTTTTATGTGCTCATTGGTTATTCATTTATCATCCTTAAAGAAATGTCTTCTCATTTCTCATTTTCAAATCAGGTTCTTTGTTATTTGTTGAGTTGTAGGAGTTCTTTATATATGCTGAATATTGAGCCCTGATGATGGTTAATCTTATGTGTCAACTTGACTGGGTGAAGGGATACCCACATTGCTGGTAAAACATTATTTCTGAGTGGGTCTGTGCACGTGTTTCTGGAAGAGATTAGCATTTGGTTTCGTAGGCCAAGTGAAGAATACCCACCCTCACTAATGTGGGCTTGATCCCATCCATTGAGAACCCAGATAAAACAAAAAGGTAAAGGAAGGGTGAATTCTCTCTCTTCTTGAGCCAAGAAATTCAACTTTTCCCTCAGACATCAGAGCTCCTTGTCCTCAGGCCTTCAGACTCAGACTGAACAACACCACTGGCTTTCCTGGTTCTCCAGCTTGCATATGGCAGATGGTGGGACTTTGTAGCCTCCATAATTCTGTGAGCCAATTCCCATACCTAATCTCATATATATCCATATCTTTAACTCTACCTACCCATCTATCCATCTATCATTTATCCTCCATCTATTTATCTATCATCTATCATTCATTGATCTGTAGGTATATATTTATCTATAATCTATCAATCATCTATCTATCTATCTATCTATCTATCTATCTGTCTGTCTGTCTGTCTGTCTGTCTACCTATCTATCTTCTATTGGTTCTGTCTCTCTGGAGAACCCAAACTAATACGTTCCTTATCAGATATATGATCTGCAAATATATTCTCCCATTCTGTGGTTGGTATTTTCACTCTCTTGATTTTATCTTCTGATGCACAAAACTTTTAATTTGGGTGAAGTCTGATTGACCTGTTTTTTCTCTTGCTGCCTGCCTGTGCTTTTGGTGTCCTATCCAAGAAGTTATCATAACTTTCCAAAATACTTTCTAGACATGCTGATGTGCATTCAGAGTGGAAAACAGAAGATCTGGTCAGACATCTCTGTGCCCAGGAATTCCTGGGTACTGTTGGCTACCCAGAAAGCTGAGTTAAAGGGCGCCTTCACCCCATCTGTCTTCTGCTGAAGATAAGCCACCACCAAGGAGACACTGCTCCCCAGGGGGTTAGGGAGACAAGTCAATTTTGGCAAATGCCCAAAAGTGAGCTCAGTGGTTTTCTCGGGCAGACTGTCCCCACCTGTCATTGTAGGCTTCTCTTCCCATCCGGGAAGTGAATTCTCTGGCAATGTCCTGAGAATAGCCCCAATCCAGTTAACGGTCAGTCAGCAATGCCAAGTTCTGCAATACTTCAGGAAAGTTCTCTGAGTTTTGTTCTTATCTTTTCCAATATATATATATTGTTTTTTCTTAGAGAAGTATATAAATCTAGGCTCCTGCCGGGATTCTCTTTGTGGCTGCAAGAAGTCACATTCAAAAAGCATGCACTTGCAAAAATAGCAGTTTTCAAGGGGCTATATCTATTTTTCCCCTACAGGCAGTGACATTTGGAGATTTCACATGGACCGTGCAAATGCCCCTCAAGAGGGCTTTGGAAAAGGAAGGTGATACATAAGCCTGGTATGATATCTAAGACACCATCCCAACTTTCCACAGACAGCACAGGTTTTTCATCCTAATTAGACTTTGGCTTTCTCCTGTGCCTTCCAGACCACTTATGTCAACTTCTGGAAGGACCAAGGTGCAGCTGTCTGCCCAGAGGCCCAGAGCAGAGAACAGATATCCTCCAGGATTATAAATCGTGCAGCATATCAGCAGTTCTGGTGCCCTAATACCTGAGCTGTCTGCCTCAACCATCCCAGGAAAGAATGTTTCCGTGGTGTGATTTTACAGAGGCGGGTTTCCCACTGTGACAGGGGCCTCTCTGATACAGCCACTCATCAGGAGCCTTGACCGAATAGGTCCTTCACTCTCAATAATTGTGGCAGTGATATTTTTCCCATTTTACTCCTTAGGAAACTGATTTGCACTGCCCTGAAATGTGTCTCTGGGAGGAGAGCGTGTTTACTATTCTGTGGGAGAGAACCATCGTCTGTCAACGTCCTGGCTCTGACTTTAAGCGTACGTAAAATTTAGATGTCTGTGAGTCTCTGCTTCTTATCTTTGTTAGAGGTCACAGAGAGGTTTAGGACAACCATGTCTGCAGGTGATAAATTCAGGCTCCAGGACTGTGTGTGTGTATTTATGAGACAGTATACACTTTGGGGCTAGACTCACCAGGCTATACATAAAGATATCCAGCAGATTTTAATGCTCTAGAGAGAAATCCTTTGCCAACATTCATGTCATATCTGTAGATGCAACGCACTCTCGTAGATATGTCTGTTGAAACACATCACGAGATGTGATCTCCAGCATTTAAGCAAGTTCATGCTTATCAGTCACAATTTTAGCTGAGTAAACCTTTATTATCTGTTGGAAACACGTCTGAAGTTGTGGTGTAACTCAGGACATATTTTACATAAATCTCTTAAACTGGCCTTATGTGATTGATACGAACATGAAAACAAACACCAATGGGATGTGCAGTTAACACCACACATGAAGAGACATTTTCATGAACTGAATCTCTTCACTCTTGTTTGGAACTGTGGTTTCGGGAGTGAGAAAAATGTAGAAATAAAATGGAGACAGGAGAACAAAGACAACTTTCAATGCTACCCACAGACGCCTACAGAAACACACACACACATACATATACTCATGCAGAAACACATGCATGCATATGCCTGCAATCATATACATACACATACACATGTGCATACACAAACACACATACACCCATATAGGCATACACGGCACATCGAACACAGATATAGATACACACAAAAGAACATATGTGCATCTAGTCATGAAGAAACACACACTCACATGCACCTACACACATGCACATATGCACAAACACAGGTGCGTACACAAACATGCACACATACTCATACATGCGTACACTGATGCAGAAACACAAGCATACGTACATCTCCATGCATACACATGCATATGAGCATCACAATGTGCATGCACAAACACACATGCTACAAACATCACATGCAAACACATGTGCATTCACACACATGTACACACACAATCTCATGCCAAAACAGGCATGTGCATACACCTACGTACACGCAAACACATTTGCGTGCACAAACATGTATATGTACATACATAAACTAGTACAGAAACTCACAACTACAACCACACAGACAAACAGAGGCTACAGGGGTAACCCAGGCCAGAGCCACATGGGGCCTGTGTGACTCAAACTCAGAAGGGTCCCCATGGACAGCGATGAGGCCCTGGCGAGGCCACACAACCTGGAAGGATGCAGGCTGCAGGCTCCAGCCCTGGAAGCCAGCTGGGACAGCAGCCCAGTCCAGCCATTCTCCAGCCAGCCCTCCCTGCATCAAGGAGGATACACTTTGCTTCCTGATCTCACTGCCAGACATCAGCTTGGAGAAGCTCTTGGAGATGATGGTTAAGGGAGGGGTAGATGTGAAGGTCAGAGCATGCATTTATCCAAGAGGCACCATGCATCTCTGGAGACCCCAGCACAGACTCTCATTTCTACTGAATTTATACCATTCTATTCTCCCAGAGTGGTGAGAGCTTGTGAAGCCCATCAGATTAGCTGACAGATAGTGCAGGTGTACATTTTTCCCTTTGTTTGTCTAGAAGTGAGTCCAGCAAGCTTTAGCACCCAACTCCTCTAGAGGAGGAGTCTCGCTCAGCAAGGAGGGCTAATGGTCACTGCTTATTGACAAGGGCTCTGTCAAGTTGCATTTGCAAATTGAACTTTAATCCACTCCCGTAAACACGTGGTGGCACCCTGAGCCTTCGTGTTACAACCAAATCAGTTCAGCACCTTTAAAAAAAAAATTGGGCTCTAACTAGGTGCAAAATACTCAACTAACCTACCTGTCCACTTGGTAAAAAGCCCAGTGCCTGAAAAAGAGTAAGTTTATTTGTAGGACTGCATTCTGCCTTGAACACGTGAGCAAAAGGCCATCAAAAATGAAATTTGAGGGGGGAAAAGAAGGAATTGGTAAAAGGACACAAAAATCAACTACATTGTATATTGATAAATTTAAAAAGAAAAGTACCAGGGCTATGCAGAAAAAAAAAAGAAAGAAAGAAAATGAAATTTTACAAAGAAACTTGATGTGGGCCACCTGATAACAGACAATTTTTGTTTTTTTTTTCCTTCTGACAATTGCTTCAATTCTTTCGTTAGACTACTGGATGGGAGGCTTATTTTATTTTACTTTTATTAGGATGGGGACACAAATTGGCATTTATTTATTTATAAATTTTATCGTTTATTTTTGAAGTTTATAATATAATGTTATAAATAAGCATTTATTACAAGCCTTCTTGGTAACTCCAACAAAGATGGCTTGGAGCCCGTTGTCTGGTGGGAGGTTTAAGGTTAGGGTTAGCTTACCTTTCACACACAGAATGCTTGCGGTTGGGTATTTCTAGGTGGTATGATCTGAATGTTTGGAGCCTCCACGATCGTCTCCAAAATTTATACAATGAAGCTCCAAATCCTAGCATGGTTGTATTTGCAGTAAGGAGATAATTAAAATTAAAAGATGTCATAGCAATGGAGCCCTGATCCAATAGATTAGGCTCCTTATCAGAAAATACACCAAGCGAAGTCTTTCTCTCCCGCCCACCCCTCGCTGACCCCGTTAATCACATAGAAGACAGAGCATGTGAGAACACAGTGAGAAGGTATCATCTGCAAGCCAGGAAGACAGACTTCACCAGAAACTGACACTACTGTAACCTGGATCTTGGACTTCCAGCCTCTACAACTGTGAGACCATAAGTGTCTGTCATGTAACCCACCCAGTCTGTGGAATTTCATTGTAGCAGCCCTGGTGGAGACACCCTGTCCGGGGGCTTGGCACTTGGCTTTTCTGTCTCTGGGTCAGGTGGACTTCATAACCTACCATTTGGGGGGTTGTGTTCTAAGCCCCTGAAGGAAGTGGGCAAGCATGGTGGGGGGATGAAGAGATTGGCTGTAGGGACCAACCATGCCCGGTTGTGGTGTTACCGGGCACAGGTCTTGCTGCCTACCTCCTTTCAAAAGCAAACCACTCAAAAGTCAAATGTTGGTGAAAATGGATGTCAGCTGTTATGCAGGTGTACTGGCGACCTGAGGAGAGATGTCAGGCTAACCCATCTCTCTGGTAAACCTGCAGGAGAACAGCCAGGCTAAACTCATCTCAAACACTCAGATTTACTGAGGGGTTTTTAAAGAGGGGGCTGAGGGAATGGAACGTCGGAAATGAAAAGCAGGAGGGAGGTGACATGAGCCGAAGGGGCTCCATGGTCTCACCAGGTGCAAGGTCTCACCAAGGCTCCATGTGGCTTCTGGTCCCATCCTTGCTGTTATCTCGGGGTCCTGCGGGAGGGATGCAATCAGCACAGCTTTATTAATGTCTTCCTTGGTTTTCCAGGATCTGGATACTATGTGTCTCTTTGCAAGTCTGCAGCACCAGGTTGACTACAAATCACCTTCACATTTATGTAAATAAGACCGTCTGCCCCATCACCAAGGTCCAAAATATCACGTAACCATGGGAAAAGAGGGAACTCAGAGAAACACATGCCAAGAGAAATAAAATGTGTCCTTTTAAAGTCTTTTAGAACCCATCAGTTTTAGGTCCCAGCATGACTCCAGTCCTGCCCACTCCGACACTCCCAGGACCAGGAGAAAGCACACGGGTACATGTGTAGACTGTTTGATGTCCCTCAACACTTGTTTTTAACAGGTTGACAGAAGAGACAGAGGAATCCATGCCCAGTGTTACCGGGGCGGGGTGCACGTCCTCATTTTTTACACCTGCCTGGACCCAGCCAGCCCTTCTGCTTACTGTAGTGCAGCCTCATGGGAGAGAGGGCCTGTGCTTTGCTTAGAGTGGCAAATTTATATCTATCGATCATCTATCTTTATCTTTAATCTATATTTCCTCTCTCTCTCTCTGTCTCTATCATCTAAATATAGCTACCTATCACCTACCTGTCTTTTTACCTATCATCTAATACCTGATCATCTATCTATCCCTACTATACAAATGTGCTTCAGTGTGTAGTCAGTTAGACCTGCCAAATGCACAGATTTCATTTCAATTCAATTAAACACTCGAAGGGGTGCAGTATGAATGATTTCAAAGAATCAGGGGTCAGTCCTAGAGAATCCCCCAGGTATAAGAAAAGCACTGAGGAAAACCCAGCCCATAGTCCTGCCTTTCTTAGGGTGGGTGCTAAACAGCTGTGTACTCCAGGGTGCGTCCCGTGCTCTCTAGGAAACCCCAGTCATGGTCATGCAGGTTCCTGACCCTTTTACCATCTGGTCATTTGCGTGAATTCAGCTGATTATAACCCAGCACGTCTAATTAGAAGGTACCCCCATAAATTTCCTGCTGTTGATGTTACTGCATGGGTTCTGCCCAAGACAAACCCCTGGAATGCTATTTAAGAGCCAGAGCAAAGGAAAGGCTGGCCCCTGTGTATGCAGGAAATGACAGCTTCCCGCTGAAGGGGAAGGAACCCATTATTTAGCTTAAAGATAGCACCATCTTTAGAACAACTGTATTTAAACCAATGCATTTTGGAAAAACAAATAAGTATTTTAAATATACGTCTAGGCGTTGCAAAGAGACAATGCCTTAATCCTCATGACCTCCTGTTGACATCCACCAAATATCATTTCCCACACAATGTTAGGAAGGAATCTCACCTTCAGAATTCCCCAGGATCCGGACCACAGAGGCAACTTGCAAATAAAACTGGGTTACACTCCTCTGATTGCAGAGAATAAAAACCATGCTTTTTAACTCTCGGAAAATTTCTTCCGATTCAAGAAAAGTCTTGCTCCCTCATTCACGGTTAAGTTGAGGAGGAAGGGCCAGAAATACAAGAGGAGCTAGTTTCCTTAAAGGGTTTTGGCAATCAGCATCTGAACTCTCTCTTAACAAAAACATTTCCAGGGAAATCTCTATCCCTGCAAGTTCATTTTCTTTCTCCACTAGAAACTTTGCTTGGAAGCTACGCATCTGACAGTTGAGAATCTTTGAGTCTATATAGAGCTATTGGGATTGGCCTGGGGACTCTGGGCTTCCCTGAGAAAATGTCTCAGCCAGGCATTAATTCTGTGTCTCCTTCCAGTGTTATCCTTATCGTGTCATTTGGGGCAACTTCAATAATCTCTGAATGTGAGGTAATTATAGCATCGTATTTCTTAATTTACCCTTATCTAATTGTGTCCAAAGACTTCCAGTGCACTTGGCTGCAGCCTAAGATATTTCCATAAAATAATCATAGCTTTTAAGGGAGGGTTTAATACAATTCCTCTGAGCCAAGGAGAGGGATCTATTGTTAGCCTAACAAGTCCCCAATACAGAGGACATTCATCGTCAATAACAAGATCTCCTTCTGTGATTCCAGGGAAATGGTGTCCACACACAGTTTGGACAACACCGGGATGCTGGAGACATCTCTTTAATATAAGTTTTCTCACACTTGGCCAGATGCTTTTATTCATCTTTCTGTCTCCTCTTCTACCTTCATGACTGTGCACAGATTAATCTGCAGCTTTCCACTGTAGAACTTTCACATCATCTTTACCAGATTCCCAATTTTATTCCCAATGATATTGATATTAGTCAAAGGGTTACCTCTACTCAAAAATCCTAATTTGTAAAGTCTCCCTGAACAAGGTCAGAATCAACTGGGCCATTTGGTTTACCAAGTCGCTGGATGACTCTGCAGAATTTTGTCCAGGAGAATGAATCATTGTTCCACCTTAACGCTCTCTCTTATCTCCAAGTAGACAACGCCGTGAAGCTCTTCAGCATGATGGAAGAATCCATGGTTTCTTTTTCTTTTCTACTTCTTACATCTTCATTCTCAGTATACTCTGCATGCACCTGGCATGTTCATTGGTATGTACCACATGCTCAGCCGACACCATAGTTGTCAATAAATGTGTCGTCAATAAAAGTGTTGAATCTCAAGCCCTCCAAGAAAGTTAATTTTCTAATACTTTGCTTGGACAAGTCCTCCCCCTTATTACCTTGTTTGTCCATGTCTAACATTTTGTCTTTACCTAAATATTTGCAACATATTTCTTCTTTTGGGGGCCAGACCTAGCTACATCCCCAGATTGATTTTTTTTCCCCCTGTTTATTCAGCATCTCTTTTTTGGTTAATGAAAATGGTTTAGGGACATTTATAAATCGGGTTCAACATTCCAATCTGTTTCAATAATCCTTTCTGACTTTCCTTAAGTAAGCGAGCGATAACTGTTTCCAGGCTTGTGGGAGTTCTCCCGAGGATATACTCTGGGAGAAATGTTGAATCTTCTTGGGTTTTTCCTAAAATTCAGCTCATGTTCTCCCAAGTGTGTGCATTGTAACTATGCACACTGATTTCACTCATCTGAAAATAATACTGGACACAATCAGCGGAACTGTTTGCTCACAGAGATGTTTCATTTTCAACTTCTGGAAGAAAACCAGGTGAAAGGTGCAGAGGTGATTCCTGATCAATCACTGGCAAGACCCAGTCTCTATAGTCAGTTCCATGGCTTTTCCATTTTTTTGTCTTAAAAACTTGTAAATCAAATAAATTCGATTCTTGCATCTACCTCCTACTCTCGGTTTCTTCTCGCCTTCCCATAATCCCATTCCTTCTTGGGGAAGCAACTTAATTATCTACATTTCTATGTAAGAAAAGTCTACTCTAATTGGCATTTAAAAATTTCTTCTATGCATGTTTTTGCACACATTTTTCCATTGGCTAACTATTGAGAAAATATCTTAATCACGTCCATATACTACAGACTATCCTAATTCTGTTGGATGGTTGAGTGTGATTCTTAGGAGAACTGGCAAATTTTAATGAGTTCTAATAACATCAATACACGTAATTGCCAGAATTATTCTAACATGTGTGAACTAATATGTCTGCACTTCTATTGCTTCTAACCTATATGACCTTAAACCCATGAATGTGGTTTTCAAAAAAAAAAAAAATAACTCCGTGGGTGTTTTCTGTATCACATGACATTACAGCATCTGTAAGTGTTTAAGCCAAGTTGTGTCACATCTTTCACTGCAGCTGTTGCTCTCATGAAGATTTGCTTCTCTCCAAATATCCTGTGAGGCAAAACTGCTAATGCTGTTCTGTCACCGAAGGCCTCTCCTTGCAAAAAATAAAATAAAATAAAAATTATAAAAGGCTTGGTTATGGCAACAAAATATTCAAGGGAAAATCTATTGCCCAAATTTCATATGATACTTTCTGCCACTTGCACAAATGCCTGTGCGTCCGTGTTTCCTGCGGCAATCCAGAATCACAGCTAATGGAAGAGAGGTGTACCTCTCCCTTTTCCGAGCTGTTCTGAAGATGTGCTCGCCAAAGACACAGCACAGAAACTAAGGCTGGATTTGCAGAAAACACCAAAGCTGCACCAATGAGAGTCTCTTCCCATCCAGTTCAGCCTTTCTGTTGAACATATCTGCAATGGCCAAATTACCAGAAGAGAGTAAGTGATCTCTCCCATCTCCTTCCATCAGCATCACATACTCAGCATATGCAACACTGTGCAGGCTGAAAAAGTGGATCTTTCCCCAGGGTGCATGCACACACCTAACTGTGGAAAGGGTACATTGTACCTTTGTTCCTCCTAAGATCACACAGCCCATCCACTTGATGGACAAAGCTGATGAGAGAGGATTTTCCACAGAGCAATGTGACAGTCTTCAGTTAGGATGTGATGTCTCCTACTAGGATTCTCTTCCAAGTTTATGTATTTTGCTGCATGTCAGGATGTCCTCATTTGAGTTCAATTCAGTGAATACGTGTATCTTAAATGACTACTGTGTTTGTTCTGCCTGGGCTAGCAGCACCTCCAAAGAGCCTGGGCTCAATAGTGTAAAAAAGATGTCCCTGCAGTTCTCGGTGGTTTCCTTGAACCGTGAGCAGTCCCGCGTGGATGAAGTCACTCTGCTGCATGCCAGGGTTGGGTGGGATGTTGCCAGCCGAGGAGAAGTCACATCTGGGTGCATCCAGAAATCCTCAGAAGACATGAACTATGGAGATCATTGATGACAATAATGATCAGTATAAACTCCTCATGGTAACCCCATAGGATAGGGATTATTAGGATATGTCAAAGTGATATTGTGTTTTTGAATTTTTGTCCTGGCAGACAAGAGAAGCTGTCCATTATATTGTTTCCTTTTTATTTTTATTGCAGCAAAATTCACATAACCCAACATCAACTATCTTAAAGTCCATGATTCAGTGATGTTTATTGTGTGGACAATGTCTTGCAACCATCACCAGGGTCTAGTTCCAGAACTTTGTCATCGCCCTAAAAGGAGACCCCTGACCCATGCCCCATTCCCCTCTCCCCAGCCCTAGGTGACCACCAATCTGCTGTCCTGACGTGCTCATCCTGTCCATCTGCTACTTTGTATCCTCTGATCTACATGTCCCCACTTCCTCCCCCTCCCCCATCTCGTCCACGGTAACCACTTTTTTCTTCTCTATCTTTGTATATTTTACTTTTTTTTTTTTTAATTCACATGTAACTGAGATCCCGCCACATTTTTCTTTCCGTGTCTCACTTATTTTACTTAACATAACGTCCTCCAGGCTTCTCCATGTTGTGGCAAATAGCAAGATCTCACTCTTGCTTAGTGTTGAATAATATTCCATCTTATGCATGGATTACGGTTCTTTTATCTATTCATCTGCTGGGCACTTAGGTTGTTTCCATATCTCGGCTCCTGTGAATAATGCATCCCTGAACATGAGAGTGCAGATATCTTTATGAGGTGGTGATTGCATTTCCTTTGGGTATATACCCAGAAGAGGGGTTGCTGGGTCCTATACTAATTCTACTTTTAATTCCTTTAGAAATCTCCATACTGTTTTCCGTAACGGCTGTACCAACCTACATTCCCACCAAAAGAGTACAAGAGTTCCCTCGTCTCCTCATCTTTGCCAACATTTGTTATCTTCTGACTTTTTGATAATAGCCACCATAGTGAGAATGAAGCAATACAATAGTTTTGATTTGCTTTTCCTTCATGATTAATGATTCTGAGCAACTTTTCAAACACCTTTGGTGATTTTTATGTCTTTGGAGAGATGTCTATTAAGGCATTTTGCCCATTTTTAAAATTAGGTCATTTGTTTTTCTATTGTTGACTTGTATGAGTTCTTTATCAATTTCGGATATTAACCCCTTATGAGATACTGCATGTGGTTTGCAAAAACTTTTCCCCAATCTGCAGGCTGCTGTTTCACTTTGCTGATTGTTTTCCCTGCTGTGCAGAAGCTTTTTAGTTTGGCACTGTCCCATTTACTTATTTTTGTTTTTGTAGGCTGAGCTTTTGGTGCAACATCCAAAAAAATCATTGCCAAGGCCACTGTCAAGGAACTTTTTCCCAATTTTCTCTTCTAGGTGTTTTATAGTTTTAGGTCTTGCATTTAGGTCTTTTATCTATTTTGAGTTGATTTTTGTGAATGATGTGAGGTACGTGTCCAATTTCATTTTTTTGCATGTTGAAATTCAGTTTTCCCAAAACAATTTATTGAAGGGACTATCCTTTCCCATTGTATCCCCTTGGTTCCCTTGTCAAACATTAACGTAAGTTTGGATTTATTCCTGTCTATTCTGTTCCATGTCAATGTGTCTGTTTTTATGCCAGTCCCATACTGTTTTGAGTATGTTATATATGAGTACATAATAACTTGGTAATATAATTTTAAATCAGAAAATGTTATGCCTCCAAGTTTATTTTTCATTCTCAGAATGTTTGGGCTAATTAGGGTCTTTAATGTTTCCATACAAAATCTAACATTTTTTTTTCTATCTTTGTGGAGAACGCCATTGGGATTTTGATAGGGATTGAGTTACATCTGTATATTGCTTTGTGTAATATGTAGATTTTAACAATAGTATTTTTTCTGATCCATGATTATAGGATATCTTTTCACTTATTTGTGTTTCTTTTATTTCTTTCATCGATGTTTTATAGTTTTTAGTGTACAAAATTTTCACATTCTTGGTTGAATTCATTCCTACATATTTAGTTTTGATGTTTTTGTAAATGGGATTTTTCTTGATTTCTTTTTCAGTTAGGTTGTTATTTGAGTATAAAATGCTATTGATTTTTTGTATGTTGATGTTGTATCCTGCAACTATACTAAAATCATGTATTAGTTCTAACCTATTTTTGTGGAATCTTTGGGGTTTTTATATATAGGATCATGTCATCTGAAAGCACAGATAATTTTACTTTTTCCTTTTTGATTTGGATACCTCTTATTTCTTTTTTTTTTTTTAAATCTGGTTGCTTTGTCTAGTACTTCCAGTTCTGTGTTGTCTAGAAGTGGTAAGAGGGGACATCCTTGCTTTGTACCAGATCTTAGTAGGAAAACTTTCAGTTTTTCTATATTGATTATAATCTGAACTGTGTGTTTTTCATAAATGGCCTTTATTGTGTTGAGGAACTTTCCTTTGATACCTAAATTGCTGAAAGTTATTGTCAAGAAAAGATGCTGGACTTTGTAAAATGCTTTTTCTGCATCAATTGAGATGATCATGTGGTTTTTACCTTTCCTTCTGTTAATGTGATATGACCACAATGATTGAGTCACTTATGTTAAGCTGGTCCTGCATGCCATGGGTCAATCCCATTTGGTACTGATGCATAAGCTTCCTGATACGTTGTTGGGTTTTGTTTGCTAATATTGTATTTATTCTTTAGTCCAAGCCTATGGACCATGCACAGATGTTGGCTGATTGAACTCAGCTTGTTTATATAGCTGCTCTTTCATTCAGCACCTTTACCTCCTAAAAATAAACAGACCGAAATAATAATGATAATAATAACCACACCAAAACTATTTTTGCTTGAAATTATTGCATGGAAGTTTAAGACAGTGTGTTTGGGCACAATTTGATATCCATAAACTTTTTCTATTGGAGAGAACCCTTGATTTCTTCTATCAACCTAGTTAGGATTCTGCAAAATAAGCAGTTAAATGTTCCATCTTTAGGTTGGTTTGAAGGTGGATGATTAATGAATGAATGAAGATCCAGTTGAATCCATCACCTTCTTAAAAACTCACACAGGGATGTGGGGTCATCAAATCTTCTTTAAAGTGTATGAGGTTAGAAACAGCCCAGGATGCCACATACCTTAACAAGCCTCTTCAGGGTTAAGAGCCTGTAGACTCCAAGCATCTGCAGACTTTGGAGGAGACTTCAAATGAAGGGTTCACTGAAAAATGTGTGCTTGGCCATGGCTCAGTTAAAGGGTAGATAAAACACCATACCCTGAATCCTGCTGAGGTCAAAGGACCATCAGCCCATTTAAGAGCTATTAGAAGGGATTACATGGGCAGTTCCATAGGCAGCATGGTGTCATCTCAGAAATAGATTACCCCTAATCGAAAAAGCCAAACTCAAAGAAACAGAGAGTAGAATGCTGGTTACCGGGGCCAGCCTGTGGCTCACTTGGGAGAGTGTGGTGCTGATAACACCAAGGCCAAAGGTTCGGATCCATATATAGGGATGGCCAGTTAGCTCACTTGGGAGAGCGTGGTGCTGACAACACCAAGTCAAGGATTAAGATCCCCTTACCAGCCATCTTTAGAATGCTGGTTACCAAATGTGTGCAGGGTGGGATGTTTGGAGAGATTTCGGTCAAAGAATACAAAGTTTCAGTTAGACAGAAGGAATATACTCTAGAGATCTATTGTATAACATGGTGGCTATAGTTAATAATGGTGTATTATATTTTTGAAGGTTGTTAAAAGAGTAGACTTTAAGTCTTCTAACCATGAAAAAAATGATGTGTGAGGTAATGAAAAAGCTAATTAGCTAGATTTAGCCATTCCACGATGTATACATATATCAATACATCATACTATACATGAAAAATATGTACAATGTGATGTTCCAGTTAGAAAATTTTAAAACAAGCAAACAAAAAAAGTGTAAATAGCATGTTTTTATGATTTCAAAGGTAAATAAATTCTTCTTAAACAAAAACCTTAAGAAAAGAAAGAAAAGAAAAAAAAAACGAAAGGAGATTCCTGTATATCTCCATGCATGTTAATCTGAGAATACAGCCAGAGCAGGTACACACAGTAACCTAGGGTTAAATATCCTCTGTTACAGCATCTGGGAGGTGGTATTTTGGGAGCCAAGGGTTCACTAGGACGTCTCACTAAGGGGAGAGAATGTTCAGGGGTTGCCAGACCCCAAACAGGGAGAGCAATAGATGTCGTAGTCCACTTGTACTACTGGAACAAAATACCTGAGACTGGATATTTATGAAGAACAGAAATTTATCTTCTCACAGTCCTGGAGGTTGAGAGGTCCAAAATCAAGGCACTGGCAGATTTGGTGTTTGCTGAGCACTTGTGCTTTCTTAGTGTGTTCTCACATGCCAGAAGGACTTAGGGGCTACCCTGTTCCCCCAGTTCATTAATGCCTTTTATAAGGCATTAATCCCACCCCTGAGGGCTCTGTGTGCATAATTTAATCACCTCCAAAAAGCCCCACCTGTTAATACTATCACATTGTGGATTGACTTTCAACCTATTAATTTTGGGGGACACATTCAGACCATAGCAGTAGGGTTAGGAGAGTACATTTAGAACTGAGCTGAGAAGGTGGCCAAAAATTCTGGATAAGTCTTGGAGAATAGACAACATAAACCAAAGTGAAAACCACCAACTGCCAGCAATCGGGAGCCAACTGGAGGTGACGCAGACCTGAAGCTCAGAAGGCAGGTGCACACCTGGGTTCAGAGGCAGTGGAAACAGCATGGGACCCATTCACCTGTCATTGGAGAATGACAGAAGAACTAAGCTGGAAGCAAAGCCAGTGATGCCTTCTCAGCTTCCTTAACTGGAAAAGCAAATGGACAGCGCCCAGGGAAATTCTAACCAGCACAATCAAGAGAAAGATTTTCTTGCACAAGCATGTGTTTGGGAATCTGGAGAAACCACAGCCCCTGATCGGGTTTTGGGAAACACGTGGCAACATTGATTTCCTCCTGGTGAAAGCAAAACCCACGTTTTTAGCAAATGTCAACAGCAGGAGCTGGTGATGATGTGGTCCTAATGTTCTAACCAAAAGAATTGATGTTTTAATGTGTTGCCTGGATCACAGCACTTGAAAAATAAAAATATGGGGACATTTTTCTTCTGAATAATATTCTGTCCATTACCTAAAACATATCTAGGGGACATTGGGCAATGTCTAGAGGCACTTTTGGTTGTCATAACTGGGTGGTCCCACTGGTATCTGGTGACTAGAGACAAGAGATACTGCTAAGTTTCCTACAGTGCACAGGACAACTCCTAACACAGAGAATTGTCTGGTCCCAACTGTAGGTAGTTTTGCTACTGAAAAAATCTAAGGCAAATATTTTCCAATCAAGATTGTTTTTAAAAATACAGTATGCATACAAACTGTAAACGTAAGTCATTTGGAAGAAATGTTTCCCGAATGTACAATGAAATCATTAATTCATAATGTGGTGTTTAGAGGTCACTGGTTTTGATCTCTCTCCCTATCCAGTTTGAAAAAGAGAGGTTAATTAAATTATTCCAAGGGTACAGAGGTCTTAATCCTCATTGTTTTTGAAGTTCACCAAAGCAGGCTTTGTTCCCCAGCTGAATAAATAACTTATAAAATGGAACCGACATTTCAGATTTGTTTCTGCCCCGGGAGCTGCACTGGCGTGGGACGGAGTGGACTGTGGGTCTTTACTGTATCTCTTATACCAAGAGCTGGAAAAGAAGCCCCACAAATTCTGTGTTTCTTAGGATGTATGAAATAGCAACCTAGAAGATGATTTTTTTTTTAAAACCTACTATGAAGGAGTGTGGGTCTTACCAGATCCCTCATACCAAAGCCTGGGAAAGAAGCCCCACAGATTCTGTGTTTCTTAGCACGTATGAAACAACAAATCCAGAAGATTATGTTAAAAGCCCACTTTGGAATTGAGAATAATTGTCCACTGGATATTACAGACTGTGTAACAATGGGCCAGAGTGGGCTAGAAGGCAAAGCAGCATTGTTTTCAGAAAGACAGAGAGACCACCGAGGCTTAGTGCTGTATGCACCCATCTTTGCATGGTGACCTTCCTCTGTCTAAATCCCTTTTCTCCAAGCTGTCCTGTGATCTGGGGTTTCACTGCCCTTTTCCAACTTTACTCTCAGGACAGAAGCTGGTAACATGAAGACCCTGACCGTCAATTCAGGAAGCCAAGTTCAGTCTTAGTTCTTCCATGGCTGTTCTTTTTCTTTTGAGAAACATTTATTATGGCTCTTCCCCATGGCCAACAGACTCTAATCTGGCAGCCAGGCGTGTTCACGTCTTGAAACCCATGACCTTGTAGAATCACCTCCCCCAGAGCATGAGTAAGACCATTGATGTGGGGGATGTCAGTTCTGTGATGATGCTGCATAAGGTTGTGATGTGCATCTTTCTGGAAGGCTCTCTGTATTGACTTTGTTTCTTCTTTTATGAAACATCTACCATGTTGTGAGCTGCCCTGTGGAGAAGTTTATGTGATAAGAAATGGAGGAGCAGCCTTTAGGAATAAAGGTCCTCAGTCCAACCACCCATGAGAAGTGGAATCCTGCCAACCACCATGTAAATGAGCTTGCAAGTGGATCTCTCCCCAGTTGAGCCTTCTGATGAGACCCCAGCCATGGGCTACACCTCGATTGCAGTCTTGTGCGATCCTTAACAGAGGACCCAGTTAAGCTGAGACAATGAATATGTGTTTTTTAAGCTTCTAGGTCTGTGATGGTTTGTTACACACCTGTAGCTAAACTAATATACTCCATAAGCCAAACGTTTTACCAGAACTTGAGACCACAGTGGTAAGGAAGCTACTGACCCTTTCCCAGCACGTTCACATATTAGAAGGGGGTTTGCAATCTGGCAGGGTGACTGACCTTGAGCAAGTGCATTTATTTCTGTGTGATCTTATGTTCTCAACTTTCCAAAGAGACTAGCACAAGGTTTACAGAGATGAAATATAACTATAGCATGTGAAAGTGTTTATACAACATAAAACTCACTAGGACTCGAAAAGTTTGGAGTTATCTCAGTGGGGCTTTCTTCCCATGGTGCAATAAACATCTCCAGTAACAACTTCTCAAGTGGCTCAAATTTTTAAATTGGTTTTCATCCTTGGAAATTGTACAGTCTTGCCCTTTTAATCTGAAAGATTGGTTAGAACAGAAAAGAAGCTAAGAGTGAAACAGGACTCATATAAACTCTCTCCTCTATTGTCTATCTGTCGTAAGCAAACTTAGGACATCCTTATGATATTAAGACTGTATGAATAGATAGGTCAATAGATAGATGTAAATACAGATATATATCACAGCGACCAGTTATATAAAACTGGTCTCTATGAAAAAGTAACCAAGGAAATCATATATATATATATATATATATATATGTGACGGTGTGTGTGTGGGTGTGTGTGTGTGTATGTATGAAACACTATTGTGTGCGTGTGTTTGTGTGTGTGTGTATAACACACTGTAGTGTTATATTTTGTTGGGTGCAAAATACAGTAGTCACCCCTTATCATTGGGAGATACATTCCAGGACACCCAGCGGATGGATGACTGAAAGCATGGATAATACCAAACTCTACATTTACTATGTTTTTTTTTTCCCATGCATACATACATATGTATGATAAAGTTTAATTTATAAATTAGGCACAGTAAGAGATTAACAATACCTAACAATACAGTAGAAAAATTATAACAATATACTGTAGTAAAAGTTATGTGAATGTTCTCTCTCTCTCATAGCTAGCTGAAACCAAACGAGGTGAAACCACAGTTAATGGGAGACCACTGTATATAATTGTTGGTTTTCCTTTGAATACAGTATTTTTCTAATGCATTGTGCCCAGTGAGATTGTAGTAGAAAGAGTTTGTCATTCGGCTTCTGAATGGTATTAAGAGAGAATTTCCCGGAATGAGCAAGTCAATATCCAAGAATGGCAGAGCTAAATCTGGGCAACATGGGACACCATCCATTTATTTTTGGACATAACTGTCATAACATTTACTTTTTCAGTATGTTTCCTCTTTGCTTCCAGAAGAATCTTGCACTTTTCTGCATGCACACAACAATTGATTTACAGATACCAAGCTGCTCCAATGGCGTGAGTAAAAACAAACCGAAAACAGGGAGGGTGTTGTCATTTTTAGGAGTGTGCGCTGGAGACGGAAAACCTATATTAAAATCTAGCTCCACTCACTCATCTTTGTCTCTGGCACAAAGCTACCTTTCCTGTGTGTGTATGAGTAAAATGGAGATGGCAGACAATAGATAATGTCTTCTAATACACAGATATGCGTAAGGTACTCAGAAACAGTGTCTCACACATTGCCGATCCAGGCCAAGTGTCTACCTTGCTAATACAATTACTGTGTGCTTCCTCTTTGAGCACAGCAGACTGCTGCTCTTGATGATAAAAGTCACCAAAAATAATACAGTTTTTGTGCTGGAGAGACATAAAACAGCTCTGCGAAATAGAAATGATAGTTTGTCTACTTATCTGACTTTTTACCTTTTATGTAAAGGGTCTCTGGGTTCGCATGTGAATGTGGTTGATAAATTATAAATCTCTAGAAACTTTGGAGATTGAATTTCCCATCTGCGTGGTGTTTCTGGTATGCAAGGTAAACTACTGCAGTTGAGGTCATTGTTAACTCCACGTGGAAAAAAAACGGTGATCTATTTTCAGACCATGTCTTACTTGACTTCGGAGTGACCTTGGACACAATAGTTGGGTGACTGGTTTTTGTCCCGTGTCCTGGGAATCCCCTCAGTCCTGGTCACCGTACAGAGTGGATTCTGCCTCTTCTTTTGTTTTGTGTTGACTTGGTTTCAGGACAATAACCTCCGTTGTTTTCCTCCTGATACACTTTACACGTCGTCAGTCCCATTTTCCAAGTCGTCTCTTCTCAATGACATTCTGTACCTGAGGAGTTTGGGGATCGGTCCTTGAGGCATTCATTTCTACCATTGCTACTGCTGGGGTGACCTGTGCAGTCTCACATCTTGAAATGACTTCCTCTGCCAACAACCCTCAAATTTATATCTCTAGCCTTGATTATTCTCCTGAACTAAGGCTCCCATGTATCCAACCACCTACCCAACATCTCCACTTGGATGCTTAGTGGGCATGTGATTCATATCTATGTTCATAGACCTCTCCAATTCAACCTCTCTCTCTTCCTTTGGAAATGCCTTCCTTCCAACCTCCCCAGTTCTCTGGCCAAATTCTTGGAGTCCAGATGGACTCTTATTTTCCATGTCCACATGTATCATTGAAGAAATCTTACTGGCTTTACTGTCTGTCTTAGTTTCCTGTGGCTGCCATAGCAAAGTGCCAGCAACTGGTTGGCTTAAAACAACGTAAATTGACTCTGTCATCATTATGGAGGCCAGAAATCTGAAGTCGAGGTGTACGCAGAGCTGCTCTTATTCCAAAGGCTCTAGAGGAGGATCCTTTTGGAAGATCCAGAGGGGAATGTGCTCCATGCCTCTCTCCCAGATTCCAGTGGATGCTGGAAATCCTTGGTGTCTTTTGGCTCGTAGACGCATCCCATCAATCTCTGCCTTCAGCTTTACAAGCCTTGTCTCTGTGTGCACGTCTGTGTCCCAATTCCCCACTTTTATAAAGCTATCATTCATATTGGTTTAGGAGCCCACCCTGCTTCAGAATAACTTAATTAACATCCACCACATCCCTGTTTCCAAATAAGGCCACGTTCTCAAGAAAAGGAGGTTAGGAATTCAATATATGAACTTGGTTCTAAACACAATTCAACTCATAACACCATTGTGATCATTTTAAATTACACAACTCATCTGCATTTGGTTCATGCCATGTTGTGCAACCATCACCATATCTAGTTCCAGAACATTCTCATCATACCAAATGGAGATCCCGTTCCCATTAAGGCCCCATTCTCTGCTCCCTGTACCCTCTGGCCAGGCCTAATCTGTTCTCTGTCTCTGTTTAAATGCTGGCTAATGTGGGGTATTTAAAAAATATTGTATTAGTCTGTGTTCTCCAGGGAGACAGAATCATTAGGATATGTTATAAATACATGAGAGGGGATTTATTAGGGGAATTCGCTCACACGACTGTGAAGAAAAGTCCCATGATAGGCTGTCTGCAAACTGGATGCTGGTAGCATAGCTCAGTCCAAGTCTGAAGGCCTCAAAACCAGGGAACCCAATGGTGTCCTTGGTGTAAGTCCTGGAACCCAAAAGCTGAAGACTCTTGAGCTCTGATGTCCACAGACAGGAGAGAAGAGTGTATCCCAGCTCCAGCGGATAGAGAGAGAGATTCACCTTTTTTCTCTGTCTTTTGTTCCCTCTGGGACCCAGTGGATTGGATGGTTTCCACCTACATTGAGGATGGATCTTTCCCACCCAGTCCACTCAGGCTCTCATGTTAATCTCTGCTAGAAACACCTTCATGGACACACCTAAAAAGATAGGTTTACCAGGTTTCTGGGCATTCCTTAATCTAATCAAGTCAACACCTAGAATTAACCTTTACATACATTATAAGCAAATGCCCGAGCAAATGAATGTCTGATCCTACCTAGACAGTTTTGATGTCTTATCAGGTTTGCTTGGAGCCTTCTTTACAGCATCCCCTGCATAAAGAGCACAGAACTTAAACGACCTCGCTCCTGGATTGTTCAACGTGTTGACCAAAAACTTCGATGATCAAATTCCAGGGCAGGCTTTCTAAGGCTTGCCCAATTAAAACCAGCTGAAGAAAAGCCCAATTCACTCCCTTGAAAAGAATGAGATTAGCATATCTTATAATGTGGACAAGTTGCAGGCATAGCAAATAAAGAAGAATCCAAAGCCTAAGGGTGATGAGGTCAGGGTTTCATGCTGACAAAGGAAGGAAGGAAGGAAGGAAGGAAGGAAGGAAGGAAGGAAGGAAGGAAGGAAGGAAGGAAGGAAGGGAGGAAGGGAGGAAGGGAGGGAGGAAGGGAGGAAGGAAGGGAGGAAGGGAGGAAGGAAGGAAGGGAGGGAAGGAGGAAAGAAAGAAAGAGAAAAAGAAAGAAAGGGAAGGAAGAAAGAAAATCAGCAATAACCTTAAGTGTCTTCTGGCTCTCAAGATTCTAATAAGAGAATAAGTAATTATTTAACATGTGCAAACACTTGTCCTGACAGAGTGCATGGGTCACTTGTCTTTGCAATCTTAGACCTTGCTGGATCTGACGCAAACGTGCTGAAAGAGTAAATAAACCCAATGAAATATGTCAAAGCAGAGATAACACTGGCCATTTCCAAAAACTTGAGGCTGTAAAACATTGCCTCATAAGCTCGACATTTGCCTTAGTTTATGCCACGTGACTATGTGGGCCACAAATCCGAGAATCAGATTTCTTTGAACACCGAATTAAAATCAGGACACGGCAAAAAAAATGGTTCCCTTTTATAGAACTTCCTGCTTTTTTGTGGCTGGGGTTTGCAGTAAAAATACTGGTTCTATTTTTCTCACTGTTGGATTTAGTGATGAAATTAAACAAACTGCCAAGGTCAACAGGTATTTTGCACGCGATCATGGAATTTATGTTTGAGTATGTGTTGGTGTATTTAACAGCACGGTAATGGAAATAGCATTTAGCGAGCAATTGCTAGATGCCAGGCACAGCAAAGGCTAAATAACTCCACCAGTACTTAGAATTAGGACAAATTCCTCAGGGGTGTTCCAACACTTGGATGCAGGGCACGGAGAAGCTTGTCATGCTGAAACTTCATAACAGGAACAGCACACAGATCAAGCTAATATCTAAGTTCCTGCAACTGAAATAGACTAAAATAATACACCAAAATCAAAAAAAGAAAAAAAAAAAAAACCATAGGAAAAAAAAGTGCATGCTTTTAAGAAACAATTTCTTCCACCCAAATTTTGCTCATTATAAAAGAAACAGTGGAATCTACCTGATAGATATTCCTTTTTATGTTTTGCTTAAACAAATGCCAAGATGTTCTTTTTTAAAAAAAAAAATTAAACTGAATTTCTGCAAGCACAGTATCATTTCATCAACAGGTTAATGAATTAGGTGAATGAACAGGCTAACTGGAAAGCATCCAAAGTCAGAAGCACTGTTAACAATCACCAAGTAATTCATGATTTGGGAATATTAACCGATTTCTTACTAAATTAGGTCAACAGAATTTCTCCTGGTGAACTCTGATTCAAATTTCTTGGCTGCAAATTTACTGTGTCTGTACTTCATGACTGTTTTCCTTTAATGTGATATTTTTAAGTTCTTCATAAATTTAAGAACAATTTGAAAGTTTACATGAGGTAAAATAAGCATGGTGATCATAATTTTCTAGCATCACCAACCAAGAAATGCTTCTTATTTACAAGGGTTCTGGCTAAACCGGATTTCTCTCAAGAGACTAGGCAAAAATCAACTCTATCATGCATTCCCTTTAATTCATCCCTTTTGAGTACCATTCACATATTTTTATTGTCATGAAAAGAATGCCACTCTGGGCAATGGGCTTTTATTAACAAAGAGAATAAAATTGAAGAAATGTCATTAAAATGAGTGTTTGTGCCCCTGACGGCTGCCTTTTCTGTAAAGCAAAGTGAAACCATGGTAGCTGGGTGAATGCACTGTTTGACAGACTTACTTTGTTTTTAAAGGAAAACGTGTTAAGAATTACATGTCAACTTTCCTTCCAGAGTTGAGAAAATGTAAGAGCTTCTGGTAAACCACAAAATGTGGACAATTTAAGGACAGGGTTGCTTCTGTTCTTTTTGGCACAAAGAACTGATGGAGCAAATTTTTCTGCAGATCAGTGTTGAGAGGGGCTAGATGCGCACTTTTTTGTTCTTGCTGGTACAAGGGAGGAAGCAAAAATTAGGCATTTAAAGGTTAAAGCACAGAGTTTATCCCAAATATGTCCAGCTCATAAGTTGGGGGTTGCCCGTAGGACTTTCCTGCCTCTAGAAACTGTGGCAATGCTTTGTTTAACTTGGTTTCCAAAAAGTCTTATGCGTGTGGTCACACCCAGAAGCAGCGGGACACTTCCAAAAGTTCGCTCATAGCATCTTTGAATTTTCTTTTTTCCACAAACTTTTTGTATTGCCCTCATATATGCAGCAACCACATGAGCATGAGAACTCTTGTACAGATCCAGTTCTGTTAAGGATTTTTATGGAGTGGACATATTCTGATGTGTCCAGTTACCCATCTTATAAAAAGTCAGGAAAACAAGATGAGCTGTGTCTCACAAAAGTGTCAAATGCATTAAATTCTAGGTCTTGTTGACTGGGTTAAAGATTTACACTGGGTGCGGTCATCCAAAAACAAAGGCGGCTTGGGGGAAAATACATAAATTACTCTTAAGCTACTGCCTGGATTGGTATTATTTAGAAACAAGTTAATGCACCTAATTTCTTCCAGACGTTTCCTTGTGCAAACAATATTCTTCAGTCCCCCTCAGCTGAGTCACCACCAGACGATCTGTTTATTTGCCTATCTGTGTTGTCCCAAACAAATGAGAGACCTAGCTATACAAAGTAATTTTCAGAAGTTGCATCCATTTTAGAAGACATGTGAAATAAAATGGAGAGGAAATTCAATGCCGAGAAATCCTCAGAGCTGCACACATCTGGTTTTGATTTGGAACTGTATTTTTTATTTTCATCTTGTAGCTTTCATTTTTCAAAGTGACTGGCAGGAGAAAAATTTTAATTGATGCAACCCTTTTTCCAACCAACAACGTCCTGGCTGTCATCCCTGAAACTATGTCCCAAGATTCTATGAAAATGTATCCACGATGGAAAAGCCCTGTGTTCTACTTTTTTCCGACCCTTGCAAAAATCCTTCTTAACTGATCACACATGGCATAGTGTAGCTAAGGTATCAATATCTCACTCAACTAAGAAGATTGAAGTCGTATTAATCCCCCGTGCCACACACACACATATTCACAGCCCTACTTAGTACAGCCAGTCCTGTAGATTTGCATGAAGTGGTCGAAAAGTCCATTAGGTAAAAATAAACACAAGCTTTATTCAGTTTATTCTGTATCTCAAATAACTAACTTCTTCAGTGATGAATTTTCATTTTCTTCCTCTTCTCAGGCATAGAGTAAAGCTGTCTTAGTGTCTGTGAGCTGCTACAACAAAATATCACAGACTGGGTGGCTTAAACAGACATTTATTGCTCACGTTTCGGGAGGCTGGAAGTCCAAGATCAAGGCATGGGAGATTCTATGTCTGGTGAGGACCTGCTTCCTGGTTCATAGACAGTGCCTTCTCACTGTGTCCTCACATGGTGGAAAGGGTGAGGCAGCTCTCTGGGGTCTCTTTTATAAGGACCCCATTTATGAGGATCCACCCTCATGACCTCATCACCTCCCAAAGACCCCACCTCCCAATACTATAGCTTTAGGGGTTAGGTTTCAATATATGAATATTTGGAGAGACATAGAGAGGTTTCAAATATTCAAAAAGATGAAATTAATTTAGAGAGGTCCAGGGAGGAAGCGAATCAAAACAAAACAAAACAAAAACTGAATATAAGTGGTTGTTTCTTATCTTGGAGTCAAGATCCTCCATATGCAGAAATCCACAGAAGGCATAACCCTAGACTTGACAATTTATTTTTCAAAGTCTCCCAAATGTTGATTCATGTATTTGGGTGCTGTGCTACTAAGTGCAAAAAAGGTCAGCATTTCTGCAATATTTGGTGAAATTTTTTATCACCTTACACAAACCTTCTTTATCCGACTTTCTCCTTAAAATGTCTGCTTCGTATTAATTTAGCTGCAGAAATTTCCAGGTCGTATTTATGCTCCTACTTTAATTTTTCCATGTCTTCCCTCCTAGTTTTTCTGTTATGGGTTTCAGTCCCTTGCAAACAGCACGGACCTAGATTCTTTTCAACTCGACCTGAGAGTTTATGTCTACTAGGAGACAGTTTCGGTTGATAACATTTTTAGAATTTATTTCTCGTGTTCTTTTGTGTCCTTTCTATTCGCCTTTAGTTTTCTTTGCTTCAATTCTTTCTCTATCCTAATATCTAAGTTGTTTTATTGCTTTGTTTTTAATATTCCTCCCCTCACTTGTGAGAAATCCGTGTTTTCAGATTTCATTCTTTTAGAGATTGGTGTCAAATTTAATATGCATAATACCATTGGCAGAAAAGAAAACAAAGCTAACGTTTCTACTCTCCTCCTAAACAAAGAAACAACTTGTTTTAACTCTGTTCATGTCATTTCTCTCTGACACATTTATCATGATATTAACTACAGTCCCACCTTTAGTTATTTCCTTTATGTTAGTCCTTGTGTTATCAATGGTGGGTGGAGGTGGTGTTTTCTATGACCAACACTGGCTGTGACTTATACACTCTGATACCTTTATTCTTTTACTCAGCAGTGTTTTTGGCTTCCCTGTCTTCTTTCCTTCCTCCATGTCTAGCGTCCTGTACAGCATCCTTTAGCAGCTCTAACAATGAGGGGCAGTGAGAGGGGAAACTCTCTGTCTTTGCAGCAGTGTATTTATTTTCTCCTTGCTCAGGAAAGACTCAGCTCAGTGCAGAGCTTCAGACAGCCAGTAATTTCCCTTCAGTGCTTTGAAGACTGTAGTAGTCCGTTTCTGTTGCTTATAATGAAATACCTGAAACTGGGCAATTTATAAAGAAAATGAAATTTATTTGCTTACAGTTTCTGAGGCTGGAAAGTCCAAAGTCCATCTGGTGGTGGTGACAGTGACCCACGGGTCTCACATTGCAAGATGGTGGAAACAGAGAGAGCAGAGAGAGAGACAGACTCTCTCTTCTTTTAAAGCCCTCAGAACCACGCCCATCACCATTTTTAATCAATTCACTACTGCACGGTCCTACAATCCAATTACCTCTTCAAGGCTACACCTTTGAATCACCATAATAGGATTTCCCACCCTCTTAACAGTCACAGTGAATGCCAAGCTTCTAATACATGAAACTTAGGGGACACAATTTAAGCTTCAGGGAGTTTGGGGGGACATAATTCAATCCACTACAAAGACATCGTCCCACTGTGCCAAGGCCCCTCCTGAGCTTGATGGGATGTCTTCTCTAGGTCGCATCAGATGGTGTGGGACCAATCTATGCTTTTCATGCTGTCTATTTTCAGTTTTCTTCTTTCTTGTTGGACCTTCTCCATTTTCTTTATAAGTTAAGTTGTGTCTTGACTTTTCCATATCATAATTTTGAGCTCTGAGAACAAAAGTGTGTCATGGATCCTAGAAAATCATGGACCATTATTTTTTCAAATATGGCTCAGCCCTATCCTATGAATGCATCCCTTCAGGAGTTTTGATAAAAAGTTTTGGAAACATCTCCTTTGGTCCATGGCTTTCAAATTCCTTTTCATATTTGCCATCTCTTCACTATCAGAAATCAGAATTGCCTCCTAGCCTCTGAATTTCCTTTCAGTTTAAATGGTGCTTTGGGTTATTGAGTGTTTCCAACAATGTGTGTGTGTGTGTATGTGTGTATATATATATCTGTATATACACACATAACAATTGTAAATATATATGTATATATGTGAGGGTACTTCAAAGACTTGGTGGAAAAATAGAATTAAAAAATAATCTGACATTTTTGAAAACCCCTCATATGTGCATATATAAATATATATAAGTGAAAAATACAGATTGCCCCCAAAGCATATGTGTATACACGTTTACATATCTATGTAAGTATATATATGAGGGTACCTTAAATTGTTTATGGAAAAATAAAATTGAAAATACTACGAATCTTCCCATGCACTTTTTGAATGAATATGTACCCTTGTACGTATTTACTTACAGGTAAGTACGTGTGTTTATACATGTATATTTACAAATACATTTTATTCTGTTTAACACCCTTTTCTTCTTCTTTCATTTATTTATTTATTTTGATTGACAGATGAAAATTTATATAAATCAACAAATTAACATTTATGGTGCACAACACAATGTTTTTTTATGTACATACATTGTGAAATGACTAAATCAAGCTCATTAATATGTCCAGCACCTGCCGTTAGTATCATTTGGGGGGGGGGGGGGTAAGAAACTTTAAAATAGATTCTCCTGCAAACTTTCGAGTATACGATACACTGTTACTCATTGCAGTCACTGTGCTGTACGATCCGTCTCCTGAGCTTATTTCTCCTGTGTACCAGAAACTGTGTCTCCTTTGACAAATGTCTCCACCTTTTGTCCCTTTCTTTCCCCCACCCCCGGAGGTCCTTTTCTCTCTCGTCATCATGATCTCAGCATCTTTTTGACATTTCAAATCCTTTCAGCATAGGAGTTGTCCCTTGTCTTTCAATTTCTGTCTTACCTGCTGAAGTTCTCTGGGACTCATCTTTGCTGAGGCTGTGGATGCAAACTCACTGTGAGACCTTTCATCGTGTTTGCATTTGGCCTCAGCAGCGTAGACACAAAGTCAAGAAGGGTGCAAGTTTCCAATATTTAGAAAAAGCAAGTTTAAAATATTTACTGAGCAGTGCCATGACACCAAAGTCAACCATCAAAACAAACAAACAAATAAGTAAATAAATAAAAATATTTTCTTAGAATTATCCCAACTCTAGGAATTTATGGTAAAGATGCTCAGTACTCACAGTTCTACCTGCAGAGTTTGAGGTGCAAGACGCCAAGCTCTGGAGCCACAAAAAAAATGGCTACATTGTGTAATGTTGAATATACTAATCACCCTGATTTGAGCATCACATATTGCACATAGGTATTGATATTCAATGCTGTACCCCACAGATTTGTATAATCATTAGGTTTTAATAAAAGAATAATGATATTTATATATATATATGTATATATATATACATATATATATTTATATTATATATATGTATATATATACACATATATATATTTATATTATATATATATGTATATATATATATACATATATATATTTATATTATATATGTATATATATATATACATATATATATTTATATTATATATATGTGTATATATATACATATATATGTATATATATATTATATGTATATATATTATATGTGTATATATTATATGTATATATATTATATATATAATATGTATATATATTATATGTATATATATTATATATATAATATGTATATATATTATATGTATATATATTATATATATAATATGTATATATATTATATGTATATATATTATATATATAATATGTATATATATTATATATATATACATATTTATATTATATATATATATAAATAATGATATTAATATATATATATATATATATATATATATATATATATAGAAAAGAAGCTAAGCCCTGGCACATCGGTTTGGCAGAGGACCCAGGTGAACAGCTGCCCTGCCCTGGAATGTGCAGACACGGCTCTGGTCTTTGTTCCAGGGAACTGCCCAGGCATCTCATGGCTCTGTGTCTCCCACTTTCAGTTCTCATTTTTGTCAGCCCTGCTGTAAATAAGCAGGATGGACCCTAAGGGAATTGCAATTAAACTGAGAGGAGGTGTAGTGAATGGAAAGACTTCCACCAGAGGAAGGCTGTGCTGAATTCATGAGCATCTCTGGGTTCTTAGACTATCAGGGAAACTGCACCAGAATCCACCTGTCCTCATCAGGAATGACAGTGATGGGCTGATTACTTCAGAAGACTTCTCCAGAGCTGGTCCAAGCCATGAGGACCATCAAATAGAAAGCGGTGGCAGCCAAGGAGACACGCAGAGAAGCTTGAAGACAGAGTCACCCTAATGCACACACCCTGGACATGAGCTATTCATCCCAGAGCAAAGTCTCCAATCCACTTGCCCAAGGCCAAGAGCATCTCTGGTTCTTCAGGCAGGTTCTGTGTTTGCTTCTATAGCACCTGCTCACCCAACTCTCTAAGCAGACCCAAATTCAGATAAACATATGGAACCCCTCATGCTTTTCATTCCGCCCAAGCTGGAGCACTCATTCTGAAGACATGGAGCAGCCATGTGTCCCAGCAGACTTCTTCTCCTGCACCTTGACCAACCTAAAAGCTGGAAGGTGAGACTTCATTTTGGAATCTGTGAAAGAAGCCAGATTGTTCCGTGCTAACATGCCTGCCATGACCAGCTCTGGGTCCAAGAGCTGAAGCCCTAGGATAAGGGAGCTCGGTGATGTTTGTTGTATCTTCTGTGTGCTTTGGTGCCTTGGACTTAGTGCTCTGCAGCCTTCCAGTGGCCTTTGTCATCCAACCTAGAAAAGGCAAAAGGAAGCTGTGGAAGGAATATCCTTGCAGTGATGCTGTTGCAATCTCCCTCCAACATTCATATATGTTGGAACCTAAGTCCCAGAGTGACAATATGAAGAAGTATGACTTTTGGGAAGTGATGAGGTCATGAGGGTTTCACCATCATAAATGGGATTAGGGTCCTTATAAAAGGAACCCCAGAGAGTCCCTCACCACTTCCACCATGTGAGAACACAATGAGAAGCCACCATCTATGAACCACAAAGTGGGTCCTCAGTAGACACTGCACCTGCCACACCTTGATCTTGGACTTCCAGCCTCCAGAACTGTGAGCAAAAAATGTGCGCTGTTTATAAATTACTGAGCCTAAGATATTTTTTTTACAATAGCCTGAAGGAATTAAGACAGATGCCAAACCCAAAGTCAAGGCCATGTTCTACAAGAGTAAGTATTGGAGCCATCTCCCACAAATGTTTAAATGAGTGCAACTGGCCCTTAAATGTGGAATTTCCTGGCTGATTCATTGGATCCTGGAGCTGGTCATGAGATATGAAAGTGGGTGTAGCTAAAAGAGGGCCATAAGGTGGATCATTGTGGTGATAGAAATGTTCTATCACTTGACCATATCAGTGTCAATATCCTGACTATGCTATTGCATGGCAGTTTTGTAAGATGTTGCCACTGGATGAAAGTAGGAAGAGTATCTCTCTGTGTCATTTCTTATGACTGCGTGTGACCCTAAATTATCTCAAAGTTAAAAGGTTAATTGGTATACCTTCAGTTCAGCAAGTTCTGCTACATTTTTTTTCAGGACATTGATTTCCTTGTACCTGTTCTCCAATGTTCATTGCAGCACTCTTTACAATAGCCAAGAGTTGGAACCAGCCCAAATGTCCATCATCGGATGAGTGGATATGGAAAATGTGGTACATCTACACAATGGAATACTACTCAGCTATAAAAACGAATGAAATACTGCCATTTGCAACAACATGGATGGACCTTGAGAGAATTATATTAAGTGAAACGAGTCAGGCACAGAAAAAGAAATACCACAGGTTCTCACTTATTGGGAGCTCTCACTTAGTGGGAGCTAAAAATTAATATATAAATTCAAACACACACACACACACACACACAAAAGAAAAAAACGGGGGTGGGTGGGAAGAAGATATAACAACCACAATGACTTGAAGTTGATACGACAAGCAAACAGAAAGGACATTGTTGGGGGGGGGGGGGAGAAGGGAGGGAGGTTTTGGTGATGGGCCACAATAATCAACCACAATGTATATCAACAAAATAAAAGTTAAAAAAATAAATAAATAAATAAATTTTTTAAAAAATGTTAATTGGTTTTGTTTTTTTGTTTTTTGCCTTTATTTTTAATTTTTTTTAAGGTGAAAGGGTCCATTTCTATAGTATGCTTAGATGCATTTGCCAGGCTAAATGTTTACTTTAAAAAAAAAAAAAAACATTCCAAGAGCTAAAAAAACTAAACAAAGAAATATATGGATCAGTCCACCACACCTTATTCTCAATGTGCAAAGGATATTAGAATTTTTTTTCTCTCTCCCTACAAATTCTGTTTTCAATCTGACTATCTTGAAAGGGATTCAAACAAACAAATGAAATATTTGAGAATCAAAACAGAGGAATGACATTACTTTTTTAGCAGATGTCCACCCATGTCCCGAAGCTTTGGAATTCTTTGTGTCCATGCACTGCAAGCCCCAAGAGTAAGAGGATTCACAGGGCAAAAAAGTGTCATTTGAATATATTTCAATGTAAATAAGCCAGCAGCACAAATATGGGTAAAGCAACACCCCTGCTGTCATACACATCTCAGTCTCCTTAGAGTCGAAAATGCACAGCCCATTAAGCTGGAAATGACAAGACGATATGATATGGCCAATGATCAAGTTGTATACTGGAGATTTCCTACAGTTCTTTAGGGATTATCTCCCATTGGCAAGTGAGTAAAAGAAAGGAGGAAGGAATTGCTGGGAAATTGTCTACAGCATACATTTTATGATGAGCGTGAGTTTGCATTGGAGCAAAAGAGCTCCAGGCACTAGTGTTTCAGACTGGTGTCTTCAATGCATTGAAAGTAAATGCATCGTCATCATAAAAAGGTCACATTTCCCAGGCAAATGTTGCACATGAGGCCTCTCTTCTCTGCTGTGTGGTTAGATAAGTTTCCTTCTGAAATTCACTTGATAAAGACAATGTTTCCGAATCCCTGTCAAGGATGTTAACTCTGGAATGACTAACAGGCTTTGCAAGTGTCCTTTCCGCTGTTGGGGTAGTTAGAATACCCAGCGCATTTGTTGTAGACAATGAGCTTCTCTGTGGAAACGTGTAAGGGTCTGTGTTGCTTGGTTTTGTTGGCTGTTCTAGGATTCCTTTTCTCCTGGTACCGTCGAAAACCAATTTGCAGTCTTTATTTCCAGAATCTTCCATCTTTTCTTGAAAGCAACCTATATGTCACATCACAGGTAAAATGCTTCCTTTAAAGAACAGATTCTGGACCTTCAGAGCTAAACAGTTCTCCTTTCAAAAAGGAAGTTTATAAAGCACTTATGCAAACTCAGACTTGAACAGCAGAGATTTTTAATAGAGCTGGGTTAAACATGTTTATTCTTGGAATCATGAGTTTGAAGGACTTGAGGCCAGATAAACAAATGCAATTGGGGAATCGTTAACTCGGTGGCAACTGGAGAATATTTTCAAGCAGTGGAAAATTACAAGACAAAGCATTTGTCTAAATAGCACATCATGTTAAAGTTTTAGCAACGAGAGTGAAATAATGGGAGATATTGCTAATGATCTAATTTAACCTTGTGGTTTTCATCTGTGATCTATTAAAATTTTCATTTTCACATAACCTTGACTGCTCGGTATCAGCTGCCTCTTAATTTACTTGGGGGTTTGTTTCAGGATTAACACTCCTGAAATGAGCAGGGATATCCATAGTTTCCTGGAAACTTTATTTTTCCACCAAATCTCTGTGCTGACCTCTGTATTTCTCCCCCTGGCCTCCAAGCCATCTTTCTAAAACGTTCACCAAAATAGGAGATATTATGGGGTCAGTTTCGTCATTACCCATCGCAACCTTTCATACGTTTTAAACTCTACTGTCTAAAAACTAAAAATCAAAAACTAAAATAAAGATGTCATTCAAGTTCTGCGAATCGGACTTGCATGAGCATCTTTCCAGTCTTCATCTGTTCTTAGGCAATTGTGAAGCTCTGTCTGCCTGAAATCCAAAATCCTAATTAAGAACCGTTTCTTTGTTGTTGTTGTTTTGTTTTGTTTTGTTTTTACCAGTTATGTGACCTTTAAACTTAAAAAAAAAACAAAAAAAACACTTATTGGTCTCAATTTCCTCATCTGGATTGTATAATCTCCTGAACAACTTCCAATTCTAGCAACACGTTTATGGTTCTCTCATTTAATAGCCAGCATAAGAGGAACTCTAAATAGATTTTTTTCTGTCCTCCTTATTTTGCTTCCTATTTAAACATTTTTAAAGTTTGAATTTTGAAATCTTTATAGATTCCAAACGTGTTGTAAAAATAGTAGAGGAATTTTTTAATGCTTTAATATCTATCAGAGAGACATGTACTAATATGTGAATTATTCACATTAGCTGATATTGTACTTTAACTGTCCTTGGAAGCATTTTCGTGTTTTCTTTATCCTCTTACTCCCCAAATTCCTATGACCTCTAACCTTCCATTATTCATCAAGACCAATCTCAATCAGTGACCAAGATTTCCTATTATATTTATTATGTTATATTATGTTGCATTATATTATTAAATTATATTATATTATATAACCATATTCTTTTTTGTGGGTTCTTGCACAAGACTGGGTCTGCACAAGCAGTTCAGCCAATGTTTATCCTCTAGATGTAGCAACAGTGTTTGTACGTCTCTATCTTTTTAACTGGTATTGTTCATCCGATTGTGTAAAGGACTGTTTATCTGATTGTTTGAGCAAATATTCTGGGTAGCAGTTATAAGAGACAGCTCAAGAAGCATGTTAGCTACAAACCTGAAAAATATCAAAGTTCTCTAAGAGTTAGTTTCTATTGACTTAAAGGCAAAATCATTAGCATCATTCAGAAAATGAGGCAATCCAACAATGGAAACTTGCAGAAAATAAACGTGAGTCTAAAGGACTCCAGGTCAACTACAGACCTGGGTCCTTTCTTGAAATCATGCTGCTCAAAGCACAGCTCTTCTGTTCTGGAGTATGTGAATATAGACCTTTCCTCGGCACAGATTTTCTTTTATTAGAAATAACTTTAGTGTTTTTTTTTTTTTTTTTATTATTGAAAAGGTAATATGCTCACATCATAAAAAACTTGGAAAACCAATATATATAAAATATATATATATATTTAATATACATTAAATACATTAAATATATATAAGATATATTATATATGTTTAATATATATATATTAAAGTCCAGAATAGGAAAATTTACAGAGACAGAACGTACATTGGTGGTTGCCTAAGACTGGGTGGGTTTGGGGAAATACAAAGTAAGAACTCACAGGTGCAGAAGTTGGGGGAGGTGATGAAAACATTCTACTGAGAATGTCTGTTTAGGTCCTTTGCCATTTTTAATCAGATTGTTATTGTTATTATTATTTTGCTATTCGGTTGTATGTTTTACTGAAACATCTTGGATATTAGCCCCTTACCAGAAATGCAGTTTGCAAAGATATTTCTCCATTCCGCAGGTTGTCTCTTCGCTCTGCTGATTGTTTTCTTTGTGGAAGGAGAAGCTTTTCAGTTTTATGCAATCCCATTTGTCTGTTTTTGCTTTCATTTCCTGCGATTTTGTGTCATAACCAAAAAGTTGTTGCCAAAGCCAACATCAAAAAGCTTTTCCCCTATATTTTCTTCAGGTAGTTTTATAGTCTCAGGTCTTACCCTTAAGTCTCTAATCCATTTTTGAGTAGATGTTTGTGTGCAGTGTGAGAGCTAAGACAAATTAAAGGAAATGAGAAGATGATAAAAATCAAGGAATGGAAATAATACTCTAAAGAAGCTCTAACCCCAGTCCCCCCGCCCCCGCCACCCTTTGTAAATATTTCACTGAGTCCTTGTTGAGCCTCGAGGCTGAGGCTGTGGTTGGTAAGAAGCAATCCTCCACTCAATCCACATACACAGCAATCCCACCTCTGAGTATAAATCCAAAATAATTGAAATCTGGATCTCAAAGAGATGTCTGCATTCCCGTGTTTATTGCAACATGACTCACACTAGCCAAGATGTGGAAACAACCCTTGTGCCCATGGACAGATGAACAGATAAAGAAAATGTTGTATAGGCGCATAATGGAATGTTACTCAGCCTTAAGAAAGAAATTCTGACACAAGTCACCACACGGATGAACCCTGAAGATATTATGTTCACTGAAATAAGCCCGACATGGAAAGATTAATATTGTGTGATCCAAATTTGTATAAAGGATCTAAAATATTGAAACCCATGGAAATATACAGTAGAATGATGGTTGCCAGAGGCTGGGGAAGGAAAAAATGGGAATTGCTATTCAATGGTTATAAAGTTTCAATTGCAAGATGAATAATTCTAGAGACCTGCTGTACAGCAGTGTGCCATAGTCAACAATACTGTATCGTGCACTTAAAATTTTGTCAAGAGGGTAGATCTCTTCTAAGTTAAGTGTTGTTAGAATGAGAAGGCAGGTTTTCTTTAAGACAGACACACACACACAGATCATCTGGAGATGTTATTAAAATGCAGATGCTGATAAAGAAGGTCCTGCTTGGAGTCTGGGATTCTCTCTTTCCAACAAGCGAGGCTGTAGGAGATAATACATGGATTGCTAAAAGTGTTATTCAGAGAATTTAAACGTGAGTAAAAGGTGAGGAAATGGTGAGACAAGTGTCAAACGCACAGTGAGATGAGGAGACATGGCTCAGGCTGGCAGTGTGGAGGGATTTTGTTTTTATGAGGGATAGACACCCTCTGAGCCAGGCGCTCCAGGGGTGGCCCATTCCTCACTGTTGCCAGGTCTCTAGACCCTCCTGGGATGCACTTTGAGCTTGAGCATCTGGTGCAGTGTTGTGTCCACAGGGAAAATCCCACAGCACATCTTGCTAGTGACACATAGAGACAGAGCATATCTCCAGGCAAAGCCAAGAGAATGTGGCTGAGCATGGCAGATCACATGGTGCTCAGCATGCCTAGAGCATCAGGGTCAAGAAATGGGCTCGTAGAGAAGGCCAGAATGCAGACATCAAGTCAGGAAGGGCTGTCGGTCAAGATACCCATACCCTAGTGTGGAGCACGTGGGCTGGTGGATAGGTAAGAAGCTTTTGCGCCCATCTGAGTAATAAATACTAGAACATGATTTCAGATATAAGAGTTTGGGTGAGAACATTAAGAAGACACCACCGAGGGACAGGAGATGAACAGGGGGCTTATTAACAGAGAAAGCTTCATGGCCAAGACAACATCAGCATTAAGAGCACATGGGCTGGCACCAAGGAGAAACTGGCATTGCTTAAAATGAGAGGTGACATTTCCTAAAAGAAAGAAGGGGATAACAGAATGAGCTCCATAAAATTTGGACATTCCAGCACTCTCATAGCTAAACATCACCTGAGGACCAACCCATTTTGACATTTCTGTTCTGTCACTGTTTCATCCCAAAAAACCAGCTTCTTCATCCAAAAATGAGAGTCTATCTATCTCGATGAGATAAGCAGGATAAAAGAATTCTCACATTTAGAAGAGCGGAGAGTTGAGACTATGCCGTAGAGATGCAAAATTCCAGGTGAACATCCGAGGCTCCATCCATAACTCAGGGACCCCCGTTGAGGCCTGGCCCTCCCCACTGGACTGAGCTTCTCTAGGGCTGCCCTGCAAAGCAGGCGTCACTCTCCTGACAAAAGTCTCAGCTTCCAAACCTGCCGCATGGCTGTCTTCTTGCACCCTGCCACTCCAGTTCCCCCCACTAGTATGGCTTATCTCTCCCAATGTGCCCATCTCATCCCATGATTATGTTTTCTTTTTTCCCCTCAAGTTCTCATCTTAAGCAAAACCATGTTTCCTCTCTTCTCCAGGGCATGGTCTTCCTACCATATTTCAGCCCTTTCTGTGGAGAAAGACATCAGGAGGATGAGATGGTCATGGCTTCTTGCAGATTTTCACTCCCCTGCTTTTATAATCAAACACATCATTTGAGGTCGGTGTCTTGCAGGCATACGACTTTCCACAGTCCTTGTCCTTGGCTGCCACTCCGGTGCCTGCCCCGTCTCCCACTCTTGGAGATTCCACCAATCCATGGTAGGAAAGGAGCCTGCTCTGGGGTTGCTTTCTCTGCAGCGAGAGCTTTGAGTTCTGAGCCGTGAACATCTGGACTTGCATATTCTATTGGAAGAGCCCATTCCAAAGTGACGACATCACAGTAAAAGAAAAACGGGGACATCGCACCTCATTTCTCCTGTGAATGGAAAGTTGGAAACCCAGAGACTTTTAAGATTGGAATACTCTTGGCTAGCTCTTCAAGGCTGGCTTTTCATCCCCGGCCAAATGATCGATGGCAAAACGTTCTCTTTCCGTTCTTGCTTCAGCAGATTCCGGAAGGAGTTTTCTCCCTCAGTAAATTCAAACAATACATTTCTCATCAAAGGAAAAATTGGTTTTGTGGGAATTACCCATGTTTGCTTTGCATCCCATAAACTGTGTTTTTGACAGCCATTAATTTTCCTCCAAGGGGGATAGATACTCACATGCTTGCCAGGTATAGTAAAAAATAAATAAATAAAAGATCCCATCATTCAGGATATTTTTTTTACAGCAAAAGCCCTGTATATGCCATAATCCCACTGCATTGTAGTGTTATTTTTATTATACTGGAGAATGGAAGATTATGGCTAGAAAATGACATTCTGCTGGAAATAAGTAGGATGGCTACTGACTTAATTTCATGTGAGTTACTTTCTGACATTATGTGGGGCTGTTTTGCTTCTAATTTTGCATGTTCTTCCCAGCCCACACCCCTCAGAGCACCTGTATGACTGAATTGGTGTTTATGTGCAGGGAATTCTCCTAGAAGGGAAAAAAATGAAGAAAGAAATCTAAATATATATTCTTGCAACAAAAACAATGACATTATCCTTTCATACTCAGTGGGCACTGACAAATCTCAATAATCTGTAAAAAATGGATTTAGGGTAGCCGAAATAAAAACGACATGAAGATAACACAACAGTGGCCTTTGATCTCTTAATGTTTCCCCATAGATGTAGCCACAATTGCTAATAAGAATGAGGTTCATGCCTCTGCCTTCTTCACCAGAAAATGGTCCAATATGAGTTTATCCTGAAAAACAAACCAGTGGAGATAAATAAATGGCCCTGAATATTATAGAGTTGAGTCACAAGAATTCTTTCAAGCCAGCAACCACGAAATAAACAGAGCACAGCATGTGGATTAGAGTGAATTGAAACTCTTCAATTAAGAGAACTGAAACTTTGAATTGTGGGTCAGAAATTTAATTTCCTTCTTGTCACACTTTGTTCTCCATGTGTGTACTGTTTACAATAGCTTGATTCTTTGGATGCAGGGAAAATGTGATCTATTCATTTAGCCCAAGAGGAACAACCTATAACATCATCCAGCTCACTAAAGAAGTAAATCAGCTGCTTTATTGCTTAAAAATATGCCTCACACAAATACAGTTTATGATTTGTTACTGTAATGCTGTCAAGTGGATAAATGAAGCATTGCTGTAGGGGAAAAAAATAAAAGAAAGAAAAGTATAGGAAATTAATCCAAGAACAGTTTCTCATGTAAAATCTTACAGAAGCTGGGTTTAAGTGCTTTGTAGCACTTCATTAATATACAGAGCAGCCCTCCTGATGCCAGTTCCTGAAGAAACCTAATAAATATCATCTGAAAATTGTAAAACACTGAAATGTTTACTCCTGCAAAGCAACGTGGATTTGAAGACATTGTCTACAGTCCTAGTAGAAAATTTACTAACACATCAACCCAAATATTTAACTTAATGTGTTACATCATTTACTGTGCAAATGCCTGACTGAAACAGTATGGAGGGGAAAAGTTATTTTACAGGGAAATGAAAAATAAGGAATACACTGTTTTCTTTTTGCATTTGGCCTGGATTTAACAACCTTCATGCTCATCTACCCGAAAGCCTGATGACAAACCCAACAGCAGTGTTACTAAAAATGAGATCTAGAATTAATTCACCCAGCGGTTGGAGCCAATGTGCGTTTTTAAACAATAAATTCAACTTTTCCAAAGCAATCACTTACCTGCCCTTCTTGCATGATGGAAATTTGTAATAATCTGAAGAAGGGGCAAAGATGTAAAATTTAATAGGATGATATTCACTAATCTAAACAGCAATCATTCTTTAGTTTTCAGTATGTAAAATGTTCACCTATCAATAACATTAAAAACTAGACTAATTTAAAAAATATCTCCCTAATCCTATGTCAACCAAATTATGAAATGGTTTGGGAAATCTGAATCTGAATTTTGGAATATAGAGGAGGCATTTGAGTTAGTAAAAATAGGAAAATTTTTCTGAACATACTAACAGTCACCCGACCCTGACAGGAGGCAGGCATATACTATTTTGGAGGGTCCTTCACTCCAAATTACAACTTAATGTAACATTTAGAAAATATGAGACTTTTAATAAAAGGGAAGAGGATCACGTGCATAGTTTGGAAATACAGTTTGTTTGACCCAAACTTGAAATCCTGCAGGGATACGAGAAGAGAGATGAACAGGAATTGGGGGAATGATCTATTGTCATTCTGGGAACCACACACACCTCAGACCATCCCACCCTCCACCACAAAAACATAACACTTGTAGACGGAACCGTCTTAACTAATTATGGCCAGTAGATTTCAGGCAGAAGACCTGTCCCATTAGAAGAAAATCTCTCCTAAGCCAGACCCAGAAAGACATATATTGCATGATCTCACTTATATGTTAAATCTAAAAAAGTCAAACTCATAGAAGTAGCGATTAGAATGGTGTTCACCTGGGCTTGGCAGGTGACAGGCGGTGTATGGAGGAAATAGGGGGACTTTCATCAAAGGATACCAAATTTCAGTTCAACAGAAGGAATAAGTAATTGAGATCTACTGCACAGCATGGTGACTGCAGTTAATAAGGATGTAATGTATATATTTCAAAGCTGCTAAGAGAGTAGATTTTAAATGCTCTCACCACAAAAAATGTAAGTAGGTGAGGTGATGGGTTATGTTAATTAGCTGGCTTAATCAATCCACAATGTATCCATTTGTCAGAACATCGCATGGTACCCCATAAATATATATAATTATTATCTGTCAATTAAAAATAAAGGGAAGACAAATAAATACATGTCTCCTGAATCTGTCCCCCAAAAAAGTCTCTCCCAATCTGTGGCATCTTACAGGTGACTGGCAGGAGACAGTCTCTTCTGCATTTAAGAAGGAAGTGAATACATATCTGTGGGGAATTTTTAAATAATATTAAAACTAACCCAAAGTGGGCTTGTTTTTAATTACCACTATGCATCGAAGATTCTTAACAATATGGTCTATGACGTACTCCTCGCTGAAAAAATCATTTTGTTTATCTGTGTTCTCAATCTATTGCTACAGTTCCTACGGTGTTTTAATCACATATCGTATAAGCGAGCTTCAAGTTAGCACTTGCAGTAATTGTTTCAATGATCTTTGTACCCTACAGGGGAGTCGATTCAGCAAACTCTCACATTCACCCCCAACACAGGCAGACTCCGCTACGGGAGTTTGCTCTGAGAGTACGGGTGCCCCATGCAAAATCCTCTGAGCGCATTGTAGGAATAGATTGTGCTTCCATTTCTCAGTGCTTCTAAATACTCCTGGGATTAGAGACTAGACTGGAAATGAAAAACAATAAGTGATTGTCATGAAAAAATAACAGAGCTTAGGTGCAAATTAATCTTTGAACCATGTGGAGTTCACTTCTCCGCAAGCATTCTTCCTCTGTGGCAGGGCTGGTTTCTCCTGAGTCCTCTCTCCTTGGCTTGTAGATGCCATCTTATCCTTGTGCCCTCACATGGTCATCCCTCTGTGTGTGCCTGTGTCCTAATCTCCTCTTCTTATAAGGACACCAGTCCTGTGGGATTAGGGCCCACCCTAATGGCCTCATGTTACCTTAATCACCTCTTCAAAACCCTATCTCCAGAAACAGTCACATTCTGAGTACTGGGGTTTATGGCTTCTACACACAAATTTTGAGGAGACACAGTTCAGCCCATAACAATCAAGAAATTCAAGGTGTGGAGTGTTGGAAGAAGCAACTGTTGCTTTTGTGGGATTAGCAGGAAAATTAGAAAGGTCCCCTGCAAACCCCAATGCAGCAGATGATGAAGCAAATACTATACCAGGCTCTTCATCACCACTTTCTTCTAGACTGCAGGCTGAAAGGTAGACACACGTAGACACTTTGATTTTCCCACCCCCCATACAGCAAGGGCTGCTGTGCCCATGTGGCCAAGAACATATAACTGAAAGTCCTCAGATGGCCTTTTCTTCTGGAATCAAAGGCAAGGCTTTAGTAGGAGGAAGATTTCACCCTCAGTCCCTGTGCCTGGTCTCCCTTTTCACTCCTGGAGCTCAGACTTGGAGCTGCAGTAGCCATCTGGGGGTGCCCAGGCAACATATAGGGATGGAAGCCCACCTCCAAGGACAACAGATTGGAGACAAGTACGTCCCATATCAAGTGCTGGCGAGGGATCGAGGAAAAGGGAATGCTTGCGCGCTGTCGATGGGAATGTTAAGTTAGACCAACTATTATGCAAAACAGTTTGGAGGTTCCTCAAAAAATTAAAAATAGAACTACCCTATGACCCAGCCATCCCACTACTGGGCATATATACAAAGGAAATGAAATCAGTATGTCAAAGTGATAGCTGCACTTTTACATTTATTGCAGCACTATTTACAATAGCCAAGATAAGGAATCAGTCTAAGTGTCCATCAACAGATAAAAAAATGGATACCGAAAATGTAGCGCAGATACACAATGAAATTCTATTTAGCCATTAAAAAGAATGAAATCCTGTCAGTTGCAATCACATAAATCAACCCAAAGGACATTATGCTAAGTGAAGTAAACCAGGCACAAATACTGTGTGATCTCACTCCTATGTGGAGTCTAAAAGAGTTGAATTGATAGGAAAGAAGGTAGAATGGTGCTTGGCACAATGGATTGGGGAGATGTTGGTCAAAGGACACAAATTTTTAATTAGACAGAAGGAATAAGTTCAAGGGATGTATTTTACAGCATGGTGACTACAGTTAATACCAATGAACTTATAAAAAGTACGTGAGGTAATGCGCATGTTAATTACTTGAATTAGTCATTCCACAATGTAGACATATATGAAAACATCAGGTTGTATCCCATAAATAAATACAATTTTTACTTGTCAGTTAAAAGTGAAAAATAATAAAATGTTCTTTCCAATAAAAAAGAAAAGGAAAGAAAAAAGAATGCCCTTCACGGGTGACGGGGGACATCACTCAGAGCTAAACCATCACTGAACTGCATCCCAGTCTACTAAAAACAAATAGAAGAACAAAGGTCCATTATATTGAGGGATATTTGAGTTATGAAAATGCCCACCTCAGGCAGACTGGAGTAGGCTAAGAAACGGAGAAAGAAATGTGGATTTTTGTTTGTTTTCTTGGTGGCTGGTGCAGGGATTGAACCCTGGGCCTTGCTGTCATCAGAACCACACTCTAACCAGCTGAGCTAACCAGCAGAGAATGAAACATGCGGAAATGGAAAGGGAGACCTCCCCCTCCACCTTGCAAAACACAAGGAGCTCTCTCCTTGTGAGCTGGCCTTGGAAATCCATCAGGACCACCTCAAGAGGAACACCCGGCCTCCGAGGCCGTCCTCATGACCCAAACTGTAAGCAGGAAACGGTATCCTCCGCTCTCAGCCTGGAAAACTTTCTTGACATCCCATCCCTGGAATGTTCGCTGGAAGAACTCAACTCTAATTGCTACTAAAACACGTTTTGGCAGTGGGAGAGATGCGAGATAAAGCACGATTTGCTGACGATTGTGCATGGCTCCGCACTCAGGGACCATTTATCTCTTGGGTTTGGCAGCGAGTTTTAGGAGTTTGGAGCCCTTGATCACATGCTTTCGAGCTTGCGGTGTTGTGAGGCTTTGGATGGAGATGTTTGGGGATGCTTTTTGGCTTACAATGACAATAAAGGCTGAATTATAAGGCTGGAAGGAAGTTGAAAGGGTCATTTAGAAAAAGCAATTCCACGTTGGTGCCACTGATGGGAGCTTAGGGGCACCTGTAAAGTTGGGGTGCTTTTCATAATTTATTTGACAACCTCCTTCTGTTGAGAAGTTCTGGAATACCTCTATGACACCATTACCAACAGAGCAGTCAGCATTCTTGCCCTAGGGCAGCCGTAATAAAATACCATAACCAAGTGGTTTAAAACAACAAAGACTGATTCTCTCACAGAGTGGAGGGCTAAAGTCTGAAATCAAGGCATTACCAGGGTTGATTCCTTCTGGAGACTCTGAGATAGAGTCTGGTCCAGATCTCTCTTCCAGCCCTGGTGGGTCCCAGCAATTTGTACAGTTTCCTGGCTAGTAAACATATCACTTCAATCTTTATCTCAGTAGTTATATGGATTTCCCTCTGTCTTCTCCTTTTCTAAGGATGATAGTCATTGGATTTAGGGCACATCTTAATCTAGTATAACCCCATCTTAACTAACGACATCTACAGAGACTTCTTTTCCAAATAAAGTTGCATTCAGAAGTTGCAAAAGAACATGAATTTTGGGGGAAAGCTAACCAGCCCAAGACACTGGCTTCTTTCTCTCACTTTCCTTTGATAGGCAACATGATTCTTCAGTCTTTCCTTTTCTTTCTCACACTCACACAAAAGTTTCTTTCTAATTAAAAAACCTGTGTGCTAAATCCCACCCCAGCAGGACTTGAAGAGTCTTTACCTATCAATAAGTGGTTCATAGAAAACCTTCCCAAAACACACTACTCTGTTTTCCAGGGAACTTTTTGGAAATATAACAGCAGGGTTGAGGGGTCTTGGAACATAATTGCAGATGCATTTACACTGAAGGAAAGTTTGAGACTTTTTTTTCCATACATGCTCAAGGTTGCCTTAACCACAACCATCTTTGCCTTCCGCATACTTGTGACACATCGATTCTCACTAATTCTCCAATTTAAGTAAATCCAAAGAACAACGTATGTCTTTGAGGTTTATAGCCCCTTTTACTTCTCCTAGGGCTGGTTGCAAATCCAAAAGACTGGCTTCATGACAACTTGGTGTAAACCTTCCAGTGCTTGTTGAACATGGTAGAAGGAGATCTGTAGATGGACAAAGTTTATGTGGGCTATTAATTGGCAATGATAATCAATTGCCATCCATCAACTGTCAGTAAATTATGGACGATTTATCTCCTTTATAGACTCAGGAGATAGCTGTGCCAATAAAGTTGAATGTCTTTCTTTTCAATGACAAGGTGCAGAAAAGCTGTTGTAGTGATAAACAACATGAGAAAAACTCATTACATAATGGTATAAAATCTAGCATTATGGCTATGACCATTCTTGCCAGTGAATTACACCTTGCCCGGTTGTACCTCATGAGAGCTCAGGGAGATGTTCTAGAAAAGGATGTACTGGCCAACTTTGAATTAGGCAGTGGGAAAAGGTGACATTTATGCTAAGCCAGGAATCACAGGAAAGACCCAGCCCTTTGAAGAAATGAATCAAAATCCACCTGGCCAAGGGTAGAGGGAGAGTGGGAAAGAGATTTAGGGAAACAGGTTCGAGAGCTAGCAGTGTCCAAAAATGCAGGTCTAGGGCTGGCCAGTTAGCTTAGATGGTCAGAGCGTGGTGTTATATATAACACTGAGGTCAAGGGATCCCCATACTGGCCAGCTGCCCAAAATTAAATAAAGAAATAAACTAAATTTTCAAAAATGCAGGTCTGGCTAGTCCAAGGGAAGGAGTTTGAATTTTATTCTGAATGTGATTGGCGGTCTAGGGAGGGTTTCCATTAAGAGTGTGGAATGGTCTCGTTTACATTTTTAAACATTCTGTGGCAGGTGTGTAAAGAGCAGATTATGGAGATGATATAAAAACAGGTGCTCAGCCAGGGAGCTGTTGTAGGGTGCATGTAAGAGATAGGGATGGGTTTGCTGAGTGGTGTCGTTGGAGATGAAGGAAATGGACAAGTTAGAGTAGGTTTTGGAGGTGGAAAAAATAATCCTATGAATCAGATATTGTTTTAGGGGAGATGTAGGGGAGAAAATTCAGAAATGAGTCTTGGGGTTTGCTCTTGAATGATTGGATCATTGGAGGTGTCATAGGGGATATGGAGAGACGAAGAGAAATCAGGAAAGGATCTTGGGTTCTGCTCTTGAGAGACTGGTTAAGTAGTGGAATTATGTATTCATATATGTGAGACAGAGGAAGGATCAGGTGTAGAAGGACATAACTGAGAGTGCCCATTTAGACGTAAGGCTTTTGAGATTTGTATCAGATATCCACGTATATAGGAGAAGGGTGTGTCATAAAATGTGCCATATATGTGCCTTTACTTCGGTGACAAACATATGAAATCAAATATATAAAATTATGCTCAGAAACTAGAATGGCTTCTAAATCTTGAGTAGGATGAGAATAATTCCTCCTGCCTTGGGTTGAATGTCCCCCCAAAACTTGATCCCCACTGTAACTGTTGAGGGTGGGAAGTAGTATTATGGAAATTGAAATGAGGCACCTTGAAGAGGTGATTAGATTGTAGGACCGTGCCATAAGGGATGGATCAATAATGGTGGTCAGGGATTAGGGTGTTGAGTGCTTTATAAAGAGAGAATATGAGAATCTCTCTCTCTCTCTGCTCTACCATTTTCTGCCATGTGAGACCCCCGTATTGCTGTAAAGATACCACCAATAAAGACCCTCCCCAGACGTGCTCCCTGGACTTTGGACTTCCCAGCCTCTGAAACTGTAAGCAATAAGTTTTGTTTTCCTACAAATTACCCAGTTCTATGTATTTTGTTATAAGCAACAGAAATGTACTAATACAGTTCTCTTAATATTTCGGCGTGTGTGCCTATAACTCTGCAAGTCTTCTGGTATTTTCCCTTGATAGTCAAAGACAGATCTTCCAAGAGAATTAAGTTTGTGCATGAGTGTTTGCAAAGCCTTTTGTAGGATCGACAGGGTACTTTACCCTCCATACAAATGCTGACAGCCCATGAAGTGTTTATCTTTGCTGGAACAGTCTCTGTGTCTCCGACTCTTGGTTTTTTAATTGGTGGTTCAACATAGTTCATTGTGAACCACGTTGCTTGCTGTGGTGGAAATAAAAATAATCTGCCAATATTCAAGCATGAAGCTTCTGTATGAACTCACCCACTCTTAGGCTCAATACTCAGAAATCCACCAGGCATCTTACTCTCTCTCTTCTCCCCCTTTCTTATCTTCTGGAAGCTAAACTGCATAGTTGGTGACCTGTAGGCAGTACCGAATGTCTCTATGTATCAGAGTCGACTACAGCAGTGATCAAAAACATCACCTCTCTCTCCCTCAGTGTCTCTACTGACCATGCCTAACTAGGAAATTCATTGATGTGTATTTGAGAAACAGTCACTGAGAAGCTGAGACGTGACTGGTCTTACAACAGGCTGCATCCACACAAGATAAATGTTTGTCTCTACCCTTAAAGAAGGGGCTTTGCATGTATCACGGAGAACAGAAATCCTTACAGCTCAGGGTACTGGTTAGAGAAATGCACATGGTACCTCAAGAGGACAGAAAATTAGTCTGCAAAGATTAATGGAGATACTAAAGGTCAAGAGGGCTCAAGGAGTTTCTCAACATCGCTTACAATAGAGAGTGGAAGAAGATGACAAAGGGAAAGATGTAGGATCCTACAGAAAAGAGCTGGTTAAATCAGTAGCTGATGCAAGTAGCTCCTGGAACCACTCCCTTCTTCCCACCAAAGTTCAGCCAAAGTTCCTCTGCTGTTTAGTCAGCACCAATACCCATCAAGATTTCTCACGGTAAACCTGAGTTTAGAAAGAGCGTACCATAATCGAGCTAAAGAAATGATTTGCATACTAAAAATAGAACTACACTACGATACAGCAATCCTACTGTTTGTTATTTATCCAAAAGAAAGGACATTAACATACCCAGCAGATGTCTGCACCCCCATGTGGATTGCAGCTTTATTCACAATAGCCAAGATATGGGATCAACCAATATGTCTATCCATAAATGACCAGATAAAGAAAATGTGGTGTCTACACACAATGGAATACTACTCAGCCATGAAAAAGAATCCTGTCATTTAGGGCAACATGGATGAGCCTAGAAGGAATTATGCCAAATGAAATAAGTCAAGCACAGAAAGATAAACATCACATGTTATCACTCATATGCAGGAGCTTTAAAAAAAAAAAAAAGGTAAACTTTTAGAAGTAGAGAGTAGAATTGTGGTTACTAGAGGCTGGGAAGGGCAGGGGATAGGTGTTAGGGAATAGTTGGTTAATGAATACAAATTACAGCTAGGTAGGAAGAATAGGTCCTAGTGGTCTCTGTAAATTCTAAGCATCTAGAATTAGCAAATATTTATTGCACATTCTCAAATGGCTAGAAAAGAGGAGCTCAAATGTTCTCATTACAAAGAAATGACACATTTTTGTGAAAATGAATATGGTAAGTACATGATTTAATCATTGCATTGTATACATGTATTGAAATACAACTCTGTACCCCATAAATATGTACAACCAGTGTCTCAATTAAAAAAAAATTCCGTTAAAAAAATTAAGAAGTGATTGTCTGTTATGACAGATGCTGCCCATTGATACCAATGAGTTAATTCTCATCAGTACTAGTAGATTTATGAGCTAGCACCTTCCTTAATATTGGGGTCAATCCTCCTTTAGAAATGAATGACCTACCCAAATGTCACTTAGTCTGAGAGAAGACTTTAGCTCATGAACTCTAAATCTAGTATTCAGAGAGCAGACCAAACATTTGTCCACTTGTGTTTAAACGTTGACCTAGTCCTGAATCTTCTCTGCCAAGCTCCAAATGCCAAGTTCCATAACTGCAATTAATTGTTGCTTTCTTAAGAGAAAAAGTGAGCAATGTGCATTGAGGCATTCCAGGGTCTATCTTGCTACAGGATTGTTTACCAGGATAACATTTCATGAGTTCTAATTACCCATTCGGTAGTGAGAAATAAGTATACTTAGGTTCTCCAGAGGGTGAGACAGACACTGTTTGCTTGTCTCAAGGAGTTCTGATGGATATAATGCCTGGGTCACCCCATCGGGAAAAAGTTCTGCCCTGGTTTGAAATATCGGAGTCATGGCAGAGCTTGCTTCTTATAAACATACACAGCCCAGAGGCATACATGGTGCTTGATCTTTGTCACAGTATCTGGGCATGTTTACACACTGCTTATAGGTTCTTTGCAACATGTGCCTTTTGTCTTAATTGATGGCAGTTGCTACATCTCTGATACTCTGCCAATACAGGTTATTTGGTAGTTACCACGAGTTCAGATGCAAGTATAAACCAACAGCCTTCCAAAGTGAAAGAATGTCTGGATGAAACGTAGGAAGCGTGGGATGCGTTTGACGGTAGCCACAGCTGCTTCATGAAACAGAGCTCGAACACATCCTTCCCCACGTTTAGTTGGTGGCACCCGGCTTAGGAGGCTGACAGTTTCACTTCTGATGCAGAGTAACAATCGTTTAAAGGAGATGTTTCCTTTTCACCAAGGGATTTGCCTTTGTCATTTTAAAATTAAGCTTCTTGTATCCACCCCACACAAGTTGCAGAGGATATTTAAGTAACATATAAACGTGCCCCAATATTGTGACAATATATAAACTGGGAAGATAGGTTTTCAAGAGAGGGTTGTAAGAGAGAAACAAGCTTCCTACAAACCTTATAGCAGCATGGACAGCAGGGGAGAGTCCCTCCAAATGCTATGGTTGGAACAGGGGGGACTAGAGACATCTGTTCCTGAGCAATGAGGGACACAGAAGACACAGTAACTTTCTGGAGTTGCTGGATTTTTTTCTTGTCATTATTATGTATATTTAAGGCTGGATTTTTTTTTTTTTTTAATGTGGAATCAAGGCTATCTATTCTGTATTTCTGGTCAAATGGTTACATTATTTTTTTTTTTTTCTGATCCTTTATTCACTTTTATTTGGATGTAGCAAATGCTGTTTCCAGATGACTATAGAATGTTATTAAAGTGTGCATTTTCCAGCAAAAGGTGCAATATAATTTATTTTGTGCCAAGCTGGTGCTTAGTACATAAGATGAGTATATACACACACACACACATATGCACACAGACATTGCAATTGTTGATTTTATGTTTCCACTTGACTGGGCCACAGGGTGCCAAGATATGTGGTCAAACATTATTCTGGGCGTGCCTGTGAGGGTGTTTCTGGATGAGACCAGCATTGGAATCCCTACATTCAGTAGAGAATTGTCCTCCCCAGTGTGGGTGGGCCTCGTCCAATCCATTGAACACAAAGGTAGAGAAACAAGGAGTTTGCTCTCTCTGCCCCACTGTCTTTGAGCTGGGACACTGGTGTTTTCCAGCCTCCAGATTTGGACTCAAACTTGAAATTACAGCATCAGTTCTCCTGGGTCCCCAGCTGCTGACAGAAGGTCTTGGTACCTCTTAGCATCCATACCCAAGTGGGTCAATTCCTTATAATACATTTTTAGATACATAGAGGGATAGATTTGATAGATGATTAGATAGACAGACTGATTGGTTTTATCTTTTTTTTAAAAAGTTTATTTATTTATTAATATTACTATTTTTTTTACATTCTATGATGTTGTTGCACTCTGCACTGGAACTAATTTACTGTCTTTTGCTTACTTTTCAAATGGGGAAACTTCCTGTGGGGACCAGCACCTGCTCTGTGGTTGAGATAAATTGCTTCTTTGCTGCTTTTTGTGCAGCTCAGGTTTTAACGGTTGACTTTATAGGTGTTTCTAGGACTCATGAGATCTGGTGCACCTGGGTTGTATAGAAAGTCTGGTCTGGGCCTGAGTCCTTTTAGCAGACTGTTCCCCCTATAGTTCTATATTCCTGACCAGTCTCCACTGAGTGGTCCTGCACTGATTAGGGGGCAGATCAGCTGTCTCTGCTGTGCCCCAGTGTTCCCCTGGTGGGCTCAACTCCTCTACCACCCATGCTCCAAACACTTCCCATGGAATGGGCTGTGCACCGGTCCCTTACCATCTGAATAGCTGCTTTTTTTTCAATTGTTCTGGCTCCTTGCTCCTATGTGGGTCCACAGGAACCCTGTTAGTGGTCTTGCTGGCCTGGGAGCCACCAAGGCCCTCTTCTCCCCTGCAGCCTCCAAGCAACCTTATCCCAAGAGCTCAGCTGTGGCTTTTCCTAGCTCCTCCATGTGCTCAGCAGCTCCAGCCTGGAAGTGGCTGAGGCCCGAAACAGTCAGAGCAGTTCTTTCTTTGTCTCATTGTGGCTTCTCCTGCCTTTGTGAGCTCTGTAGGTCTCTTCTCCTCTTCCCCTGAGATCTTGTGGCCTCAGCTTGACTGTCATTGCTTTTTACAGTTGTAGATTAGTTGGTTGTGGGAGAGGGTGATGACCGATCTGTTTTGCCATCTTGACTGGAACAGATAGACAGATCTTATTGGTTCTGTTTCTCTGGAGAACCTAGGCTAATATCCACACATACATACATACATGTGCACACACACACATATATACACATATATGTACTTGCTTCCCTTTTGAGTTGATACATGGTGTTATGGGTCAGATCTCTGTCCCCCGAATTTCTTGCACTGGAAACTTGACCTGCACTGTAACAGTGTTAAGAGGGTAGGAGATCCAACAGTGATATTTGAAAGGTGGAGCCTTTTGCAGTGATTAGATTGTGAGGACTGTGAATGAATGAATCCATTCATGGAGTCATGGGCTTGGTTCTGATGGCTTCATAGGGACAGTGAATGAGCAGGTTAGCTCTCTTGCTTAGCTCATTGTCACCATGTGACATCCTGAGTTGCTGTGGACTGTCACCACCAAGAAGAATGCCCTCACCCAGAAGATGTTCCCTGGACCTTGGACTTCCCAGCCTCCAAAACTGTAAGGAATTAATTCCATTTCTTTGCAAATTATCCAGTTCCAGGTGTTCTGTTATAGGTAATAGAAATGGACCAATACATATGGTAATCCAGAAGCTTGGGGGGAGTTAAGACCACATGGGGGTGGAGGGAGTCCAATGGCGGGCAGGTGTCAGCCAAAATATAAGTCCTTCATCCTTCCTGTCCTTGATGGTCTGTCTTGAGATTCAATCCCTTTTGCCTCTGCGAAGGGGGTACCCAAGACAGAGCCATGAGCCTTGCTCATACCAGATGGTGGTTACACCTGCCTCAACTTGCCTCTTCCTCTTTCTCTGCATCACTCCCCTTTTCCTCCCTCCTGTTCCTGCTGCGGAACCCCTCACTGCTTTCTTGGGGGACTCAACCCAAGACCCGCATCCCTGAACTCACAGAAACACCATCATCCCCATCTCAGCATTGAGCTTTGCTTCTTACACCTCCACAATAAGTGATGGAGGGCAGGAGTGATAAAAATGAAAAGATAAAATCCTTACCCTCACATCACTCAGAGACCAGCAGGACCAAGAGAGTCATGAGAGGGTGACGGCAGTCCTGAGTGACAAGGATGTAAGTTCGCTGAGGAAGGAGATGCTGGCCAGGCAAAGGATGGAAAGCAAGATTTTATTAGCAAGCAGCAAGTGGACGTGCCAGGTTGAGCCAAAAAATGGCATCGGTGCCTAGAGGCTGTTGGGGGTCTCCTTTTATAGGGTTAAGATTGGCATCTGGCCTAACCTAGGAAGATGGTTAAAATTGTTCCCTTCTGGGTACAGCTTGCTCATGGGAACAGAGACTTGGGGAGATAGAAACTTAGAGGAACGAAACTTGGAGAAACAAAACTGAAGAGTGGGGGCTTTCTGAAGGTCAGGTTCTCAGTTCCAGGGACCTAGCAAAGGGCTATCAGGAAGTCGCACAGCATGTGCAAAAGGCACATCATGGAGCTCTGTCTGGGGGATTCAGGAGATGAAGCTTGGGCTCATTGGAAAGCACAGGTGTGTATGTGCCACGAATAGATGCAAGGTGAGCCATTCCGGTGTGGAAAGCAACAGAGATATGAGCTAAGTGGTCTCCAGGGCACGGCAACGTCCACAGTGCAGATGCAGGGTGGGGCGCTGCATGCCCCGGGCTGCACACAGCTATTGAGTCTGGGGCAGGACAGAAGTGACATGAGTGAGACACAGAGAGCTGGTGAAATCTCACAAGCTACGGACGAGATAGCAAGAGCTATGTAACTCTGCAAGTGATCGAGCCCTTGTATGCCCTGTATCAGCCCTCACAACGTGATCTGTTCAAACAGCCTTAGCTCTCTCTTTCAAATTAAATTAAATTGTTAATTGACAAATAATAATTGTATATAATGATGGGGTGTACTGTGATGTTTTGATGTAGGTCTACATGGTGGAGTGATTAAATAACACAATTAGCATATCCATCACCTCCCCCACTTATTTTTTTGCAGTGAGAACACTTGGAGTCTACTGTCATAGTGATTTTCAAGTATGTAACATGTTGTTCTTAACTGCAGTCACCACGTTGTACAGTAGATTATGAATCTGGCCCTCACATCATGGGCACACGGGGTGACGATCAGCTTTGTATGTCATGAATACTCATAACCAATTTTTTTTTAAAAGAGCGCTAAAACTTACTCCTCCTATTAACTGAAACTTTGTATACTTGGACCAACATCTTCCCCCCACACCACTCCCCCTGGTAAACACCATTCTACTCTCTGTTTCTATGAGTTCAACTTTTGGAGATTCCACACAGAAGTAGAACCATGTGGTATTTGTCTTTCTGCACCCGGCTTATTTCAGTTCGCATAGTATACTCCAGACTCATCTCGTTGTCTTAGTCTTAAAAGAGGGGCAAAGACACAGTACTTTTGAAGAAATAGCAATGGGTGGAGAGAGATTGAGTTCAGATTTGAAACAGCCAAATTGGTTTTATTCTGTCATGAATCTGAAGGAATTCCAGGTGCCTCTTTTGTTCAGGATTCATCTTATTCAGGTCAGGTCTCCACCCCTGGATCCATCACCCCTGGAAGGGATGTTGTTAGCACAGAACAGTCACAGCAAAGTCACTTTTATGTCAAGGATATCCTTTCAGGGATGGATAATCCAGGAAAAATTGACAGCTCCTAAAACCAATTGATAATTTGTGTGAAATGTTGGGTATCGTCAAAAAAACATGCGAGGACAGAAATCAAAGCAAATGAAACAAGAGTCAACACCCATGTCAAAAATTGAGAGTATTACTCATTCGTTATCACTGTCTAGTCTTTCTGCCACTCATAAAAACCCCACCAACAGAGTTAATTATTTTCCTGAATTTTGCATGCAGTAAGGAATTAGTAATAATTTTGGCACGTATCTCTGTATTCCTAAACAATATATTATTGTTCGCTTTTGCCTGCTTTCAAATCTTACTCCTTGAAAACACATCATGTAGTCTTCTCTGTGGGTTTACGTGTACGTGCACATACATGCAAGAGTTTCTTTAGCGTATATTCCAATGAGGTAAATTGCTGGTTAATGTTCTGATTTACAGAATGAAGCCAAGAGGATTTCCAAAGTGGTCGCACTGATTTAAAGACCCAGGGGCAGTAGGAGACCTTTCCCACTGCTTGACATCCGCATCTACATATGTTTTTCCATGGGCGGTGACTGCCCACTGTTACCAAACCAATTTTCTCCTTTTCCCACTGTGACTACATTTCCCAGATGCTCTTGTGTTTGGTGGGATTCTGGCCAAAAGCTGAGTTTCCCTAGGTTTGTTCCCCTCATTGGAAGGAAATTGAAACAGTAGCAAAAAAAAAAAAAAAAAAAGAAAAAAAATCAACAGCAAACACCAACATAAAGCACTGGCAGGCAGGTGCTGGAGTTGTCAGATCACCAATTAAGCAAGAAACCTAGATGTCTCACTAGCCACCTGGAGTAAATCGACTCAAGCAGCAACACCTGCCATGGACTAGTAAGTAAACAAACCGTGACTGTGTTAAGCCAGTGAAATTCAGTGGTGTCTTTGCCACATCAGTGAGTATCACCATGACTACAACAGCCAGGTTCTTAATGTGACCAATGTCGTGCATTTAAAGGACAGCGTATTGTGGCTCCAATGTGCATTTATCATTTTCTAATGTGATGGATCGACTTTTCACTTAGGTTACTCACCTGTCCTATTTTCTCTTCCAGGAAGCCTGCTACATCCTGTCATTTGTTCATCTGGGGACTGTCAAAATAATTTGGAGAGGAGATGAGAGTATGTGGGTATGTGTATTCAAATATCCATTGACTTCTACAACTATAATACATATGGAATCTATGAATACATGTAGATAACTGTGTTTTAAAATATGCCAATTTGAGAATCTTTTTAGAATTTAGCTTTTTTTAAATTTCAAGACATTTTGGACTGTCAAGTGTAGCCACATGTTCAAAGGGAAGTATATTTGTGCCTTAATTACAAAGCACCTTATGTCACTTGCCCAGAATTTTACTTGAATATCATCCATGCCCTTTAGAATCTTGTAATTAAAAAAAAAAAAAAAAAAACTCCAAAAAGAGAAGCACCTTAATCCTTTGTAATCGGATGCTCCTGGATGACAGCCAGCCTCTAGATTAGCATGGGCCTCTAGAATTTTCTGAAATGATGAAAATTTTCTATCCTGTGCTGTCCTATATGGTATCACTAGCCACTAGTGGCTACTGAGGACTGAAATTCAGCTAGTGTAATCAAGGAAGTAAACTTTTCATTTTTTAAAAAAGTAAATCTAAACTTATTTATCCACAGGTGGCTAATGCCTACCATGTTGGACAATAGCTCACATCTCTAGGACCTTACCCTTCAAAACATGGACCACCTGGGATCCAGCTAGAAATGGAAGTTTGTGGAGTATAATATAAAGTAAATGGATTTCACAGGGCCTGGTTTTCCAAAGCCTTGCAGTTTCAAATATTGACCTTACAAACAACAGGAAAATTTCCCCAGACTATTGAGTCTCAGTGGTAAGATAAAGAACTGTAACACAGCAAAGCTGCTGGTTCAAAGACAAATAGTTAGAGAGACGCTGGCCACCCTGGACCATGCATCGCCAGCCACCGGGTCACCGCGCCGCAGCCACCCAGGGTCATGACAAAATTGAAGAAGCACAAAAAGAGCTTAATGGGGCAGAAGTTTCAAAAAAACGGGTATGGACAGCTACAGGAGAGGATCCTAAGATGGCGGTGGCTGCGGCTGTTGGCGCGGAGTAGCTGAGGTGGAAAAGGCGGCCACTGGGCCTTAGGCAGCTGGGAAACTTGTGGACCTTCCTCTTGCCGTCTCTTAAGGGAGGACCGCTGCTGGTGGCCAGTCATGGGGGCTGACCGCCACTTTGCCCTTGGCAGGAGAGGCTGCCTCATTTACAGGCAACAGCTTTGAAGTATGGAGCAGGAAAAGAACTGTTTCTTAGCTGCAAAAGCAAGTCTCTAAACAGGGAACACGGTGCCAGGGCCGCTGTCGATGCTGCCAGGATCCTGGAGGCCAGGGCAGCGCTGAAGGCAGGCAGCTGCCCTATTCAGGATTTGAGGTTTCAGGCCGGCATAAAAGAAGATTCCTGGGAGTGCCCGAGCTGTGTCGCAGAACTGAGTGAGCAGCCCAAGGTGGCGGCGGCCGAGGACAGGGACGGCGATGACGCGGAGGCAGAGAGGGAGCCGCCCGGCCCGGCCCAGCCCCGTGAGTGACCCCCAGTCTGGCCCTGCTCAGGGAGTGGACACCCGCCTGGATTCCACCTGCCCCACTGGGACACTCACTGGCCCCAGGGCTGCCTCCATTTTCTCAGGTGGTGGCGGCTCCGGCCCAGCTTGGCCAGACCAGTCCTCCTAGTGCAGCTCGGCTCCTCATTGAGCCTTCCCACTTGCTTACCCCGGTGTGGGGCTTCCCAGGGCCTGCAGGCCGGCCTCCCCTCCCACTTCCTCCACGGTTCTCTGGCAGGGCTGGTGGCGTGGGGTGTCCCCGACCAGCATCGGGAGGGCAAGGAAGTACGGGCTGGGCAGACTGTCACTCCACCACACCCTGGGCTCCGGCTCCCGGTAAACTTCCTGTTACCAGGAGGCAGATACCACCAGTTCGGAAAAACACCTACCTGATTTCTGGTTAGGAATAGTGAGGTTGGGGCGTTCCCGAGTTCGCTTGAAGCTGCCAGAGAGCTCACTGTGGGCTGGCACCGGAGTCGGTCTGCACCGGGGGGATTCAAAGGTGAACCCTGTGTTGTGGGCTCCTTCCCCAAGGAACTCACGCTCTGGTGTGGGAGATAAGACAAGTACACAAATAACCACAATACCAGGAGGAAGGTGATAAGGCCCGAGAAAGATCTACACAGTACTACAAAGGTACCCAGAGCGACCGGTCGTCTGCGCCTAGAAGAAACCTGGTAGACTTCCTGGGCAAGGCGGTGCCAAGCAGGGTCTTGAAGGCCCAGCTGATAGACGAGGGTTGCAGAAGACACATCCCAACCCAGCCTAGTGCACACAGAGTGGGGAGACGTCGGGCTAGGGAGGCGGAGACTCGACAGAAACCACACACCCTCTGCGGTTGCCACTGAGTGATCCAAGAGCCTGGGCCAGAGTGCACGGAACAGGGAGAAGTCTTGCACGGGAAGTGGAAGCTCAGCAGAGACCACACACCCTATGGTACCGCCCTGTGATCCAGCAGCCCAGCAGAGTCCAAGATGACCAGAGAGGTGGCACCCCAGAGAGGCCCAAGACCCGAAGCAACCACACACACAAGGCACTACAGGCCAACTGAGCAGTCATGGAGGTAGCCATACAAAATTGGCAACCACAGAAACATCATAGTCAGTCAATAGTCTCAAACTGGTGGACTGTGAAACCCCCTGCCACAATGAATAAACAGCAAAAAAAAGATACCAGAAACACAAAAAATCAAGAAAGTACACCACCAAAAGTTAATAAATCTCAAACTCTAGATCCTATAGAACAAGAAGCCCTTGAAATTACAGACAAGGAATTTTGAGTGATAATTCTTAGGAAACTGAATGAGATACAAGAAAACTCAGCTAGACATCATGATGAAATGAGGAAAAGTATACAGGACCTAAAAGAGGAAATGTACAAGGAAATCAATGTCCTGAAAAAAAATGTAGCAGAACTTGCTGAACTGAAGAAGTTATTCAGTGAAATAAAAAACACAACAGAGAGTTTAAACAGCAGGCTTCTGGAAGTTGAAGAGAGAACCTCTGAACTTGACAATGGGCTGTTTGAAATAACACAAGCAGACAAGGAAAAAAAAGAAAAAAGAATCAAAGACATTGAAGAAAATCTGAGAGAGATATCAGACAACCATAAGCGCTCAAATATCCGAGTCATGGGTATTCCAGAAGGGGAGGAAAATGGAGATTGCATTGAAAACATATTCAACAAAATAGTGGCAGAAAACTTCCCAGGTATAGGAAAAGTCACAGATCTTCAGATCCAGGAAGCTCAATGATCTCCAAACATATTCAACCCCAAAAGGCCTTCTCCAAGACATGTTATAGTCAAATTGGCAAAACTCAAAGACAAAGAGAGAATCTTAAAAGCTGCAAGGGAAAAGCATCAAATCACCTATAAGGGAGCCCTAATCAGGCTAACATCAGACTTTTCATCACAAACCGTAAAAGCTAGAAAGGAATGGGATGATATATTCAAAATAATAAAAGACAGAGATTGTCAGCCAAGAATACACTACCCTTCAAGGCTATCCTTCCGAAATGAAGGGCAAATAGTATATTTCTCAGACAAACAAAAACTGTGGGAGTTCACTACCACACGACCACCCATACAAGAAATCCTCAAGGGAGTACTGGGTTTGGTTCCTGAAAAATAACTACCACTGCCATAAAAACCCAAGAAAAATCTAAACCCACTAGTATAATAAAAATGGCATTCATGAAGAGAAAACAAACAAACAAAAATGCTATCTACAACCTAATGAACCAACAAACACAGAAAACAAACAGTAAATCAGAAAGCAAGGAACAAAAGACACCTAAGACAACCAAACAACCAATAAAATGCTAGGAATAAATCAACAGTTTTCAATAACAACTCTTAATGTAAAAGGCTTAAATTCCTCAATCAAAAGACACAGACTGGCTGACTGGATTAAAAAGGAGGATCCAACTATATGCTGCCTACAAGAGACCCACCTCACACATAAAGATTCACATAGACTAAGACTGAAAGGATGGAAAAAGATTTACCATGCAAACAGAAAAGAAAAACGACCTGGAGTAGCTATTCTTATATCTGACAAAATAGACTTTAAACTAAAAACCATAAAAAGAGACAATGAGGGACACTACTTAATGATAAAAGGACTGATCCATCAAGAAGACATAACAATCAAAAATATGTACGCACCCAATGTTGGAGCAGCTAGATGTATAAAACAAACTCTATTAGACCTAAAGAAGGAAATAGACACTAATACCATAATAGCAGGGGACGTGAGCACCCCACTGTCAATATTGGACAGATCATCTAGGCAAAGAATCAGTAGAGAAACACAAGATCTAAACAATACTCTAGACCAATTGGAATTGGCAGATATCCACCGAACATTCCATCCAACAACCTCAGAATATTCATTCTTCTCATCAGCACATGGATCATTCTCCAGGATAGATCACATATTAGGTCACAAATCAAGTATCAACGAATTCAAAAAAATTGGAATTATCCCATGTATTTTATCAGACCACAATGGATTAAAACAAGAAATTAATAACAAATGAAACTCTGGAAACTATACAAACACGTGGAAATTAAACAGCATTCTACTTAAAGACATATGGGTCCAAGAAGAAATCAAGCAGGAATTCAAAAAATGTATTGAAACTAATGAAAATAATGATACATCATACCAAAAGCTGTGGGATACTGCAAAAGCAGTATTAAGGGGGAAATTTATTGCATTAAATGCTCACCTCAGAAGAATGGAAAGATGGCAAGTGAACAACCTAACACTTCACCTGAAAGATCTAGAAAAACAAGAAAAATGCAAACCTAAAGTTAGCAGACGGAAAGAAATCATTAAGATCAGAGCAGAACTGAATGAAATTGAAACCCAAAAACAATACAAAAGATCAATGAATCAAAAAGTTGGTTTTTTGAAAAGATAAATAAAATTGACAAACCATTAGCATGGCTAAAAAAAAAAAAGAAGAGAGAAGATTCAAATAACAAAAATTAGAAATGAAAAAGGCGATATTACAACTGATTCATCTGAAATACAAGAAATCATTCGAGAATACTATAAACAACTATACACCAACAAATTTGAAAATCTGGAGGAAATGGATAAATTTCTGGATACACACAAGCTCCCAAAACTGAACCATGAAGATGTAGAAAATTTGGACAGACCAATAACAATAAAGGAGATTGAAGCTGTTATCAGAAGGCTCCCAACAAAGAAAAACCCAGGACCAGATGGATTCACAGCAGAATTTTACCACACATTCAAAGAGGAATTGACACCAATTCTTTACAAGCTATTCCAAAAGATTGAAACAGACGCAAATCTCCCAAACTCATTCTATGAAGCAAACATCATCCTGATACCAAAACCAGGTAAAGATATAACCAAAAAAGAAAACTACAGGCCGATATCCTTGATGAATATAGATGCAAAAATCCTCACTAAAATACTAGCAAACAGAATACAGCAACACATACGTAAAATTATTCACCACGATCAAGTGGGATTCATCCCAGGGATGAGGGGTTGGTTCAACATACGCAAATCAATGAATGTGATACACCATATTAATAAACTCAAACACAAGGACCATGTGATCATCTCTATAGATGCTGAAAAAGCATTTGATAAAGTTCAGCACTCATTCATGACAAAGACCCTGTATAAGTTAGGTATAGACAGAAAGTATCTCAACATAATTAAAGCCTTATGTGGAAGTACTAGCCAGAGCAATCAGAGAAGAGAAGAAAATAAAGGGTATCCAGATTGGAAAAGATGAAGTCAAACAGTCCCTGTTTGCAGATGTCATGATCCTATATATCGAACAGCCTCAAACCTCTACCAAAGAACTCTTGGAATTGATAAATGATTTCAGCACAGTAGCAGGATACAAAATCAACACACAAAAATCAGTAGCATTTCTTTTCTCCAATAGTGAACATGCAGAACGAGAAATCAAGAAAGCCTGCCCATTTACAATAGCCACCAAAAAAAATAAAATACTTAGGAATTGAGTTAACCAAGGATGTGAAAAATCTCTATAATGAGAACTACAAACCACTGCTGAGAGAAATTAGAGAGGATACAAGAAGATGGAAAAATATCCCATGCTCGTGGATTGGAAGAATCAACCTAGGGAAAACGTCCATACTACCCAAAGTGATATACAAATTCAATGCAATCCCCATCAAAATTCCAATGACTTTTTTCTCAGAAATGGAAAGAACTTTCCAGACATTTATATGGAATAATAAAAGACCACATGTAGCCAGAGCAACACTGAGCAAAATAAATAAACCTGGAGGCATAACACTAACCAACTTTTAGCTATACTACAAAGCTATAATAACCAAAACAGTATGGTACTGGCATAAAAACAGACACACTGACCAATGGAATAGAATAGAGAATCCAGAAATCAACCCACACACTTACTGCCATCTGATCTTTGACAAAGGCACCAAGCCTGTTCACTGGGGAAGGGACTGCCTCTTCAGCAAATGGTGCCGGGATAACTGGATATCCATATGCAGGAGAATGAAACTAGACCCATACCTCTCACCATCTACTAAAATCAACTCAAAATGGATTAAGGATTTAAATATACACACTGAAACAATAAAACTTCTTAAAGAAAACATAGGAGAAACACTTCAGGAAATAGGACTGGACACAGATTTCATGAATACGACCCCAAAAGCACGGGCAACCAAAGGAAAAATAAACAAATGGGATTATATCAAACTAAAGAGCTTCTGAACAGCAAAAGAAATAATTAACAGATTTAAAAGACAACCAACACAGTGGGAGAAAATATTTGCGAAATATACATCTGACAAAGGATTAATATCCAGAATATATAAGGAACTCAACAACTTTACAAGAAAAAAACAAGCAACCCAATTAAAAAATGTGCAAAAGAGCAAAGTAGGCATTTCTCTAAGGAAGATATACAAATGGCCAACAGACAGATGAAAAAATGCTCAACATCACTCAGCATCTGGGAAATGCAAATCAAAACTACACTAAGATACCATCTCAACCCAGTTAGGATGGCTAAAATCCAAAAGACTCTGAACGATAAATGCTGGCAAAGTTGCGGAGAAAAAGGAACTCTCATATACTGTTTATGGGACTGCAAAATGGTGCAGGCTCCATGGAAAATGGTATGGAGGTTCCTCAAACAATTGCAGGTAGATCTACCATATGACCCAGCTATCCCACTGCTTGGAATATACCCACAGGAATGGAAATCATCAAGTTGAAGGTACACCCATTCAGCAATGTTCATTGCAGCACTCTTTACAATAGCCAAGAGTTGGAACCAGCCCAAATGTCCATCATCGGATGAGTGGATACGGAAAATGTGGTACATCTACACAGTGAAATACTACTCAGCTATAAAAACAAATGAAATACTGCCATTTGCAACAACATGGATGGACCTTGAGAGAATTATATTAAGTGAAATGAGTTAGGCACCGAAAGAGAAATACCACATGTTCTTACTTATCGGTGGGAGCTAAAAATTAATATATAAATTCACACACACACACACACACACACACACAAAAGAAAAACAAACGGGGGGGAGAAGATATAACAACTACAATTAATTGAAGTTGATACTACAAGCAAACAGAAAGGACATTGTTGGGGGGGAGGGAGGAGAGGGAGGAGGCAGGGAGGTTTTGGTAAGGGGCAACAATAATCAACCACAATGTATATCGACAAAATAAAAGTTAAAATTAAAAAAAAGAGTATGGACAGCTAAAAAAAAAAAAAAGACAAATAGTTGCTGATTGATATGTAAAGATACTGGGAAATTGCTGTAAGAAGGAATGCTTGATAAGATCAAGCTTTTGTTGACAGGACCACTTAATTGTCTAACGGAATGTCATCTGACTTGTTTCACTGAAAGTTACCAGCCTGTAGTGTTAAACTATAACCCCACCTATGTCTCTTGCTGTAACTTCCTGGGCTGGAGAATAAATACAGAAAGGGAACCCCAATTCATGGTTAATTTCCCAAATGGAAGGAATGCCTCTCTCTTGAGGGTTCCAAGGAAGTTAACCACTTCAGGGTCTCTCACTGCTCAGAAAAGATGGGCTTTGAGTAATCCTTTGGTGGCAAAGCAACAGAAGTTTTCAAGCCCTGCCCAGGACTTGCTGAATCCGAACCATTCAACAGCACATACACGTGTGACAGCAACACTTGTAGAGTTGTCTTGTACAGATATACGATCTTATCCCTTCTGTTTCCTGGGACTTCCCTGAGCAGAGCAACCTGGCACCCTTTCTTTACTCAATGAACATAACACCATCCTGTGTCTATTTACAAGTCTCCAGTGTTCAGCCCATGAATGTTCTAGACAACCAAGCTGTGTCTTATTTGATTTCTAAACTTAAAATAAAGTATACCCTACAATTTCTGCAGTGCTATGTATCACCACGTGGTACGTGAGAAGAGATGGGCAGGTGCTTAACATTGTTCCTATAGGGAAATGGATGTATACGAATAACTGACGTTAGGTAACCATCCACCTGCTGTGGTTTCAAGTATGGAATATGTTGTTGCTGAAATACTCTTTGCTATAGATCAGCTACCCTTTCCATCTTCTCTTTGCCAACCATGGTGATGATCTTTCGTGCATTTTCTGATTGTGCTTTTGTTCCTGCTTCAACCCGCTTGGTCTTGGAAGGCAGGTAGGATTCCATCATAGTCAGAACAAGGGGTCAAGGAAATCAGCTGCCCAGGTGACACCTGAAGTTTGAGGTGTTTTTCCCAAAGACAGAGCTCCAGGCACTTACCAACAAGTTCCACATTGACTTTTTATCCAGTGCCAATCCCAGACACACCTAGAGAGAAACATCTAAGGAATGGGTTGCCTGACATTTTGACACACACCTTAGATATCACCAGATAGTGTGGGTGTTTGCTGTCAAATTTGTATACTCCATGAGCAAGTTACCACTGTCTGTGATTGTCAGAGGTTGGTCAAGTGGCCATGTCCTCTCACTCCAGGACATTGAGAATGACTCACAAGGATCCCTTCTCCAAATGGTCCAAGTCTTCTTTACCCCATACCAGGCACCGTGTTGATCATAGACATCACTGCATTTCCTAAGAGCAGTGGCATATTTAAAGCTCGCCCAATGATGCAGCCACAAATGCCTCCCAGGACTGAGAAAATTCTCTCATGTGCTAACTTTGCCCCTGCAGATCATTCCAGAAAGCAGAGAGCAGCATTGGGAGGGTTGCTTTTCTCATCAGTTCAAATCTCCTGCCTACCTCATTATTCCCAAGAGGTTTGATCACTGGTGTATTATTCCATTTCTGTTACTTATAACAAAATACTTGAAGTTGGGTGATTTATAAAGAAAATAAAATTGATTGCTTACAGTTTGGGAGGCTAGAAATTCCAAAGTCCAGGGAACACATCTGGTGAGGGTCTTGGTGGTGGTGACAATGACCCAGGGGTTTCACATTGTAAGATGTGAAAACAGAGAGAGCAGAGCAGAGAGAGAGAGAGAATCTCCTCTTTCCTCTTTCAAAGTCCTCAGAACTACACCCCTGACCACCATTTTTAATCCATTCACTACTGCACAGTCCTACAATCTAATCACCTCTTCAAGGACCTGACTTTGAATTGCAATAATAGGATTTCCCACCCTCTTAACAGTCACAGTGGGGACTAAGTGTCTAATACATGAAACTTGGGCAACACAATTCAAGCTTTAATGAGTTTGGGGGGGGGGACATAATTCAATCAGCACAACTGGGCTATTTGGGCTATTACAAATGAAGTTGCTGTGGTCAAAAAAATAAATTAATAAATAAAGCTCGCCCAGTGTACCGTGGGAACACAGAAAAGCGATGTCTGCCAGCCCAGTGGGGCAAGTCCAAGGCGGGTTCCTGGAAGAGATGATGAGATTTTGTGAGCTTAGCCTGCAAGAATGGGTACTGGCAAAGCACGCTTTTTTAACACTTATAGAACATTTCCAAAACGGTAAGTTGGAGTCCCCATGCTGGTATATTTTATGAAGAGTCCAGACATAGAGAAATCATTGTGGGTGATGAAGACATATAAATATTTGTACATATGTACATTCTTTGCCACATTTGGAATATCTGAGTGTTTGGAAATATATGTAGAGAGGGAAGTCGTTGTTGACAGATGATAGCTGGGGGAGGTGACTTCGGGGGAAAAAAACACATGATGGTTCCTGAAATGTTTATAGGGATTGCTAGAAAGAAGCACAAACAATTTTTTTTCTTTCCCTTGCTCTCTAATACTCAGTGAGTACTATAATCTTAAAAGTACATGACAAAAGACACATGAATGCAAGTGTGCTAATTCGTATTTACCCAAAGGGGTTGAAAACAATGTCCACATGAAAACATGTACATGGATATTTATAGAGCAGTTTATTCATAATTGTTTAACTTGGAAGCTACAAAGATGTGTTTCTGTATGTGAACAGATAAATAAACGGTGATACAATCAGACAGTGGAATATTATTCAGGGCTGAAAACAAATGATCTGTCCTGCCATGAAAAGACATGGGGGAAACTTAAATGCATGTTACTAAGTGAAAGAAGCTAATCTGAAAAAGGCTACGGACTGTATGATGCCGACCGTAGGACATTCTGGAAAGAGCAAAACTATGGATATAGTCAGAAGATCGTGGTTGCCAGGGAGGGAGGGATGAATCAGTGGGGAGCAGAGGATTTTTAGGGCAGTCAAACTACTCTGCATGATATTATAATGGTGGAAATGTATTATTACCCATTTGTCCAAACCCATAGAATATACAACACCAAGAGTGAACCCTAATGAAACTATAGACTCTGGGTGATAATCATGTGTCAATGTACGTTCATCAGTTGTGAGAAATGAACCATTCTTGGGATGGGGGATGTTGATACTGGGGGAGGCTGTCTGGGGAGTGGGGGCAGGAGGTACATGAAAACTCTCTTACCTTCTCCTTAATTTTGCTATGAACCTAAATCTTTAAAAAAAATTAACTATATGTTTTTTTTTTAAGTACATTAAAATTTTATTCAAAATTTTTGTTCACTAGACAGGAAAAATAATTTCTATTGGTGCACACCTGGGCTAGGTATCTATAGTTAACAATCACTTGCTGCATGTTATCAAATGGCTAGAAGACAGGAGACTGAATGTTCTCGACATAAAGAAACGATTAAGTTTTGTCATGATGAATATGCTAACTACCCTGATTGATCATCACACATTGTGTTCATGTATTGAAATTGAAGTCCAACTCCACATACCCTACAAATATGTATAATTAATATGTCAGTAAAAAAATGCTTTTGTTCAAAAACAGAATGTGAGAGAATATGATTGGTGTGGGGCAAGGGGGACCTTGCTTTCAATTTCCAAATTGAAAATGAGTAAATCAATAATGGTGGATACACAAAAGCATTTTCCAAAATTCTCTATGTAATTAAGTGTCTCAGGAAATCTCAGACGGAGCAAGAACACAGCAGTCTGGCCCAGCAGAAGGAAGAGCTGTGAACTCGACAGTTCTGTGTGGCATCAAGCCGCAGAACAACTGGGGCTTTCTGGTTCCTTTACATCAGGTATTCTTAATTTTGTCAGGTTTGTGCTAACTGTGCAATGTCTTGAGAACACACAGATGGCCGGGTGAAAAAGAGCACAGCAAATATATGGAGACATCAGGAACCACAAGACAATCATGCCAAAGGAAAAACATTCCCGGAGGTCATGACTGCTTTCTCTTCTGAATTAGAAATGTGCAGGAGGAGGCGTATGGATAGACCTAGCAAATCAATTAAGTGTGCAGCTGTGCTGTCAGATTGCTAGGTGATGAAAAGGAAACCCAGGAATGTAGACAGACTGCATCCCCAAGCACAGAGTGGCTGATGAAACCAGGGAGGCTCCCAGAACGGAAAGGAGAGACTGTCCGGGGTTCACAAAAACGCCTTGCCCTGCAGATTTCTATTAACCATGGAGACCCGCACCTGGTGGGAAGAGGCAGTTTCCCTGTGCATTTCCGAACAGCCATTGTTGAATGATTTAAGCTGTAAATAAATGCAAAGCAATACGAAGGAGAAAAAATAGAATGTGAAGGGGTGTTTTTTCTGTTGCATGGATTCTCCAGACCTGAGTCTCTGGTTGTTGACATTCCGAGACCTGATGTCATAGCCTGCAAAACCCTGCTCAGCGTCTGAGGTTTAGGCTCCTCTCTGAATAAAAGTCATGTATCTTGACCTCCCAGTTAAGAAACCACAGGTATTTAGAATATTGTGCAAGAAGAGACTGCCAGGCAATCCCATGCACATCTGGAGTGGGCTTCACTCAGATGCAGTAAATCAAAGACGTGTTCGGACAAGGCAGCCTGGGATTCTGCAGCAGGCCAAGTATTCTTGAATTGCTCCATTCTTCCACAGAGAACATGTGAATGGACTTTGCCCTGGAACCAGGTGGGTTCCAGGTGCTGTGTTGTGTTGTGCTTTTGTGTGTCTCGTCCGGTTTGGGCTGGAGTCACGCAGAGCCATTTTCATCAGGCTTCTGAGATGGTTGGCTCCGTTGGTAAGTCACAAGGATGAGGTTTCAGGAGTTTGGCTGTGTTGTGGGAGAACCCTCGATTGTTTTTTCTTTATGGTGCCGTGTGTTAGTCGGAATTCTCCAGAGAAACAAAACCCTACAGATACAGATGTAAAGGGATATGGCTGACATACAAGGAATCTTCAAACAGTTCATGGAAGGATTAGCATTATTTTTCAATCCAATGTTTCCATGAACTTTTTGAAGTACCCTCATAGAGATAAATTGATAGATTTATGAGTATATCTACCTGTTTCTTTATACATATCTCCCTAAGTACCCTCACAGAGATAAATCTATTTATATTTTTCTAACTGTGTGTGTATCCATATCTCCCTTTCCAAGTACCCTCATAGAAATAAATAGATTTATGAGTATATCTGTACCTGTATACAAATCTCACTTTCTATCTCTCAATCTCTCCCTAGATACATATGCAAGTTTAAAAACTATATACTTGAGTCTATTAATTAGTCATTGGCCAAAAAAGCTTCTGGAGCCCATTCCTTTCTTCAATAACTCTACGTGACAGAAAGAATAAATCAGGAGAGCTATTGCATAGCATGGTGACTATATTTAATAACAAGGTGTTATACACCCGAAAACTGCTGAGACAGCAGATTTCAAGTGTTCCCACCACACACACGTAAAAAAAAAAAGTATATGAGGAAACAAACAGATATGTAATTAGCTTGATTTAGCCATTCCACAACGTATACATACATCAAAACGTCATGCTGTCCACCATAAATATGCACAATTTTATTTGACGTTTAAAAAGTAAATTAATGAATTTAAAAAATACAATACCCTCCCCCTAAAAAAATGAGTCCATATAAAACGTCTACAGTATGACATGTATGGTGATTGCTGCTAGCGACATAAAATATCATGAAGATGCAGTCCTGGCTTTGAGGAATGATACAACAGATGTGAAAACCTACAAATTACCCATGAGTGTGACATGAAGAGTTAGGAAGTACAATGGAGGGGCTGGATGGCTGTTAGGAAAGGAGCCCCAGAAGAGTAGACGTTGACCAAAATTTCAAAGAATGAGTCATTGTCTGCCAGGAGGAGGAGGAAGGTAGGAGAAAGAGAGAGAGAGAAAGAGAGAGAGGGGGAGAGAGTGAGAGAGAGAGAGAGAGAGGCAAGATCTCCCATGCAGAGGAATGCAGAATGCTCAAAGCTGTGGTAGCTCACAAACAGGAAACATGGATGCAGACAGACAACATTCTCTAGTTTGTTGGGAGTAAAGAAAATGTTGTATTTGGCCAAAAAAAAAAAAAAAAATCACTAGGGTGCAGGGAGTGGCAGCAAAGGATTTGTCTGCAAAAGTGGTATATGGGCTTCCTGTGGCTACCATATGTGGGTGGCTCAGAAGCACAGAAATTTATTCTTTCACTGTTCTGGAAGCTAAAAGTCTGAAATCCAGGTGTACAGGGGACCATGCCTCTTCTCAAAGCTCAAGGGTGGCATCCTTTCTTACGTTTTCCTCACTCCTGGTGTTTGCTCACAGTCCTCAGAGTTGCTCAGCTTGTGGCTACATCAACCCATATCTGTTTCTGTAGTCACGTGACCATCTCCTTGGTGTGTGTCTGTGTCACCTGCTCATAATGCTAGTCATTGGATTTAGTGTCTACCCTAGTCCAATACCACCTCATCTTAACTCACTTAATCATGTCTGCAAAGACTCTATGGCTGGCTGGATCACAAACCCCTCCGCCCTGTCCTGTGCAGGTCATGGGTCAGGTAGTTGAGAAAAGATTCTGGGAGCCGATGACAGGAGAGAGGTGCTTTATTCCAATGTGAGCTCTGCCAGCCAGTGGTTCAGAGCCACTGTCTCTTATGTCAAAAGTACACAGCAATGGCAATCAGTCAAGGAGTGAATTGGCACACATTTGCACTCACACTACTCTTACGTGACTTATTTACAACAGATATGCTGAATCATACACAGCCGGATACCAGGTGAGGGGGCCTGACTAAACTAACTCCATTTTCCTTACAGCTTATCTTACAATGAGGTCATATTTTGAGGTTCCAGGTAAGCATTAATTAAAACCAACAAACCCAGTACAGCAGGTTTGAGTTCAGTGTGGGAGGCCTGTGTATGAACCACTAAGGAACACAAAACCTTTTCAGCTTTTCCACCTGGGACTTTAAAGATGTGATAAGAGTAGATTCAAAACCCCCAGCTTCATGTCAATATTATTTATCATAACGAATATTTCAGCAAGATTGTCATTTTCAGAAACTGCACCCACCCTTTGATATCAAGGTTTCTGAAAAAGTGAAAGGGATGCCTCCTCCCCAATAAGAAGGAACGCTTTCTGGAAAATTTATATCATATTCCTTTTTGATATATGTTTTTCTCCTTTTTTTAAATATACTGTGATATACTTGGGATGTTTATCTATGAAACCCTAGCAATAAACAGAGCACAAGCATTACAGATATATACAAAATATAATAATGTATAGAAAAATATAATAATAAATATCTGTTGTTCAAGAATAAATTCCAGTCGTTAGTTCTGAATGTATATAAAGTGAAATCAAAATGCAATTGAAAAACAATTTAGGCAAAGCTAGACAATGTATTGTAATCATGAATTTTTTTTACAAATAACAGTTTATACTTTCCAATTTGTTCCATTTCATAAACTCCTATCAGCTTATCTTTTTCTTAATTTTTTTGTATTGAAACATATTGATTGTACTCATTTGTGGGATGGAGAGTTATATTGAAATACACGTATAAAATGTGTGCTGATCTATTAATGGTAGTTAGCCTATTCGTCATTGCAAAACTTAATCATTTCTTTATGATCTGAGCTTTTCATGTCTCTGCTAGTTGCTTGCTTACATGCAGCAAATCATTACTGATTATAGATTTCTGGGTTGACTGCACATCAATGAGGCCTATTTTTCCAATCTCGCTGTAGTTTTGTATCCATTAATCAGCCTGTCACTATCCGTCTGCTTTCCCACCTCTAGTAACCACAGTTCTGCTCTCTCCTTTTAACAGTTCAACTTATTATTATTATTATTTGTTTGTCTTGTTTGCGTGTTTTGTTCTCTTTTTTGAGCTCCCACTTATGAGTGAAGACATGTGGTATTCCTCTTGCCATGTCCGGCTTATTTCACTTAGAATCTTCTCCAAGTTCATCATGATGCTGTGAATGGCAGAATTTCATTCTTTCTTATGGCAGAGTAGTGTATTCCCTTTGTGTGTATATACCACACTTTCTTTACCCAGTCTATGCACATTTAGGTTGCTTCCAACTATTGGCTACTGAACCCAGAGCTGTGATAAACATGGGAGTGCAGGTGTCCCTGTGACTTGATGATTTGCATTCCTTTGGGTACACACATAGCAGTGGGATTGCTGGACTGTATGGTAGATCTATCTGTAGTTGTTTAAGAAACCTCCATATTCTTTTCCATAAGACTGCGATAATTTACAGTCCCACCAACAGTGCAGGAGGGTTCTCCTTTCTGCACACCCTCGCCAGCATTTGTTATTCTCTGTCTTTTTGATAATATCCAGTCTAACTGGGGTGAGATGATATCTCAGTGTGGTTTTGATTTGCATTTCCTTGGTGCTTAGTGATATCGAGCATGGTTTCATATTCTTGTTTTTCTTCTTTGGAGATCAGCTTATCTTGTATGTCTTCTTTTGAGATCAGCTTATCTTGATATTGAACAAGAACACAAGAGTGATAAAATTTGTGTTTGGATCTCCTGAAGAATGTTCTTCTTTTAATGCACTTACATGAGCATCTTCTCCGGCAGAAATTAGGTCATTTCAATGTTTCTGAGGAAATACTAGGAAATTTGCATTTAATTGCCAATCAAAAATAATGAAATCTCTTCCCAGGAGATTGTTTCAAGAGCCTTCATTATGAATAAGTTTGTTTCTTCCAGACAGAACATCATGCAGGATCTACCATAACAAAGACCTAATTTCTGCCAGAAAATCCAACTTCATGTCTCCCAGCCACATGCCTGTTCAGTGTTTGCAGATTAACTTAATCACAGACTTATTCTGAATAGCTTGAGGCCTGATTTTAACCAGTAGAGGAAGCTAAAGAATCAAAGAAATCTCTGCATCTCACATTATCCAAATACATATTTTTCATCCCAAATAGTACTTCATTGAGAATGACAAATAACCATTTTTGAACTTCAGCCTCGATGAGCTACAAGCTCAGTTCTCTTGTTATAAGACACTGATTCCTCAGGAAACTCCCATGGGCCACCACAGGGGGAATTTAGCCATTTTCTGATGTCCTGACCAAAGATTCTTGATTTAAACTCAGCACTGCTCTCTCACTGGATCCTGGTATGAAAAAGTTCATTTTTCTTTCTTCTAATGTTGTCTTATGCCTGGAACTTCCATGCTTAAGGCATTCCAACTCACTTCTCTTTGACTCTATCAAGTCTGCAGCATTATTATTATAATTATCATTTATTTTGTTTTTTTACAGAAGTAATAGACTTTATTTTTATAGCAGCTTTAGAGCAAAAAATACAGATAGTTCCCTACCCCTTCCACATACATCCCTACACAGTTTCTCCTGTTATTAACATGTTACATTACTGTGGTATGAACCAATATTGACACATTATCATCAACAGAATTTTACAATAAGGTGCTCTCTTTGTGTTGTAGGGTTCTAGGGATTTTGCCAGACGCATAATGTTATGCATTCATCATTACAGTATCACAGAGAATAGTCTCGCTGCCTAAAAATCTTGCATGCTCCCTCCTCCCCCAAAACCCTGGCGGCCACTGATTTTTCCCCCATTACCTCAAACATTTATCATTTCCTTCAGTATGCAGCATTTTAAGAGTTAAATGGCTTAATGTAAGACAAATAGATGCAATGACAGGGGTACTATTTTTAGAGAATCAGTATTTTAAGACAGCTTTCAGGGGCCAGATAGTTTGGATCCTGCTCTTTGGATTCCTAGAAGAGCTTTATGGGCAAAACCGGAGGGGTAAGCACTGGTCCCATTTTGTAGACCTTTCTAGACATATTGCTGCATTAGCTACCCCAGTATTTTCCCACTGAATAAAAAATTTTCTGAAAGCAAGTGTTATGACATAAATGGTGCCTCCCGCCCCCCCAATTCATGTGTTGAAATATAAACCCCCAGTACTCAGAATGTGACTGTATTTGGAGATGCCGTCTTTAACAGGTGATTAAGTAGTCTCCTGAGCTGTTGGGGGGAGCCTAGGGGCCTAACCCCACTGCCTTTGGCAACCAGGCCAGGAAAGGAGCCAGCCATGGGCCAGCCCTTTCCCCCCCCTCCCACTCAACCCCTCTGCAACATCTCAGAATGTTAAAAAATAATAATAATAATTAATTACTTTAACTTCATTAAATAAAGAGGTGATTAAGGTAAAATGAGGTCACTAGGGTGGGCCCTAATCAAGTAGGGCTGTTGTGCTTGTAAGAAGAGGAGATTAGGACACAGACACACACAGAGGGATGACCATGTGAGGACACAGGGAGAAAACAGTGTCTACAAGCCAAGGAGAGAGGACTCAGGAGAAACCAGCCCTGTCACACCTTGATCTCAGACTTCCAGCCTCCAGGACTGTGAGAGAGAAATGTCTTGTTTAAGTCACCCAGCCTGTGGGGCTTTGTTATTGCAGCTCTGGCAAACTAACACAGCAAGTATTTTCTCTCCCAGGACAAAGCACTTTCTTTAATGAGGTAGATCCCTATTTCACAGAAAAATATTCCCATTTCTCCTGTCTATTTTTCTCTGCATCATAACTAGGAATAGAGTTTCACCAATAACACTCTTTCCCTGCCTGGCTCTGACCACCAAACTCCAAGAGTTCCTTTTAGAACTATAGACTAATGTTTCACAACAGGAAAACCCAATTCAGTTATAATAAATTAAAAAGACCTTTGTGGCACATCGTGCCTTATTTTAATTCTGCGTTTAATCACTCAATTTTCTTAGATGTTGAAAATATTTCATGCAGAAAATAATTGTAATCCACAAAATGGTAATAGAGGCTGATGCTGCCACATTCAAGTGGCTAAAATTGTGAATTAGGAAGATGAGGCAAATTTATGTCTTCAGATCCAAAGTAAATTCAATTTAACCAATACTTCTTAAACACTTAAACAGAATAATATAAATATGTAATGCAGTAGTCCCCCCATATCCGCAGTTCTGTTTTCTGTGGTTTCGATGCCCCATGGTACAGGGAAAGAAGTTATTTTGAGAGAGAGAGAGACTGCATTCACATAGCTTTTACTACAGTATATTGTTTAAGTTTTTCTATTTTACTATTAGTTATTGTTTTTAATCTTTTACTGTGCCTAATTTATAAATTAAACTTTATCCTAGTAACATATGTGTATTAGTCCATTTGTGTTGCTTATAACAAAATACATGGAACTGGGCATTTTATAAAGAAAAACAAAATTTATTGCTTATAGTTTCTGAGGCTGAAAACTCCAAAGTCCATCTGGTCATGGTGACAGTGTTCCAGGGGTCTCACTTTGCAAGATGGTGGGAGCAGAGAGAGAGAAAGACAGACTCTCCTCTTCTTTTAAAGCCCTCAGAACTATACCCCTGACCACCATTTTTAATCCATTCACTAGGCACGGTCCTACCATCCAATCACCTCTTCAAGGCTCCACCTTTCAATGACCATAATAGGATTTCCCACCCTCTTAACAGTCACAGTGGGGGCTGTTTCTAATACATAAAATTTGGAGGACACAATTCAAGCCTCAGTGAGTTTTGAGGAAACATAATTCAATCCACTACAGTATGCATATGGAAAAACAAAATACACAGACGGTTCAGTACTAACTGTAATTTCAGGTTTCCTTTGGGGCTCTTGGAATGTATCCCCCAGGGATAAGTGGGGACTTACTATACAATATAAATATAATATAATATAATATAAAGTAATAGAGTAATATAAAACTAAAATGTAATATAATATTAAAATGTTATATAATATAAAAATATAATAAATTATATGTAATGTATTGTTTGTTCAGTTCCAAAGTAAAATCAATTCAACCAACACTTCCTAAACACTTTCAATATTCAACATTATATTGGCAGATATAATCAATTAGTTGTATATTACGTATGTGTATAACACATATAATGTATTATAAATATTATACTATAATTTATAATTATAATATAAATAATTTGTTATATATAACTAACATGCATGTAATTAGGTATAATATACAATATAATATATTATAAAATATGTATCAATAATCGTGACTTCCAATGCCAAAGCAAAATTTGTATTGGATATGATGCCAAAAAGCTGTCTTTATTAAGCCGTGCATGGAATTGACCCATCTTATTTGGGCGCAGTTGTAGAGGTGAAATGTATTTCTCTATTTAATAGATATTTGCTGGGCTTCTAATATTTGTAGCAGCAGTAGCAGTATCAACAAAAAAAAACACGATCTCTGTCCCCAGAGTCAGACATCAGCCAAAAAAGGACACAAAATAACATGGCAGGAATGAGCTTAGCAAGCACTATGGGATAAAGGCACAAAATAGCCTAAACATAGAAAAGGAGGAAACTTACTCAGGTGAAGGAGCAAAAACATGAATCATTGATATGTGCCCTGTTTATAGATCATCTAAGCTTTAACCCCCTACATCTTCAATATTTGAGAAGCCATTTAAACAATCACATATCTTAGAACACACAGAAAAGACATAAGATCTAAAGAACTAACTTTTACAAGTCGATAGGTTTGACCTCATATTATTTCCCTGTGATGAAATGAGCTAGAAAACTGAGAGATTCTTTTCTCTTGACCAATCTAAGTCATTTCATATTTGGGGCTTAAGCAATCCTGAAGCCTCAACTTATGACAGGTTTACATCCCAATAAACCCATTGTAAGTTGAAAATATCCTCAGTTGAAAATGCATTTGATATACCTAAACTGCAGAACATCATAGCTGAGCCTAGCCTACCTTCAACGTGCTCAGAAAACTTCCACCAGACAACTGCTGGTCAAAACCATCTAACGTAATGCCTGTTTTATAATCAGGTCACATACAAAATGGTAGTCTATATCAGGAGTTGGCAAACCGTGGCTTTTTTTCCGTGTGGTTTCTATATCTTTTAAATGGGTGTGGAAAAAAATCTGTGACTCGTGAAAACTAGATGATATTCAGTGTTTGTAAACAGCTTTATTGGGACAAAACCATGCTCATTTCATTACATATTGTCTATATCTGCTTACCCACCCCAAGGCAGAATGTGGTACAGATTGTCCCCAACTTAGAATGAAGTGACCTAAAATTTTTCTACTTTACAATGGTGTGAAAGAAATCCACACTCAGGAGAAACCGCACTTCGAGTTCCCACATGACAATTCCATTTTTCACTTTCAGTACATTAGTCAAAGCACTACCTGAGATATTCAACACTTTGTTATAAAATAGGCTTACGATGGGTTCATTGGGAACATAACTCCATCATAAATTGACGAACATCTGTAGTTGCAACAGAGACCACCAAGTATATATGGCCCACAAAGTCAAAAATTTTACTATCTGGCCATTTGCAAAATAGATTGCCAAGCCCTGCTCTACATCTTTGAGTCAGTCAAGAGGAAACCAAAAACCTTAAGAAATAATCTATCAACTGCCCCCTCTTTTTTACATTGGATGATGACTTTTTACGCAGAATCTTCTTGTAGGATTTCCACAGACATCACCCCTTTATGCCATGTAATGAGAGTTACCCCTATGCTGCCATTGACAAGCTTTGGCTGTCACCAACAACGGGTGTGACCCCCAGGAGTTCCCACTAGCACCAAGCAGCTCTGCTCTCAAAAGTTTTCATTGGTCTGAGTCATTCCTTTTTGGAAAACTGAGCCCATTTCTTTTCCTTCCACAAGCAGCCAGAACGTCTTCTCCCTGCCAAGCTCATGCAAACTGAGATAATCAGGATTACTAAATAGATGAGCACGAATAACAATTTCTCAAGCCCAGGAACCCATCAGCGGCTGTTAATCCAACACACGTTCCAAATGTAGAATGTGAAGATGGGTATCTGTGGGTCAGCATCGTGTCCAGATGCAGATGCAAGAGGACTGTTGAACCATGTAGGCGTAAGCAGCCATGACAATATGAAGACACCAAAGATTGCAGGGTGAGTCCGGTCAATAGCACATTTTGGCCTCTTGGTTCAACAACACAGGAGAAAGCACCCAGATGCTTCAAGCTCCCTTCACCAAAGGAACAGCCACCTCCTGGAGTAAGCAGGTAGCACATGGAAACCTCCACCTGCTGCCACAGTGGCTTCTTCATTCAGAAGCCCCAAAGATGTCAGGGTTCCCTTCTTGGGGAATGCAGTGATTGGTAGGGGTTCTGGGTGTGAAAGGGGTGAAAAATAATTATTGTTTCCTCTGACCAAAAAGGAATATTGACTATCATAAGACACACTTTTTTAAAAAAAAGTTGCATCATTCCCTTCTGGAAAATTCAATCAGGGTCCAAGAAAAAGGACGGTTTTGTGTAGGAGCCATCAATACTACAGGAGACAAGGCGCTAGGACATCCTCTTGTCAGTAAGGGATGTTCTCAGTCCATTTTCCGAGGCAAGGACTGAAAGGCAGACAGTAACATCACTAGAAGTTGAGTGAATTTCCTCAAGTTTCCTGTGTCTTCTATCTGTACAAAATGAGGAACTTATAAAAGAGTACGCAGGTGTGAGTGTGTGTGTGTGAGTTTCTCCCCCACATTCCTTACAGGCATTGTGTATATTGTTTAAGAATATACACAGCAAAATAAGGCATAGTTAAATAATTAAATGCAGTTGCGTCTGGAAATAGCTTCAAGGTCATTCTGTGGGTCAGGAGTGGGGAATGGATATGAATTAAACAAGATTTCCCCAGACTTGATCATTGTTTCAGGCAATGGGTTCATCGAGGTCCAATATACCATTTCCCGTAGTTTGGCATATGTTTGCAATTCTCCAGAAAACTAAAGATTCAATTAAATCCTTACAAAGATTGTAGAAGTCAGAATATTTAAATATTTACTCTTCCCCCATTCTCTTCACCCTAAATCTCTTCATAGAAATATGTCCCTGTCAACCATAATGACACAATTAGAAAATAGTAATAATTTATTTATGAGTTTCCTAGCAACCAATGGGAAAAAAAATATGAGACACCTTCTGTTATATTAATTATACATTTCTCAACAGGGGGAGGAAAGCTATTCCAGTCATATCCAAGTAGTCACTGATATCAGAAATGGCTCCAACAATGCCCCACCCAGGAAAGACAGCATCACAAGTTGCAAAGGCACTCTGTTATAAATATTCTCATGTTAGCACCCAGGACACAAGAATGAAGTGGTACTCAGAGGTAGCAATTTTGGGGAGAATGTCAACTGGCATGTCTAAGAATTCACCTTTTGTATGGTTCAGAGTGAGCTGGTAACAAAATCGATGATACTGGGGACCATGAGTCCTTCAGACCATCTCCCCAAATGTCATGTCTCTCAAGGGGATGCTCGAACAAACTGAAGGGAGTTTTAGGGTCATATCATCTGGCAAAGGCATGCAGAACCCACATTTTCTGTCAGCTGGTTGAGGGAGTACACATACCCTGTCTATCCATCCCTGTCTATGTATCTATCTCTGTCCTCTATCTCTCTGTCTTTATTTCTATCTCCCCTTCTATCTCTATCTCTCTATCTTTATCTCTTTCTCTCTATCTCTCTCCCAAACACCCCCCCCCACACACACACACACAAGACAAATCCCCAGTGTCCTGCTCCTCTGGGCATCAGTTAGATCATTTTGGCCTAGGAGATGTGTCCAAGTAAGACTTAGAAGTCACTGGTCAGGACTACAGAAATATTTCCCTCGTTCCTCCATCAAACATCTGGATTCAGACAATGCAGTCTCTCTGTAAAGAATCAGGAGACATTTAAGCAAAAGAAAACTCAAAGTGACTAAAACTGCTGTATGAACTTGCTGGACAGACATGCATTTTGTTGTGGTGATTGTTTACCAAAAATCATGATATATATTTTAGAAAATGTATCATAAGCCACTGTTAAGATAATAACTTCATTTCCTTTTGATGCATCCCTTGATTACAGTACATTAATATTCCCTCAAGGTATGTTTTTTGTTATAATATCTTGAGTTTTGAGAAAGTGCAGGGCTTTCCAATACTTTCTCTCATGTGCTATGGAGACAATGATCTTAACCCCTGGGCTATTTCTTATGGTGAAATTGATTAGTTTGGGTCTCAGCTATTGGAGGTTAGATGTAGAGGAAATGCCATTAATTGAGTTGCTTAAAAACTACATACATAACAGGTAAAATAGTTCAGTACGTGCTATATTGTAATTGATCAGCAGTAAAATTTAAAAAAAAAAGTTAGCCATAATGATAAGCTCTGATGAATTTCACAAAGGCAGATGTAAAAAGACTCAGTCAAAATTTCTGTGATTAGGAAGCTCACACAGGTGAAATGTATTTTCTGTCCTCCATTTGGGAGAAGTATTATACAGATTCAAAAAATTGGGTTGAAAGATGCATTTTAAGGATTTTACACAGCAATAAGGTTGAATAGACAAATACTCAAAGAATATTTATAATGATGACTCATTTACTGGAAGATATTCTACAGATTAATAACAGAATTGAATATAATTAAATAGAAAAACGAATATGTACAGTGGTAACTCTGTACCTATGTGAAATGTAACAGGGATAGTGAATAATACATCTCTGAAGAAAGTGGTGGGAGAGACTATGTCTCACCTCCGTATCTTATGACTATGTCTCCTTAGATTAGAATCATAAAATATATGAATGAATAAATGGGTGGATTAATAAATAGAGACAGATGACAGATGAATAGATGGATAGAGAGATACATAGATAGATAGATACTTGATAGGTAGATAAATAAAGATTAGATAGATAGATAGACAACCTGACTTCAAATTATACTATAAAGCTATAGTAAACAAAACAGCATGGTATTGGCTTAGAAACAGACACTCAGACCAATGGAACAGAATAAAGAACCCAGAAATCAACCCATGTGCTTACAGCCAACTGATCTTCTACAAGGGCACCAAGAATATACAGCTTCTTCAATAAGTGGTGCTGGGAAAACTGGATATCCCTATGTAGAAGAATGAAAATAGACTTGTATCTCTCACCATATACCAAAATCAACTCAAAATGGATTGAAGACATATATAAGACCCAAAACTATAAAACTACTAAAAGAAAACAAAAGGAAACACTTCAGGAAGTAGAACAGGCATTGCTCAAAGGAAGACACACAAATTGCCAACAAAGACTCATGAAAAAATTCTCAATATCACTAATCATCAGAGAAATGCAAATCAAAACCACACTAAAATATCATGTCACCCCATGATATTTAGACTGGCTATTATCAAAAACACAGAGAATAACAAATGCTGGCAAGGATGCAGAGAAAGTGGAACCCTCCTGCACTGCTGGTGGGACTGTAAGTGAGTACAACCATTATGGAGAATGGTACGGAGATCTCAAACAACCACAGATAGAACTACCATACAGTCCAGCAATCCCACTTCTATGTGTATAACTAAAGGAATGGAAATCATCAGGTCACAGGGACACCTGCACTCCCACGTTTATCACAGCTCTGTTTACGATAGCCAAGAATTGGAACCAATCAAATGTCCATCGACAGATGACTGGGTAAGGAAACTGTGGTATACATACACCCTGGAATACTACTCTGCCGTAAAAAAGAATGAAATTCTGCCTTTTGCAGCAACATGCATGAGCTTGGAGAAAATTATGTTATGTGCCAGGCATAAAAAAAGAAATACACCATGTCCTCACACATAAATGAGAGCTGAACAAATAAAACAAAATACATAAACAAAAAAAGAAAGAAAGATGCAACAATCAGAATAATTTGTTGAACTTTCAAAAATAATGAAACAAGCGACCAGAGGTGGTGAGGGCAGGAGTTAGCAAGAAATTGGCAAAGGCTGCAAAAAACTGATTACATCATGTAAAGACAAATATAGTAATAAAAATAATAGTAATTTATATTGAATTACAATTGCACGTTGTATGTTTAAGTGTCACAGATTACATTTTTTTAAACCTAATTCTTTTTAAAGCCTTAGTTTACTAGAACACGGAGTTAAAAAGAACTAAAGACTCCCCAGTGCCCTATAAATTCTAAATAACAATGATGTTATTGTAAGGAATTTGCAAACCTTTCTGAGAGAGGGAACTACTCCGCTCCATTTTTTTGGAACAGGCACCCTTTCAGCTTTCTTTTGCTTGGAACTGATGAGTAAGTTCTGTTCATTTGCTTTTAGGGGCAAACCTAATGAGGTTGTTCATAAATGAACTCTGGCTTTGTAGACTGAAAGAGTCTGAAAACCCAGCACATTTGGAAAAGTATTTTTGAGGCTGACCTCACCTCTCTTCACCGGCTTTGGCACAGGCCGTGGTTAGACGCTGGTTTTGCTCAAATAGATACGCCAAATGGAAGAAAAATGCTGTGCTCTCAGCACACCAAGAAGCAACGACACAAATATAAAAGCTGAGCATTCTTCCCCCCAGTGTCTGCTGGTGAGTCACCTCATTCTGTCATTCTTTAGAGTTTTCCAGTTCTGAGGCAGAGCCCTGGCAAAGGTGGGAGTCTGGGAGGGCTCTGCGTGGGGGATAAGGATTAGGCAGTTAGAGAGACGGGAAATGTTAGGCAATCTTATCTCTTTGCCCTCTGTGGGTTAGAAAATGACTTCACTCAGGGTCTGCAGCAGGCTTTCGCCCTGCTCTCTCAGACCTTGAATAGATGAATTTACAAGCAAGGCTGAGCGCTGACAGAGAAAGCTCTTGTCCCCTCCTGCAAAGACAAAAGGGATCAGAGTTGAACCAAGAATCTCGTACACCTGGTAGAACACCTGGTTTTTCTAATATTCCTCTTTTCCACCTTCATTCATTAGGGGAATGTGTTTATTTCTAAGGTCTGCTGTAACAAATTGCCACAAATCCATAGGCTTGAAACATTATGCATTTATGTTCTCCCAGCTGTGGAAGCTAGACATCCCAAATCAGTATCGCTGAGCCTAAATCAAGGTGTGGCAGGGCTGTGCTCCCTCCAGAGGCTCCAGGGAAGGATCCTTCCTGCCTCTTCCAGCTCCTGGTGGCTCCAGGCATCCCTGGGCTTGTGGCCGCATCACTCCAGTCTCTGCCTCCATCTTCACGTGGCTTCTCCTCTGTGTCTGTGTCTCCTCTTCTGTCTCTTATAAGGACACCTGTCATTGCATTTAGGGCTCGCCCCAATCCGGTATGATCTTATCTCAAGATCCTTCACTTAACCAAAATCTGCAAAGACCCCTTTTCCAAATAAGGTCCCATTCACAGGTTCTAGAGATGAAGACCTGATATGTTTGGGGACCGTGATTCAGCTTATGTCAGGGAATACATTGTTACCATTTTGGAAGGATGCATTTTATCATTGTTTCCCATTCTGTCACTCTCTGGGAAAGGGTTGGGGTGTGGATAGATCCCAATCATAAGTTTTTTGTTGTTTTTCTGCAGGAGAGTGATGAAGTGGTGTTAGAATTGGAAGGGACTTTGAGAATCTTCCCCGCAGAGTTTACAAATATATTATCTATTTTTTTTAAGGAGGCCAGAGGGATTGAACGGGACTAGACTCCCAGCCAGCTTGCATCTCCAAGAGAGAATTAAATTATCTTTCCCTGCAGCCAATTCACCCCCCCCCCCCATTATCCTTCTACATTTCTGTTCTGCTCTTCTCTCCAGGAAGAGGCTGAACCTTTGCTATGTGTGAATTGGTGACTTTCTTGCTAGCACAAGGCATCAGACATGGGCTGTGCTTGAGTGGTCCTTTAACCCTTAGATGAAAATAGCCATATGGGTTACAGCAGACCCCAATCAAGAGGAAAGGGAGCTCCCCAAAAGTTCATGTTTAACAGGGTCCAGAGTATTTGTATGTAAGAAAAGATAAGCAAATCTCAATTGTCCCAGCAGGAAAAGAACGTTTCACAGCCATTTAAACATGGGGAAAGAGACACTTTCCACACAAGTAGCTTTTCCCAAAATAGTGAAGAAATGCTCTTACTAGAGCAAGAAACATAAATAAACATTTAAAGAAATCCAACAAAACTGAAGGGGATAAATTCTTTTTAAAAAATAACTGTTCACATCTGGAGCTTCCAAGTTCTGTCAATTTTGCATCTAAAAAAGATAATTGACATATGCTCAGCCTATCCATATGAAAGCAACGTGCTGCTGTTAAGCACCATATGTTTTTCTTTCACAGCCTGAGAAACAGATTGTTTTGTAGAGCTTATGACATTTAATATAGACTGTACAGACGGCCTTTTTATTAACTCGTCCTATATATTTTTATATCTTCAGAGAATTTTCCCCGACAACATTGATCATTCTGTATTGTTTAGTTCTCTAAATGATAAAGTTTGGCGTACACGCTTAGGTCTCAGCAAACTCCCTTTGTAATGATGAGAAAGAAACTTTCCATCATTAACAAAAAGCATATGCTGAGGTTCAGATGACATCAGGCTGATTCCTGTGAAATGATGAGATTTGGGGAGTTCTGCACGGTTAAAAAAGAAAAAAAAAAGAGCCTGACAGATTACAAAACACTCTAATTAACACCAAGGGGAACAGATGGAAGAGGATAAAAGAGAATTAATGAGAATGTCTTCTCATTATATCAAGGGACATGAAGCAATGACTCGTAAGAATGGACATAGATTATAGGGATGGTTTTATCTGTGTGGAACGCTACGTAGCATCCCCATGGTGAGACAGTCATCTTGGATGCAATGCTATTATCAAGTCTCTAGGAGAATCTGCATCTCCAGGGTGATGGGCTCAGCTCTTCCTCCCCAAACACTGCACCTCTCACCCTTTCCAGTCCCCCGCCTCCGCTGGCCTCTTTATTAGTCATGTCTTGACCACAGACATGTCCTGACCAGTCTCACACCCATGTCCACCCCGTCCTTCTTGCAGTGAGGTGACTCACTGGTATTCTCTTAGACTCAATCTTCTTTCCTCCCAACAACTTTATGTGAATCCAAGATGCCAGACGGTGCTGGACATTTTTAAAAGAAAAGAACAAATTGCTGACATTCTCAGACTTCTCTGCCTGCACTAAGAAGTTTTCTGCAGACCTACCTCCTTCCCTGAACCTACTGCCCACTCTCTCTTCTTTCAGTCACTAGCAAATACTTCCACACACAGATTACAGTCATTTTGCCCATCAATCATCTCCCAGTGACCGCTCGGGCCATCTCCCTTGCTTTTCTGAGTCTGCAACTGGAAACGTGGCCACAACCTCATTTCCAACTTGTTTCCGAGAGCTTATCTACTTTGAGCATCCCTCTCTCCTCAGAAATCTATCCCCCTTGAAGGCTGGCTGATTAGTGCCCTGGGGAGAGCATGGTGTTGATAACACCAAGGTCAAGGGTGCAGATCCCCTTACTGGCCAGCTGCCAAAAAAAAAAAAATAAATAAAACGGAAAAAAAAGAGAGAAACCTATCTTCCCCTCATCTCCACAATGTCATCCCGTTCTCTTTCTTCTGGAAATCCCACAGCCCTTTTCTCAAATTGTCATTCATCTGCTGAATCTGTCCACTGGATGTCCCCAGTGAATTCAAACTCATAATGTTGGACATTTTTTTTTACAAATATTTACAATTCCTTCCCCTACTCCTCCACTGGCTTAGTCTATTTTGTGCTACTATAACCAATCCCACAGATTGGGTAACTGATAAAAAAGAAAACAGAAATGTATTTTCTCACAGCTCTGAGAAGGCTGGGAAGTCCACAATCAAGGCACCAGCAGGTTAGGACCCAACCTCTCCACTTCAAGATGGCGCCATGGACATGGTCAGAGGAGGTAGGTTGGGTCTTCTCATAGCAGAAAGGCAGAGAGAGAGAGAGAGAATCACTCCCACAAGCCCTTTTCATAGCTGCATTAATCCACTCATGAGACTTCATGACATTAACACCTCCCCTTAGATTCCATTCCCAACACTGGTGCATTGGGGATTAAGTTTCCAACACATTAGTTTTTTAGGGAAGAAGAACATTCAAACCATAGCACCCTTCAATCCCAAGCATACTACTTTTACACATCATATCCCAATGAGCCATCCACCTGTTTAACCCAGACAAGAAACCATGTGTTGTTTTCCAGTTCCCACATCCCTCCCTCATCCTTCCAACAGACTGGTCGGGATGCCCCATCCACACTGCTGAAAACATCGCTTTTCAATCTTCCCCTTTCTACTTATTCTCCCTGCTGTTTCCCCGGATCGACTCATTGCTTCCTGGAGGAAATCACATTGAGAAAAGTATTTTCACGACTGACCTGACTTCTCAGCACCAGTGATTGCCCCACCGCAATTCATTGTCCACGTTGTCCTTTTTGCCATGAAACCCCTCTAGTTTTTGCTGGACACATGGCTGCCTTGCTAGGGGGAATGTTCCCGCCTCCCTTGCAGCTAGCGGCAGTGTCTGATCAGGTTACAGCAATGAACTATGAGCAGCAAGGCTGGACCTGCACATCCTCTTTTCATTTTCATGAGGGCTGGTTCCTACAGGGGCAGTCTGCTGAGCAAGTACAGAGACAGTCCATCCTTGGGTACAACAGCACAGATAGCAAAGGTTCCCTGGAAAGACCTCTCTGCTGAACCATTAGACTCCTCTGAATCCATACTTAGAAAAAAATCTAAGGAGGAGAAAAAGATGCAGGTCAATTTCCTAACATATTAGACAGAAAACCATATTGCACAGAAGGGTAAATTTGGAAAGAATTTAGGCCCCAAGTGGTGGCTTCCACAGCCTCTGCATAACAGCCTGCTTTGCACGGGGAGAAGATATGAACCCAAGTAGCAATGATGCAAGTTTGTCCTATGCTGAATCTTTTTTTTTTTCTTGCTCCTTTTCACCTATCACTGACAGCCTCTTCCTGCCTCAGATGCAGCTTGGAGAGTCAGTGTAAGAAAACCTGTTTTATGCTGTCCACCATCAGCAGATGACCCGCAGTTAAACTTACAATACAGATCGTATCAGTAAGTCTCCTTCCTGTGTCCCTCCTACCTTGGATGATATCACATATCTGCTGTCCTACTTTTCCTTTTTCTATTTTCTACTCCCCCAGGCATCCAGGCATGGGTAAGAATTGTTCAAAAGGTAGCGGACAGGGTGGAAGCCGAGAGGTCCCAGAGCTCCCTGAAGCTGAGCCCCTCTGCTTGCCAGAATGCTCTCATATCCTGTTTTTCATGCCACAAGCAAGACTGTGCAATTTCCATCCAGTGGAGATATGGCTGCGTATATGAGTTGCAAGCCAGCTGCAGACAAACAGCCCCAGCTTCTGCAGGAATTGGCTGGGAAGCAAGTTAAATTGTCCCTATTTGGTAATGAAGATACAGAAGGAGATGATCTTTTTAGCTGGGCTGGCTACTTGCAAAATGGGTCTTTTTTCTCAGTCACATCTTCATTAGGCATGATCAGACAGAATCTGTACTATTTTTAAGGTATGTTTTTGCCTTATAAGGGTAACTCTTTAAGGGTATACAGAAATATCTATCTGGGGATTATTTTTTATTTTTTCCAAAATAGGTTGTTAAGGTTCTCTGTCCTCCCCGAGACCTGTGGAAACAGAATGATAGCAGAGGGGTCAGGTGCATGAATTTTTATATTGTTCTTTGTAGGATTCCGATTTATAATCCTGTACACAGGACTGTAAGAGCTCTGCTGGAAAGAATTAAGGGCCTGGATTTAGGGCTGTTTCCAATACTGAGATTTAGGATTCTAGGAAGCCTTAAATGTGGGATATGGAAAGAGTGGAGCCCAGACATCCATTCACATTCATGAGCAGCTACCTATTAGGAAAGTAGGTATAATCATATACTAAAATATATCCTCGTTTTTATGTCCTGGCATGAGAGATTTAGTCTCAGAAAGCTTCTATAGAAGCAGTCCATGCTGTGTTTGTTTATCCCACTTCCTCCTTCTACTCTCCAAATAAACACACTTAGTGGATTTCTGCTCCTCTGTCTTTCTGCTCAGCCTCAAAAAAGAAGCTGCTGTATTGGCTTGTGGTGACCAGAAGACCTATGTACATGTAATGGTCTTACCCTATCTGCACCATCACTACGGTCACCACACAGGCATGATGTTTCTGTGGCTGAGCGATATACATACTTTATAGTCTAGGTCATTTCATTTGTCTCCTCTGAGATCTCTCTTTTTTTTTTTTTTTTAGTTCACAAACCATAGAAAACTACTTTTTAGGGATGCACATTGAATAAAGAAAGCAGCATTCGGTCTTTGACATCGTGACGAGTATAAATCTCAGATAAGTGTTTCACACAGAAACCAAACAACTTGGACGGTGCTGCTCTTCCTAGAAAATCAGGAGATTGAGAAATACAATACAAGAATGTCACCCAGACTTCCACTGAGGGTGGCCAGCCATCGGGTTTACCCAGGATTTAAGAGATCAGGACGAAACATGCCCAAGGATGTGGACATTTAGTGCTAAAACGGGGAATGTCACAGGTAAGCCAGGATAAGTTTGTCACCTTACGTATGCTTCTGGTCAAGACGGAGTAACAGGAACTGGATTTACCCTCCAGCATCAAATGGCCACAACAGTCAACTATAATATGAAAAAACCATTTTAAAGACTGGAAGCAGACACTTAGGGACACTGATTATAAATAAATACATAAAAGAGAGATTCCGGGACAGGGTACTGTAAGGAGGAACTTCTGAGAATCCCTGGGTTGAGGAGATGGGCCGGAGAGAGCAGCCCAACCATAAACCAGCTCACGGTTGAGTGGCATGCCATCAGAACAGCCAAAATGTGCTGCCTCAGGAATAAGTGATTCTGGAAATTTTCTAACATAGCTGTGTCAACCCTTGCTTTAGTACCTTGACATCCTGACTGTAAGATGTTTGGAGAGTATGTTGAGCTATTTTCTACTGAATGCAGAACCTCAGACCGTTTCACATGCTGTCAGATTTACGCTTTCGATTTCTAACTGGCTTCTTTTAACAAAGTAGATATCAGGTGAGATTTCATCCAATATTTTGAAGGAAACAAAAAAAAAATCAAAAGCAATTAGGTAGGCTGAAATATTCATAATAATAACATCTTCGAAAGATAGTTACCAAATTCAGCATCTTATGTGCAATTCACCTACACAGACAACTGAGTGCAGTGCCCATTAGGTGGGAAATTAATATATACTGAGATAATCTGGTTATAGTCCATGCTTTGCTTTCAGGATGTTGGGTGTTTTAAAAGAAGAAAAAGATGTTTGCTTAAAACATCTGGATAATTACCGTTGACCTGAATTTACTATCTTGGGTTTTATTTATGGATAAAACAAATATTTACTTTCTCCATGGACATTATTTACACAAATCTTAGCATCTATAAACCACAGGTCTGTAAACAAAGAAGATAACCGCACGGCTATATACCTATGAATTAAAATCTTTTGCCTTGGCAAGATCAAACGAGAAGGACTTAACATATACTATCCTGAACGTGTCTTGTCCATTCATTGGTTTTACTTACCTTTTGATTTTGCATGCACTCCACTTATTTTGGATTTAAGAAAGGTTTTTTCAGCTCTACAAGGTTGGGAAAAAACAAAGTTTTCATTTTCTTCATATGGATAACAGGGATGCATATTTTAAGCAGGTTGGGTTTTTTTTGCAGCAAAAATGCAGTCTCAATGGCACATCTAGACTGAAGTTATAGTCATCAAAATATTAGGATATCCACGGTTAAAATTCCCCAACCCCATTAACCGTATCCCTGTCTCCTAGCTGCCATGTAGCTGACTCTTTCATGACATCATTAAATAACACTCACATGTGGTCATAGTTATAAATCTACATTCCCTGGCTGCCTGCAAGACGAGGCACTGTTTGCACAGTGGTCCTCAAGTAGCAAAATTTCACCTTCCACCTACATGTGTCTGCCTACCTGTATGTCAGTATACAGGTGGGCATGCTAAGAGAAACCTGTTAAAAACTCTGAGAAGAAGATAAAACAAACTTCAGACCTCAAAAGCCTTCTGCCCCTAGGCAGCTCATTCTTATGGGAAATGGTGTGTAGATTTTCCTACACCCAAAGAGGTATTCCTCACACATTCCACCATTACTCCCCACTTGGGAACTAACTCTTACCTCCATTTCAATGGCACCATGAATAGCATCAGTGTTTTTGTTTATCTGTTGGTTTTCAACAGATTACCAAATTACAGAGAAAAAAATCAGATCATAAACCGGAAAGAGTTGTCCGTCCATAGCAGAAGTTATTCTAGGTATGCACAAAACGATACAGGCCAGTTATTCAAGAGCACTTCAAACATGTGGTTGCCCAGAAGGAAATGGTCCCAGTCTTCCTTTCTATCAATGTATGTCAGGAGATGCCTGCCTAGGTGAGGAACAGAATATAAGATGGTAGCAGAAACAAACAAACAAACAAACAAACAAGAGTATATATCATGCAGACACTGCAAATGACATAAACAAATGGCCCCAAAATGAAACACCAGGTTAACAACTGAATTCCAAAAGAAAACATCCACCAGTTATGTCTCTAAGTTTTCCTGTACTCAAGCCCATAGGGAATCTCAGCTCTCAGACTGGCTGTCTGGGTCAGCTCAGGCTGCTATAACAGAACAGCACAGACTGGATGGCTTATAAACAACAGACATTTATTGCTCACAGTTCTGGAGGCTGGAAGTCCAAGACCAAGGCGTGGCAGATTCTGTGTCTGGTGAGGACCTGCTTTCTGGTTCATAGACGGTGCCTTCTCACTGAATCCTCACATGGTGGAAGGGGTGAGGGGGCTCTCTGGGGGCTCTTTTATAAGGACATTAATCCCATTCATGAGGGTCCACCCTCATGACCTCCCCTTCTAATACCACCACATTGGAGATCAGGTTCTAACGTGTGGATTTTGGGGGGATATAAGCATTCACACCAGAGCAGAGGCAGACAGTATATTTTACAATTCACATAGAATACCTCTTAAAATTTATATACCTGTGCCCCCTTCTACCCCAAAAAGACCCACTGCATTCAGAGTGGTAAGCAGGGATGGAGTAAGAGGTAAAAGAACATTAACATGGAAGCATTTGATGGAGAGTGGGAGACCAGGAAAGACCAACTGGGGGAGGTAAAATAGCAGGAGTAGAAAGGCAATATTTGTAAAGAAGTTACCCCCACTCCCAGACAGCCCCCATGTAGACAACATAGTGTCCCCTCAGTCTTCTGGGGCAATTAAAATTCCGAGCCTGGAGGTGTTCTGTCACTAAGACCTCGATGGCTGGTGAAATTCTAGTGCTTTCTGCCTACTGAGAGTAATTAAGTGCCATTAACAACTTGACTAAGAATTACTAAAGGGATTCATGAGATCCTCCCTGAGCAGCTCAGCAAGGATCTAGGAGGGACATCAGGTTACAGAACACGGGAGTGTTTGAAAACAAATCCTGCGAGGGCAGCGGAAAGCCTGAGATAAACCAGAGTTTATCGGCAAAAGGAGAAGCCAGACCCTAGAAAGAGTTTAACCGAAAACTGAACACGAATCCCTCCCAGGTCAGAATTTTGCAGAGGGCAGACTGACATTGTATGACGATCCAAAAATCAGTGACGACCCAAGACAGATTCTGCCTCCCATGTTTTTGCCAGCGATTCTGAAGAGTCACTTTTTAGTTTGTTATCCTCAGTTGTGTGTGTGTGTGTGTGTGTGTGTGTGTGTGTGTGTGTGTGTGTGTGTGTGCACGCATGAGATGAAGAGAGCTTTGTAACCGATCGCCTTGTGCAAGTGCTATTTTTTTACACTAGTCGCTGTTGGGTACTTTTGGCAGGCTGCCCATGCCCCTGTTCATTTCCTGCTCTCAGTTCTTTAAAATAAACTCTTCAGAACAGCTCAGTAGGGAGCCCTTGCAGGCAAGCTTCAATTAAGTTAAGGAAATAGAGATAAACACCATCACAGGGCAGGACCAGGAAGCCCTGGGCCTCACCTTAGAAAAAGGGGTCACAGCAGCAAAGTCACAGTGCCTCCCGTGTCCCTCCAAATCCCTTCAAGCTCACAGAGGGACAGCTTATTACTCCAAGCTCCTCCTCATTTTATTTCTTGCAAGGTTCTGCACCATCCTTCTGCCTGTTCTTTTCAGCTGTAGGTTCAAATCTGCCCTGTTGTGAATTCTCGCCAACCTTTTCCCTGTCTGGACCACCCACTCATTCATAATTAGGGCTTTTCTTAAAATCTCTGGATTGGACGTCTTGGGGGAAATGTGCTCGCTGGTAGCCTACAATGGATACACTGTCTACGTTCATTCATTTTTGCAAAGTGACTTGTGTGGCTTCAACATTGTTCAGCATTCAATGTGCCATTTCAATCCCAGCCTTGTATCCCTTTGTCCTACAGTCGCTCTGCAGAGCAGTGATCTTCAGAGCAATTGTGGGGTGGGAGATGGGGGAAGCCTATGATGTAAAACTTGCAGAACTTCCTTGTTGATTTTACTTCCTCGCCTTTTCAATGGAGAAGATTATTTTCCTCTGTTTCTATGCAAACTGGGAAACCAGCAGATGAATGATGCTGGCACCCAAAACACTGAGACACCTACGAGGGTGTTTCTTGCCAAAAATCACAGCTTGGTGCTCCTGCTAGTCATTGCTGTAATCTTAAGGGGTTTCCGTAATGGGCTGGTGAATTTTTCACAGCTCATTTTCTGACCTTCCACTGAAGGTTAAGGTCAGACATCCAAGAACTAAGTTCATAAAGCAGATGTCCCGAAGCAAACATCTGCAGTCATAATTGACCAGGCACTTTTCACTTCACACAGCGTGGAAATCATGCTTAATGCAGGTACATGGTACGGGTGGTGTGTTGACACACGGAAATGTGCTGGGGATGTGCTAATTTTATCACACTTTCCAGACTCCCTCTGAATCCCTGAGGAGGTATGAACAAGAGGCTCTGGAAAGAGGGGGATGTCTTGACTTTGAACCCTTTCCCAAACTCACCCAAAATGTGCACACAGATAGACATCAACATCACATTCATGTTCTGACCTGAACAAAAACAGACATAAACTGATAATTATATAATTCCATTTGTAAAATATAGAAGTGTTTTTTTCAATAACGACAGTCTCACACTAGTAATTTAAAAATGTAGAGCAAATAAACTAGAGAACTATGATGAGTACAAAATTGAAATCACAACTGAATAAGACTTTTAGAAAGTAGCCAGTATGTGTTCACTGAAAGCTGAATGTTTCTGCAAGATGCACCAGGTAGTTTACCTCAAGACAATTAGCAGCAGATGAGTGTCAGTCTTGGAAAAGGCAAAAGGCAAAAACAAAATACCTTAAAACTGAAGAAAATTTGGAACAAGTATCTTCAGAACGTAGACATCTTTTATCTTTCTGCCTTACCACCTCAACACATGACATCCGTACTCAAGTTTGCCTCATGGCTCAAGATGAATGCTGAAGCTCCAGCCATCGTGTCTGCATCCCAGGAAGGAGGAATGACAAAGCAATAAAGAGAAACATGACCTACCTGCCAACTGAATTAGCTCTTTCTCAGCAGCCCTCCTAAATGTCTCACAACAGTTTTATTAATATGGTCCCACCGAGTTCAATGAGAGGCTAGCAAACATAGTTTATTTGTTAAGTTGGGGACATTATCAACCCCCCAAAAAAAAATTTTAAAAAAAACTGTATTCAGTTGAGAATGGACTTCAGTTGTCCACTGGCCATTTCTGCTCAGAATGTCACAAAATAACCCGCATCAGGACAGCTGAGCTATGGGGCCAATCAATATTTGAGAGCCAATAACCTCAGCTTCTGAGAGAGCCAGAAACATTCTCCTTCACGAGCACTTCTAAACAAGCTTGCTGTCCACTTTCTACCTTGTGTCTTCTGTCCCCTGCTCCCATCTCCTCACACATTCTCAATCTCTTCTGGAGGTCACAATCTGACATGGGTTAACAGGGCTGGCTCCTTCTGGAGGCTCCAAAGGAAAATTTGTTTTCTTGCTTTTTCCAGCTTCTGGAGGCTCATGGCCCCTTGCTCCATCTTTAAAACCAGGAGTGAGGCATCTCTCTTCTCTTTCCTTCACTTACCTATCTCCTTTTTTCATTATATCTTCTTCTTTGAAGCGTCTCTGCCTTATAAAGACCCTCATAATTACACTGGATCCCAACTGCATAATCCAGTATAATCTCCACATCTCGATATTCTTGAATTAATCACACCTGGAAAGTCCTGTTTGTCACATAAGGTAAAATATTCACAAGTGCTATGGATTCAGTGCCCCCCCCACACACACAAACTTGCTGAAGCTCAAATTGTATCCCCCAAAGTTCCAGGTATAGGAAACTTGGCCCATACTGTAACTGTTGAGGGTGGAAATTCCTATCATGGAAATTGAAATGTGGGGCTTGGAAGAGACGACTACATTGTAGGACCAATGCGTAGTGAATGGATTCATAATGGTGGTCAGGGGCGTGGTTCTGAGGGCTTTAAAAAGAGAGCACGTCAGAGTGTCTCTGTCTCTCTGCTCCAACATTTCCTAATATGTGAGACCCCTGAATTGCTGTAAGGCCACCCCCAAGGAAGACCCTCACCAGATGTGTTCCCTAGACTTTGGAATTCCCAGCCTCTGAAACTGTAAGTGATAAATTTCATTTTGTTACACAGTACCCAGTTCCAGATATTTTGTTGTAAGCAACAGAAACAGACTAATACAACAGCCTCCAGGAATTAGGATGTGACTATCTTTGTGGGGAGGGGCAAAGGGGACTTATTATACAACCTAACACAACCACTTTAGGATTCTGAATAAAATAACAGGGCAGAATTAGTTCTCCCAAAACATATTTACTGTTTTGGTGACTATGATCTGCGTGTTTCACCGGATCAATTTGGAAGCATATTTAAATTTTAAAGCATTATATTGACACTTAATATGACATTATAAGTACAATACAATTGATGTTATAATGCATGTGAACAGTGGTTAAACATGTTGAGTTTCCAAATAAATAATCACTGTTGCAAACGGACCTTGTTATTTAGAATGCCTTGTGAACACAAATTTCAAAAATTTAAAAGAGAAAGTCTTTTTTTTTTCTCCATTCAGAAGACAACCTGGTGAATTAAGAAAACTACACTTGGAGTGGAGGTCAAGATGGTGGAAGAGGAGAGCTGCCTGCCACTTTTCCGCCACGAGTAGAAGCAGCCTGAGGCCTGCGCCAGATGCAGCTGTAGCAGAATCAGCACAAAGGAACAGCTTCGAAAGGGTGTCTTTACCCTGCCGAGAACCGGGAATCTTCCCCTGCCGAGAACTGGGAATCTTCCCCCAACCCGTGCACGTGACCCGTTGGTGCACTGCTGTAGAAACATGGAGGCCTGAGCAGGCGTGTGTCACCCCTAGCTGCAGCAGTGACCCCGCCTTCTGACCCCCCGCCCCCACCCGCCCATCCCTGGAGCTGGAAGGGAATCAACGTGGCTGAGACAGGGAGGCGTCCAGCGGGAGAGGCAGAAGCTCCGTGGAGACCACACACCCTGCAGGCCTCCACTGCATGATCCAACAGGTAGGCTTCACTGCTGCCAATGGCTCCATCCCAAGCCCGGCCTAGCACGCACAGAGCAGGGAGACATCCTGCAGGGGAAGGGGAAGCTCTGCAGAGACCACACACTCTGCGGTGCCTTGGCACATCCCAGCAGCCCAGGCCAGAGCGCACAGAACAGGGAGTCACTAAGGTAAGCCATACCAAATTGGCAACCACAGCAACATCTTAGTCAGTCAATAGTGTCGAACCTGTGGACTGTGAAACCCTCTGCCATAATGAATAAGCATCAAAGAAAAGATACCAGAAATATGAAAAATCAAGAAAGTACACCACCAAAAGATAATAAATCTCAAGCTCTAGATCCTATAGAACAAGAAGCCCTTGAAATGACTGACAAGGAATTTCGAGTGATAATACTAAGGAAACTGAACGAGATACAAGAAAACTCAGCTAGATATCATGATGAAACGAGGAAAAATATACATGACCTGAAAGAGGAAATGTACAAGGAAATCAATGTCCTGAAAAAAACTGTATCAGAACTTGCCAAACTGAAGAAGTTATTCAGCGAAATAAAAAACACAACAGAGAGTTTAAACAGCAGGCTTGTGGAAGTTGAAGAGAGAACCTCTGAACTTGAAGATGGGCTGTTCGAAATAACACAAGCAGACAAAAAGTAAAAGAAAAAAGAATCAAAGGCATTGAAGAAAATCTGAGAGAGATATCAGACAACCTTAAGCGCTCAAATATCCGAGTCATGGGTATTCCAGAAGGGGAGGAAAAAGGAGATTGCATTGAAAACATATTCAACAAAATAGTGGCAGAAAACTTCCCAGGTATAGGAAAAATCACAGATCTTCAGATCCAGGGAGCTCAATGATCTCCAAACATATTCAACCCCAAAAGGCCTTCTCCAAGACATGTTATAGTGAAATTGGCAAAACTCAAAGACAAACAGAGAATCTTAAAAGCTGCAAGAGAGAAGCATCAAATCACCTATAAGGGAGCCCCAATCAGGCTAACATCAGACTTTTCATCACAAACCCTAAAAGCCACAAAGGAATGAGATGATATATTCAAAATACTAAAAGACAGAGATGGTCAGCCAAGAATACTCTACTCTGCAAGGCTATCCTTCCAAAATGAAGGGCAAATAGTATATTTCTCAGACAAACAAAAACTGTGGGAGTTCACCACCACACAACCACCCTTACAAGAAATCCTCAAGGGAGTACTGGGTTTAGCTCCTGAAAAATAACTACCACTGCCATAAAAACCCAAGAAAAATCTAAACCCACTAGTATAATAAAAATGGCATTCATGAAGAGAAAACAAACAAACAAAAAGGCTATCTACAACCTAAGGAACCAACAAACACAGAAAACAAACAGTAAATCAGAAAGCAAGGAACAAAAGACACCTAAGACAACTAAACAACAATTAACAAAATGCTAGGATTAAATCAACACTATTCAATAACAACTCTTAATGTAAAAGGCTTAAATTCCCCAATCAAAAGACAAAAACTGGCTGACTGGATCAAAAAGGAGGACCCAACTATATGCTGCCTACAAGAGACCCACCTCACCCATAAAGATTCACACAGACTAAGAGTGAAAGGATGGAAAAAGATTTACCATGCAAACAGAAAAGAAAAACGAGCTGGAGTAGCTATTCTTATATCTGACAAAGTAGACTTTAAACTAAAAACCATAAAAAGGAGACAATGAGGGACACTACAGAATGATAAAAGGACTGATCCATCAAGAAGACATGACAATCATAAATATGTACGCACCCAATGTTGGAGCAGCCAGATTTATAAAACAAACTCTGTTAGACCTAAAGAAGGAAATAGACACTAATACCATAATAGCAGGGGACTTGAACACCCCACTGTCAATATTGGACAGATCATCTAGGCAAAGAATCAGCAGAGAAACATAAGACCTAAACAATACTCTAGACCAATTGAACTTGGCAGATATCTACAGAACATTCCATCCAACAACCTCAGAATATTCATTCTTCTCATCAGCACATAGATCATTCTCCATGATAGATCACATATTAGGTCACAAATCAAGTCTCAACGAATTCAAAAAGATTGGAATAATCCCATGTATTTTATCAGACCACAATGGATTAAAACTAGAAATTAATAACAAATGAAACTCTGGAAACTATACAAACACATGGAAATTAAACAGCATTCTACTTAATGACATATTGGTCCAAGAAGAAATCAAGCAGGAAATCAAAAAATTTATTGAAACTAATGAAAATAATGATACATCATACCAAAATCTGTGGGATACTGCAAAAGCAGTAATAAGGGGGAAATTTATTGCATTAAATGCTCAACTCAGAAGAATGGAAAGATGGCAAGTGAACAACCTAACACTTCACCTGAAAGATCTAGAAAAACAAGAACAATCCAAACCTAAAGTTAGCAGATGGAAAGAAATCATTAAGATCAAAGCAGAACTGAATCAAATTGAAACCCAAAAAACAATACAAAAGATCAATGAATCAAAAAGTTGGTTTTTTGAAAAGATAAATAAAATTGACAAACCATTAGCAAGACTAAAAAAAAAAAGAAGAGAAAAGATTCAAATAACAAAAATTAGAAATGAAAAAGGCCATATTACAACTGATTCATCTGAAATACAAGAAATCATTCGAGAATACTATAAACAACTATCCGCCATAAAGTTTGAAAATCTGGAGAAAATGTATAAATTTCTGGAACCACACAAAATCCCAAAACTGAGCCATGAAGATGTAGAAAATCTGAACAGACCAATAACAAAAAAAGAGATTGAAGCTGTTATCAGAAGGCTCCCAAGAAAGAAAAGCCCAGGACCAGATGGATTCACAGAAGAATTTTACCAAATATTCAAAGAGGAATTGACTCCTATTCTTTACAAACTATTCCAAAAGATTGAAACAGATGCAAATCTCCTGAACTCTTTCTATGAAGCAAACATCATCCTGATACCAAAACCAGTTAAAGATATAACCAAAAAAGAAAACTACAGGCCAATATCCTTGATGAATATAGATGCAAAAATCCTCACTAAAATACTAGCAAACAGAATACAGCAACACATACGTAAAATTATTCATCACGATCAAGTGGGATTCATCCCAGGGATGCAAGGTTGGTTCAACATACGCAAATCAATAAATGTGATACACCATATTAATAAACTCAAACACAAGGACCATATGATCATATCTATAGATACCAAAAAAGCATTTGATAAAGTTCAGCATTCATTCATGACAAAGACCCTCTATAAGTTAGGTATAGAGGGAAAGTATCTCAACATAATTAAAGCCATATATGCCGAACCCACAGCCAATATCATCCTGAATGGGGAAAAGCTGAAAGCTTTTCCTTTAAGAACAGGAACTAGACAAGGATGCCCACTCTCACCACTCCTATTCAACATAGTGTTGGAAGTACTAGCCAGAGCAATCAGAGAAGAGAAGGAAATAAAGGGCATCCAGATTGGAAAAGATGAAGTCAAACTGTCCCTGTTTGCAGATGACATGATCCTATATATCGAACAGCCTAAAGCCTCTACAAAAAAACTCTTGGAGGTGATAAATGATTTCAGCACAGTAGCAGGATACAAAATCAACACACAAAAATCAGTAGCATTTCTTTTCTCCAATAGTGAACATGCAGAACGAGAAATCAAGAAAGCCTGCCCATTTACAATAGCCACCAAAAAAATAAAATACTTAGGAATTGAGTTAACCAAGGAGGTGAAAAATCTCTATAATCAGAACTACAAACCACTGCTGAGAGAAATTAGAGAGGATACAAGAAGATGGAAAGATATCCCATGCTCTTGGATTGGAAGAATCAACATAGTGAAAATGTCCATACTACCCAAAGTGATATACAAATTCAATGCAATCCCCATCAAAATTCCAATGACACTTTTCTCAGAAATGGAAAGAACTATCCAGCCATTTATATGGAATAATAAAAGACCACACATAGCCAAAGCAATGCTGAGCAAAAAAAATAAAGCTGGAGGCATAACACTACCTGCCTTTTAACTATACTACAAAGCTATAATAACCAAAATAGTATGGTACTGGCATAAAACCAGACACACTAATCAATGGAATAGAATAGAGAATCCAGAAATCAACCCACACACTTACTGCCATCTGATCTTTGACAAAGGCACCAAGCCTATTCACTGGGGAAGGGACTGCCTCTTTAGCAAATGGTGCTGGGAGAACTGGATATCCATATGCAGGAGAATGAAACTAGACCCACACCTTTCACCATACACTAAAGTCAACTCAAAATGGATTAAAGAATTAAATATACACCCTGAAATAATAAAAGTTCTTAAAGAAAACATAGGAGAGACACTTCAGGAAATAGGACTGGACACAGACTTCATGAATACGACCCCAAAAGCACAGGCAACCAAAGGAAAAATAAACAAATGGGATTATATCAAACTAAAGAGCTTCTGCACAGAAATAGAAACAATTAACAGAGTTAAAAGACAACCAACAGAGTGGGAGAAAATATTCGCAAAATATACATCTGACAAAAGATTAATATCCAGAATATACAAGGAACTGAAACACCTTTACAAGAAAAAAACAAGCAACCCAATTAAAAAATGGGCAAAAGAGCTAAGTAGGCATTTCTCTAAGGAAGATATACAAATGGCCAACAGACATATGAAAAAATGCTCAACATCACTCAGCATCCGGGAAATGCAAATTAAAACCACACTGAGATACCATCTCACCCCAGTTAGGATGGCTAAAATCCAAAAGACTATGAACGATAAATGCTGGCGAGGTCACGGAGAAAAAGGAACTCTCATACATTATTGGTGGGACTTCAAAATGGTGCAGCCTCTGTGGAAAATGGTATGGAGGTTCCTCAAACAATTGCAGATAGATCTGCCATAGGACCCAGCTATCCCACTGCTGGGAATATACCCAGAGGAATGGAAATCATCAAGTCGAAGGTACACCTGTTCCCCAATGTTCATTGCAGCACTCTTTACAATAGCCAAGTGTTGGAACCAGCCCAAATTTCCATCATCAGATGAGTGGATACGGAAACTGTGGTATATCTACACAATGGAATACTACTCAGCTATAAAAACGAATGAAATACTGCCATTTGCAACAGCATGGATGGACCTTGAGAGAATTATATTAAGTGAAACGAGTCAGGCACAGAAAGAGAAATACCACATGTTCTCAGTTTTTGGTGGGAGCTAAAAATAAATAAATAAATTCACACACACACACACACACACACACACACACACACACACACACACAAACCAGGGGGGCGGGGACGAAGACATAACAACTACAATTCCTTGAAGTTGATACAACAAGCAAACAGAAAGGACATTTTTGGGAGGGAGGGGGGAGAGGGAGGAGGGAGGGAGGTTTTGGTGATGGGGAGCAATAATCTACCACATTGTATATCGACAAAATAAAATTAAGAAAATAATTAATTAATTAATTAATTTTTAAAAAAGAAACTCCACTTCACTTTAAGGAGAAAGTCAAGCAGGTAGGATTGAGTTCAAAGAAAATGTGTGCTGAATATGGCTAAGAAGTTGAGAACACTTGTATATATGGCAAGCATAAAATTAACTCTTAGAATGTGGCTAAAATTTAAGGTCATAAACACAGCTAGTTGTCAGAGTCATAAGATGGACAGTTATGTTAATATGGATAGAGTTTTACAAATTCAGTTTGCAAGATGAATATCTGCAGAATACCTAAAGCAGTACAATTTACAGTTTAGCATCTAACACAAGGAATCCCCTATATGCGTGTGTGCAGAGCCATGAGACAATCCTTATTTCTTTTTCTTCTTTGGGGTATATTTGTCAAATAGTCAATGTCTAATGGTAAAGGAAGAATAATGTGATATGTAAATAGATAATAGATGAAATGATAGGTAGATAGATGGATAGACAGATAGATAGATACTCCTGTTTCCATGGCCATTTTTAAAATATGTGCCTAATGTTTTCCATGTCGACTTGCTGAAGTATGTGCTGAAGTAAGTCCAGCTTCCCAGTGTGGAAGACAGCTGCTGGAATTTAATACCATGTTTGGCTGTAGCACCGTCCCAGTGCAACCCAGACTGCCCAGAGCAGGTGGCAGAATCAGGGCAGGCTGCAGGTGCAGCACGGAGCCCATCAGCCCACTCAACAGTCACACAAACAAGTAGTTGAGGCTGGAGTGGAGAGATGAGAGGTCGGATATGGTGGACGGGTCAGCAAGTTTCAGAGTCTCCAGTGGCAATCAGGCAGTGAGGCCCATGGCAGGTTGGACAGAGTAAAAGAAAGGCCCCAAAGCAGAGAAACAGGGGGTCTCCGTGAATTCTCATTAATGGCATTTAGTAAAGAAGGAGCTGTTTTGTGGAGTCAAGACCCAAGCCCTAGGAACTCTGACATCGAGTCCCAGCCACGGACACCTAAAGAGACTTCTCTACTAAAGATTTATTTGCAATGGCTTACCTATTTACACAAACAAGACAGTAGCATCAAGGTACAGAAGATGAGAGGAAAAGAGAGAGAAGGGGCATAGGGTTTCCCCAGTATTTTTAAGGCATGTTACTAAGCTCTTAAAGTGCACACCATCCCACAACCCTCGCCATGGCACTGGGGTAGACACTATTACCATCTCCATCTCACACATAAGGGAACAGAAAGCACAGAGAGATCAGAGAACTCGGCCACATATCCATAAGCAGTAAATGCAAACACCTTCACTTGTAAGAATTCAGACTATCATAACGCAAAGCAGCGTGACTCCTGTTTACAATTCCACGATTGTAATGAATAGTTATTTTTATCCGTGTTTTGCCCCTTAATATTTTCATCAGCCAGAATTTAAGTTATAAACAGAATTTCACTTACATTGTGCTTATCTTCTATAAGTGTAACCTGTGGGTAAGAATACCCACATCCAAGAGCTAAAGTCAGACCTGACGATGGGCATCGATGCTATGAAGTTCTAGAGAGGAAAAGTCTCGAAACAAGACTGGTGCTAATTAAAAGCTAATTGAACAAAGTCTTCATGGGAGCATATTCTGTTTTTTCAGTATTTCATTTTTTGCAAGCATATGACAATATTTCAATGCCTCTCTCCTCTCATAGTTCACTAGAACGGACATGGTATCTTGAGCAACTTTGGTTCAATCTATGCACACATGAGCTGTAAAGACACACAGAGTTATTTTACTGGCAGAGATTTGGAGTCATGTCCTGGTAACGTCTGTGCGTCTCTGCCAATGCAAGCACATCTCAGGTGTGGCAAGAGCCAGGTATTGCCAAATATCTTTGCCCTTCCGAGAATGTGTATATTGGCTCGTTACAAATGTAGACACACCAATTCCACAAATGGCCTGTAAAATGTCACTTAAAATAAGAACGTTCAGGACATGCTATAAAAGTAGCAAAGGCAGTAAAAATGAAATTAAAAGCAATAGGAAATTACCTGGAGATCTTGATGAAAACATTAAGTCAATTTGGACTGATACAGAAAAGAATAGCACAATATTTTTATTCAATAGCAAGAGCTTGGGAATGGTCTGAAACCTTGGGATCGGTGCCTCAATTTTCCATTTCCTGCAGCCAGGCAAGAAACAGCATTGAATATAAAAAGAAGTTAACATTATGGCACCAAGAAAAATACGTCCATTGTAGTATCTGCTTGCTGGACTGAGGAAGCATGGAAAAATCAGAACCAAGCCATTCTCGTAAGCTGCCTTCGCAAGTGCAAAAGACAAGAGGGGGAGGAGGGAATTAATATGTCCAAAGAGAGTCAACTTCTGGTCCTCCCTGGGACGGAAGAAAGTGACCTACTACATGGAATCTCTGAGACATTGTCCCTTTCCAACTCAACACCACCAGATTCCAGAATGACATCATTTCAGGAATGACGGCTACAGACAAATAAGCAAAGAAGTCACAAATGAGTATAATTTCTGTGGTTCTGAAATTAGTCTGCTCAGGCTGCCATAACGAAGGACCACCGACAGGGGCACACACAACAGACATTTATCCTCTCACATTTCGGGAGACTGGAAACCTGAGGTCGAGGTGTGCCAGGGTTGGTTTCTCCTGGGGCCTCTGTCCTGGGCTTGTGGATGGCTGTCTTCTTCCTGTGTTCTCATGTGGTCTTTTTTCTGTGCATGTCTGTGTCCTGATCACCTCTTCTTGTAAGGAACCTTACAAGAAGCCTTATTGGGTTCACTCTAATGACCTTATTTTGTGTGTTAATCACCTCTTTAAAGACCCTGTCTCCAAACACAGTCACATTATGAGGTCATGGGAATTAGGGCTTCAACATATGAATTTGCAGGGTACATAATTCAGCCCATTACAGTGACTCTTCTTGACAAAGTATATTCTGTGCTGAAGTGACGTGCGTGTGACCAGCAGCTACTCAGCCTATTTTTATAGCAAAGGCAAATTCATGCACCTCTAATGGGCATGAAAGCACATGGCAGGAGAGAGCGCCACTTTGTACAGGAAGCTTAAACGTTTGGATTTTATCCTCTAAATCAGAGATTAGCACACTATGGTCCACTAGCCAAATCTGGCCCACCATCTGTTTTTGTAAATAAAGTTTTATTGGCACACAGCCATGCCCATTCAATTACGTATTTTCCGTGGCTGTGTTTTTGACACAATGGCAGAGGTGTTGAGTAGCTGACAGACAGATATTTATTCCCTGGCCAGTTAGAAAACGAAACAAAATCAAAATGTGTGCCAACCCCTGCTGTAAGTGATGGGAAGTGATCAGAAAGGATTTTATGTAAGAGAACAATACACTCACATTTACAGTTTTGTAATCACCCAAGGAATGCCATAGAGATTGGACTGGAAGGGAGTCACACATAGAATACAATTTCAAGGGAGGTGGGCATGGGATGTAAGATACAGATACATGTGTGTGAAGCAATCGTTGAAGCCTTAAATTTGCTTCAAGACAGACATGGTAAGTTCTTCTGAGAAAGAAAATATGGGGTGGAGAGAAGACAAAAAAAATCTTGCAGAGGTTTGCAATGCCCACAGTAGAACATAGGGGCAAAAACTTCCCATGGGAGTGGTGAAAGATTCCCAAGCAGCCTTCATACCTGGCAGAGTGGGTCACCACCCCTGATCAGTAAGTGGTCAGTCAGAGCCCATGAATAGCCTCAGAGAATGTGGTTGGAGGGCTCGACCCAGGCTGGTAGCCAGAGGGCTGGTGCTGCTGGCCTGAGGCATCCAAGGAAAGACGGGTGGGGTTATCAGACTGGGAGAAAAGGTGATGAGAAAGGATTATGGGGACCTGAGTGAGAGAGGGATAAAGCTTAAAGTATTGTGGTCAGATGCTGGTTGCCATGAAATTTAAAATTTCAGAGACAATGACAGTCTTTAGGGTGATAAACAAGACCAGGGTAAAGACTTGGCGACCATCTGATTTCCCCAATTTTGGGTTTGGTTTGATTTGTTTTTTTTGGCCATTTGAGTGAGGTTATGAGAAGGTCCCTGCAGAACAGGAGATCAGCACTGGAATATTCAGGTGCAGATGGGAGGTGACTGTTGTGTTCATCAAATCTGGACACCGACATTGTAATGGGGTCTTTGCAGCCTGGGGAATATGAGACACATCTAGTCACAAGCAGTAAAATCCCAGGTGTTGGGTCAATAATGTAGTCTACAGCTTGCATCGACATGTGCTGGGCATGAATGACACCCTGCCTCTGATCTGTGGTTTCTATTTCTGAGATCTGCAGAGCTCTAAGCTCTTTGCATCCCTCATTAGTGCAGAAATCATTCCTGGTGCTGGGGTCTACCTCATCCACCAGTCCTGGATTATGGGAAAAAGCTCACCTCTGGGGATTGAAATTGGAAGTGATTTTTCTGCCTTCTCTTACTAATATTAAAAAAAAAAAAAAAAATGGACTCAGAATCCCAGAGAGCAATAATTTGCTGTGTGCAGCAGGACGTACACAGGCATCTTTTTTCAACTTGCCCATTGTTCTCATGTTCCTGGAGTCTCATCCCCCAAGCCCAGTACATGTTGGCTCACAGCATGGTCTGAATCTAGGTGCAGAGACTTGGGTTTCTGTTCATTAGGTCATGGAGAGCCGACTGCCCCCAAACAAGTGATCAATGCTGTCTCTGGGTGGCTAGGATTTAATCAGACCCAGGGGGCTTACGCTGTTCTCATCAGTGTAACACCTGCCCAAAATGTTGACCTCTGCCCCCTTGGCCATCCTGATAGATGCTGTGATGGTCTCACTATTAGCTAGGGACAGAAATAAGATAAAGGAAGCCTGCTGTCAATGGAATGTTCAACCTCGAACTGTGCCCCAGGAGGACCCCACGGAAACAGGTAATGAAGAGAGTGAGTGAGTAGAATTTGGCCAAAAGATCATCTGTCCACCTGTGCAAGGTGGGCAGGTGAAGGTCCCCCAGCGAGCAGCAGACCCCTGCCCATGGTATTTAGGACAACAAAGCTCTGTGGCTCTGCTGACACCTTGTTTGTGGTATTTCGTTATGGCAGTCCTAGTGCTGTGTCTGAATGCTTGTGTCTCATCAAAATTCATATGTTGAAGTCCTCACCCCCAAGGAGATGGTGTTAGGAGGTGGGGCCTTGGGGAGCTGATGAGGTCATGAGGGTGGAGCCTCAAGAATAGGATTAGTGTCATTATAAAAGAGCCCTCAGAGAGCTCCGTCACCCCTTCCACCACATGAGGACACAGAGAGAAGGTGCCATCTATGAACCAGGAAGCAGGTCCTCACCAGATACTGATTCTGCCACACCTTGATCTTGGACGTCCAGCCTCCAGAACTGTGAGCAATAAATGTCTGTTGTTTAAGCCACCCAGTCTATGGTATTTTATTATAGCATCCTGAACAGACTAAGAAACCCAGGAAATAAATGCAATGTGTTAACAGACTTATGCATTCATATAACTGTATTAGTAGTGCTTTTTGCTTATATCTGTCTTTTCAAGCCTATCAAAGTGCATTAATTGTGTTATTAATTTAGTCACATTGAGAAAACATCTGGAATACTGTCTGATTTTCTGGATTTTTGTGGAATCCAAGGTTCTCTTGTCAGTCGTTGCTGAGGACATTATCTCTTTACCTGAATAAATAACCTGTGGTGAGATAAAGGCAGGTGATTCTTCTTATTTCTTCACCCTTGGGTGGCAGGGGCACTGGGCAGCTGGCACAGACTGAGAGCTTTTGCCCACGTGAGGGGAGAAATTGGAGAGGGGTTTTAAGTAGGTATGATCTTCTGTTCTGTTTTGTGATGTTTTTTTCCCCCTTCAAAAAAAGAGAAAATAAACTTCATTTACCCACATGAACTGATGGCGAGGTTCACTTTCAAATCCAGAGGTTTGCATATTATGGAGTACTTAGGAGTCATATGAGAAAGTGGTCTCACCCCAAACCCTGCCACTTAGCGTTGTCCAGATGCACCCACCCTTCCCACAGCCCACACTGTGACTGTTAATGATTAGAATGTTCACGTTAACATTCTGAATGTTAATGATTCTCCTGCTTTATAACTCAAAACTACTTTAGAAACCAGAAGCACAATTTTGTCTTGGTGATACTCTTTTTAAAATAGCAGCACTATTCATAGTAGCCAAAAAGTGCAAACAGCCCCAAAAGCCATCAGTAGATCAATGGATCAATAAAATGTGGTGTATCCACACAATGAAATATTATTCAGCCTTAAAAAGGAGTGAGGCACTGACACACGCTACAATGTGGTTGAAACTTAAAAACATCGCACTTGGTGAAGGAAGCCAAGTACAAGAAGCCACAGATTGTACATGTTCATTGACAAGAAATGTCTACAACAGGCAAATCAGTGGAGACAGAAAGTACATTAATGTCCCTAGGACTGGGAAGCAGAAGGGGGAATGACTACTAATGGGTACAGGTCTATTTTGGGGACTGGATGGGGGAATGGTTGCACAAAATTGCACATGTACTAAATGCTGCTGAATTATTGACATTGACATGGTTAATTTTATGTCATGTGAATTTTGTCGCCAATAAGTTATTTTTTAAAATAGTCTAATGACACGCAAAAAAATGTGTGCATCATGTAATGATGATAATTTTAAAAAATAGTTATAATTAAATAATTTTAAAAATAAATAAAACTTAAAAATAATAATAATAAAATAGTTCAGAGAGAGTGGTCTGTTTACTGCAGTTAGATCCTGGATCAATTACTACAAACCTTGAAATCACCATTTAAACATAACTATTTTCAAGCTTCTACATCAAACAGCTATGCATGTATGTAGACACAGGCACATGAATTTCACCAAAATGAACTTGTGCATACCTTACGTTAAAAAACAAGTGGGCACAGTCAAAAAATTCTTTCCAAAATCCTCCTTCCTAAAAATGTCACAATGATGATAATAATAAAATTAAGTAGCATGTGTGGTAACTGAAGAACCTAGCATGACAGACAAAAGGAAGATTAGTGAAGTTGACATTTGGAAGGTGACTAAACTCCTAGGCAAGGGCTCTTGGTTGCTTAGTTGATGTTTATTTGCATGGTCTTGGGTTTTTCAACTCTATTCATCCAGAAGGTTCTCAGATTTATATATATATATATTTTATGATTGCATATTGTTACAAATCATGGTGTTTCTTTATGCCCTTTACCAGACCTATCACTCCCCAAATGCCCTCCCTGCATCCCTCCCATCTCTCAGTTCCTTAGGTTTGTTCTCTCCTTCTGAAAGGTCAATGTATTTTTGTGGTCCTTCCTTCCTTCCTTCCTTTCTTCCTTCCTTCCTTCCTTCCTTCCTTCCTTCCTTCCTTCCTTCCTTCCTTCCTTCCTTCCTTCCTTCCTTCCTTCCTTTCTTTTTCTTTCTTCCTTCCCTCCCTTCCTCACTTTATTTCCATCTTTTTCTTCTTAGCACTCAGTTATAAGTGAGAACATGTGGTATTTCTCTTTCCTTGTCTGGCTTATTTCCCTTAACATAATTTTCTCTAGACTCATCCGTGTTGCTGCAAATGGCAGAATTTCATTCTTTTTTATGTCAGAGTAGTATTCCAATGGTGCATATATTCCACATTTTCCTTTTCCAGTCATCCATTGATGGACACCTAGGCTGGTTGCATATGTTGGCTACTGTAAATAGAGCTGCAATGACCAAGGGAGTGCAGGTGTCCCTTTGAAATGATGATTTCCATTCCTTTGGGTATATACCCAGAAGTGGGATTGCTGGATTATATGGTCGTTCTATCCATAGTTGTTTGAGGAATCTCCATACTGTTTGCCATAATGGCTGTGCTAGTTTACAGTCCCACCAACAGTGTGGACGAATTGCCCTTTCTCTGCATCCTCACCAGCATTTCTTATTCTTAGTCTTTTTAACAAAGGCCAGTCTAACTGGAGTGAGATGATATCTCAATGTGGTTTGATTTGCATTTCTCTGATAACTAGTAATGCTGAGCATTTTTTCATGTACATGTTGGCCATCTGTATGTCTTCCTTTGAGAAATGTCTATTCATCTCCTTTGCCCATTTTTCAATTGGGTGATTTGTTTCTCATTTATATTTATGAATACTTTTATAAGTTGGACACAGACATTATTATTTGTTTCTGAAAATTGTCGCCATCACTCAAAGGACAGAGAGTCCTAACCTCCTAGCTCAAAGGACAGAGAGTGCTCATTAGCAAAAGACCTTGTGTAGAACAGGATTGATTAGGCAGAACCAGGAGCTGAATGTTTGCAGCAGCCACGTTAGATGTTTCTGCATTGCCCTAAAGGGTTTGCTGAGATATATCCACTTTCTTCTTCCACAGCAGGATCTCAGAGATCCTGTTGCCTCGTTCGGTGTCTCGTTGAAATAGCCTTGAGCATAATGGCACGTGAAATCTTCTCATTTCAGAGCTAATCCATCTGTGCTCAAAAATCCTGGCTTAAAGAATTGTAGACAAACCCAAAGCAATCTCAACTTTAAAAGGAGGGCACACTGGTCTTCTCTAATGAGCCAGCGTTCACTAGATAAGACACTACATTGTTATAATTAGTCAATTAATCAAGTTGGTGGTGCATGTATTGATACCTTCTTTTCAGAATTTAGATATTTGTACTCATTAGCCCAAAGAAACAAATGTTTGGAGATGGTGATACTTTCCGAAAGTGTGCTGCAGTTTAAAATGCAGGTCACCTGACCTATGCCAGCCCTCGAGGCATGCATGCTCTGATTAGAGAAGATGATCCGTTCAGAGGGTTTGAACCTCAGAATGAGCTCTTTTCTTTTGGGAGACGGTCTCTTCTCATTTTAAGTCCCTCAACGCTCCATGAGGTTCTTCTTTTTAGCTCACATAACTTTTTAAGTATGTGCACTCACCAAACAAAAATCTTTATTTCGACAAAATTAGGTAACCTTGTAGAGGTGTAAAGTCAGATGGAGAGAGAATAACTCTTGCTGCCTTATATACAGCAGTAACCTGTTTTTTTTTTTTTTCAGACCAAACTGAAGACCTTCAAAATTAAATTAGAGAGGACTGAGTAGCTGCAAGAGGAAAGTAAGGGGAAAATAAAAGAAAGGAAGGAAGGAAAGAAAAGGAAAAGAAAATACAAATGCCTTTTGTACTTGGTATGTGTTTCTGTATTTAGTTTTATCCTGGAAATCTTCACTAACCAAACTTCAGAAAGTGGGAATTTGTTTAGAAAAATGGCAGTGTATTTTCTATCTGTTCACGTGCTGTTTGGGCAGAGTTCATCTGAATTAGGTTCTTCATATAAATATTGTGTTTGGAAGTTGGAGATCATTGATTCGTGTCCTTAAATATTCAGGTTTGTTTCCAAAGCCCTTGAGTACACATAGCTGCTCCTGGCTTTCCAAGCAATATGTTTAATTTACTTTTTTATTTTTAACCAAAAAAATATTTATGGGGTACAATGTGATATATTGATATATGTATATAATGTGGAATGATTAAATCAAACTCATTAACATATGCATCGCCTCATGTACGTATCATGTTATGGGGGGAGGACATTTGAAATCTACTCTCTTAGCAATGTTGAAATAACAATGCTTTATTATTAACTGTAGTCACCAGGCCGTGTGCTAGATCTCAAAAAGTTATCCCTCCTAACAAACTCTGTACCCTTTGGCCAACATCTCGCCATCCCCTTCATACCCCAGTAACCACTGTTCTATTCTTTGATTCCATGACTTTCTAGTTTTTTTGGATTCTACATATAAGTGAAGGCACGCAGTATGCATCTTTCTGTGCCTGGCTTATTTTACTTAGCACAGTGTCCTCCAGGCTCACCCACGTTGTCACAAATGACAGGATTTCCTTCTTTTTAAAGGCTGGATAGTACTCCATTGTGTTTATATACATTTTCTTTATCCACTAATCTGCTCATGGACACCTAGGTTGATGTCGTTAAAAGCTCTGCCTTCTGTTTTCCCAAGGAAAACTTTCTGTTGGGTTTGTGTCTTGCTGAATGAGTAGTTTGCAGTTATTCTTGCCGCACACACACACACACACACACACACACACACACACACACACACACAGTAACTATGTAAGATGATGGCTTCACTAGAGGAACCATTTTACTGTCTATATGTATCTCATTGCCACCATGTTGTAAACCTTAAATATACACAATAATTCTTATTACGGTCACCAAGATGAAAAAAATGAAAGAAAGGAACAGAAAAGGAAGAAACAAAGGTAAAGGAAGGAGGGAAAGAAGGAAGGAAGGCAGAACGATTTCACAAACCAGGTGGTCTCACCTGGTGTCACCTTTCTTCACTCACAGTTGAGTCACTGGACTACATCATTTACTTGGAGTGAAATATTCCAGGTGTTTAAAAAAAAAAAACTGTAAGACTAATATAGAGCCAATGCTCGTGTAGCTTCTTTGTGCCTTCAGAGAGAAAGCATTAAAAACATAGAAACATGGAAAGCTGCTGGTACCACCTTCTTCCATTTCCTTTCACCCTTCACAACCGATGCATTGAACGCGGTGTTATCATTGGTATATCTGTATCCCTGTTTTCAAGTTTCATCATCTACGTACTTACTTTTAAACATTTTGCACATTTGAACTGTAACGTGAATGTTTCTATATCCTTCTACAAATTTGTTCTTTGCCACAAAAGTATTTTGAGATGTTTCTTACTGACATATAAAGTTGCACTTTATTTTTATTTTATTGCACAGTATTCTAGTATATGAATACACCAAATATATGAATTCATCCCCTTGTCGATAGACAATTAGTTTGTCTCTAATTTCTCACCATGACAAACAAAGAAAGCTAAATGTCCACATGTGAACCTCCTTATGCACATGGAGATCTATCATCTTTAAGATTCCTACCCTCCAGGGCCATCAATGCCACTGAGATAATTTTTTAAAACCAGGAAATATGAGAAATCTCTAGCCACCTACCTCCAGCTCCACTTTGTTTGTATCTAAAAAGTATCCACGTCGATCAGTTTCACGCCCTAAACGCACTGGGATGCTTTAGCTTGGAAATGAAGGATTTCGCTTTCTGACATGGGACTAGAATATTCAATACATGACAACTTAAATTTTGATAGCATGGATACTCCCTTGCTGCAAACTGCTCTGTTTTGAAATTTATAGATGAGGCAATGCATCCCTTATGTTATATTTTAATTGAAATACCTATGGGAAAAGGAAAGGAGAAAGGAAAGGAGGCAGATTTACAGAGAAGTCCCTTTGTCCTTTGTCACAGTGAGCAGGCACTCGAATTGTGTTCATTTCTTTACTCCTTGCATCTGCCATCAAGAGTTTCAGAAATGTCAGTGTTTTACTGTTGTACATAAACTAGAGCCAGGTACCATGACTGGCAGATAGACATCTAAAAATGAATAAATAAATGCAAGTTAGGATACTTGCTGTTTTAAGGTGGCAAAAGGCTTCACGGTTTTCCATCTTTTCAATTTTTCATGAAGACAGAAGAAATACTCTCAGCTGCACCAATGACTTTAAATTTAATAACTTTAAAAATCACAATATTGATCAACTCTTAACATCTAGCATGTATGGCCATTGGTTGTTTAGGGACAAATATATGTTTCATCCTGATTCCCTTTAAGGTTGGGGCAACTAGCATTTTTTGCTGTAGAACAGAAACATTGCTTTTTTTTTTTTTTCTCTTGGAAATCAAACGTCCTGTTTTTATCTTCATATTTATTAAGAACTCTACTCATTGCTTGTATTCAACTTAGTGTGTGTCTCCACTCCAAATGGCAATAGAACTAAACATTGTCATGATTATGTTTACAGGAATATTAAAGCACTATATTTTCCAGGTTCTAAAATTGTGTCATCAATGATAATTCAGTAAAGCAAATTGTGCTTCAGATAAGCTCCAGAAATAAGCTTCTAGAAAATTAAACTTTTTTTAAAAGTAAAAAGGGTAGAGTAAATGAAGGACGTGGAAAGATCAGAGTGCAGCACCTGGTCTGTGGGACCAAGATTTGTCTTCCACAGACATATGGTGGCAAGGTCAGCCATTCATTCTGAATACCTCTGGGACAAGATTAAACTCGTACATCATTAATACCTGTCGGAACCTCTCACAAAGCAAAGCAGAAATCATTTCAAGGGTTGGTTGGATGAAGTTTGTATTTGTTGCAACAATATAATGTTCTAATCACACTGCTCACCCCAGGGCGAGAACTGCAAGCATCAGCATCCCAGTGTGTTCGAGTCAGGAACTGTCGCTTACTCTGGAATCTTCAGTAGGTGCCTTAATGCTCTGAGCTCGATCCATTTCTTTCCATAATGCCTGAAAGAATCTTTAAAATTCCTTAGCAGTCGACAAGACCTGCTTTGATGATCTACCTCCAGAATTTGTAAAAAAATATTTTAGAGAGCCACACACCAGGCATGTGTGCAACTGGACTGTGCAACAGAAGCTGGTAGCTGTCAGATGACGGGAGAATATTGAGAGAGACCTTAAAATGTGGACACAGAGCTGGAGGTACAGGGAGGGAGGAAGGAAGTTACCCACATAATTAAGTCTCATCATTGTCTTTGGGATGCTTCCTTTCCTTTAAACGTGACAAACACCAAGTTTTGGTTGCTGTCACTTGATTGATGAGACAATGTATACATTAGATACTCAGCTAGGAAAACATGAGATACTTTTTGAAATATAAGAGCTACAGAAGGTCTTTATTTTGCCCTCGAGAAACCTGCAAGTCTAAATTTTTTTTTTTTTTTTTTTTTTTTTTTGCTTTGCTGTGGCTGTTGTTAGTTCATTGAATCCAAGCCTTGGAGCAGTACATCTTTTCCAGTTTTCCTATGATTTTATTTTTGCTACCAGCAAGAAACACCAGCCGTCTCTGAAAATCCAACTGTTTGCTTGTCAGCGCCCAAAACAACACGGAGGAGAGATGAATGTATGTCAGGAGCTGAACTTCACGTTCCTTCTGCACTAGATATTTTGACAATCAGCCCTTTGTACAGATATTCTTTCATGAATATTTACACATAGGATATTTTATTTTCTTAAAAAAGAGCTAACCGGTGTTTTCATCAGAGTGAAATATTAACACATGGCACATGAGAAAGATAAAGTCTAACTACCTGATTTCCTGAATGAAAACAATTTTTGATCTTTCAAAAATATTGGTAAGTTATGTTTATTCTATAAGATAAACAATAATAAAGTAATAATATATAAATGAATAGGAATAATCGCATAGAAAGGTATTTTTAAAGCAAAGTGAGAGAATCTACTTTAAAAAAAAAAAAAAAGACTGGAAAAAATAAAAAACAAACAAAAAAAATCCCCTAAGTCCAAGTCCCCAGGGAAAACCTGTTTAAATGGTGTGGCATGTAGTGCCCTCTAGTGAAGGCTATTTGAGTAGAAAAGATCCCACACACCTATTACATAAAATATTTGTAAAGGCTATATATGGTTATTTACAGCAGAAAGGATGAAAACAGCTAAATCTGCAAATGGTTCTTGTTGATTTTCATAGCTGTTTAATAAAGTAAAAAACCACAAGGAGCAGAATCAGCAAGTGTTCTGTATACAAATGACCGATAGGCTTGCAGTTTAAAGTACTGTAAATTGTTTCTCTTTGCAAGGATTAAGCAACCACGGAATTTTTATTTTAATGCTCAGATTTGCAGTGTGGAAGTCTATTCAGTCCAGTTATCTTTAAATAGTTTTGCAAGATGCACAGAGTACCACGCTATGCTATCATCCGCCAGCAGCCACAGAATAATGCCTGCTATTGCTACACGATTTTATGATTTTTGAAAATGTCTCCATCGGCCGCACTTCTGTCGGTTTTCCTGAAAGGCGTGGATTGGTTGCAAAGCTGATTCACATCACGTTGGGATTGGTGTGTCCTCTCTTTACAGGGTCTCTGCAAGCACGGTGACCCCTGAAGACAAAAGACAACCGTAATTTCACTTGCTTTGTTCCACTTGGTCACACTATTTTTTTTTTTTTAATTCCAAGTTCCACAAACAGTGTTCAAAACTGAAGAAATAGGTGTGCAATGCTTCATTGCTGCACTCATGATGCCAGGAGGAGTTGAGACTCCGAAAGAGACACAGGGACTTTCCAAAGCTTCCGAAAGAAGCCACTGCTCTGAAGTGTGGGGGAAAACTCCTCTGCCACAAGTTGTCCCTTCCCGTTCCCGTAGGTGACAGAGCAAAGGGTGAGGCACAGCACATTCTGAACAGTCCTCCCTGCGTCTTGACTGTGAGGTCCTCGACAGTAGGGACTACACCCCATGAGACAGCCAGCAGTGTCTGGAGACATTTTTAGCTGTCACAACTGATGGGGATGCTACTAGCATCTAATGGCCAGGGTTGCTGCTCAATATCCTACAATGCACAGGACAGTCCCCACCACAGAGAATGATCCAGCCCCAAGTGTCGATAGTGCTGACGTCACGAAACTCTGTCTTACCATGAATGATCCTGTCTCTCTATCCGTTCATTCATACACTCCTATCTATGAGCGTACATCAAAAGTTTGTGGAAAAAGAGAATTGAAAGGTAATATACATCTTTCCATAAACTTTTTAAAGACCCCTCATATCTACATCTATGTATGCAGCTATCCGTCCATCCATCCATCCATCTCTGTATATCTATCTAGCTACCTACCAATTTATGTCAGTTGTTTGCAGCTGGGGAGATTCAACCCCCAGGAGATACTTGGTAATGTCTGGCAACATTTTTTGTTTGTCACAAATGGGATGGGTGTATTGCCACGTAGGGGGTAAAGATCCAGGATGCTGCCTAACATCCTCTAATGCACAGGATAACTGTCCCCAAATGTCAATACCGCTGAGGTTGAGAAATTCTGCTTTAGCATGAGAAACTCTGTCTATGGATCCAACCATCCATCTGTCCATTTCTATCTCTATCATCAACCTATTATCTGTCATCTATGTGCCAGCCTATCTATCTATATATCATTTATCTGTCTATTATCTGTCATCCTTAGTCTATCCATCCATCTATCCAACCATCCAGCCACTCATTCCTCTCTCTCTCTCTTTCTCTTTCTTCCTATCTACCTATCCATCACGCTATTATCTGTCTATCTATCTGTCCATCTATAGAACCTATTTGTAAACAGAGCAATTTTACCCCCAAGGGATACTTCACAATATCAGGAAACATCTTTGATTGACACAATGTGGGGTGGGGGTGCTACTGGGCTCCAGTTGGTAGAGACCCAGGCAGCTGTTCAACACCCTACAGTGCACAGAACAGTCCCCATCCCCCATAGAGAATCGTCTGGCCCCAAAAGCCCACAGTGCTGAGGCTGGAGAAGAGGCTGATGAGCCAACCGTGATTCTAACTCAGTATATTATCCACAACTAAAAACATCAATGTGTAAAGAAAGCAAAGTCAGACTTCATGCAAACGATGAAAGGGTTGGGAGAGATGATCTATAAAGGACAGAGAACCTCTCTACTCCTTGTATGTTCTGTGACCAGCAGCATCTCCAGCTACAAGATTCCTGTTGGAAATGCAGATTCTCAGGCCATACCTCAAACTGCCTGAATCAGAATGGGCATTTGAACAAAACCTCCAGTGATTTCTATGCACATTAAAGTCTGAGAAGATTCAGACTACGTTTTCTGAGCATCTTCTGCAGAACAGAACTGCATGGTAGACAAGGTAACAGCAGTTCTTAGCCTAGGAGACACAGTGCAGATGTCAAGTTGGAGAATCTTGCTCAAGTTTGAGAACCATGGTTTTAGCATGCCCTCAGAGCCCACAGCATACCCCAGATCCATTAGCTCAGAATCCCTAGGGGTGAGCCCAAAAATAGGGGCTTTGAGAAGCCCCCACCCCCACCCATCCCCACTAGTTTGCTTGTGTATCCAGGGGTGAAAACCAGTTGTCTGGTTCTCAATGGGAGATTGCTTCAGAATCACCTAGGGGGCTCATGAAATACAGGTACTGGGCCCCTCCCCAGAGTTCCTGATTTTTAGCAGGTCTAAGGCAGGACCTGAGAATTTGTATTTCTGACAGTGTTCATGCTGCTGGTCTGGGGACGATACTTTGAAAATGACTGTGCTATGGTGTTCCAACTCTTACCCAAATCCTGACTTGCAGGGTGTTGAGGGAGGAAACTTTGTGTCTTCTCTATTTACCAGAGAAAGAAAAGCCAAGTAGCAGGGCGTATGCGCAGGCAGAGTGGAGACACAGAAAAGCAGCCCATGGACTTTTGAAGACTTTTCTCTTGGGTTATCTAGACCCTCGTCCACATTTTTTCAGTCAGTGTTTGTCAGATGTGTTTGGAATAAATTCAGACCAAGCAACTTCCCCTTATCACGTAAAAGGCCATTAGACAACTACCATTTGAGTCAAGGACTCTCAGAATGGGATAAAGAAGAGATTCCTACTACAGTGAGGAGCCTTCTATATTTTTGCCTGGTACTGAGAGTTTTTTTCAGGATGTAGGACCTTCAACCTTAAAACCACAGAAGTCCTGGGCACATTGAGATAAGTTATAAACAGATACAATTCCTCTCCAGCTTGGCTTGGGACATCTTCCTTGGGTAGCAATTTAATTCTTAAAATGGAAAACATGGCTCAAACAGGTACCTATAATATATTAGGAAATAAGAAATCAATATGTTGCATTCCAAATGTAAATTCTAATTGATGTTAGGTCTTCAAAAAATAAAAATAAGTCGAATTTGCTTAAAACTGCAAATGCAGGGATGCTCTCCTGGGCTTCCTGGCTTGTGTCTGTCATGTTCTGAGTATAGATCACGATTAGCCTGCCACAGAACTATGTTTCCATGATCCATTGAGAGTCACAATACTTGCAAGAGTCTGTCTTCCCATGGCACACCCAGGGCAGTTCTTCAGTAATCACCAAAGTGATCTAAGGTTGAGACAAGCTCAGAAAAGGCTTGTTAAACTTTTTTTCCCATTCATACGTATGACTTTCATGAGAAGGATACTTAATACTTTTGCTCTCAGTGACTAGCTCATCTGCAGAAAGTTTGTGCAATCACTTTATCTGTAAGAAGTTAAGTTAGTTAAGTATAGTCAGGTTTATAACTGAAAGGTGAATAAATAGACATTTCAACCTTGGCAAATAGATAAATAGATAGATGATGGATACATACATACATACATATGTACATACATACATACATACATACTGGATAGAGATGGATAGACAGGTACATGATGGAAACATGATAGACAGGACGGATAAAGTTAGAGAGAAAACGATTTCACTTCATAATATAAGAAAAATCAAAATACAAGGGTACTTCAGAAAATTCGTGGAGAAATAGAATTAAAAGATAACACAACATTAATTCTTCCAATCTATGAATATAAGATGTCTTTCCATTTTTTGTGTGTCCTCTTTAATTTCTTTCCGCAGTGTTTTGTAGTTTTCATTGTGGAGATCTTTCACCTCCTTGGTTAAATTTATTCCTAGCTATTTTATTTTTTTTGGTAACTATTCCATGTATTGAAATGACACACTGTACCACAAAAATATGTATGTTAAAATTAACAAAAATAAAAGATGATACAAATCTTTTCACAAATTTTTGAAGACCCCTTGTGCAACAGCAAATATCTAATAAAATAAAAAATATTTACTTAATTTTCCCCCAAAAATGCACTATTATGAAACTAGTCATAAACTTAACAATACTCTTTGATGTCGTATCGCAGGAGCCCTAGATCTGAGAGGGCACTCGTGTAGTGTTTGCCTATTAAATCACCCATCTGGCCTTCACGTCTTGGGTACAAGGGGTGACAATCAGCTTTGTATCTCACAAATATTCATAACCAATAAAAAAAAAAGAAAAGATGAAGAAGAAAAAAAAGAACTCACCCAATATTTCAATAGGTAAAGACATTAGTTTATTAGACTTATGGGAGTCACTGATGGTGGCTGGCCAGCTAGGTATCCACCCTGCCACGGGGTACATACAACAGTTATATATAGAACAGATCAAAGTAGGGATGTGAATCATTTGCAAGCTTATGCACAGACCCTCACTCAGCTCCCATAACCTGGCTGAGCAGATAAATTAATCTATTCACTACTGTCCTGTGCCAGAGTGCTTTAGCATCATATACTAATTCATTTACTTAGGGTCCCTGCTGCCTCCTGTCTTTCATTTGTCTTAAAGGGGACATGCCTTTCCTTGGGTGACTACCTTGGCTGGGCGTAGCTTCCCAGGGGGTAGGGGGAACTCTGGGATGCATGAGGAGGGGGAATAGGGCTGTGTTCAGCATTTACCCTACAGATGTTCATCTGACTCTTAACTTCTGTCATTATTCTACATCCGGATTTCCCAGCCTCAACACTATTAACATTTGTGTCAAATAGTTCTCTGATGTTGAAGGCCATCCTGTGCATTGTAGGATGTCAAGCAGCATCTCTGGCCTCCACCCACCAGATGCCAGGCGAAACTTATCCAGTTGTATTAACCCAAAATACCTGCAGACATTGCTGAATTTCCTCTGGGGGTTGGGGTTAAGTGAAGAATCACCCCAAGTGATAACTGTGAATGGAAATCTGTGACACTGTCTTCTTAGCAGCTAGGATCCAGCCCATCACAGAATGTGATGGTGAATTTTATTTGTCCACTTGACTGGGCCACACAGTGCCCGGGCACATGGTCACACATTACTCTGGATGTTACTGGGAGGGTAGTTTTGGAATGAGGTAAACATTTACATCAGTGGAGTTTGGGTAAACAGAATGCCCTCTGCAGTGTGGCAGGCCTCACCTAATCAGTTGAAGGCCTGAGTAATACAAATATTGACCCCTCCTGAGCAAGAAGGAATTTTGTCAGCTGACCACCTTTAGACTCATGTCTCAACTCTTCCTTGGGGCTCCAGCCTGCTGGTCTACCCCGTCAGATTTTTTTTTTTTTTTTTTTTTTTTGGACCTTCCACACCTCTACAATCAGCTGGCAGGTTAGCTCACTTGGTTAGAGCCCAGCTTCATGGCACCAAGGTCAAGGGTTCAGATCCTAGCACCAGCCAGCCACCAAAAAACAAACAAACAAACAACGGAAAAAACCCTCTACAATCCTGTGAGCCAGTTCTTTAAAATAAACTTCTGTCAATCAATATTTATAGATATTTGGGCAAAGGATTATTTGGACTAAATGTCAATAAAGCTGATGCTAAAAAATCCTGATGTAGAGTAGCCACAAAAGTTAGTAAAGTAAGATAAACATCTTGGATTATTATTGGTTTTATGACAAGTTTCCTAACAGTGGATTTTTTTGAAAATCGATAAATATTTTTCATTTTATTATTACTGATATTGATATATAGATATACATACAGATAGGTTCAGATGGATCGAGACAGAGATAGATATGGATACAGATACAGATACAAATATAGATATTGATAAAGATCAATACAGATATAGATAGAAGATATAGATGATACAGATAAAGATACACAAACACAGATCCTGTTGGCTCCGTTTCTCTGCAGAACCATAATGCACAGTGATTCTCAGTCACCTAAGAGTTCTTTTTTTCTTTGCTTTCTGCAAAACATCAAACTTTTACCCCACACTCCTCTTCCTTCTGAGGCCAGTTTCCTACAGAGGCCGGCCCCCTTTTGAGTCTGACCCCTCCTGGGCCTGCATTCTCTGCAACGCTGAAGGGCATTGCGCTCCCCCAGGGTGTTTCCTGCAACTCTCACTTCCTACTCCCTCTCCTGTATGAGGAACCCAGCACTGGGGTTGGAGTATCTTCTTTGCATAGTTAACTCTTTCTAAACCGCTACCTGCTCAAGAGGAAGCTCACCAGGTGGGAAAAACCCCTCTCATTTATTTTCTTCCAGAATCTGGATTGAGGAAGGATGGAGCTAAGAGGTTGGTTGGTTTGCTTTTTAATTAAATTGAAACTCACCTAACATAAAAACCAACTATTTTAATTTGGACTCTTCAGTGGCATTTAGCACATTCACAATGTTGTGCAATCACTGCCTCTATCTAGTTCCAAGAACTTTTTATCACCCTAAAAGGAAACCCTGGGCCCATTAAGCAATCCCTCTCAGTTCCCTGCTCCGTGGCCTCTGGCTAACCCTAGTCTGCTTTATGCATCTGTGGATTTGATGATTCTGGATTTTTTATGTAAGTGGGGACATGTAATATGTGGCCTTTTGTGTCTGGCTTCTTTCACGGGGCATCACGTTTGTGAGGTTTATCCACATTGAAGCATGTATGAGAATTTCATTCTTTTTCTTTTAATTAAAAAAAAATGAAACAAAACAAGTTTACAGGAAAGAAGTGTTTTATCAGGAAAACCTGTGAGCCTTCTGGCAGGGTGCCTACTGATTCTCTGTGCCGATCACTTATCCCCCCGTGGTTTCGTTTCACGTGGATGGCAAATACAGTACTGTTTTCAATTTCGGCATTTCCCCTTTTTCTCTTTCATTCATTCACTCTGTAATGTATTTTCCCACTCAACACAAGTAAGAGAAATGCCGAGGCTCTCTGCCTTTTATAAAATTCCCGATGATAGAACGTTCTGCTTACTTTCCCCAAACATCTCTGTAGGTTTGAATTGTTTTCAGTACAGCCTGAAATATTTAAGTTATACACACCCATCCACCCTGCCTATTTTCCTTTGACCTGACACATAATAAATTACACGGCTCTTGAAATCTCATGAAACAGACGGAAACAGATCTAAAAGAACACTCTATGAAACCTGATTTCGTGTTACATAATGCTGGAAGATGAAATGTTGGAAATCAGGCATGCCAGGCTGTCATCGTTTCAAGGCAATATTTTGAAGTTAGGAAAATGAGGAAAAATACACACGATGTCTTCCCCCAGTGATTGCCTGATTGCCAAATGGTTTATTTGGACATATAGAGAGAAGCTAAAAAACAAGAGGAATTTCTGTAAAGATTTCAAGGCAGGTATCTGGAATTATAGTAATATTATGATTCAATGTGATTTTGTACTGCAGTTTTGTGTATACACAAAAGCAATAACAGCAATGCAGAAACAAATGTCTTTTAAACTCTGTTACTTTAATTTCATTGTCTTCCTTTGAAGAAAATTAACCAAGTTTCAAAAAAGTGAACCTTTCCAATGATAAGGGCCCGAAATGCATATCCATGTATTCAGCGCTGCATTTAAAATTAGCTGTAAGGTACATGCGAAGGAAACCGGTAATTTAGTTACCTGAATTGTAATTTTTTTTAAAAGAAAATTTTATCGTGTATGTTCAAAGTATACAACACGATGTTATGAGGTACATATTATAGCAAAACGGTTACTAAAGTAAAACAGATATCCATCATCTCAGTTACCCATCTCCCCCAACCTCTACCCACAAGAGCAGCTATAATCTACTCATTTAGCAAAAATCCTAAATACAGTGCACTATTAACTATAGTCCTCATGTTGTACATTACATCTTTACACTTATTCATCCTACATATCTGCTCATCTGGTACTTTGCATCCTTTATAGAAACAATCCCAAGGAGAAAACAGCCTGAGCCAATGTCTTGATTGTAGTTATGATAACAACCCCATCACCCAGTGCTTGGTTGTTGTTTATTATTTATTGCAAAGTGGATGTGAGACACACCTCACTTCTAGCTCTTCCATCCACTAAAGCCATGGCAAAGACAACAGGCTTGTTTATTTTTCTCCTCTATGTAACTGGATGTTAGCGTGAGCACATTCCTACAGAGATAAGATAACACAGTTACTCGTTAACACACCTCACACCAACTCCAGGGGACAAAATCCGATGGCTTTTTCTTTCTTTCGACTTTTTGATAATAGCCATCCTACAGGGGTGCAGTGATAGTTCACTGCAGTTTTGACTTGGATTCCCCTGATGATTAGTGATGTTGAGCAATTTTTCATACACCTGCTGGTTTTCTCTGGAAAAATATCTATTCAGATCCTTTGCCCAGTTTTTAATCTTTTTTTTTTTTTTTTTTTTTTACTGTTGAGTTGTAGGGGGTTGCTTACATTTTCTGGAAACTAACACCTTATCACACATGTGGTTTGCATATATTTTCTCCCAATCCGTAGGCTGCCTCTTGTGCTGTTTGTTTCCTTGGCTGAGCAGGACCTTTTTAATTGGGTGCAGTCCTACTTGTCTATTTTTGCTTTTGTTGCCTATGATTTTGGTGTGATGTCTGAATAATCATTGCCCAAACCAAAGAAATGAGTTTCTCCTATGTTTTCTTCCACGTGTTTTAAGTTTCAGGTCTAACGTGTCAGTCTTTAGTCCATTTTGAGTTGATTGGTTTTGTACGGTATCAGGTAGGGGTTCAATTTCAATCTTTTGCATGTGGATATCCAGAGAAACAGAGTAGAAGGGTGAGTCCCAGGGGTCGGGGGTGGGGGAAATGTCAGAGGGTATGAACTTTCAGTTACAAGATGAATAATTTCTGGAGACCTATTATACAGCATGGTGGCTAGAGTCACTAATAATTCCAGCCCAGAACTGCATGGTGTATTAGTCCATTTTTTTGTGTTGCTTATAATGGAATACCTGAGACTGGGTAATTTATAAAGAAAAGAGATTTACCTGGCTTAGGATTCAGGGACAGCTGAATCTTGAGTGGGCTTCAGGCTGCTTCTACTCATGGTGGAAAGTGGCAGGCAGCCAGCAGGTACAAGCAGGTCACATGGTGACAGGAAGCAAGAGAAAGAGACTGGCTCCCCTATCTCTTTTAAAGATCTCCAAACCTTGCCCCTGGCCATCATTTTTAATCCATTCACTACTGCATGGTCCTACAATCTAATCACCTCTTCAAGACACCACCTTTCAATTACCATAATAGGATTTCCCACCCTCAACTGTTACAGTGGGGATTAAGCTTCTAATATATGGACTTTGGGGGACACAATTCAATCAATCCACAGCAAGTGGCTTCCCAGCAATAACGGGAATTATGCCCTCTGGGGATGGTGGCACTGCAGACTCAGAGCACGCTTATCCTGCTGACCAAGAAGAGCTGAATCTAGTCCTGCTGGGCCAGACAGTAAAGGAAGATGTCCATGCAGAAAACGGAGACAAGGAGCTGGAACATGTGGTAAATGCAGCTCGGGTCTGTGCACGGGCGGAGATCCTTCCCTCCCCCCTATACTAAGAGCTCCTAAGGGGGGTTCTGGCCCCTGAATGTTGCACTTTCTTCTGCAAAGTCTGACTTCCAGTAAGTCATTTTAGAAAATATATTCAGTTTTAGGTATTCTACCCCATTTGGGTTCCAAACCACCGTCAGGGCTGGCAAACCATTTTGAAAGGCTATCTGCATGCTCAGGTTTATTGTAGCATTATTCACAATAGCCAAGAGATGGAAGCAACCTGAGCGTTTCTTTATGCATGAAAGGATAAAGACAATGTGGTATATATGCACAATGGAGTATTATCCAGCCTTAAAAATGAAGGAAATCCTGCCACTTGCAGCAACGTGTAATAAGCCAGACACAGAAAGACAAATACCACATGATCGATCTCACTTCTATGTGGAATGTAAAACACTCAAACTCATAGAAACAGAGTAGAATGGTGGTTGGGAGGATTGGGGAGATGTCGGTCAAAGGATACAAAGTTCCAATTAGACAGGAGGAATCAATTCAAGAGATCCATGGTCCAACATGGTGACTACAATTACTAACAATGTATGATACACTTGAAAATTGCTGAGAGTGGGTTTTAATTGATCTCACCACACACAAAAAATGATAAATATTTGAAGGAATGCATAGGTTAAGTGGCTTTATTTAGCCTTCCCACATTGCTTACAAATTTCAAAACATCATATTGTACACCATAAATAGGTACGACTTTTACTCTCCAATTAACAAATATGTATTAAAAAGGCAAGCATATACATGCAGTTCTCAGACATTTGAAACCCCTGAAATACCCGTGAGAAAGTAGCCGGCTCTGCCTCCCTTCCTGCCAGCCTTCAGTGCCCTGCTCTCTCCTTGGCACTGGCCAGTTGTCAAAGGCTCCCTGGATGCGTTTAGCCCTCTGACCTAGTACATAGGACTTCTGGAAAGAAATGAGAGGTGGAGTTTTTTAACCCATTTTACAAGCCAAATAAACAGGCTGAGAGGCTACAGGACTTCCAGGTCATGGGCAAGCTTCACAGCCAGAGCTGGGCTGCTTGCAGATCTATGACCAAGTGATTATTTTTATTGATTACAGAATCATTCACCTCCAAGTCTTGCCTGGAAGCGGGGGCTCCATTAATTGTCAACAGAAGAAAGACAGATGGAGAAAGAAACATGGACATCCAGAGCTGTTAAGAATCATGACCTTATTGAAGAGTTTTCTAATTTTCCAAAGTCAGGGCTTTGGAAATATAACTAAGAATTCATCAAAAATCATATTTCTTAGGTACACCCACCGTGCTTTTCATATCTATGAATAACCTACCAAATACCCAAACGATGCCTTACAGGACAGCCGTCCCCTGACTGCATTCACTGTAGTTCATCACTACAGTCTTCATGTGTGTGTAGAGAGCGGAAACAGTATGTGATTACCTATATTTTAAAAAGAAGAAACAAAAGCCGTGGCTTCCAAAAGGGGACGATTTTGTGCCCCCGGAGACATATTCGGTTGGCACAGTGATGGGGGTTCTCCTAGTATCTGGTGGGGGGAGACCAGAGACCCTGCTTGACACCCTGCAGTGTACAGAAAGTCACCTACCCCCAAATATCAACAGCACCCAGGTTGAGAAGCCCTAAACTGAAGGACACACAAAATAACTGGACCATGACATTATAGGTACAGAATATTAACAGAGCTGCCAGATTCAAAACTTCCCTTATTTACATACATTAATGTTAGGCTCATAAAGAAAACACACATATCCCAGCAAAGGCATTTGAACTCTGCAGAATTAAACATGAGAACTTGCCACCCATGTGGAAATGAGAGCTTTGTTCCCACAGCAAATCGTCCTCATGGGATTTTAGGGACACTGAGGCACAGAGCATGCCAGACAGCATGATCCTTCTTAGGGAAAACTGAGAAAGTTATGACAACAAGCAAGCAAGTTTACTCAAGCAGGGTCCCTCTGAGCTATGGGCTCACAATCCTGCACTAGATGAAGGCTGGACCTTCTCAGCAAGACCTGTCTTTCCCACCTGCTGTCTCACCTGCCACAGTGTCCTGGGAAGTCAGCGCTGCAGGCTGGGCTATGTGCTAATTCACCTCTGTCTGTCTTTCCCCTGGCATAGGGCCCACTCTCTCTGCCCCAGCTTGCTTCTCTGTAGCAGCCGAGGGCTAGGGCTCTTAACATTTAAGAGTCAAGAAATACTTACCCAGAATCTTTAACAGCTGCTTAAACCATGCAGTGCTGTATGAATTGCCACAAACTATATGAACAGTAAAATGGACAACTTAATATTTGCTCTGATCTTTGAAGACTGTTAAAATCATCTGTCATCCATTTACTTATCTGTCTATTAATCTACCCATAATCGATCTATATCCAGCAGTCAATTAATCAAACTATCTTTCATCTATGTATTTATCCATTCATCCATCTATTGAATCTATTTATCTATAATCTATATCTACCTATCTACCTATCATCTATGTCTTTCTCACAAACTATTTATCTAATCTATCTAAGCCTTCTCTCTTCTATTAATACATGTTGTTATCTATGTATTCTATTTATTATTATTGGTTGATTATCATATAACTATATATATGGATAGAAAGATACACACACACACACACACACACACACAGAGAAAGAGAAAGAAGGATGCATAGACAGATGGATGGATAGACAGATAGACAGGTAGATAAATATTTGTAAAATGTACAAACAATGAAAACAAAACACTTATTTCTGGAAAAACGCTAACATGGTTGACATGGAAATTGCTCTTTCAGAAACTGACATTTAGTGGCTGGCCTGATTCAGGTTTTAATCACCCTTTACACCTAATCGTTCCCAGGTCGCGTTTCTGGGGACAGCCCCCCTGACCCCCTTCACCCCTCCACCCGGACACCCTCCCTCCTGCACCCAGCCAGCCTCACTTCCCAGAGCCACTCCCTGTCCCCAGCAGTCACACGTCCACGCTGAGTGTCGGTCATCTGTCCACCCCTTCCCCACCACACGTCTCCAGCACCTAGAGGCACGTGGCCCTTCCTCAGTGTGTTTTCCCCTGTCCCTGGTGGAATGCTGCCATCTGGTAGCACTGCACAAACATTTAAGCAAAGGAGCAGACGGCTTCCTTCCTTCCATTTACAGTGGCCGCTGAAAGACTCATAAACTAGGGTGCTGATTTTTAAGTCCCAAGATCCAATAAAGCCTAGGTAGGGGTTTTCTTTATTTCCAGCTCCAGAAAATGGCTAAAAGGAGATGGTGAAAGAGACCCATTCCTAAAAAACCTCTTTAGCACAACATGTAATAAAAGAGAGTTTCTTTAGCCAATCTTTCCAACCACCACTCCCACGCATCTGGTCCTGTTTCAGGGCAAAAGAAGTGAAGTGTTTCATGATAATGCTTCTTGTATGCACATGTGCATATATGCGGGGTGGGTGCTTGGGGGGAATTTTATTAATATTTGCTGGGACAGGGCAGTTTTGTTTCTCTGACCTGGTAGTTCTCACCAACGACTCAAGTAACAAAGAACTGTAAACTTACTTTTTATCTCCCTGCCTGTTATTTCTCTAAATCTGTTGAATACCTTTTGATGGGAAGCAACATGAGGAAATTTTCTTAGAAAAAGCATCACTAGATTTAAGGCTTTTTTTAAAAAAGTATCTCCCTGTGCCAGGGGAGCAAAAAAGAGTTTGAAATTATCATTTAGGTTGTGTGCATAACTTTGAAATGTTTTAATGAGGCGAAATATGATCAGTAGAAAAATCAATGCATTAAAAAAATTGAATCACTTGTGGATTGAATAAAGCAATGAGCATTTGTACAAGGCCAGAAAGTCAAAATTTGATTTTCTCCTAAAAAAAAGGAGGCTCGGAAAGTTGGGATCCCCCCCCCCGCAAGTTTATAAACCATTCAAAATTCATGCATTTGCTGTTTTGATCCTAATTGAAATCTTTTCCAGATTTCTACCCTTAGTAAAAAAATATATGGCTTTATGCTTTTAGGGAAGAAAGATCAAAATAGTATATTAAATAGTCTCAGAAGACTTCTTGAACATATAAAAAAAATCAGTGAGTTAATATAAAATAAATGGGAAACAGACTGAATCTCCTTTGGATTATTTACACTTTTAAGTGCTTTTTAAGATGATGAATAACTGCTAGAAGATCAATGAAAACATATCAATCTCTCAAAAGAGAAACTTTGGAAAATCTCCATTTTGGTTCAGGCACACTTTTCCTCACAAAAGTTAAAATATGCTATGCAAGCAAATAACACAACGTCTTCATGATGTGCACAATATTAAATCTTAACTAATTACACTGTTAGGGCTTTGTCAGAAAATACAAGGAGAGGGTCCACAGCTGAGTAACCACTGAGAACTTTGCAGCAAAGGCATTTGACTGTATCCAATTCGAGTGATAAACAAAAGAATTCGTGTCTAAAAGAGATAAATGCTTTCCACTGTGCGCACCTTCCCCGTTCTAAGGGAATGCTCTTCAGAAACCCGTGCTCACCTTGGTCCGGGTCCAGAACTTGACCACTTAGGAGGAGCACGCTCTCGAGGAGAAACTTCCAACTAAAACCAGCCACCCCTTACCTAATGACCATCCACTGACCTCACATCACTTAGAGCCCCGCAGAATCCATGCTGAGCTTTGCTTCCGTGTCGGAATTAATCATAAGCGTAAGAGTGAGAGATTCCAGATTTCCATGAAATCATCTGTTAGTGAAGACCCATCTCTATGACCTATTGCTGCGTAACAAACAAACCCAACACTGAGTAGCTGAAAACCAGCACTGCCTTGTTTTTCTTTTCTTTTTTAATTGAAACATAACTAATTATACATATCTGTGGGGTACAGAGTTGAATATCGATACCTGTGTGCAATATGTGATGCTCAAATCAGGATCCTTAGAGTACTCATCATTACAAAACGTAATCACTCTGTGCGGCCTTTTACCAATTTCTCACTACCTGCCCCACCCCCACCCCCTTCACTCTTTCCCACCTCTGGTAACCGCAGTTCTGTTCTCTCCTTTTGAAAGTTCAATGCATTATTGTGATTGTTGTATCTTTCTTTTTTCTTTTGTTTATTTTTTAGCTCCCACTTCTGAGTGGGGATACATGGTATTTCTCTTTCTGTGCCTGGATTATTTGACTTAATTTTCTCCAGGCTCATCCATGTTGCTGTGAATGGCAGAATTTCATTTTTTTTTAAGGCTGAGTAGTATTCCACTGTGTATATATAACATATTTTCCTTATCCAGTTGTCCTTCGAGGGACATTTAGGTTGGTTCCAACTCTTGGCTATTGTAAACATGGGAGTGTGGGTTAATCTCTTCAACATGATGACTCCCGTTCCTTTGGGTATATACCCACCGGTGGGATTGCTTAGCACCATGTTATTTGCTCATGATTTTATGGGTCAGAAATTTAGTTTGGGCCAAGCTGAGTCTTTTATGGAAGCCTAGGGTCTCTCACTTGGTCATAATCCTCTGAAAATTTGACCAAAAATGGATGCTCCAAGTTGCAGATCTACTCACATGACTGGCCATTGGCTGGGTCTGTGGCTCATGGTTGCACATCTCAAGAAGGTCTCGCTGGCTTCTTCCCATCATGGTCTCAGGACTCTGGGCAGACAGACAAGACCGTCCAACAGACTTGTTCATGAATGTAACTTAGATCATCCAGTCTCATCAAGCTGCCATAATGATGGCAGCTGCACAGGTGACCCTGGGGGAGACCATACAGGTGAGTCCAGCCCAAGTCACTGATTCACAAAACTATGAGCAAATAGTTCTTGTTATATTAAAGCACCACACTTAGAGTTGATTTTATATGTAGCAATAGATAACCAATCCAGAAACTGCTAACTAGAGGGTGGAGAGAATGGTTGCCATCTTAGCAAAAGTTTAAAACATGCTGCATTGGCTTTAAAACTGTGTGATGAATGAAGGTTGGGGAATTGATAAGAGTATTGCTCCTGAAGTCTAGAAAAGTGGCCACCTGCGCTATGTTGTGTTCAAAGAGCAAAAGGAGTAAACTAACCAGTACAGAGCTATGCTGTCTACCTTAAGTGAATCAGTGTACAGTACATGCATAGACTGAAATGACACACTGTATCTCAGAACTATGTACATTCATTTCTGTTGATTTAACCCACTACATTTTGGGGAAATTTGTTACACAGCAATAGCTGACTAAAACAGCCTCTTATATTGTAACAGACACAGAGAATCCCAGTTTTTTTGAATATTAGCCATCCTAACTGGAATGAGATGGTATCTCAAAGTGCTTTTGATTTGCATTTCCCAAACACTGAGTGACGTTGAGCATTTTTTCATATGTCTGTTGGCCATTTGTATATCTTCCTTTGAGAAATGCCTATTTGGCCATTCATGCCGATTATTTTTCCTGCTTTAATCAAGAGCCTTCGTTTACTCCATAAATATTTTCAGTGCATACCATGAGTCACGTAATATTCTAATTTGGGAACACATATGTATGAAGGGATAGACTCTGGCCATTGTAAATTGACAAGCATCCCTAAATATATGATAGTCTACTTTTTAATCTATGTTTCAGTAAATGTTCGTCTTGATCCTGATATTTATTATGCCACAGAAAAGAGGAAAATCCCATAAACAGCCCTAACACAAAATCCAGGGAGCTCTTAAAGAAGAAATGAGAAGGAATATTTTGTATTTTGTTAATATAAGGGGGTTTTGTTTGTTTGTTTAACAGATGACTAGTCAGAAGATGTACAGAAAGAGACTCCATGTGGCAGGGGGGAAATCATCAGAGAGAAATTTAGCAGCTGCCTGGTGTGATATTCTCCCCCCACGCTCTTATGTGTCAAGGATGTGTGTATGTAATGAATTAGGTCATCCCTCAACATATCTTAACCCACATTGTTGACTCTAAGGAGGCTCCCCATAAGCTTTAGCCATTTGAACATTAATTTCCGCAATGAAAGCAAATTTTTAAAATGGAATCTTGGAACATCTGGGCACCACGTGTCTGGAATGACCGTTCTTAAACATGGGTTACGTCATCAATGTCCCCAGCTGGTGTTTCAACAATTTGCACGGTCCTCCCATCACTCACGTACATGTGGGGTGTGCGGTGTATTGGAGGAAACAAGGCAGATATGCATACTACAAGCTTGCAAGAGATTCCTGGCTATAAGGTATAGCAACCACACACAAGGGGACCTGGGGAGAGTTTTTGTAAAAGGGCACCTGTGAAATCTCTATGGAGATTTCACGTCCCGTGTTGAAGAATGGATTTTACTTGCACACAAACACGTGGAGAAATGATTGCATGCATACATTCATGTTGTAAAGGAAGCAAGACATGACGAAGGTACATGAAAAACAAACCATTTAGTTTGGGTGTCGTGGAGGGCAGGATGCTGGAATAAAAAGTCCTAAATGTAGAAAGGGGCCCATTTTCAAGGTCTTTACCACGGAAACTAAGAAGTGTGTAATCAATTCTGTTGAAAACTGGAAACCATTGAAATGTTGATAGAAATTTTAACAGGGCCATGGGAATTTCCAAAAGATGAATCAGTGTTTCTCCCAACTAACCTATTTTAAAATATTAATTCTATACTGGATGTTAATACATCGTAGGCAGGTTGTTAAAGTTGGTTTTGTGTTTTAACCTTTATCAAATCATTCATGATGCAAGAGACATCACTTGAAGGAGTTGAGTTCATGTGCTGGAAGCTTGACCCCCATTGTAACAGCGTTATGGTATTGGAAAAATGGGGTCCTTGAGAGGTGATTGGATTGTGAGGACTGTGCCCTCGTGAAGGGAATGATCCATTCATGCAGTCATGGGCATGGTTCTGCTGGGTTTATTAGGAGAGCATGTGAGCAGGTTAGTTCTCTCTTACTCGACCCATTCTCACCATGTGACACCAGGATTGCCATAGAGAGTCCCCACCGAGAAGAAGACCCTTACCAGATATGTTCCCTGAACCTTGGACTTCTCAAGTTCCAAAACTGTAAGAAATAAATTCTGTTTTCTTAGAAATTACCCAGTTTCGAGTATTCTGTTATAAACAACAGAAAACTGACTAGTACAAAGGTCAGAGGCTATGGTCCATCCAAGACCCTAATAGCAAGTGTCAGGTGAACCTCACCATTGTGACTCTGTGACATCTCAAAAGCATTTTAGGACTCATGCATTTATTTTTAGACAGAAAAAGGGGAAAGATCTCTTGACCTGAGATTCTTGCCAGTCCTATTGTTCTATAAAACTATGCAAATATATTCAATTCTATAATATTGGGGAAAACTAAGTTTTAAATGAGGTATCCATAACTCCAACCCATGCTGACTTTAGTGAACGTTGTTGATAAAGCTTGTGAGAGGCTTGGCTATATGTTTGCAAAATTGCATTCCAGGTCTGTGGATCTATGAGTTAGTATAGACATAGCAAGCTTCTCATCTGTGTCAGATATTATATGTTTTGTATTGTAAAGAAATGGCAGCAAAAAAGAAAGAAATGCCAGCAATTTTTTTCTTTTTCTTTCTCTCTTTCTTTTCTTTTCTTTTCTTTCTTTCTTTCTTTCTTTCTTTCTTTCTTTCTTTCTTTCTTTCTTTCTTTCTTTCTTTCTTTCTTTCTTTCTTTCTTTCTTTGTGAGCTGAGGATACATGCTGTTGTGCTATGGTTCTTATATCCATTTGCTTTAAGGCAATGATTCTCATATGTTAATATCTCAAATATTCAAGTTGAAATATTTAACACACCCTATATCAAAACTGTGCTGTAAAAGTGAAAGAAAATGCTAAAGGAGAATAATGTTCTTCCAAACAGTGCTCCCTATATTTCTATATACGCTGCTCTAGTTAATTATCCCTTTTGAAATCCATACCTTACATAATCATTGCTGGTTGATTATTTCACAGTTCCCAAAGGCACACTATAGGTGACACCAGCAAAACCACGAATAACACTGGCTTCAAGATGGTCTACCTTAAAGGTTGCCTTCTTGAAATAAGTAAGAAATGCACTGTGATCGTGAACACATAACTTTTTCTGTTTCTAAAACCAGCATTATTGGTAATGGATCTATTAGATTATGCTAAAAATAGCCTCTTACTATATTTTAGTAAATCGTACTTTTGGTATTGATCATGTCTGGCAATGCACGTTTCTTTCTGCAAATGAGAATCCATGTTTTCAGATTTTCCAGGATAGCAGATCCATTCAAATTTTTATGCAAACTGGAGCCTCCTGCAACAATGGATGAAAGACTCATGCAGCTTTCACGCCCTGATGTTGTAGCTGACGGAAAAACAGATGGTGTTACTCAATCCATTCTTAAGAAAATAAAATAGCTGCAAACAACCCAAAAGCCAAGTCAGGGAAATATATGAAATCAGACTCAGATACTGGGCCTTTCAATGTGGCCTTTGTCCTTTCCTAAGACGCGTTTATAATAAAGTCAGATCAATTCCCTTGTCTGAGTGAACCACACCTAGGATTTGCAAACCACTGACCATAGCCCAGTGGTTTGCAAGAGACAGCTGTCTGAGACAGCTGTTTGCGGTTAAGGCATCAGCATTTCAAGACGTGTAATCATTTTCTTAGAAGATTCATTCCCGGAGCTGCTTTTCTCAAGGTCTTTATTTTAATGTCCCAGCCCACAAAGGTCACTGTGCTGAGCATGCCAAGTTATACTTATATTGGATCAATTTGGAGAAAAAGAAAACAGTCTTTCAAAAATTATTTTTGTCTTATTCTGTCTTTAGCAAATTGTACTTGTTGAAGTGATGTCCGTGCTCCTTTTCATTAGTGACTTTTTAGTCAGAAGGATCTCCATGTCACATTTTCTCCTTGGCACAAGGGTAAAATGGTAGTTGCTTATTCATCTTGTCTGTTCTTCACTTTTCCAGAAAATTGCCTGTTCTCTGTTAGAGTTGGAGGATCAGACTGGGACAGAATTACGCAGGCCCTTATAAGATGTAGAAAAGTATTTGTACCTGCTGCGGTATGAATATGTGTCCCCTCCAAAATTTATGTGGAAGCTTGATCCCCAGTGTGACAGTGTTGAGAGGTGGGACCATTGGGAGGTGATTGGATCATGTGGGCTATGTTCTCATGAATGAGTAAATCCATTTGTGGATTAATTGGTTAATGGAGGAGTGGGTTATCATGGGAGGGCACTGATGGCTTTATAAGGCGAGCAAGTGAGCACATTAACATACTCTTAGACCTCTCACCATGTGATAGCCAGCATTGCTTCTGGAGTCTGCAGAGAATCCCCACCAAGAAGGTCTTCGCCAGATGTGCTCACTGAACCTCGGACTTCCCAGCCTCCAAAACTGCAAGGAGTAAGTTTTGTTCCTTTATATGTTACTTAATTTCACATATTTCTGTTATAAGCAATTGTAAATGGACTAATACAGTACTCTATTATTGTTATTATTATATTATTCTCAGTGCAAAAAGAAGGATTTCTAGAGAGTAATTTCTGATTTCAAATATTTTGAAGGGTTGTAAGTGGAGATAGTTTGGGGAAAGGTTAGTGGGGGAGGAACAGGAAAGCTTTCAGCAGTGCTAGGCAGCTGAGAATCAAAGCCTAAATTAAATTAAAACGGCCACAGTGGAAATAGCAAAAATGAACGTATATGATATATATACACACACACATATACACACACATAAAGGTACTTCAAAAAGTTCATGTAAAGATCCATATTATCTTCCGATCCTATTTTTCCACAAACATTTTGAAGTACCTTCATATATATTGGAAGCAGGAGAGCTAGAACAAGGCATTTTATTGATCAGTGCTTGTATTTATCATGAAAAATGTCTATTCCATTACTTACTTAGAGTTACAGTTTTGGCAAAACTATGAAAAGTTTAATACAGAATTTTAGAAATGAGATATCACTATGAATGTTAGTGCTACTTCTGCATCAAATGAAATTTGTCTGATCCTGAAAAAAAAAAAATGCCTTTCCTAAGTTAAATGAAGAGGCAAATGTTTATTGACTCCTCCTGTGTCTGGGCACAGAATAAAAATAAGTATAAAATTCACATAATTCACATAATTTATACTACAAACTGAGGAACATTCATATATAAATAAAACCAACTTCTAGGTAAAAATGGAAACATGAGTTTGGGTATATAAATCCACAGATCCCCCAAAGAAGCCCATATTATTAGGCAGAATGCAACAAGTTTACCAAAACTTTAAATAATTTATACCACTAAGAATTTGGCAATTAGAACCAAAACGGTGGTAGTATGAGTAAGTCATCTGCAAACCACCTTCTTCCCACATCCAAAATAGCAGTAAACTAGTACTAAAGTCTGAATGGCTGTGTCCACCAAAAATTCATATGTTGAAATCCTCACCACCAAGGTGATGGTGTTAGGAGGTGTGGCCTTTGGAAGGTGATGAGGTCATGAGGGTGGAGCCTCATGAATGGGATTAGTGTCCTTATAAAAGACACCCCAAAGAGCCCCCTCCCCGCTTCCATCACATGAGGACGCAGAGAGAAAGCCCCATCTGTGAATCAGAAAGCAAGCCTCATCTGATACAGAATCTGCCACACCTTGATCTTGGACTTCCAGCCTCCAGAGCTGTGAGCAATAAATGTCTGTTGTTTATAAGCCACCGAGTCTTAGGTATTTTGTTATAGTAGCCCAAACGGACTAATACAGCCAGGAAGGAAACACAGTGGAAAAGAGAAATGAAATGGATCCTCATTAATGCCCAAGAAGTCACAAGGAACGGCTGACCATGGAGTGAATATTCACACAAGCAGAAGCCTAGAACAGCAACAATATGTTCTGAGTGAATCCGCCCCAGCTAAGCTTCATTTTCAATCAGTTCTGAAAAAAGAGAAACCATACTGCCCATCTAAATGATGGAGGGGACCCCTGAAGAAGGAAACGTGGCTGTTTCTGAAAAAAAAAAAAATCTATTGCAAAAGCATGAGAAATATGGTGAAATCGGGATGGACTGTATAGATGTAAAAATCTCCACTGATGATGGTGAACTTCCTAAGAAGTGGCAAATCTCAGATCATGCCCTGCAGAACATCAAAGCAGAGAAGCAGAAGTAAACTCAGAAGGTCCAAAACTCAGAGGAAAGTGTTAATGTCATGCAAGTGGTAAGAGGTTTATTGTTATGGGTTTTTTTTGCTATGTCTTCATATGAAGAAGAGATCTGGCTACTTCCTATAAAAGGAATCATCCAGGAAGACAAGCATATGCAACCAAAGAAATTACAGAAGAAATAGTAGAAGAAAACTTTTCTGAGTGGATAGAAGACCTGTGTCAGTGGATGAAAGGAGTCTACTGAATTTCAAAAAATAACCAATAAATAATTCAGTGATCCCAAACCTTAATGCACATGACTAAAATAACCATGGTGAAAAAGAAATAGAAACAACATATTTTAAAGTATGAAATAACAAACTAACCCTATTATACAAGACCATATCAATAAATTCTGGATGGTGAATGGGAGTGGTTGAGGATTTATGCACTCGAATGCCTGCTGAGTCCAGCAGGTGAATTTATTATGAGGCAATTGGGCAAGAAAATACAGGTGTGAATGTTAAGGCATGAGGTTGCCTGCTGAATCCCACTGAATCAGCTCCAGCTGAGAATTTTTGTACACGGATGCTGGCTGGAGATGCTATAATCTTTTAAGGAAAATCACCAATAGGACTGTTTTATAATTCAAAAAAAATTACTAAATTAAAAAATATTAAACATTTTAGAGACCACATGTGTAGGCTGAAAAGCCCTGGTTTGCCTACAGTTGCTGGGTAGTGACCTCTGACTGTGCTCATTTGCCTTCTCTGAGCTGCAAACATGCAGAAAATGTTCAGTCTCCTTTCCCAATTCCACTCTCCATCTCACCTTTTCCCCCCCTATTTTTGAGGGTCACACCAGATACAATTGCATGTCCAATGATTTCATTCTCCTGTTGGATTCCTCCTTTTTTTATTCTCCTCTGCCACCTGAATTGGTAAGCCCAGGGCCAGCAGAATGATAAGGAAAGGGGAGAAAAAGAATCCTAAGATTTATATCCCTGTGTACAGGTTAGGAAATGCACCAGAAGGGAGAAACATTGCTTTATGTAATAAAGAAATTTGGACATTGTTGCCTGGCAGCAGTCCTGGAAAGGAATGAAAGAGCATCCCAGTCTTAAAGAGGAGGAAACTTCATGAAGATGCCTAAGGGATTTTTACAAACAGCGAGGTCTAATGTTCAGCGTTGATATGTCTATCGTACTAACACTGTCTCACTATGAAATTGAGATGCCTATAAAACATATAGGTTTGATAAGGAAAGGGTAAAAGGAATAAAAGAAATAATGAAGGCAAGGCTCTGAACACCATAGTAACATCATAGCACCAGTGCTGCTAACCTACACCTCCAGAAATGGTGCAAAGGACACAGTAAGTCCTTGTTACAATAGAATTACTTAAGTTCTTCTATTTGGGTTTTACAAGGAAAGGTGACCTCAAATGCTTGGAGAGTTCAAAGCCCTCAGACACCACTTCTCCATGCCAATATGATGAAGTCCCTCCTGGGCTCTGCAGAAGGCTCCAGATAAAATCCCAGGGCTTTTGTGAGATACCTTCTGTGGTCCCAACGTCTGTCCCCTCCAAAGCTCATGTGGAAGCCTAATCTCCAATGTGGCAGGGTCAAAAGGTAGGGCCTTAGGGAGGTGATTGGATTATGAGGGAATGGATGTATCCATTTATGAATTAATGGGTTAATAGATAAGTGGGTTATCATGGGAGTGGCACTCCTGGCTTTGTAAGGAGACACAGAAGCATGTGTTCTCTCTTGCTCAGCCCTTGTTATACTATTCCCTGCATCACCATGGGACTCTGCAGAGAGTCCCCACCAAGAAAAAGGTCTTCACCACATGTGCCCCTGGAACTTGGACTTCCCAGCCTCCAAAACTATAAGAAATAAATTCCATTTGTTTATAAATTACCCAGTTTCAGGTATTCTGTTATAAGCAACAGAAAACAGACTAATCACACACCCAAGACCCTACACGCCTCTTCCATCACCTCTCTATCCTCACATCGTCTTGTCTCCCAATCGGCGGTCCTCGACAGGACTGATTCCCTGTCTGTCCCACCTCCCACCCCAACCTGCAGAGAATGGAAAGCAAAGTCTGGAGACGGTTGCTGACATCCAGTCGGTGGGGCTCGGGGGTACACTGCTCAACACGCTACAGTGCACAGAACACCCCCCGTGACGAAGAATTATCTGGTTCTAAATGTGGATAGTGCTCTGGTGGATAAACCCTAAACTTTTTGATGCAACGTGGCATCCTAAATTCCAACCTCTGCTTGGCTCATCCTTTCTCCTTCATCTCTTTGTGTTTCCCTGGTTAAATTCTACATTTTTGTTGTTCTTACTTGGATGTCAGTAGCAAGAGGTGAGCTGACCGTGCTTCTAATTCACAATCCCCATCACCCACCGCAAGACACTTCCTTTGTTCGTTTGTTTCTTCTCCTTTCTCCCAGATCCCAGCTCCCAGCGCCCAGCAGTCCCCTACTGTGATCTGTTTCACATATGTCCTTAACCATGCCTGCGGTTTGCAAAATACGTTGTGTTGCTTTCTGAGTATGTGTTTTCCATTTATATAAATAGGATTGTGCTATAAATACCATTCCATTTCTTAATGTCTTTTACTCATCAAAATGTTTTTAAGACCCAATCATGTTGATACTTACCCAACTCTTCTGTTGCTAATCTCTCCTCAGTTTGCATCTACCATGTTTTAGGAGCTTATATGGTGATTCCTACCTAAACCCACCTTAATTTTTCAAAGCTATATGAAATATCTCCCGTATGTGCCCCCTGACCCACTGTTGTAATAATTTCTCCGGGATTTGTACCTAGAATTGATACTGCTGGATCATGAGATGTCCACTTACGTAACAGCAATCTAAGGTCTTGGCATCATGCTTTTCAGAAAGGCAGCCCAGCATTAACTCACAGCAAAAATTTCCCATGTCCTCATACTCTTGAGGACATTGGGTATATTATGGTTTTATATAGTTTGCAATATTTATAGGTACAAAAATGCTGCTTCAATTTGCAATTCTCTGATCACTATATTCTTACTTCTTAATAGGGTGTGTTTGTCAAGGTTCTCCAGAGAGATAGAATCAATAGGATGTGTAATAATTATATGAGAGGGGATTTATTAGAGGAATTAGCTCACACAGTTGTGAAATCCCATGATAGGCCGTCTGCAAACTGGATGCCGGTAGCATGACTCAGCCCAAGTCCAAAAGCCTCAGAACCGGGGAAGCAAACGGTGTCTTGGTGTAAGTTCTGGAATCCAAAAGCTGAAGAGTCTTAAGCTCTGATGTCCACGGGCAGGAGAGAAAGTATATTCCAGCTCCCGTGGAAAGAGAGAGGGATTTACCTTTTTTCTGTTTTTTTGTTTTCTCCAGAACCCCATCAGATTGGATGGTTCCTGCCCACATTGAGGGCAGGTCTTCCCCACCCGGTCCACTCAGTCTGTCATGCTAATCTCTGCTGGAAACACCCTCATGGACACACTTTAAAAAGATCATTTTACCAGGTCTCTTGGTGTTCCTTAATCGAATCAATTTGACACCTAGAATTAACCTTCCCACAGGGCTTCCTCTTTTCTTGTATATAAAATACAATATACTACCCAGTAAGATATTAATTCACTGAATGTGTTAAACTAATTGTGAAGATATTAAAAAAATATATATATATAGATCCTATTAATACACTTTGTCCTTTTTTTCTATGCAGTTCCCAGTCATTTTTTCTGTTAATTTTCAGGATTCGCATCGATATTCTAGACAATAATCCCCATTTTTTTTTTTGTATTTGGGTGTTGCAAATAATGGCCCACTTCCTCTCATCTGTTAAACATTGTCTGTGATACCCTTTCCATCTCAGAAAGTCCTAATTTTGATGCAGTAAAACTCCTCACTTTTTTTTTTTTTACCTATGATTTGTGCTTCTAGATCTGGTTTAGGACATCTTTGCCCACTCCTGAGAACAGAAAGATATCATTCATTTTCTTTTATTGGCTTTATGATTCAATGTTTAGTACTTAAGTCTTTAATCCATCTAGCAATGATCTTTGTCGGGGATAAGGTGAGGACTGGGTTTTACTTGCCTCCATATCGTGAACCAGTTTCCCCAACACCATCTTTTAAACAGTTATATCCTTCCCTTATTTCTTATACAGAGAAGGCACTAACTCAGAGAAACCCACTTTTTTTCCATTTTCCTACTTGCTCCTTTCACCACTGGTAGCATACATTTTCTTACTGCTTTGACATTTAAGTACACTCTAACATTTGTGGATCAAATCCCTTTTTTGAATGCTTTCTCCCACAACTGACTTGATTCTGTTTAGATGTACAAATAATACCCGACTTACAATGGTTCACCTTATGATTTTTGGTTGTTTTGACTTTATGTTGGTACAAAACCCATATGCATTCAGTAGAAACCGTACTTCAGGTACCCATACAACCATCCTGTTTTTCACTTTCAGCACAGTATTCAATACGTTATATGAGTTATTCAACAGGTTATTATTCAAATATGTTTGTGATAGATGATTTGTTTTAATTGTAAGTGTTCAGAGCACATTTAAGGTAGGCTATGATGTTTAGCAGGCTAGATGTATTACATGTGTCTTTGACTTACAATATTTTCAATTCATGATGGGTTTATCAGGACATAACCCCATTGTAAGTCGGTGAGCACCTTTATATATATTTTTTATATCTCCACAATTAATTTAACACATTCAATAAATTAGTATCTTACTCGGTAGTATATTGTATTTTATACATATGTGTGTGTATATGTGTGTGTCTGTATGTGTATGTGTGTATTTGAGAGGGAATTCCCTTACTTATTTTAGCCTGAATTCCCACAAAAAAATAGCATGAGGCAAAATTTGTGTGCAGGTAAGTTTTTGGGGGGATGCACTCCCACATAGCAAAAATAAAGAACAAGCAGGAATGAAGGGACGGAGAAAACAGCAGTATAAGAATCCATTTGACTGGGTCATTTTGGGATGGGACCTCCTGTGGTGCTAGTTGATTTCTGACACCAATTGTATTCCTTTCTTCCAAATTTGGCTCTTAACCTCCTTTTAAAGCCTCCTTTGCATCTCAGATCCATCTCATCTGGTCTAGTCGATCATACTTTAGTTGTAGCACATACCAACTGCCATGGTTTGAATGTCCATGTCCTCCAAAGCACACGTTGGAACATAATCTCCATTGTAACACTATTAAGACAGTGGACAATCTGACTATAGCATTGGAAAGGTGGGGCCTTTAAGAAGCAATAGGGTTGTAGGGTTCTGCCCTCATAAATCCATTCATGGATTAATGGATTAGTGGGATGGATTGATGGGTTATCATGGTAATGGGACTGGTGGCTTTATAAAAAGAGGAAGAGAGACCTCACCATGAGATGGCCTGCACCATCTTGGGACTCTGCAGAGAGTCCTCACCAGCAAGAAGGTCCTCACTGGACATAGCCCCATGACCTTGGACTTTCCAGCCTCCAGAACTGTGAAAAATAAGTTTATTTTCTTTATAAATTACCCGGTTTAGGCGTTCTGTTATAAGCAGCAGAAAACAGACTGAGACACCCACCCAAACAGACTGAGACAGACACCCACCCAATGCTGGAAAAGCGAGCTGGGTGATGTTAACTCCTTCATTGCCTCCTCCCACAAATTTTCCTCCATCACGCAACACCGTGCATACAAACGGTATGTTCTTATGAATTCTTGAGGCTCCTTCTCTTCTCCAACGCAGCATCCCCTGCCTCAGCTGATCAAGCACTTAATAGTCTCCACTGAAGTAGTCTCGGTCCCCACCCCCCACATGCACACAAGGGCCAGTCCAAGTTCATTTCCTTTCCTTACCCCATGGCTCAGTTAGTGTTGAGTGCCTGGAACTAACACTCGCGAGACTACAGCTGATACACTCTCACACAAACAGTAGCCTTTCGTTAGATGGGGACACCTCAAAATGTTTGTGGGAAAGTAAAATTGAATGAATACAGATCTTCCCATGAACTTTTTGAAGTTTGTGGAAGTTCATGGTATTTTGTATTGTGCAACTGTGAAAGAAAGAAAGAGAGAGAGAGAAAGTAAAGAACATTTTCTTTATTTTTTCATCTGTCAATGGAAATTTGGGTGGATCCCATATCTTAACTATTGGGAATAATGCTACAATGAACATGGAGTTGTAGGTATCTCTTTGCTGTACTGATTTCCTTTTATTTTATTTTTTAATTGTAAATATCCAGTAGTCAGATTGCTGGATCGTATTTCTATTACCAAAATAAAATGTCAGAAAATGGAAAGTCATTAAATTTATTAAGGCAAATGCTATTCTTTGCCCAGAGAAACAAACTGCACCTGTATAAATATTAGACAGGCAGGAAAGAACTGTTTACTTATTATGAGAAAGGCTTAAAGATACTGGGGAGGGAATCCTGCGTTTATTTTTCAAAACAAAATAATATTTAAATCCACTGTAACCACAGTAGGAGACATGAGCATCTAAATTAACACAAATATAAAAAGTACTAAAATTACACAGTCATATCTTCCAGGCATTACTCTACATAATGTTAAAATCATTTAGGATTTCTCATGTGTAGTATCACATACTTGAAGAGAAGGGGTTCAGTGAATGTCCAACCCTGAAACAAACACAAGTTCAATATTTTTTTTTTTTTCTCCAGCATTAAGAGCTCTGCCAACTCTGGGATAAAGTCCAATCCAGAGAAGAATATTACATTGTTAGCAGCGGATCATTAAAGTACCCTGGAAAGACTGACCTATGTTTTGTTTTTTCAGGCTATTTTAAAATATGATTTCTCTTTTTGACAATCCCTGTGCTTTAATGAATGGAAGGCTTGTTCTCTTATTTGTTAAAATTTGTTGTCTTTCAGTTAATCCTATTTAAACTCTTTTTCAGTGAAAGCACACAGAGAACGTGAGAGATTATGCATCTGTCACCAACAACACACAACAGTGCTTTTGACTCATGGTTATCAGTTTAGTAAATAAAAATACAGGATAATCCCAAATATAAGTATGACCCAAACATTGCATGGGATATGCTTACACTAATAAAAATTATATATTGTTAACCCAGAATTCAAATTTAACTGGGAATCCCATATTTTATCTGGCAACCCTACTTTTATGAATTAAAACAATTGCTGTGTTCTTTTGTGTGTGTGTGTGTGTGTCTTTTTTTTTTTTTTTAAGTAGCACAGGTTAGTATAATATACGAATTTCGTCTTGGAAAAATATTTAATCATTGGCCTCCTGAATGTACTTTAGAAAGTCAGACATGATGCTGTGGTTTTTATTATTACTTTTCATTGACATGTATTGATTGCACATATTTATGGGACACAGAGTTCTATTTCAATACATGTGTACAATGTGTGATGATCAAATCAGGGTAATTAGCATATTTATTACCATAAAAATGTATCATTTCTTTGTGATGAGAACATTTGGTCCCCTCTCTTCTAGCCACTTGAGAACACACAATAAATTACAGATGCCTACCACTGCTGTACATCAGAACTTATTTTTTCTATCTAGCTGTGATTTGGTATCCAAACACTATTTTTCCAGATATTTTTCTATTATTACAACATTTCAACACATTTTAATAGGCTATCATAAAAGCCTAATAAGAACATACAAAATTATAATTTAATCATTCACGTAAACTTAGATAAAAACACGTCTTAAAAATTGGCCAAAAAAAGTACTGTCAGGAATTTACTGCTCAAGTCACAAAGGGGGTAGGTGAAACACAAACATTTAAATAAAGATTAGTTTTCCCCCATGAACAACCAAACAAACAACCTTTCCATTTTGGAACATGACCTTCAGCTATTTAAATTCTCTGAAAATGAAAACACATCTTTTAAACATGCGAGCGAACGCTTGTCACGGAATTGCAATGTTTCTTAGAAATTAAAATTGTCTTCCACTTCCAGGATTTTCTGAAATAAAATGAAAACATTTGAGCTTATCAGATGCCACCAGCACCCCATCAGAACCCTAAAGCAGATTCTAAGATAATCTAGCCTGAGGCATTTATAAAATAATAAACAGAGCTTACATCTGTTCTGCCCTGTTAAAAAAAAAAAAGAAAGAAAGAAATTATGGAAACATATAGTAATAATTATTCTGCCTTTAGTGAGCCAAAGACAAAGTGTAATCACTCCTTATAAACCACATTCACCTGGTTATAGAGCAAAATGTTCCAAATCTTGTACTCTTTCCTGGAAACCATAATTATTTAGAGTGCATTCTTTGAATATACTAAATTCCAATTATTTTGTTTTAAGAGGAGTCCTATATCTATTTCTAAGACCCCTAATGAATGCTTGTCTCCATTTTTTCCTGTAGCACTGGGAAATTACGTTTGGCCTGAGGTTTCTGCAGACATAGTGAACTGTCACCTAAATTGATCCGTAGATAGACTGTAACCTACTCTTGCAACAGGTATCCGAGCCCCAGACAATCACAGGCAGCCAAGTGTTCAAACCATGTTCAGAAAAGACAAATGTCCAGCTGTAACCCATCCAGCTCTCTCTGCACCTCACTTCCGTTTTCTGCACCGCACTTTCTGTCTATAAATCTCAGCCAACCCCACAGCAGACCAGCAGTTGCTCTGATCCTATTCTGCCTCTGTCAGCTGCCCGGTTCACAAATCATTCTTTGCCTAGTTAAACTCTGTTAGATTTAATTTGTCTAAAGCTTTTCTTTTAACGTCATATATGATTGTAATGTCTAACATGTTTGCACGTCTCCAGGTGACAGTGACAGGGTTGTGAGAAGTAGGTATCCAATCTGATTCCACAATTATTGAATAGTTGGATAGTAAATGTGCATTCATAGGATATTTAAGGCTGTTTCAAGGAAAGGAAAGGCCAGCTTGGGAAATGCTACGTACAAAATGTGTCCACCCACATGGCCCATGAACCAGCTCAAGCCAAAGCCATGTGATAAGAACACAGAGAAATAAACTCAGGCACTTAGATGTGTATGGGATTTTAAATTATGCTGGCAATATTAATTTAGGTTTGTTGTCGAGATCCAAACCATAAAAGAATAAAGAGGAATGGATCAAAAGTTACTCTTTTTCACCTTCCTAAATTTCCTCAGTTATTATCTGTTTCATAGGTACGTTCTCAGACCTTTTTCGTGAATTTGGGTCCACAAATGCATATTGAAAAATGAGTAGTTTGCATGGGTGCTTTCATTTTACTGGAACAACCTATTCTGCAAGTTGATTTCCAATGTATCGATGTCTTAGAAATATTTACTTTGCCCAAAATAAAAGTCTTCTGGAGTTTTTTGTTTTAACTACTGTATCTTATTCCATAATTTGGTTGCACTGTGGTTTATTTTCAAATTCGTACCTAATTTTATGGTTATTTTTTCAGACCATTTCTTTTTCTGTTTTGGTTACTAGCTTATTTTTTTAGTGCTTTTAATGCACAACAGTAAAACAAACCACCTCTCCAATAATCCCAACACACAGAAATTGCTGTTGCTGTTTTTTAAGTAAGCAACGTTCACGTGGTAAGAAAACTCAAACAATATTAGCATTATCTTTTCAGCATATGTGTCTTGCAAATATAAATCAAAAGAAAAGATGATCAATTATTCCTTTTAAATGTTTGTCAAATAAATACACATTTAAAGATATCGACTAGGAAAAAAAGGTGATCGATAAAATGGGAAAATTATATAAACAATTACTTCACACATTAAAAAGCAACTCATAGAAAACAGCATAGATAATTAACTCCATTCATTTAAAGATGAAAGTCAAAATGAAATAATTTTTAGTTACACAATAGGCAAAGAAAATTTATAAGTATATTAATACTGCTCTCAAAGGTTTGAGAAAAGTTTTGTGTTTTTAAATTATTGAGTGTAAGCAATTTGCCAATGTTTGTCAAAATATAAAATATATATAAGCAACAAGTTTGGAGGAGAGATAAAATGGTAGGCATTTATCTATCTTCTTTTCCCACTTTTTTTTCCACTGTGGTAAAATACAAATAACATAGGGCTTGCCATTTTTACCATTTTTACACATGCAATTCTGAGGAATTAGTTACATTCATAATGCTATGTGACCACCACCTCTAGTTCCAAAATTTTCTCAACATCCTAAACATAAACTCTGTACCCATTAAGCAATATCTATGTTCTTTCTATGTGCGAATGTTTAAACTTAAAATACTAAAGGGGAACATAAAGCAATGTCAGGAAGCCACATTTCTGCTGCATTCCTGAGGATCTTGGATGGCGGCAGGGAGTTGAGCGGACGTGCTGTTTCCACCTGATTCTTCCAGCAGGCAGGACAGTCTAAGGCAGAGTCAAGAAGACCCTAAATGAAGCCCCGTAGCGCCCAAACCGACCCCAAGAATGGGACAAAAAGTCTTGAAAACAGTTCTTTGTTCCTCTGGGAACACTAAATCAATCCACAATCCCTCCTGCCTTGCTCCAGCTCTGGAGAGGTGATTGTTAACATTTTCAAGAATTGTGTGAGCCAGTGGTTTGCTTGTTGACAGCCTGAAATCAGTCATGATGGGAGTCAGTGTTTACACCACAGCAGTCGGCAGCAGCTACAATCAAGCCTTCATTTTATCCAGGAGAACTAGTTTACCAGCACATCATCACCCACGACTGTCTAACCCTATTTAAATTTCCAGCTGCAACTGAGTTTTCCATTCTCCTGGAGTCTTTTAAAAAATGTATTGTTAATTCAACATGTCTGTGGGGTGCAGTGTGCTGTGTCAATACATGCATAGGTTGCAACCATGATTTACATACGGTAGACAGCATATCCGTCCCCTAAATGCTTATCTTTTCTTGGTGGTGATTTCATTCCAGATCCACGTTTCTAGCAATTTAGAGATATACGATATAATACTTTGATCTCTAGTGAGCCCAGAACACCAGAACTTATTCTATCTACATGAAACTTTCCATCTCTTGGCTATTGTGAATAGTGTTGCAATGAACATGGGAGTGCAGGTGTCTCTTTGATAGATTTTATTTCCTGCGGATGCAGAGCCAGTTGTAGGAGGGCTGGGTCTATTTTTGGTTTTTTGAAGAAATGCATGTCAGTGTGTTATTTAAAGGGTTTTTTTTTTTTTTTCATCTCGTAAGCTGCAAGATGGTTTTCAAGCTGTGATGAAGATGCTGGTGGTGGTGGGAATAGATCAAATAACAAATGTGGGTGAAAGTTCCGAAGGCCTCTAGGAAAAACCCTGAGCTACCAAAGTGTTCTGCAAGTTAGCTAGAGGACACAGTAGCCTAAAGTTTTAGCAGACAGATGCCTTCTATGCACCACTTTCTCTTGAGGACAAGGCAGATGGATAAACTTGGAACAAAAACATTCTTAATACAGAAATAAACTGTACTGTAATCTCACTATTACTTGGAATAATTGGCAAGAGAGACAATACAGTACCTCACAACATCTGCTAGTTTACTTTCAAATGTTACAAAAATACAGCAGGATCTTCTTCTGCTAATGCATATTCAAATGTTCACACAGACAGTAAAAAAATATCCAAAGTGGCACTAACATAAAGAGAAATTCATAAGTTTTATTTGGTGTTAATTACCAAAAGTAACATGAAAATCCCTTCCTGTGTGATTAGCTGCCCAGTACAGAGGCTGAAGGAATGGCAAAAGATCGTTTATAATGATTTCTTTAGAACTTTTGCTCCAAAGCATGATTACACTTGAGTGTAAGTATTTACAACAAAGAGAAGCTGATTATCAGATTTGTTACTGATGCAGATTCGAGAGAGACTTGCAGAAAGAATGTAAATTAATACAGCCATTATGGAAAACAGTACAGAGGTTCCTCAAAACACTAAAAATAGAGCTACCCTATGATCCAGCAATTCCAATACTCTGGGTATATATCCACAGGAAATAAAATCAGTATGTTGAAGAGATATCTGCCCTCCCGTGTCTACTGCAGCTCTATTGACGATAGCCAAGATATGGAATCGAACTATATGTCCATCAATGGATGAATGCATGAAAAAAACATGGCTTGTATACATGACGGAATGCTATTCAGCCTCTAAAAGGAGGGAAATTCTGTCATTTGCAACAACATGGATAAACCTGGAGAGCGTTGTGTAAAGAGACATAATCCAGGCACAGAAAGAAAAATACTCATGATCTCACTGATATGTAGAATCTAAAATAGTTAAACTCAAAGTAGGGAGTGGAATGCTGGTTACCAGGGTCTGGGAGTGGACAGAGGGAATGCAGAGATGTTGGTGAAAGGGTACAATATTTCCACTAGGCAGGAGGAGTAAATTATAAGTATTTGTGGTGCCAGATATGTTAATCACATCGATTCAATCGTACCACATTGTATATGTATACCATAGCATCACTTGGTACCCCACGAATATATACAATTATAATTTGTCAACTTCAAATACAAATGGCAAATAAAATCACAGAGAGAGAGAGAGAGGAGAGAGAGAGAAAGAGAGACAGAGAGAGAGAGAAAGAAAGAAAGAAAGAGAGAGAGGAGAGAGAGAGGAGAGAGAGAGGAGAGAGAGAGAGGAGAGAGAGAGAGGAGAGAGAGGGGAGAGAGAGAGAGGAGAGAGAGAGTGGAGAGAGAGACAGAGGAGGAGAGAGAGAGGAGAGAGAGAGAGGAGAGAGAGAGAAGAGAGAGAAGCAAATAAACAGTCTAGCAGGAGACTAAGGTATATTGGGAATCTAGGATGTGGTAAAATTGCTACTTCACTCAGCAAGGAATAAACAGTTTATTCAATAAATAATTAGTAAAGGTCATCAACTAAAAGAACAAAATCCCTTACCACACTACGTACATCAATAAATTCAAAGGATTTATCATTTTGAATTAAAATACTACTACTACTACTACTACTACTACTACTACTACTACTACTACTACTACTACTACTACTACTACTACTACTACTACTACTACTACTAATAATAATAATAATAATAATAATAATAATAATAATAATAAAATGAAAAACCAGTTGGTCATAGTGACATAATTTTGGTGAAATCCTATATGATACCCAGCTGCCAGAAAACATAAGTCCCATTACATTAACACTTTTGTAATGTATTAGATCCATGTTATTATATGCAACTATTAAGTACATAAAAAATGCATAAACACATTTTTGAGTAAAATATTAGTAATATATACAACGTCGAAATGGTACAGCCTTTATGGAAAATGGTATGGAGGTTCCTCAAACAATTGCAGATAGATCTACCATACGACCCAGCTATCCCACTGCTGGGAATATACCCAGAGGAATGGAAATCATCAAGTCGAAGGTATACCTGTTCCCCAATGTTCATCGCAGCACTCTTTACAATAGCCAAGAGTTGGAACCAGCCCAAATGTCCATCATCGGATGGGTGGATACGGAAAATGTGGTACATCTACGCAATGAAATTCTACTCTGCTGTAAAATAAGAATGAAATACTGCCATTTGCAACAACATGGTTGGACTTCGAGAAAATCATATTAAGTGAAAGAAGCTAGGTAGAGAAAGATAAATATTGCGTGTTCTCACTTATTTGGGGGAGCTAATAAAAATAAATAAATAAATATATGAACAAATAATGGGTGGGGGTAGTAAAAAGACACAGCAATCACAACAATTCCCTGAACTTGTTAAGACAAGTGAACAGATGTGATGTAGTTGGGAGGGAGGGGAGAGAGGGACAGGGCAAAGTGGAATGGGTACAGGGTCACGAAAATCAACTACAATGTATATTGATACAATAATAAATAAATAAATAAATAAACTTAAAAGTTCATGGAAAAATAGATAATACAAATCTTTCCATGAACCTTTTGAAGTACCTTCATGTACAACAGATTGGAAGATAAAATGAAAGTGAAACGAACTGGTAAATATTTCCAATATATAGGAAGTTAAATTATGGAACTATGGAATAGTTTGTATCCTGATTGTGGATTGAAGGTTACACAAGTCTGTACATATGATCACATGCATAATACTGCATAGTACTGGAGTGCAGAGTACTGTGCACCAGAAGGGAAAAAATGTGCATTTAAAAAAATGAAAGTGAGAACATCGTGTAAGGTCTGTAGTTTAACTAATAGTAATGTGCCAATATTAACTTTCGGGTTTTAACAGTGTGCTGTGGTTATGTAAGATGCTATCACTAGGAAAATTGATGAAGAGTACACCGGAACGCTGGCATTATGATTGCAACTTCTCGTGAGTCTTAAATGATTTCAAAAGAAAAAGAAAAAAAAAAAAAAAAAAAAAACCCTGAATAACAGTAAGACTATACCTTAAACCCGCCTTTTAGACAAAGAAGAAGTGATTCCAAAAATGAAATGTAAGTTGCCAAAACACATGGAAATATACTCAATCTTACCAATAAAGAAATGTGGACTGAAAATATTGATATTACTTCTTTACACCAATTCAGTGTCCAAAAATTACAAAAACTAGCAAAACTTGCTTTTATCATGATTATGAGAAATTTTCATTGCATGTTGATGAGTGCAAATTGATACGGTGTTTCTGGATTGCAGTTGGCAATATCTGATTATAATTTAATTGTGCAGATCCTTTGATCTGAAAATTTGTTTTCTGGAAACAGATCCTATCAACACACCCACCCACACATGCAAACATGCCATGACATGCATATGCATGCACTGGTTATTTTATACAGTATTGTTTGTGTTGTAAAATGGCAAACGACTTAATTCTCTGTTTTTTTATAAGGCCATTGGATAAATTACAGGGCACCTTATCCATAAAGTGAATATCACACCATCACTGAAAATAAACATGCACGGTGATTTGGAGTTTTATGGTACAAATGTACCTCCAACATCCCAGAAACACAACAGAGAACAAAAGCAAAGACAAGATTCTCTGCCTGCTTGGATTTTGCTTTCTACTAAGAAGAGGTAAAATAGATAAAATAAATAAGAAAAGTATATAACCCACTGAAAAGTGCTCAGTGATATAAACAAATAATTAATTAGGAAAAGGGTAGAAAGTGTAGGCAGAAATTAGCTGAAATTTTACGTACAGTGCTGGAGGGATTGAGGTGATGTTTGAGAAAAGACCTGGAGATGGTGAAAGAGAAATCTGTGCTGATATTTAGGAGAAGGAAAGAGCCAGTGCAAAGGCCCTGTGGCAGGGGCTTATGAGATGTGCTCTAAATCTGCAAAGAAGCCAGAGCACTTGCAGCTGAGCACACAGGGGGGAGACCAGAGGAGAAAGGCATAGAAGCAATGACAGTGGATCTTAGAGAGCTTTCTGGACACAAAATTGACCTTCACGTCAGTTGGAATGACATTGTCTTCAAGTGCAATAGGGAGCCACTGGAAATTTTTGACGAGAAAGGGAACCCACAGGAATAATTGCTCCTCCTGTTTGGAGAATGAGCAAACCGAAATGGAAACCAGCCAAGGAGCATGTCACCCATGTTGGCCCTGGTCAAAAAGGGAGGCTGGACTTGAACCCAGGTCTCTGAGGCATAGCAGGGGCTCTTTCAACCACACCGGGTGGTCTCCTCCTGTTTATGATTCACCACGCTGCTCATGTGAAATATTTTCAGCTTTGCAAAAGATCAGACCTGTGGTGTTTAGCAGAAATTCCAAGATGGAATCAGAGAAAGAAAAGAGTACTCATTTTTTTTAAAAAAAGACTTTTTCATATTCACTGCAAGAATAAAGATTCATACTGAGATCTTCATAGCTCTTTTCTCCCTGTTCCTTAGTGCACAGCGCTTTTTGGTCTGTTTTGGCAACTCTCCAGATGGATGGACTTGTTCACAGTTTCTCGACCTGATGTCACTAATCCCATAAAAATGAAAGACTGCAAGAGCTCACAGCTGGTTCGGTGTTTTCACAGGACATGTCATAGTTTCCAAAACTTGAGAGTGATTCTGTTGATTCAGGATCTTGCTTTTAGCATGTAGATTAATCTTGCAGTAAAAGCTTAAATGAGGATGGCCTTTGAAGTCTTGACTTCCTGTTTTTCTCTTTGTTAATGTCTCCCAAATGGTCCCCAACATTAAAATAGTCTTTAAGATGGTGGTTTTCCACCAGGGAAGATTTTACACTCAAGGATACTTTTGGCAAAGTCTGGAGATATTTTCAGTTGTCACTACAGCGGTGGGGATTAAGGGTGTTACTGGCATCTGGTGGGTGGAGACCAGGTACGCTGCTCAACACCCCACAGTGCACAGGACAGTCCCCACCACAGAGAGTCATCCAGCCCCAATGTCAATAGTGCTGAGGTGGGGAGACCCTGGGTTAGCATGAGAGTATTTAACCATATCTCACCTACCTATCTCTATCTATCCATCCATCCACCATCTACTTATTATTTATTATCTATTATCTATCTATCCATCTGTCATCTATCAATATCTAACTATTCATCCATCTACCATTTGTCTATTCATCCACCTGTGTATCATCCATCTATATCCACCTACCAATCTATCCATCTTTTTATTGATTCATCTCTCATCTCTACCTGTTGTCTATTATCTGTCAATTATGCATATTTATCATCTATGTATATATTTATATATCATCTATTTATTGGCTATCTATCTATCATCTAGGGCAGTCATCTGCAATCAAGATTAATTTTGCCCCCAAGGGAAGTTTGTCAAAATCTGAGGACATTTCTGGTTGCGATAACTGGGGAAGGGGTTTGCTCCTGGCAATGGGTGGGTGGAGCCCAGAGATGATGCTAAACATCCTACACCGCACAGGATGGCCCCACACCAGAGAATGATTCAGCCCAAAATGTCAATAGTGCCAAAGATGGAAAAATCAGCTTTAGAGATGGAATTTGAATATTAAGGTCATGTGTGCCTTTGTCACTAATTGCTCTCTTTGAAATATTTTCTGGGGCTTCCAGTCAAGATGGTGGAATAGACAGTCCCCAGCATCACTGTCTCCAACAAATCAACCAATTTACGATTATAAAAAAGCAACAACAGCCAAGCTAGGGCTGCTGGAGCTCAGGGGAAGAGGAGGAGAGACCTACAGAGTGCATGGATGTGGGGGAAGCCATGATGAAGGAAAGAAAAAATTGCACCGACCATTTTGTACCATGGCCACTTTAAGTCTGGAGCTGCTGAGCACATGGAGCAGGAGCCAGAAGAAGCCACAGCTGTGCTCTTCAGATGAAGTTGCTTTGAGGTGGCAGGGGAGAAAAGGGCCTTGGTGGTCCCCAGGCCAGCAAGTCCACTAATAGGGTTCCTGTGGACACACACAGGAGCAAGGAGCCACAACAACTGAAAAAATGAGCCACTCAAAGACCAGTTAGTCATTGCAAGGGACCGGTGCACAGTCCATCCCATGGGAAGTATTTGGAGCACAGGTGGTAGGGGAGACAGACCCACCAGGGGAACACTGGGGCACAGCAATAACAGCTGACCGGCACCCCAATAAGCACAGGACCACACAGAGGAGACTGGTCAGGAATATAGAATTGCATGGGGGGCAGTTTGATGAAAAGTCTCAGGCCCAGATCAGAGTTTCTGCACAACCCAGGTGCACTGGGCCTCTGGAGAGCTGGAAGTACTTGTAAAGTCAACCATTAAAACTTGAGCTGTACAAAATCCTTCCCTAGCGAATCAGCAGCAAAGCAGCAATTTAGCTCAACAACACAGCTCAAGTACTGGTTCCTACAGGAAATTCCCCCATTTTAGAAGTAAGCAAAGGATAAAAAATTAGTTCTGGCCCAGGCACACCGCTAATGCCTCGGGGCCTGCCTGGGGACCAGAGGTATGGAGCCAGGGACTGGAACCCCCTCCCACAACCAGGCACAGTACCTGTGCCTCAGGGCCCACCTGGGGACCTGAGGTCTGGAGTCGGGGATCAGACCCCCCTCCAACAACCAGGCACACTGCCAGTGCCTCGGCACCCAGCTGGGGACATGAGGTATGGATCTGGGGTTTGATTCCCCCTCCCACAACCAAGCACACAGCCAGAACCAAGGAGCATGCCAAAAACATCACCTCCATGAGGGTGGCCCATGACAGCCACCACAATAACCATGGCTGCCGCAAAAGTGGCTAGACGTCACAACCACCACATAGATGGTCCACCAGCCACTAGGGAGAGTCACCAGCAGAGACCAAAGAAAAGAAGAGGATGTCTCTCTCCACAAAGCCCATTTCAGAGTGACAGAAGAAGCATCTGCTCTATGATAATATTGGGGGACCTGAACACACCTCTCAGCATTGGACAGATCATCTGGGCAACAAATCAACAGAGTAAACATTATTCTTTCAGAGGAGAGAAGAAATCTAGGGTAATTAGGGGGGGACGGGGGACAGAATGGGGGAAGGGGAGAGATTCGACAAAGCACATAAAGAATGATTACGATTTGTAACAATACATACGCTAGTAATATTGATTTGATCAACATAGGTCAGCATTGAACCCCCAAAATATGTATAATCAATTATGATTCGATTAAAGTTTTTCAAATGACTAAAAATAAATAAAAGAAATATTTACTTTTTAATATTGACCTTGATTGTACAATCTATGTGTTTTCTTCTGTTGAAGGAAACCAAAGTGTGAAAAGAGCAGGTGTCTTGGTGTCAGAATGACCCATGGGGAAGCCTGAACACCACCTGTGCAGACAGACGCCGACTCTGTCAAGGTAGGCTGACTGGCAGACCTAGGGACAAAGGACAAAATCAGATAACTGTGAGGCGTCTTTACCAGAGTACCACAAGCTTTGTCATTAACCAAAAAATGTTTTAACTGTGCAAGCAGCTGGGTAAAAAGCAACACAAAAATTGCATTGATGATTAGTTTTATATTTTTAAATATATTTTTAATATAAATGTTTTATATTAAAGTGTATATATATTCTTTGGTGGCTGGCCAGTACAGGGATTGAACCCCAGACTATATTTTAATAGGTTTGTGAAACCTATATAACAATGACCAAAGTAGATATTAATAGCAGAATAATTTTGCACATGATTAAGTAGGTATTACTTCTGGGCTATGTTTACAGCTTATTTTCATTGTTATAAATATTATAACGTTTGCAATATTAAACATGTTATTTACATATTGTAATAGTTTCAATTGTTTTCAGGAATTAAGTTATTTTAAATAGTGATTGTTACAAATACGAGGGGTTAACCACGGTCCCCCCAAAAGATACATTTTAAAAATTGAGCCATCAAAATTCATTTTGCTTGGGTAAAAAGAGCAAATCTATGACTGTATTTGGAACCCAGAATGAGGATTATTTGTTATTATCTAAAGAACATTTTTAGGAAGCAGGAAACAAATCAAACCTTCAGGGAAGATTAAGGAATAGAAAATGCCAGAGAATAGCCAAATGAGATCAAGGTTAAGAAAAGAAAATATGGGACCAAGACAAAGGTAGATGGTTAAAATGGCAGGGTTTTTTATGTCTTCGTTACTGAGACCAGCTAAATTCTTAATCCACACAAACTGAAACTCTGATGGGAAGTGGTTCAGGGTTAGGCACCTGGAATTCCACTAGCAACTTTTCCTCTTAAAAGAAAACACACAAACGTATCCAGAACTCAAATGCCCGTCCAGATCTTCAAGGCGACGGGGCTGGCTGAGGAGCCACCAGCTGCCAGGAGCTGACAGCAATATTCCACGACGATTAAGGAAAGAAAATCCATCCAACTGGCATCCCAAGGTAGATAGTAAAAAAAAAGTAATGGCAACGTGTTGTGGCAATGGCAATTTTGACCCAACGCTTGTTAAAAAAAAAAAAAAAAAATGCTGGACCCACTTTTTGTTAAAGTACAAATTTATAGGTACTGGGAGCAGGGGCTGGAGAAAAGAAAATAGGACTCATATAATAACAGAACATTAAATGTACTGTAACATGCACGTATCAGCCAGAATGCTGCTGTGTGCCGTGTTCGATGAGGCACATAAAAATAAATGGATTCAAGTTTTTAACTCACAGAGGTCATGAGAAAGAAAGCAACAGGTTCGGCCTCCACCCTAAGTGGCCTTTTCTCCCTCTTTAAATCATGAATATTGATCTTCACTTTAATGTGCAAAAGCAGAGAGATTGAGAGCAGTCATCTACCTTTTTTTAATCAATCAGCGTATTCATTGTTACAAATCATATTGATTCTTTATGCCCTTTGTCCAATCTCTCCGCTCCCCCCTCTAATAACCATAGATCTGTTCTCTCCACCTGACAGATTAACTGTTCCTCTGTTGTGACCTAGGTCCGTCCATTGCTGAGACATGTGTGACCAAGTCCTCTATTATCTTAAAGCAGATGCTTCTTCTATTACTCTGGAGTGTGATTTGTGGAGAGAGAAGACCTCTTCTATTTCTTTGTTTTCTTTTGTTTTTGTTTTTTTTTGTTCTCTGCTGGTGCCTCTCCTTGTGTCAATGCAGTTGAGAATCTGACGTGCCACCTGCTTGGTGGCTGTGACTGCTGCTATAGAGACTAGCTGCTTTTGCAGCAGTCGTGGCAACTGCAGTGGCTATGATGGGCTACCCACACGGAAACGGTGTTTTTGGTGTGCTCTTTACCTGGGTGTGGCTGGGTTTGGCTTTCCCCGGCTCCATGCTGTGATCCTGGCGGGAGAAGCGTTTTTGTAAACACTAAGCAAGACCCAAGAGGGGGTCACAGGTTCAATTTTCTAGGTCTCTACAAGTATTAATAAATAACTTGAAATTAAACAGCAATCTGCTTAACCATTAATAAGTTCATATTTGATAACACTGTTTCTACACGCTTAATATTGTATGGTTTCGATTGCCTCGTTCAACTTTAGTTTTAGGTGTGTAGGGGTTTTGGTTGGTTCTGTAAAATACGCCAAATGTATTTCTCACTGGGGTCACCGTAAAAACCTAAAAAACATCGATGTAGAAAATCTCTTAAGCCCCAATTATTTTTAAGATTATATTCTTAATGTATTTTACAGTTTGGAGGCTGGGAAGTCCAAGGTTCAGGGAGCATATCTGGTGAGGCTCTTCTTCTGGGTGGAAACTCTCTACAGGGTCCTGGGGTGACCAGGGTGTCACATGGTGAGAGTGGGCTGACCAAGAGACAGCCGACCTGCCCACTCACTCTCCTTATGAAGCCATCAGAACCACGCCCATGACTCCATGAGTGGGTCAATCCGTTCACAAGGGCACAGTCTTCACAATCGAATCAACTCTCCATGACCCCACTTTTCAAATACCATAATTGGATTTCCCACCCTCTTAACACTGAAACAATGGGGGTCAAGTTTCCAACACAGGAACTCTTGAGGGACACATTAAACCCACAGCAGGTAATCAGACAATCACATTTGAAAGAGGAGATGACTTCTGAGATCCCATCACCTCTTAAAGGCCCCACCTTCCACCCCACATTGGGAGTTGAGTTCCAACATGAGCTTGGGGGACATTCAAACCACAGCAGGTGGAAAAGACAAAAGGAAGACAACCTAAACATCACAACAAAAACTTTTACAAATAACGGACACTGTACCCTATACGATGCCAGTGTTTTTCCTTCCTAGCCTTGGAGACATTTTGGCAATTACTTATGCACTCTTATCAAAATAAGCACACTGTGAAATAACTTTAAGAACTCAGGTCTCTATAGACCAAATTATCTCTGTTCATTCCCCGCTTACTGGACTGACGTCACTTCTTCAACGTTGCCTTTGGTAATTTTTTAAAAAAATTTCCCTTTTTCCAAGGCACTTACTTTAAACGGCCTCGCACAGATCCTGATTCATTATGAAGAATTGTTTTCAGCCAGTGGATTTCTGAGACATTGCCCCCAAGGGGACTATGAAAGCTGAATTTGCAGCAGGCTCCGTGCCAGACATTTATAACCAGATATGAAAGCATGAATATATTCTCTGTAATGTCCTTAAGAACTAAAGATGTTTTGGATGACTCAAGACACAAGCGGGCAGGTCCCAGCCTTCTCTGATTTTTGGACTGGGAGCTGGAGCTTAATGGTCTTTGCCAGGGGCTGGGGAAAGGGGGTTAAGGGGGATTGCTGTTCAATGGGTATAAAGTTTCAGTCCTGCAGGATGAAAAAGTTCTAGAGATCTGCCGTCCAACATCGTGTTTGACATAAACAATACTGTACCATACACTCTCAACTTTGTTAAGAGGGTAGATCTCTTGTGCTTTTTATCTCAATTGTTTAAAGAAAATTTGTCTGAGTGGTAGCTCCACATGTGGAAAGGGAGCTATTTCACGTACTGCTCAAAGGCAACTTACCTGTGAAAATAAATTTGACCCCCCAAAAAGTTGATTGACCAATTAAGGAGTTTGTAGTTTTCTGCCTTATCGCAAAACAGCAAATCCCAAATTCCTTTATCAATAACACTCCCTGTAGGCCCTCACACTTGACGGTTTTACCCAGCCTGCAATACAGTCATCGGGAAATAGAGAACCTTATTATTCGTTTCTTCAAGGCACGTTTTACTATCTTCTTTTATTGTTGAAATGTCGTTGAGTGCATTGGCATGAGCAGGTGCCAGATAGAGTTCAGATCTCAGTTCAGTGCTTTTACTGTGAGACCATGTGTCAATAACAATGTCTTTCTCAGCCTCAATTTTCTTAGCGAGGTGGGCAAGTGTCTTATCTCACGCTATTGTCAGTATGAAACGATAACTTATAAAAGCGTGCGTCCCATCGCCCACATGGAAGGGGGGCTCCTGAGGCAGCAGACTTCCTCTCTGTCTCTGCAAGGAATACCAGAGACAGCAGGGCTTCACCTATCTGTTTTTCTTTAACATCCCTGGAACAAGGTCATCTGATCCTTTTGACGAGAATGCAGAGCAAGCTTGGCTTTTTGGAAAGTAAGAGATCTCCAAGAACAGAATGTGTCTAAAAATATACACAGAGACAATAGGCTAAGCACCTGCTCTACAGAAACTCCAGACCAAGCCCTGCTTAACTCCCAGGGAATTCTAGGAAGGGAGTGGACGATCTTGGCCACAAGTAAATGGGCTTGTGTGTGTGACCCTCAGTTGGTGGTGATACTCCAGCTCTTAGTGACAGCAAGTGCTCAATGTGTGTTAAAAATCACAAATGGATGCATTTGCAGTGATAAAGGCAGAATGTTTTCGACAAGCTGCAAAACTGACTCAGAAAGCTAACGTCAATCAAATTAGTTAATTAATGCTTTTTACTACAATATGCTACTTCAATTCTAAAGGAATTTTTAGTTATAAGAGGGCTCGGGGCCAGGATGTGTGGGTGTGTCATTATCAAACTTTATGGCAAAAACTCAAAAAAAAAAAAAAAAAAAAAAAAAAAGCTCATTCCAAGCTACGTGAGCTGTAAGAGCAAGCAATAAAATATTTTAATTATTTATGAGGATGAGGGAGGCACATTTCTAATTACTTGTTGGGGTGATCTGCAAAGTCAACATAAGAGTGGGCAAATACTGGCCCAAGGTACAAATCTGGCCCTTGGATTGTGTTTGTCAATAAAACTTTATTGGAACACACCCATGCCCGTTTGTTTACACTGTCTGTGGTTGCTTTCTGCACTCTGTGACAGACCTCATGTCCTTCAAAGCCCAAAAATATTTACCATCTGGCGATCTACAGACAATGATTGCTGACCCCTGGATTAGATCAAAGCAGAAAAGCTAGAGCTTGTTCTGAGACAAAAGCAGACCAGAATGAGACTTCTTAGAAGATACAAAGTTTTATTAAACAAACCTGGAATCAATAATTATTACATAAATTAGACAGCAGTAAAATTTTCCTAGGGTCTATATACAAATCACAGTGATTTCCATTGTGCAACAAATAGAATGAGAAATAGGCTTGTTTTTTCTTTTTTTCTCCATGAGAAGCTGGGGTCACCCTGCAGGGCTCCCTAAAACAGTCACATGGGCCCTAGAAGCACTAGGAACCTCTATGGGAGAGGCTGCCCATAGCCTGGCATGAAAAAATAATTTAGCAATGGAGGCTGTGCAGAGCTGAGGCCCAATCTCAGAGGACAAGGACGGACGGCTGAAAAGCTTTCAAAGCCAGTCACTAAAACATACGTGTGATGACTTTTACTTAAATAACAGAAGTGTCCACCATGGAAGACCCAACTAAAGCACAACAGATCTTCTGAAAACCCAGTCATTTACAGAAAACTGTTACAGAGAATTCCCCTTTTATGACGGAGGACTGTTCTGCTGGATGCAAGGCCATAGGAGTTTGCAAAGCAAACGTGATATAAAAACGTTACACTGGGTGAAAACATACATCTCCCTTCCCACCTCCACACACACAGACACACACACACACACAAACTATTCAAACACATTAAGACATCTGTTTCTGTGCTTTTTGTTTTTGTTAAGTGAACATCAGCCACTCGAGTGGAATTACTAATGAGAAGACCCCACCTCTGTTGGAAACAGGGATAAACGTGACCCAGGACAAACCACCATGTGTAAAATGCATGCTCGGTTGATGGACAGAAGAAAGATAAACATCACATTTTAACTCTGTACAGTAGGTGTCTGCAATGGTGTAAATATGATGCAAAGTCAACTGGCTGGGAAAGATAAAACCCAACCCGGTATTTTCTTGCTTTTGTTAACCCAGGAGAGGCAGCTCTCATCTTGATGCTCTGGTGTGATGTTTTTGCAGCCTTAGGTGGTCAGGGCTACAGAGGTGTGCCTAGGGTCTTCCATTAACAGTATCAAGCCATAGTTTCACAGTTAAAATGGTCCAAAACCTAGAGGCAACGTCGGTCAAACACAGACATGGCAAATCCATCCCAAATCATTCACCGGTTTAGCTTTACGGGTGCTTTTCCAATGAGGGGTGATTTCAAATAATTTAGTTTTTTCAGTATAGGTGTAAAGAATGAGATAAAATGTTGCACTAGAAGTTTATTAACAAGTGATTGTGCAGTTACTCTGTGTGCAATCTTATTCTGTTGCTGGGGTTTCTTCTGCTAATTCTGCCATATCAACAGCAAAAATCATGACTTTTTTTCCATTGCTGGCAATAGTTTTGTTTATGCTGAGCAGAATTTAGACGACTGTTGGGAAGGAATCAGAAGTAGACCAGTGCAAACCTATGATAGATAAGCTGCATAATCAGCTGTGGTTTTATTCCCTTCCTGGCTTTACGAATGCCTTTTAGCAGAGCATGCTGGTAGGATTCCTGCTTAGTAGAGCAAGACCCACACCAGTATAGTTCTTGCAATATACACATTTCCTAAAGATATTCTTCTACAGTACTCCTACTTAAGAAAATACTGCCAACTCATACAATTACATAAAAAAAGAAAAACCTACCGTTTTGTCCCATTACAAATTTTGTGATTATTTTCTTGGATTTTCCCCAGTATTTTGCACAGTGATTCTATGTGATCATCTACATGAAAATTTCAGAATGCCCCCACAGGATAAACTCTTCTTTAATTATATATAGTGGTTGTTCCATGTTCATGACTCATTTTGATTAAACCGGTCTTTGCACGACAGCATATCACTTAATTCACTGCCCAGCACGTACCCCACTTCAGATACTGAAATGCACATGACTGTCGAAAGTGGGTTTTTATCATCATCACACGTCATTGGAATTCTTTTTAAGTTTTAGTTTATTTTGTATGGAGGCTTTTTACAGTGTAGTCAGTCCATACAAGGGTACTTCAAAAAGATCATGGAAAAACAGAATTAGAAGACAATACGAATCTTTCCTTGAGCTTTTTGAAGTACCCTGGTATTTGTTCAGAATTAAGGCAGTGCATTCCTAGCTTTCTTGATGCTAATTTTCATTTTGATACTAAATCTTGAATAGTAAGAAGAAAACCTTAAAAATAGGCATACGGGTTAATGTGCCTATGTACAATTTTTTATGGTGTCCAACAAAGGTGTTTCATCTATTATTTTATTTTTGTAAACAGAATGCTCAAAAACATAATTTATGTTTAGTCAGAGGACACGAGACCTTTTCCTCTGTGTTCACATCTCAGTGAACAATTTAACCTTCTAACACTCACTGATGACACGGTTCAGAAACTGCATGCTACATTTGTTAGCCAACTTTAGCTCTCAATTTTTAATGCAAACAGTGTGGGGTAAGTAAAGACCGAAAATACAGTTCTGTGGGAACATTTCCAAGGCTCACCATGTGAACCTAATTTTTCATTGAGTTATTCACTGTAAATAATGTATTTTATTGAACTTTCTAATTACTCTGATTTACTGAGCTGACACAACTTCCTGTAGAGAAGGTCTTTTATGCAAAGGGGGAGGGAAAGGTTTAGTTTCTTCAATGTCACTGTCTCTGAAGGTCTTTTTAAGGGGCACGTTCACTTCCTTTTGCTTCCAAATCCACAAAGCCACTGCCTTCTCACTTATGGATGGACTCTGCCAAATCTGAGAGGCCATGGCATTTCCTCTGACATTTTGCTACTTAAAAAAGTGCATGACTTTCCCTACGAAAAGTTCTCCACAGTACTAGATGTAAGTGCAGAAGAGAGAAGTCCTACGGGGAGAAGTCTCTTCCCAGGCACTCCACGGGAAAACAGCGCCAACAGCAAAGATCCCTGCAGGTGACTCCAGAGGTCCTGAGCGGTGGAGATGTGAGAAGGAGTGAAGACTGAGGATACCCAAGCCTTCTCGTACTCATTCAATCACATCGCCCTGACCCCATCTGCTGAAAGTGCAGGATGCATTTAGCGTATCAGAGAAAAGGAAGAGGTGAGGAAGAGGTGAGGAAGGGGTCTCAGAGGTCTTGGGGGGGGGTATCCCGAAGGCTACAGAACCTCTTTCTCCAATGCACTGACCTCCACTGGGGTCCCATGACCATCAAATGCACAACAGATTTTAGCAACATGTTTGGGCTGAGTCAGTAAACACAGCAAGTAGAGCCCATTTAGAATCAGGAAGAAAAAGGCAAAAGGCAAAAAGCAAAGAAGATGAGTCATGTACAGTCCAGATCCCGAGGACCCCATCAATGTCCCATTTTAGGGATGCATACATGGGAGACCCATATTTTGCAATATATGCATCATGACAAAGTCACCATCTGGGTGTTATGAAGTCAGTGCTAAGGAGACAACATTTGGAGACTGCTCTTTAGGGTATACCTTCCTGACCAGTTCCCGAGAGAAAAATCTCACCCACTAATAATTCTGCACAAGTCAATGTGTTTGACGGATGCAAACTGAACATTTACAAAATGAAACGAAACTGAGCAGAAATCAGTGAGGTTCATTTTCACTGAGTCACATGCTGCAACCTATAGATCATGTGTTTACTTTCTCCAAAATGAAAAGTAAAAGAAAATCTATGCACGAAGGTCGTCCGTGTTGCTGAGCCAGACTTGTTATCCGTAAGCTTCAGGAGGTGCATTTTGTTCAAGAGAGATTTAAAGTGGAATTTTAATAGGTAGCCATCCTCTTGTGCAATATAAAATTTTTGGATGTGACTAATTTCTTGAGTACGATGCATTCCTCAAAACACTTTAATGACACTGAAGATACTCAGACTAAAATTCAACCTCATGTCTTCTTCCTTCCTTGTTTTGAGGTCTAGAGTAACCAGATATTAAGCACTAAAAGATACTGGATATAGACCTTCCCATGATATTTTCTTCACAAATAACAATAAAATGCATATAAGTTGGTAAAGATGCATGTGCCATCCTCTTTAGATTTTGTCCCCCAGAGAACAGTTTTTTTGGAAAAAAAAAAAATACCTTTTGAAAAATAAAAATCATAGGCTCTGCAAAGTATAAACATTTACATCACTGCACAATTTCTGTGCATCCCTTTTTATATACACACATGCAATCTGTGGTTATACTTGGACAAGTCTAGTCCAAACTTATAAAGTTCAGTCTATGAGAAAAAAAACCCAAGAAATCACAGTAGGAACACAATGCTAAAGGATGAGATAAAATCGACAACCAAACAATTCTTTAAAACTTCCCACAGTGCAGTAGATTTCCAGTTGCTTAAATAATGTCAGGTCCATAAATTTCAAATGCTCTCCAGTCTCTTTATATACATATGAATGTATATAAATGTGGAAATGTCTTTATCACATCATGGACATTTCTTCAGGAGTGTGTATGTGAAATTCTGGTCTCAGGCAGGCTCAAGTCTTCCTGTTTCTAGCATGAAATAAGACAGAGGACTTTGTTAGTATCTGAATAAGCAGATACATTTTGTGATCATCTTAGTCATAACACTTATGTTTCCTTTTAATGAGTCATAACAGAAAACGTTCCTTGGCAACTCTTATTGCAAAGATCCTTGAGCCTGAATTCTAAAAGCGGGTGTGGGATTTTCTAATAAAAAGAAACTGGATGTTGTTATAAAGGTAGGTGTTACAGGTTATATCATAATCCTCATGCATAAACAGATGAATTTATCCACAGACGAACTGCACAAAGAAAATGGGATCCCTGTTTCAATGCGCTTCACCAGAAAACTGTAAAGCAAGACAGAAAACATTTCATTATGACGTCAAAAAATAAAGCAAAGTGAGCTGTTTTCTTTACCATTTCTCCCAACCTCCTCCTCCATATGCTGAAAAGCATGCAGGATATCTCCAACAAAGAGCGGTTTGATTACACGGTTAATAATCAGCTCTCAAGTGCAGTCATTAGCCTTAACTGGTGTCTTATCTGTGGGGGAAGATTGGGCTTCATGCAGAACACCCCTCTGCATGGTACCTAATGCACCTGACCACTCTTCACTACAAGCACCAAGGACACAGACAGAGCTTGGTCCTGCTTCGTGTGGAAATTACTCTTGGTAAAATTACTGAGAAAGACGACAACATTCACGTGTCTGGCTTTCAGAGGAGAGGAACAAAATCTAAATTTGTTGAATACAGAGAAAGCCATTTGGTCATGACATGACCTCTTGATTTCCAAAGATTCATCGTGAATATCATCTAATAGCCAAAGTATATTAAAGATGATTCCACTTCGCAAAGATTCCATTTACACACACTTTCCCCAAGAATCTACACCACATTGAGAAAGGTTATTCCTATCTGTGGAATCTTCTCGTAGCTGGGGCAGCTGGGGACACAATGTCATAAAAGCCTTCCCTGAGTATAGCACAAAAATCCCTTGGAGACAGCTGTAAGTTTTAATATCATGTATTGCATATACGTATCAAAATGTCACTCTAACTCCATAAATAATGTACAATTTAAAAAATGGGGAAAAAATCCATCGGAGGCTTTTTGTTTAAGTAAATTTCACATGTCCAGGGTCTCTATTAGAGAAAGGCTCTCTCCTTGTGGCTTATCTACTAAAAGCTCTAAATTCTAAAACAACCCAAGTCCTTTCCTCATTTTGGAGATTTACTGGATTGACATAATTTGTGAAATGTTGTGGGCAAATCAGACAAAATGCAAACAGATTATGGAACATCTTATAATTTTTAAAACCCATATGTAGGGTTCAGTAGCCTTGTTGAAGCTGATAAAGTATAAGTCGGGCACTCTTTATGTTAAGACAAACCAGCCATAATCATGCATTAAAAGTCATCACATACTGAGAGATTAAACTATGCCATGGAGACGTGTTAGGTTCTCATGGACATAGCTGACTGTTCCTCTTTCATTTTTTTCTCTATCATTTAAACTTTTATTCAGTTCTCCTCTTGTTATATCCATGAAAATACCAGCAGAGAGTGAAGTTTTTTCATGTGCCACCTCTCTTAGCAGGAGAGTCCCCCATCCCAATGGCATGACTGTTGCAAATAAGTTTGATCAGCCAATTAGCTTTCTGTTCCACGTAATTGAGAAAATTGTAGAAATGGGAATAAAAATGGGAAAAACAAACTGTCAATGAGTAGACATGTCAAGGACCATATTTTTCTTGCTCGGGTGTTATAGAAAGAAGGATCTCATTGAAGTGGTATTAACGGGTCAATTTATTGTTATTTCAGATGTTAATGGGTTAAATTTATTTATTTATTTAAATTGAAACATAATTGATTATACGTATGTGTGGGGTACAGAGTTGAATATCAGTACTTACGCGACGATCAAATCAGGATAATTGTCATATTCATCATTAGAAAATATAATCATTCTTTGTAACTGAAAAACTTAAAATCGGGAAGTAACTTAAAGATCTTTACAACCCATAGTAAAAATAAATAGATAAGTAAATAAACAGACCTTCAAAGGCTCAAGGAAATAGACTCAAGATAAATCATATTTTGGTCATGTCAAATTAAGTCTAGCAAATTCCATGAGGTATTTGAGGTACATTTTTATGTATGTATGTATGTATGTATGTAAGTATGTATGTAACAGAAAGAGACCTATTCGGGTCATATTCGGATGTAGAGGTTCTGATTCGGTAAACGCAGTATCACCAGGACATGGGGTAGTGCCAATCTCATCTTTTTGTAATGACTAAAAATAAAGGTGTACCTTCCAGAGATGAGCTCCTGTCCTCAGAAATTCTTGAAGATTTCCAAATCTTCCTGTGTCACAGCAGGGGTGGTATCCCACTCATTCTCGGGATATGTTTCAAAATTGGAGGTATCTCCGTCGCCGGATATTTTGGGCACGATGGGGGGCTGTAGGATCCAGCCAAAATACAAAAAAAAGTTTAGAAAGGGACGGTGGCCATTTGGACATGGTGGCCATCTCTTGACTTCTGTTACTTTAGATAAAAGTGGGAATGATTTGAAAGAGACTAAAGCGGTCTTGCCTTTTGTTTATGAACGTGGAAAGCTTGGAAGGAAGATGCGATGAGTAGGTGAGGTGAGGCTGTCCACCATTAGTCTGATGGGTGCTTGTGTAGTTTCAGAGATTAAAGGAGGAAGGATGGTACCCAGTGCTTGCATCTTACATTCTAAAAAGAGAACTACCCAAGTTGTTTATTAAAGTGCGGATCTCCCCCCAGCTTGCCTAGGTCTGGGTGATTCTGATGTCACTGGTCCAATGGCCAGACTCTGGAAAATTCCAGTAAGATGGAAAGTGCACCAGACTCAGGTGTTAATATCACCAGTGACAAGCCTCAATCCTGAATCAATTAAAAGGGGGCCATAGAGACTGAGAAGGGATTAGCAATTTTTTCCCATAAAGGGACAATTAGTAAATATTTTCAGTTTTGTGGGCTATACGACTTCTGATGCAACTATCCACTCTGCCATTGTAGCGTGAAAGCCACCATAGACAACACGTAAATGTACAAGTGTGGCTGTGTGTCAATAAAACTTGATTAAAAAAAAACAAGTGATGGGCCAGATGTGGCCCACAGGTTAGAGTTGGCTGGCCCATTGACAGATTAGTGCTGAAAAATTCTGTGGTGCACACAGATAAAACTAGTTTTCTGTAATCTTGCAAAACCGTTACACTTTATTGAGAGCTGCCTTGTGTGTGGTGAGCACCGTCTCTCTCCTTAGCTTTCCTTATTTCACAACAAAAAACTTGAGGCTTGGTGATACTAACTTGAGGCTTAGGGATCTCAAGACCAGGACATGAACCTAGATCGGTTCCCATCCTAAATCCCTAATGCTTCCTATGAGACAATTTCCATCGCAAAACAGTTCAACCCACGTCTGAATGTACCTTATGTCGGTTCCAGAAAAGATTATAAAAATTTACAAATTTGTACAAAGTCATTTTAAATAAAGTAACTATAACAGTTTAATTTCCTTCTTTCTTTATACCTTCATCCAGTAAAAGAGCTATTTGTATAAATCAGGCACCGCGAGTAAACGGAAAATGCTATTCTGGCCTACCAGAAATGTCATGCCCAGTCAAAAACCCTACTGCACTCTCTCAATCTTTTTTGCACATTGGGATCACTTGGTGAACTTTCAAAAAGTTACAAAAGTAAAATTACACGGAGACACCTTTTCTTAACCATCGGCTTGGCAAAAATCCAAAAGCTGTACAGATCACAGCTCTACTTTCTCCGTGGAGGAAAAAAAAAAGCACTTTCAAACATTTCCCTTGGAATTACAAAAGGATACAACCTCTATGGAGAAATATGTTGCAAAATTACCTAAATTTCAAATACATTTATGCTTTGACCCAATGATCTCACTTCTGAAAATTCACCTTCACATAAGACTATTCACTGTAGCGGAAGATTGGAAGGAACTGATGTACCCATCAATTGAGGTCTGGTTAAGTAAACTACAGCAGAGTCACACGATGGAACATGATGTCTTTTAGAAAGAATGAGAAAGTTATCCAGGTACATAAATAGATCTCCAGATTGTATTACGTGTAACAAGAAAAAAAAAAAAAAAACAAGACCAGAACACTTTATGTACTATAGGTTTTGTATAAGAGTGGAGAAAATAAGACTATGTACATCCATATGGGTTTTTATTAGCATAAAGAAACTCTGGAAGGATACACGGAAAGATCTAATAAAAAGTGATTACCTGCAGGTGGCTTGGAGAAGATAGAGGGGAAAAAAAAAAGTGAGATTTGGCGATAGATACACCTTATCATATTGACTTGATTTTTGAACAATGTGAACGTATAACCTACTTGAGATTTTTTTTTAAATGCAAGTGAGTACAATAGAATATTTAAAAGTGAAAATCTTGAAAAAAAAAATGATGAAAATCACCCCAAGGTCCAACCCCCATGGAACTCTGATCAGGCTGCTTTGGGGACTGGGAATTAACATTTCCAATAGCCGCCCATTGATTCTACAGCACAGCATTGAAAATGCTGCTATTGAGAAATTCTGCCAAAAACATGTCTGTTCCACCAAAGACATCCCAAAGAATATTCTGCCTCTAATCCACCAACAGCACTGAGTAATTTCTGTAGGGCTAGCCACATGCATTATCTGTGTTATCCCATTTCTTATTCCCCACTAAAAAGAGGAAAGGGATGAGATTCCGCAACACTTACAGAGAAAGTAAGAGATGAAGCCAGGTCTTTAATTAAAAAGTTGAGGTCTTCACCCTACTCTGGGCAGATATTTAGCACTAAGATACTCACTGTATAGGGAACTTTGACAGGAAGAATAAGTTCGGTGCTCAGGGCTGATTAGAGCTCATAATATTATATGGTCTATTTCTAAATAGCTAGAAAAGACGACCTTGGCCATAACCCTCACAAAGAAAAGATAAATGTGCACATGATGGATATGCTACCTACCCTAAGTGAATCGTTGTACAGTATATGCATGTATTCAACCAACACGTGTACCCCACAGGTATGTACAAATAAATTTTAAAAATTAAATTAAGAAATTCAAGAAAGAGACAACTGGCTGTGCTGGGCACATTAATTATGTGTCAACTATAAATAAATGAGTCACAGAACCAGAGTCTGTCCTGGTTGATGGGAGCTACAGCATGCTGTGTGGCCCACATACGTATGTTGTACCTTCAATTTCCTCTGCGGGACAGCTTCCCAGTCCACAGATCGGAACCACCGGTGCCGCTTCACGTCATTTGCACCATGCTTCAAAAAAAACATGCGATTGTGAGCATATTGAATTTTGAAGGGCAGGAAAGAAAAATATTCCAAAGAATCTCTACATTGTTTACTAAAGAAACAAACAAACAAAAAAGTTGGCTCTGTTTGGAGAAACTGTCTCTGGAGCGTGGGCTCTGAGAGAAAACTCTACATGAAGTTGTTAGTGGTCCATTTTCTTTCCTTTGTAGCAGAAACAAATCTGGTTACGATGCTCATGAACATGCTACTCTGGACAAAAGACTACAGTGTAAATGTGATTTCAGCCTCTCCACCTAAATTGGGAAATGGTTATGTCTTGAGTTTGTGACCCGTTTACATCTTGACAATTTTATTCAGTATTTTACAGACACCCACACTAGAGTTCACTGAGTGATGTACAGGTAGGTTCAACCTATGATTTTTTTGACTTACCATAGGTTCATCAGGATGTAACCCCACTGTAAGTTGAGAAGCACCTGGATATGTGAGGATTTGACGTACAACTTTTCTACTATACAACGGGTTTATTGGAGGCATCCAATGAATTTTTAACTGACAGTATTTTCAACACATCATACATTGTGAAGCATCAATTTGCTAAGCATGGTCCAGCAGGTAAATGGCAGGACTGGGAGTCAGACCAAGCATGCCCATCATCAGAGATCTTAGCAATGACACGTAGCACGCTCTTCCCATCAACAGTATTTACTGAGCTCTGTCTGCTTCATCCTCGAGGACGGCACCAGGGACCAGCGAGCTGACGCCACGTGAACTCCATGAATACATTTAATATGAAGTTTTTAACATGTGTATGTGCTCACTTTTTTTTTTTTAAAGCTTTACTTATTTTTATCCTCAAAAAGAGAATATTGCTCATGACCATATCTCTAAGAGGAAAGAAAGAAGGATGTCAATTTTTTCTAATTTTTTTCCAATCCTATGGTTTCATAATTCTTTTTTCTTTCGGTTGGGAAAAATATTTCCACCCACATCTAACTCAAACAACAAATGTCAACTGAGTTTTCCTTCAGTGATGCTGAGAATACAAATGAGACTTGACTTTTACCCTCGAGCAGATACAATTCTATTTTTAGTACTAAGGGGTGTGCATGTAACACATACACACACATACACCCACATACATCCACACCCACACATGTACATGAGGGCACTTCAAAAAATTCACTGAAAGATTTGTATTGTCGTTTAATTCTATTTTTTCATGAGCTTTTCAAAGTACGCTCATATAAAGTACACACAAACCTTGGTATCCAATCTAGAATTTTATCTACTATAATTTTATCTAACACATGTGTATGTGTGTATATATATACGTATGTATGTGTGTATGTATATATATACACACTTAGTATCCAGAGGGTAAAAGTATGCATATATATAAAGTAATATATATATATATACATACATGGATATATATACACACACACATTTATTTATATGTATAAAGTATATAAAGTGCATAAGATTGCAATGTGTGTGTGTATACATACACTTTATATACATTTTATAATAAAAATCCAAGGTGTATATATATACACTTTATACACATTTTATAAATACACATTGCATTCTTATTATACAATTTGTGTAATTTATAAATATATATATATCAGTGTGTGTATATGTATACACTATAAATGTCTATATAAAGCCTGTGTGTATATGTATGCATATGTGTGTGGGTATATATATATATGTGTACATGTGTATATATGTATAAGTGGGTATGATATGTATACACACATGTATATATGTGTGTGTATTTGTGTATATATTTAAGTGTGTGCATATATGTATAAGTGTGTGAATATATATGCATGTGTGTATATATTTTTTCCTTTTAATATGAAAGAACAGACAGCATAAGTGCTAAAAATTTTCGAAGTATGTAGGACAGAGCAGTGTCCACAAAGCACAAAGGAGGTGAACAGCATGGGTATGCTTCCAGAAGAAAAAGGAAAGACACTCCCAGTAAAGAAAGAAAGCAGCATGGTGTGACCATGACAGGTGCAGGCAGGGCGTGACAAGCACATCCCAGATGGTGTGAGGGTTTCCCATGAAGACCGGTGATCGTAGGGTGAGAAACACAGCACTGAGATGACTCAGGGGTGGCTGAACACCAAGCCATGGCCCTGGAGTCTGTGCTACAAATGACAAATCCCCTTTCACAGGGAAGAGAATGCAGTGATGGCGGGGGGGGGGGGGGGACAATGATATAGGCAGCTGTGGTACATCCTGACAGGGGATGCGGCACAGGACAGAAAGGGAGAGATGTCCAGAGCTGGGAGAAAGCCAAGGGTCCATGCACGTGGTACCTACTGGACCACCTGCTCCTCTGGAACACATGTTCATTTTCATTAGGCATTTTCTTTCTCAATCACAACAGCCAAGAGATGGAATCAACCTAAGTGTCCATGAATGGATGGAGAAAATCGATGAAGGAAACGTGGAGTAAACATACAATGGGCTATTCTGCTATTAAAAGAAATGATATTCTATTATGTGCAGAGACACGGATGGACCTGGACGACATTATGTTAAGTGAAATAAGCCAGGCACAGAAATGATGATGATTAATAATAATAATAATAATAATAATAATAATAATAAAACAACCACACGATCTCACTCAAATGTGGAATCTAAAAAAGTTGAACCCATAGAAGCAGAGAGTAGATGGTGGATACCACGGGCTGGGGGTGGGAGGTGGGAATTGAGGAGATGTTGGTCAAACGATACAAACTTTCTGTTAGACAGGAGGAATCGGTTTACGAGATCTACTGTGCAACATGCTGACTACAGGTAATAAATAGCAATGTACTGTATACTTGGAAATTACTGAGAGTAGATATTAAGTATTCTTACTGCACAAAAAGGTAACCGTAAGTCATCCTTCTTGATTAGCTTGGCTTAGCCATTCCACTGTGTGTGTGTGTGTGTGTGTGTGTGTGTGTGTGTGTGTGTGTGTGTGTGTGTGTGTGTGTGTGTGTGTGTGTGTGTTAGCAAAACATCATATCGTATACCACAAATATATGCAATTGTTATTTGTCAGTAAAACCCAAATTTCCCTCAGTGGATGAATGGACTCACAAAAAATCTGGTCTATTCATAGAATGGAATAAGGGATAAAGTACTGGTACAAATTACAACACGGTACAATTACCAAGCAAATACTACAGTATGTGGAAGAAACTGGGCACAAAATGTTTGGTACAATTCCATGTACATGAAAGCCCCAAATAAAATCTAGAGAGACAGAAAGTAGATTAGTGGTTATTTAGGGCAAGGGCTGATAGAAGGACAGCAGAATCATAGCGGAAATGCACAGGATTTCTTTTTAGAGGCCAAGAAAACGTTCTAAGATCGACCCTAGCCACTGAACTGTACGCTTTATTTTAATTATTTGTTTATTTTTTGGGGGGTGGCTCTCCTGTCTGGGGATTCGAACCCCTTAACCTGAGTTGTATACTTTAAATGGGTAAATTGTATGTTATATGGATTCCCTTCCAATAAAGCTGTTTAAAAAATAAAAATAATGCTAATGACTTATAAACGGCTTTGTGCCATTTTGAAGGCAAGCAAGATGGGGATTAAACCCCATCTGAAGTTGTTACTCCCAGAAACCCAGGTTTGAAACTTGGCCACTGATGACATAGGAATGCTGAGCCTTGGTTTATATTTACAAATACCAATGTTGGTGTTAAATGACAGAAACTTACACCAGGTACCACTTAATATATATGGAATTAAATACTAACCTTCATGTTTCCCAACCGTCTCGTCCTGTCAACCACGAGCAGTTTCTTAATGAGGTCTCTATTTGTGAGGAGACAAAAAACAGACATTTCGACAGCGACCTAAGCAAACACAGAATGTCACAGATCAAATCTACCCACTATGCATATGCGTTTAGACCTCAGTTCAATTTCCATTTTGACAAAATGTTTTCCAGCAGTTATTCCTTACCATGGTGGGCTCGTAAATAATTTAGGCAAAGCTGGCACATAGTTGGAGCTTAAGGGAAGAGGGCTGATTAAATCTCTGTAAAGAAAATATGCCTTTGGATAGGAAAGCGTGAGAAAATTGTGTGTCTGCCTGGAGGATTGACATGCTCCACGTAAATATACCTGTCAGGCTGTCCTAGCAAAATAGAAGACATCTGCTTTTACCAAAATAAACAGTCACGCTTTGCCCCAGGGGGTCTACTTATTTATGGGATGCCTGTTTTTAAAGGCACACTTTCCCATTAGGAGGAGTCTTTTCAAGTCAGCTCATTCAAATATATCTTCCCCCCAAATAACGGGCCAGGTCAGAATACAGCCAGCTGGTCCCGTTGGGATGAGAGGTTTGCGATCAGGTTAAAGATTTCCCTAAGACTGGGCAAGTCCTAAGATAAAATGTTATGGAAGTAAAAAGTGTAGCGTCTGTGTGCGCATGTGTGTGTACACATATAATATGCAGGGCACATTACGTATAACAATAACCAGGGATTTCAAACATATATTGAAGTCCCCCAGGATAATCAAATACCCATGACCCAGCTTTAAGTGTCTAAACTGACATAAGCTCTGCCCAGTAGGAGTAGCTCAAAATTGGACTTAGGCCATGCTCTGGGTTCTGCAAGCGGGGGGAAAGAAAGGCACAGTCAGAGAAGTGACCTGACACCCTGGGTCTCTCGTGTGGAAGCTGTGAGTTTCACTGGTCCCTTCAGATGTGACACGCGGGCAGGGAATATCTGTAAACACACAGCTCCCCAACACTGTGCATTCTGAGTCACGGCAGGAGGTCTGTCAGATGTCACTTCTTCTCGATCTATAAGGGAAAACCAGAGACTATCCTCTCACCAAAGGCGGGGATTTTATGTCCACCCAGTAAAGGATAAAAGGTAGTGAACAAAAGAGCACTGAAAAGTCAGATACCTTCCTAGGACTTAAATGGAGTTTCCCCTTTATTATTGTGACATACCAAAAAAGAAAAAAAATCAAGGTCAAACACCACGGCCCTAAAATATTCCCAAATAAATGTGGAGGGTTTTTTCCCCCTATTATTTACACCACTGTGTACCTCATTCTGCCACACTACCCAAAGCGATCTACAGATTCAATGCAATTCCCAACAAAATCCCAATGGCGTTCTTCGCAGAAATAGAAAAAACAATCCTGACATTCACATGCAACATCCAAAGATCCCAAACAGCCAAAGCAATCCTGAGCAAAAATAATAAAGCTGGAGGCATTACACTACCTGACTTCAAAACCAAACCAAATCATACCACAAAGCTATAGTCACCAAAGCTCCAGTTTTTATGGTACTGGCAAAAAACAGACCCTGTGACCAATGGAACAGAATAGAGAACCTAGAAATCAACCCATGTACTCACAGCCGACTGACCTTTGACAAAGGCACCAAGAACATACACTGGGGAAAAGGACTACCTCTTCAATGAAAGGTGCTGGGAAAACTGGACATCCACATGCAGAAGAATCAAACTAGACCTGCACCTCTTGCTACATACCAAAATCCACTCAAAATGGATTAAAGACTTAAATAGAAGGCCTGAAACTATAAAACTAAAAGAAAGCATACAGGAAACACTTCAGGATAGAGGACTGGGCACAGACTTTATGAATACGACCCCAAAGCACAGGCAACAAAAGAAAAAAAAATTAACAAATGGGATTATATCAAACTAAAAAGCTTCTGCACAGCAAAAGAAACAGTTGACAGAGCAAAAAGACAACCTACGCAGTGGGAGAAAATATCTGCAATCTATGCATCTGACAAGGGAGTAATATCAAGGATACACAAGGGACTCAGACAACTTAGTGCACGTGCTTAAAGCTGACTGGGATTCAAGAAAACAAAGGTTTATATAAAATATGAAATCAAACTCTTGCAAAAATAGTTCTGAAAGCAAAGAATTCAGATGAGAAAGGGGGACCCAATACTGAGGCTGCATATAAAGGAACTGCAGAAGCAGCCGTGGCTGTGTGTGGGGACCTCGACCCAGGGATGGAATACACGTCTGCTGCTGATCTCTTCATAGACTGCAGCCAAAATTCTACCTTTTTATTCACCGGCTGTGTTCTCTTGAATGAGACACTTCAAGGCATGAAAAAATCACTGGGGGGTATTAGTATTAGCTCTACCAACTCAGCAACTAGCTCCAAAGCAAGACAAGTTCATATGGCCAAATATCAAAGTGGCGTGAACCAACCTGTGACCTTCAGAAACTAAGAATCAACACTCTAACGTCACAGTCACCCAGTGGACTGCTGTAGGGTCCCGCTTACCATCGATTTGATAAGATTTAACAAATCACGGGAAGCTGTGAAATTTTAGTCGACCACTCTTGGGAGCCCCCACAATAGGGGTGGTGGTTGGCAAGGGATTTGGGGGGTGGGAGCCATCTAACGGGGACACCACAGTTGGATTTCTCTTCTCAGGGAAGATAAACTACGAGAAAAATGATCTGGGACCTTCACACTGATGATGGGATAAATGGCCTACAATGTATAGATACTCCCTTCTCTCGGAGGACTGTAAATTATTCCTAGCAACAGGACAGGGGAATAAATCCCATGATTTTCTTGGTCCCAAGACCCTGAGGAGTCTATAAAATTAAAAGGCTGTTTGCAAGAATCCAAGAGACAGTACATGCTCATTTCAGTAGGCGCAAATTCACCCACCAAAACACCTAAGTCATGTCCACCACAAGCTGGGATCTGCCAGCGTGCACCTGTGCCGAGGCAGCAGATGGTCACACCCTGCAGGCTGACCTGGGACAACTCCAGGTGGTCCAAGGTGCCCATCAATTGTCAGATGCCAGTGGGTAGGACTGATTTGAATCCTATTGTTGGTAAATGGTGGGTAAATATATAACTTGATTTTAAAAGTGTGTTGCTATCCATGTGAAATGACGTCACTCAACTCAGGATTTGGGAAAGAAATCCTATATAATCTCTTTCATGTCTTTCTAGAGCCATTGACTTTCAAGCGCTAGATGTGACCATGGACATGTCCCTTCTAGATGACATTTTTGTTAATGGAGCCTCCTTTTCTTGCTAAACTCTTTCGAAGCTCACCCTGTATATCAAACATAACACAAGCACAAACCACCACCAGCCAAAAGAAACACTGTCCCATTTTCTGCTCAGGACTAAGAACCTTTGGTTAGGGTGAGGTGCATTCACCACCGACTGGGCACAGCCAGAGGCCCCCATTAGGAGCACATTCATGAAAACCTGGTCTGTTTTCATGAAATAAGTTTTCTCTGAACTCAATTTGTACAAGCTATTTGGGAAAAAAAAAAAAAAAAAAGCCAAAAACGAAATAGTTCTCAACTAAACACATTTAGCTCCATTCTGTAATCAGGAGGGGCTGGTACACTCATCTGGGAAATACAGTTAAACAATTAGAGATCAGGACTCACTATGGTGAAAAAATGCTAAGGTGTCCAGATTGAGAAAGGTACGTGGAAAACCAAAAGCATTACTATATTTTTAAAAATACATATCTTTTTCCCCAGTTGCCACAATGTAATGAAATGCACACGGAGTTACTAACATTCAGCAAATGCCAACGTGTTGGAACCCACATGCTCATTTAGCATTAAAAAGGACTTTAAGGATGAACGTCATTTAAGCAAGAGAGAAGAGATAAGGTCTGCTAAATCCATCAATGGTTTTGCCAACCATGAAACTAGCTAGGAGAGGAGACTCCTCCTTGTCAAATACCAAAACTGCTCTCTCATAAAATACGATAACAAACTCCTTTATGTGCTAATTTTAAATATCATTTACATCAAAGGGAATGAAATATGGCCAAGAGTCATTAAAATGGCATATATCATTACAGTAGAATAATTAAAACCTTTTCCCTTTTGGTGGAAAAGATGACTGTCCTAAAATAGTTTTAAACACAGCACATTTAATAACGCAATATGCTATCCTGCCCAGCCTATGCTTTAACTGTGATTTTAGACGCTTTAAAAATAAACACACCCGATGATGAGGAAAACAGCTTACTTACTTTACAGTGAAATCCAAATGTCTGGGGAAATCGATTTTGCCTGCAAGAATTTTTTGATAAATGCCAAATGGGTTGTCATCAAAAAACGGAGGAAACCTGTCAGAAAAATAAACATCTATTTTTAGTGGACAGCAAGTCTGGAAAACTCCCTACTTTGCAGTAACGATTGCTTTTTCTGCCTCACAAAGGCAGAAAATAATTTATTACACACACACACTTTCTTTGCACAGCAAAGTCATCAATATCTCAAAAGGCACACAACAAACAGGTGCTTCCACGAGGCAAAGCAGCCTGCCCTGCAGCCTGAATGAAGCAGTTACCTTGGAGACGAGGTGATGACCACTTGGGAGTTGTTTGCTGCATAAATTACACTTTGTCATATATTTCTGGCTCAAGTAGCCCCTCATGGTGTCAAAGCCAATATGTGAATCTCCCACACGGAAGAATTCACCTATGTTATACACACAGAGGATGATCAGTCAAATCAACATTGCTCTCTAGTTTGTATCTTCAGTCAACAAAGATCTAGTCCGGGGGTTGGCAAATGATGGCCCACAGCCTGTTTTTGTCAATAAAATTTTATTAGCAAACAGCCATGTCCGTTTGTGGTCTGTGTTTGGTTTTGAGCTAGTACAACAGCACATTTGTTAGTTTCAACTGAGACTGTGTGGTTTGCAAAGCTGAAAACATTTACCCTGTGGCCCTTTACAGAAAATGTTTGTTGACCTTAAACTAGGGGAGAGAGAGACATATATGCAAGTATAACCTTGAAAATAGAGGTGAGACCTGTAAAAGCAACACTCTCAAATTATGCCTCATTGCCAATACTAAAGATTGCAGTTCTGGTCTAGAAACCAACAGACCTATCTTTTCTAATGTCTGGAAATGGAAAAAAAGAAAAGAAAATCTGAAATAAGCTAAAGAAACAATACACATAAAACGGCAAAGACCAAGATATAGAGAAGTCAACCAATAAATATATACTAGATCCTTACATGTCCCCAGACAAAAGTTATACTTCTGATATTTTCTCATATTGTACAGGGCAAAGAATCTTAACTCAAAAGCACATTCACTATCTAGCTTTTCAGAACGAAATACTCTAACCCAGAAATACAAAACATTAAAATATAAGATGGAGTTTTCAAATGATATCCTGATTGAAGACTATAAATTTCAACGAGCAAAAGTAATTCTCCTGTTGATTCCAAATTCTTTCCTGACATCAAAAAAAAAAAGCAAAAAACAAAAACAGACTGTAGTGGGTGGAATGGTGACCCCCAAAAGATACATCCACATTCTTACCCTGATAACCTGTGAATGGGACCTTATTTGGAAATAGAGTCTTGGCAGATGTCATTAAGTGAAGGGTCTTGAGATGAGGTCATTGTGGACCAGGGAGGCCCTAAATCCAATGACAACTGTCCTCAGAAGAGACAGAAGAGGAGACACACACACAGAGGAGAAGTCACATGAAGACAGAGGCGGAGACTGGAGAGATGCAACCACAAGCCCAGGGACGCCTGGAGTCACCAGGAGCTGGAAGAGGCAGGAAGGATCCTCCCCTGGAGCCTCTGGAGGCAGCACGGCCCTGCCACACCTGATCTCAGACTCCTGCCTCCATAACTGGGAAAGGACACAGGCCTGTAGTTTGAGCGCCCCCAGTCTGTGGTAAGTTGTTATGGAAGCCCCAGAAAACCAATATACAAACTACACATTAACTGTCCAAATAGATGACAGATAAATGAGTAGAAGAAATTAAAAAAAAAAAAAAAAAAAAAAACGAACAAAAATATAAAGTACAAAAATGCAGAAACCAGTGGGAAAGTTAGCAGAGAAGCAGAGATAGGTTCCATGAGAAGACGCTGGATACTAGATAAACATGAACGCTTGTCTGTATGCAACGTGGCCTTCAAATAGCCTTTTCTTAAACATACAAACAAACAAACAAAAATTTCAATTCCTGAGTTTCACAGTTTGGCACAAGGGGGAGTTTTTCAACAGCCGCATCTCCTTGAGCTGTTGGTTCTGGAGTTACTAGTGACCACGGACTGGAAATGAGCCAGGCCAGAGGCAGAAGTGGGGATCTGGGTACAGACACTTATCCAGTCCTCGCCAACAGTGACCGCCTTAGAATTTAACGACCCCCAGTCAGCCCTTCCTCGCCCACCAGCAACATTCTCTATCATGTAGGGAAGCCTTATTTCCCCCTGTTCCGGGCTTGGGTGGTGGCCACGTCTGAACACTTTCAGCTGTATGACTTCATTGGGGAGCTGTACAAATCCAGGAACGGAACATTAAACTCCGGGAGAAAATGTGTCACACATACCTAGAAACATTTACGGAGAATATTAAACAAAGTGCTCTTAGGAAGCAGGCATGACTTGACAATATCATGGGAAAGGTATTTAACAAGTGGAAAAAATAATAACAGATGGGATCTAACTGATCTCACCCCAAGGCATAGTAAAGCATACACGGCATGTGTCTGAGACCAGCACTAGTGGCCTCTGAAACCCTCAGCTTTCTGTTCCTAAATGTGTAGATTGATGACTTCCAATTCTAGGAAAGTGGGCAATGACTGCTCTTTGTACACAATTTGGCATTTTAAGCAACCTTAAGTTACCTATGGTGACAGGTATATTTGGAAGAGAAATCTGCTAATCAACATAAATGCAGGCTCAAGAATTTCATCTTAAAAACTCATGGCAATCTTGCCAGTATCCGTGAAAATGTAGTATAAGCATTCTTTTTTATTTTTTAAATTAGTGTTTAAATTATTTTTATTTATACATATTTCTGGGGTAGAGAATTAACTATCAGTATCTGTGTACAGTATGTGATGATCAAATCAGTATTATTAGCATGTTCATCATTACAAATTGTAATTACTTTTTGCGTCCCTTACCCAATCACTGTCTGTCCCCGCTTCCCACCTCTAGTGACTACAGGTCTGTTCTCTCCTGAAAGTTCGACATTTTATGGCGGTCTTCCTTTCCTTGTTTCTTTGCTCCCACTTGTGAGTGAGAACATGGGGTATTTCTCTTTCTGTGCCTGGCTTACTTCACTTCACATAATTTCTGCCTGTCTGAATCCTCCAGTAAAATGGGCTGTCCAGGAAAAACTGCCATAGGGTATGACTTGACGTTCTTTGTGATCGTCACGGTGACCCTGGCTGGAGAAATACCGTCCAGACCTACCATCAAGTGATAAAGACAGGGCTGACCTCGGAGAGCAGGAGCTTTGGAAATGGGGCCAGGGAAAGGAAGAACAGGGTTTTGGAGAGAGAAGAGAAGGGAAAAGGGTGGTCTCTATAATTTCAACATGATTGGACTTCATCCTCAAAGATCCCTGCCCTGATACCCTCATATTAAAAAAATCAAATCTGTGCTCCTCACACAAAATAGCATGGCTGAGATTTAAGAGGGGATGGAGAACTCAAGAGTCACGTAAAGTGTTAGAGAAACAAAGCACGGGAGCATCCACGGGTTGGGGAGGAGTGTAGAGCAGGAAAAAGTCTGAGGGGTACCCTGTCTCAGTCATGATCACAGTGATTCTCAAAGTGGGGTCCCAGGGAACCCTGAGGTTCCCCAAGTTCATTGTAGGGGTTTGGTGGAGTCCTTTATCTGACTACAAAACTGAATGATGATGGATTTTCTTCATACTCCTCACCCAAAACAACATATCATAACAGGTAGGGGGCAGAAGAAGAGAGAAGAATCCAGCAGCCCTTAATTAAGCTGGGTATTCAAGAGATTAGCCAAAATGTAAAACAAGGGCACTCTTGTCATTATATATTTTTAATTTTAGAAAGTATAGGAATTTTTTAATTTAAAAATGCCACTTACATTAACTTTTAGTGAGTTTATTATGGTTATTCCACACAAATGTATTATTATTTATATAAGGGGTCTTCAAAAAGTTTGTGAAAGGATTTGTATTATCTTCCAATTCCATTTTTCCATGAACTTGTTTAAGTACCCTCATCCATACACCTATTTACTTATATTTTAATCTCAATTTTAATTTTAAAGGCAGTCCATGTTGACTAATACAACCCACATAAACATAGGTCTTTGGGTTGTTAATAACTTTTAGGACTGCAAAGGTCCTGAAGCCAAAATGTTTGAGAACCACCGGACTAACAGCTAACGCTCCACATGGATGATGCTCCCAACACAGGCAAATTCCACTTTTCCTAAAAGCTTATCTGTAGTGTTAAACTCTCCATTAGGTGGATGAAAACGGAGACAATAATTGGAGAAATCAGAGCTGAGAGTGGGCCTGTGGGGAATGTCCATGAGTGATTCTGTTCCAGAATGTGCCATACAGATTGGATCTGACCTAACCATTTCCCATTCAACAGAAATAAAATCCTAGTCACCTCATGCCACAATCACATGGCAGATTTTACCCAACCAAGACTTTGCCTTGTACTTAATGAACAATAAAAGATTTAAATGATCCATTAAAGCAATAAACAAACAGACAATATAGTCTCACTTGGTCATGCTAAGAGTGTGACTACAGAAAATGAGCATCTAATAAGCAAGCTGGGGACAGGGCTGGGAAGGCAGGGATAAGGATTTTCATCCCAGGCCATCTCCACTTCTGCATGCAACTGCTCCCCCCCAGCCACCAGAAGTCCCAGAGCTAAAGGCAGCAAGGAAAATGACTTGCATGTGGTGCTCTTAATGGTGGTCAACACACACAAAACCAAGGTGGTTTCAGACCTGCTAAGTGATACAAATAAAACAGAAAGAGGTGAGGGGGTAGAGCAGGGCTCTGTGATCAGGTTGCAACTGAGCCTGCAGCTTGAGTGATGGAAGGATAAAGGCCAGCCTGGGAGATGCCTGGTAGAAACAAGGTGTGCCCAGAATGCTCCCAGCTTCTTCAAGGAAAAGGTACCATGGGCAGGAGTGGGTGGGCGAGACGGGTGAAGAAGCTCTGCAGGGGTCCAGGCAAGAGCCAAGGCTGGCTGGTGTGAAAGAAGAGTAGAGAAATGCCAGGCTTGGAATACATCACATACAAACAACCCACCCAGGAAAGGCACTCTATCTGACTAGACAAGTGGAAAATGGAAAAAGAATTACTCCAAATAGATAGCTTCCTGCCTCCCACAAAACATGACATTCCATATACTGTGCTTTGGATTAGGAGAGGATTTTAATTTCTCAATTTTGATTATTCTAGTAACAGAACCTAATAACATATTAGATTCTAATCATTTTATTTTCTATTCTACTGAATTCTAATACTCTAATATATTATTACATATATTATACCCTATGTAATAGATCCTATTATCAGGACATAGAATTACAATTTGTAAAAATATATATCTTAATAATTATAATTATTTTAATATAATTCTAATATATCCCAATATTTTATTCTGATTATATTCTATTACAATAATGTTCCATTAAATCCTAACAACATTATGGTTTTTTAAAAACATATTTATTCATTCTTATTAGGAGAGATGGGATAATCAGAAATAGCAAAATAATATTTATTCTATTAAACAACACATAGCAATTAATATGCACCAGGTTTAATTCAAGTATTTCAAAAATATTATCATTTACATCAATCCTTAAGACAAGCCTAAAACAAAGATTCACTGCCATGTCCAATTAACAGATGAGAAAACTGAGACACAGAAAGGTTAAAAAAACTTGTCCAGGCTCACATGGCTACTAAGTGTTAGAAATGAGCTTTGAACTCAGACCCTTTGGCTCCAAAATCCACATTTGTAATCACTTCACTATGCTGCCTGTTTTTTTTTTTCTTGGAAGAGCTTCTGTCTGGGGATATGTTTAATCTTTGAACATTTCTGCCTTTCCTACAGAGGCCCAAGAAAAATTGTACTTGTATGGTAGAGATCACTCCATAGGCAATAATCAATATTTTTATGGGAGAATTTCCCTAGAAACCAGCTCAAAATACCTTTTTAACTACTAATCACCTTAGAATGATTACTTTAGGAGTTAATAACCCCACACCTCTGTAGAGTATGCGTAAAGCAAATGTACTTCACAGGGCCTGGTTTTCCAAAGCCTTGCAGTTTCAAATATTGACCTTACAAAGGACAGGAAATTTTCCCCAGGCGATAGTCTCTGTTGTAAGATAAAGAATTGTAACACAGCAAGGTTGCTGGCTCAAAGACAGACAGGTTACTGATTGATATGTAAAGATACTGGGAAATTGCTTTAAGAAGAGAATGTTTGCTAAAATGGAGCTTTTATTAGTGGCTCGACTTAATTGCATCATAGAATGTTACCTTGCTTGTCTTACTGAATGTTAAACTTGTTAAACTGTACTTAGCAAAAACCCCACCTGTGTTCTCTTCCTGTAACTTCCTGGTCTGGAGAATACATGTGGGATGAGAATTCCAAATCGCAGTTAATTTCCCAAATGGAAGGAATGCCCCTCCCTTGAGAATTCTGGAAGATTAATCCCTTTTTGGGGCTTCTCACTGCTAAGAGATGGGCTTTGAGTAATCTTTGGTGACTTCGTCACCCAGGGGATTAGGGGTGACAAATCCGTGGGAGGCAAAGCAACACACCTCCCTTTAGGAAAGACAGGTGACAAACTTCATGTACTGTATATGGCCTCATCGATTTCATAAACATATCTGAGAGTGGCAGGTGGTATGCCTACCCTACAGGTGAAAACAGACATGGAGCTGCTCGGTGACATTGCCGTGTCGCAAAGATCCCTCACACACAGATCCCTGAAAGGGCACTATGAACTCCGCATAATCCCATGTGCCATCTGGTGAGTCTTCTCTTCTGCACCTATCCTGTTCCAGAGGAAGGAAGCCTGGTACAGTCTACGATTCTTCACAAATGAGACTTCCTGCAGTACAGGAATCACCTGTGACAAGGCCCATAAGCAGCAAGAAAGAAGAAAAATAAGATTTCTCAAAGAAAGCAGGCCCAGTTAACAGAATGACGGGTTGCAGACTAGATTGTGTTGAATGTAATTGGCTCCTTCTTTCTTGGTAAAAATCCTAACAACATGATGTTTAATAGTATATTATACTCTCATAGCATTCTATAATATAGAATTATCCTAATAATAAAGACGAAACTTGGGGCATGTGAACCTCACTCTACTGAAAACCACTGGACTTCAGGATTCGATTCTCCTTGAGCAATACTGTCCTCTTGTGGTCAGAACAATCACAGAAGGAAAATGGGCTGCAGACATCTGGGCGGAAGCTGATCAAAATGCACGAGTTATTTTTAACCTTCTGCTTTGCCTGGGACTTCACGGGCTACTGTGCACACCGAGAAGTTTAGTTCTATGTGATTTGCTAGATATGCCTGAGTAAAGAGTAATGGAAAGTTCAAAAGACTAGATGGATGGACAGATGACAGTTTGGTAAACGGACAGTACATAGGTAGGAAGATGACAGCTGGATGGACGAACAGATAGAAAAAGGTAGGTAAGTAGCTGGATGAATAGGTGGACAGACAGACAGATGGATGGGTGGGTGGGTAGGTGACAGAGATAGCCAAATAAATTCAGGTTTCCATAGGTCCCACCCCCTTCACCCATCTCATATCCTAGTTGCGTGGTGCAATTCTTTGGCAGGAATTCCCCATAGTTGCTTTGACTCGTAAGCTCATCTGGGAAGTAAAGGATTCCGTTTCTTAAGGAAAGACAGCAGAGATACACACACGGGGCTATGCTCACTGTCAACCAGCAATTGCAAGCAGCGACCGGTCCCCTTGATTTACGAAGCCAGCTGTTGGAATTTCAGTCCTATGTACAGCCAGAAGCGGGTGCTCAGGGCTCCCTGTGACACACCCTCTAGGAAGAAAGCCTCTCTTCCCATCTTTGTTTCCAATCGAAAGAGAAGATTTCTGATTTCTGAGTAAAGGAAAAAAAAAACTGTGGTGTTTGTCCCCACAGGGCATCAGGGAGATGTGGAAGGGGACCCAGATGTTTACTGAAACTGGGACCAAACTCAGAGGATGCAATTGTGTCTGTCTTTGAAACTCACCGGCAAGCAGCAGAAAGAGAGAAAAAGGGAAAGAGAAATAGAAGCAGGTAGAATCAGCTGTGGCAAAGCATGTCACAGTGTCCCCACCAGTGTCCTGGACCCTTCCTGGACTGGGCCACCTCTTGGCTGAAGCATCAGAGAGAAGAGCAAACCTTTCGTTCAGATAACCACGTAAAGCAGACTCTGTCCCCTGCACACGTCGCTCCCTCCTTCCTAGAGGTTACTGCAGATGGTCTGCAACTCAGAGTGCTCCACTTACAATATTTTGACTTTATGATGGTGGGAAAGTGATTGACATTCAGTAGAACATGAATAAGTTACACGAGATGTTCGACACTTTGCTATAAAATAGGCTCCGGTTAGATGACTTGTCCCACTGAGGCTGACGTGCGTGTCCTGAGAATGTGTAAGCTCTGATGCACAGTAGGTCAGGTGCACTAAATGCATTCACAACTTACGACACCTTCAACCTAGGATGGGCTTATTTGTACGGAACCCCATCGTTACGTCGAGAATCACCTGCGTTTGGTAAAGGGCCATACTACTTAGTCTTCTTAGGGAATCCCAGACCTGTTAACATATATTCAAGCCGTGAATGACGAGATGAGGGTCAACCCCAAGTACAGGGTGTCTGAGCGTGGCGTGCATGCTGGACGGCTCTGGAAGGGTAACGTTAACACCGTGTCATACGCTAGACTTGAACAATGAATCACTATGACACTTCGACGGACAATCAGCTTCCTTGTTATCTGCACAAGGGACAATGAGCCACCTCTAACTTCCAAATCTCACCAGACACAAGTATGAGGCTTTTGGGGGGAAGAAAAAAAAAATAAACACATTCTCTCCTTCCTCAAAGACTGTTCATTCACAAACTACTAAATCATATTTGATTGATCTACCTTTATCCAACCTGTGCATTCCTCATGTCTGCATGTTATTCCATGCAGAAGATTAACACCATATTTCAGGAAGGTACAGATATTTAGATTCAAAAACCTCAACAGGTGTGCACGAGTGGTTTTTTCACAAGTTTGTGGCTTTTTACTCTTATTCAAATAAGTGCAATAGTTAACTCACACTGACAGCCTCAGCCGTGTAAGGTGTGAGTGCGGCCACACTAAATAAGTATTTGCGACCCCAAAGCACCGTTTTAGAGGTTAACAGAAATGAATGGATGGACAGGGCGCCGGCCTCCTGAGCAGACTGTACTTACCCTGAGAGCATCTCGAATACCAGGATGCCCAGCGCCCACCAGTCCACGGCTCTTCCGTGGCCTTTGCTCTGGATGACTTCGGGAGCCAGGTACTCCGGCGTTCCGCAGAGGGTCCACGTCCTGTATGGGTGACAGAGACAGGAGCCCGTAAAACTCAGCTGTTCATGCTTTGATTGTTACAATAGCTAAATTGGTCAAAGCCACACTTTCTTCCCTCCTTTCTGTGCAAATACTTTTTTGTGTAAAGAGAGTAACATTGTCTTCGCTGACTCTTTTCCTGGGAAACTTTTATTAACCAATATAGAATGCCCCTAAGAACGTATACACTTGCTCGATGTGCATAAATAGGTTGCTGATTCTGTCCTACAGAGAGAAATTGAAAAGTACTGCAGATTTTCTTTTCAAAAGGCTTGAAGTGTTTTCGATGCTTTTTGGCACAGGGTCCTTGTGCATTCGCTGTCATTTTAATTTCATGGCCAGCGTTCTGAACCTGCCAGGCTAGGGACACTGGGTCGTTTTGGGTTCCAGCGGGGCCAAGTGCTTTGGGAGGGAAAATAATTCTCAAAAGGTTAAATGAAGACCTGAGAAAAATTTAGCTTCTAGCGCCACCTGGAGGACAGCAGACTGAAGCGAAGGGACTTTGCAGAGACAAGCTGAACCCAGCACCACATGGTGCCAGAAAAATAAGACATCGAGTTGGGTGGCCCCAGAATTACGTCCCCAAGTGGAACTTTCTGGTTGGTTTAATTGTTATCTTTCTATTCCTGCTATCTCTTTCCCATAATTTTTACAACAGAGGTTTGCATTTTCCATATAGCATGCAGTTTAGAGATTCCAGCAGAAACTTTATGAATCTATATATTTTAAACAGGAAGAGGATTCTCTGATAAGTGGGTTGGATGGCAGAGGTGGGGAATGTGGTTCCTTTCTCATGGCCCTAATCTGTCATGTCCCTTAAGCCTTGGGAACCACCAGGTGATTCGAAGCAGAAAGCTCACACACTATCGGATGAGGTGTTATTAAGGCTAAACTCAGAAAGCACGTCCCCTCCTAAATTGTGTCCACTGGGTGCAAGGATACGCATGTCAAGGGCAGCAGATTTTCCCCCAGCTACATGCATGAACATCATGTCAGCTTCGCCTTCATTGCAGATACCTTGTCTGTGGTGACTCTATTCTGTTCTTGCAGAAAAGAAAGAACTATTTTTAAAAATAGCTCACACCCCCCTTCCCCCCAACACACACACAACCACTCATAAGAGCATTTCTCTCTGTTAAAAAAGAACCACAGTGTTTAACTAAAAACTATGGGTTTGTATAGTTTCTGCTAAAATCTCTAAACTGTATGTTATATGGAAAAGACAAGAAAAAAATTCTTAATTGTTTTCTATTTCACATATCTCAATAGTGGGGATTCTGCTAACAAAAACTCACCTGTGAAATGCTAAAGTTCTAATGAACGGATAAACAAATGTCATCTATACAAATGGTGGAATACTATGCGCAGCTATGAAAAGGAATCGAGTTCTGACACCTGCTACAACGGGGATGAACCTTGGACACAGCATATCAGTGCAAGAAGCCCGACACGAAAGGCCACATATTCTGATTTCTATTTATATGAAATGTCCAGAATATGCAAAGCCATAGTGAAAGCAGATTAGTGATCGCCAGGGGCTGGGGTTGGGGGCATAGGGAGTGACTGCTAATGGGTACAGGGCTTCCTTTGGGGAGGAGAATATTCTGGAACTAGACAGAGGTAATAGTTTTACATTGTGATCGCACTGACTGCCATTGAATTGCACACTTTAAAATGGCTTAAATGGTGAATTTTGTGACATAAATTCTTAACACTTTTTTTTTTTCTTAAAGTTAAATAGTTTTCTTTGCCACACCCCAGATACTGTATATTGGGAAACTTACTCAGATCTGAGAGACTGCCAAGTCTTGGGTGTATAAAAACACTCTTTTAATGGTATATCACTTATACCAGAATAAGCTGTTTTTAAAAGTGCCTTGATGGTAAAACATGCTAACAGCTAATGACGGAAGGGATATTCTGCATTAGAACTGACAATCCCCAAAGCCCACCTTAGACTTTCCTCTTCGAGGAGTCCTGGTGTGTCCCCTTTCCCCTTGCACCCAGAGCTGTCAAAGTACAGCTGTGGACACCTCGCGATCATGTGCTGTAAACTGGGCTTCTTGTCACCAAACTGCTACATGCTCAAGCCCGTTGGGAGGAAAGAGGACAGAAACAAACAAAACCTCCACCCCACCCACAGGGAGATAACTCATGATCACAATTTTCAAGTATTCTAGGGTGCAACGGCATAATGGGGGAAGTAACAAAAAAAGGGCAACAAAAAACAGCAATGACTGGAGAGGACTCTGGTACAAACGTGAGGCTTGAGTTCTCTCTTCTTTAGCAAAACTCGGAAGGATTCGTATCTTTTCTTCCAGGTATAACTAGACTGTTGGACTCTGAGACTGGGAAGAAGACCTGGAAACCATTTGGTTCCAGCTTCTTTCTTGACATATGGCAAAAATCCAAGGAAATGAATGTCATTTGTGTAACTGTTGATTTGATTAAGTTTGAATACATTTCTTTCTTTCTCACTGTTCCCATTTTTGGCTCGTTCTGTATCTGATTGCAAAAACTTTTTTTTATGTACTGCTTTCTCATAGAATCACTTTCATCCAAACTACATGTACAGCTGCCCTGTACTTGGGGGAAAAAATAATTTCAAGACCATCATAGAGCCATCTGAGGCTGCTCATGTTTCCAAGACCTTCCCAAATTCTATCTCTACTGTAACAACTAAAATACCCTTTTGTTATGGATTCACATCTTATAAATGCTTCATCCTCTACCGGCATTTCCTCCCAGTCATTCAAAGTCTACATGATGTGTCACCTGTACAGAGAAACATTGTGACCTACATTTTCCACATATCCCTTGTTATGGTTGGAATACGTCCCCCCAGATATGTTTCCTAAACCCTCAGGACCTCAGAATGCAACTATATTTAGAGACAGGGTCTTTTTCAAGAGGTGATTAAGGTAAAATGAGGTCTCTAGGGTGGGCCCTAATCCAATAGGACTGGTATCCTAAGAAGAAGAGGAGATTAGGACAGAGACACACACAGAGGGACGACCATGTGAGGACACAGGGAGAAGACAGGGTCTACAAGCCAAGGAGAGAGGCCTCAGGAGAAACCAGCCCTGACATGCCTTGATCTCAGACTTCCAGCCTCCAGGACCAGGAGAGAATAAATGTCTGCTGATTAAGCCGCACAGTCTGTGATGCTTTGCTACAGAAGCCACAGAAAACTAATACATTCTCAGAGATAGGTGCTGCATGCTGTCCAAGGTACTTTCTAATTGTTGGTTAAGACACAGATTGCTGGGTCCTACCCCAGAGTTTCTGACTGAGTGGGTCTTAAGCAGGATTATGGGCTGAGTTATGTCCCCCCAAAATTTATATGCTGAAGCTCTAACCCGCAGCAATCTAGAATGTGGCTGTATTTGCAGAGAGAATTTTAAAGAGGTGATTAAGGTACAATGAGGTCTCTAGGGTGGACCATAACCCAATAGGACTGGTGTCCTTAGAAGAAGAGATTAGGACGCAGACATGCACAGAGGGACGACCATGTGAGGACACAGGGAGAAGACAGTGTCTACAAGCCAAGGAGAGAGGCTTCAGGAGAAACCAGCCCTGTTGGCGCTTTGATCTCAGTCTTCCAGCCTCCAGGACGGTGACACAATAAACATGTGTTGTTTAAGCCCCTCTTGGTGGTTGGCAATAATGCTGCGATGAACATGCGTGTGCAAATATATGTTTCGGACTCTGCTTTCAGTTCTTTCGGATGTAGACCTAGAAGTGGAATTGCTGGATCAAATGAAAATGTGGGCCATCCACACAGCGGAAATCATGCAGCATCATCAAGGCAGGCAGTTCTGACAGTTCAGCAGAAGCTGGTCATGGATCCGCCTGCCCTCTGTTCCCTTTGCACAGCACCAAGCACGCTCAAAGCCTGTTTCATCCCCAGCACATCTGGCCCGAGCCCTCCACATGCCTAGGGGGTTGGACGCCGTCTGGGGTTTGGCTTCACAGGATTTGTTCTTCCTCCAAGAACCCACCTGAAGTGTCCCTGCTGCTCTGTTCCCTTCCTTTCCCCCTGCCGCACCTCCCTACTCCAAAATTCTCCCTTTCGATGACAGAATCTTCCCCATTTAACCATCAGCCCTTGTGATCACAAGACCTGCACTAACATTTCCAATTCTGTTGGCAGGAGCAGTGAGGTCACTGTGCACTGGCTTGCATGCGGATGCTGCAGCCTGATGTGAAATAAAAGCACGGTGGGCCCCAGGGGCTACAAGAAAGGAAAGGAGATTTGCGAGAAGCTGAGTTCTTCCCCCGCAGAGAAAAGCAGGAAGGAGCTTACTCAACCCACCAATCTTTTCAAACATGGTATAAAGAACCACCTCGCATCCAATGAAGAGCTTTTCACTCAGACTTAAGTCTATAAACAGAGTGTACGATGCACACTATTTTAGAAACATCCCTACCCCAGTCCACCCAACAAAAGTAAACCCCAAATCAGTCTTGGTCGTGTTGACTCATGACACTTAGGCAATTCTGCAGGGACATCAATGCATGATCCATTAATGTCAGATGTCCAGCCTGGTCACCCAAGATTTCCTGAAATGGGCTGGATGCCCAGATCTCAGCTGAGATGGGGTAGAGGTGGCCACAGGTAATTTTATATGTATCAGGGGCAGCGTCTCCACTTACCTGTTGAAAGGTGAGTATTTTTGGCTCCACGTTAGGGTGAGAAGCACAAACCTAAGTCTGAATAAATCTCCAGTTTCTAACGCACCTCACATAGCCTTACGCCTCATTAGAGTCTTTCCTTCCTGCAAAAAGTCCCAATGCCATGCTGGATGGACAAAGAAGCAGAGATTAGGACTTCAGTGAACTTGCTGAGAACGGACAGCCCCGGATGCTGTTCCAAGAGTGCGGGTCCAGGCTGCAAAGTACCCAACATCCTGCTCGCATCTTTTTTTGCTCACCTGGCTTTTGGGTTAAAGGAAGATAACACCTGCTCTTCTCAGTTTTCTGAGCCTTATCAGTTCCACTATAGCAGGGGGCATGTTAACCAAGGAGGTGGAGTAGGACAGGAGTCTCAGTAACGTGTAGATGTCAAATTGCTCACGTGTTCTTCATCTCCCATTGCCTTCCATGATACCTGCGCTGGGTTGAACTGTGCACCCCAAAAGTCCTAAACCCCAGTACTTGTGAATGGGACCTCATTTGGAAATAGGGTCTTTGCAGATGTAACCAAGTTGAGGTCATCCTGGATTAGGACGGAGAGTGACCACTTAACAGGGATAGGGCTTCCTTTTGAGGTTAACGAAAATGTTCTGGAACTAGATAAAAATGAGGGTTGTACAACATGTAAAAATGTATGAAATGCCATTGAATTGTGTACTTTAAAATGGTTAAAATGGTAAATTTTACAGTGTATTTTATCACAATTAAAAAGAGAGGGAAATGGATGCCTCCAAACTTAGCTTCAGTCCAGTCTCTTACTTCCTAGCAAGTGGGTCTCCCCACATCCCCTCTGACCTATGGTCATCACTTTATCTGTGACAAGCATGTCACCTCCCTAACAGAGACAGAGAGAGGCCCAGGCAGCATAAGGAAAACCATGCAAGCCCTGTACACTTGACTGTACAAACAACTGGATTTTTTTCTATTTTGTAGGAAAGCGTCAGACAGTGTTTGGTCTAGGTTTGATAATGCAAGAAACAGATGTTAGCTCAGTGTTTGTGGTGAAAATATCACGCATATGCACCTTCTTGCTGGAGTTTGGGTTGCAATAAGGAAACCTTGTGTTGGGTTTTTCATAAAAAGGCAAGTTTTCCTCCAGGCCACGGTCCGTTCCTTGAACCGTCTGATGGTATATGCAACAGCTGAGAATTTCACGTCCTTCGAGGGGAAAGAAGGAGGTTTGAGAGCGTGGGGCGGTTTCTGGATGACCGTCCCAAGCCCTGGGAGAAGGTTCGCACTTGGAGGAAGTGGGTTTTCTCTGGGACAACAGCTTCCAGATGCAACTTACCAGCAGGGGAAAAAGGAAGACTTTTGCCAACCCCAGAATAAGAATCTTAACCTCCTGGTACTAACTGTAGCAAAATTCAAACAGGGCTTTAAGGAACGTAACAATAACCACTGCACATATTCCTTAAGGAGAACATTGGACTTTTCCCTGATTTCCATTATATGGTCTAAGTAAGAATCTAAGGGGAAAGGTCTAAAGAAACTAGAAAGGGGTAGGAAAAGGGATGGACTGGAAAAAGCTATGCTATCCGCCCAAACTGAATCATGGTGCAGTTCCACAAATAGGTACACACGAATGTTTAAAAAAGAAAAAACAAACAAAAAAAAGAAACCCTGAAGAAACCATTAAAAGAAACAGACACAAACATTTACCTAATAGGGATCACAGTTTTCAACCCTAGGATGTACAGTATTTCATTATTAATTACATTAAAAGAAATTACATGCTTTGTGGGACAGGGGAAGAAACTAGAAAGTAGACATTAAAATTATGAATAACTTTATATAAACTTAAATTTATAATCTAAAAATTAAATGTATAATATAATGTACTTATACACTTATAAAATTACATATAATTATATATAATCCATATTTCTATATAATTATTATCCATATATAATTAACTATATACTATTTTCCATAATTATAAATACTTTTACGAAAATACATTCATATATTATACATTATTTTTATAACATATTTATATTATAATGTCTATTATAGTATACATTAAATTATAATGTATAATATAAATAATATATTATAATAATGTATAATGTGAATAATTATAATGCAATTATTCATAATTGTACATGATTACAATTTTTACATATGTATAATTTTCAATTCTGGGAAGATATACATAACATAAAATTTCCCATTTTTTCCATAAAGTTAACCATTTTTAAGTGTGCCATTTAATGGCACTAAGTACATTCACACCGTTGTGCAACCACCAACAGCAACCACTTTTCCAGAACTTTTTTTATCTCCTCTAATTGAAACTGTACCCAAACAACTCCTGATTCCCTCCTTTTCCCCAGCCCCTGGCACCACCTGTTCTACTTTCTGTCTCTATGAATTTGTGTCCCTTACTCTAGGGACCTCCTGTAAGTGGAATCACATGGGATTTACCTTTTTGTGCCCAGCGGATTGAATTCAGCACAGTATTGTCAAAGTACATCACTGTGTAGCATGGGTGTAAATTTTGTCCCTGTTCATGGGTGAATAATATTCCATGACAGGGACATACCTGTTGGGCAGTGTTAACCAGTTCACAAAGCAGGTGGCCTACCTGAGAGGTCGGCAAACTTCTTTTGTAAAGGGCCAGATGGTAGATAGTTTCGGCTTTGTGGGCCATTGGTCCGTGTTGCTATTATTCAGCTCTGCTATTGTGGCTAGAAAGCCACCACGGACAATAAAGAAATAAATGGTGTCACTGTGTTCCAATAAAACTTTATTTGGAAAAGAAAACAACGGATTTGACCTATTAAGGTAGGGACAATTTAAGTATCCAAAAAAAAACAAAAAGAAAGGTTGTGTTGGGTTAAAAAACATATCGGATCACGATAGATTCCTAAATTTTTTAAAAAATAAATAAAAGTTGTAGGTTACTGAGTGCAGGTCAGGATTCTGGAGACCCTTAAATAAAGAGTAAGAATCCAGCCTGCCCAACACTTGTCCTCTAGAAAGGGTATTCCAGGGTCACCCAGTGGCTGCTGAGGGAAAGCTCTTCTTTATAGAAGAATTCCAGCTAAGAAACTCAGAAGGGATGGCAGAGAGAGGATGTCACCGCTTGGCCACCTGTGCTGAAAAGCTGCAGCCACCCAACCAGCATGGGTGGGCCCCCGTCCACGGCCACCAGGTGGATGGGGCATGAGAGTGGGTGGCGGAAGGGGTGGAGGCTGCGCTGGGGAAACAGAGCAGCCCAGCATCTGCCACCCAGCGCCACAGGGACAAGGACGGGCTCTACGTCTCGTTAGCATCTGACACCTGCAGCAACAACAGACGGCACCACCTGCTTCTCAAAAGCAAGCGAGAGACAGAGAGAGAGAGAGACAGACAGAGAGAGAGAAAGACAGAGAGAGAGAGACAGAGAGAGAGAGAGACAGACAGACAGACAGACAGACAGAGACAGACAGAGAGACAGACAGAGAGACAGACAGAGACAGAGACAGAGAGACAGACAGACAGAGACAGAGAGATAACTGGAGGTAGGAGAAAGAAGGAAGGACAGACAGACACAGATGGATAGATGGAAGGAAGGGAAGGAGGAATGGAGGCCTCCCCCATGGCCCGGAGTCTCGCCCAGTCCGCAGATGTAGCCACGAGGGACACAGGTGACTGAGGAAGGAGGAAACGACGCCGCGCAGAAGCCATCAAAATCCAGTCCCGACTGTGGGATGTTCCCACAGGGCAGAGGACCCCGTGTACTTGATAAATACACGACAAGAAGGACGAAAGAGTGGGAAAGCGGACTTCTGGACGAAATGGAGCTTAGAAACATACCTATAGAATGCAACGTGGAAATCTGGGTTCGATCCTCACTTCAGAGGAAAGGAAAAATAGGTCAAAAGACATTTTTGAGACATTTGGTGGAAATTTAAATACTGACTGCGTGCTGGGTGACAGTCAGGGTGGCTTTTCTGTTTGTGTTTTGTCTTGATAATTTTGTCAGACGTCCTAATGGCAGTGAAGTTGTTTTGCTTTGTTTTAATAACTCTACCTGTTAGAGACAGAATGCTGTACTTGTGTTTTAAAACAACTCAAGAAAAATGGGCAAGGGGCAAAAAAAAGATGAAATAAGGTGGAAACACTGACACCTGTTCAAGCTAGGAGTTGGGTACAAAAGGATCCAATATGAACTACTCTCTCTACTTTTGGGTATGTTTGAAAATGTTAAACCATCATTTTAAATCATCGTTTCAGTTTATGAAATTGCCGTATTTCGTTTTAATAGATAAATACAAGAACCATTAAATAATCATTTTTAAAGATAGCGTTCAATATTGTCTACAGTAGGGGTTAAGAAGTAAAAATCCAAAGGCTCACATTCAATTTGACACCTGGATTTAACATGCTGCAACAGAAGAGTCACAAAAGAGCTGCTGCAGAGAAAGCAAGCCACGTCTGAGAAGGCACACGTTTTACTTACGAAATCAAATGAAAGGTCAGTACCTTCCTTTCATATTTCAGAAAACCAAAAATAATTCTAGTTTGTCCTTTCACCTTTTAGATGAGCTATCTGGAGAATATAAAGTGTGCATGCAAAATATTTAAAATACAACAATAAAAATTATTGCTACTAGAAAACCGGAGCCTTGAAAAATCAAGTTGGAAGAGGTTTTCATCTGTACAAAACTGACCACCTAGAAAAGCATCCCAAGTCCAGTCACCATGAGCATGAGGTTTAAAATAAACATGAAAAAAACTCATGGAGTGAGTAGAACACTTAATTATGACATGTTTAAATGGGTTTTTACGCCCTGGCATCAGAGCAAATGACAAACTTCTCCCCAGCAGGTGTTCAAAAATGTTATCAAAGATTAAGTCTCATTGCTTTTCTCCACCTAATCAGTGGAGATCTCTGGATATATTAATACAATTCTTTCAATTTTTATTTAAACATCAGGTCTGTTGTTTGAATCCTGAGCCAGAGGAGCCCAATAATTAAGTTTTCAGAAACTCCGTGACTTAGAACTAGTAAGATGAAGTTCTCTGTAGAAGTTCTGTTATCACGATGGTAATGAGGCCTTTTCCAAGATTTTGACATGTTAATTAAGTAACATAGCTGCCTGATGTTATGTATTAAAAAATCTTCACTCATTTAATTCTACATAAACATAACAGGTTAACTGGAGAGTCACATGGTGTGTACAACTCACAAATGAATACATGAAACATTTCATTTCTGGGTTGTTTCGAATCAGACTTCCAAATAAAATGACTTAAAAATAAAATAAAATAAAGGGTCTATTAATATACCACGTGCTGTCGAGAGGGCAGCACCAGTGTTATAATCCAATATTTACGAAGCATTTCATTTTTATGTGCTTGATTCTTTGAAATGTAATTGAAGAAATTCTGTAGGGGAAAATCAGATTGAATTTACCTACATCACAGGTGTGTATAGAACGACCCTTTTCTAAAAACCACCAGGGAAGAAATGAGCCATTTAGTGCAAAACTGCCCCCAAATTAAGTTACTCAAAAATGCAGGTGTTTCTAGAATGCTGGGATTATAGTTACCCACGATTCCTAACCCAAACCCACCTTATCAAAGAATGAAAAAATACACGGAAATAATCTGGAAGCCCCTCACCGTATGTAAATACCGAGCCTGTAACCAGTCTACAGAGGCACTGATATTATTGTCCGATTCGACTTCAGTTAATCTAATTTAAATTGAAAACTGGAGATTCAGTGCAGTTAATGCAAATCTTTTTGAGTATCTTTGAGCAGCTCGGATGTGTCAATCTACTGTGTCAGCATTAAATTTTATGAACACTACATAAAAATCCAGTATTTCTCATGAAAAGTTATCACCTTAAATGAGCTGTAAATGTAAAATACACATGGGATTTCAAAAACACAGGTAAAGAATCTCAGTTTTTGTACTGATGATATGCTAAAATGAACATATGTTATATATACTGAATTCAATAAACTATATTATTAAAATTACCTTCACCTGTTGGTTTTACTTATTAGCACATAGCTACTAGCAAATTTAAAATAACACATAAGGCTTGAATTCTATTTCTATAGGACAGTGCTGCCCTAATAAAGTTTTTAGGAGCATAAACTATTAAAATTGTCTAGAGAAAACATCCACTTTTGTCCTTTCAAATGGAATCTTTTTTGTGTGTGTGTGTGTGACTGGTAAGGGGATCGCAACCCTTGGCTTGGCGTCGCCCGCAATGCGCTCCGCCAGTGAGGTCACCAGCCATCCCTATATAGGATCAGAACCTGCGGCCTCGGCGCTCCCAGCGCTGCCCTCTCCTGAGTGAGCCACGGGTTCAGCCCAAATGGAATATTTTCTGACTGCACATTATCATCAATAGCTGTGACGGTGTTAGAAATCACTTAGTTCAATTTCTCTCCAGTTCTGTCTGTCTCCCTCTCTCATGCACAGACACACCTAATTTTACCAGGTGATTTGGTGGACAAAATGGATACAGGAGTGAACAAAGAGTTTGTGTTTTATTAGGGGTAATGACCAAAAAAAAAAAAGAAAAGAAAAGAAAAAAGAAACAAAAAACCCAAAGCAAAATAACTCAAAACAAAAAAAGATCTAGAAAATTAACTTATGATGTAAAAGACAGAAAATGCCAAGACAGTGAGTGAGAAACATTCAGTCATTCAATGACTCCTATTCTGTTCTTTGGATTAAAAATCCAGAATAGCCTTAAAAACAAACCTTCAGACACCAAGAGAAGCCCCCTGCAGGGTTTTCCTTTTCTTCTGCATATTAGAGGCTGCCTTGCTTGTAACAGAGAGAAGATGCTTCCTACGAGTAGAGACACCTACACTACAACAGGCACGTGCATGCCACACAGTGGCTTTGCAAGGACACCAACCACTGAACACTACAGGATGAAACATCTGTCCCAGTTTAGTGGCGCATTCTGGACTGTGGGGGTGAATGAAGCCAAACGGCATGGTACATTAAACGCTGGACGATTTTATAAAATTATTCTTAATGATACCACGTCTCTGGTGCTAAAAATGTTTCATTAAAATAGAACTACCATATAAGCCAACAATCCCTCTTCTGGGCATATACCCAAAGAAAAGCAGTGACTCATCAAAAGATATCTGCGCTCCCATATTCAGTGCAACGTCATTCACAGAAGCCAAGATAGGGAAACACTCCAAGTGTCTGTCAATCAAGAGAAATTGTGATTGATGTACACAAGGGAAGACTATTCAACCACAAAAAAGGACAAAATCCTGCCATTTTCATTGAATTATAGAATTTACATGGATGAACCGAAAGGACATTAAGTAAAATAAGCCAGACACTGGAAGAAGGAAAAAAAAAAAAAAAAAAAAAGCTTCATATCTCACTTACATGAAGAATCTATAAGAAAAAGTCAAACTCATGAAGCAGAGGACAGAATGGTATTTACCAAGGGCTGGGGGTGGGATGGGAAGACGGGGGTTTAGCGGTAAAAAGATGTAGTTATCTTGAACGAGTAAGTCTAGAGATCTAATTAATGCATAGCATGAGGACTATAATTAATCATATTGCATTGTATACTGAAGTTTTGCTAAGAGTATATTTTAGGTTCTCTTACCACACACACACACACAAAGGGGCCTATGTGAGATGACGGGTATGTTAATTGGCTTGAGTGCAGTCATTATTTCAGTGTGTATGGGTATACCAAAACATCGTCATACACCTTAACATATACAGAATTTAAAAAAAAAAAAAAAAAACTACATGAAGATGACCTCAACACGTTCTAAATGTATAATCTGTTCTTGTCAAAGATGATGAATTAAACAAATTCAGCTCTGCCCCCTCCCAAAACCAGTGAAAATCATATAAAGAATTTTTAAAAACTGTAATGCATAAGAATTAAGAGACGGAACAGACAATAGCAGCCCAAATTTGCAGGCTGTTGGGGACACGACCGGTGTAACTGGGAGAGCAGATCCGAGGGTTGCAAGTCGGGGGTGGGGAACGGCAGGTGGAAGGCGTGGTGGGTATAAAACCCTTTGACTCCCACTGTGAGCATGTATGATCGTAATAGAAAAAAAAGCTAACACTTTAAAAGCAACAAAGGAGACAGTATTTTTCTGTAATGTTATACAATAGTATCCTTCAAGTCTGAGATGCGCTTTTCAAGGACAGTATCTTTTGTAGGCTGTAAAAGTGCTGAATCCCAAACAACTTGGACAGACACAAAGACAACACACCTGAAAAACTGTGCTGGGTGACTCCAAAAATGGACCCAGGAATGACAAAGACCCTAACGCTGGACATATCAGTGGTGTGTTTAAGAAATCATTCCAAGAAAAAGAAAATAGTGCACACTCTCAAAGAAGAAACAACACACATTAAAATAATAATAGTGATGATTTCTGGCTGGTACGTTTAGATTTTTATTCACTCACTCTGTTAGTTTTCTACGTAATCCAAATTTTTCTGTGCCTATCACAGAAAAGTGCTTATAGTAAGTTTATTTTATAGTACAGTGTAGAAGCAATATTATAAAAGTATGCACGATAAAAATAAGAAAAATGTTTCCTATTATATGTTTTTTGCTTTTTATCAGCCCTTTGCATTAATGAGCACAGTATCACTATCTTGATATGGTCACATCCTGCTTTTAAGAGCACAATTTCTGACTAAATTTAGCAATCATGGGTCTTTTCTGGTAGTTTAAAATACTTTACCAAAAATCGGCACTTTATTCCTCAAGCTGTCATTCTGAGGCAGTAAAATGACATCATTGCCACCAAATTTATCATGAATAAGGTCTTCCCTGCTCATTTAAAATTCACCGAAAATTCTCACATCAACCCTCCCAACAACATTCTGAAAGCAGTAAAATGATAATCAAAGGTGACTTACGAGTAGGAAAAAATGTAAAGAGTTATTGTCAGTTTGGTCAGCGGACCACATGAGAGAAATATTTTCAACCTTGACATTTCTCAGAACTTCTCTTTTTCACACAGATGCAAATGCTGTCACCAGGGCATTAACTCTCTAATTGGCTTAACACTGCATTTCTTACAGGAAACTGACTGCAACTCACGCCTCGGCTCTTACCCATGACTTTTTAAAATAGTGATGATATACCACATCGCTCAGATATCTTTGAAACCATAGTAAGAAACTTAAAAGTTCTTTGTGAAGTATAAATTTACATATACAGTGTCAAGCTTGCAGAATTGGTCATATTTACAGGATCAAATGTCCTGTAACAGTCTGGTGGCTGGATACGTCACCTTTCTACTGGTGGTACCTACTGTCCGTGTGAGATATAAGGAAGGACACGGAAGGTCATATTAGAGCAGCTGAAGCAAAGTTACTGGTCCTACCAGGACCAAACAAGGGAATCCCAGGCATTAAAAGCACCTGTGCTCGCGGGGAACTGAAAGCAGAGTGCTGGACATGAACGCTCACGGCAGCGTGACTCACAGTGGCCAGGAAGTGGACAACCAGAATGTCTACCAGTCAATGAGCAGGTCAGCTCACTGTGGTCTGTCCATACAGTGGAATATCACTCAGCTGTGAAAAGGAGTGCAGCTCTGATAGACATTACGACAAGAACGAACCTTAAAAACGTGTGCTCAGTGACAGACGACAGACACAGAAGACCACATAGTGCATGACTTCATCGACGCAAAATGTCCAGAACAGGCAAACCCACAGAAAGCAGACTGCTAGTCGCCTACCTAGGGCTCAAGAGGATGAGGGGCTAGAACAGGATAACGAAATGATCCTGGCCTTCTTTCTGAGGTGATGGAAATGACTTCGGGGGTGGGTGCACATATCTACGAATATACTACAAACCATCCAATTGTACACTTTACATGAGTGAATTTACGGCGTGTGAATGATATCTCAGTAACGCTAATAAAAAATTTTAAAAAAACGAAAATGGTGCAGGTGGGTAGGTAAGGATGTAAAAGGAGCCTCCCAGGAGAGGTGAGCGGTCAGGCGACCAAGGTAACGATCAGGCAGTACAACACACCTGACCACAGGTGTCTCTGTGCCTAGAAGAGGTGTCGGATCATGAAGCGAAGGATGCCCAAGCATCGGGTTCCATGCTTGCCCGAGCCTTTCTGGTACCTAATTTTGACTTGTGGTTTATTCCTTTTTTCCTTAAGAAGGAATCTAAAAACTATATATGCTTCAAGACACACCTGGAACCTTGACCCACCTCTGGTTCCTGGGATCCTTTAGCACCATCTTTTTCTTTATCATGCTTCTCAAATTATGTTTTCATTTGCTTTAAGAAGAATAATTTTTTCTCCTATATATAAATATCTAGAGGTGATTAAGGTAAAATGAGGTCACTAGGGTGGGCCCTAATCCAATAGGACTGGTGTCCTTACGAGAAGGGGAGATTAGGACACAGACACACATACACAGAGGGACGACCATGTGAGGACACAGGGAGAAGACGCTGTCTACAAGCCAAGGAGAGAGGACTCAGGAGAAACCAGCCCTGCCACGCCTTGATCTCAGACTTTAGTTTCCGAGACTGTGATAGATAAATGTCTGTTTTTTAAACCACAGTCTGTGGGACTTTGTTATGCCAGATCAAGCAAACTAACGCAATTGTGTAAATACCTATGTAATAAATCGAAAATATTTATACATGCACATGTTATAGACTAAATATCTGCATCCCTCCAAAATTCCTGTATTGAAATCCTCACCCCCAAGGTGATGCTATTAGGAGATGGAGCCTTTGGTAGGTGATGAGATCATGAGGGTGGAGTCTCATGAATGAGATTAGTGTCCTTACAAAAGGACCCCAAGGAGCTCCCTTGCCCCTTCCACCATGTGAGGACACAAGTGAGACAGTGCCATCTGCAACCTAGAGGCGGCTCCTCACCAGACACTGACCATGCTGGCACCCTGGTCTCAAATTTCCAGCCTCCAGAACTGTTGCCGCCCCCACCCAAACTCTGACAATTTGTTAATGCAGCCTTAACTAAGACGACATGTGACGGGTAATGGGATGTGCCAACTTGACTGGACTATGGGGTGCCCAGATACTCAGTTAAACATTATTTCTGTGTGTGTCTGTGAGTATATTTGTGGAAAAGATTAGCACTTGAACCTGAGGACTGAGTAAAGCAGATGGTCCTCCCCAGTGTAGGTGGTCTTCATCCTATCCATTTAGGACCTGAACAGAAGAAAAAGGTACAGACAGAGAATTTGCTGTCCCTGCCTCAGCCTGAACTTGTCCTGCCCTCAGACTGGGATTTACGCCCTTGGATCTCCTTGGTGTCTTGCTTACAGAGGGGCAGGTTCTGGGACTTAGCCTCCATAATTACCTGAGCCAATTCCTTATTTTTTATATCTCCAATTGGTTCTTTCTGGAGAACCACGATTAATATTACACACACACACACCAAAAAATGTAATACTATAATATTACATATATCATATATTTTATATTAAGTGTATTATGTACATGCATATAATAGATACATATAATAGAACCCATACACAGTCATGTGCCATTACATTTATATTGTCATTATATTTAATTGTTAAATATAATGACATTTTGGTCAACGAGGGACCACATATGCAATGGTAGCTGGAGCAATAGGCTGTACCGCACAGCCTAGATGTGTAAGTGGGCTACACCACTGATAGATTTTGGATGTGTTGTCCCCTCCAAAACTCATGTGGAAATCTGATCCCCAATGTGGCAGTGTTGGGAGCTGTTTGAGTCATGGAGGCGGGTCCCTCATGAATGGATTAATGCTCTCTCTAGGTGGGGGGATTAATGAGTGAGTTCTCGCTCTATTAGTTCCCATGAGAGCTCGTTGCTTGAAGAGACCCTGGCACCTCCTCTGTCTCTCTCTCTTGCTTCCTGTTGCCATGTGATCTGCTTGTACCTGCCAGCTGCCTGCCACTTTCCACCATGAGTAGAAGCAGCCTGAGGCCCGTGCCAGATGCAGCTGTCCCAGAATCATGAGCCAAATAAACCTCTGTTCTTTATAAATTACCCAGTCTCAGGTACTTCTGTTATAGCAACACAACAACAAACTAATACAACCATCTGGGTTTGTGTAAGTACCATGTATGAGGTTTGCACAACGATGAAATCATCTAATGACACATTTCTCAGAAAGTAGCCCCTTCGCTAAGTAACACGTGACTATACATAATAGAAACAAATCACTCTGTGTGTGTGAGTGTACATATTACACACGCAACTTTAAAAGGTCTTTTGTATCCCAATCACTGTGGATCTATTTTACATTTAGGTCAACCCAAACTAAGATAAGCACATTTCCATTGTTGAACTAAAATAAGGAAATGTCATGATTTGATTTATTCCACAGTGGGGGTGAGGAAAAGCAACTTCCCATCGACCCACACCTTGGGGGCAATCCCAGCTCACCTACAATGAGCTGTGCTATGCATTACAGCATGGCACAGCCATCAATCCTCCTTGCAGGTCCTCTGCATGTGTGAGAGCTTACACGTGGGCTACAAATCCTGCCCTGCCTTACCACCACAACGATCCACACCCTTCCTAATGTTCCAAGTTAATCCGCTCAGCGTTCACGTTCCTCATACCTGTCTACCAGCTTCTTTGCAAACCCGAAGTCCGTGAGCTTGATGTGGCCTTCTCTGTCCAGCAGGATGTTTTCCGGCTTCAAGTCCCTGTACACGATTTCCTTTGAGTGCAGGTACTCAATGGCACAGATGATCTCCGCGGAGTAGAAGAGCCCCGTGGCGGCGGGGAAGCGCCCGCGGTTCCGCAGGTAGCTGAAGAGCTCTCCACCTGGCACGAACTCCATCAGCATGTACAGGAATCGCTCGTCATGGCAGGTCCAGAACCTGCAAGAGACCAGCACATGCTTGAGGGTCACGCCACTGACAGTCGAGGAGATGCCCGTTCACACAGATGTTAAGATTATAAATAGATGTTAGGACAAGGGTACACATAGATGTCAAAATATGGGAATAAGTAAATGTTAGGATATAGGTATAGACAGATGTTACATATGTGTATAGACTGATGTTAGGATCTGGGAATAGATAAACATCAGGATATAGGTAAAGATAGATTTTAAGAAGTGACAGATATTAAGATACAGGTTAGATAGAGGTTGTCTTAATCCATTGTGACTATCACAACAAAATTACCATATACTGGGGACTTATAAGCAACAAACTTTTATTTCTCACAGTTTGGAGACTGGACGCCCACGATCGAGGCATGGCAGATTTGGTGTCTGGTAAGAACCGGCTTACTGGTTCATAGATGGCGCCTTCTCACTGTGTCCTCACATGGTGGAAGGGGTGAGGGGGCTCTCTGGGGGCTCTCTTATAAGGACACTAATTCCATTCATGAGGCTGCACATCGTGACCTCATCACCTACCAAAGGTCCCACCTCCTAACCCCATCACCTTTGGGGTGAGAATTCAACATAGGAGTTTGGGGGGGGCCGGGGGGTGAGACACAATCATTCCAACCACAGCAGATGTTAAGGTTTGTGTATCCAGTTGAATGCACCAAGCTCCCATGGTCTTGGAATGAATAAAGAGTAAATATCATGTCCTGTTGATAAACCAGATAACAGTGTGTTATGGGCTGAATTATCTCCCCCAGTATTTTATATGTTGAAGGCCTAACCCTCACTACCTTCAGAATGTGACTGTATTTGGAGATGGGGTCTTTACAGAGGTGATTCAGATCAAAGGAAGTCACTAAGGTGGGCCCTGATCCAATAGGACTAGTGTCCTTATAACAAGAGGAGATTAGGACACAGACACCTACAGAGGGATGAGCACGTGAGGATACAGGGAGAAGATGGTGTCTACATGCCAAGGAGAGAGACCAAAGGAGAAACCAGCCCTGACGCGTCTTGATCACGGACTTCCAGCTTCCAGAACTATGACAGAATAAATTTCTGTTTGTTAAGCCGCCCAGTCTGTGGCACTTTCTTACGGTAGCCCTAGAAAATAAATATATAGTCATCTGCTCCGTAACAACACTTCAGTCAATGACAGACCGCATATATGATGGCGGTCCTATAAGATTATAATAGCTGTTCCACACACCCTAGGTGCGTAGTAAGTTTAGCTCTGTTTAGAGAAGAAAAGGCAGAAATGAGTTGAGAAGGAAACCATAGAGGTGAATGAAAAGAGAAGATGCTGGGACCTGGCTGTATTGTACAAGTCTTGGCAAAAGAAACAAATACCTTCTTGAGAAATAGGTGTTGAACATGAAAGAAAGTTTTCACATGAAGGAGATGTGGGGAAAAGAGAAGCGAGATGTGCAAGTAAGGACTGTTTCCTGAGAGGACGCAGAAGACACAAGCTTGCCTACGACCCAATAAGCACATGAGAAGGTGGCCCAGTGAAAGGCACCCGACAGGACTGGGAAGACACAGGATGAGTTTAACCAAGACCAGGACATGAGAAGTCCTTGTATTTTCTCTGATGTGGACCATGCAATGGATGCTTCCCTCCAAAGCTGATCCCAACAATCTGCAGCCACCTCGTCTACACAGAGAACAAAATGGTGCCCAGGAGACTGGAGGGTCTACCAGATGGTCGTGTCTACCGGGAGGAGCCATTCCAATAAAACAGTGAAAAAAATGAAGCAAAAGCACATGAGGAGAGAGCTTGCAATGATGCAGAAATTCATTCAAGGGAAACTCATGCAGAAATAATCATATGCAGTGGTCAGCAAAGTAGCAGATCAATAAAAAGATGTGGTTGTAGGCAGGAATATGCCCCATTGTGGAAATGATAAACTTTACTCTGCCAAAGAAGAGCACTGATTTAAAAAGGGAAAAAAAAGGGGTGGGGGGGGGCCGGCCCGTGGCTCACTTGGGAGAGTGTGGTGCTGATAACACCAAGGCCACAGGTGTGGATCCTACATAGGGATGGTCGGTGAGCTAACTGGCTGAGCGTGGTGCTGACAGCACGAAGGCAAGGGTTGCGATCCCCTTACCAGTCATCTTTAAAAAAAAAAAACACTACTCTGAATTTCAAATTAATGTTTATTTCACCAATCACAATGCTTATATGTGCAGTTGTCCCTTGGTGTCCATGGGGAACTGGTACCTGGACCTCCTGTGGATACCAACATCTGTGAATGTTCAAGTCACCAATACAAAATAGTGTACTACTTGTGTATAACCTACACACCTCTTCCTGTATACTTTAAATCATCTCTAGCTTACTTATAATACTTAATATGTAAATGCTATGTACTGTATTTTTTACTTGCATTATTTTTATTGCTATACTATCATTTTTTATTTATATTTTCATATATTTTTGACCTGCAGTTGGTTGCAAGCATAAAGCCCACAGATACAGTGGGCCACCTGTATTAGCAAAATATTGTATCCTAACCTAACTGTCCATCGATGGACAACTGGATAAGGAAAATGTGGTATATCTACACAATGGAATACTACGCAGCCATAAAAAAGGAAATCCTGCCATTTGCAGCAACACGGATAAACTCAGGGAAACTTACATTAACTGAAATAAGACAGGCACAGAAAGAGAAATACATGTCCTCACTCGTAAGTGGGAGTTTAAAAAAAGAAAGGAAGTAAGAAAGATACAACAATCACTACAATACGTTCAACTTTCAGAAGGAGAGCTCAGAACTGAGACCAGAGGTAGGAAAGTGGAAGGGGGAATGGGGCTTAGTGAGAAATTCGTAAAGAGCTACAAAAAACGATGACATTGTGTAATGCTGAATGTACTAAGCTCCTGATTTGAGCATCACATCTTGCACACAGGTATTGATATTCAACTCTGTACCCCACAGATATGTACAATTATGTTTTAATAATAAAATATATATACACACAAACACGTATATACCGGTATCCTATGCAAGACTTTTACCTAATGTACATTTAAGTTTGCAGACTTTCCATAATAATGCTGGGGTTGGGGAAGTAAGTCCTTCCACCTACAGGTGTCATATAAAAAAGCCTTCTTTGCTCTTTATTGCTGCTAGATTTCTGCCACTCAGGCTGCCCTACTACCTGAAGGGAGTTCAGGGATAGGCGTTTCCTTTTTCAGTTACCTGAAGGCTGTCCATCTGTCTCCCGTTTCCCCACCAACTTCTCACAACTCGGCAAGTTCAAGATTTGTGGTTTTGAGGCAGAGAGATGCAGAAAGCACAGGAAGATGTCGGGGTGGGGCGGGTGGCTACTGCTGTTGCTATTTCCTGGAAAAATCTTCTACTGTTAGAAAGACTTATCAGATACCCACATTCCTTCTGTCTTAAAGTCGAGATCTCGAGTTGTTTTTTTCTGGCTGAATGCCTTATTTTTTTCTGCTTTGCATCCTGACTCATGTTACAGGAGAATTCCTTTCTGTAATGTGTCATCGTTAAGCACACAGTATTTCAAATGCATGAGTCGAACTGTACTTTTGTGGATGAGCATTGAACCCAAGCACAATTTCATCACTCTGGTGGGGAAATATGTTCCCAGGTCCAAATAAAATCCTTCTGGTGAACTTGTACAATAAACCTCTACAAGAGTGGGTGACTTTCTAGATTTCTTTAGGGCAGCATGGACATTTAGCTGGAACTCACCAGCACAGGCGTGATGAAGCAGGATTTGGGAGTAGGATGAAGCTCTTGAAAAGACCCTAAAAGGGCAAGACTGTGAAGACTATTTACTACAATTGTAAATTTGCTTGAAAAGGTATAGGAATATAGGAAGTCTTCAGAAAGTTCAAGAAAAGATTTGTATTACCTTTTAATTCTATTTTTCCACGAACTTTTTGAAGTACCTCATACACAGCCCTATTTCCACCAGCCACAGTGCATACACCCACATGCAAATATACACAGTCCTCATTAACCGGTATGCAATAAATTCTTTGGGTGCATACGATAGCCACCCCTATCTTCCCAACACCAGGGGAATAATCTGCCCAGACCCTCTTAAAAACAACATATCACACTGTGCACCTGAACGTCACCCTTTGGGGGCATCAGATATCATTAACGATGGTGTAAGATCAGAACCAAGTCTTGAGAATGTTCGAATGAAAGAACTTTCCAGATTAAGCAAGTATGTGAAATAGGTCAACCCCTAATAATACTATGTGTGGAGACCACGTGATTCCAACAGCAGCCGTGGGTCAAAGATCTCAGATTTGGCCACCAGGGTTCCAGGTGAATTTGTAATTTCATCCAGGGATAGGTTGATCAATACAGGAAGAAAGTCAGGGCTTCATGTCAAGTGTTTAAAAAAAACAAAAGTTATTGAGTAAGGAAAACTGCCCAGATGCATAAGGATGTATGAAAACATGTCTATTCCACAAGTGCTGCAGATAAATCAAATGCCAAAGACAGCGTTAATCATATTTACAACGTGGATACATCATTTTTACCTAAATGCCTCACACTGATCATGACCATTCATCAGCATCTTTGAGAAGTAACAGTTTGCAAATCAAGGCACTCCATAGCAAGTGGAAAAATATGACCATGAGAAAAACAAAAATCTAGAAGATTCTAATTCCCCTGCCCTTCCAATCACTGAAGTTAAACCAATATTATAAGAAAACAATGACACATCCTTCCTTTAAATCCCCACTAATAAGACTTTTCCTGCACAGACAGAATTTGTAAAGAGCTGGATGTTATTAAAGATAGGACCAAAATGTTTGAAGAGATGGTGCCTCTACTAATCCCCCAAAAGCTTACAGAAATGAAGTCCTTATTTGGGGCTTGTGTGTTGATAGGATGAATTCTAAGTGACCCCAGATGGAGTCAAATCTCAGTGTAGAAAATAAGAAACAGGATTAATTACATCAGTCAATCCACTTGGTCAAATAATTCCCATTAATTGCAGGACTCCATCCCTTGCATTGAATTGTTAAGAGGTAAAAGTTATAGGGCAAAAAGAGATAAGAGAGTTTATCACAATGGATGTGGAAAAAAAAAAAAAAAGGAGCATGTTCCCAATCTGACACTTCGTTCGTGTATAAATCTCACTTGAGCAAGATCAGTTGGTAACTCAAGAATCACATTCTTTATTGACCGCCACAAATTTTAGACAGGGACCCACCAGGTGCCAGGTAAGCAGCTGGTTGTTATAATACTGGAGAAGTCAGATCCTGCTTTGACCAGCATGAGTTTTGTGGGCTGGAAAGGAAACAGACAAGCAGAAACACAGACGAACAGCCAGGGTGAGTCTCTACAACAGCAGGTGGAAGGTGGTGACCGAGCATCAGGCGACATCCCTCCCAGCACGGCTGGAGGTTACAGGAAAACTGGGGAGGGACACAAAGAAGGCTGGAGACTGAGGCACCTGCGGAACCCTGGGGCTGTGGAGGCAGAGCAGTTGTAGTCTGTCGTGCATGGGGAGAAAACCCTCTGCTGGGATTTGAAGGCAAAGGAGGACACTGTGTGGTTTTCATTTCCAAAAGAAGACCTGGGCTGCTATGGGAGGATAGGGCTGAGCCCCGAAGAGATCATTATGGACAGAAGACTCCTGAGCAGACGCGACCGAAGTGGACAAACTTTGGCGATGTGTTTTAGGATTGGAGTGTGCAGGATTCTGGGCTAGAGAAGGGAATAAGCAACGGCGCCTAGGTGGGACCCATTTTCGAAAATCGGGGTGGGGGGCAACGAAAAGGTGCAGAACTCAGTTTTGCACACAACGGTCCTGTGTTGCCTGGCGGGGGCATCTGCACAGCACGGCCCACAGCAAATAGGATGCACATGTCTATCCCAGCGGGCAGCAGGTGGGTTTTGAGCCCAGCCGTGCAGCAAATGCATGATCCTGCAGGATGACAGAGTACAGGGGCTGTCATTTCCCACCATGGGGTCCAGAAAAACAGTCACTGGGGAGCTCAGACAAAGCACCACACCCTTCCTCCCCTCCTATGCACCTCTGCCTTGCACGGTTGAGCTTCTCTCCAGGGAAAAGTAGGGCACCTGGCGTCCCCGCTCTGCTTGCCTCACACTCTGGCTGTCCATCCCAGGACATCTGCTCTCCAGAAAGCCTGAGACGGGATCTCCACGATGTTGACATGAAAATAGTAAGACGTGAATAAGTGTGCATGCTATGGAGGGAGGGAGGGAGAGAGAGAGAAAAGAGTGCACGCCCGTGCAGGTTTTTAAGCACAGGGACGAGTACAGGAGGATCAAGACCAGGCTGTCAAATACGGTCACCTGGAGATAAGGTATGCTGGGAGCAGAGAGAAAAATGCATGAGGCAAACCGAAAACAAATAAATAAGACGAAAAGCATGCATGAGCACCCTCCACCAGAGGGAAGGTGACATCATCACATATCAGAAATGTGTCCAAGAAGTTGAAAGCAGACAGACCAGCAGAGATTTGCACACGACGTGCGCTGCAGCATTGCAACAGCCAAGAGGTGGAAACAGCCCCAGCGTCCATCGCTGGATGAATGAACAAACAGAGCGTGCTGTCCACGCGCAGTGGGGTACCATGCAGGGTTAGAAAGGCAGTTGTGACACGGGCTACAGCACAGATGAACCTGGGGGACAGGATGTTCAGTGACAGAAGCCAGTCACAGAAGGAAGAATCCTGCAGGATTCCACGTACAGGGGGTCCCTAAAGTCGTCAAACCCAGAGACGGAAAGTAGCGGGGGCTTTCTGAGAGCTGCAGGAGGGAGTATGGGGGTCACTGTTCAATGGGTTTGGGGTTTTGGTTTGGAAAGATGAAAGAGTTCTGGAGATGGTGGCTGCACCACTGTGGGAAGGTCCTTAATGCCACTGAGCTGTGCACTTAAAAATGGTTAAGATGGTAAACTTCCTGTGATGCACATGTCACCACAATTTTTAAAATTAAATGTTATGCTGCATGGAATTATAACAAAATAAAAATTAAAAGATAAATTTTAAAAAGCGTACTTACGCTATGAATCTATGACTAGGAAAAAAAACAGTCAATGTAAGGAAAAAAAAAAAAAAAAAAGGCGGGCGGGCTGGTTAGTTCAGTTCCTTAGACAAGGTGTTGTTATAACTTCAAGGTCAAGGGTTCCGATCCCCGAACCAGCCAGCCACCGAAAAAATAAACAACTAAATAAAATTTAAAAATAAGTTAAACCACAGTCAACATAAACAGTTAACAACGAACGGGAGGTTTCCAGCTCCTGCCCCTCCCCGGAACCGCAGCTGAGACCTGCTCCCTGCTCATCTCTAGCTCTCAGCAGCACTTGCCATCTGCAAATCTAATCCATTGGGTTTAATCAGTTGGTTTTGGCTGCCAAGTCTCCAGTCTCCAGTGTTTTTAACAAACAGGCATTCCAGACTGACTTGTGTCAAGATACCTAATCGATAAGTCAGTCATTATTTCCTCAAATGCTGTAATAAAGCTGGACTTTAGCCACGAAAAACAGAAAATCAGCTGCGTTACCCTATCTCCCCCAGCTCCATCTCTCTGTGCAACCTGAGGCTCTGGAACCTTCCTCCTACTTTCCGACACTGGTAAACAGCCCTTTCCCTGGGGTGACCTGACTCGCTCTGCCTCCCCATCCCCCACCCCAGGAGTCTCCTGCCCTCAGTGGCTCCATCCAATGACAACGTTTAAGACAAAGCTGCCTACGGGTCATCTGCACTCAGAGGATCCCAATCTAGAATCCACTGTCTCTCCCAAACACACTGCAAGGTCAGGCCCCCTCCACCTCTTTGAAGCTTCACTCCCACTGTGACTGTTCAGGGTGGGAAATCCTATTACGGCAATCGAAGTGTGGGGCCTCGAAGATGTGGTTAAATGGAGGTCAGGGGTGTGGTTCTGAGGGGTTTAAAAGGAGAACAGGTGAAGAGATTAGTCTCTCTCTGCTCTGCTTTTTTCTGCCATGTGAGACCCTTGGGTCATTGTTGCCACCACCAAGACCTATCTCACCAGATGTGCTCCCTGGACCGTGGACTTCCCAGCCTCCAAAACTGTAAGCAATAAATTTTATTTTCTTATAAATTGCCCTACAGAGCTGATCACTCCCCCCCTTGTGCTGAACCAGTGACTTTTCTTATCCTGCCCAGTTCCCCTGAACACAAAGCACCCAAAGCCCTTTCCTATCTGTGACCCTTGTATCTAGCAAAGAATGTCATTCAGGAGACTATATTTTTACTCTCTTGTGAAAAATTATACCTCTCTTTTGTAAGGATCCACCTTGCCCCCAAAAACTCAAACATGCATTTCATCACTTCCAAACAGAGAACAGGAGAGGGAAAGATTTGGAAGGAGGCTGGCTTGCTTCTGTGACAGCTGTTTCTTTGCAGGCAGTGGTGAACACACAGGAAAGGAGGGCTATTTCTAGATGTTCGTGTTTAATATTCAACTAGGGAGAGGGCAAAAAAGTCAGAACACAGTGTTCTTTCCTCCTCAACTCCCAGGAAAACGAAGTAAGGATTTTTACAACTACCTTCCAAGTGCCGATGACGATGGAGACCAGGCTCGAGTCTGTCGACATCAAAAAAAACATCTTTCCTTGAAGCTGGGCACATACACTCTCCCCTAGGAAGGGACCGAGGCCTGAATTGCTCTCAGTGGAGACACAGCTGTGATTCCATCAGTCACCAGGAGGACGTGTCCTGGAGTTGACAGACCTCTTTCCTTCCGAGGTCTGTAGAAGAACGCCAGTTAAACGCTTTAATGACACGCCCAACCCACTAACTTGGCTCTGCTCCTGGGCAATGAATAATATGGAGCTGGAATCATTGTTTGGCCCACAGGTTAATCACTAGCCCAGAATAATGGGACTCCAAGCTCGGGGATGGTTCACAAAAAAGGATAAAAGGGACTCCACACCCCAGGTAATCTCTGTCTGCAACCCTACCACGGTGGCTCTCAACTGAGGAGATTCTGACCCCCAGGGGACCCAGGGCAATGTCTAGAGACATTTTTGGCTGAGACGACTGGAGAAAGGATGCATCTGGCATCTGGTGGGTGGAGCCCAGGGGCGCTGCTCAATACCCTGCAGTGCACGGGACGGCCCCACCACAGTCATCCAGCCCCACATGTCAGCTGTGCTGAGGCTGAGAGACTCTTGGCATGAGAAATTCTATCCACCTGTTACCTATCTATCTATCTATCTATCTATCTATCTGTCATCTACCTATCGATCAATCATCCACCTATCTCATCTAAATCTACCTCATTTCTTATCTACATATCTATCATCCATCGCCTATTTAAGTATTATCTACCTATTTATGATCACCACCTACCTACCAAAGCATCCTTCTGTCTTCTCTCTGCTGCACTGGTCTGTACCCATAGATGACTTTGCCCCCTGGGGGTGGTTAAACAATATCTAGAGACACTTTCGGTTCTCACCACTGGGAAGGAATGCTCCTGGCACCCAGAGCGTAGAGACCAGAGATGCTGCCCGACGTCTTATAATGCACAGCACAGCCCCCATCACAAAAAATTCATCTGGTTCCAAACCTCAATCAACAGTCCTGAGGTTGAGAAACCCTGCTCTGGATCTAAACTCTAAGAGGTCATTAATGTCTGTATGCATAAAGCGTAAAGGATCGTGGTGTCTGAGTGGACCAGAAGACTTTCCCCCCATCAACCCTGACTTTGTCACAACTCTTCTGCACCCTGCATAGTGAGTCACTCAGCTCTTATAAAAAATTCTCTTCTACCCTGGCTAAGCTGACCTTGGGAAATGGCATTATCCCTGGACAAATTGTGGTCTTTAATGAGCATTTCACGAATACCCTGGTATCTTTTCAAACACACGACCTGTAGCAGCTCAAATATTGAACTATGATAATGTCATATGCAAACGTGCCAGATCCTCCAAGTGGAACTTCAAACTCCAAATTGTCATGGTTCAACTCGGTTCTGGCCGTCATCAGCATTACATGCCGTTTCAAGAAATTTAAGAAAAACGTGCCTGATGCTTCTGGAAAATGTGGAAAACATGTACTGGGCAAAGCGACTCATGTTTAGAAGCAAGCACAGCTGGGGGGATTAGACACGCTGTTCACTAATGGTGAGCATGTGCTGCTGGAAACCCCTCAGTGTCTTTCACATAGGATTGGCCAGGTACAGTGCAATCTCCGTGTAATGTATAGCGAACTCCAAGCACCTGGCTGCACCAGGTCAACCTTCAACTGCTTCTTAAGCCCACCTGATCCCTCTGGTGATAATGCACAGAAAAAACAAAATGCTGTGAGTCCATTATAATAAGATCCCAGTGCACGGAGACACCTACTCTTAGCACATCAATAAGCAGGCGTTACGGGCTGCGGTGTCTGCCTCCAAACTTCCAATGTTCAAGCCCTAAACTCCAGGACTGCAGAATATCATTGCATTTGGAGACGGGGTCTTTAAAGAGAAGATTAAAGTAAAATGAGGTCACTAGGGTGGGCCCTAATCCAACAGGACTGGTGTCCTTATCAGAAGAGGGGATTAGGACACAGACACGCACAGAGGGACGACCATGTGAGGACACAGGGAGAAGACACCGTGTACAAGCCAAGGAGAGAGGCTTCAGGAGAAACCAGCCCTGTTGATGCCTTGATCTCAGCCTTCCAGCCTCCAGAACTATCAGAGAGTAACTGTCTGTTGTTTAAGCCTCCCAGTTGGTGGGACTTTGTTATGGAAGCCCGAGCAGACTCACGCAATGAACCTATAAATCCAATGTACTGTTTACATTTCTCACTTTCATCTCTCTTTTGATTAAATGGAAGCTGTTAAGGGCTGAACTGTGTCCTCCTAAACTTCATGTTAAAGTCCTAACCCCCAGGATCTCAGAATGGGACTGTACTTGGAGACGGAGACTTTAAAGACATGGTTAAGGTAAAATGAGGTCACTAGGGTGGGCCCTGATCCAATAGGACTGATGTCCTTATCAGAACAGGGGATTAGGACACAGACACGCACAGAGGGACGACCATGTGAGGACATGGGGAGAAGACGCTGTCTACAAGCCAGACAGAGGCCTCGGAAGAAACCACCCCTGCCACGCCTTGATCTCAGATGTCCACCCTCCAGGACTGTGACAGAATAAATGTCTGTTGCTTAAGACTCTAGTCTGTAGTCCTTTGTTAGGGCAGCCTGAACAGAGCAATACGTTAGGCAAATTCATTTTCTCTAATTTTTGGATAAAGGTCACCTGGAAATTTATTTAACTACTAAGGCTCTAAAGGATCCCCTGTAGACCATAATTCCAAAGACTTTCATGACAGCCATGGACATAGAGGTGTGCCTGATTTTCTGCACTATTTCAAGACTTTGGGGAAAACAAACACTGATCAAAACCTGTGGGGAAATTTTAAATGAGCTCCTGCCACACTCTTCTACAACAGAGTGTATGTAATCCTCCTGAGAATAATGCCTCAAGTTGCCTTAAAGTCCACGTACACTTAAATGATGAGGAAAAAGTCTGGCCCCTCTGCCACCACACCATTTGGACCCGACCCATGAATAATAGAACACGTCTGCCTGTAAGCGGCACTCAGAGCAAGCCCTGGGGACACAGGATAATCCAGGAAGCATCCAAACTGTTCCATTATGGAGTTATCAGGGTGCCAAGAAATGTCTCTCCTTAAAAGATAAAAATAAACCCATGAAGATAAGCTTGGGTTGAATTTTATTCCATGAAACCAGGGCTTAGAGACTTTGTGAATATAAACAACAACTGATCCTTAACTAAAAGCACGAAACAACAAAATGAGAATGAGGTCTAGTGACCTCTGTCCCTGGGGACCCCACCTTGTCTGATAAGGAAGAGGCTGCTGAGCTCTCCGGCATGAGGAAAGCAGAATTATCTGACTACCACTGTGTTTTGCAAGCTCCTCCCTGTCTGTTTTTAACTTGCAAAAGCTCAAGAATTCTATCCTGGGGACTTGCTGGATCTGTGCACGCAACCCAACCCTACACTCATGAAAATCCTGCATGGGAGCCTGGATTTTTTTTTTTTTAACTGTAAAGCACAAGGGAGCCCCTCCTCCAGAAGCTGAGAGGGCGTGTGTACTAGTCTCTGAGGGCTGCTGTAACAAACTACCATACACCTTAGGACAGCAGGAATTGATTCTTTCAAGATTTTGAAGTCGCAAATCAGAAGTCCAATATCAAGGTGTCAGCAGGATGGGTCTGAGGGAGAACCTGGTCCATGCCTCTCTTCCAGGTTCTGGTGTTTGCCAGAAACCCCTGGTGTTCTTGGCTTATGGATGCATCTCTCTGATCTCTGTCTTCATGTGGTCCTCTCCTGTGTGTGTGTGTTTGTGGCTTTCCCCTTCTTTTAAGTCATACTGGATTAAAGGCCACCCTTACTGCTGTAAACCTCACCCTAACGTGCATCTTAATTACATTTGCAAAGACCCTATTTCCAAATAAGCTCCCAGTCCCAGGTACCGAGGATGAGGACTTCAACATGTCGTTTTAGGGGCCACAGTTCAACCCACAAGAAGGAAGTGTTGCCAGAATGGCAGGCCCTAGCCCAAGCTTCTATGCACACCCCACAATACCACGCTGAGGACACCTGCACCTGAGAAAAGACAGAATCAAGTGAACAAGACAGGGTAGCGCCCCTACTGTCCACTTGTGGTCATGGAAAGAACTCCTCCCACTTGCTTCTTCACCCGTGTCAAAACTTGTTCCTTCTCAACAGCAATGTCTGAGGCCTGCTGTTTTCACCCTCAACTGTGTTTCTCCCCATGTCCTCCAGATTTCACAGCAAACACATCACAGACCGTAAAAAGCTCACCTATAAACACCGTCTGGAACATGCCCTGTTTGTGTTTCTTACTTTGGAACTTAATTTGTTTCAGAAAAGTCCAAGTTTCAGTTGGCCGAAAACATGTGAGAACAATTTGTCATATTATGACGGGGTCCACATCTCCCTTAGAAATTATTTAAAACCCTAGAGAGCTAATGTGCTCTCCCCCAAATCACAATTTTAGCTTACAGAAGAGAAATAATTAGAAGGTATTCTTAATCACCAGAGGAAAATCTATACATACTACAGTTTTTAATCATCGCTGTCCCACTACTGGCCTAGTGAGAGATGTTGGCTCTACAATGGACCAGCTAGTTTTGCTTCCTTGACTCAGAAGCAGATCTGTGGACCCCTCCACGTCAACATGAGATCATCTTTTAGCTCCGTAAAGCAACACAGGACAAAAGATGAAGTGTTTCTCTATCCCCCTCATTTAAGGTGCAACCTGTCCCTACTCTGGGAAAGATGCTATTTGGGGCTCAGAGGGCCTATTGCTCAGATAGCTTTACATTTCAAGGCGAAGGCAAACAGGGCACTTTCCGGTGTTGGGGTACACACAAGATGCTTCCATAACACGGCAGAGGCACCCATCTCCATAGGTAGACAGGTGCAGCACAGAAGAGAGGCGGGTGCTGTTTAGGTACGATGGGTGAAGAGCAGAGGATGGATGCATTTCAGGGAGGGATGGCCCAGGAGAAGCTCCAGAGTGCTGACATGGACAGAACCATCCATGTATTACTGTAGATCACTTTCCACGATTGGATCATAAAGGAAAGATCAGTAGGAAAAGTGACAGACTTGTAGGGAAAACCAGAGGCCAGTCCACGATGAGACTTTCAAAGGATCCTAAGTCACTGGGGCTTTACACAGGAATTCACAGGGGACTTAAAAGGAGAAAAGCGGGTCATTGGACAGGTATTTGAGGAAGACCTATATGGTTATAAATTGAAGAAGTTCTTCAAATAAAGCAAGGGTGGGAGGGAATGGCCAGCTAAGAGGCCAGTGGAGAAACCAGGGAGGAGAGACGGGCCCATATGAGGCACAGGTTGTGTGGGTGGGTGGGAGAGAAATTACTGGCAAGATGGCAGAGAAGACATGGGAATTGGAGGGAAGGCACCCATGTATGGGGGAAGAGAGACATTTGGGTGGAAAGTGATCTTACCCTATGGCTACAGTCTCAGTGTTGACGTCCACCCAAAATTCCTACGTTGGAACCTAATACCCAATGTCATAGTAGTAAGAGGTAGGGTCATTAGCAGATGATTAGGTCACAAGAGCTCTACCCTCATTAATGGGACCAGTGCCCTTATAAAAAAAGGCTTGAGGGAGCCTCTTGCTCCTTTCAGTACATGAGGACAGAGCAAGAAGGCACCATCTATGAACCAGGAAGCAGGTCCTCACCAGACACCCACTCTTCCGTGTCTTGATCTTGGACTTCCAGCCTCCAGAGCTGTGAGCAATAAATGTCTGTTGCTTATAAATTGCTGAGTCTAAGGTGTTTTGTTATAGGTGCCCATATGGACTACGACACCAATACAAGGAAATAACATGAGAAGGATTCATGGGTTAAACATTGGATACACTTGATGCGAAGGGTCTGCTATGCATCTAAATGGAGATACCTCACAGTCAGCCAGAAACCCATTAAATGACTTGAGTGAATGAAATCAAAACAGTCTACGTGACTGAGGTCCCTGAAAAACTGACAGGACTTAAGAAATCAGAGAGTCCTGCAGTGCCATCCACACCCCAGCAGAGATACTAGACCTGTCCAGGAGGGGAGCAAGGGGTCCCCAACAGACACTTCTAGGAAAAGCATCATTCTCTTTGTACCTGGCCAGCCCTGACAGTCATGAGCCCTTGAGAGTCAGGAGACCCTGAGGGACCCCATCTCTAAGATAAGGGACTAAGATAGCTCGGGACCTGTAGTGGACTGAATTGTAGCCCCCCAAAGCTCAGTGAAGCTTAAATTGTGTGCCCCACATCTCATGTATTAGAAACTTGGTCCCTACAGTGACTGTTAAGAATAAAAGGAAATCTTATTATGGTAACTGAAAGGTGGAGCCTTGAAGAGGTGATTGGGTTGTAGGACCCTGCAGTAGTGAATGGATTAGAAATGGTGGTTGGGGTGTGGTTCTGAGGACTTTAAGAGGAGAGTCTGTCTCTCTCTCCTGTGCCATTTCACAATGTGATGCTCTGCCATCACAGTCCCCACCACCAAGCCCTTCACCAGCTGTCTTCCCTAGACTTCGGACTTCCTAGCCTCAGAAACTGTAAGCAATAAACTTTGTCGTCTTTCTCAATTACCAAGTTTGAGGTATTTTGTTCTAAGCAACAGAAATGGACGAACACGGGACTGTTACCATGATCTGGAGGTGTGCATGCATGCCGTCCTGTCACTCCATCCCACTTCTTATTAAAAAACACACATTTGGGGTCCTGGGGCAGTGAGGAAGAAGAGAAAGAGGTGGGGACAGAGCCCGGGTGGCAGACTCACAGCCTGACGAGGAACGGGTGGCTGGCTTCCTTCAGCACAGACTTCTCGTTGTGCACGTGCTGCTCCTGCTTCAGGCGGATGACGTCGGGGATGCTCATGACCTTGAGGGCAAAGAAGTGCTTGGCCGTCTTCTCCTTCACCAGGTGCACACGCCCGAAAGTCCCCGTGCCTGGAGCGGGGGAGAAGACACGGAAGCCATCAGGTCTCCTGATGAAAGGAAAAGCCAGCGGTGCCCATGGAACCAACGTGACACTGTGCCAGGACCTTAAAACAGAACCATCGATTTCAGAGACTTGGCATCGTAGTGTAGGTGTGGCACGGGATCTCACACACACACACACACACACACACACACACACACACACACACACAGAGACATACACACACACACACAGACACACACACAGATACACACACGGACACACACACGGACACACACACAGACACACACACACAGACACACACAGACACACTCACACACAGACACAGACACACACACACACACAGACAGACACACACAGACACACACACACAGACACACACACACAGACACACACAGACACACACACAGACACACACACACAGACACACACAGACACAGACACACACAGACACACACACAGACACACAGACACAGACACACAGACACAGATACACACACAGACACACACACGACACACACACACACAGACACAGACACACACACACAGATACACACACAGACACACACACGACACACACAGATACACACACACGACACACACACACACACACGATGCAGAATAGAAAATCACAGGGAAATTATGCCTTCAATGGCATCTTGTTGTCTTCAGGCTCTCTAGATAAAGACACATGTCCCTTCTCCAGGGCTCTTTAATACACACTAATGCCGCTAAACTCGTCTAGTGTTTACTTTAAAGTCTGCCGTGATTGGAATAAAGTGCTACCGGCACTCGGAGAGGAAACCCCTGCATGGAAACCGCTGCAAGTGTAGCAGAAAGCCAGGCTCGAGCGCTGGCAGCCTGGTGGGACATTTTCAATACGAATGCCCTCTGCTCCTCCTCCTCCATGACTTCTGTCTCTCCTCTAACCCTCACCGAGGTGACCATGCCCAACTTCTCCCCACCACCCAGGCTGGCCACCACTTCATGTGCCACCAACTATGCCCCAACCCTCCAGAAAGACACTAAATCTGACACCCAATGCCCTCACATTCCTCATCCACTTTTTATCCTGTGACTGAAGCTCTGTCCTTTATCACCATCTGTCCCTTGGCCGCAGCTCAACAGCCCAACCCCTTCCTCTCCCTGCACCCCCCGTAATCATTTTCCTGAAACACAGACCAGGCGGTGCCACTTCTCGCCTCCAAGACACACCACGGCCTCTTGCACCCACGAGGAAAGCCCCTCCTCCTTCCTCCAGTTCTCAACGTCTTGGATGGTGGTCCCAGCTTTTGACTAAACACTAGTGGCCTCTCTCCTGGGCAAACTAGAACCTAAAAATGTCCTATGTGAATTTTGAAACATATAGTATTTGACAAAAGAAAAATGTAGCAGGTGTGATTTCAAAGTGATACAAAGTTGATATTCAACACAGATGGTTCGTGTTCGCCCTGTGGCTTCTGGATCTTTTAGCAGATCATCAGGGCTGGCTGGAGGAAAAAAATAAAGTTTGACCCAAGAAATTGATAAAGGATCAAGAGAGTTTCATTACGTAAAAGTATCACCACAAAATGATCTAGTGTGTGCGTATGTGTGTGCATGTGTGTGAGAGAGAGAGACAGACAGACAGACAGACAGACAGACAGACTGTGTTTGTGCTTGAATACCAACAATGACTACAGGAATCATAAATACAATCCTTAATAAAATGGTCTTTAGAAAAAAATTAGCACACCTGAACTGAGCATAATTCCTTGCAGATTCTTACACACAGTGGTTTACTCTCATAACCATTCAGCTTCCACCCTACAGCCTAGCTAATCTGACACTACAGTGCAAAATTTAATTGTAACTGTAAGTTTGTAAGAGGTCATGTAATAGATAAAATAGAAAACATACGATTTTGTGTTTGCATCTCTGTTTCTTTTCCAGGATTGTAGAGAACCAAGACTGGGCTGTGGTCCCACCTGTACTCATTCTGCAGGGCTCAAACCCACTCCTCATAAGTGGGAACCAACTTGAAGTGCTATTTCTACATGCAAAGTTTAATCCACACAGGTAAGTATACCCTGACATTCTAAAAGAGCAACATAATCCCTTAATAAGTTAAAACAGCCCCATCCTAAGAATTTATATGCAAAAGTCATCGCTCAGCTCCTGCTCATACATGAGTTGGGTGACAGCATACACACCCAGCACAGACCATTTTATCTTCTAATTTTCCTTCCTTTCTTTGCTACTGGATGTGAGCAAAGGCCACCTCCTCTCCAACACAATACCCACAGTGGGGTTAATTTAGAGTAACAGTTTTGAGCTCTACAAGATAGATGACTGTGAAGGCTAATTCTAGGTGTTAACTTGGTTAGATGAAGGAATGCTGAGAAAACTGGTAAAGCTATCTTTTTAGATGTGTCCATGAGGGCGTTTCATTCAGAGATTAGCACGAGAGCCTGAGTGGACTGGGTGGGAAAGGTCCACCCACCCTCAGTGTGGGTGGGAACCATCCAATCTGCTGGGGGTCCAGAGAGAACAAAAGATAGAAGCAAAAGGTGAATTTCTCAATCCACTGGAACTGGGATACATGGTTCTCTCCCATCCATGGACATCAGAGCTCCAGACTCTTTGTCTTTTGGGTTCCACGACTTACACCAAGGACACCAACAGCTTCCCCAGCTTTGAGGCCTTTGGACTTAGACTGAGCCACGCTACCAGCATCCAGTTTACATACAGACTATCATGGGACTTTTCTTCACAGTCGTGTGAGCTAATTTCCCTAACAAATCCCTCTCGTATAATTATAACATATCCTGTCTCTCTGTAGAACCCTGACTAATACAATGACCATTCAAATTGCCCTTGAGGGCACCCCAACCCACACCAAGGTGAGACCAGCAGCAGTGGCAGAACCACACAGCTAGAAATGCCTCTCCCCTCCTTGGACCCAGAGGGGAGCACCAGCCACACCCTGTTGGGTCTGACCTGCTGAGGTGTGCCCAGCAGAACCATGAAGTGCTAGGGGCTCATTCTATGACCACAGATTCTGGAACAGGACCCAAGGTGGTTTAACATAACCTCCACGACACCTACTGTCAAGCAAAGACAATTCACCACCACAGTAGCAACCAGGGCCTCTACACAGCCAACCTCAGTGTAATAGAAGAAGCAAATCCTCTATCAAATGACCAAACATCAACAAAAAAGTACTAGAAGTACAAACAAACAAGAAAATATGACACCACCAAGAGAATACAGTAATATTCCCAAGTCAGACTCCAAGGAACAGGGAATCCTTGAAATGTCTGCAAAAGAATTTTGAGCAATGATCTTAAGAAAACTTGAAGAAATAAAGGAAGACTCAGTTATAGACCACAATAAAGCAAGAAAAAATATCCAAAATATAAAGGAGGAAATCTACAAAGAGATTAATACTTTAAAAGAGTGTAGCAGAACTTCTAGAAATGAAAGATTCACTCAATGAACTAAAAAACACAACTGAGAGCTTGAGCAGCAGGGTAGAGCAAGCAGAAGAAAGAATTTCAGAGCTTGAAGAAGGTCTTTTTGAAATAACTCAGGCAGACAAAAAAAAAAGAATAAATAATTTAAAATAATGAGGAAAATCTAAGATAGATAGCAGACAACCTCAAGCACTCTAACATCTGAATTATGGGTTTTCCAGAAGGGGAGGAGAAAAAGGTATTGAAAACCTACTCAAGGAAATATTCACAGAAAACTTCCCAGGTGTAGGGAGAGATACAGACCTTCACATTCAGGAAGCTCAAAGGTCCCCAAACAGATTCAACCCAAAAAGATCCTCCCCAAGACACATTATAGTTAAGTTTGCAAAGCTCAAAAACAAAAAGAGAATTCTACAAGCAGGAAGAGAAAAGCATCAGGTCACTTATAGGGGAGCCCCCATCAAACTAACAACAGACTTCTCAAGTGAAACCCTACAGGACAGAAGAAAGTGGAATGATATATTCAAAATACTAGAAGAAAAAAAAACTGCCAGCCAAGAATTCTTTACCCAGCAAGGCTCTCCTTCAGAAATAAGGGAGAAATACTGTATTTCCCAGACAAACAAAAGTTGTGCAAGTTCACCACCACACAACCAGCCCTGCAAGAAATTCTCAAGGGAGTCATTCATCTGGAATCTGAATAATGGTGATCAATATCACAAACACATAAAAAAGAGCAAAACCCACTGTTAAAACAAAAATGCCAGCCAAAAAAGAGAAAGAAGCTAAATCATCCCACCATAAATTCCCAACTAACATTGAAGAGAAATACAAGGGGAGATAACAATCAAAAGATATTTAGGCTATCTAAACAGGAAGCAATTAAATGACAGGAATTATGTAACTACCCTAAATATGAATGGACTAAACTCCCCATTCAAAAGACACAGACTGACTGGATTAAAAAGCTAGACCCAAGGACATGCTGTCTGCAAGAGACCCACCTCACCTGTAGAGACACACACAGACTAAAAGTGAAGGGATGGAAAAAGACATACCAGGCAAATGGAAACCAAAAACGAGCAGGAGTAGCTATTCTTATATTGGACAAAAGAGACTTTAAACCAAAAAACATAAAAAAAAGACAAAGAAGGCCACTATTTAATGATAAAGGGACCTATCCAGCTAGAAGACATAACAATCGTAAACATATATGCACCCAATACTGGAGCACCCATATATACAAAGCAAACAGTCTTAGACCTAAAGAAAGAAACAGGACCTAATTCATTAATAGTGGGTGATCTGAACAAGCCTCTCTCAGTACGGGACAGATCTTCCAGGCAACAAGTCAACAAAGAGACATAGGATTTAATCTACACCCTAGACTAACTGAATTTGGCAGATATATACAGAACATTTCACCCAATGACTAAAGAATACACTTTCTTCTCATCAGCTCATGGTACATTCTCCAGGATAGACCACATATTAAGTCACAAACCTAGTCTCGGCAAATTTTAAAAAATTGAATTCATTCCCATTATCTTTTCAGACCACAATGGACTAAAACTGGAAATCAATAACAAGCAAAACTCTGGAAACTATACAAATACATGAAAACTAAATAGGCTCCTGAATGACACATGGGTCCAAGAAGAAATTGAACAGGAAATCAAAAAATTTCTAGAAACTAATGAAAATAAAGATACATCATAGCAAAACCTGTGGGATACTGGAAAAGCAGCCCTAAGAGGCAAATTTATTGTAATAAATGCTTGTATGAAAAGAATGGAAAGACTTCAAATAAACGACCTAACATTACACCTCAAAGAACTTGAAAAACAGCAACAATCCAAACCTAAAGGTAGTGGACAGAAAGAAATAATTAAGATCAGAGCAGAACTAAACGAAATAGAGATCCAAAAAACAGTAGAAAAAAATCAACAAAAGGTTGTTTTTTGAGAAAATAAATAAAATAGACAAACCATTAGCTAGGTTAACAAAAAAAAAGAAAAGAAAAGACCCAAATAACAAAAACCAGAAAGGAAAAGGGAGACATTACAACTGATACCACAGAAATACAAATAATTATTAGAGACTTTTATAAACAACTGTATGACAACAAATACGAAAATCTGAGAGATATGGATAAGTTCCTAGACACATACAAACTACCAAGACTGAACCAAGAGGAGACAGAAAACCTGAACAGACCAATAACAAGGAAGGAGATTAACCAGTAATTAGCAATCTTCCAACAAAAAAAATTCTGCGTCCAGATGGTTTTACAGCTGAATTCTATCAAACTTTTAAAGAGGAGTTAACACCAATTCTCCTTGAACTATTCCAAACAATCAAAACAGACACTACTCTCCCAAACTCATTCTATGCGGCCAACATAACTCTGATACCAAAACCAGATAAAGACACAACAAAAAAAGAAAATTATAGGCCAATATTCTTGATGAACCTAGATGATAAAATTCTCAACAAAATATTAGCAATCAGAATACAGCAACATATTTTTAAAAATTATACACTATGACCAAGTGGGATTCATCCCAGGAATACAAAGATGGTTCAACATAGGAAAGTCAACAAATGTGATATATCACATCAACAAACTCAAGGACAATGACCATATGATTATCTCAATAGATGCTGAAAAAGCATTTGACAAAATTCAACATCCCTTCATGATAAAGACTCTCAACAAATTAGGTGCAGAAGGAAAGTATCTTAACACAATAAAAGCCATTTATGGCAAGCCCACCAACAGTATCATTCTGAATGGGGAAAAACTGAAGACCTTCCCCTTAAGGACAGGAACAAGACAAGGATGTCCACTCTCACCACTTCTATTTAACATAGTACTGGAGGTACTAGCCAGAGCAATCAGGCAAAAGAAATAAAGGGAATCCAGACTGGAAAAGATAAAGTCAAACTTTCCCTATTTGCAGATGACATGATATTATGTACAGAAAAACATAAAGACTCCATCAAAAAACTCCTAGAGCTGGTTAACAACTTCAATAATGTTTCAGGATACAAAATAAATGCCCCCAAATCAGTAACATTTATATACTCCAGTAATAAAATAACAGAAAGAACAATAAAGAAAGTAGGCCCATTTACAATTGTCATGAAAAAAAAAAAAACAAGATGCCTAGGGATCAATTTAACCAAGGAGGTGAAAGACCTCTACAATGAGAACTACAACTTCTGAAAGAAATTAAAGACACAAAAAGATGGCACAATAATCCATGCTCTTGGACTGGAAGAACTAACACTGTGAAAATATCTATACTACCCAAAGTGATCTACAGATTCAATGCAATCCCCATCAAAATACCAATGACATTTTTCACAGAAATGGAAAAAACAATCTTACTTCTCATAGCGAAAAACAAAAGACCCCAAATAGCCAAAGCAACCCTGGGCAAAAAAAAATAAAGCTGGAGGCATAACATTACCTGACTTCAAATTACACTACAAAGCTATTGTAACCAAAACAGCATGGTGCTGATATAAAAATAGACATTCAGACCAGTGGAGTAGAATAGAAAACCCAGAAATCACCCCTCAGGCTTATAGCCATCTAATATCGGACAAAGGCAACAAAAATCTATGTTGGGGAAAAGATTGCCTCTTCAACAAGTGGTGCTGGGAAAACTGGATATCATATGCAGAAGAATGAAACTAGATATACATCTCTCACCATACACTAAAATCAACTCAAAATTAATTAAAGACTTAAGTGTAAGACCCCAAACTGTAAAATTACTAAGGGAAAATATAAGTGAAACACTTCAGCAATTATGTCTGGGCACAGGCTTTATGAACATGAGCCTGAAAGCGCAAGCAGCAAAAGAAAAAAATAAACAAATGGGACTATATCAAATTAAAATCTTCTGCACAGCAAAGGAAACAATCAACAGAGTGAAAAGACAATCTACACAGTAGGAGAAAACTTTTGCTAACTTTGCATCCAACAAAGTTTTAATATCCAGAATATAAATAGAATTCAAGCAATTATACAGTAAAAATAATAATAATAATAATAGCCCAATTAAAAAATGGGCAAAGGAGCTGAGTAGACATTTTTCAAAGGAAGACGTACAAATGGCCAACAGATACATGAAAAAATGCTCAACATCACTAGTCATCAGTGAAATACAAATTAAAACCACATTGAGATGCCACCTCATTCCAGTTAGACTGGCTATAATCAAAAAGACAGTGAATAACAAATGCTGGCAAGTGTGTGGAGAAAAGGGAACACTCCTGCACTGTTGGTGGGACTGTACATTAGTACAACCACTATGGAAAACAGTACGGAGGTTTCTCAAACAACTACAGATAGATCTTCCATATGATCCAGCAATCCCACTTCTGGGCATATACACAGAGGAATGGAAATCATCATGTCGAAGAGATACCTGCACTCCCATGTTCATCACAGCTCTGTTTACGATAGCCAAGGTATGGAACCAACCTAAATGTCCATCGATGGATGATTAGATAAGGAAACTGTGGTATATATACACCAGGGAATACTACTCTGCCATAAAAAAAAAAAAATGAAATACTCCCATTTGCAACAACACAGATGAACCTGGAGAAACTTATGTTGAGTGAAATAAGCAAAGCACAGAGGGATAAATACCACATGGGCTCATTCACATGTGGGAGCCAAGAGAGAAAGGAAGGAAAGAAAGACCACAGTGGTGTGTTGTTCTTACAAGAGGGAGGGAACATACCTAGGGCTACAAAGCAGAGTCGGGGGGGGGCGGGTAGTTGGGGGATAATAAGGTTGGGACATGGGGTACAAAAGTAATTTCTGGTAATGGGTATGCCCCAGTATGAATCCAGCCCTCACATCATGGGCACTAGGGGGGAAAATTAGCTTTGTATCTCATGAATATTCATAATAAAGAAACAAAAAAACTGCCTTTGTGATCTCTAATTTTACTCCTCCAAACTACCCGTGCTCCCATCTCCTATATATGAGGCCAAAGATCAAATGAATTTTATTTACAGCCAGAGACGGGATAAAGCAGGGGGCTGCTACAGGCTGGATGTGTCCCCCAAAAGTTCATGTGCTGGAAACCTGATCCCCACTGTACCAATGTCCAGAAAGTGGGAAATCCAACTACGGTGTTTGAAAGGTGGGGCCTTTAAGAGGTGATTGGATCATGAGGACTGTGTGCTCATGAAAGGATGGATCCATTCATGCAGTAATGGGTTAATGGTTTAATGGGTTATCATGGGTGTGGACTAGTTGCTTAGTAAGGAGAGTGAGAGTGTAAACAGGCTTCCATCTGCATTCTTGCCAAGTGTAACCCGGGGTGTCACAAGACCTTGTAAGAGAGTTCACACCAGAACAAGGTCCTCCCCAGACGTGCCTCCTGGACCTTGGACTTCCCAGCCTCCCAAACTGTAACAAATAAATTTCTTTATAAATTACCGAGTTTCAAGTATTCATTATAAGAAATAGAAAACCGACTCATACAGCAGCAGAAAAATGGAAATTTGTGTATGTGAGATCCTGGGTGGATGTTTTTCTGTTATACGTGAATTAGGTAATAATGCAGAGGAAAGAAAATAGTCAAAGAATAAGGCTGTGTGGCTGGAATAATCATAGTCAACCTGATAAGAAAGAAGGAACAAGGAATTTAAAGATGGTTTGAGGTGGAGGGACAAAAAGGGAGAAAAAAAGTTCTCACTTCTACCACCTTATACAATGTATTTCCTTTTCTTTTATAGAGTTTGGAATGACATTTGTCGCACGTGGTAACATGAAAAGAAAAAGTTATACTTAAGCAACACGGTAAGAATATTTGGCATCTTCCCTAAACTAAAATCCCTATGCTGTGAAATATATAAATGAAGGAATCTACTAGCTTACAGGAAGAGCAGGGGCATGGGAGAGAATAAGTTATCTTGGCTTTTAAATGGAGTTTCCAATAATGAATATTTTATGATGACTGAAGTAGAAAGTGATCTACTCAATAAAGAAAAGAGACTGTTGTGTAAGACGTAAATGAACAAATAATGATTAAGTGTTTGAGTGTCTTCTCATTGAAAGATAATTCGGAGATAAAAATAGGATTTTATGAGAGTAAGTCTCGTCTTGATCAAATTAGGTGGAATAAGGTCAAAGAGAGGAAATGTGGGGAAAGGGCTTTGAGGAGAATTAATTGATACAATGCAGGTGTTTTTATATGGCCACTCAAGTTTCAATTGGATAAAATACAACTGGGATCAGAAACAGTGGCATTCCATTCAATCTTTGTCATGGATTTGATGTATGAACTTGGGTGACAAATTAACTGTGTCTGGTCTCATGTTGCTCACATGTTAACATTACATTTTTGCCACACCCTCAAATTCTTTGTTATTTCTCTCTTTATCCCCCGTGATAACGACCCATTCATTACTTGACTGTATTTACTGGCTAACATTTTTGTCTTTTTAGCACATCCGTGAGCCTCAACTCAGGGTTCTCCACACCTACTTAACAGACAACACAGCTCTGACTCAACAGATTTCTGACATTTCTGTCTGCAATTTCTTTTAAGCTTGCTCTGAGCTGTGTGAGTTGTAAACACGCAGGGACTCAAAGCAGGTTACCAATGCCCTGCAGCAGATCCTTGTGCTACCCTAGGAGATGGAGTTGGTCCTGCAGCAATGCCACAATCAGATCACAGAACTACCTCAGTAAACACCCTTGTTCGGAGCAGAACAAAACCAGTATGCTGTGATTTTTAAGGCTATCAGATTAAAAGCACTGGAGACAAAGACATCATTTACTGGTGTTAGTATTGAGTCATTGTTGCACTGCAAAGAAACAAGGCAAACAGACATTTTCCCTGCTTGATGCTGGGAGGCTCTCAATACATTCCCCCAGCTCCCATTACCTCACTTACAAAAGCAGAAATGTCTATTTTTAGCCTTCTCTGCAGCTCAAGACGCCCATGTGTCCTAATCCATCTTCTGTTGCTTATAACAGAATACCTGAAACTGGGTAATTTATGAACAAATGGAATTTATCTCTTACAGTTTGGAGGCTGGGAAGTCCAAGGTCCAGGGGGCACATTTGGTGAGGGACTTCTTCTGGGTGGGGACTCTCTGTAGATTCCCAAAGTGGCACAGGGCATCACATGGTGAGAATGGGCTAAGCGTGATAACAAGCTTTCTTCAACACCTTATAAAGCCATGAGTCTACTCCCATGATAACCCATTAATCCATTAACCCCTTAATCCATGAATAAATTAACCCATTCATGAGGGCAGGGCTCTCATGTTCCAATCACCTCTTCAAGGCCCCACCTTTCAAGTACCATATTGGGGAATATGCTTCAACATGAGCTTTGAACAGGACACACATTCAAACCATAGCAGCACATAACCCAGTTCTGTCCAATCAGACATAAAAGAGAGTTTTTTCAAGTGTTTCTAGGTAGGTGCTATAGATTGGATGCCCTAAGGCTTCGTTGAAGCTTGAGTCCCTACTGTAAATGTTGAGGGAAGGAAATCCTATCATGGTAATTGAAAGGTGGGGCCTTGAAGAGGTGACTGGATTGCAGGACTGTGCAGTAGTGAATGGATTAATAATGCTGGCCAGGGGTGTGGTTCTGAGGGCTTTAAAAGGAGAGCATGTGACAGTCTCTCTCTCTGCTCTGCCATTTTCTGCCATGTGAGATGCGTGCATTGCTGTAAAACCAGCACCAAAGACCCTCACCAGATGTGTTTGCTGGACTTTGAACTTCTCACGCTCTGAACCGTAAACAATAAATTTTGTTTTCTTTGTAAGTCACCCAGTTTCAAGTATGTATGTTATAAAAAACAGACTAATACAGTAGGCCAGGCTTTTCCTTCCTGGAAGCAGCAGGGAGACCCCCCAGGAAAGTGTTCCCTGGTCTTCACACCCTGGCAACCCATCCTTCCTGCCCCAAGCTGTTAGCAGTTTGAGGCAGAAAAAGGAAATTTACTCAGGAATCAAATTTTATGTGGAGGTTACTTCTAAAGTCAAAGCTTTAAGGTGACAATCAAGTATGGGTTCCACAATCCCTTACCCAGAATTGCTTAATCTAAAAAGGCTCTAAGGACCCAAAGGGTCTTCCTAAACTCACCCAGCCACAGAACTGGACCTCACCGTCACGCAACACTATGCAGTCTTGACCCCTATTGAGCGAGTGTTCCTTCGTTTCAGCACTCTTGTGTTCAGCACAGCATGCTGCCCATACCCTGCAGATATTATATAATAAACAGCACACGCACCTTATCACCAACCCCAAACTCACAGAAACTCCAAATTCCAAAACACACCTGGCCCCTGGATTTCAGACAGGTAGAAATGCCCTTGACGATCTCTTAGGAAGATGTGGACACCTTTAAGGCGGGTGCTTCCTTTTTCCTAGTAGGTCTACAGGGTGGGTTTTTCCTCCAACATCACAAGAGATCTACGCTTCTTCAGTTGAGTTCCAGACGAGGAAGGGGTTTGGGATTTTTGTGGACTGTTCGGCATGTACGATTCCAGTCTTTAAATGCTCATGTGGGACAGACTGTGGTCTGTCTCCCCCGGGAGAACCCCCCAGCCTCTGACGCTTCTGCCTTTCTTGCTTTGTCTCTGCAGTTCTAAGTGACATCCACGCCTTCGTGTCCAACTCCACACAAACACCCAAGATGGCTGTCTGGGGAGTAGGTGGGAAGGAGAGAAAAGACCTCCGATCTCCAAATAGCTAGCAGACATTATAAAACTCCAACTTACCCAGGAAATTCCCGACACGTATTCTGAGGTACATCCAAAAAGAGGCATGTGTCATTGAACACATGCATACACGTGACAGTATGTGAAAAGAGAACCTCCATCCTGAGAGCTGAGACAACTCTGCAGAGCTGTTATATCACATGAATCGCCTGAATATGAAGGACTCAGCACTTTTGACTTAGCACTGACAACTGGAAATACACGCACACACTCGCACAAAACACGGGGAAGTACGCAAACGTTCAGAAAGTACATTTCTCATTGTCAAAAGGGACTGCATTTTTTCCCTCTTTCTCCAGTCCGACAACCCCACAGTCCATATGCAGGTGACGTTGGTCTGAAAGGAAAGATGGGGAAAAAATCACCTTCTCTTCAGCCTTGCAGGTAAGGGAGTCTTCACGAAGCCCAGAATACAAAAGGGGTGCATGTAAATAGAAGAAACTTGGATTTCAGTTTGTGGGTTTTGTTTTTTTTTTTATTATTATTATTAAGTTTGCTAGAATGAAAAACGCACCAGAAAAACTGCATTGAAAAACATGAGCGTTCCAAGTGGTTGCAAAAAAGCAAAACAAAACTAAACTCTCAGGACTTTTCTTTGGGGTCAGTGGGTGTGAAGAATAAGGTCAGGAGGGGGACAAGAGAGGGTACGCAGAAGACCCCATCCTCACAGGTCAGTCTGGCAGTCACAGCCCTGCATCCTCTCTGGTCTTTTTTCTCCCCTCTGCATGTTCCACAAAGAAGATCCACAGACAGTCCAACGTGCAAAAAAAAAGAGCACCATTCATTGGAGTCCAGTGCAACCTCTATGCTGTGACAAGGACACTCCAGAGGTGGCCCAGCTCTTTACGGGTCACCTTAATACAATCAATCTCACCCTACCTCCACTTGCTGTGGGTTGAACTACATACCCCAAAGAAGACATTGAAGTCCTAACCTCTGTTATCAGCCAAAGGGACTTTATGCAAAAATAGGGTCTTCGGAGATGCTATTAGTTAAGGATCTGAAGATGCTATTAGTTAAGGATCTTGAGATGAGATCATTTTGGACTAGGGTGACCCTAAATCCAATAACAGGTGTCCTCATAAAAGACAGAAGAAGAGAAACAAACACTGAGAAGCCACCTGAAGACCGAGGCAGAGACTGGAGTGATGCAGCCACAAGCCCAGGGACACCTGGAGACACCAGGAGCTGGAAGGGGCAGGAAGGATCCTCCCCTGGAGCCTCTGGAGGGAGCACAGCCCTGCCACACCTGGATCTCACACTTCTGCCTCCAGAACTGGAACAGGATCAATTCCTGTAGCTGTAAAGCCATCCAGTTTGTGGTATCTGTTAAGGCAGCCCCAGGAACAAATACTCCTAGGGTACAAATTCAGCCCAAGTGGGTTCCCTACTAAAAGTGGGAGCTCAGAGTCTAATCCACAATTCCACCAGTCCTGAGGGTCTGAGAGCAGCTGGCAAGGTGGTCTGAGTACTGCAGACTTCAGCAAAGAGGCACACGGCAGCATCCCAGGAAAGAAAGGGCTGGGGAGAGACTGAGCCGCCTTCCTGCAAAGGCAGCCTGCACGTGTTTATGCCTTCACAGTCCGATCACTAAAGGATGTCCCTGAAACACAGCTTCTCCCCAGGGTGGGAGCAGAGAAACCTTCCACAGAGCCGGAATGAAGAATCAAGTTCAAATTCAAAACTAACCACTGATCTTTTGGTCATTTGTATCTAAATCCCTGGGATAAACTCCTCTGTGATAAGAGTAACATTTTCTTCCAAAAACAGATTTTAAAACACGGTCATGAAGCAAGAATTCGGGGACGTGGCAGAGGAGAGACCACTTTCCCAACACTCACTTACCTGGTGAGTGTTTTCCTTAATTGGTAGAAATAGTCTAAGGTACACAAAGGTCTGCCTTAAACTATAATCTACCTCTGTTTCTGCAGTATTTGCTACTCTGTTACGATATTAGTAGCTAAAAATAAATGGGAGAAAAACTACCTATCAATGACGATCATTATGATCTTCCCTATAGGAAAGTGCTGTGCACACGTGAACCCTGCGTCCTGAAAATGAGTTCCAAGGTCCATAAACCTGACAAACTTCTAGGCAAATGTACTGGTTTGCTGGAGCTCCCTTAACAACATACAGCAGACTGTGGTCTTAAACAGCAGACATTTCTCTCTCCCAGTCCTGGAGGCTGAAGTCTGAGATCAAGGCGTGGCAGGGCTGGTCTCTCCTTGGCTTGTAGACACCGCCTTCTCCCTGTGTCCTCACATGGTCGTCCCTCTGCATGTCTGTGCCCTCATCTCTTCTTATGAAGAACACTGGTCCTATTGACCTCATTTTACCTTAATCACCTCTTTAACCTTAATCACCTCTTTAAAGACCCCATTTCCAAATACAGTCACATCTGAGAGACTGGAAGTTAGGACTCCAACAGATGAACTTTGGCAGGACACAATTCAGTCCTTAATAATAAAGTGAAAACCTGTTCCTGGACTGAAGGCTACAGGCCTATTTTGTGGAGCCCTGGCTAAGAGGAACAAAGCATTCTTTTCCTAAGACCATCCCATAGGCTGGAGTTCTTCTGAATTCCACTTTGGGAAATATCCTGCCTATGTAAAGTGGCGTGAGTTTAAAAAAAAAAAAAGAAAGAAAGAAAGAAAGAAAAAACTAGCTCAAAACCAATGAGGAACATGAATTAGCAGCTACAACAAGGCGAGCTTTGTGATGTGAGACTGCTTCAATAGCAAAGAGATTTTCCCTAAAAGCCCCAGGTTGACACAACCCGGCTGAGGCCAGAAGAAGAAACCTAAAGTCCACAGGAGCAGGAGCAAGGAACCAGGGTTAGAAACCTCAGTTTGAATTCTATGCATCGCCAGCGCTCATGGGAATTGCTCTTAGGGACTATGCTGTGTTCACGATGGTGCCTTTTGGAAGTGTTCATTATTCAAAAACTGTTGTCCCTTAAAATAAATTTCCCCAAATGAAAAACTATTGGAAGAAAAGGGACTTCTGACTGGCATCTAAAGATGAGCTTTTCAGACAAGACAGTAACTCACGTCCTTGTTATTTAATCACCTAATACGACGCTAATATTTCTACAAGCAGAATCTGATAGGGCTTTCAAACATCTTCTTTTTGTCTGAGGATGTGTTTAAAAATAAAAACTCACATTTAAAAAAAATGTTTACATTGTATACTGATAAAATTGAAATAATAAAACAGCATCAGTTTGAAAGCCAAATAAATAAATAGATAAATAAATAACTCACTTTTTTTTTTTTTCAGTGTCCCAAAAGGGCTTCAGGTCAAGTCATTAAACATTTACGTAATTTTGGAAATTTAAAGACCAAAACGGAGACACCAGTAAAATGAGATTTTCCTCATCCTGGTAAATGATGATAAACTCAGAGAAAACAAGGGAAATTCGTCAAAATTTTAAAAATCCAGTCTATTCTGAAAAAGTGATAAATTTCCCAAAGCTTATGAAAAGAAGTATTAAAAGAGTTACTTAGTACCATGAAATGAAGTAAAATGGCCACTGATAACACCTTTGGTCACCCACGATCATCGCTAAAGCTGCCTTCTCCAGAAACAAGCTGTTTCTATAAAAGGAGGTTCCCGTAAGCTCCAACAGCAGAAGTCTCACCAAAAAATGCAGCCAAATCCCACCTTCCTTTTTATGAATTGTATTTATTTTTCACTTTGAATTACTATAGTCAGTGCAACACACCAGTTTGCAGAATATCGGAGTGGCTGTGTTTTCTGTACTTGTTGCATTGTGAAGGTAAATCGTGACAGTGGTTTCTTTAGATGGAGGGGTGGGGACATGTTTTAAATACCTTTGCAATCCCCAAGCATGCATTGTAAATCCATGGACCTGCAAATGAACAAGATCTTGCAATCTAAATAGCTGCAGAATACCTCCTGCTTAAAGGCATGGATTAAGAGGCGCTTTTGTAAATATGGACAAGCAAAGAATAATCCACACAGAGACAGAACCTGTAGAGCAGCACTCGAAGCAGGAAGCATGACAGGGTTACAGATGAGCTATGGACAGGCAGGGCTTCTGCAGAAAGACTGTCCCTCAGATCAGTCATGCCGTGATATATTCCAAGCTATCACAATGATCAGGCTGTCAAATCAGACGTACAAATCAAAGATTGTGCCCGACACCGTCAACTACTTGAACATACTTTTATCTTTTATTGGAACAGAGTTGATTGTACATATCTGTGGAGTACAGAGTTGAATATCAACACTTGTGTGCAATACGTGATGCTCAAATCAGGATAATTAGTATATTAGACATTACACAGTGTAATTATTTTTTGTGGCCCTTAACCAATTCCTCCCTTAACCCACCAACTCAGGTAAATGGTTCTGTTCTCTCCTTTTGAAAGTGCAACAAATTATTGTGATTGTTGTATCTTTCTTTTTTAATTTTCTTTTTTTAAAGTTCCCACTTACGGGTGAGGACATGCAGTCTTTCTTGTCTTTAGGTACCTGGATTATTTCACTTAACAGAATTCATTCTAAGTTCATCCATGTTGCTGTGAACAGCATAATTCCATTCTTTTTTTTACAGCAGAGTAGTATATATACCACATTTTCCTTAACCAGTTGTCCAACAATGGACATTCAAGTTGGTTCCAACTCTTGGCTATTGTAAAGAGAGCTGCAATAAACATGGGAGCGCAGGTGTCCCTTCCACATGATTTCCATTCCTTTGGGCATATACCCAGCAGCAGTGGGATTGCTGGATCTTCTGGCAGTTCTATCTTTAATTGTTGAACATACTTTTTTTTTATTGTACTATTTTTTTTATTGTGGTAAAATATACATCACATAAAATGCACCATCATAACCATTTTTAATTGTACGTTTCAGTGGTATTAAATACATTCATAATGTTGTGTGACTATTACCATCGTTATCTCCACTGGAACTCCCTTTTAATGGACTCATCTACAGGTGCAAATAAGGTAATGGTAGATAGGGCCGACCCCGTGGCTCACTCGGGAGAGAGCGGTGCTGGGAGCGCCGAGGCCGCGGGTTCGGATCCTATATAGGGATGGCGGGTGTGCTCAGTGGCTGAGCGCAGTACAAACGACACCAAGCCAAGGGTTACGATCCCCTTACCAGTCACAGGGGGAAAAAAAAGGTAATGGTAGATAAACAATGCAAAACTCTGTGGGTGGGTGAGCTAAGTGTTGATATTTTTTAAAAGTAGCTTGGATAACAAAAAAAAAAAAAAATACTGATTTCTAAGATGTTTTGAAGATATTCTACATTGAAAAAGTAAGCCCCTTAGGCTGATGCCTGAATGCAACTGCTCAGCTGTTTTCATTTTCACATGTTTCTTCTCTCCAGACCTTTACTCCATATGCATGTTTTACACTGTTGCAGTCATAGTGCATGTACCACTTTGTATTTTGCATTTCTCAGTTAACTATCATAAACATTTTCTACTTTTCTATACAGTTAAAATAACTTTAACAGTATAAAATTCCATCATGTTGATCGACTACAATTTATTAAGTCATGATCTTACTGTTGCATTAAGAAAAGAAAAAAAAGATTATACCCAACGGCAAGTTTCATTAATATTTAAGGAAACAAGAGATGAAGAGACTCCACGAAAATGGGCAAAAACCTGAATGGACACTGCACCAAAGAAGATATGCAGATGGCAATTAATGAAAAGTCGATCAACATCCTATGTCACCATGGAAATGCAAATTAAAACAATAATGAGGTACCACGAAGCACGCATTAGAACGGTCAAAACCCAGAACACTGACAACGCCGAGTGCTGGCGAGCTTGCAGAGGAGCAGGAAATCTCACTCACCGCTACTGAAAAGGTGCAAGGAGACAGTCACTTTGGAAAACAACAGTTTCCCTCAAAGCAAAACATACGCTTACCCTACAGTCCAGAGATTGTGCGACTTGACACCTACCCATAGGAGCTGACAACTGATGTCCACACAAAAACTTTCATGTGAAATGCACTGCAGTGGATGACAGATTTCTTCCTAATTGCCAAAACCTGGAAGAGAGTCACAGTAGAGAGTGTTCTGGAACTCTGGCATGGATTCCCAAGTCCTGCCGCCCCACGTCGGACAAGCGCATCTGCCCCAGAATAGCAGCTGAGATTCCAGGGGGTTCCTCCCACAGCAGAGAGCATTTAAATTACTTCCATTATAATCCCAGTGAAGTCAGCCCTGGTGTTAACAGGACTGTACAGAGCCAGTTCCTGATTTTGACAATGTATTGTGGTCACAGAAGATGTTATCATTGGGAGAAGCTGAGTAGGTACACATGGGGGGACTCTGTACTATTTTGCAACTTCTTCTGCGTCTTAAACTCTTAAACTAAATGGTGAAACTATTTCAAAATTGTTAAAAGGTTATTTTTAAAAGCTGTCTCTATCTTGCATGCTAGTGAGCTGTATATCCCACAAAACATGCTTTAGGGAGGCCTGTCTCATCAGTTCGTAGATTAAAGATTTGGCCAGAGACGTTTTGGGAAAGGCATTGTGTAGATAAGTCTCTTCCTCCAAACAAATCTCTGCCATCTACCTACCTGGAGGTCAGGTGGCAAGGGCAATCAACCCAGCTTACCTGCCTGCCTTCCTCTGCCTTCCCTCACCTGCTGTGTACCTCTCACCACCGTTAAAATTAAACAGAAAAACCAAAACACACAGGAACAACGAAAACACCACAGGTCCACAAACATATCAAGATCTGGCACAAAATTTTAAATACCGAGTCAATCACCTCACTGCGTAAATGTTGTAGACTAGAAGAAACGAGGCTAAAGAAAGGGACAAATTAGTCTCAAGAGAAGTAACACACACCTGGCAGGCCAACCCATAAAGGTTAAGGGTTAAATGCCAGGAAATGTTAAACCTTATGAAAGTTTTCACATTTAAACAAATTAAATGCTTTCATAGAATTAACAAAGAAACGGTGAACCCTCTCCCCCTGAGTTTGATCGGAATGTGTTTTCGGAGCTTCCTAGTTTATCAAAATAAATAAATAAAATCTGCATGCGACGATGGGAGTTTATCGTATACTGTGGGATGGTTTGTGATGGAACAAAACAAGGAAACTACCTGACGAGTTAACTGTGATCCCAGGACAAGAAGAGCACTGAAAAACTAAAGAATAGACAGACAGATGATAGAGCCAGAAACGCTGATGATAGACACGTATAAATAATGGAAAGCTAAATATAGACGATAGACGTAGATACATAAACAAGTACAGGTGATGGGTGATAGAAGGATAATAGGTTGAGGCCGATGATGGATGCACAGAGGACAAATAGATTACAGATAAATAGAAAGCTAGATAGGTGACAGATGACTGCTTGGTTGACTCAAAGATAATAGACAGACAGATGATAGGTGGGTAAATAGATACTGTCTTCTAATCATATTTCTCAAGTAGGAAAGAAAACCTCCTCAAAACCCACCTGATAATTATCTCTAATTTCCATCTTCATTTCGTAATAGCACACATGACTTTAGGACAGTCAAAACCATTCCTGGAAATCATGGCACAACTAGGAAAAATATCCTTGCACACAGATTCTACCGCTTCCCCAACAGAAGGGTTCACATTTCATTCCTTTCAAGCCCCCAAGGAGCTTGCACACACAACCCAATACATGCCAAGGACCTCCACTCCAAGGTGGCCAAAGCCCTTAAAACTGTCAACCACAGACAGAATTCAAGAGGACTAAATAACCACTCCTGTCTTCAGGACTCCTGCGCTAGCAGCACAGGCAATCTCACTACTGAAGTTTCTCTGGGATTGGGACGCCACTTAATCTCACCTCATCTCACATTCCAGTCTGACAGAGAAGACACTTTCCACAGGAACATCTCAGAGTCACAAAGAAACCACGGCAGGTGTCAACAGGCGTTGGCCCCCATCTTCAAATCCTCTTTGTCCAACATATGCTCATTGTTGGACTGGATCACAGACCCCTCATATGCCATGAAGACTAGTTCACAGACCCCTCATATACAGGTTGTGAGCAAAGTAATTAGAAGGATCCTGGGAGCCATCGGCAAGGTTGACATGCTTTATTCAGATGCAAGTTCAGCCCCCAGTCCTCCTCAGCAGCAGCAGATCCAGCAATGGCAGCAGCCCCCTGATGGCCTCCGGGGGACCCCGTGGATCAGAGCCGTTTGTCCTTTATACTTAAGTCAGATAACCCAGGGACACCTGGGCGCACATGGACAATTACAGCAGACAACCAAGGAACACCTGGGCGCACGTGCACAATTACAGCAGACAACCAAGGAACACCTGGGCGCATGTGCACAATTACAGCAGACAACCAAGGAACACCTGGGCACACGTGCATAGTTACAGCAGACAACCAAGGAACACCTGGGTGCACGTGCACAATTACAGCAGACAACCAAGGAACACCTGGGCGCACGTACATAGTTACAGCAGACAACCAAGGAACACCTGGGTGCACGTGCACAATTACAGCAGACAACCAAGGAACACCTGGGCGCACGTGCAGAGTTACAGCAGACAACCAAGGAACACCTGGGCGCACGTGCACAATTACAGCAGACAACCAAGGAACACCTGGGCGCACGTGCACAGTTACAGCAGACAACCAAGGAACACCTGGGCGCACGTGCACAGTTACAGCAGAAAACCAAGGAACACCTGGGCGCACGTGCACAGTTACAGCAGACAACCAAGGAACACCTGGGCGCACGTGCACAATTACAGCAGACAACCAAGGAACACCTGGCGCACGTGCACAATTACAGCAGACAACCAAGGAACACCTGGGCGCACGTGCACAGTTACAGCAGACAACCAAGGAACACCTGGACTCACGTGCACAATTACAGCTGACAACCAAGGAACACCTGGCGCACGTGCACAATTACAGCAGACAACCAAGGAACACCTGGGCACACGTGCACAATTACAGCAGACAACCAAGGAACACCTGGGCACACGTGCACAATTACAGCAGACAACCAAGGAACACCGGGGATCACGTGCACAATTACAGCAGACAACCAAGGAACACCTGGGCACACGTGCACAATTACAGCAGACAACCAAGGAACACCTGGACTCACGTGCACAATTACAGCAGACAACCAAGGAACACCTGGGCGCACGTGCACAATTAACATATTTACATCCAACGGGCTAGGTCATGCTCAGCAAGATTCCAAACAGCTGAGGGAGCCTGACCATTTTTTTATTTTCCTTACACTCATCCAGCATCACAACAGCCAACTGATAACAATTTTAAAAAGAAGATAGTTCATACAGGAAAGTGAGATTTGCTCCTAAGGCTAAACTTTTCCACAGGCATTCCAGGTAACAGCAAAAAAAGACAGGCAAATTCAAAGGGAGAGAGACTGAGGGTGGATGAGACCCACTTCTCCCTGAAATGCAGCAGAAAAGGTCCCCTCCCCCACCCGGCCAATGCCGAGCAGCGAGCAGTGGATGGAAATCCTCGTGGAACTGAGTGTCACAGCGGCACTGCTGAGACGCCCAGAAAGGACTGCACCCTGTTCCTCGTGCACGCTCGGAGAGAGATGGCAACATGGACATGCACTTCAAAAACAGTCACTCCAGACGTCACCACATCCCAGCCCTGTGGCTATAAATAGCTTGGTGGACCACTAATGGTCTGCACTGGCTCAGAAGGGAACCTGCTCCTGGCTCCATCCCTATAGACCGGTGGATTATGTGAAGGGACACTGATTCACAGATAAGATCGTGTGACCCACCCAAGATGTTAAGGAGGAGCAGGACAGCCTTCAGAACCTCTTCTGTCCTCCTGTAACCCCCGTGGTCCCTGATGGAGCAATTCCACAGGGTGGGGACTCGGGAGAGGATGACCCACCCTTACATCCCACACCAAGTGCTCCAGATCGTGTGTGGCCATGACTCAGGCACATCACTGGAGGCTGACACTCAGCAGGAGGGCTCCCCGTGCCTGGCCATCCTGAGCAATCGGGTAGGTCCAGCACCCCCACTCCCCACGCAAGCCATGCGGTCCCCCCTGTGACAATTCCCTGCCATCGGTTTAGAACACCTGGCTGCAAATCTCCATCTAGTTAAAAGTCTCTGCCTCTTTCACTGTTGAGACCGATGAAATTAACTGGAAATGTTTAAAGCAATAAAAAGGAATGAGGGATTCCTAACAAGGATGAAAGTATGTCATCAGTGAGTTATTAAAAGGCCAGTGCTCTCTCCATAGTGACATTTGCTTCTCTATGTAGAAAGGATGTGTGGGGAAATACACAAGGCATTAAAATGGGTACCTGGGCCAGGGGAGAAGGCAGATTCCAAAAACAAAACAGATGAAAAGATACACAGAATGTGGTCTGTCCCTACAGTGGAGTATGACTCAGCCATGAAAAGGAATGAGGTTCTGACACCCTGAAAATGTCATGTTCACCGATTCTAAACAGATGGGAGACAAAAATCAGGTTGCATTTCACAATGTATGTTTCTTAATTTTTTTTTAATTAGTGACCTATAGAAATACATACTTTGTGTCTTTTTCTTGACATTTTTCTCCTCCTGTTATTATCAGAAAAGATTATTATTTCTCCTGTTTATTTATCACTACAGTGCATTGTTGGGAAAAATAGGAAAACGGTCAGGGCCCCTCAGTGGCTCAGAATCTTGCAGAGCATTGGCTGTAAATGTCCTCAGGTGTTCCTTGTTACTACTTAATGTAATTGCATACGGGCACCCAGCTGCCCGGGGTTGTGGACTTAAGTATAAAACACTAACAGCTCTGATCCGCAGTGCTTCTCAGAACTCTGAGAAGCCAGTCGGGCAGGTGCTCCTACATCTGAATAAAACTCATCTGTTTTCCTATACCCACAGCTCCCAGGACCTTTTTTTTTTTTTTTTTTTCCTATCACCTAGCTCACAGACCTGTGTGGGGGTTGTGACCCAGGTCTGTGCAACAGACGAGAGCGGTCTGTAAGCCCTAGCTTTACATGCATAAAATAACAAGTGTCTAAAACATGCAGTTTTCCCTTTTACAAATCAATTTGGGGGCTGACTGGTTAGCTCAGCTGCTTTGAGCACAGCCTTATAACACCGAGGTCACAGGGTCAGACCCCCTTACCAGCCAGCTGCTAAAAAAATTTTTTTTAAATTTTGAAACTTCCAATGCAAACAAGTATAGTCAACCTTCTGTTTCACAGGAAAAAAAATCCTTTAAAAGGTTATTTTTAAAAGAATGTGTGCTAACTCTATACATAAAGTAAAACTCATGAAACTACACTTAAAAAGGATGACTCTTAAGGTATGTGAAGTATAACTCACTATAAAAATAATTCTTTTAAATGTGTGCTTTGAATAATATTTTCTTTTTTAACTGGGAATATTTATCTCAAAAATCAGTGGAATAAACTAGACCCAATTCAGCTAAGCACTGTGTGGTAGGCAGGGTTAGTTTTGTGAGTTCACTGGTTTATACAGCTTTTTTAAAAGAAAAATCAAAATTTTGCTGACACAAACATTTCACTTTACATTGTCTTATTTTAAAAGGTAAAAATAGAACAGATATTTTAGAACTATAACGCTCCTATTTAACAGTGTATTAAACGATACGCTTTCCTGTCAAAGACACAAAATGTGTAATCACAAGAAGAAAGGAAAACAGGAAATTTTCACCTCCCTACACAACAGTAACAAATGTTCAGCCAGGGAAATGCTGGTCATGTCTGGCTCAACTTCAGTATTCATAGGAACACAATATTCGTACCTGTGAATGACTCCTGGGTGAGACTTTACCAAGAAAAACAAAGGTTGGTAAACAAAGGTTGGTTTCAACATGTTCACAATACAAGCCGGCCAGGTTAAAGACAGCCCTGCCCTACATCCCCCAAAGTGACAAAAATAATTACCCTTGAGATGAAGTCCCTCAAGCTCACACTACTGACATTCAGGGCTGGACGATTCTCTTAGCGGGGTGGGGGGACTGTCCTGTGCACTGTTGGGTGTTGACAGCATCCCTGGGATCCACCCAGCAGATGCCAGGCGCACCCCTTTCCCAAGTGGTGACATTTCCATGTGTCCCATGGGGGCATAATGGCCCCTAGTTGAGAACCCCTGTTCTGGAGCAAGCACTGTCTTGTAGCATCTCCTGCCATGGTACAAATGCTCTGTATCTGTGCTGTCCAGGACCGTGGGTACAAGCTTACAAGTGCCTCCACGGATCTGAAATGCAACTGGAGAAGCTACTAAGTATTTATTGCATTTCATGTGGCTGGTGGTTACCATGCTGGACATCTTTAGAGTTTCCAGCACTCAATTCTTTTATAAATTGTCCGCTTTAGATTTAGAAATGTTTAGAACATTCTATCTTTGACAAGTAAATGGCTTGTGCCATCTGAATTATAAATATATAGCATTCTGGGGGGAGGGGATCAAGTCCATATAATGAAATCCTGCATCCTTTCCACCACTGTGGATATTTTCATGTGTCTCAGGCACTATCCGGGACTCTGGGAAACAGCAAGAACGACACAAGGCTGGTCTCTGCTCTTGTTTAGTTTAGTTAGAATCACGTTGGAAAGAAGCGATCAGCATTTATTATAACAACGATAACATCTTGGAGGAGCTCATTTAGGTTGACAGGCTCTGGTTAGGCTTGAGGACGTCAGAAGAAAGGTGGGTCAAAACACATCAGGATGGATCTAACCTTGGTCTAGGGGTCAGAGAAGTCCTCTTTAGGGAAAGGAAAATGTCCAATGAGAACCAGAGAGTGGTGCCCACTGGAGGGGCTTGGGAACAATTTAACGCGTAAGGCAGTGCCACGGACAGAATGAGATTCGTGAGGCTGGAGGCACATCTGCAGAGCCAGGGATGGGAGAGAGAGACTTAGAAAGGCTTTGAGGGAATTCTCTCGAAGCTACGGGAAATCCCACGGCCGACAGGAGAGAAGTGGCTGGGTGGATCTGAGGGTGAACGGTGTAGTTTTGCTTTAAAGGTTTTCTTTGTGGGCAGCGGGAGAAGCTAACTGAAGGGCAGAAAGACCAGAGTGGTGGCTGCCATGTAAATCTGGGCAGAGACCAGAGATAGGGGCAAGGAGCTTTGGGTGGTGGGACAGGCACAGCCAGGCCATGGTAAGGAGTAAAAAAATATATATATATATTGGGCATGAGAATGGACTAGGTGGGGCTGGAGGAGGAAGGGTGGAAGGTGATCACAGGTTGGGGTTCAGGCTTCTGAGCAGTGAATGTTGATGACACCTGAGACAGGTAACCCTGGCAGGTGCACAGAGGTCTCTCGGGTTGTTCTGTTTAGGACACGTTTCATGTTGGACCTTGTGAACATGATGAGCTTGAGGGGTGTAGTCAGCTGAATGGTGTCCCCCCCAAAAGACATGTCCACATCCTAACAACTGGAACTTGTCAACCTGATTTTATCTATTTGAAAACAGGGTCTTTGCAGATGTGTTTAGTTCAGGACCTCAAGATAAGGGCATCCTGGAGTAGGACAGGCCCTATATCCAATGACAAGTGTCCTTATAAGAGACAGAAGAGGAGACACAGACACAGAGGAGAGGCCACGTGAACATGGAAGGCAGAGACTGGAGTGATGCGGCCACAAGCCCAGGGACACCTGGAGCCACCAGGAGCTGGAAGAGGCAGGAAGGATCCTCTCCTGTGGCCTGCAGAAGGAGCGCAGCCAGCCACACCTGGACCTCAGACTTCTGCCTGCAGACTTCAGAGCTTGGAGAGGACCCATTCCTGTTGTTTAAGCCACTAAGCGTGTGGCTATTTGTTACAGCAGCCCCGCAAAACTAATATCAGAGGTCTGCTGGATGTCTCAGGAGGGATTAATCCTCCAGCAGTCAGTAGTCAGAGATGCGCCCTTCAGCACTCATGAGAAAGGTCTAAACTAGACCTGTGCCTTGGAGCCGAAAGTCCCAAGATGATACCTGAAGTCAAAAGCATGAGTAAGGCCGGCCCGTGGCTTACTCCGCAGAGTGCGGTGCTGATAACACCAAGGCCACGGGTTCGGATCCCATATAGGGATGGCCGGTTAGCTCACTGGGCATGGTGCTGACAACACCAAGTCAAGGGTTAAGATCCCCTTACCAGTCATCTTTTTTTTTTTTTTTTTAAAAAAAAAAAAAACATGACTAAGATCACCCTTCTGTTTTTGTCTTATCTTTTTTATTTCAGCAATTCTATTTAAAGCTCTTCCTGTTTCTCTCTTATTGCAACATCCTATTTTTGTGGATGAAGATAATATCTTCTCAAATTCCTCAGTGAGACTTTAAAAAAAAAATCTTTTATGTTCCCCTTTTGGCTTTAATTTTCTCAGGTTCCCTAGGCGTGGAAAAGTCGGACTCCAGTTTCTGCGCATATGAGTGAGGTTGTGGGACACTGAGGGACAGAATTACAACATCATTCTGGAGCACCTGTCTCCACCACGTTCCCTCTTTCTCTCCTACCGAGGACCCACTTTCCCATTCTTTACATTTCTTTACAATGAAAAGGCTACCCTGATCTAAATTTCTCTGTCTTCCCAAAATTCACATGTTGAAGCTTGCCGCGGTTTATATGTTTCCTCCAAAACTCATGTTGAAACTTAATCCCCCGTGTGGTTAAGAGAGGTGGGGCCTTGAAAGGGTGACTGTATCATGAGGGATTTGCTCTCATGAATAGATCAATCCACTGATGCATTAATGGATTAATGGATTGATGGGTTATGGTGGGAGTGGAACGGATGGCTTTGCAAGAGAGAGACTTGAGCTAGCGTACAAGCACGCTCTCACCCTCTTGTCATGTGATGTCCTGGGCTACCTCAGGACTACAGATTCTGCAGAGTCCCCACCAGAAAGAAGGCCCTCGCTAGATGCAACTCCCCGACCCTGAACTTCACACACTCTTAAATCAGAAGAAATATTCAATCTCTTTATAAAATACCTCGTTTCAGGTGATGGTGTTAGGAGGTCCCGGGGCCTTTAGGAGGTGACAAGGTCATGCAGATGGAGGCTTAGGAGTGGGATGAGTGCCTGTGTTAGCCCATTTCTGTGCTTATAACAAAATACATGGAACTAGGTATTTTACAAAGAAAACAAAATTTATTGCTTACAGTTTCTGAGGCTGGGAAGTCCAAAGTCCATCTGGTGGTGGTGACAGTGACCTGGGGGTCTCACATTGCAAGACGGTGGAAGCAGAAAGGGAGAGAGAGAGAGAGACGGAGACGCTTCTCTACTTTTAAAATCCTCAGAACCACGCCCTTGACCACCATTATTAATCCATTCACTATGGCATGGTCGTACAATCCAATCATCTCTTCAAGGCTCCGCCTTTCAATGACCATAATAGGATTTCCCACCATCTTTAACAGTCGCAGTGGGGGCTAAGTTTCTAATACATAAAACTTGGGGGACACAATTCAAGCTTCAGTGAGTTTTGAGGGGACATAATTCAATCCACTATTGTGCCCTTATAAAAGAGACCCCAGAGAGCCCCCTCACCCCTTCCACCATGTGAGGACACAGTGAGAAGTTGCCATCTATGAACCAGGAAGCAGGTCCTCACCTGAATCTAAACCCACCACGCCTTGATCATAGACTTCCAGCCTCCGAAACTGTGAGCAATAAATATCTGTGGTTTATAAGCTGCACTGTCTATAGTATATTGCTATGGCAGCCCAAATAGCCCCAAACAGTAATTTTTTTTTTTTTTTTTTTGGATGGTTTCCTAACCACGTTGGGATATGGGGTGATCACAAAAGAGACCGTCCCACCTTGGCCTCAATCCTCAGTCTTGTTAGAGGTGTCGGGGGTGTCTCAGGCCAGCCCTACCCTGTGGTAGCTTCCTCCACATTCATCCCACTTTTTTAACGAGTAAATTTGTAGTCTTACAGAGTGTGATGCAATTTCGTACCTGCAGATGACAGAACTGTTTCGTTGTTTTTTGTTTATATCTATTTTATGCGGGTAATGCTGATAAGAAACTGCATTATCAATTTAATACACTCTTGGGAGAGGCAGACTATGGGGACTCTGTGCGTGTACAGGTGTGTATTTTGTATGTGCTCAGACTTCCACAGGGACCTGAAGTCTTTGGCTATACAGACAGCCCCCAACACATAATGGTTCCACCCACGATGGCTTGACTTACAGTAGTTTTGACTTAACGATTTTGACTTTATAATTTTTCTACTTTACCAAATGAAATATATATGTGCATATCAGAAACTGTAAAAGAGTTTTTTTTTTTTTTTTTTTACTTTGTCTTCTCAAAAAAGCCTACCGGTCCCCTGAAAAACTTGATTTGCCTATCAGTGAAGATGTTCTGTTCATACGAAAGTGTTTTGCTATGAAATCATCAAGTAACCTTTAGAAAATACTTTATAAAGGATATAAAAGTTCAGTGTGGGACCTGGAACAAAAGATGTTTAGGAAATAGCAGCTGATATTAATTGCTTTTGAAAAAATGTAAGCATTTCTCTGGTCATTTAATTATAATTAAGAAAAAGGGGTCTTGGTGGAATATAACTGACCTCGGGTCTCATAATGAATTAAGGCATAACCCAGAATACTATTAAAGAGCTCTTTCCACTGCCAACACTAGCAAAGTCTTAGAAATCACTTAAAAACCATCCACATGGCATCTCAGAGAGATTTATTGCTGATTTTGGCTTTTATGTACCACTTCATTGTGAAAATTCTCAAATGCATAAGGCTGCGCTGTCCAATACGGTAGTCACCAGCCATGTGTGTGTCTTTAAAGTGATGTGCAGTTTGATAAAATTAAGTCACTATCTCAGTCCCACAAGCCTCGTGAGGCTGGGATACACCACACTAGACAGAGAAGATGACAGAATACGTTCATTCATCATCGTGGGAAGCTCTACCGGATGCCGCTGCACTGAGGATTCCAGGAACAACAGGTGTTTGTGATGACATATTCACCAAAAGAGACACTGAGGAGTCGAGAACGAGTCATTCCAACACGCTGAACAAGTCAGGCCAACACGTTGGCTCTACAAGGAAACTGGTCTGTTTGTTTATCAAGTGGCCACCTGTAAAAGAAGCTATTTATATCCAGGGCTCAGGGCGCCATGTTGCTCCAAAGCTATTGAGATTTAGTCTTATTTCATGTAGATGTGAGCAGGGACTGAACCCTAAAGCTGGTTCTTGCTAGTAGAAAACAGTATTAAAATCACATAATAATAATATATATATATTTTTAAGTTTAGGCCATTCACACAATATTTAGTGGAGAGCTCCAACATCACTGAGTAACTCTTTTCAATTTCAGTCATTGGCCAACTTTGGAGTCCCCCGCCATGAGAACTCTTCTTCTAAAGCCATCAAGCCCAATCCTTGCCCCTCCCCTGTCCTACTTATGACATTACTAAGAGGCTTTGGGGAAAGGTGAGATAGATCCAGGTAAGGTTTGAAGGTCCCCCCAAAACTCAGTGAAGCTTGACCCCCATTGAAACGGTGTTAAGAGTGTGGAAAATCACACTATGGTATTTGAAAGATGGGACCTTTGGGAGGTGACTGGATCATGAAGATTCCGTCCTCATGAATGGATGAATCTGTTCATGGATTAACAGGTTAATGGAGTAATGGGTTGTCACAGGCTTGAACAAGTTGTTGTCCTGTCCCCATATGATATCCTGCACCACTTTGGGACTCTGCAAAGAATCCCCTCACCAGAGGCATGCCCTCAATCCTGGACTTTCCAGCCTCCAAAACTTTAAGAAATAAGTTCCATTTCTTTACAAATGACCCAGTTTCAGGCATTCCATTAGAAGCAACAGGAAACTAAGACACAAGTATTTTTAGTTTATTACGTTCTTCAAAGGAGACACGTTTAGTTTAAGTTTTTTTCAATCTTTCCTTTTCACTCCCATTTAATACTTATTTTGCTATCATTTAAGAACCCCAAATGCTAGATATGGGCGTTCTGAAAATCCCGAAGCGATAACATTTGTTCTAACACTTAGCCAGATGTGTAACTTCCTTTCACATGAAGTGTTTCTAATGGTTCTCTCTTCAAACCACAACCTAAAGTCTAAAGACTATAATCCTAAGCTCCAAGATCAAAAATGACACTTGAGAACGTGACTACGATAGGCTTTTCCCCAACAGTATTCCTCCCCCACTTCCTCCCAGTCCTCAGGGATACCCAATTCCCATTGCAAAACCCTCCCTCCCTAAGGACTAAGGAGCTTCTACAGACTAAAGAGGGACGAGTCTTGCAGGACCCAGAAAGTGATTTTCGACATGTTTCTTGCACTGCTGGGTTAGAGTAAAAATCCATCCTTCATCCTTGAATGACACTTTGTTGGAAGACCCTTGAAATCTAAACATTTATCAAGGAAAAAAAGAAAAAAACCAAGTCCATCTTTGAACTCCTGTGCCTAACTTTTGCCCAGCTAAGGCAGGCAGACATGTTATTTACCCGATGCACATTTTTATACAAGCCCAATCAGAGAATCACTGCAAAGTCAACACATGCCAAAAATCTGTCTCCAAGGAAAACAACAGGCCATCCATCTGAGACGTGAAGTTCTGTGCCAGCAAAAACTAAAAATAGAATAAATAAAAAGACAAAGGCTAAATTCTCCAAATATCTCTCGATATAAGCTACTCACTCTGCCTCAATGGTCCTCCTGTTAAACATGCCTTAACCATCGACACTCAAGAAAACTGCTTCCTGTGCCACTGCGTTATTCTTTCGTCAGGCTGGATTACCAATCTGAGAATGAACCCCCATTCTGCCTTCCCCTCACTGGACGACATTTGTAACCATGCATCACAATATTTTCTTCAAGCAGCCTTGGCACCCGATCTGTCACACATAACATTGCTTTGGGAACAAAACATCCCAGAGGAACAATTGACAAAATCACCTTTTGGAGCAGAGCGTGGGTCTACCTGGAAGGACAACCTGTTCTGCCCACTCAACGGGAACACCCGGAAGCCAGCGTTGCCGCAGAAGTTGCAGCACTTTGCAAATTCCCCATACAATGCAGCCATTTTCTTCGAGCCTGTAGGTGGGCCAGTCTCTCAGGCTTCATCTGAACATTTGCCAAAATCCAAAGAATTAAGAGTGTTTTCTACAGCTGTAAGAGTTGTCATCAAATCAGCTAAAAACCTTTCAATGTGGGTGGGTGGGTGTCCATCTATGTATATTCTAGAAATTACTGTGCAGACCTACCACAGAACCACAGATGACAGGAAGCACAGCAAAGCATGCCACAAAAATAAAGCAGGTTTTCACTTTTAGTAAGATTAAGGATCTCCAACCCAGACTGCACTTGCCCACCACCCCACACCTTCCTTCTGACGGCTTTGCCTATGATATCCACAGTGCTAGGTGAACATGCTAAATATTAACATCTAGACTGCACTCAACACAGGATGCTTTGATTGCACTGTACTTTTTTTTTCTTTTCCTTTAAAAAAAAGACAAGCTCCCGGAACTCACAACAGCTGCCCTGAAATGCATCGCACTGAAGGATGCGCTTCTGGAGCAGGTGGCCGCTGACTTGTTTTCTTCGCACTTCTTTCCGTGGTGTTTTGGGTGGAGAGTCAGCTGGAGGTGTTGATTGCATGTTGGAGGGACCCGGGGATAACACAGCAGCAGCTGGGAGAGAGAAACTCAGACCAGCCTAAAAAGCACAGCTCCATCAGAGTCCAGGATTCATACCTCCAGAACACACCAGATGATGAAATTCCAAAATCAGGCAGTGAACAAGGATGCTGCCCTGAAGACGGCTGGAATGTAGGAAAAGATGGAGTTTTCTTAACAGTTTCCTTTGGCTATGATTTTATCTCTTCCAGGACTCTCCAGCCTGCAGCACTGAAAGTAGCACCCCAGGACCTGTACATTGCTACAGAAAGAAGAGTAACGTAAACCTAAAGCAAGTGAAAGAAAAATAAAAAACCGGAGCAGAAATCAATGAAATTGAAAATAGGAAATCAACAGAGAAAAAAAAAATCAAGAAAACCAAAAAGCGGTTCTTTGAAAAGATCAGTAAAATTGACAAGTCAGAATCTGTTATCAAAATAAAAGACTCCACTGTTTAAGCATGAACGAAAGAAAAGCCTGAATGCATAAAATCATCTCCAACATCCCCTGTGTATCTTCAAGTATCCAGGTAATATTTTGAATCGTTATTTATTTTTTTTCCATATAAATTGTGTTAAGGTGTACTGAAACACGGAATCAACCGCACATAAAGAGAAAATTCAAGGCAGTTTGCCCTCTCAACATTTTTTTAGCTTTTGGAGTCACATTCCAAGCTGTATTTTTCAAACGCTAAGGAATGATTTCCTATGACACTGTCCCCAAATGTAACCCCATGTTCCCTCCTCTCATGCCTCCTTGTTTTTAGCTCCCAAAATGAGCACACCCCAATGCAGGCATGCTAGCACAGGGCCCACTTCTGTCTGCTCATCCCAGGTGCCCCGAGCATTACAAAGGACTCCTGTCTTCTGAGCCCAAGCGCTGGCTGGTCACACCCAGCCTCACACCCAAGCGGCCTCTTTGTTCTGCAAAGTAACTCCCCAGGTAATGATTCAGCCAGCTGAAATCACCAGCCAAATCAATTGTCAAGGATTTTAAAAGAACCCTCCAAATCTCTTTGATGAGTTGCCACACCCACAGAATGTCCAAAATAACTACCGGGGAGAATTACTGAGCACAGGATATGCCCTTAATAAATGGGGGCACTGGGTTGCAATGATCTGTAGAAATGTGCGCATTTTAATAGAGACTCAGAGACAATTCCCTTTTTCTATAACCTGTTGGGGTAAGAGTATGAATTTCCAAGTGGGTAAGGGGACGCCAAGGCTCGTTGGTAAGACGTTGTACACAAGTTGTTTGTTGTGTTTCCAAATGTGGAATTACCCAGTGGGCAATGACCCTGGACGCCCAGGATCTAACCGTGACAGTCCTGTGGAATAAGCAGGATGTGAAAGCCCAAGATGGCCATGGGAGATGTCCTCCCCGACAATGATGATTCCTTTACCTGGACACTGTAACACCTGACATATTGGATAAAAGGCTGGAAGAACTGCCCAGAGGTGTCCTGTGGAAAATTCCTCCAAGGAGAGACTGGCAGGACTGGCATCAGCCTCCCACGTTTGGAATGCCTGCACGGTCTCCTTAGGCCATGGGAAGGCAGGAAACATCAGCGCTGTTGAAGGAAGGAATCTGCATTCTGATGGGGTGAATCTCCAGCACACACATTACACTTTAATGAAGCAATCGCTGGAGAGGTTCAAATAAATGCATCTAATGGCTACTTGGAACGTTTTCTCCTATTCAGATGGAATCCAAATACCAACTGGATTCCCACGTAAGCACCCTAATGGGAAAGGAAAAAACACAACAGTGCTGTCCCACCCAACACAATGCAGAATCAGAGATGCCAGGAAACCATGCCCACCTGTAAAATGCAGCAGAAAACATGCTCCCAGAAGCAGGAGCTTCTTTAAAGCACTCGTAGTTTGGTCTGATTATTCTTCCACAAGGAAACCTCAGGGGGGTGGGGGGAAGGGTCTGCTAGGTTTACCCCCAAATGTGCTGGTATTATCAAATTCATCAACATGCTCAGGAATGTCTGCAAACAGTGCCTCTTCTGCCTACTTTTCACAATCCTGCTTATCCAGGTGGATACCAGCTTTGCTTCTGGGATTCCACGTTACACCTGCAGCAGAGTCAGTCTCCTGCATTTCAGAGCTGTGTGTCTGAAAGTCTAGCTCAGGGCCAAGCTCAAGCCTGGAAGGCAAGGCTATGTTACTTCATCTCTGAGCAATCCTGCAGCTGAGGCCACCTTGTAACATCCGTGCTCCTTGCCCTGTACACGGCAGAGACTCGACACAGGTGGCAATTAGGCATCCTATCCATTTCCAGCCAGGCAGAAGATAATATAAACCTGAAAGCCTCAATTACAATTAACCCCTTCCCCAGCACACCCACTCACACATGCCCACAAGCTCACACATGCAAAGATTTGCAGTCACATTAGGAGCCCTTGGGATCCAGCACTTCGCCTGCTGGGCAGCGATGGAAAAGTGTTTTATATATGGAAGTGAACACTGTTGGACAAAGGCTGAGGCCAGGACAGAGTCCAGCCATCTACCCCACCTCCCTGTCTAAAGTGGTGCATTTTAAGGGGAGGTGCATTTGGCAGGCAGAATAAGGACCCTCTAAAGATGTCTTAGGTGCTCATCTCCAAAACTTGGGAATCTGTTAGGTTACAGGGCAAAGGGAAAAATTAAGTTGGAAGGTGCGGAAATAGGGAGATTATCTTGGGTCATCTGGATGAGTCCAGTACAAATTCAAGGGTCCTTATGAAGTGTCAGAGGAAGTCAGGACAGAAGAAACCAGAGAGATGACAAAATGAGAAGGATTTGGCCCAACATTGCAGGCTTTGAAGGTAAAGAAATATGTCAATCGAAGGAATTCAGGTGGCTTCTAGAAGGCGGAAGAGGGAAAAAAAGATTCTCCCTCAGCGCCTCCAGCAAGGAACACAGCCCTGCCCACCCCTGGATCTTTTTTTTTTTTTTTTTTTCCCTGCACTCAGCCAGTGAGTGCACCGGTCATTCCTATATAGGATCCGAACCCGCGGCGTGGCCGGGCTCCCAGCGCAGCACTCTACCGAGTGCGCCACGGGCTCAGCCCCACCCCTGGATCTTAACCCACTGACACGCATTTCAGGCTTTCCCAATGAGCCCACAGAACTACAGGAGAATAAAGGTGCGTTGTTTTAGGCCACAAAGTTTCTGGCAATTTGTAACAGCAGCCATAGGACACTAACAGTGTGACTGACCATGGCAGAGAGACCACAAAAGTCAACCAAGGAAGGTGATCTTATAATGGACTCCCAAGGGACCCCACACTGCCTCAAGCTCCCAAAGTCAGAAGTCAGAATATGGGGGCACTGATGCTCCTGGTACCCTCATGAAAAGATCTCTGAAGCAGAGCAAGCCCCCAATCCATACAAATAACTCCACCATCCACCCCTAAAAATGAGATGAGCGTGGACTATCTTCGGCAAAAAATAAGAAGAACAGCGATGATCATGATGATGCTTGCTTTGCTGAGATGAGCTTACTTCCTGGTGGTGCAGAAAAGACACCAGCCATGCACGTGGCCTGGAGTAGTCACAGGGAGAAGGAACTGTGAAGAAGGGATGGAAAACCACACAAACCCCCTACACGCACATACACACACACACCTGCTGAGAATTCAGTAGGCTGAACTCTAAGGGCTACAAGACATCACAAGGCACAAGGACCCTGGAGAAAAACAAACTCTACCATGTGGAGGTTCGCTGCTATAGACTGAATGCTTATATCACCCCAAAATTCATATGATGAAGTCCTCACCCTGAAAGCTATGGTGTTAGGAGGTGGGGCCTTTGGGAGGTCATGAGGTTATGAGGGTGCAGCCTCATGCATGGGATTAGTGTCCTTATAAAAGAGACCCCAGAGAGCTCCCTCACCCCTCCCACCATGTAAGGACACAGTGAGTTGTCCTCTGAGAACCAGGAAGCGGATCCTCACCACACACTGACTCAGCCATGCCTTGATCTTGGACTTCCAGCCTCCAGAACTGTGAGCAATAAACAACTGTTCTTTATCAGTCATCTGGGTCTATAGAATTTTGTCTTAGCAGCTGGAATGCACTGAGATGATCTCAGTATCTTTTGTGAGACCTCCTTAGGAGTCTGATGGGACAGATGTAAAAAGCCAGGTCTACTGGCATCGTGAAACTGCATCCCACTTGGTGAAAGCAGAGGTGGGAAGAGGGCTGGCTCTGTGCCAATCACTGGGGAATCCGAGCCCTCACCCCATGTCATTTCTGAAATGCCTTTGTTTGTGAGCAGAGATGGTGGATGCGAGACTCCAGTAGTGACAGAGAAAGGCAGGAAATGTAAAATGCTGCAGCCACCCTAGAAAATGGTATGGGGGTTCCTCCAGAAAATAAACCTAGAATTACCACATGATCCAGCAATTCCAATTTGGGGGTTTATATCCGAAAGAAATGACCACAGACTCAAAGAGAAATTTCCACACCCACATACATGGCAGTATTATTCACAAGAGCCAAAATGTGGAAGCAACTCACGTGTCCAACAATGAAAGAATCGATAAGAAATATGTGGTCCCTCCACGTAATGGGATCTTACTCAGCCACGAAAAGGAAGGAAATTCTGATGCATGCTACAACACAACCTTGAGGACATTATGCTCAGTGAAAGAAGCAAGACACAAGAGACTAATACAATATGATTCCACCTATATAAAACATATAGAATATTTAAATTGATAAAGAAAAAGAGCAGATTAGAGGTTGCCCAGGGCTGGGGTTTGGCAGAAATGGAGAGGTTCTGCATAATGGGTACAGACTTTCCATTAGGGGTGACAAAAAGATTTTGAAGATGGACGGTGCAAGGAACTGTAACCTTAAAAATAACTAAAATGGTGAATTTTATGATAGATATGTAAATAATATATAATTTATTCATGTATTATAAGTATACATTTATGTATAAATATATATTGAATGTATTGTATAAATACATAAACATATATTATGCATTCCATATATACAGTATGTAATATATAAATATAAATAACATGATTTATATTTTTTATTTATATATAATTTACTGCAATAAAAACGTTCTTAAAAATAATAGAATAAGGTAGTGGAACTCCCTGACTATCTACAGTAGTTGCTGAAAGTGACCTTGCAGAACACGGAGAGGTTCTGGTCCACGAGGGGCATCCCAGGTCACATAGACATGGTAGTAGATGGGAAAGGTTGCCCCATCTCACTGGTCTGTGAGGAAGTCCACCTGATGCCCCAGGATGCCCACAGAAACATACAGCACTTGAGAACCAGAAGCAGGTACCAGCATCCCAGGGAGGGAGCCACAGCTGTCATCTACAGGTGCTGTCCCTTTTCCAGAAAGAAAGGATGCTTACCCCGTGGGTTCCTTCTATAGGCACTATTTGGATAAACGAAAAACCTTGACAGTTGATGGGCGCTGGTGGACACCGTTTTATATAAGCGTTTACACCTTTACCTGAAAGTTTCAAATGTGTGCAAAGAAAAAGAAAGGAGCTTGTGTAGATGGTGATGCATGACAGAGAGAGGTAGAGTTGAGGCCTGGGCCAAGCAGGGACATGTCCCTTATAGGAGCTATGATGATAATCTTCTGCCTTTGTTGTGAAAGGATTCCACCGCCTGTCATCATGGCTGATGAGCCGTGTCTACTGATGTGGTGCTAAACTACCATGTTAGGGGACTGCCAAAGAGGCTGTGATATTATGTGATGCATTAAAAGTTTCACTGGGCTGAACCGTGTCCCCTAAAAATTTGTATGTTGAAGTCCTAACTCCCAGGACATCAGAATGTGACTTGTTTCTGGAGATAGGGTCTTAAAGAGGTGGTTAAGGTAAAATGAGGTCACTAGAGTGGGCCCTGATCCAATAGGACTGGTTAGGACACAGACACACAGAGAGATGACCGTGTGAGGACACGGGGAGAAGATGCCATCTACAAGCCGAGGAGAGAGGCCTCAGGAGGAACCAACCAGCCTTGATCTCAGACTTCCATCCTCCAGGACTGTGAGAGAATAAATGTCTGCTTTCTGAGCCCCCAGTGTGTGGGACTTTGTTATGGCGGCCGTAGCAGACTAATTCAATCAGATCCTGCATGTGTGCTTGTAGGGACTCCTATGGGTTCCGTCTCAAAGACAAGTCCAGGATCCAAGTCCTCTCTCCTGGTTCTAATGGCCACCATCCATCATTGTCCTCTAACAGGTCTATGCACCCAACAGTCTGCTGTCAGCAGATGCTAAAGAGAGCCTTTGGTACCCACAGGAGATCCTGTCAACAGCCCAAGACCGTCCACTGCCTCCCCCAATGGCCAAAGTCTACCATCCTGCAGCACCAGGCCACTTCTCGACTGATGACCTCCATCTCTGTCCTTGCTCTGTGCACTCCAGCCACAGTGGCCTCCTGAGAGGTTCTGGGACACATTAGGCAGACCTCAAGCCTTTTCTCTGCCCCCGCAGTTCCAAAGCACATCTAGGACCAGCAGCATCAGAATCAGCATCGGGAGCATATTAGAAATGCAAATTCTCGGGCTTTGCTCCAGACCTATGGAATCAGAAACTCTGAGGTGGAGCAGGTCATCTTTTTTTGCAAAGCCCTCCATGAGTTTCTGATGCAGCTGGTGGCTGAGAACGTCTGTCCCAGCTATTCCTCTGCCCATAGACTTCTTTCCCTGGGGATCCCCACGGCTAACTCCCTCCCCACCTTCAGTGAAATGACTCGATGTTTGCTTCTGGGAAAGGCGTAGTCCCACTTCCTCTTTCTTATATTATCATTCTCCTGCCCCCCTCAATTTCCTGTCACCCCAGTCCCCATGACCCTGCTGAGCTCTTCTTTCCTCACAGTTCTTACAACCTTCCGACAAACCAACCATCTGACTCATGCTCAGTACTCACTGCGTGCCTCCCCCAGTGCAATATAAACTTCAGCCTCTTTACGTCAAGCTTATCATCACCTGCCAGATGAAAAGGACAGGCCTGACACTTAGAGGGTGCTGGGTAACATACACGGTATGCGTAGGGACAGCAACCATCCTAGTCTGCCTGGGTTCCGGGGGTTTCTGGAGATGGGGAACTCTCAGTGCTATCAGGAAGAGTCCCAGGCTGATGGGGACAAGCTGGACACTTTAAGTACAAGTGAATAAAGGAATGGGTGATGGTATTATGGACACCTGCCCTTTATCATTCCCACCCACCCCCAGTAGAGTGCAGGCACAATGCATGCATACACTAGCTCGTCTACTCACAGAATCTCTGCCATGTCATCCCATCATTGATGGGAAAGAGGGTCTCAGAGACAGGGTGCTGCTACTTGTCCAAGGGACACTTACTAGCAAAGACAATGTGTTTTACCTGCTCTACGCTGCCCTCATCCAGAGGAAGCAGTGCGTGCGCTCTAGAAATAGATGACATATCCAAAGTCATCTACAGTTAACACAGACAGTGCAAAGAGGAGGACATAATACTCCCAGAAGCAGTGGCCAGCCCCGTGCAACACCTCATCTGCCCATGCAGAGATATGACTGTGAAAATCAGGAGAGATGACGGTAGACACCTGGCACATTGCAGATCTCAACACAATGAACTGTAAAGGCTAACAAAGATCCAGTCGTTTCCTCATCTCCCCAGCAGGAAACAGCGTATGAGGGTACTTTGAACAGTCCGTGGAAAGATTTCTGTTATCTTTTAATTCTATTTTTTCCACAAACTTTTTGAAGTGCCCTGGTATGTAGAGTTTAAAAGAAAAAGGAAAAAAAGCCTTTTATGAAAGTAGTGTATTAAGCTCATTTCTGCTGCTCAAAACAGAATACCTGAAACTGGGTAATTTATAAAGCAATAAAGTTTATTTCTTATGATTTCAGAGGCTGGAAAGTCCAAAGTCCAGGGGGTGCATCTGGTGAAGGGTTTCTTCTCGGTGGGAACTCTCTACAGAGTCCTCTGGTGACCAGGGTGTCACATGGTGAGAACTGGCTGAACAAGAGAGAGCAGACCTGCTCACTAACTCTCCTTTTAAAGCCATCAGAACCACGCCCATGACTCCATGAATGGATGAATCCATTCACAAGTCCTCATGATCTAATCACCTATCAAAGGCCCCACCTTTCAAATACCATAATAACATTTCAAACCTTCTTAACACTGTTACAATGGGGATTAAGTTTCCAATACATAAACCTTTGGGGGACACATCTGACCGACAGCAGGTTAGTAGAGTTGGTGGCATTGTGGTTGTTCGGGGGAAAAAAAAACAACTTGGGGGAAATACAGAAAAAGTCCTATGGTGCCCCTTCCAAAGAGAATGAAAGTGCTTTTCTTAGAATTCTGAACACATTTCTCCAAGAAAAAATTCTGTGGGTAGAAGCTCCAAACTGAGCCCAGACTGGGGATGGTGGAATGGATGCTTCTGTGTGTGTGATATGTTCCCTGTCCCCCTTTCTTCTGGTGGCCTCCCCAGTGGCTCCCCCACTGTAGAGGGACCCATCCCAAAATCAGGTCTGGGATCACAATCAGGGCACCATGTCTCTGTCCACAGAAGACATGGGGGGCTGCAGAGGGTTGTTCCCAGTCAGGGGGAGAGACGTGTCCTCTCCTGAGGATTTCAGGGTGTGCCAAGGTGAGCCTGTCTGTTCCTGGGACAGGGAGCCCACTTCAACCCCAAGGCAAGAGTTCAAGAGAAGAAAGGCAGGAGAAGTAAAGAGGAGTCAACCAAGATAGGGACTGATTCAAGATGGCATCCCTTGGTTTGGCCATGTGGGAAGTTAGCTCCAGCCCTGGATTTACAAAGGGGCATGACAAGATGAGATTGACACCATGCGAAGATTTTATGTGGCCACTCATTAGAGTAGGATGGAAGGTAGGGAGGTAAATAGGAATGGAGACAGAAGGAGCAAGTTCTTGGCTCTGGGATGACATTTCTCATGCAGTGAGCCATGGCTGCCTCTTCCTTTGAAATGAACACAGGGCTATCCCTCCCTAAGAGCAACTTCATGATAAAGTCTCCCCTGGAAAACTTTGCCCAAATTGTAAGTGACTGTCTACCCCTCCAAGGATTTAGGGAAATCATATCATGGACCCAACACACAATGTCCTAAATCAGCCTAGAAGGGAGAGCTTGAAGGTGTTTGGTGACCTGCAGAGACAGCAGCCACAGAGGAACTGGTTCCTCAATCCTCTTTGTAACACAAGTCTCCTAGGGCTGCCATAATTTCAGGGCTAAAAACAACAGGCATGCATTCTCACAGTTCCGAAAGCCACAAGTCTAAAATCAAGTTGTCAGCAGGTCTGTGCTCCCTCCGAGGACTGTAAAGGAGGACCCTTCCTGCCTCTCCCAGCTTCTGGTGGCTCTGGGAGTTCCTTGGTTTGTGGCCATGCTATGGCTTGAATGTGTCTCCTAAAAGTTCATGTGTTAGAAACTTATTCCCCACTATAAGTGTTAAGAGGGTGGGAAACTCAACGACGGTATCTGAAAGGTGAAACCTTTTAAGAGGTGATTGGATTGTGAGGACTATGCCCTCATCAGTGGATTGATCCATTCATGGAGTAAGGGGTTAACAATCTAATGGGTTATCAGTGAGTGTACTGGGGCTTTATAAGGAGAGCAAATGACCATGTTAAAGAGCTCTCCCCAGCTCTGGCCACGGGAGACTCTGCACCACCTCAGAACTCTGTGCCCAACAAGAAGGTCCTCACCAGATACGCCCTCTGGACCTTGGACTTCCCAGCCTCCAAAACTGTAAGAAATAAAACCTATTTATAAATTACCCAGTTTCAGGTATCCTGCTATCAACAGCAAACAGACTGATACAGGCTACATCTCTCCCATCTCTGCCTCTATCTTCACGTGGCTTCTCCTCTGTGTCTGTGTCTCCTCTTCCGTCTCTTATAAGGACACCTGTCATTCATTGAGGGCCCATTCTAACGCAGTAAATCTCACATCAATCCTTGACTAATTTCATCTGCAAAGACCTTATTTCCAAATAAGGCCACATTCTGAGGTTCTGGGCTGACATGAATTGGGGGGGGGGTGAGGTCTGAATGTTTATGTCCCCAAGATGCATAGGTTGAAACCATGGCAAAGAATTGAGGGATTGTCTCTCTCCAAATTCACAAGTTAAAGCCTAAACCCCAAGGTGATGGTGTTAGGAGGTGGGGCCTTTGGGAAGTGATGAGGTTATGAGGGTGCAGCCTCATGAATGGGATTAGTGTCCTTATAAAAGGGACCCAAGAGAGCTCCCTCACCCCTTCCAGCATGTGAGGACACAATGAGAAGGTGCCGTCCATGAACCAGGAAGCAGGTCCTCACCAGACACTGCACCTGCCACACCTTGATCTCAGACTCCCAGACTCCAGAACTGTGAGCAATAAATTCCTATTGTTTATAAATTATGTGGTATATGGTATTCTCTTATAGGAGCCCAAGTCAACTAAGGCAGGGGTACTCTGTTTATCCGACTCCAGCAACAGGTTTTGTGTGAACCTGTCTGTGATCAATTGGTCCATCCTTGCCTCTCTTATTGTGAACGAACATCTCTACTTCTGTTTACTCCTCTTCCAGTTGTCTCTGTTCCATATTTTCTTATTATTCTTTCTTCTGTTTCTTGTATTGTTAACCCCTTCCTTTCATGGGCCCCCTTTTTTCCTCTCCTCTTGAATGGGAAACTCTTGTCCCCGGGTCACCTTGTCTTCCCTCCCCACCTGCCCCTCTCATCCCTTTTGAAGTGGAAAATGAGAAAGGAAGAGATTGTAAAAATGAAGAGAAACACAAAGTACCCAACTTCTGAGACCGAAAGCAGATCAGTGGTTGCCAAGGGCTGGAAAGAGGGAATATAGAGTGTATTAGTCCATTTCTGTTGCTTGTAACAAAACACTTGGAACTGGGTGATTTATAAGAAAATGGAATTTATTGCTTATCGTTTCAGAGGCTGGGAAGTCCACCGTCCAGGGAACACAGCTGGTGAGGGTCTTGGTGGTGGCTCTACAGCAATACAGGGGTCTCACATGGCAGAGACTGGCAGAGCAGAGAAAGAGACTCTCACATGCTCTCCTTTTAAAGCCCCCAGAACCACGCCTGTGACCGCTATTATTAATCCACTCACTACTGCACGGTCCTACAGTCCAATCATCTCTTCAAGGCTCCACCTTACAATTACCATAATAGGATTTCCCACCCTCAGCAGTTTCAGTGGGAATTGAGCTTCTACTCATATGGACTTTAGGGGCCACCATTTAATCATTCCACAGCAGGGAGTGACTGCTTAATGGGTATGGGGTTGTCTCTGGGGGGGAAGAGAATGTTCTGGAACTAGACAGAGGGGACGGCAGCACAATATGAAAATAGTTCATTTTATATTACATGAATTCTACCTCAGTGTAAAATAAATAAATAAAAAAGAAATGACACAAAGAAACGGGTAGGACGTCTGTACTTGGAAATATCTGCCTAATATTTAATCTCATCTCATCAAGTTCCGGTGATGCTCTTAAATGGGAACTGTCATTCACACACTCACACACTGCGTTTTACCACTGAGCACCCACACAAGATAAAGAAGATTAAAGGGCTCAACTCAATTTTCTGTGCATTGTGAAGCAACCAACACCACTTCCAATTGCTTAGGAAAACGCCACCCACAAGACTATTCACGTACAGGGTAAAATCTCACCAGCTCAGATTTCACTCACTGTGGTGGTAGGTTGATGCAATAGGGTGCGGGTGCGACGGACTGAATGTTTTTGTGTCCCTGAAATTCCTGTGTTGAAACTCTCACCCCCAAGGGGATGGTGTTAGGAGGTGGGGCCTTTGGGAGGTGATGAGGTCATGAGGGTGCAGCCTCATGAATGGGATTAGTGTCCTTATAAAAGAGACCCCAGAGAGCTCACTCACCCCTTCCAGCTTGTGAGGACACAGAGAGAAGGTGCCGTCTATGAACCAGGAGGCAGGTCCTCACCAGACACTGCACCTGCCACACCTTGATCTTGAACTTCCAGTCTCCAGACTGACAAAAAAACATCAGTTGTTTCTAAGCCACCTAGTCTCTCTGGTGTTCTGTGACAGCAGCCCAAACCAACAAAGAGGGGGCATAAATGACAGCCCAAGACAGAAAAAGAAAAATGATGTCCAGTTCAAGGGCACCAAGAGCACAGGAGAAAACCTAACAGTAGAGAGGAAAATGACTGTAAGAACTTTAGATGTGCGAACCGGTTACAATTCATTATTCATGAAGATCTCCTAGCTCTTAAGAAAACAAATCTATCAGATCACGTGAAACGTGACAGTAAAAAAATAAAGTGCCCAGCATGTGCGTGTGGTCTGCGGTGAGGGGATTTGCTTTGCACCTCAATTTTGGTCATGGTGGCTGCACAGACGTGCACAGGATAACGCTGCCTAGAAGTCTGCAGGCACGCATGTTCACAAACAGAAACATGCACCTGGGAAAAGTGACAAACCCTGAACAAGGTGTGTGGTCCCCTTACCAGGAAGACACCAACATCCACATCCTGGTTTTGATGCTGTGCCTTAGCTTTGGAAGATGTCACTATGGGGTAAAGCTGGCCAAGGGAGGAAAGAACTCCAGGTGGTGTTTTTGGAATCCCCTGTGAGCCTGTAATTATTCGAAAATTCTCTTTTTAATAAAAAATTGGGATCTAAGAACTTTGAACACTTCCTCATGATAACCAGGTAGGACAGGTTCTGTCATTTTTTGCATTTTTTTAGATGAGGAAATGGAAAGACAGAAAGGTCAAGAAAGGAAAAATGAAATTTAGACCCAGGAAGTGGCTGCTGTTTTTCTGCTCAACTACAATCTTCCTGACAGGCTAACACTGAGAGTGTAGTGGGTTCCAAGATGCAAACCGATTTTACGAGGGGATTTTTGAAAACTAATCTAAGTCCTTTTTATCTGGTATTATATAGAAAGTAATTCTAAAGTGATCATTGAAGTAAGTTGAAATATTGACAACGATACTGTATAATGGTTTCACAGAGAGTCATTATCCTATTCGCTCTACGTAGCATAAGTTTTTTTTAATTTCCATAATAAATTTGTTTTTTTTAAAAAGCACCGTAGTTCTTCTTCATGGGAACAAGCAAGACTTGGTGATACAGAAAGAAATTTAAAGAACCAAGTTGCAAACCATGTTTCCTCTAACAACCAGTGTGGCCATTCTGAAACGGAATTTCTAAACCTAGGAAAGTAGCATTTAGACCACACATGCCCCAAATCCCTTCATTCTCTTAAAAAATAATTCCATCATCAGATTGACAGGACGGAAAAGTACGCTTTCTTCCAAACTACCTCAATTTGTGGAAAACAGGACAATCTACAATGTTGACAGTTTACCCAGAAGCACAGAACAAAGCAGCACTGAGACCCTGGTGGCCCTGGGGACTACAGAGCCCTCGGTCTTCTGCTCACACTATCTGCCCTGATCGTCCAGCAGTCTCTGCAGCCACCCTGGGCTTTACTAAATTAGACAGAAACAAACAAGCATAAAAGACTGCAGGTGCTTTCCCTGTGCTGAAGTGTGTGCATCATCACGATGCTTCTCAAAATCAAGCCAGCAAATCTGTCACTTCTCCATGCCCACGTCACCAGGAAAAGTAAGGGACGAAAAGCCCAGGAACATCTCGAAGCTTCTCACTGACTAAAATCATCATTCACACACAAGAAGGGAGATCAGACAAGGAAAACACAGAGCTGTGTAGTGCAGGGACTTAACACGGTCCTTAGAGGAGAACTCACAGGAGAGTGAACCGAGCAGTGTCTCTTCACCGACAGTCATCTGACAAGGTTGCAAGGGTGGGTCTGGGGACGAGAGTCAAGTGTGAAGAGGATTGTGGGTTTTCCGTTTTTGTTTGGCTTATGTGGTTGGTGTTACGTTGTGGAAAATAGCTTTGCTCAACTGGGAAAATGCATACAGACCCCAAAAGGCAATTCAAAAGGCCTTGTGGGTGCATATTTAGAGCAGTTGAAAGATGGGAATGGGGAGAAGGCGCAGTTAAGAAGGACCGTACTTTCCTGCCATGAAAGCTTAGGATAAAGAAAATCCATGCCTGCCCAGGGCGGGTTCCAACGCCACGTAGAGAGCTCCACCGTGCCCCTCACCTGTAACCATTACACCTGGGGAGAAGATTTAAAGTTGCCAGAGAGTGTGGCTGAGAGAGACAATCTCATGGAGGCTCTAAAAGACGTAGGATTTTTTTTTTTTTTTAAGATTACTCTTATTCTTTCAAGTTAATCATGCTCAGAGTAATCTTTAACCAACACGAAAGAAAGGGGCTTAGATACAAAGGCCACAATAATGCCACCAAAGCCGTGAAGTGGGTGTGAGGGAGTGTACACCAACCCCCCCCCAACACACCCAGGGGCGTCCTGGTCCCCTGCTAGTCCAATGCCTGGAACTTCGGAGCCCTGGCTCTCCTCTCGTGCCCTTGCAGCGCACAGGAAGTCATCCTGGAAGACTGAGCAAAAGGCAGAGACCAGGACTGGAAGGAGCTCATTTCCCCCACCCAGCCCCCAGAGACGGCCACATTCTATTTTTAAAGGTGAGATGACTCGCTGGGCACCCTGTGACGACTTGGCATGGAACACAACCCTCCACCACCACCACCCACCCGCCCAGGCCCTGCTCCCTGCCCTGGCCTGCAGCCCTGGTTCCTTCCCAACTGACCCGTGAGAGTCCCCACGAGAACACAATGGCTGGTGCCGTGCGCCAAGGGACGGCTGGACCGCCACCAAGTTTCCAGCGTTGGCTGGTATCCCCACCTACTGTGGAAACTGCACTTGTCCCAGTTCCTGCCCCACCCTTCTTCCCTGCACAACACACCCGGCTCTGAGATTGGCTCAGCATGGCTTTGCAGTGGGAGGGACGGGGGGACGCAGAGATGGGACACAGAGAGATGCGACACAGAGAGATGGCACACAGAGGTGAAGAGGGAAAGGGGAAGGGAGGACAGAGGGAAAGAGGGAGACAGAGAGACAGGAGCGGGAGGAGGAAAGGGGAGAGGATCTTCTGCCAATGTCCTTCCCAACTCAGGTCTTCCTGGTTGGCCCTTCCTCGTGCCAACTGCTCCAAGTGGCAGGTGGGCCACGGAGGGCAGACAGTGGCCCTCTCTGTCAGCTCCTTTCTTGACACCCCGGCTGTGCCTGGGGGTCTTCCGAAGCCATAAGCTCTGACCTTGAGCCCTCTGCTTCCTGCTCTGGCTTCCTCCTTTCCAGGAAGAGGGGACGAGCCCAAGGAGGTCCCCCTAAGTTCCCCCGCCCCACGGACACACACGGGACGCCCCCCCCCGACCCTCCTCCGTTTATTTCCCGGACAAGCACCACGATGGCGCACCCCCAGTTCGCGACAAAGAGTCGCTAAGAAGCCGCAGGCTGGCTGGTGACAACAGTTTAAACCTGGCGCCGGCGTTCTGTCGGGGTGTTGTGACCCACTCACACGAGCGCGCGTGGGGATCCGAGCGCCCAGGGAACTCGAAACCCACGTTTCCAGCCGCCCAGTCGGGGTCAAGTTCAAAGGCAGAGGGACAAGGGAAAAGAGTTCCAAGTTTGGGATGCCCCAGATGAAAAGCACACGCGGTGTCGGGAAAGGCTAGAATTCACCTGCAAGGCCACCGGCGTCCCCTCCATTACGCCGCGGGACACCTGTCCCCCGGGTTAGACCCTGCGACTGCGCTCAGGGACTGGCTGGCCCTGGGGGAGTCCGCGGGTGCCTTCAGTGCCGGCGCCCGTGTCCCTGGCGGTCGCTGCCTGGGAGGGCCCACGAGGTCCCCCAAGGTGAGGTGACCTCCAGGAAGTGTTGTGACGTCTGGGGCAGCCCAGACGCCGGGGCGGCGTGTGTGTTGGGGACAGGGACAGGGGATTCAAGGAAGAGTCATCGGAGACTTGGGCAGAGCCGTCGGCGGGGCGCGGAGGCTGGCCGGGTCTTGGGGTGCGGGGGTGCCCTGCAACCCTCGGCACTCGGGGGGCTGAGGGCGCTCGCGCGCTCCCGCACGGGGATCCCGAGCCGGAGGTGGCCGGGCAGGGCGCTCCCCACGAGGCACCGGGGCCCTTTGTCTGACGACAGCGTTCCCGAGGCCACGTCCCCGCCTGTGGCACTCACCCACGGTGGCCAGCGTGTCGAAGTCCTGCAGCCGGTAGGTGCGCGGCTCCGGAGACGGCGCCTCGGGGCTGGGGCAGAGCGCGGGCGCCCCGTCGGGGGTGTCGTCGGCGGGGTCTCGGGGGTCGCTGTCCGCCTCGGCCGCCTTGGCCAGCGGGGGCGCCTCCATCGGGGCGCACTCAGGTCCGGGCCGCGCGGGGGTCCGGGCTTCCCGGGACGCAGCCTCGAGGGGCGTCGCGGCGGCGGCGGCGGCATCAGCGGCGGCCACCCATGCGCGCCACCACCCCCTCCCCCGGGGCCCCGCGTGCGCGGCCGGGCGCAGCTGGCGGAGCTGCGGGGACAATGGCGGGGCGCGGGGCGGCGCTCACTGAAGGAGCCGCAGCGGCCGCGGCCGGGAGAAGCCGCCGGGCGCGGGGGGCGGGCACCGAGGGCCGGGCGGGGGCGGCGCGGGGCGCGGCCCGGGCTGGCGGGGACGAGGCGGGGTCCCGGCCGCGGGCGCCCGGCTCGCGGCTCATCCCCGGCGTCTCGTGGCGGGCGCTGCCGTTGCGCGCTCATGGGGGGCCGGGCGGAAGCCACCTGGGCGGGGCCGCCTGGCTGTCCCCGCCCGCCAGGCTGGGGGCGTCGCCTGGGCCGCCGCCGCGCTGCGACCCCGCCCAGGAACCGCCAGGACCCGGCGTGGGGGCCGCTCGGGCCACCGAGGGGAACGGGCGGCGCCGGGGAGGTGCCCACTGGGGGCGCGAGGGTCCCCGCCGAGCTCCCCCAGGGGACGCGGGACCACCCGGGTGACGGTGACCAGGCCCGGAAGGCGGGGAGGCGGAGGGACCGGAGACGGCGAGGGCGTGGTGGAGACACGAAGGAAAGTTAAAAAACAAAACTGAACATGCAGTTGGATGCTGGTCGCAGCTGGTACGAAGCGACGCTGCTCCAAACGCGCGGTGCCCACGAACCGGGCCAGCGAGTGCACAGACCCCCGCTGGGGCTGCCTTTGGGGCTCGGTGATCCGAGACTTCGGGTGTGGGGCAGGCGAGGAGGGACGTGCGGGACCTGCCTGTGCGTTTCTTTGCAGCTTCCTGGGGATTGTTGCTGCTTCAAAATAAACATGAAAAAAAAAAATAAATAAAGGGGAGACGGATTTAAAGCATAGAAGAAAATGCAGCGCATGCAAGTCGGTCGGTCGCTGGTTTAAACACACTAGACACAACTGGGGAGATAAATACGAACGCCCCAGATGCACGTGAATTGCAGAAAAGCAAGGATCGTTTTCCTTTTTTCTAGATGCAATATTGGGGTATTTATGTAAAAACGGCTGTCGTGTATCTCAAATGCAAATGTGACTGAATGTCTGGCCACCCCTGTCCCCGGGGATCCTGTTCAAAGGCAGGCTGGGCTTCCGAGGGCCTGGTCGAGCCTAGAGCGGCTTCCTGAGCAGCCCGCAGGGTTGCCTGGGCTGCCGGTCCGCGGACCACACTTTGAGAAGCAGGGGAGCAAACCGCTTACCACCTCGTTTTGTGGAATCTCAGCAATTCCTTGCCTCAATCCTCGGAGCAGGGGGTCTTTCAGAGAAGCAAGGCTTGCTCTAAGTCAGAACGGATGCATGTGTTGTAAGAGGAACAGGCCGTGCCAACCTCGCACAGCCCACTGGGAGGGGGCGACAGGAAATCTGAACCCTGGTCTGGGTGTGGTTTTCTGGCCTCCGGCTGCCAGCCTCGCCCCAGCCCCCACAGGCATTCGGTGGGTGGTATTTTCCCCAGGCATGACGCCTGCTCTCCAATCTCTGCCAAATCCTGAGCTGGAATGCAAAAAATGCACGCCACCAGCGAGCCCCGAGAGCCCCTGCGCCTAGATAGAACCAGGACACGTCCTTGCGCTTTGGCCACCAGGCCCTGCCCGGCCCGGCCCTGCCAAGGGGGTCCAGGAGAGCCGGGACTATCCCCACGGGACCAGTCTGCGTCTCCGCACGGGGCGCGCGCCCTCTCCACGTCCGTGTGACCTTGGCAAGGCAATGCTGCCAGCTAATAAAGGCCTGTTCATCAAGGCTCGGTGTTCACACCCAATTAAGCAGATGTCTTTCCCTGCCAGTTGCACCCAGGAAGAAAAAACGTGACAGACCCTGGCAGCATGGAACTCTGCTTGGGTTGCCGAGTGGTTGTGATCGTCCCTGTCCCACCCTGAGCTTGACCACATACCTGCCTCTTCACATAAATACCCCGAGGAAGTTTTCGCAACACCTTTCTTTACAAAGCAGCTTTCATGTGGAAGGACCATAAAATCCTTCAGAAACCACAGCCTACTACTTTAAAGACAGAAAAAGGAAAACCCCTGTAAGCTAGGCATTAAAGGGTCATTACCGCCTTTATGGTGCGGCATTATTTTGAGGTGGAGGGAGGAAATTGCGAACCCTGTCATACCAAAGGAATGGGTACTTGTCCCTTACCAGGATGAACCATGAATTCTATATATTAGCAAGTGCAGACACAGTGAAAGCCAAGAGAAATCAAAATTGTAGTCTGTGAAGGCAGCTGAATATTCCTTTTAGCGTCTATACCATAAATATATTTGTGTATCTATGTGTGCGTATTAATGTATATATAATAAATTATGTATTTTATATATATACTGAATTATATATATAGTGTGTGCATATGTATATTTGTGTATGAGTGTATATGTACAATATATTATATGGTATATATAATATCATATATTATACATTTGTACAATAACATATTTATATATATTGAATTAAAATCTAAAAAGTGTACAGTTAACATCACACTTTACAATTTAAATATGTATTTAATATATATAATATATATTCTAGTGTGTATGTATATATATTTTCTAAAAGTGTTTAGCTGCCCTCACAGATTTATATATATATATATATATATGTATATTCTGAGATATATATAAATATGTATATATTCTGAGAAATGTGTATATGTATATTCTGAGATATATATACACACACACACAACGAGGGTCCTCAAAAAGTTCACAGAAAAATAGAATTAAAGGATGATACGAATCTTTCCATGAGCTTTTTGAAAACCCCTCATACGTATATACACATATAGACACATGTATATACGTGCATACGTACTAAATGCCCGTCGCCACTTACCTGCCACTTACCTACCTAGACAGATACTTTGGAAATATACATGACCTGCTTTGCTGCTTTGATAATTAGCCACGTAGGAAGAGGTTTTCCCAGGGCTTCTGCAAAGAGGTCGTCCGAGCAATCCAATGATGAATTCCTGTCTATACTGGGCCAGGTGTGGAAACTCTGTTATTGCCCACTCGTGGTCTGGTCTTAGAAGGCAGGCAGGGAATTTGGGTGGATGTTTCATTACAGTAATACAGTTTCAGATTTCAGTAGGCAGATTTTGCCATAACTAAGGTAAAGCCTTCTATGGCCTGGGAACAGAACCGGTGGTTTCCCAGGCTCAATGTCATTCTTTCCCATTTTCTCAGGTGAGCTATGGCAAAACCACGTATTGGACTCGGGGATTTTCATTTATCACTGAATCATCCCCAGTGCTGAACACATTCCTCACAACGAAGAGTTTCTCAGCACTCTCTTTGTATATTTGCCATCACTTTCTTCTCATATCTCCCTGCCACAGAATGGTACCATCGTGGGTTTCTTTCGGTTTCATGTGTTAGGAATTGTGCATAACCTAGGAGTTGGCTGTTCTCTGTTACAATCCTCTGCAGTTCTGCCTGTGCTGACAGGGCTCGGCCCCTCGTGAGTAACCTGGGACGATGAAACTTATTTGATAATAAGTATGACACAGTTACCAGAGGCGTAATGCCGACCGAGACCAACCGAGTCATATTTGCTCACAGACAGTCTTTGCAGGCACCCTGCGTGCCACATTTCAGGGCCCGGTTCTGGACATATTGCATGCAATTGGAACACCCTGGTGAAGCAGTTCCAACATCACCTGTTGAGGAAGGGCCCTGTCCCTATATACACTGTCTCTACAAATTGAAGTTTAAAAAATCTGCAGACTTAGAAGTTTATATGTTTTGTCATATGCGGTAAACATATACGTCCAAGCCGGCCTACAGCCCTAGAGGGAAGCTGACTTAGAAATGCCCTCTCTTAGAGACATATACGATGTGATTACATAGTAGATAATTAAAATTAAGTTTCACCATGTAACTATTACACTGAGTTCCCAGCTTAGAGAAGCCTTGAATTGTAAATTGGCTGAAAGTGATTAATTCATCCATTCTAAAAACCTGGTGGCCCAATACTTTGATAGTACATCATTTAATTAAAAATCTATTAATTAAAAAAAAGGAACAAAAACAAAAACAAACAAAAAATCAGTTAATCAAACAAATAAAACAAAACCATAAGCTACTGTCTCTACAAACTGAAGTTTAAAAATCAGCAAACTTAGAAGGACACAATCAATGTGATTCTATTCGTATACCAGGCACTGACACCTAAAAATAATGCTTCTCACATGTTTATTTATTTGGAGGCCTTTCTTGAGCAATTTCAGAGAAAACCCTACAAAGAAGCTGCAAAAACCATAACAATGTCTCCACTGGAGAACATTCACTGGAAAATGCCTGGGTGTGCCAATAATTAGAAAATCCTGAGTTTACCCCTTACCCAAGAGATACCTCAGCGTTTCTATTTCTCAGATGTTGAAGAGTTTTGTGGAAAATCCAAGCATGGTATTGAAGGATTGCAGGTGAATGCTTCCCGGAAGGTAAACAAATACACCAGAAAGAGTGATCCTTCATCCAAAAGGGAAGTTCATGGGGTGTGCCCACGTGGCTGCTTTTGAACTGGATTTCTAGTTTGGAACTGCAAAGGTAACAATTGATCCAATGAATAATATTAACGATTAGTATGGAAGTAAGATAGCAAGATGACTTTAAGAGTGAGTTAATCATGGACATCTGTCATTCTTTTATGTAATGTGTCAATGAAGACTCCTTTGCATATTTAGATACCTACAATTAAAAGATTGGGAAACAGAGGAGTGGGAGGGAATCCTTAACCATGTCACCTACATTCCAGAATATACAAACCTGACCTTATTATCTGGAACTCATTTGGGTCGGATGGTTTTTACTCTTCTTTTTGCTGATGTGCTTTGGGCTACTCCCTGAAGTCTTTAAGGAACTCAAAATGCACCATAGTTACAGGAGAAAAATTATAGCTAATCACATAGTATATGTCTCTAGACATAATAACAAACAGGCATCAAATTATCTGTTTTTGGAAAACAAAGCTGATTTGGATTCTTACCTTACACCATATTAAAGAACACCACAGAGACATTACAAGAAAAGAAACTGAAACAAATAGCAGAAGTACTAAAGTGGGGAAAAAAGTATTAAACTTAAAACAATAAGACAGAAAGAAAATAATACCACCGGTTGTTTAATGCCTGGGCAGGCATGGAAGGACTTTCTGAGCTTCATAGAGATAGAAACAGGGTGGTAATAAACAGATCTGATTACCTAAAAATGTCAAGAGTTATTGAAATATAAGCAAAATGAAAACCCATTTACAACAACCCTGCATCATGTGTGAGATGAACCATCACACTGATGACTGTTCAAAGGACATAGTTAATGGATAATAGAACAGAAAAAATCCTTTTTTAAAAAATTAAAAAGGACATACTCATGGGTCACTCACATAAAAGGAGAAAAATGTTTATAATAAACAATAAAAATAAAATAAGTAAAATAAATAAAACATTTTAAAAACCAAAAACAAATAAGTAGATAAATAATCAAAGGAAAGCAAGTACAGACAAATGTAGCTGCTGTTTTATTTTTAATCCACTTAACACCAGAAGGATAATATGTTCCATGCTGATAACAAATTTTTTTTTACACTTTTGGTTGTGATGTCAATCAGTACAAAGGCTCGTGATGTTAAAAGTGACCAAGTGACCATATATTGGGCTGGCCGGTTAGCTCCATTGTTTAGAAGGAGGTGATGATAACACCAAGGTCCAGAGGTCAATCCCTGTGCCTGCCAGCCTGCAATAAATAAGCGACCATATGTTTTTTATTCACTTATTCTGTATCTAGGAATTTGTTTTTCAAAATTAAATTTTGGAGCCAAAGCTTCATGGTCACAGGTAGCCATCACAAGTCAGTCGTGATTATAGAGAAATAAATAAAGATACCTTCAGCATCTAAAATTAAGGGAATGCATATATTTATACTGATTTGTTTTTTAAGGGAATCTTCCAACTCTTCAAAAATGGTGAACAGAATGGGAAAATTACATTAAATTTTAAGAAATATAGGCCACAATCCAAATTCTGACCTACTTCAATTTTAATTATACAAAAAGGTGAACTAAAAATGTTAGAAAAATATCAAAAATGTTGCATCTAGATTTTGAGAATGTTCATTTTTTAATTTTATTCTCATTTTACTAGAAGCATTGTGATTTGTAATAAGGAAATAAACTTCAGAACACACAACCAATAATTTCATACAAGATATAAACCGAGAGATTTGAAAACCGGCTTTCATAAAGTGATGGATTGGGTTGGAGTTATCTCAAGCCTTGCTAAAATGTTGTGATTCTGTATTTTATCTTAACTTCTGGGAGAGAGGTAAGAAAACATTTATTGCATCTTATCTATGAACCAGATTGTTTCCCAGCTCAGTCTTTAATACTTATCAGCATAAGAATAATAAAAAGAAAACTTGAAAACTGCCGAAGGACGTTAGAAAGAGGTGACTAAATAAAAACGTTACCCTGACCTCGGAAGAGAACATTTATTACCGTAATTGTTCCTTCATCGGTGATCTAGTGCGGTATCATCTTCGCCAAACTGTGTGTTGAAACTTTGCCACATGAAGACAATCTGGGACAATAAATGTGAGACACGGGATCCTAAAATTCTGAAAAATAGGACTCATCAGGACCTGAGAAACTAGCCTTTCTCATGACAAAGCCAGGATTTTGAAAATAGTTTTGTACTGGAGGAAAAAAGGGAATCAATAAATATATTACATTGCCATCTGGACGTGTCCAGAGGTGTACGGTAGTGCAAAGTTTTGGTGAGAACACAGTTTACCCAGCAAGTGTTATTCAGACAACTGCATAGTGAATTAGCTTATATATATGTAATCAAGCTGGATTTTTTTTTAAAGATGACCAGTAAGGGGATCTTAACCCTTGACTTAGTGTTGTCAGCACCACGCTCTCCCAAGTGAGCTAACCAGCCATCCCCATATAGGGATCCGAACCCGTGGCCTTGGTGTCACCAGCACCACACACTCCCAAGTGAGCCACGGACCAGCCCCTTGGATTTTTTTTTTCTTTGCTACTTATACCAAATTAAGCTCTTGAAAATGTATGTTTTAAAATAAAACCATAAAGTATGAGATGGAAAATATGGACTTAAAAATACAACAACAAATGTGTTTGTTTATAACACAATATTATATTATTATTTATGTTATTATAAATAATAAATACACTTATACATAATTTATGTAAAATAACATAACTTTTGAGCAAAGAAACTTGTCTAAGAAATCATACAGGAAAGACATATTTGTATTTATATAGCCTAGGAAGAATATATGTATGTTTTTATGTTTTCATATATATATATAAACATGTATACAAAAATACATGAGGGTACTTCAAAAAGTTTGCGTAGAAATAGAATTTAAAGCTAGTACAAATCTTTCTGTGAAGTTTTTGAAGTACCCTGGTATTCATGGACGTTTATAAACAGGAATATCTATAAATCCATATATACATACAGTAATGGATTGAATTATGTCCCCCCAAGACTCACTGAAGCTTGAATTGTGTCCCCCAAGTTTTATGCATTAGAAACTTGACCCCAACTGTGGTTGTTAAGAGGGTGGGAAATCCTATTATGGTAATTGAAAGGTGGAGCCTTGAAGAGGTGATTAGATTGCAGGACTGTGCCATAGTGAATGGATTAAAAATGGCAATTGCGGGTGTGTTTCTGAGGGCTTCCCAGCCTCAGAAACTGTAAGCAATAAATTCATTCTCTTATAAATTACCCAGTTCTGTGCATTTTGTTATAAGCAACAGAAACAGACTAATACTCATGTATAAACCTAAATATATATAAGCCCACATATACACATGTGTACATATTTATGTTTCTGTGTGTGTATATGTATAGTTGTATATATGTCTGCATAAACATTGGAAATATGCATAATTTACAAGTACATAAGCTCATTTAAAAGGTGAATGTGAAAATGAAAAACATTTCTCTGTCACAGTCAGTCCCAAAATGCTCAGGCCCACAGGCTGACTGCCTGGTCACACCTGCGTGATGAGTCAGTACACAGTGTCCATTGTGACCTTGATTTCTGGGCAGAGTAGCAATAGGTGCTGCCTCTGTGGAGAGTAACCAGCAAGTGGAGGTCAGAGTCTTTCAAAAGCACCTGCTCTTCCATGTAGCCATGCCAGGCTCACCCTGCTGTTGTTTTACCAGGTGCACTCAGGTTCGTGCTGGTGTTTCAGGAGGACCATGAACTGCATCAGAGTCAGGGAGGTGGCCACAGCCTGCAAGAAATCTGTGTCCACTGAGGAGGTAGGAGGGAACAGGTGGAGTCCACCTGTGTGCTGGGCAGTCACGGGGGGGGGGCGTTTGTTTTAAGCAGAGGACAGGACAGAGACCTCCTGCCTCATGAGGCTCAGGTTGTAGTGGTGAAGGATGGGCAATTAGCTTTAAATAAGGGAATAAGAGTCGGTTAGTGTTGCTTTGCCTCCCATGGATTTGTCACCTCTTTTCCCCTGGGTGACGGAGCTGCCAAAGATTACTCAAAGCCCATCTCTTCTGAGCAGTGAGAAGCCCCCCAAAAGGGTTAATCTCCTGGAACCCTCAAGAGTCAGGCATTCCTTCCATTTGGGAAATTAACCACAAATTGGGGTTCTCTTTCCACATTTATTCTCCAGACCAGGAAGTTATAGGAAGAGAACATAGGTGGGATTTTTGCTAAGTACAGTTTAACAAGTTTAACAATAGAAGCTGGTAACGTTCAGTAAGAAAAGCAAGGTGACCTTCCATAATGCAATTTTTCAAGAAGTTAAGTTGATCCACCAACAAAAGCTTGATCTTAGCAAACATTCTTTTCTTACAGCAATTTCCCAGTATCTTTACATATCAATCAGTAACCTGTCTGTCTTTGAGCCAGCAACCTTGCTGTGTTACAATTCTTTATCTTACAACAGAGACTATATAGCCTGGGGGAAATTTCCTGTCCTTTGCAAGGTCAACATTTGAAACTGCAACGCTTCAGAAAACCAGGCCCTGTGAAGTACATTTGCTTTATGCATAACCCACAGATTAGTAGGTAAAAACTGCTGGTGGAAAAACCAACAAACAAAGTGAGGACTGGGAGGGAGAGAAAAGTGTAGGATGCAGTGATTATTTATATTTATTGTATGTATACATACACATATATAAAATTATATGTATATAAGTATCCATACATACACATGAATAAATGCTACTAACACTGGATATACTGTTTATTAATATATATTTTATACTCTATATTAATATTATATGTATGTGTGTAGAGAAATAGAATAGAAAGTTAGATAGATATATGAGTGGATAAACTGATAGATGATAGAAAGAAAGAAATATATTTCTTTTTTTACTATAAATATGTCACATGCAATCTTTGGGTCATACTTATACTAAAAAAAAATATTCGTTGTTCATCTGATGGTCAAATTTAACCCAGTCTTCTGTATTTTATTGGGCAACCCTGAGTGAAATGCAGAGCTGTTTTCAAATTTTGAGCAGAAATGTGATCAGATCTGCTTATTTTTATAAGGATTCCTCTGCCTGCTGAGTTGAAAATAGGCGTCAGGGAGTAAGGACCAGAGGGTGAGACCTATAACAGCTATTACACCCCAGAGACACCTCAGAACCATCTGGAGCTTTAGAAAACCCTACACATTGCCTTGGCCCCACCAGGCACCGACTGCATCCAGTCTCAGGCATCAATATTTTTAGAATTTCCCCAGGTGATTCCGATGTGTGTTGTGAGTTGAGAAACCCCAGGGGAAGAGACAAGAGACAGTTGGGGTGATGGGGAGAGAAATAATAGTGGTAAAATAAATGAAGTCCATACTGTAACAGTGGATATACGGCATTACGTATATTTCAAAATCCATAGAATGTACACTAAGAGCCAACTCTAGTGTACACTGTGGGCTTTGGGTGATAACAATGGGTCCATATAGGTTCAGCAGTTGTAACAAATGCACCCAGCTAATGCAAGATGTTCATAATGGGGGAATCTGTGTGCAGAGTGAGAGTGGGCATAGGGGAACCCTGTGTACTTTCTGCCTAATTTGTCTCTAAACCTAAAGCTGCTCTAAGAAATGAAGTCTATTTAATTAAAAAGTAAAGTAGGGGCTGACTGGTTAGCTCAGCTGGTTACAGTGCAGCCTTATCAAAGCAAGATCAGAGGTTTGGAAGCCCAGGCCAGCCACCAAAAATAAAAAATAAAAATAAACAAGGAAAAGTAAATCAATGCATGCCCTTACAATGGACTATTATGTAGTGATGTTTAAAAAATCAATATTATCTCTCTATATATAATTGTGAAATAATCTAAAAATTAACATTGAAAAGGAAGAGCTTATGTCAGAACTTATTTGTGTGACATGAAAAGTATGTGATTTTGTCATCATAGAAAACCCTAACTGGATCCCCCCAAATAGGGCTTCTGTGTAAAGAATATAGATTCAAAGGGGTGAGTTTAGGGGTTTAAACAGGGGAGATGGAATTTTCACCTTTTATCACATCTTTTTCTGTTCAGCTTGAGTTTCCTACCAGGACATTTTATAATAGTTTTTAAAACAAATTAGTTGTGGGAACAGCCACAAGAGTGCAGGTCTCGTGTTGAGAATCTGAGACCTGCTACTGGCTGTCTCTGAGAAACGGCGAAGGTCTCAACATAAGCAGGGGCTCGGCAATGTGACGAAATGTTAGAAATGCCACCATCATTGGAGGAACAGCTCCAAGGGCTTTCTTTCCAGACAGTCAGGGCAGGTACATTTTTACATACATCCGTGTTATTGTTTCTCCACAGAGTTGACAAAACGGTGCGAAGGAAACCCAAACACACGTTTTAGTCTTGTTTTTGCTGTTCCCACAGCTCTTGTCTGTGTTTATAAAGCCAATGAAGGAAAAATAAATAAAGACATAAACTAAAATAAAAATGTCGTATGTAGTTGATGGAGTTAAAGATCTCCTCGCCCTGATGTTTTATGGCTTCTCAGGTGTAATTACACCAACCCACGTGGGACTACAAATGGGCTATGATTAGCTCACACCACTAGTGACTGCTTATTTATTTTTGAATTAATAAGAATCGTTTTCACAGTAAGATGCTTTGAGATATGCAAGGGAAGGAAAAGTCAAGCATAGAGATGATTAAACCACTCTGTCAACCTCCTTGATGTCTTTCTAAGGAAAACACTTCACTGATTTTAATGATAACACCCAACTCTGTGCTTGGAAGATAATAATCCAAGGTATCAAATCCAAGGTCAGAAACACATTGTTTCACCTTGATTTGAGTCAGAAACTGGAGGCATAGAGACAAAGCTCAGGAGGAGCCTTTTTAATTCACTGTAATTTTGTTGTTTTGTAACTGGGCACAATTGGTTTAGTAGAAGTTGACAGATAAGCCTCTTCCTAAGACCTCTGATAAACCTGTTTCTGAAACCCTCTGCTGGGTGTATAGAGCAGTCCCTACAGGCAATTACCAGGGAGGAAAGGATAAAAATGGAAGAGCAAAGATTTTTGTTTTGAGAGCCTTTACCCGCAGTATAGAGAACTGGGTGTGTGCACTTGGCAAGCCGCCTTGAATGTATTTCCAGTTTGGCCACCTATTAAAGGTGAATGGCCTGTGTCCAAGGGTCCAACAACCCAGAAAAGCATAAGAAAATGCAATCCTCAGCATGCATACTATTACAACAAAGTTGACCCTGTTGGAAGAAGTAAGAAAATATTACAGTATTCACGTTGGTGGTCATTGTCAGGAGACAGACTTACTAGCAATGCCCAGTCTAAGACGCAGGTAGAATTCTGAGACCGTATTGGGACTTTGAAAATGTGCCTGTGTCTAAAATATCACTTTACTCAGGATGGTGTAGGATATGCTTGGGATGAAGATGTAACTACAGAGTTGTTTTGGATGGTTTTGTGCACATGGCATAGCTGTACATGACAGTTGCAAAGTCAACACCAGTGAATGACTTGTACAAACACAAATGGTGCACTTTAGAATAGTCTTAAGCAATAGGGATACGGTCCTTAATAAAGTATGCATAGTGCTCTAAAGCATTCCATTGGCTACTCAAAAAACAAAGAGAGATTCCGAATATCTTGAGAAAGCAAGAATGCTGTCAGATATAGACACATATAACCCACGCCTACACTTCAGTCAGAAAGCTAATAAAATACACAGACCAGGAAGTATTCATCGCACACATATCTGGCCCTAAAAACACCAGCAGCAGAATGATGCTTTTACATCATAAATGGGAGCTCTTTGTACAGAAGGAGAGTTTGGTGTCATTTGTTTGGGGTTTCGCTGCTGTGGTTGCCCTTATACAAGGCAAGAAGAAATATGATACCGTGTCCCCAGATAAGTTTGAGGTTTAATGCGAAGAGTGAAAGACCTTCATGGGACAGACAGGGACATTTTGTGGTGTGAAATCTCTGACACATACACAACTAAAACCAGTTCGGACATGAGTTTAACCTACTGCTTCTAGACACATAGCACAGAAGTTCACTAAACACAGTACAGTTGAGCTTTAGCTGTGAAAGGAAAGGGTGTCTGTGGGCCTGTCCAGAGGAAGTGAAACAACTTTCAAATTTTCAAAACATCCACAGAGGGCTGTTCAATGAACTGAGGGGCAGAGATTTGGGCGAGGACTAATCTGTAGGTGGATCCAGCCTCCTATGAGACAAGAGGAGGTGTTTTAATTCTCCCCATGAAGCTATGTAGACTTTTTAAAATTAATATTATCTTTAATTGCCCAGTCACAACCGTATATGTTTATGGTACCATGTGATGTTTTGAAATATGTTTACAACATGGAGTGATTAAATCAAGCTCATGAGCATGTCATCACCTCAACTAGCATTTTTTTGTGGTGAGACATTTGAGATTTGCTCAAGACTTTGGAATGTAGATCAAACTCATGGGATTTGAAAATGCTCATTAGAGATCTAAAATTGCTAATATGTCATCAGTAAGAAATCAGAAGATTGCTGGATGAATTGCTAGTAGAGTATTTAACAATCTTGGGCAAAATGTTGCCATTTCATCATGTTGTTACAAAGTTGATGGAGAAGAGGTGAATGTTTCCTTGAATGGACTATGTAGTCAATTGAATGGTGTCTCTCTCCCTCCTCAAAAAGATATGCTACTTGGAACCTGTAAATGGGACCTTATTTGGAAAAAAGTGTCTTTGCAAATGTCATTAAGAATCTCAAAATGAGATTGCTGTGCATTGAATATATCTCCCAAACTCAATGAAGCCTAATTCCCCACTGTAACAGTGCTAAGAGGGTGGGAAATCCAATTATGGTACTTGAAAGCTGGGGCCTTTGAGAGGTGATTGGATTGTGGGGACTGTGTCCTCATGAATGGATTGACCCATTCATGGAGTAACAGGTTGATGGTTTAACGGGTGGTCATGGGCATGGATGCTGTCTGCAAGCCAACGAGAGAGGCCTCAGGAGAAACCAACACTGCTGTGCCTTGATCTTGGACTTCCAGCTTCCCGGACTGGGAGGGAATAAACATTTGTTTTTGAAGCCACAGAATCTGTGGGACTTTGTTATAGCAGCTCAAACAAACTAATTCAAATGGTGAGACATAATTTACCTGCAGTATTCTGACTGTACTCTGAAATGCACTGGGTCACTTGTCACATACCAGGGATGCAAAAAGAAACCTCATTTGATGTATCTTTCTCCATATCAGTTCTGGCATCTCTAAGCACTATTGCCGCCAACACCCAGCCCCACCCCAAACTCTTCCTGTTTCATATGTCAGCCAGCGGATGTGCTGATGTTTTATTGCAACCTGACCTGTACAATGCATGGTTTGAGTTTCAGGTTTCGAGAGAAGTGTGTATGCATAAAACATACTCCAGAAGAAAACACAATCTATTGGGAAATCCATGAAAAATGAAGGATTTTTGCATTTTCTATTTTCTTCCTTGTCTACAATTGTTGGTTGATAACGTTAGGTGTAAATCCGTGTATATAACATTTCCCTGGCTATAGAGGCTTAGAGAATGCTTTAAAGAGTGAGGCCCTGGTGGGGTACTGACCACACACCCACATGTAAGATAGATCATAATTAGATCCTTTTATACCATTTCTATTGCTTTTCTATCCAGCACACTGTGGGTCACCGTTCCTGATTAGGAGGGGCAGTGTTGAATATATTTTTCTTAACATTCCCCAGCCTGTCCTTGGACTAGGGTTTCTCAAGCTTGGCACTTTTGACATTTGGGGCCAGATACTTCTCTGTCCTGGTGGGGGAGTAGGGACTGTCCTGTGCACTGTGGGGTGTTGAGAAGTAACCCTGGTCTCCACTCCTCAAGTACCAGAGCATCCCCCACCCAGTGGTGACAATCAAAATTGTCTCCAGACATTGACAAATATCTCTGGTCAAGAACCACTGCCTTAGCATGATATATAATTCTACTCGACACTAGTCATAGACATTTATATATTGGGTGTGTGTAAATAGATAAATAGGTGGATAGATAGGTAGATATGTAGATAGATAATAGATAAAGACAGATAAACAGATCAGATATATAGGTTTAAATGATGTATTAGATCCACATCCTATAGATAGAAAGGCCAAATTTGTCTTTTTGAATTTGGGTATAATTTCTGTTTAAAGATAATATCATTTTTTGGCTAACAGAGCCAAAAAAATAAGTGTGTGAGATAGTGAATATGTTAATTAGTTCAAATGAGCCACAATGTGTACATATTTCAAAACATCATGTTGTACACCATAAAAATATACATTTTTTTATTGGTCAATTTTAAAAAAGAAAAGAAAAAAACAGAAGGAAGAAAAACATTCAAAATGTAGCTATCACCTTCACACATGAAAGATTTGGGGGTTCGGAAAAAAATAACACCACTAATATTATTCTATCCCCATTTAATCTTAAAGAAATAATAATCTTACAATGTTAATAAGTATTTGGGAAAATCTGTCCTATGACAGTGCCTAACTAGACGATTGATAATTAAAATGTGTGCCCGAGACCACTAAGTAACATGTTCTATAAAACTCTCAAGTTTGTCTTTTTCCCTCTACTGAGGGATGCTGAGATTATGTTTGCATAGAAAATAACATAGCAAGAAATCCAATGCAGAAATCACAGTGAGAAAAAAAAAAAAAAAAGCAAAGAAAAACAACAATGCTGTGGTTGTATTTTTTTTTTAAGTTGTGAAAACTCTATAAATAAAAGGAGATGTTTGTTTGCACGTATTTAGGTAACATTATAATAATATTACATATGTAGGAATTACTTGCATTCACAAGGCATTCTTAGATAAATCCAGTCGGACAACACTAGGCTTAATCCCTGTAAAGCCCTCTCAAGATCATTTCAATATCGCCTTAAAATGCCATTGGATTAACCTAGAAACTAAGAGCATCTTAGTTTCTTTGGGATGGTATTATCACATGCAGCTTTTCTCCAGGAATAGCACCTTCAAAACTTCAAAAGTTGTTTTTGCCACGTAGCAATTCCCTCCAAAGAAATGTTGCCTGAACGGTAAAATTACCTTGTTTAAATAAACAGTTTAACACAAGGGTTAAGTGAGATAAGATTGTTTTTTAAAATATTTAGACTATGTTGCTGCAATATTATGCTTAATGTTTAAAGATATTTGAGTTGATTGACCTCATAACACCCCTACACTCATGAGTATTTTTTTCATGAATGTGTGTGTTTTTTTAAGGAGCAATCAAGATTTTAAGGAGAGGGGAAAAAAAATGCTCATTCCAGAAATTTCTGATCTTGTTGGTAAAACCAGACTTGTTTGGGATAGTTTGTCCAGCTTGTATGGCCTGGGCATTGAGCTTCAGTTTATGTCAGAGGCTTGAAACATTACTTGTTTTTTGTTTTTTTTTTCTTAAAAGATGACCGGTAAGGGGATCTTAACCCTTGACTTGGTGTTGTCAGCACCACGCTCACCCAGTGAGCAAACCGGCCATCCCTATATGGGATCCGAACCCGTGGCCTTGGCGTTATCAGCACCGCACTCTCCCGAGTGAGCCACGGCTGGCCCTTGAAACATTACTAATGTCATTCCTTATGTCAGAGAAATATAGATGGAACCATTTCGGGTCAGACATCTCACTTGCCTGATTTTTATTGACGAGAAGATTCTTTCAACACACTGACATAAACCAATTGAAAAAGCATTCTCAAATTCTATGAATAAAACAGCCTTGCTATCTGTATTTAATATCCCTTGTAAACAAAGTTTTGAAAAGAAAGAAGGCAGCTTACAAATTCTGCAATGAATTGTGATTATTATGTTAATGGTTTTAATAAAGTAATTTAAAATGATTGAACAATGTATAATTAACATCTGCAGTATGTAAGCCAAATTTTATTAGGACAGGAGGCGAGTGTTGTCATACGTATAGAATTAGTAGCTAAAAGTAATATTACTTGCTCGATCTAATAAAATGAGATTTAAGTATATTATAGTTTTTAACCCAGAGTTTAGTCTTTATCCTCTTAATCTTTCTGAGGTTGCTGGGACTGCAGTATTCACTCAATCTTTTCCTAAATATTCTGCCATTTTGCTAAGGGGTACGGTCATTTATTTTTACTTAGAGAAATACATTTGTGAGATTTACTCCAGGCACAGTTATATATATTGCAAAAGCATAACTGCAAACCCACATGTGTTTTCTAAAATATATTTTGGATGTTTGAATCAGAACAAAATTTTTTAAACAAGTCAAGCAAAAGAAAAAAGAAATGTTTAAATGGTGCATGATTAAGAATTAAATGTTTAAGTATTTTCATATGCTCCATTTGGAAAGGATTTTATGATTCAAATGTTTTCTTTATTCTCTGGCAAGTGACGGAATAAATTACACAAACATTTTTATCCCTGGACAAGAAGATCTAAAACACAACCCTTGGGCCAGCGAGGTGAGCGTGGGGAAATTTCAAATGGCTCATTTCTCTACAGATGACACTAATTCAACGGCATGTGAAATCACCATCTCCTAATCCAGGGTCTCTCGGCCTCAGCACTGTCGACATTTGGGGCTGGATCTGTGCTTAGGAATGTCCAGTGCACTGGAGGGTGTTGAAATACATCCCTGGCCTCCACCCACCAGATGCCCGGAGCATCCCTCCCTGCCCTCAGCACTACAGTGGAGGGAACCAAAAACATCTCCTGACGTTGTTCAATAATTGCAAATCACCCACCGTTGTGAATAACTGCTCTAATTTAAAGAAATGAGAATATTAGAAAATGAAAACTATTTAAAAATCATAAATTCTAATGAATAGTTTTTAATTAAAAGAATGAAAGAATATTTTCCACCTTAAAAAAGAAGGAAATTCTGCAGCACACGACCCGGATGAACATTAAGGACATTAAGCTGAATGAAATAAGCTGTCGCCACAGTCTTAGCCCATTTTCCATCCCCTCAAAGAGAAACCCATTCCCTTTTAGTTATCACATCCTGATCCCTCTGAGCCCTAAGCAAACCCATAATTTACTTTCTTTTTCTTTTCTCTTTTCTGGGCAGCTGTCCAGTACAGGAATCAAACTCGGGGCCTTGGTGTCATTAGCCCCATGCTGTACCCCACTGAGCAACCAGCCAGCCCCATTTCTGTCTCTATAGATTTTCCTGTTCTGAACTTTAATATGCACAGAATCTTCCAATATATGTTTTGTGTGTGTGTCAGATTTCTTTCACTGCACATCATGTTTACAAGGTTCATCCGCAATGGAGTAGGTGTCAGTGCCTCATTCCTTTTTATGGCTGCATAATATTCCATCATATAGATGAAACACATTTTGTTTCTCTGTTCTTCTGTCAATGGGCACTTGAGTTGTTCACCTTTTGTCTATTGTGACTAGCACTGCTATAAACAAGGGTGTGTGAGCTTTTGTGTGGGTAGATGTTCTTATTTCATTTGAGATTATACCTAGGAGTAGAACTGCTGGGCCAAATCATTTTTGACAGAATAGAAACATTTTGTTTTCTGTGACTTTCTGAGAGAGCTTTTGTTGCAGAAATTCAGGAAGGATATGTCAAGAAGCTATGAGGACAAAATATATCTTGATGGCTACCAGAGATTTTAACAGCTTTTATCCATGGTTTTCTTATATACTAAATTGATTCTTCATCAGGTTCTTGTGGGCATCTTGAAACATACCTGGTCTCTTTCATTTTCTGGTGCGCAGTGTGTCAGAGGAGGGAAACGTGAAAGCGCGTGAAGGGGTCACTGAGAGGGAGAGATGGAAAAGGGCAGAGGGACTGTACCAAGGGCCAGACATGGCCAATAATAAGAGATAAAGTGGAAAAGATACCAGTGAAGTTGAGCAAGGGCAATAGTAAGGAATGCAAGAGCAGCTAGAAGACAGCTGGATTCTGTGATGGTGGAAGGGAGCTCTTACCTGCTCTCTGGTCTCGGGATGGGTTTCAGCGTGACCCTGCAAAGATCTTGGAGCTTTCAAGGGTGACCTGGTTCCCAGTGTGGGTACACTGCAGTTGGGCAGGAGGCATTTGCTAATGATGCCTCAGCAAAAAGCAACTTGGACATCTAAAAGCTATCCATCTGGACAACACTTTCCACATGCCTGTGTTTCTATTTCTGTATCTGTAAATCAATAATTTTAATTTTGCCTTTCCTCAGGATTACAGGAAAGTGAAGATGGGTCCGATCAGGGCCGATATTTGGAAAGGGGTTTATCCTGCATGGCTAGATGTCAAACTTAACCATTCTTTGGAAGGCAATTCCAAATCAGTCACTCTTCTCAGAATCGGCCATCTCAGTTATTTTCTCACAAAAGACATGCAGGACGCATTGGAAAAGAATCAGAGAGGATGGAACCATTTACTTTTTGCAAAACCTTGAACACTTTAAAGGAATTTTGTGCATTGGTGGGTTCAACAGCCCTCAAATCAGAGACCATTATTCTCATGGGATTGAAACTAGAGAAACTGACATTCAGACAAGTTGCCGACCTCAGACCCAGTGAAAGGTACAGGCCATGTGGAGACCTGTCTTATGAGCTCCAAAGGCAACAAACAATCAAAAACAGGTTATGACATTGCCTCATGCAAACGGGGAGTTTTTAAGCCTGCACAACTTATAATTTGCATGTTTCACTCTTTTGGATATATTTTGGATGCATCTATGCTGATTTGATGTTGATTTCCTGTCTACAAAGCAGCCACTAATGAAAACCTAATTAGCCCAGGTAAGGAGCAATTTTGCCCCGTGTTTCTTGTGCCTGATACAGTGCTTCAGGGATCTCCAAGGTCTGTAGCATTCACTCGATTAATCACATTCCTGCTTAAAGGCAGGACTATACATGCCGGCATGCTTACAACAGTGAACTTGCCACGGCTTTGAGTAGGTACTACTTCCAAATTTTCCACCTGGGAGTTTGTTAAAAATAGCAACACCCAAGAGATTCAAATTCCATACATCTGGGGTTGGGGCCTAGGTCAATGTGTTTAACAAGCTCCCTGGATGATTCTTTTACACACAGAAGTGTAAGACCCATCAAATTAGGACATCTTTGCAGTTGCTTTGGGATTGGGTTTGGAATACATTCACCATGGAAAGAGCTTCTGGAACACGGTTTGCTCATGGGTCACTGACACCTCTTAGTTTGGGTGTCAAGGCTTAATTAAGCTTGTGTCATGGGCTTTCCCAAATTCATATGTTGAGGTTGTAGCTCCCAGGACCTCAGAGTGTGACATTATTTGGAAATAGGGTCTTTCAAAATGCAGTGAGTTGAGATGAAGTCATTAGGGTGGGCTCTAATTCAATGTAACTAGTGTCTTTCTAAAAAGAGCAAAATTGGACACAGACACAGGCACACACGGGAAGAACACGATGTGAAGATAGGGACAAACATGGGGGTGATAACATATACAAGCCAAGGAATGCTGAGGATTGACAACAACCACCAGAAACTGGGAGAGAGGTGTGGGACAGATTCTCTCCTAGAGCTCTAAGAATGAGTAGACCCTACTGACACCTTGATCTCAGACTTCTGGCCTCCAGAACTGCGAAGATGATTTCTGTTGGTTAAGGCCCCTAGTTGGTGGTACTTTGTTATGAAAGCCCTAGGAAGTTCACACAGCTTACGAGAGCAAAGGGCAGACAGCGTGAATAATTTTTAGAACAGGGGACAGCAGCTTCTTCCAGGTGGGACTACTTGTGAATGTTAGCGGTCCAGTAAATGTGAGAAATGCCCTCGCCTATCCATTGCCAAAGGATGGACATGCAGACATGAGGTACAGCAAAGAGAGACTTTAATTACAACGTTAAAAATTTTGGGTGTCTGAAGGGCAGGCACACGAGGAAGGGCTGTAGCAAGCAATTTATTCCCTAATATGCAAGTCCCTCCCCCTGCTTCCTCATTTGGCTGAGGGTACTATGGGACACACAGTCTTCTTTGACAGTGACTAAAATGTATTACCCTGATTTATTACCCCCTTGTAAGAAATTTGTCTGAGGGTTCAGGACAAGTCTGTGAAAAAGACCTGCTGAAAGCCTGTGAAAGGAGAAACACCAGGGAATGAAGTAAACAGTCAGGACTAGAAACTAATGACCATCTCAGCCAAACAACTTTCGGGCTGGGCCTGAATCAGTTAAAACACCCTCAGATAAGTCATTTCTGAAAATGAATCACATTATTTTCTTACAGTAGGCAAAGATGGCATTTGGGTGTGTCTTCATGAGGGGTGCTAAGGAAGATTGTTGAGGGCAGAGAAAAACTGCACAGGAGACCTGAGAAAGTTGCGAATGTAAAAAGATGACTGGAGACAATTTTCTGTAAGAAGGTGAGACTGGGAATATTTAGTGAAAAGTGGAATCCCAAATTCTCAGTGGAGTTCCTGGAGGCCAGTATGCTGGCAAGCTGTGGATTCCATGGGGATGATTGCAGATATGATGGAGAATTTTATTTTACTTTTATTTTTTTCAAAAAGATGACCAGTAAGAGGATCTTAATCCTTGGCGTGGTCTTGTCAGAACCACGCTCAGCCAGTGAGTGAACCGGCCACCCCTATGTGGGATCTGAACCCACGGCCTTGGAGTTATCAGCAGAACACTCTCCTGAGAGCCATGGGCCACCCCATGATGGAGAATTTTAGATTCTAGGTCAGTTGGCTGTGTGACAGGCAAGGACTATAGTCACAGCAGGCCACCAGGATTGGTCGTTCAGGAGCAGAGTCCTGTAGAGTTGAAGATAAAGAGTGATTGCAGGTCCATGTCCAGGGGCAGTGAAAATCAGGGATGACGTTCTTTAAAATCTTGAAGTCCTGTGAAGACCCTAATGCCCAAAGACCACCGACCTCAGTCCTCCTGAACATGTCTGCCTCTGACTGTTTCCAGAAGTAGCCCATCTGTTTTTACTGTACGTGTTGACCTCTTTCCCTCTACCGTGTGGGTCTAGCTCTCTGTCTCTCTTCTTTTTTCCTTTTATCTCCTCCCTGAATACCTAGAAAACATGGTGCCTTCAGCCTTGGTTTCTAGTTGAAAGGCTGACGCTTCCCATGGGTGATGAATCCAGTACACCACTTCCATCTTGAGATAATCAATAGTTCTCACCAGTAGCAGCACCTGGAGACGTGTTTGAAATGCACATTCCTAGGTCTACCCCCGATCTGCTAAATCAGAAGCCCTAGGAGTTGGGGTTGTGTTTAGCAAGCCCTCCAGGAGTTGCTGATGAACATTCAAGGCTGAGAGCCAATGGTACTCCTACATACTAACGAGTTGGAGGTAGGGTTGCTTCTTTGAGGAGACCCCAAGGCTTCCTTCCTGAATCCCTAGGAGAAGGGTGCCCTTTGAGAGCAGCAAGCTGAGGTTAGACATATATGACGGACAAAACACCTGCCCCTTCCATGGCCAGGAGGGAGTCACTCAAGCCCACTCCGCAGCGATGGCTGTGGGCAGGAGCCTGAGGCCTGGGCTAGTGCGGAATCCCATTCATTGCTCTTGGGTTGGTGCAGGGGAGGGCATGGCACCATGTCAAGGCCAATGAGATTCAGCAGAGCTTCTGTCTGGTGGGAGAAAGGGTAGAGCTCATCTCTGTTGGACTCAGACCCAGACTGCTGTAGGCTTAGACAGCGGTCCTCAGCCAGGGACATTCTGCTTCACCAGGAGACGCTTGGCATTGTCTGGAGACCTTACTGGCTGTCACAACTGAGTGAGGTGTTGCTGCTGGTATCTAGTGGGTGGAGGCCAGGGGTGTTGCTCCATGTAACACAATGCGCAGGATGGCTCCCGCTGCGAAGAATTATCTGGCCTCAAATGTTTGTGGTGCTGACGTTGAGAGACCCTGGGCACGAGAGGCTCTCTGTGTCTGTCTGTCTATCTATTCATCTATGTATTACCAGTCTGTCTATGGATCTATATGTCTCTATCCAATCTATCCATCCGTCCATGTATTATCTGTCTATCATCTGTCTACCTAATATTCCATCCACCTATCCATCCATGTATTACCTATCTGCCTATCTATTATCTATCTATTCACCAATCCATATTCCATCCATCCATCCATCCATGTACTACCTATCTGCCTATCTATTATCTATCTATTCACCAATCCATATTCCACCACCCATCCATCCATGTATTACCTATCTGCATATCTATTATCTATCTATTCACCAATCCATATTCCATCCACCCATGTACTACCTATCTGCCTGTCTATTATCTATCTGTTCACCAATCCATATTCCATCCATCCATTCATCCATGTATTACCTATCTGCCTATCTATTATCTATCTGTTCACCAATCCGTATTCCATCCATCCATCCATCCATCCATGTATTATCTATCCATCCATCCATCCGTACTCCCATCTATCTATCTCTCACCCGTGTATGGCTGTGTTCACAACCAAGGACAATTTTGCTTTCCTCCTTTCTTCCCTTCCAGCCCCCCTCCCCCAACACCCAGGAGACAGTTTTTGTTGTCATGACTGGAGGTGGGGAGCTGCTGGTATCCAGTGATACTAAATATCCTACAATGCACAGGATGGCCCCCACTGCAAAGGACTATTCAACCCCAGATATCAATAGTACTGAGTTGAGAAGTCCTAGGATGGAGCCTCCTATCCCTGGGAAGCTTGAGAAGGCAGCCAACACTCCACAGAGAGAAGAGCAGGCCCAAGGATCGGAGAGAGGCAGCTTAACCTCAACCAAGCCAAGTTCAGTTACGTGACAGATTCAGGATGCACAGTGCTCACCTCTATTTCTGAAGTGTTAAGAGCTCCAGGAATTACAACAGGAGAGAAACTGGGTTTCCAGTCTCAGGAGCACCCTCATGGGGCCACAGATGCGTTCCCTCCCTGTGCTTGAACCCTTTTATACCCCTCCAAGCACCTGAGCAGCCTGAGATTGGGAAGGCTGCAGCCCCCCTCTTCGATATGCTGATTGCATCTTGAAAAAACACATCTCTGCTGTCTGCCACTTACTCCTTTTAGAATCCCTTGCCTTGGGTTCCTTTGCCTCCAAGTTCATAGTGGGTTTCCACCCTGCCTTAGCCCCACCGGGTACTGCTGGCTCTTCAGCAGTTCCCCTCAGAAACACTGGGTTACCTTCTCCCAGGAGCACAGTACCACTGTATTAATGACGGGAGGGGAAGCCACACTCCAGATCATTAATCTCACACTCCACTGGTGCAAATTCCATTTCAAAATGAGGTAATAATACCCTGCCCAATGCACACAGAGGAACTGCTTTCTCTTTGCCTGGCAGCCTCAGGTTTCCATAGTCATCTGCTCAGTCCTCTCTATCCCATAATCTGGATACTGCAGGTCCTTCCCTTGTTATTATTATTATTTTTTTTTCTGGTGGCTGGCCAGTGAAGGGATCCAAACCCTTGACCTTGGTGTTATCAGCACCAGGCTCTAACTACTCCCCTGGGGTTTTTGCCTGCTTTTGCATATCTAAAAGATCATTCAGGTCCATAGAGATAGGATAAACATCAAGCTTATATATATATGGGGTCTCTACACTTGGGAGTACAAAGAGGCCCATTAGAACCTCTGAAATCTTTTTTTTTTTTTTTGGTATTTTTATTTAAATATCTAGGATTTAATTCTTAAACTGGGTTATGCACCCCATCAACATACAGGGGTTTAGGGAAGGACATGGGACTGGGATTTTTTCCTTCATTAAATCAGCTTTTCAGTTATGTATAAGACTCTGTGCTTTGACTTAACTGGCTCTTTGAGCTCCTAGTTGCTCCGAAGCAGCAGTTCTCTAAATGTGGTTTCCGGACCTGCAGAATCAACAAGATCTGGGTTGGAAATGCAAATAGAGAACTGCTGAATCACAGACTCTCGGTTCCCCACCCCCTCACACCCAGTCTGTGATTCAGCAGGTCTTTATTGAACTGTGTTTATTGATCTGTGTTTAACTGATGCACTGTCAAGTTTGGGAGCCATTGCCGTAAGCTTTTTGGAAGATAGTCCACTTCTCTGCTCAACTCTAGGGGGTATAACACCTGGTAAGAAAGATCTCCACTGTGAGTTGTCAGACATGCTAAAAGGTTCTGATATCCTCCAAGCCCACCAGAAAATCCCCACAACTAATAACACCTTTACTTGAACATTCACTCTCTCTGCCTGGGAATTTCCACACAGCTATTCGTGTGTTGTGTCTTCCAAGAAAGGGCGTAATTTTTCAAGGAGGCGGCCCTTGTTAAAAAGTAAACTGAAAGGGGCAATGACAATTTGGTTATAATTTGGCAGCTTTTCTTATGGCATTGTCCAATAAATCATGGGATTTGTATTAGTTTGTTATGGCTGCCTTAACAAAGTACCACCGACTGGGGTCCTGAACAACAGACATTTATCCTCTCACAGTCCTGTAGGCTGGAAGTCTGAGCTCAAGGCGTGGCAGGGCTGGTTCCTTCTGAGGCCTCTCTCCTTGTCTTGTGGACACCGTCTCCTCCCTCTGTCCTCACATGGTCATTTCTCTGTGTGGATCTGTATCCAGATCTACTCTTCTCATAAGGACACTGGTCCTATTGGATTATGGCCAACCTTAGTGACCTCATGTTACCTTAATCACCCCTGTAAAGACACTGTCTGCAAATGCAACCGCAGCCTGATGTTCCAGGAGTTAGAACTCAAGATATGAATTTGGGGAGCAGGACAAAATTCAGTCCATAACGTTATTTGAGGCATGGAGAAGCACAGCCAGACCCCTGACTTCATCGGACAGCAGATGGAGCAGGCATTCTGCAAGCCACGGGGCCCTCTTTCCTCGTAAGGGTAGTTTGCTGGGGGAGTGGTACATTAAAAAAAATAGACATGTAAAATAGCTGAAAGAAAATGAGAGGCTGGAATCAAATTGACTGGAAGGTTGAGATCTAAGCAAGCAATCATTTACCTACAACACATTGCACCTCACTTTATCTCCCAGGTGCACTGGGAGGTTAGTACTGACTTTGCTTTACTTCATAAAAGGTGGACCCCAAAAGTCACTGACTTGCCCTCATGGGAGGAGCCAGGATTTGAAACAAAACCTGTACATCCAACTGCAAAGCCACCTTCTAAATCTTTTCCTTTCCTGCCCCACAAAGGGCCTCACTTCACCACAATTGTGCCTGAGAGAACTCCAGAAAGTCAAATGTCTTTTGTTTCAATTTTTTAAGTCAAGTCAAAAAATAATCGTTGCATGTATTGATGGCTTACATGTGATGTTTTGATATATGTATACATTGCGGGATAATCAAATCGAGCTAAGTAACATAGCCACCCCTTCTGCTCCTTAATCAATTTTTGTGGTGAGAACATTTGAAGTGTGGTGATGATAGTTCATCATGTATGTTTAAAAGTTCAACGCTTTTTAAAGGCTCAGTCAGGTGCAAGATTGTGGGTACACAGCAGAGAGAATTTGGATAAGTGAATGCAAAGTGAACAGCAGAAAATTGAGCCAAAGAAGATTTTTTTTTTTTAACCACAATTACTAACCTCCTTATCAGCCCATTAGCGACCTTGAGTGGTGTCACAAGGATGTAGAAATAGCAAGGTTTTCAAGAGATAAGTGGAGGGACCCCAGATCAGCAAACAAACCTCCAGTCAATGTGGGGAAATGGCTTGAGCTCATGGAAAGGGAATTCTGACCATGCTTCTGGAAGGTTCTCTGGGTCAGGGTTGTCTTGGGCTGAGAGCCTGTATTCATGCCTTTCCTGTTTCTTAACCCTGAATACCTGAAACTGGGTAATTATAAAGAAATGCAATTTATTTCTTACAGTTTTGGAGGCTGGGAAGTTCAAGGTCCAGGGAGCACATCTGGTGAGGTCCAGGGAGCACGTCTGGCCCATCTTCTGGGTGGGAGGCTCTGCAGAGTCCAGTGGTGACACAGGATATCACATGACAAAAAGGACATCATTTTATGTGGTCACTTACTCTCCTTATAAGGCCACCAGTCTACTCCCTGATAACCCATTAAACCATCAACTCATTATCCCATGAATGGATTAATCCATTCACCAGGGCACAGTCCTCAGGATCCAGTCAGCTCTTTAAGTGATTTACCACCATGTTGGGGATTATGTCCAACATTAGCTTGGAGGGACATTCAAACCACAGCAGTGTCTGTCATGGGGTATGAGAAGGAATAGCAATGAAAGGAGCCTGGGGAGTCCCTGGGAGAGGGAGGTGGACTTTTTGTGTGCCTTTTGGGAAGGAGTAGTTTGGGGAAGCTTGCCCATGTACCCATTCCCTGGAGGGAGACTTTGGTCCTGCCTTTGAGAGACGCTCCCCCATGGCTGCTGTACACCCAGAGTAAACAACAGGCTCCTCCAAATGCTGAGACCCCCTCCCTGCTCATGTGGGTTGTTCAGGACCATCCATTGATGCCAGTGAGCTCCCAAGACCTAAAAATTCCCCTCTATGAGCTCCCCCCCACCCCCATGGCACCATGTTGATCTGACCAGATGCAGATGGGACATCTGCTCTCAACTGGACTCAACTCTAAAAGTGAGTACATGAGGCTTGCTGATTATCTCCATTTTTCCACCAGGTCTGTAAACCTTAGAATCAGTTTTTCTCACTATTAGGCAATCAGGTGACAGATGCTTCTTTTTATCTTCTTGGTTCCTGCTTTGTCTCTAGGTGTTACCTGGTCCATGGGGGCTGATCGGGGGTCGCAAGCTCAGACCAGAAACATGAAAGCATACAGAAGGGAAGACTTCCTCTTCAACCACCTGAAGCTTCCCTGAAAAGCCAACTGATAAACCGATTAATAGGATAAAAGGTATAACATATTTTATTATTTACTGTGCCGGGAGAGGACAAAATGGGGGAATCCCAAGAGAGTAGTGTCCCAATTTCCCATGGAATAAGAGCTTATATACACATCTGCACAGGGAAAAGGGAGATGGGGGTGTAGGAGTCAGTGATTCTTAGGGGGTCTCGGTGGGTCTGGAGAATATACAATGGCCTGGGACAAAGTCAATTTGGCCCAGAGAGCAGACAATAACTGGTAAATGATTCTCTTCAAACTACTGAATGGGACTGAAATAGAAGACAATGGTCTGTGACAGAAGTTAAGACACACACAGGTGTGTTGGCAGACCCCCGTCTTCCTTCCAGTATCAGGAGTTAAGTTAATAAAACTCAGGGAAGGGACCAGACATCATTGTGTTCTATTTGGCGGGTCCAGACTTTAGTCAGATAAGGGAATTAGCTTCATCCTGGACTTTGTAGAGAGGCAGAGGATTGAGAGACAGGAGGGGGCTTGTCAAAGCACACTATTTTGGGGTAATGGCCTCTGAGTCCCCAAAAAAGCAAAGAGGAAGGAGAGAATGCAAATAGTACCATGGTGTAGAGCAGTGGTTATCAAAGTGAGATCCCCAGCACAGTCCCATCAGCATCCTTTAGGACTGGTGAGAAGGACTTTAGGACTCAGCATCTGCTCCAGAACTGCAGAATCAGAAATTCCAGGGGTAGAGCCAAGCAGTTCGTGTTTTACCCAACTCTGCAGGGGTTTCGGATATATGCTTGAGAGACAGAGTCACTGTCTTAGAGAAACAAGAGTGGGTTGCAGGTGCAAGGTGGTAGCCAGATGCTGGAGGAAGCTGGACTTTGGAAATGTCTACAAGCAGTAGGGTCAGAAGCGGGGTGAGTGATTAGGAAAGGCACAGAAGCCAGAAGTTAAAGCAAATCAGGTCAGGATGGAACCAAACGGGGGGAGATGTGGATATCAGGCACCATGAATTCACGAAAGCCAGGGCCATGATTAGGCTAAGCATGTAAAGTGAATCCTGTGAAAGCTCTGGGTCCAACCTGATTGTAATTTAAAATGTGATATTCTGTTTATCATGGGTTTTTTTGTTTGCTTTCTTTTTTTTTTTTTTTTTTTGCATTTTTTTAAAAAAACATTGCATTGAACTTATAGAAGCAGAGAGTAGAATGGTGGTTGCCAGAGGCTGGGGGGTGGATGGGGGATTGGGGAGATGATGGTTAAAGGGTACAAAGTTTCAGTTAGACAGGAGGAGACCTTCAAGAGATCTTTTGCAGGCGTGGTGACTATAGTTAATAGCAATGTATCGCATGCTTGAAAATTGTAGGAGTCGATTTTAAGTGTTCTCACCACAAAAATTGCAAGAATATGAAGACTGTGTATGTTAATTAACTCCATTTAGCCATGCCACAGTGTATACATATTTCAAAACATCATGTTGTGCACCATAAATATATAGAGTTTTTATTTGTCAATTAAAAAAATGCTGTGTGACGCTCCTGCGTTTGTTTCCGCATCATTCACAATAGCCAAGATAAGGAAACTGAGTGTTTGCTGATGGATGAAGGGATAAAGACCATGAGGTATGTGGACACAATGGAATACTATTCAGCCTTGAGAAAGAAGGAAATCCTCTCATTGTGACAATGTGAATGAACCTGGAGGATATTACATTAAGTGAAATAAGCCAGGCTCAGAAAGACAAATACTGCATGATCTCACTTCTATGTGGAATCTAAAAAAGTCAAACTCAAAGAAACAGAGAGTATGATGGTGGTTACCAGGGGCCAGGGTAGGCAGAGAATGGTGACATGTTGGTCCAGGGATACAAAGTTTAGTTAGACAGGAGGAATGCATTCTGAACTATAGATAAAAATACTGTATTGTTAGCTAAGAGGAGAGATCTTGTGTTCTTGCTACAAAAAAACAGAAAGAAAGAAAGAGCAAAACAAAACAAAAAAGAAAATGTACAGCTTGACCGTGGTGACCACTTCACAATGTATGCAAAGATCATTCTACAAACATGCAATTGTACACCTTAAGGGTACACTTCAATATAGCTCAGAATAAATTGTGTTGAAATATTATTTATTAGTATTGTTTACTTATTTGGCATTTTTTTTATCTTGATAACTGAGTATTTGGGGCACCCCATCATGTTTTGTATTTCATTTTAGACATTTAGACATTGTCTACCCATCTAAATATCCATCCATCCATCCAACCATTTATCCCTCTATACATCCATTTACCTAGTTATCTATCTGTATATGTATGCATGTATGTATCCATCATCTATTATCCATCTATATTTATCTTTATCTATCAATTAATCTATCATATATCTATCACCTACCTATTTCTATCTATTGATCAATCATCTATCTGTCATCCTCCCCTCTATCTAATCTAAATCTATATATGCATATATATGTATGCATTTTGCTCTCTTTCTGTCTTTAAATTGGAGTTTCACTGTATGTACAGTCTTGCCTCTTGACTTTAAGAAAATGAATGTTGAACCGCGGTACCCAGAGCATCTGTCTTGTTTCATCAACTGTTCACCTGTTATATGCTGGTCGGTGGCTGCAGGGTGCTCCATGACAGGTATGTGCAGAGCTTCATCGTTCTCTCAGGCCTAGATACTCGGTTGTTTTCAGGGTCTCGGTGTTATACATCATGCTGTGATGAATACCCTTGTACAGGCATTGTGCTTGGACTTCTGAATATTTCTTTAGAATAATTCCCTGTACATGAAAACTTTTGGTGAAAGGTAGTTGACACCTAAGTATCTATTGATATACTTTTTCAAGTTTCCTTGAGAAACGCTGCAGCAATTTCTACCGATACCAAACCTGCTTCCTTTGTTACCAAAACCCCAAAGGTCCAGTTGCTTGCTGCTTAATAGCCAATAATTGAGAGAAAAATGTTGGTGTTAGGAAAAGCTGGCAGCCTGCAGAAATGGTGGACTCACGTCTCAAAGACCATCTCCACTTTTCTCAGACTTGCCAAAGGGTTTTACAGGGACAGGTGGTAGGGGGCTGACTCATGGTGACCTACGCAGGGACATGCAGGCATAATCATAAAATTGCAGATAAACATCAAAGAACTTCTCAGGTGGGAGCTGATTCATGGTGACTGTCCTTCATGGAGTCCAGTCACGGATTCAGTTCCTGTTACCCTCAAAAAGATCTAGTTATTAAGCTGGTAAAGAATGGCCATTTGGGCTAATGATTTCTTCTATAATTATTCTGTGTACGTTGTGAGCAAAAGTCATTATGTTTCAGCAATCATGTGAAGAAAAATCATTGTATTGTGTTCTAATGTCCAGCTGCAAGCTATGCAGTTCAGGTTACAAGAGTAAGAAAAAAGACTTTTTAATTTAGAAGTTCAACAAAACGGAGTCACTTCTGTTCAGCCTGTTACACTTTCTCTTCACTTTCTCCTGTCCTGTGTTTTCCTGCAATACAAGTTTAATCAAAGTTTTTGAAATGAAAAAAAGAACACTTAGAACATAAATGCACGCCAATGCTTTAATCTCTGCCTCCGTCTTCACGTGGCTTCTCCCCCTGTCTGTGTCTCCTCTTCTGTCTCTTATGAGGACATTTGCCATGAGATTTAGGGCCACCCTAATCTGGGATGACCTCATCTTGAGATCCTTAACTTAATTACATCTGCAAAGACCCTGTTTCCAAATAAGGTCAAAATCTCAGGCTCCAGGTGGTCATGGATTTTTGGGGCCGTCATTCAGTTCTCCACAGGGGACATGTTAAAATTCTGCTGACCACACACAACCACGCTCCTCAACGTATTTTATTTTTAATTTAAATTTTTAAAATTTATTATTAGCATATTCATTCTTACAAATCTAACAAGTTAATAAAGAAATTTACCTGAAACATTCCTTTTTCATGAAAGAATACAATGCATGGGTACATTCTTCAAACAGACTAGAATTAAATTTCACCTCTGCAACAGTGGCAGTTTGCCTATCGCCAACAAACCAAACAATACAACCACTCACACGAAATTCTTTTCCATCTGCCGCTTTGAGGTTTTTTTTCCCATTCTATGTTTTACGGGGAAAGGCTTTTCAGAGCTGCTTTTTACCTCTTATGCAGTTTCATTATTTTGAAAGGACCAGGTTTGCAATCAACTTCCAGTCGATCAGAGGAGGATTTATTTAGCATCTATGTGTTTGAGGGCACCCAGCCCTGCCAAGCAATTATGTGGTTGTAATACAGACTTAAACAGTTGCTATAATTATGCTAACCGCCCAATCCAATGCATAATAAAAGAACCATTCCGAGTCTAATGACTATATAATCACAAGTTTTCCAAATAAAAGGAACACATTCTTCACAGGAATGCAGTCCGTGGTGTTTCTCTTCTGCATTAGCAAAGTAATTACAGTGTTTTTACAGTGCTTTGTGAAAGAGGAGGGGTTTTTTTGTTTGTTTGTTTTTGTTCAGTCTAGGTACTTTTTTGTTGTTAGATATTTGAAATACCAGTCTAGGTATTTTTTTATTAAATAAAAATTTATTTTTTTGTGAGTATATGTGTTTAAATTTCAAAAAACAGCCTCCTGGATGGGCTTAGGCGAGGTGTTCTCTTTAGAGCAAATATGTGTGTTTCGGAGAGTTGAAAAGGTCGCCTGGACTGTTTAAATCTGTTTCCTCTTTTAAATATTAGGAAAGGAAAGTCTTTCTCAAAAAATCTTCTGAGAGTTAATACAGTACAATTGAGAGCATTTTGTCAATGAATGCTTAAAATTTAGTTGTTATTATTAACATACAAATTATAGGCAGTAAAGCACGACACTAAACAGTCAGGGTAAGTGGCTCATGTTTTGTGTTTTTTTTAATTGGTTATGAATATTCATGGAGTACAAAGCTGACTGTCACCACTTGTGCCCAAGATGTGGTGGCCAGATCCATACTGGCAGCATGTCCATAACCACGAATTGCAAATATACCGTGTCCTCCACCCAATTAATCCCCCATCTCCCTCCACATCCCCCTTTCCCCAACTCCATTTTGTATCCCTAGGTCTGCTCTCTCCCTCTGCAAGTCCAACACACCACTGTGGTCTTTCTTTCCTTCCTTCTTTCTCTCTTAGCTCCCACTTATGACTGAGGACATGCAGAATTTTTCCCTCTGTGCTTTGCTTATTTCACTCAACCTAATTTTCTCCAAGCTCATCCATGTTGATGCAAATGGCAGAACTTTTCTTTTTTATGGCAGAGTAGTATTCCATGGTGTATATAAGCCACATTTTTTTATTCTGATGTGAATAGGGTTGAAGTGTGTGGGAGGGAAAACAAATGACTGGCCATGCACAGTACCTAAAATTGTTGAGGTCATCACTTGGGTTTAAGCACCTTTCAGAAGATTCCAGTCAAAATAAAAATGTAAACTGAGAAGGGAGGAATGTGGAATCACCAGAATTCTTTATGAGTTTAATCTGGGTTTGTTAACTAGAACAAGTACACTTTTGGGGGTGGGGGGTCTAGTTCATTTTATTGCTACAAGCCTTAATGAGCTATAATTCACACACCCTGAAGTTCACCCAGATAAAGTGTGCAATGTAATGGCTTTCAGTATATTCATGGAGTTGTGCAACCATCACTACTATATAATTAGAGAACATTTCATCATCCAATATATATACCCCATACCCACAAAGCAGTCACCTCTTATTCTACTTTCCCCACTCGGTGGCAACCCTTGGTCTGCTTTCTGTCTATATGGATTCACTTATGCTGGACATTGTACATAAATGGAATCATACAATAGGTGGCCTTTTGTGTCTGGCTTATTTAACGTGGAATGTTTTCAAGGCTTATCCACATCGTAGCGTGGATCAGAGCTTCATTCCTTTTTTATGGCCAAATAGTATTCCACTGTGTGAATAGACCACGCTCTGTTTATCCATTCATCCATTGATATACATCTGGGTCCTTTCCACCTTTTGACAATTAAAGACAACGCTGCTATAAACATTGGTGTGCAAGTTTTTATGTGAACAGCTGTTTTCATTTTTCACCCTGCAAACTCTTTTTTTTTTTTTTAACTTTAATTTGGCAACTGATCAGTGCAGCGATCCGAACCCTTCACCTTGGCATTGTAACACTGTGCTCTAAAGAATTAAGCTAATCCATGCAGACCTCCAAACTCTTTTAAACAAATGTTGACGAGCATGTTTTAAAATAGACACTGACACATGTACTGAAATTCTGTACAGGATTGTTAGGTTTTAATTCAGAGGAGGAGATGAGGAATGCTATAATTTCTTAATGGTTGTCAACCCCAGCTGCACACCAAGATTGATTAATCCCCCATCTCAGCCCTTGCATTGGAATAAGTTAAACCTGCTTGAGTGATTGCAGTAGGGTCAGGTGGTGGCTTCCGTGGGAAGTGGGAGGCAGGACCAGATGGAGGACCACAGGAGGGTTTAGCAAGGAGCAGGAATATATATCATCCACCTACAACAATTTTCACCTTTATCTGCACTTTGTCTTGTCTAAAGGCTCACCTGCCTTTGACAACCTCACCCTGTACCTCATTTTCTACTGTTATAATTTTGCATCTGCCTATCAGCCAGAATGCCATTAATGTTGGAAGCATTTGTAAAATAGATGTGGGTGCCCTTTTCATTAGGATGCAGGTCTGCACTATGGTGCAGACACGATGGTGCACATGTGCTTTTCTCTTTCATGACAGTCCACGGGCACGGAGACCAAAGTTGTACGGTGCTGCACCATGCAGGAGGGGGCCTGTTCCAGGTCCTGATGGCCCAGTGCAAATGGGTGTTGGGGAACAAAAAGCTGTTACTCCAGAAATATAGTGCTTTGACATGCTGGAATAAAGCAGCAGCCTCAAGGTCTCTCTGCCCTTCCCACTTCTGTCCCTCAATCCTCTGTCACACTTCAAAGCACAGGCTCTTCCTTTATCTAAAGACTGGACCCACCAAAGAAGAAGACAGTGACCTCTGGTTCTTTCCCTGAGTCTTCATTCACATAATTCATATTCTAGGAAGGAAGACCAGAGCCTGTCAACACCCCTGGACTGACTTTTGTCACAGACCATTGTCTTCCATTTCGGTCCTATTCAGTATTTTGAAGAGAATCATTTATCAGCCATTGTCTGCTCTGCAGCCAAATAAACTTTGTCCCAGGCCATTGAATATTCTCCAGTCCCACTGAGGCCTCCTAAGAATCACTAACTCCTACATCCCCATCTCCCCTTTGTCTGTGGAGATGGGGATGTAAGCTCTGTTCCCCATGGGAAGTTGGGACATCAGTCTCTTGTCATTCCCCCTTGCTTTGCTCTCTCCCCGAACATTAAATAATAAAAATTTGTTATGGTTTGTCTTCTTATTGATGTAAATTTGTCAGTGGTTTATATTAATGAACCTTTGGGGTGAAGTTTTCCTTTGGCCCTTACATGGGCAAAGAAGGAAGTCAGAGGGGGAGGCAGCTCTTCCTAGGAGGCTCTTGGAAGCAGCTGCACCAGCAATTTCCACATTCCTTGTGCTCAGTTCTGTGCCACTGCAGGGGCAAGGAAGCCAGGGGCACCTTGTCCAGATGCTGAGGGGCTGAACGCTGAGTTTAAGACGTGCTGAGGTGGAGAAAGAGGTGGATGAGTGTTGGGAGACCTCCAGCTGGCTTTGCCCCATGGCTTCTCCATTTCAGTTTTCGTTCCTGCTGTTTGGGCAAACAGAAAAAGAGGCCGCGTGTTGCAGAAATTTGATGAATGCGTGAGTAGTTGTAGCTCGAAAGAAGTAGTGCTCAGGTGATGGTTAAGGGATGATCGACAGAAAAAAAAGAAACAAAAAACCCCAAGTAGTTACAACAATCTATTCTCAGCTACATGAAATAATGAAAGATTGGGAAAAATGGATGACCACAGGTTTGGAGAGTGGAGGTTGCCTTTTCTTGGTTATTAGTTTTTAGACCAGTGGTTCTCAACTGCGGTTGACTCTGTGCCCCCAGGGGACACTTCACAATATCTGGAGATGTTTTTGGTTGTCACGACTGGGATGGGGGGTGCTTCTGGCATCCGGAGGGTGGAGCCCAGGGATACTTACCATCACCCCACAGTGCACAGGACAGCCTCCACGTCAGAGAATGATGCAGCCCCAAATGTCAATAGCTCCAAGATCAAATCCTGCTGTAGAGTTAAAGCTGGAGGTTTAAAGAAGACCTGATTATTAAATGGAATACAAATGTCGAATTTCGAATTACACGCAATAGTCCTCCCTTATCTGCAGTTTCATTTTCTGCAGTCTCAGTTCCCTGTGGTCTAGTGAGGTCCAAAAATATTAAATGGGAGATTCTGGAAAAAAAATAATAAAATTCATAAGTTTTAAATTGCATGTAGTTCTGGGTAGCGTATTGAAGTCTTGAGCCGTCCCATTCTGTCCAGCCTGGGATGTGAATTACTTATTTGTACAGCGTATCCACGCTGCAGATGCCACCTGCCCTTCAGTCATTTAGCCTAGACTATCAACTCAACTACTGAGGTAGTGCAGTGCCTTGAAACGGAATTTGCATCAGTGGAGTGTGACAATTAAGGATCGAGAATGTGGCTTCCCCTCCCCTCATTAATCCAGTGGTAAAGTGCACCTGGAAGAATGAGACTCAGTGTTTGCAAGGGGGGTTGCGAAAGGACCAGGGGTGTCTGGTGGGGCCAAGGTAGGATGGGGACCCACTATGAACTTGGGGACAAAGGAATCCAAGGCAAGGGAGTCTACAAAGACTTAAGGGCAGAAAAATAGCAGAGAATGTATCTTTCTAAGATGCAATCAGCATATGGAAGAGGAGACACAGTATTCTGATAACAGGATAAAGGCTGCTTGGAATTTTCCTATTGCTGCTGCATGAAATTAGCTAAGGAGTAAATCACCACTAAATGTAGTTCTCTCCATTTTTGCATTAATTCTGAATGTTTACTGAAACATTGGAGGGACAAGGTCAGACTGTGGAGTGTGTAATGCACAGAAGGTTGGTGAAAAGCCAGCCAGCCTCCATGGACATCCAGCTCTTATAACAAAATACTGTACACTGGGTGACTTGTAAACAGTAGGCATTTACTGCTCACAGTTCTGGAGGCTGAAGTCCAAGATCAAGACATGGCAGAGTCAGTGTCTGGTGAGGACCTGTTTCCTGGTTCAGAGACAGCACCTTCTTGCTGTGTCCTCACATGGTAGAAGGGACAAAGGAGCTCTTTGAAGTTTCTTTTATAAGGGCACTAATCCCATGCATGAAGATCCACCCTCATGACCTCATCACCTCCCAAAGGCCCCACCTCCTAACACCATCCCCTTGGGGGTGAGGATTCCAACATATCACTTTTGGAAGGACACATTCAATTCATAACATGATCCATATTTTTTATTTACAGGGAAACAGTATTAAATTTTAATTCTATTTTTTTGCATGTATTGAAATGAAACTGTCTTCTAGTATGTCAGCCTATTTTACAATTTCCACAGGATCAGTTTGTTCCATTTACACATGATTTTGTTTTAACTAAAGTGGACCAGAAGCTTGTACAAAATCTCTGCAAAGAAACCACAGATTGAGTATCACATTCATTGGGCATGGATATTTATTTGTAAACATGGTATTAGGAATAGCATGGATTCGACCAGCACCGCACTGAGTGCCGACTGTGGAAACAATACTGGGCTCCAGGCTGTGAAAATTACAAGACATGGTGCTGCTTTTCAGCTCAAAGAAAACCTGATTTCTGGCACGGTGGCATATGACCAAACACCACTTTAAGATCCATGATAGTTTAACACAATGTTTAAAAAAATTACAGTGAATGCCAAATGTGTATATAAACACTAATATATATATATATATATATATATATATATATATATATATATATATATATATTTGGCATTATATGCATACATATATGTATATGTATGGAATATATATGTATATATGTATGTATATTTACATATGACGGTACTTCCAAAATTCATAGAAAAACAGAATTAAAAGATAATGTGAATCTTTCCATGAACTTCTTGAAGTACCCTCAATAAACACCATATATATGTATATGCAAGAAGACAATGTTTTAAATAAAGACAGGGTCGGTACTGTCTATCATGATTACCTAAGTGTTCTGCATCCATGGATTCAACCAACCATGGATGGAAAATATATAATATATATATAACAATACACAATAAAAAAATTAAAATACAGTAATACAACTTTACATAGCATTTACATTATTAGATATTATAAGTAATCTAGTGGTGATTTAAAGTATACAGGATTGTGCATAGGTTATATGCAAATACTATGCTCATTTACATTAGACAAGCATCCGTGGATTTGGGTATCCAGGAGGGTCCTAGAACCAATCCCCTGCAGATACCAAGGGTCAGCAGGCAAATCAGGTGTGTCCTCAGGCCCAGAGGAGCTGGGATGCATGGAGACTCCTCAATGCATAGTGTAATCCACATGCAAAAACACAAGCACGATGATTCGTGTGTTTGTAGAGTGTTTTTGCACATGAGTTTTGCACAATTTTTGGTCACTTAGCCATGTGGTGACAGATACTTTTAGTACAAAGGTAAAGAGACCCATCCCACGTGCTTGTTTCTCGGCTCATGAAAGGACAGAAGTCTGTGTTAGGTCTCATGGGATCTGGTCCCCACTTCCAACTCCTGTGCAAGGATGTCTTCTAAAACTGCACAAAATGTCAGTTCTTTCCAAATTCCCCACAGAGAACTGTGGAACAGAGTGGCCTTCACGTGTGGCAAGTGTTTATCTTTTATGTCTGACTCTCCCATTATATTTACAGATGCAATCTCCGTTTCCCAAGCGAACATTTACAAGTTCCTTTTTTGATGACTTGGTACTCAAATCAGCAGTTTAGAAGCCGTGGGACACAGCCAGTGTTACTACAGAGGTCCATCTAAAGCTGTTCGATGTTATGGTAGTCAAGAAAAAATGTCACAGATAAATAAGCTACACATTCAACTTAAGAGGTTAGACAAAGAAACAGAATTACACACAAAAAGTAGAAGCAAAGAAACAAGACAGAGCAAATTCATTGCCTTAAAAAACAAAACGAAAGAGAGAGGATCAAAGGAGCCAAAATTAAAAGTATTTTTAATTTAAAAAAGTTAAAAGTATTTAAATTAAGAGTATTTAAATTTAAAACGTATCTAAATTTAAAAAAATAAAAATTAAAGTATTTAAATTTAAAAAGTATTTGTTAAAAGTATTTAAGTTAAAAGTAAAGATTTAAATTAAAAGTACTTAAAGTATTTAAGTTAAAATGTAGTGTTAATAAAATTCATTGTTAATTACATTTTAATTTTAATCAATTTTATATTATGTAAAATTAAATTTTAATTCATAGTCAAATTTAAAATGAAGCAAATGAAACTAAAAGAGTAAAATCAACAAAACCTGGTAAAATCTAAAATAAAAGGAATAGAATATACCAGTAAATTATATGAAGAATAGGGATATAGCTCCAGATGCAGTTGAGTTTATAAAGGAAATGATACTATGAATAACTTTTATCTAGTGCACTTAAAAACTTGGACACAATGGACACATTCATAGAATAATATATTTTACTAAAACTGGCTCAAGTAGATACAGAAGACTCGAATGGTATTAAAGCAATTTAATAATTTGAGTCAGTAGTTAAAAAGCTTCCCACCAAGAAAACGCTAGGCCCAGGTGGTGCTATCAGGCTGCAGAAAATTCCAGTATTACCTAAACTCCTATAAATAAAAAAGAAGCAATATCTGCAAAGTATTTTATGAGGCCAGTGATATTTCGATATTCAAACTCAACAAAGAAAGCATGGGGGAAAAATTGCAGACCAATCTCATTCTTCATGACTAAAAATGTTGAGCAAGTTGCAACATCAGACAATCTATGATTGTACTTTAAATATCAACAGATGAAAGGAGAAAATAAAGCAAAAATAAAACTATTTCTTGAATCACTTGATGCAGAAAGTAATTGTGAAAAAATTGAACATCCTTTTATGATTGAACCAACTAGGGATAAATCCAAATTTTCTTAATCTGATAAAAGCTTTCTACAGAAGAATTTATGGCACATCATATTAAATAGTGGGATGTTAAAAGTGGTCTCCTTAAGATTAGGAGCAACTCAAGGATGGGCAGCTATGTCATATCTATTTGACATCATCCTGGAGGTTTTTGCCAGTAGAATGACACTATAACAAGAAAAAAAGAAATTACAAGAACAAAGGATAATCATATTATTTGCAGATGATATTGTCTGTATGTGTGTAAGCAAGCCAAAAAAAAAAAATCTCTAGATAAAACATACAATTAATGAGAGTTTAGCAAGTTGCCATTTATAAAAATCATTAACCAAAGTCAATTTCATTTTGATCCACCATCACAGAAATATTTAATAAAAGAATAAGAAATAAAGCATGCATATTAAAAATTAAAACAAAGATACCTGGGATTATTCTACCAAAAGAAATATAAGAACTGATAAAGAAAAGGGTATGTCTTTTATATCCCATTCACAAACACAGCAGAAGAATATCACTGAGTATCATTAAAGGAACACATCATGTACGAGATTTGTTGATATACAGCAGATCAGTAAGAAATGATGACTATTTAATGTGGTGCTGGGAGAACTGATTATCCAGATGGACAAAATTATCCCTTTAAATTAAACCTATTTAGATTAAGCAGTTAATCCTGACAGGTGAAATCCTAAAGTTTTTAGTAGAAAATAAAAGCAAATGTCTTAATGGCCTTGTGGTGGAATAGGATTTCAGCACCACACTCAGCCAGTGAGCAAACCGGCCATCCCTATATAGGATCTGAACCCATGGCCTTGGTGTTATCAGCACCGCACTCTACCGAGTGAGCCACAGGCCGGCCTAGGAATAGGATTTCTTAACCAGGAGACAACCATTAATACTTTCTTTTCTTTTTCGGTGGGGTAGAGGGGGCTGGCCAGTACAGGTATTCGAACCCTTGACCTTGGAATTATTGGCACCCTGCTCTCCCAAGTGAGCTAACCAGTCAGCCCTAAGCTGATGCTTTCTACTGTATTAAAATTAAAAACTTCTCCTTAGGTCTGTAATAAGAGAGTGAAAAGACAAACCATAGACTGAAAGAAAATGTATATTATAAGTAATCAAGAGAAGTATTCAGAATATATAAAAACTCCTACATGCCAACTTGAAGAGACAAACAATGCAATTGTACACAAACGAGGAAAAGACGTGCATTCTAAAATAGGGGCAATCTAAATTACAAATAGAAAATGAAAGCTGCTTACCCTCAGTAGAAGTCAGGGAAATCAAATTAAATGCACATTTGCTATCTAACAGTAGCAAAGATAAGCACAGATGCATCAGCACCAGACACATGCTCTGATGGTGGCTGTAAAAGGTATTACTGATAGTTTGAAAAACCACGTGGCTTTACTTAGTGTACGCAAATGATTCAGCAATTCTACTCTGGTTACTGTCTGTGGAAAAAACCCTTATAAATGTGCAGTAGGAGCCATGTATGAAAACGCTCATGGCATCATTGTGTATTGTATTAGAAAATGACAAACAACACAAATGCTCGTTTAGGGGAAAAAATCCTTATGTAAACTGTGGGATATTCAGACAGTGGAGTAATATTCAGCAAAGAAAATGAATGAAAAACTGCTAAGTACCTCAACAACATCATTCTCAGAAACAATGTTGAATAAAATAAATAGGCTGAAAAAAACCACACAATGCAATGACATTTATAGGAAGGGTCAAAAACACACAATCTGGGGAAATGCAAATTAACCCAAAAGTGAGATACCGCTATGCACCTGTTAGAGTTGCCCAAATCCACACCACCAACACCACCAAATGCAGGTGAGGACGTGCAGTGACAGAAAATCTCTTTTATTGCTGTGGAAATGCAAAATGGTGCAGTCACGTTGGAAGACAGTTTGGCAGTGTCTTACAAAACTAAACATACCGTTATCGCAGGATCCACCAATCACTCTCCTTGATATGTACTCAAAGGAGTTGAAAACTTGGGTCTACACAAAAAGCTGCACCTGCATATTTATAGTAGCTTTCTTCATAATTGCCAAAGCTTGGAAGCAACCAAGATGCCCTTCAGTAGGTGAATGGACATGTTAATCATGGTACATCCATACAATGGAATAGTATTCAGCACTAACAAGAAATGACTGAACAAGCCAAGAAAATACACGGGGAAAGCTTAAATGCATACTGCTAAGTGAAAGAAGCTGACCTGAAAGGACTGCATACTGTTTGATTCCAACTGTATGACATTCTGGAAAAGGCAAAACTATGGAGACAGAAAAAAAAAAAAAATCAGTGGTTGCCAGGGGTCAGGCAGGAATGACTAGGCAGAGCACAAAGGATTTTCAGGGCAGTGAAACTATTCTGTATGATACTGTGATGGCAAATACACATCATTATACATCTGACAAAGCCCATAGACTGTACAACCACCAGGAGGAAACCCTAATGTAAAATATGGACTCTGGGTGGTCATGATGTATCAGTGTAGGTTCATCAGTTGCCATAAACATACCACTCTAGGGGTGGCGGTGGGGGAATCTTGCTAGTGGGGAAGGTTGTGCATGTGTGGGCGCAGGGTATATATGAGAAATCTCTGTACTTTCCTGAGATATTTATGTGAACCTAAAACTGCTATAAAAAAAGTCTGTTGAACGTGCTCATAATATTGATTTGATCATCACATACTGTACACAAATACTGATAGTCAACTGTGTGCTCCATAAATATGTATAATCAAAAATAAATAAACAATTCTTTTGGAAAAAAGACAAGAAGAAAACAAGAACAAAACTTTTAGGAAATTCCACCTGCCATGAAAACCTCAAAAAGAAACCATGGGAGATCAGGAAAAGGTTTATAAGAAAAATTGTTTTGGTAATCTAACAACATATATACATACACATTTGATATGTAATATACATGTTTTATAAATTAAATTTTAATCCCAATAAAGTTGAATGGATATAATACAGCTAATCTTTTATAAAAATAATTTTTAAAATTTGGATTTATTGGTCACAATATTTTTTGGAATATTTACACCTGTACGATTGACATTCTCACACCCCATTTTTCTAAAAAACTTCTGGCGCATTATCACGCACACAGAAAAAGAAATATCTATGAATAATCTATATTCTGTGGCCTTAATTGTAAAAGTTATTTTTCCTTCTGTGGATGTTAACATTTGTGTCCCTTTATCTTTCTATTTATTAATTCTTGGGTGAATAAATTCTATGCAGACTTGGGGGAAAAATTCTGTTAAACAAACCATGCAGACAACGTAATACAGTTTAGTGATGAGACATGTGACAAAACTATACATAAAACAAATTAATGATAATCATAAATTCAGGATAGGTTGCTTTTGAGGCATTTGAAAGGACATACAAGGAGCTTTTCCATGTTTTGCTTTATACTGATTGTATATAGATGTTTGTTTTATTATTCTTTAACTGTACAAAATATTATATAGTCATATGTAAAAGGAAAAGAAAATAATTCTACCAACTTATTTATTTTTAGTATGGTGGTAAGAGTTTACCAGCAATTTTGACATCATGCAAAGGCAGCAAGAAGTCAGTTAGAATTTCAGAACTGGAACAGACCAGGGATAGAGAAATGTTCATGGAGAAAACAACTTTGAAATTATAATTAGTGGTAGAATAGACTGAGAACTAGGTTGCTTTTTAAAATTTTATTTTCCTGTTTTGCTAAGCAATGTATTCCCTATCTGATTGGACATCTGTTGAATGAGTTGGCTTTATTTGATTCTTTTCTGAAATCAAGAAATCAGGCACACTCATGTCCTGCAAAGCAATTTTAAAATACCTTGTCGTCTTAAAAATGTAAATAATTTATTGTCCACTTTATCACTGTCCACTTTCATTATTTTAATGTATTTAGTAAAAGAACCTAAAATTTGACTAATAACCAAAATAAAGCACCAGAATTATCTGGTCTTGGTGAGAAATGAGAGTCTTTAATATTAAAACACGTACATGTCCTTCCAACATGGCATGATTTTCAAGTGGTACTTGAAAGATATCCTTAATTCTTATTATATTTTTTGTAAAATCCCAGGGTCTAAAATTAATTTGATAGAGAAAAAGTAATACAAAGTGGAATCATTTTCCCCTACCCTCTCTCATTTTAATTCCCTTTCTTATTATTAAAAAAAAAAGAAAATATGCACATGTCCATTCAGTCCTGTCAGGCACTGATTTAGCTGTTATCTTTGTCTTCTTCCCGTTTTTTCTTAGAATGCAGGATCAATCGCCACATCCTGTTGATGCTGTTTTTGTACCACACCCTTCACATTGGAACTTTTCTCTTTATCTCCATCATCAATCTCCTAAGCAGACCACATCTATCATGATAATGTGCTTGCCACGACCTTCCTGTCGGGCTTCTCTTTAAATGTAATCCACTGTGACCACAGCTGCCAGAATTATTTTTCTTAGATGTTGCTGGGATTGTACTGAAATTTCCCACAAAGAGCATTTCTTCTGTCAATGGAGCAACCCTGTGTAGTGGACACTGTAGCGTGCCACCCAGTCCCTGATCCTTCCACTATGAGGTTCCTGTTCCCCCTCACCGACCGAGAGTGCATTGACCTTCTAGCCCTTTACAGAAAAGGTCTGTCCACCTGTGGTGTAGGCAGATGTGGTTCTTGCCCTCATGAAACTCAATGTCTCTACTGAGGAGAGAGAATGGTTGAATATACTCACTCAATTAGAGCCAGGCGCGATCAGTGCTAGCTAGGGTAGGAGCACAACAGTGTAATAATTTCTCCTTCACAGATTACAGGTAGAACTGAGTCACAGGAAGTCTATGACTGTGGCCGCACCTCTTTGCCAATAATAGTTGTGCCATCCGTGCTCCTGGAATGAATGGATATGCCAGGATTCCAAACATGGCAATGAACCAGACTAAACCAACTTCCTCTTTATTACCTGGAAATAGCACCAGTTTAAGTACAATGATGATGTTTTTTTCTACACTTATCAACACCCCTCCCATCCTCCAAAATAATTTGGAAGCACGTCTGAGAAGGGGATGTTTTTTAAAACATCTGAATCCAGTAAAAAGTACAGCAGGCTTATAATATGTGTGGATCTGTGTTGGTCTTAAAGATATAAAGAGGTGAGGCTCTTCTTGAGAGGAGCTTAAGGATTCTGAGAGCCATAACAATTCCCAGAGGAGCTGAATACAGGTAAGATGGGGTATGTTCCATCCGTGTGTTCAGTTTTGTAACAGCTCTGGCAGATGCTGGGAAATAGAAGGAGTAGAAACAAGGGAGTATAATGGGGCTTTTAGATTTCCCGTGTATTTTAATTCTTCACGTTCTCATTGTTGTATAAGCATGCCTGCACACACACAACACACACACACACTCACACAAAATTATAACTTTCTACCCATCCATCCATCTATCCATCCATCCATACATACATTTACCATATTATGCATCCATCCATCCATTCTTCCATCTGTTTACCAATGCATCCATCCATCCATCCATCCATCCATCCATCCATCCATCCATCCATCCATCCATCCATCCATTCACCAACCCATCTATCCATCCATCCATCCATCCATCCATCCATTCACCAACCCATCTATCCATCCATCCATCCATCCATCTGTCCGTCCATCCGTCCGTCCATCTATCCATCAGTCCATCCATCCATTCACCAACCCATCTATCCATCCATCCATCCATCCATCCATCCATCCATCCATCCATCCATCTGTCCATCCGTCCATTCACCAACCCATCTATCCATCCATCCATCCATCCATTCACCAACCCATCAAACCATCCATCCATCCATCCATCCATCCATTCACCAACCTATCTATCCATCCATCCATCCTTCCATCCATCCATTCACCAACCCATCTATCCATCCATCCATCCATCCATCCATCCATCCATCCATCCATCCATCCATCTGTCCATCCGTCCATTCACCAACCCATCTATCCATCCATCCATTCACCAACCTATCTATCCATCCATCCATCCTTCCATCCATCCATTCACCAACCCATCCATCCATCCATCCATCCATCCATCCATCCATCCATCCATCCATCCATCCATCCATCCATTCACCAACTCATCTATCCATCCATCCATCCATCCATTCACCAACCCATCTATCTATCCATCCATCCATCCATCCATCCATCCATCCATCCATCCGTCCATTCACCAACCCATCCATCCATCCATCCACACATCCATCCATCCATCCATCCATCCATCCATCCATCCATCCATCCATCCATCCATCCACATACACATCCATCATCTGTCTATTCATTCTGTATTATCTCTCTCTAACCTATCATCATATGTATCTATATCATCCATCTATCCATTCTATCATCTATCTATCATCCATCTATCATCATCATTTATCATCTATTTATATCATCTATCTATCTATTATTTATCTATCCATCTATGCAATTTTTGTGTAATTGGTGAGGGCAAAATTGAGTTTAATGCTTCCTTTCTTCTGCCTAACTGGGAAGGCAAGTCTTCGTCCTGCCAGATTCCTGAATGGGAACGAGGGTGCGTCCCCTTCTGGACTGTGGGCTTGGAAGCATCGAGAACCACTGGGGATGGGTGTTCAGAAGAGCAGCTTTCTGGTTCCCTGTGCTGGTGGCTTCTTTGTGCCAAGCTGGCCCCTGGCTCTTCACCCCATCTGTAAGATCCACTGTGCTCTGAGCCAAACGTAACATGGAGAATCTGCCTTGGTGGCTCATGTAGGTCAGTGATGAATTATTCATTTTTTGTTTTTTTAAAAAAATATGACTGGTAAGGGGATCTTAACCCTTGACTTGGTGTGGTCAGCACCACGCTCTCCCAAGTGAGCTAACCGACCACCCCTATATAGGGATCCAAACCCGTGGCCTTGGTGTTATCAACACCACACTTTCCCAAGTGAGCCACAGGCCGGCCCTGAGGAATTAATCTTTTGCTGTTGCTCTGTCTTCTGCTTTTCCCTCTTGCTTATGTCACTGACCTTATTCAGGTTTGTAACCCCATCCCCTGACCCTTCCTCCAAGAGTCTTGCCATGAGATGCATGAGACTAAACTTTAAAAAACTGTAAAATAGACATCACATAAAATTTACCATCTAAATAATTTTCAAGTGTGCAGTTCAGTGGCGTTAACTACCTTCACAGTGTTGTGCAACCATCAGCACCATCCATCTCCAGAACTTTTTATTTTCCCAACTGAAACCTCACCCCATTAAACACTGAGTCCCCATTGTCCCCTTCACTCGTCTTCTGGAAACTACCACTCTAGTTTCTGTCTCAGTGAATTTGGCTACTCTAGGTACTTCATATAAGTGGAATCATACAGTATTTGTCACTTTGTGACTGGCTTATTTTACTTAGCATAATATCTCCAATATTTATCCATGATTTTTTTTTTTTCCTTTTTAAGGCTAAATAATATTCCATTGCATGCTTATGGCACATTTTGTTTATCAGTTCATCCATCTATCAACATTTGGGTTGCTTCTACCTTTTGGTTGTTGTGAATAACATTGATACAAATGTGGGTATACAAATATCTCTTTGAAATCCCACTTTTAATTATTTTGTATGTATAGCCAAAAGTAAAACTGCTAGGTCATATGGTAATTCTATTTTTAATTTTTGAGGAACTACCAGGCCACCCCAGGCAGGATTTTGCTTCTGTCAGTAGCTCAGTGGGCTTCCATGTGGGGTCTGTGCCATGCCCGGGTCTCAGACAAGCTCAGCTTGACCAAGGAGTGGACCAATTTCTGTTCAGACATTCAAGAATTTCCTAATTCAGAACCACACCAAGGACAAGATAATAGATATATAGATGATGGAAGGATGCATGGATAGATGAATAGATAACAGATGGATGAAGGAATGGATAAATAGATGAATAGATGGATAAATGGGTGGATAAATGGATGAATGGAAGGATAAATGGATGGATATTTAGATGCATGAAAGGTGAATAATGAATGGATGGATGGATGGATGAGTGGATGGATTAACAGATGGAAGGTTGGGTGAACAGATGGATGGATGGATGGATGGATACATAGATGGTGATGGATGGATAATGGATGGGTGGATGAGTGGATAGATAAATGGACAGATGGATGGATACATAGATCAATGATAGATGGATAATGGATGGGTGGGTGGATGGATGGATGGATAAATGGATGGATGTGATAGATACATAGACAAATGAACAATGGGTAATGGATGGATGGGTAGGTGGGTTGATGGATGGATTGATAAATGGATGGATGGATGGATGGATAAGTAGATGGAAGATGGAGGACCTCGTGGAATAAGAATAGATATTCAATAGACTCCAGGTCCAGCATTGGCACTGATAACTTATCACTGTGTAATTGATTTAGGCAAATTCCCTTGTGCCTAAATTGTGGTGTTGGACAAGACTGTATAGGAAATTGTGTGTGTGTGTGTGTGTGTGTGTGTGTGTGTGTGTGTGTGTGTGTGTGTGCATGTGAATAGACATACAGAAATATCTGTTGTGTTAATGTCAGCTGGGCTCCCAGCTCCCTCAGGTGGGGATAAAATTGCTTCAAGCCCTTATTTCACTCCTCATGGAAATTTCAAGCACTTCCCCAATTTCTGTGAATTCCCAGGGGCTGGGAGGAAAATTACCTTTTTATAGATGCCTCATCCTGTGGGATTTTGCTTCCACCCATACCCCATAATCTGTAATAAAATCTGGCTCCTTCTGTGACTTTCTAAGCAAACAACCACACCCATGCAGCCTTCTTGGAGAAGGATAACAGAGACAGCGAAATAGCTGAGGGAGAGAGCAGAGAGACTTTACAACGCAGCATCCCGTTTCTAAACGTCCTTTGACTCCCTGGAGATTCCCATTTTCTTTTTCTTCACTGATTCTGAAAACCCACTCAGCTTTCCCCAGCTTCTGCTCCCAAAAGCACACACCCAGCCCACGGGGGCACCCTGCAGAACACCAAGATTTTCACTTAAGTAGATTCTCTCTTCTTCAAAGGTAGTTGTGGTCCTGAGAGCAGAATTCCTTTCCTATTTTATGTGTGTGCTTTCATTATACTCTCTGTGTTAGGAAAACTAGATCCAACTGACCTCAGATTAAATCCTGGTCTTGTGTCTTAGGGAAGTTTTGTGAAATCAAGACAAGATATTTTATGTAAATAGCTTATGATACTTGGCATTTAGTGAGAAAACAATAATAAACACTGCTTAATCATAACAAGAATAACAGATATTCTTATGTTTGGTATAGTGCTTAATAATAATAAATCATAATACATTTTCTTACATTTGATACTTAGTAAATAATAAAAATCAGATAATAATATTAATAATTATATATTTTATTCATTTTTAACAGTGCTGTATGTGCTCTAACTTAAGCCAATTCTGTTCTGCTGGGTGTTGCAGAATTAGGCACCATTTTTATAGGTATCGAAAGAATTTTTAAAAAGTTCTCTTTCAATTTGCAGATAAGAATGAAGAATTGCAACAATGTTAAATTATACAAAATGTAATTCTCCAAAAGCTGACCCTGTTACTCAGATCGAGTGTACCCGCTTGGCACCTCACTGTAAAAGTCGTAACACTTAACACAGGTAGTTTACTTGGGGTTAGAAACTGTCAGTGTTCCTATTCATAATTAAGCTCTAGTCTGTTTTTTCAAATTCTCAGTTCCTTCAAGAAAAAGAAGAATTATTTTGTAAGCATTTCCATTTTCTAAGCTGTTCTTTTCTGTGGTTTAATCCATCCTGAATGCTTCCTCTTTTTTCCCTTTTCTTTTTTATTTGCCTTTTTCCTTCCTGTCCCAGCCCCTTTCTGCCACAGATACTAGCGCCCTCTGCCTCCATGGTAGCCTGGATTGAGCCTGAGTCAATGCTAAGTACACATCCTTCAGTGGGAAGGAGCAGGGTTTAGACCCATGGCATGCCAGTATCTGATGACCCAGTGAACCTCACGCCTCTTCAGTCTCCCTCTTAACTCTCACCATGTGGACTGGTTTCCATGCTGGAAAGGAGACATCAGACTGGGTCCTTGGAACTATTTCTTGGTGGGTTTGTTCTTGCTCCTATATTGTGGCCTTTTATCACCTTCAGAAACCTCAATCCAAGACTCAGCTGCTGCCTTAATTATTAGTATGACACCAGTGCCCAACTCTTGCTTTTTTGTCTCATGGAAATACATGAAGACCAACCAACTGAGAATAAGCAAAGGTGTTTATTCAGAGTTTGTTATAGCAAATGAGTCAGCTGCCCTCCATGTATGTATCCATCTATGTATCCATCTGTCCATCCATTTATCCATTCATCCATTCTTCCATCCATCCATTCAATATCTGTCCATCCATCTATCCAATATCCATCCAACAGCCATCCATCCATCCAATATCCATCAATCCATCCAAACATCCATCCATCCTTTCAATATCCATCCATCATCCATCCAATATCCATCCATCATCCATCCATCCATCCATCACCCATCCATCCATTCATCCATCCAATATCCATCTATCCTTCATCCCCCATCCATCCATCCATGCAATATACATCCATTCATCCATCCATCCATCTATCCATCCATTTGCTCATCCATTTATTCATCCATCCATCCATTCATTCATCCACCATCCGTCCAATATCCATCCATTCAATTTACCATCTACCCACCTATCCATCCAGCATATGACAGAGACTCAATGGTGAGCTGGGGAGTGGGAAATCCTTATAGTGGAGAAGAGAGAAGGCTCCAGGTGAGCCCTGATTACAGGTAGTTGGCCTGCGGAAGCTGGAGGTAGCTCACTAGAGGCGTGCATCCATGGGATTGATTAGGGGTGCATGTCTGGCCTTCTATGGTTGGTCCTAAGTTGAAAGTGGGGACAAAAATTAGGGAAGCTGTCAGTTAGTAATGAAATCCTGGTTGTTTTAAGTCAATTGTTACAGGGGTTATCGTTTGGCTTCCTGGACTGTTACTAGAGGTAGTGATCTCACCTATACATCTGACATATGTATACCAGGCGGGCTTCCTGAGCTAGTTACTGGAGATAAGGGATTGCTTTTCTGCACTGGTTGCTGCAGATCTTGGGTCAGAGTTCTATTTTAATATATGTCATCTGGACATTGTCCTTTTGTTTATTTGGTGTCTCAACTCCATGCAACAGACTGTGTTCTCAGATAGCTAAACCAACCCTGGTATGGTTTCATAGCTGGCAAATCCCTATTGGCCAACAACCTCACCCCAAAATTGCATGAGTCTCCCTGAGCCCAGATTTTCCCGTTTCTACTTTCTTTTTCCTTCCAGATTATCCTTGCCATTTCTGCAAAACCTAGGTCCAATTCACATAGTCGAGCAGGTCTTGGCCAAACTTTTTCTGTAAAGGGCCACATATTAAATACCTATGGCTTTTCAGGCCAGGCAGTGTATGTAGCCACACCCATGTTTTAATAAAACTTTATTTACTAAAACAGGTGACTGGCCCCTGGACCATTAAGATATAGTGCTGGATATAGTTAGAGCCAGTTTAAATCTCAGGGTTGACTTTGCAGCATAGAATACGGTAAATGAAAGCACATAAATTTGCTTAACGGTAGATATTACTCCATGTTAGCAAAGGAGTGTATTTAAGGTGTCTGTTCCTGCTGTCATAATTGAGGTTTTATTCCTGTCTCTCATAATTCGGTCACTATTTGGGGGGGTCGGTGGGAGGGGACTTCATGTGTACTGCTCTTTCCCAAAGAGAGAGCACAAAGGTAAAAATCCAGTTTTCTGTAGAGAGATGATGTCTTCCCTTTCAATTGAATACAACAATTAAATTAAAAAGAATTCAATATGTGCAAGTTATGCATTTGAAAAAATACTCAAAGTAGTGGGTCTCAAATATTGTTGTCTGGGGACCCCTTTACATTTTTTAAAAATATTAAGGACCCTTTTCAGTTTTCTGGGAAAACACCAGACTGTTTTCCACAGTGGCTGCACCATTTTTTATTCTCACCAGTACAGTATGTTGGTTCCAATTTCTCCACATCCTCATCAGCAATTGCTTTTTTCTTATTATTTGATTCTGATTGTCCTAGTGGATGTGGTGTCTGATGGTGGCTTTAATTTGCATTTTGCTGATGGCTAATGATGTTGAACATCTTTTCATGTGTTTATTGGCTATTTGTATATCATTTCTGGAGAAGTGTCTACTCAAAAACTTTGCCCACTCTTAAATGGAGTTTTAAAAAAATCTGTTTACTGTTGAGTTGCAAGGGATCTTTACATATTCTGCATGAAATTCCCTTGTCTATAATTTGCAATTATTTTCTCTCATCTTGTGGACTGTCTTTCTCTTTTATGCTGTTGGTTAATGCGTTCTTTATTTCTGTATTTATATAATTATTTCCTTTTTCATTGTATTGACCATTTATAATTGCATACGTGCATGGGTTACAAAGTGATGCTATCAGTTATGAACACAATGTAGAATAAACGAAATCAAGCTCGTTAACCTATTCATCACCTCAGATCCTTGTCATTTGTTTTGGGGGTTGAGAACATTTGAAAATTACTCTCTCGGCAATTTTGAATGGTGCAATACTTTATTATGAACTATATTCACCACGTGTGAAGTAGAACTCGAGAAAGAGCAAAAAACAAAACAAAACATATTCCTTCTGTTTAACTGAGATTTTGCACTTTTTTCAGCATGCTTTATTGATGGTGTCTTTAGAAGCACAAAGGTTTTCATTTCGATGAAGCAAGACTGAGAATTCTTTTTAAAACGATGAGGAACGCTATGAGCTAATTGAAAACAAGTTTACAGCAAATGGCTTCTCTTGAGTGAATATGGTTACACCTGCCCCAAACCGCAAGTCAGTATGTTAGAGAAATGACTCAGAAGAATTGAAAAACAAGCAATCGTTTATCATTTCTGACTGCTTCAAAACATTGGCTTTAAGTAAACTATTAACTTCCCAGATGAGGTCTCCCAATCAACTCTCGATTATTAGGAATCTCAGAGAGTTTTATATTTGATTTCATCCCAGAGGCTCATAAATGTGGTTTAGTAGGGCCAGAGGGGATTAAGTGCTTATGAAAGTGACCACAAATCTCCAATAAAAATAATCAGTCACTTAAAAAATCTATAATATACTTTTATTTTTTTTTAATTCTCATTCTTTTGCTTTTATAAACCACAATGCAAGAAACATCCTTGAATGTACATTTTTGAGAACATGTGTGATTACCTTAGGATAAATTCCAAAAAAAAAAAAAAAAAATTCTGCATCAAAATGTAAGCATATTTAAATTGTTGAAATGTTTCGCAGAAGTCCCCTTTAGAAAATTTGTACCTGAGTTTTCAGTTTCATTAACTTATCATTTTCATCAACTTACACTACTTTTAGAAAGATTCTTTCACCCAACCAATGACTGAGTATTTTCGAATGTAAGTAGGCAGACTAATGTCACTTACAAAGTTAAAATAATTTCTGTCAAATTCCTTCACATGTCCAGGGTAATATGCTTGCTTTCGGTTTGAAAAGCGGGAGTTCAGCCTGAAAAATATATATCTACATCCTACCTAAAATTCCAGATTTGGATGATGTGTAAAAATAAGGACTGGTTCAGGGTGTCCAATCATTTTAGATAAACATCCTTTTCATGTTGTTTAAAGGATTTTATCTGTAGAAAAAAAATGCTATTAAATCTTTACTAAAAACAGAAAACACAACTCAGCATGCACTTATGAAATTTAAGGGTGTTGTTTGCTAAGCACGTTTTCTTTTAAAGTGTCATAGAGACTTTGATGTAAAAAAAGTGGATGATATTTAGAAATACCAGCTTTTGCAAGACCCTAAGTCATGCATTTGCTAAGAGATATCCCCTTTGAAGACATGAGCTCATTTTCACAATGGCCTCAAACTTCTGAGCATCTGAAATATTAATTTCCGTGTATTGGTCATGAGTGCGTACATCATGATTTGTAGGCAAAAGCAGAAAATTTCAAGTGGATGAGCATGTGCTCAAATATGAAAACTCTCCCCCAAAATCACTCCATCACAGAATGATGTACGGCCTGGCTCTTCCAGGAGACCCCAGAGTCCCAGAGCTTAAATACGCAGTCTCCAGATGAAGTCACGTATGCCTCTATTTTTTTTTTTTTTTTTGGGTCCCACTAAAAATATGATGACCTCCTGCATATTTTTGCAATCATGATTTCTATTTTTCCAATAATGCTTGCAATTGAACAAGATGTGGGGACATATGCGGGGGCAATTCTTAAATGTGCAGAGCAAGAGGCTTTTTGTTTATCTTATTTATTGTAATATTTTTGGCTTTATTCTATCTTTCAGATTAATAAATCTTATTATTTTGAACAGTTTCTGGTGTGTAGAAAGATCGAGCAGAAAGTACAGAGTTTTCCTATAGTCCCTTCCCCCCTAGGCAGGCGAAGTTTCCCCTGTTGCTAACAGCTTGCATTGATGTGGTGCATTTGTTACAATGGAGAGCTAATGTTGATAATGACTATTAACTAAAGTCTGCAGTTTGCATGAGGGTTCAGTCTTTCTGCTACACTGTTCTGTGGGCTTTGACAAATAATGATTTGCATCCATCATTGTAGTATCATGCAGAATAGTTTCACTGCCCTAAAAATCTCTTATATTCCATTGACTTATTTTGTCTTCCTACCCCAGATCCCCCAGCAATTACTAATCTTTTACTTTCTCTGTAGTTTTGCTTTAAGTTTGTTTTTCATTTTTAACCTAGGCAAAAGTGCCATGAGGTTGAAAAGCATTCTCGGAGAGTTGGGAATTGAATTGTTTTGTTCTGTAATGGTAAATCGATGGTGTAACTATACCCAATGAGAGAGAACATACAATGTACAATGTCTGTCACCTTCATTCATCTCGTTGTATTTGTTGGGACAAGGCACCGACTTCTCACTGAGACAGACCTCGGGCTCTTTGCCCACTGTGGACATTTTTGCCAACGTGGCAGATGGAAATCCTAAGTATTTCCCAAGCCCCACTGTTTTAGGGTCTGTTGCTGGGGCTGCCACTTACTCCTGACATATTGAATATACAAAGGACTCAAGAAGACAGACAGGATAAAAATGGTGAAGGAAAATGGCTTTATGTTTAGTACTTGCCTCTTTCAGTCAAAGTTTTGAGCGACATAAGAATTTAGAATGCAATTGCTCTGCCCCCCCCCCCTTTTTTTTGTTAAATTGAAGTGAAATTCACGTGATATACAATTAATGATTTTAAAGCGTACAATTTAGTGACAATGATTGCTTCTATCTAGTTCCAAACCATTTTATCACCCCAAGAGGAGACCTTATAGCATTAATCAGTCCCACTGCAATCTTTCTTCCCCCAAACCGTGGCAATGACTAATCTGCTTTCTGTCTCTATGACTGCACCTATAGAAAGCAATTTCTTTCTGTGACCTATACCCACCTGTGCATCAGAAGACTATTCCTACCCCTGTGTCTGGTAGTCAGTGTTCACAAGGGGTCTTCCAAAAGTTCGTGCAAGGATTCGTGTTATCTTTTAATTCTATTTTTCCACAAACTTTTTGAATTACCCTCATAGATGAAAAATATCAAGGGAACCAACTTGGTAGGTATTTGTATTAGCGAGGCGCTTATAGGGACAGTTTCAAAAATAAATCTGTAAGTATGCATATTCAAATCAACATAGAATGTTTATAGAAGGGACAGGTATGCGACTTGGGATGAAGAGAAATATGTTTGATTAGCATCATTTATTCTATGATTTTCCTTGAACCAACTGCAATATATACAAATGTCATAACAGCATGTTGTATACCACAAATGTATACGTTTTCCCCCTATTAGAAATTTACTTACATGTTTTCTTATTGTTGACCATGTAGATGAATTCCAATTCTTCTTATTGTGTATGTTTTGTTTTGTTTTTTACTATTTTTCAGTTTTCTTCCAGACGTATCTTCTTCCTCTAATTCTTCCTTGGGAAAAATTGCCACACGGAGAACTATTTTTCTTGGTTCCAGATGTGAATTCGCTAATCTTTACAGCAAAGGACTCTCAGGCAGCAGTCTTACCACTCTGTACGTTCACACAAAGGCCATTTGAGCTCAGGCAGAGTCAAACAAGTTTTGATTTTTATAATTTATTGACCTACAAATACAGTATAGTTTAGATGAGCATTGAGATCTTTATTGCAAATAAGACCAATCACTTGGAGGAATCCTGTTGAAATGACACGTTTGTGGGGCACACACACAGCCCAGAGATATATCAGGTTTTAACCAGCGAGGCAATGGATCAGAGGCACGTGGTTCTCATACACACTTGGGGATGATGCACTGGGGTGCAGATCTGGTGAGTCCCATTATGAAAGAAATTATTGCCTGAGTCCAGAGAAGGGAGGGGTGGGTGGGATCTGGCCTGTTCCATTTCTTTCTTGATGCCAGCAATATAACCGATCAAGAAAAACTACTGAAATATTCATTATGTTATATTTTTATGTACAGTGCTCAAAACTAGGGTGAGAAGAACCAGGTCTGTATGCAGAAAAAGGTATAAGCCTTGCAAGACTGTGCAGATTTTAGGCAATTTCATGGTCGACTTTTGGGACTGAGGGAGTAAGATGTCACAATATCTGGGTTCCCTCATTTCCAGAAGCCCTGGAGGTTGGGAGTGGCTTTGGCGTTGTCGTGATCTGTCCTTTGTCCATGTAGGGGCAGCTTGTGTGCTGTGATTGAGCTCTTACCATCTCTCTTCCTTCATAGACTCTTCTAGATGAGTGTTTTCTAAGGAAGGGGGTGTGTTCCCCCAGGGAGGAAGTGAGATGACCTGTTTGGGTATGGAAAAATATTCAAACTTCTATTTATATCTCTCCTATTTACTAAACAGGAGAAAATAAGCCTCACTGATATGTATAGTATACTAATGAGCACTTGTGGTTATAACGCGTATTGAGTCTGTGCTCAAAACTTTTATAATCAAAAATGTGAGCACCATTGTATCAGATTTTACCTTTTTCCTTCCTCTTTTATTTCTCAGATAACAGTAGAAATTCCTGATTTTGAATAACCTCCCACCCACACCCCCCTTTTTTTTCTGTTAAGAGTCTTTGTGCTTTTGTATTTTTATTTCAGTGAGGATTCTTGGAGGATTGAGAATCCAACGTATATGCCCACCTGGCAGACCTCTGCATCTTCTTTACAACTACAGAGCATGCCAATTTTTGAATAGTCCTCTGGGACCTTTCTTTCCATCTTGAATTTTAATTGCATCGAAGAAAGACAACCTAAGATGACTGAAAATCCCTTTACATTAATTAGTATAGTCATGCTTTCATAGCTGCAAATACGGTGCTGTGTCACTATAGCAAAACTGGAATATCAATCTACATTGATATTTTTAGGAAAAGTATTAATAAAAATCGACAAGTATTAATAAAAATTAAAAGTATTAATAAAAATTGACATTTTTAGGAAAAGTAGTCTTCTTGTCAGGGCCTGAAGCAGTGGGTTCCTCGTAGAAAGAAAGGAGGAGAGAAACAGGGGATAGGCCTGGGCCTAGGAAGGGCCTTCAAACCGGTGGTCACATGAAAATTGGGGGATCTCCCGCTTCTGTTGAGGCTGGACGTGATGGCTGAGACTGGTTTCCTCACAGGCAGGCTCCGTGCTCTGCCAGCATCTTGGTATCACTTCATCTGCTCACACTGTGCTCAGATGCACAGAGAAAATGCAGCCCATCTCATCTTCCAGAGGGCAGGTGGTGAAATGTGTGTACTGGCATGTGTGTATGTGATGTACATGCATGGGTACATGGATGATAGGTATGAGTATGTGTACATGTGTGGGGTGTGGGCATGTGTGGGGTGTAATGAATGTACGTGTGCCCATAGTGCATGTAGGCACACATATGTGCTGTGTTTGTGTGTTTATATGAGTTGTGTTTAGTGTGTGGACAAACGTATTTAGTGTGTAGGTGTGCATGCATGTGTGTGGTGTTTAGGTGTGCACATGAATGTGTCTGTGGTGTGTGATATGTATGTGTTGGCATGCCCATGTATTGTATATTAACTGAATATGTATACACAGGTGTTTATTCATGTGTGGTAGGTATGTGTGCAGTTTGTGCCGACATGTGTGTGGTGCATGTATACATGCATGCCTGTGTGGTGTGCTTGCTGTGTCTGTGCTATGTGTGCATGTGCATGCACATGTGGTGTTTATGTGAGCATGTGTGCAGCATGTGTTTAGTGTGCATGTGTGTGCAAGCATGTACCTGTGGTATATGGTATTAGCATACACATGCACATAAGGCATGTATGTCGTGAGTGTGTGTGCACATGTGTCATGTGTTTAGTGTGTATATATGTGCAGTCTATGCCTGCATGTGCGTGGTATGTACATGTGTGCATGTCAGAATGATGTGCATGCTTGTGCCTGTGTTATGTATGCATATAGCGTTCATATGTGCATGTATGTGGAATGGGTTTAGCATGAATGTGTGTGCCTGTGGTGTATGGTATTAGTGTATGCATGCACATGTGGTATGTATTCACGGGTATTGTACACATGTGTGATGTGTTTAGTGCATGCGTGCATGCATGCATGTATGTGGCATGCACATGTGTGCATGCCTGTGTGCTGTGCATGGTCGTGTCTGTGCTCTGTACGCCTGTCCATTCCTGTGAGTGTGTTAATGGGAGGGTGATGCTGGCCACATAACAGAATTATTTAAGCCCAATATAAGACTTGACATAGCCCCTGAAGGAAAAACACTGAGTCTTTATGATTTTCTTTTAACCTCTTTCCTCCCTCAGTGCCATCTGGGCTCTGATGGGGGCTTAGGTGTCTTCCAGGAAGGGGAGCAAAAGGCCATGGTTGCCAGATGCTGCTCACTGTGGCCTCAGGCCTTTCTGTCTGCATTCCAGGATGTCCTGGGGGCTGCTGGCGCTCAAGGCTGAGGTCTGTGGCTAGTAAACCCCATGGTCTGGCCCAGAGCAGATGGTGCTCCTGCCTCCAATTGTACCCATGTTGCACTCTCCAGTGAGTCTCTGCAACATCCTCTGTCCCCTCCTAATTCTGTCTGTCCTGTTCCATGACTTGCCTATGGGGTCACGTCACTTCCCCACTGGGGACCTCAGGATCTCCCAGTGTCTGGCCCTTCACCATCTGTCCCATAAAGAATCCCAGAAAGGCTGGGGTAGGGGGCAGTATCACCCCTCTCTGCCAAAGAAGTCTTACCTTGCAGTGGCTGTGAATAAACTCAGTCCTCAGGGTTTCCTTCTGTGGATTTGCAACTACCAAGGTCCCCTCCTCATCGGAGAATTTCTCCTCTTTGCAAAATCAGTCTCCATTGGGGCCAGAGAATTACAGAGAGAAGGATGTCTGACTCTGGAGAGAAAAATAGTAATGCAGAGGATGCAAGAACTCTGCAGCCCCATCAATTTAGATCATAGCCCTGGCTTGTTCGTGGGGCTCAAGAGAGTGCTGTTACCTCTTCTAGCCTCAGTTTCCTCATTGGTGCAAAGTGGGCTGGCTATGTCAGCCTCAAAGGGACAGCATGCCCAGAGAGGAGGCTAGGATGAGCAGACCTTCAGGACTTGTCCATGTCCTTTAATACAATAACACATTGATGATTGACTGTGTGGGGGGACATTGGGCCTCAGAGAACAGAAACAGATCACAATGGGTCCCAATAATTCTTTATTCTGGAGCAAAGTCTGGATAAATTTGTCACTAGGAGACATGTGGCAAATGTCAGGAGACCTTTTTGGTTGTCACCACTGGTGGGGCTGTGTGTTATTTGACATTGAATGGGTGGGTTCCAGGAGGGCTGCTCCTTATCCTACAGTGCACAGGACGGCCCCACCACAGAGAGTCATTTGGTCCCTGATATCACTAGTGCTGAGGCTGAGAAACCCTGTCATAGATCATGAAGATCCGAAGAACTTATAGAAGACTAAAGAAAGCCCTTCCCAGTCAATATCTCCTATACCTACACAGTAGTTTTATCCCTTCCATTGCTGCCTGATTTCCCACCCAGTTTATTCTCACCTGTATTGTCCAACAAACACACCATGTAGGGATAATTGAGAGCATGAGGTTAAGCAAACCCATGGTATTTCAGTGATGGCAAATGTCCTGCTTGCCCGTTTGTAGTGTTCTAGAGCAGGATTTCTCAACCTCAGCTGTACAATTGCTACTGGGTAATTCTCGGTTTTGTGGGACCATCCTGTGAACTGTAGGGTGGTGAGCAGCATCCCTGGGCTCCACCGACCAGATGCTAGGAGCAGCAACGCCCCTGTCCCCAGATGTGACAACCAAAAACATCTGCAGACACTTCCAAGTGTCCCCTGGGGGACAAAAATCACCTCTGGCTGAGAACCAGATCATTTGGTAGCTTATCATTAAGAATCCATTTTCTCCTTGGAGAGAAAGCAAAATTCCCAAGTGTGTCAAAAAATTCTTTCTCCATAATGTCCTCTACATTTTGCCCATTTTACATCAATTCAGCAGAAGAAATAAGGATGTTGTTAGTCATCCAGGTGAATATTGGCAAAGTGGAGCCCTCTCTGTGCACTGGGATTACTGAAGGTGCTTTGAAAATCCTGATGCCCAGGTTACACAAAACCAGAGTCAACAAAACCAGAGTCTTTGGGGGTAGGACTCAGACATTCTTATTTTATGAAATCTCCCCCAGATTCCAGCCATGGTTAAGAATCTCTGCTCTGGGCAAACATCTTCCATAAAGAGTTAAATAGTAGATATTTAAGGCTTTGTGAGGTAGCAGATGGAGAATGGTAAGACTCCACCATTGTAGCAACATAGCCGCCATATGCAATAAGCAAGGTAGTGAGCACAGTTGCACTTAGAGGTTGCTCAAAATAAGTGGTGGGCTGTATTTGGACTCTGGGTCTTGGTTGGAGTCTAAGGCACACTGTCAGTTGTCCGTGAGATACCTCTTCCCGCTAACTCCTTCCTAATAAAACCCAAGTGGTATACAACAATTTGCCCTTTTATTTTGTGATTCACATCCTGCTCTGTGTGATTCAGAGGAGTTTACCCCAACTCTACAGGTTGGGCCCAGTTGGACTCTACTCAAGACTATCTTATTCAAGCTGACAGTAATTGGTTCAAAAATAGCATGAGACCAGAGATCTTCATCAATTTGTTGTGAGGGAAAATTTGCTGGCTTCTGCATTAGTCTATTTCTGTTGCTTATAACAGAACACCTGAAACTGGGTAATTTATAAAGAATGAAATTTATCTCTTACAGTTTTGGAAGCTGGGAGATCTAAGGTCCAGGGAACACATCTGGTGAGGGGCTCTTCTCGGGGGTCAGGGTGTCACATGGTGAGAATGGGCTGAGCGAGAGAGAGGTAACCTGCTCAGTAACTCTCCTTATAAAGCCATCAGAACCACACCCATGACTCCATGAATGGGTCAGTCCATTCACAAGGACACAGTCCTCACAATCTAATCACCTCTTAAAGGTCCCACCTTTCAAATACCATAATTGGGTTTCCCACCTTCTTAACACTGTTTCAGTGGGGGTCAGGTTTCCAGCACACGAACTTTTGTGTGACATCATAGCAGCATCTCTTGAAGAAATACCTTTGTTTCTGAGAGAATGTCACAGAACACAATCCTGTGTCTTTTCCCAGATGTGATTCCTGGAATCCCAGATTCCCAGAATCTGATGAAGAAACCCTTGCAAATGGCAGCTGCAGAGGTAAGAAAGGAATCTGAAGCCCCTGGTGACATCAACTCTGAGCCCCTGAATCAACCAGTCCTGAAGTGCACTGTATCAGTCAGCTAGTGCTGCGTAACAAATGATCACAAACTTGGCAGCTTAAAACAACATCCTCCTTTTTTTAAAATCTCATAGTTTCCATAGATCAGGTTTATGGGCCTCACATGGAGGGGTTTTCTGCTCACAGTTTCACAAGGCTAATGTCAAGGTGTTAGCTGAACTGCATTCTCACCTGAACCCATTTCCAAGCTCATTGAGGTGTCTGCCAGAGTTCAGTTCCTCGTGGTTGCAGGGCTGAGGTCCCCACATTCCTGCTGAGTGTTGGCCGGATCCCACTTGGAGCTCCTAGAATTTGGTTTCGGGGCTTCATCATGTGGTCTCCTTTAGGCTCTTACATGCTCTCATCCTTTGAATTACTTCTTTCAGGAAGAGCCCAGTCCTTTGAAAGGGATCTCCTGGTGAAGACAGGGCCACCAGGGTTAATCTCTCTTTTGACGAACACAAAGTCTACTGGGTGGTAGCTTCGTCACAGAAGTGGTACCCCATAATATTCAAAGGTGTGAATGCCAGTGGGTGGGGATTCGGGGGGCTGTCTAAGAATTTTTTCTAATGCCTCCACCTTAAGTCTGGAATTCTTATTTTGTGGGATGCCAAGTTTCCTGGTTGTTTAAGCCAATGGGAGTCATTGGTGTCTATATATTATACAATATATGTATAATTATATAGTATTATGTACAATGTGGTATATATTACATAATATAATACATGTAATTATATGATTATAATGTATATTACATGTTATTTTATAATGTTATACATAAACATATATATTTAAAATAATGTGTCTATATGAATATATATAACACACATATTCATATAAAATGTGTGTGAAAGAGTATTATGCATACATGTACACATGTACACACCAATCTCGTATATATCTCAGTGTGTGTGTGTGTGTGTGTGCGTGTGTGTGCTTGCTCATATAAAAGCTCTAAACGTTCTCATTTTTTAAAAAATATGATGAGTATCGCAAACACAAAAGGAGTGTACAAAAGTTAGCTCTTTATCTAAACTTTGGTCCCATTTTATTAGGTTGCTTTGGATTGCTCAATTATCTTATGCATGATTGGGTAAGAAACAACCACCCACTGAAATAGCCCCACCTTGAAGGATGAAGTCACCTGACATATGTGGGGTGTGGTGTCAGACATTTGATGTAATCAACATATACAGGTTTAAAAAATCCCACGTTTCTTCTGCAGAGGGACTTTGGAGAAGTTCCATCTTCTTTACACCTCATCAATATTGTCTTCATTATAGAAAAGAAAAAAGAAAAGCAAGACTGAGGCAAAGTTGGACTGAAAGAACCAGAGAGTGCCCCTTTCAGGAAATTTCCAACGAGTAGTTAGGACTGCTTCCTTGTATGGGTTCAGATTTCATACGGATTTTTAGCAGGGCAGCCCAAGCACAGGCATGCACTATCTTTGATGAGGCCGACTTTAATTGCTCTATATGGAGCACTTGAGGATGGAATTTCAATTGCTGATAATGAGCAGGGTGTTGTCCTGGAAGCCTCCTGGAAAGATTGTGGTCACTAATGCATGAGCAAGAGAAAGCACGAAAGCTCATCTTTGAGAGTCTTAGAACTTTCCTCATTAAGAATTTAGACTGAGGGCAAAACTGTGGCACAGAGGCAGACACCTGCTTTGAAAATGAAACAAAATTTCACTGAATGCCAGGTCATAAGATTCCTATACAGTAAGATTCCTGTGCATCACATATCAGATGCAAAACTCTCAATAAGCTCTGAGAAATAGCTCCATTGATCTATTTCGGGACTGAGGGCCAAACCTGGCTTACTGCCTGCTTTTGTAAATAAAGTTTTATTGGAACACAGCCACATTCATTTATTTACGTAGTGGTATGGTTTACAGCTACTTTTTGCTGCAATGATAGAGCTGTATATTTGTGATAGAGAGCTGATGGCCCTGAAAACTGCTTCTTCATTATTTAAAGTACATGCTGTTGTTTTGAAATGACCAAAGAAACACCACAAAGAGTGAATTTGACAAGCTAAGGAGCCCACAATTTTTTTTTTCTAGTTAATGTTGATGTTAGTCTATTTAAACATTAGTTTTCCAAGAAAGACTGGCCAACATTTTTACATATAATTTTAGGTGCAATTGTTAAATATTTTTAATTTAATATTTCATTTGTAATTAACTAAAAGACTTCATTTTCATTGAAAGACAAAATTGCCCACAAAACATTTCCAGACAGCTTTGTCATTTACTTTTAAAAACAGTTTGGCAAAAGTAACTAAAGAGACAAGAGATCCAGACTAATAAAGATGACTCATTTGCCAAATCTAGAAGGAATTCAAGTCTTAGAGGCTTTGAACCTTAACCCAGGTGACATATATTAAAGCTTTTTTTCCTCCCAGTAAATGATAAGGTTTCCTTTAAAAAACAAACAAACAAAAAACAACCCAACAAAAACTCTTCATGTTTACAAGAGAAATTTAAACCTCACTGTACATCAAATATTACTCATAGCATACTTTTTAATACTGTACTTTCTACCTACCTGCAACGAGATGCTTTTATAATGATGCAGTTAAGTACCACGTGTGAAGGCAAATTCAAATTAAAGACTGGTTAGTGCTCATGGCAGGAGGATATAACAAGAGAATTCATTAATTTCATGAATGTGTAGGCTTGTTTTCCCAAAGTACTTGCTTCTTTAAGTAGGAGCCTTTCTTCCTTAAAGACATTAGAGTATCAAATTGCTTGTGCTGGTTAAGTTTGTTTAAATTTACTGAATCGCATGTTTTCCATTCTTCTCCCAGTGATGGTCTTCTCAGAGTCCCTTGCTGAGGTTCAAGTTTCATGTCATTACCTCTGATCCATTGTTATTAAAAACCAAAGTTAAAAAAAGAGTGTGACTATTGAAATTCCTCATTATTTCCTGCAGTAAGCATTGCTCCAGTAATGATATTTAAAATTACAGGTTTCATGAATCATATAAATAATGCACGAGCTGTTTTAGTCAATCAAACAATAAGTATTATTAGTCAAAACTTTCTTATGAGTCATTTACAATCAAAACATTCTTTAGAAATCATCCCAAACAGCCTGACAACATTTCAATTGCCACTTAGATAATTGAAAAGAAACCACCGTCAACAGGCTTACCCGCTAACACGTCAGAAAATGAATGTGTTGGCAGCGGATGTGGTTCAGATTACAGAATTACCGTCATGCAGCTTAGGCTGTGTCTGAAAGCCTAAAGCATTCAGCATGTTTTTGTGCAAAAATGGTGCAGTATCATCAAATATAAATTTTTATTTTATGGTGATAACCATACTTAACATGAGATCTTCCCTCTTAACACATTTTTAAGTATACAACGTGTTACTGTTGACTATGGGTACAATAATATATCACAGATCTCTAGAGCTAATTCATCTTTTATAACTGAAAGTTTATACCTGTTGATTAGCAGTTCCTCATGTCCTCCTGTCCCCAGCCCCTGACAACCATCCCTCCACTCTGAGTCTATGAATTTGACTATTTTGCATACCTTATGTGAGGGAAATCATGCAGGTTTTGTCTTTCCGTGTCTGGCTTATTTCACTCAACATAATGTTTTCTGTGTTCATTCACGTTGTTGCAAAGGACTGAATTTCCTTCTTTGTAAAGGCTGAAAAGTATCCCACTGTGTATATGCACCACGTTTTCTCTATCCAGTCATCCATTGATGGACACAGGTTGTTTCCGCATCCTGGCTATTGTGAATAATGCTGCAGTGAGCATGGGAGTGCAAGATATGTCTTCAAGATCCTGATTTCAGTGTTTCTGGATAAATATCAGAAAATAGGATTGCTGGATAATATGATATTTCTACAATTTTCTGAGGAAGCGCCACACTGACTGACCAAAGTGACTGCACCATTTTACATTTCTGCCAACAGTGTGTGAAAGTTCCCTTTTCTGCACATCCTCACCTACACCATTGTCGTGTGTGTGTGTGTGTGTGTGTGTGTGTGTGTGTGTGTGTGTGTGTGTGTGTGTGTGTGTGTGTTGATAATACCCACCCTGACAGGTGTGAGGTGATCTCTTACTGTGATTTTGATTTGCATTACCCTGATTAGTGAAACTGAATATTCTGTATGTACCCACTGCCCATTCGTATGTCTTCTTTGGAGAAATGTCTATTCATAGCCCGTTTTCTAACCTGGCGATTTTTTTCTGCTATTGAAAACTCCTTGTTAGATATTTTCTATGGTTCAGTGAGAGTGATTTTTAAAAAAGAACTATTTTTCAAAGGTGTGAGAAGGACACAGGAAAACCTGCAGGATTGGGAATATGGGGCATGAAGGGCCGGAAGAAAAGGTTACCAGAGTCTTGAAGCATAGAGGAGTGTGTGGGGAGGGACACCTGGCAGGGAGAAATGTGGTCAGTCCTCACACTCCTCTGTCTTTCTGCCTCCTGCTGGTGTGTCCCACCTGCCAGTCGACTGAGAATGAGAAGAAAGGAAATCTGTGGATGTCATTCATGGAAGTGGTCCTCCAGAAACTCAGAGAGGAATGAAGATGTTGAAAGTGGGTCAGGAAGGTAAGCAGCAGATGCCCAGCATAGGTGGCTGGATCCCTTTTCACGTGGACTTCTGCTCTTTGGTTTTGTGTTTGTTCACTCATTTTTGTCTGTGTAGCAGTGACCTCATTGTTAAGCTGCATGGAGTCAAAGTTGCATGTGTTCTTGTGGAAAGGACTTATAGTAGCTACAGTGGTTTCGACTCATCTGAATCCACATAACGACAGTATCAAGAGATTTTCTTCTTTTACTTCTGAAGAGATGAATGAAACATCACACTTTATAACTGTTCTTCTCTGCAGAATGATTTACAAATTTTGTTGGATCTGGACTGCTTTTTCATTTACAGAACTGTCTTCTGATGCAATGATATTTAATGAGAGACCCTTCATACCTAGCTCATTGCGTCAGTGTTACGCATTTGGAAGAATATCAACTGCCTTTTTAAAATCCATTCTTCTTTCCTGGATTGAACAATACATTCTACCTCTTAAAAAAAAAAAAAAAAAAAAAGACATGAGCTTTCTTGAGGATGCTGTCCAATGTAAATCACAGATAAGTGAAGGGCGACCAATTTCTTTTTAATAGCTGGATAATGGAACAATGCAATTTCACAATAAGGTGTCATGATCCCAGTAGTTATAATGAGGCAGCAAAAAATTTTAGAGGTCTGAAGAATATGGGGTGTTTTTTGTACCCAATTTGAAAGAGAAGTATTTTAGAGATTAAAGCATCCTTTAAGTTTATTGCATCCAGATTGCAAGAGTGAGTGTTTTGTGGAAATGATCCTTCATCCCCCAGCACAGGACTGTGCCTGGGAAGCAAATATACAAGGGTACTTCAAAAAGTTCATGGAAAAATGAAATTAAAAGATACTACAAATCTTTCCATGAGATTTTTGAAGACCCCCCACATTGTATCTCCCTTCTAGAAATTTCCAACATTTCAAGGTATGTAAAGAAATGAAATGTAAAATACTGTTCACAGTCCCTTCAGATATTGAAATATAGTATCATGATACACATATGGTTTATAACAAAAATTTGGGAAAAAGTTACTTAAATATTTCAATAATTACATTTTTAAACATGTTTTTAAGCTTCTTTGGTGTGGAAAGTTATGGGATAATGTGGAATTATTGAGGTTATTTCAAATCCAGACTTAGACATTTACTGGTTAAATAAATGCACAGAATGTTTTCAGTGTCTGGGTCTTTGTATTCATCTGCAAAATATAAATTATTCTAATTGCATATAATAGTTTTCAGACATTTTATCTCTATTTACCAGGTATACTATTTTTGGTGGGTCTTCAATTTTACTAATTTATGTTTCTGTAGTGTCTGAGGTATTCCCAATCTCATTGAGTGTTTTTTTCTTTTTAATCTTTTAGACATTTGCTTGAGTATTATTTTTGTATCTCTGTTGTTTCTCCTCAAAATGCTAATGGTTTCCTCCACCTTCTTGGACATATGAAATATAGATATAATCCCTATTTTAATGTCCCTGTCTACTAATTCTATAACATGTGCTATTTCTGGGTCAGTTTCAATTGATTGATCTTTTTTCCTCTTCATTACAAGTCATGTATTCCTACTTATCTGCATCTTTGGTCATTTTTGATTGAGCCCTGGACATTGTCAATGATCTGGGACACAGTTGGAATTTTCCAAAATGTTTTGATCTTTTTGGAGGCTTTTAAGTTTTGTTAGGCAGAACCAAAGCAGCCTTTTAGTCCACAGTCCTCCCCCAACACCTCCAGTGCTGGAGCGATATTGCTCTGATTACTCTACCCAATGACCCAACTATTATGGGCATTTTTCTACAGTTACTGGTAGTAGCAGCAACCATACCCAGCCCTGCATGAATTCCAGAGATTGTCCCCTTGAATCCTTTCAGGTGGTTCTTTCCCCTGTCTTGGGCCATTTCTTCTCATGCATGCATTGATTAGTAATATCTGGAAGGGGACCTTCTACAGATCCTTGTGGTTTTCTCTCTTTATAACTGTCATCTCTCTGGAATTTCACCCTGTAGATGCTAGCTGACTTGTGAACCTTGACCTCTCAACTCCCAGAGGAAAAGTTTAGGAAACTTAAAGACATAACAACAACATCAAAACAGAAACTATACTTAATCATTTATTAAATTGTTTTAGGGTGGGAGGGTAAATCTGGACCCTGTTACTCCATTGTAGCTGACTATAAAGTTGAATGAGATAACAAAAGGTGGTTGCACTTAGGACATCACAAATGCTGCTTTTTATCCCATTTTCCCCCATTTGTAACATGGGGATAACATGCTGATCTTTTAGGGCCATTTTAATTGAGGTAATTTATGTGAATCCAGGACACTTAAAATGTATACTTCCACTTCCTTTTTTCTGCTTCTTATTTTAGGAACAGAAAACAGGAGAAAAACATGTTTATGTTGAATTTAAATGTGGTGTTTCTTTGTAGTACAGTCATGTATGGCATAACCACGTTTTGGTCAATGATGAACTGCATATATGACAGTGGTCCCATAAGATTATCATGGCTACAATGGCTTGTAATGGATTATAATGGCCATATCACCTGGGTGTCTGGTAGGCAGTACCACTAGGTTTGTGTAAAGGCACCCTATAATGTTCACACAATAACAAAATAGTCTAATGATGCATTTCTCAGGACATATTCCCCATCATTAACTAACTGTATTTCTTTTATACTTTATGAAAGAAAAAGGTTATAAGCTGCTTGATTACCTGGGTGCAAAAATCAGCACCCAGTATAGCATGAGATTTTAATACATGTTGGATAAGGAGAGAACTAAACTGAAAAGTTACTCTGCCTGGGTCTACAAATGTCCAGCAATATTTCTGCTTGAGCTAATTTTTATAGAAACAGAAAGGTAGAATTCATTTTCTTTTCATTAAATCATATATTAACCTTGACCCTATCTCCAGGGAAAAATGTACCTAATTTTTTTTTTTTAATTTAAGTGTCTCTTTAATGACATAAGTTTCAGTATAAAGTTTTTCAAGGTAATGAAACAAAGTATGTGATTATGTGACACAATGAAGTTGAAAGTTTGTTGCTGTGGGCTAAACTCTGATGACTTGTGACTCTTAACAGCTTATATAGGAGGGCATTTCAAGTACAGTGGATAGAAGAATTTAGCTTTTTGAAAAGCACCATTTAGTGGATGCCTGACACTCCTTGGTGTACTTTGCAAGTGTGGCCAGGCTGAACAGCTCATGATAGACAAATACTGTTGCAAATGACAGGATTTCCTGTTTTGTAAGAGGCTGTATAGTGTTCCATTGTGTTGATATACCACATCTTCTTTCTTTCTTTCTTTCTTTAATAACCTTACTTTGGTTTATTTCTTTCCTGACACTTGCAAACATTATATTAATTATTTGTTAATTCTTTTTTACATTTATTTAGTTTTAATTTATCAATATACAATGTAGTTGATTTTCATGTCTCTTTACAAATTCCTCCTTTCCCCACCTCTCTCTCCCCCCTCCCCACTATCAACAGCATATCTGTTCACTTATCTTAATAAGTTCAAGGAATTGTTGTGATAGTTGTGTCTTTCCCTCCCCCACCTGTTCGTTTGTTTGTATATTTATTTATTTTTATTAGCTCCCACAAATAAGTGAGAACATGCAGTATTTCTCTTTCTGTGCCTGGCTTATTTCACTTAATATAATTTTCCCTAAGTCCACACATGTATGTGAATGGTAGTATTTCATTCTTTTTTTTTTTTTTTACGACAGAGTAGTATTCCATTGTGTAGATGTACCACATTTTCCTTATCCACTCATCCAATGATGGGCATTTAGGCTGGTTCCAGCTCTTGGCTATTACAAATAGCACTGCAATAAACATGGGAGTGCAGGTATCCCTTTGAAATGATGATTTCAATTCCTCTGGGTATATTCTGAGCAGTGGAATAGCTGGGTCGTATGGTAGATCTATCTGCAATTGTTTGAGGAACCTCCATACCATTATCCATAGAGGCCGCACCATTTTGCAGTCCCACCAACAGTACCACATTTTCTGTTCATCTGTTGATGGAATCAGCCTGATTAATAATGTAGTCATCTTTGCAAAGTTAGTCCAGTGATGGATTGCTGAGAAAAGCTCCTCACATGGAAACTATCAATTTTGGGTGAAAATAGATCTCCAAACTGAAGTCTCCCTTAGGTTCCACGCTCAAATGATGTTTGTGCATTCATTTAATAATGGGGGATTGTTGTCCTGTGTAAAGTTGTGATAACCATGCAGTGTAAGGTCTGAGAGTCAGGTGGCCCCTGGGCATCGTGGACTAATCTGGAAGGTACAGTTGCTGAGAAAATCACTTTGATAACCATTCCCGATAATTCTCCAAACAAACGCCTCTTCACAGAAAAATTCAAGGCAGATATGCCACTTTCAAGATGGTGTTTCATACTGGACAGGCGTTTTGTTCTTTCCCCAGTGTTCTAGCAGAGCTCATTTATATTTCCCCAAGCAGAAGCCTGTTTTGCTTCATTACACCAGACACAGGGACGTCTCAGTCATTATCCTCAGAATGGCCTCTGCTTGTTGTGGTTTCTGCTAGGTTTTGACATGACTGTATTTCCAGAAATCAGACACCAAATGTGATATGAGCCTACTTATGAGGAAGTCACACCTAAAACAAACTTCCGTGTGGCTCAGGATTACCCTGGGGGCTTGCAAAAACACAGATTTTCAGTTTCAGTGGGTCTGGGGTGGCACCTACGGATTTGTATTTGGGGCAAGTTCCCAGAAGGTGCTGATGGTAATGGTCCAGGGACTACCCCCTCCCTCAAATAATAGAAAAACAAACAAAAACAAGCAAACAACACCACCACCAACAAAACGCTACTTTGGAAGATTTTGTGATTTTTTAAAACTACTCCGATGCTGTTATGAAATGAAAGAATGAGTGGATTTATTTTCTCCCCAACAATGAAAGCATCTTCAGCTGTGTTAGACAAGGTCACCAAACAACAGTGTTTAATTACGCTGAGGTTTTGTTTCTCTTCCATTGTGTACACATGCTCGAATGATTAGATTTCAGCTGCTTCATCTAGACAGGAGCTTAATTCTGCAGCATGCACACATGTGAGAGGGAGAAATTCCAAGTCGTGGGTGAAGGTGCTCTTCGGCTGAGAGTTTGATGGCATCCTTACAAGGACTATTTTCCATGATCCCTTGATGTTTTGTGAAGCAATGGTAACAACTTTAAGCTCATGGAGTCTGCTACAGTCTATTTCCTGGAAGTTAGCAGGGATGCAATGTGTATGGAGAGAGAGCAGTTAGAAAAAAATAAAAATAAACCATCTTGTGTTGTAAGGACTGGCATGTGTTGCCTTTACCAAAGGAGCTCAGGAGTGTAAACTGTGGTGTGGTTAATACAGTGGTTCATTTCTGTGCATGCAGAGTATCTCAACTTGAGAATTTTAGTTTGCTCTTTGGAGGAGTGTGTGTGGTTCAATATACCCCTCTGAATATTTGGGTAAATGAAAAGGTTTCCCTGAAACTCACACTGGTGAATAGACCTCAAAGGAAACAAACTATGATGGACCTTGACTGAAAAAGCTGAAGTCCTTCTCTGTCTGACTTATTTCTCTTAGCATAATGCCCTCGAATTTTATCCATGTTGTTGCAAATGGCAGGATATCTTTGTTAAAGCTGTATAGTACTCCACTGTGTGTCTATGCCACATTTTCTTTAGCCATTGTACTGTTGATGGACACTTCAGTTGTTTCCAAATCTTGGCTATTGTGAGTAATGCTGCTGTGGACATGGGAATGCAGATATCTCCTCAACATACTGATTTTGATTCCTCTCTTGCTTGTATGTGGAATCTAAAAAGTTGAACTCATAGACACAAGGAGTAGAAATGGTGGTTACATGACTGTAGACTAAATGTCCCCCCCACCCCCACCCCAACCTCATTGAAGTTTAAATCCACACTGTAACTGTTGAAGGTGGGAAATATTATTATGATCATTGAAGGTGATTAGATTGTAGGACTGTGCAGTAGTGAATGGGTTAATAATGGTGGTCAGGGGCGTGGTTCCAAGGGCTTTAAAAGGAGAGCTCGTGAGAGTCTCTCTCACTGCTCTGCCATTTTCTGCCAGGTGAGACCACTGCATCGCTGATGCCACCACCAAAGAAGACCTTCACCAGGCATGTCCTCTGGACTTTGGGTTTCCCAGCCTCTGGATCTGTAAACAATAAATTTCATTTTCTTACAAGCCACCCAGTTCCAAGTATTTTGTTAGAAAGCAGCAGAAATGGACTGATACACAGGGGAAGCAAGTTGGGAGAAAAGGAGAGATGTTGTTCAAGGTGTACAAACCTTCCATTATAAGATGAATAAGTTTGCGAGATCTCATGCACGGCATGGTGAGATGTCACATGTCAAGTAACTTGATCGTGGTAATCATTTCACAAAATATAGGTATATCCGATCATCACGTTGCGGCCCTTAAGGTCACACGGTTTCGTCAATTATGCCTCAATAAAGCTGGAAAAAATTAAGAAAAGAAAATAAAATTTTATAAAAGCCTAAAGTTCTTTCTATGGCTGTTCCCAGAGTGTCAACAGCTATTGAGAACTGTCCTGCTGAAATAAGGGGGTTAGTGATTAACTCAGGGTTGGGGAGAGCCCTCCAGCCGGTGTGGGGGGGTGGATGCTGGAGCAAGGTGGGTGGGTGCTAACTAAAGAGATGGAGAAGTCGAGAAAATGAGATGCTTCTTTAAGGATGTGTGCCTCCAAGAAGAAGAGCATGATGTTTAGAGAAAGGTGTACCCATGAGGATACTTCTTATGAATGGATTTTCTTTGCTTTGGGGGAAAAAAAATCTTGAGTTGCAAGCTTTCTCTCCTGTTTAATCAAGATACTACCTCAACAACTACATAATATTTATTGTGCATTAGTATAGTCATTCCTCGGTGTCTCTGGGGCATTCCAGGACCCCCTGTGCATATCAAAATCTGCAGATGCTCAAGTCTCTGATATAAAATGATGTAGTATTTTGCTATTCCCTAGCACACCCTCCCATGTACTCTAAATCATGTCTAGATTAGCTATAATACCAAACACATCAGTTCATTTGTGTGGACTCAGCACAGTAATTGGTGAGCCACAAATTCAAGTTTTGCTTTTTGGAATTTTTCTTTCCTGAATATTTTTGATCCTCAGTTGGTTGAATCCACAAGTACAGGATCCACAGGTGTGGAGCATTGCCTGACTCTTCTAATTTCCCAGCATTTATTTATTTGTACTTTGTAAAAAACCCTTAATCTTAAGTAAAGGCAAGATTTTTGTGTCTCTGATTTAAAGTTTTTGTAGTCCCTGATCCACAAAGGAGCAATGATTCTAAGATTATTGAAGGGTTATCACATCCAGCTTATTGCCTTAGCTGGGCTTAAGGCTACGTTGTCTATCTCCACATTGTCATATCTCTCCACTGGCCCCTGCTAATTGCCCAGTATTTATTCACTCATGGGTTATTTTCAATATTCCCATAAGTTGTGTATTAGTGTTATCATCCCCACATGACTGATTGGAAAACAGGGACATAATAAGAACAAGGAACTTCATCAAAGCCTCACAGTGACCCACGGGGTCGGTTTCTTCTCTGTAATTTAAATGGGAGAACCCAGCAGAAAAGATGCCTCTGGCTGACCAGTGTCAGTGTGTTGTGTCACCTATGAGGATGCTGCCAAGTTGTGCTCTATGGTTGTTGTGTTGAGACCTCCGGGTGTGTCCTTGAGTCTAGGTTTAGAAAGCCACTATGCCCAACTCATTATAAGGTGCTCTCTCGTTGGTCTTACCCTTTATTCATAGCCAACCCTTGAGTTGTGTTTGGTTCAATGGCCCAGATTTGTCAAAGGCATACTGAAGAGAGAAGGCTGTTATAGCACCTATCTTGGCCAAGTGACTTTGCTGTGTGGCTGCTTGGTAGCACTGGCCAAAAGTCAAGAATCTCCCACAGATGCAAAAATGAGCACATGATAAAGAACTTATTTTAGTCTCATGAGATGAGGGAAGCTGGCAGCTGTTATAACAGGTTCAAAGGAAAAGCCAAAGCAGCACAAATTTACAAGAAGTAAAGGAATGTTGAGATATTACATATCCTAATATAGTGATAGCCTTGCATTTGGTGGGATCCATCTTGCTTGGCTGTGATAATTACTCCTCCAGGCATGCTTATGTTCAAATGGCTGGTGTTTTATTGTCCATGTATTTATCTATATTAGGGGTTCAGAAAACTAGGGTCTGCAAGTCAAATCCAGCCTGATACCTGCTTTGTAAATAAAGTTTTATTGGTCCCAATACAAATAGGTGACAAATGTTTGAGGTAATGGGTATGCTAAGACCCCTGATATGATCGTTGCACACCATGTAAGTATACTCAAATTTTACATTGTATTCCATAAATACATATAATTATTAAGCATCAATTAAGAAAACTAAATTAAAAATAAAACAATCAGAAAAAAGATGACGTTTTATTGGAACACAGCCACACACATTTGTATACGTATTGTCTATGGCTGTCTTCACACTGTGACAGCAGAGAAACTGGCCCCCAAACCCTAAAATATTCACTATCTGGCTTTTTATAGAAAGCATATGCTGACCCCTGATCTATATTATTCCATGAGGTGGTTCTGGAGTTTTCTTTTTCTTGGGGGGATGACTCTGATTCTGTCTTTCTCGCTGATGGATATATATTACTCTAATCAAGGAAAGAAGATGGTCTGGCGGGGGTGTGTGGAAAGAAACCCCTTGAAGTCCACAGAGGTTGCCCTTCAAAATGTACACACATCTCTACTAGATTATTGTCTAGTAGACATAACATACTAAAGCATCTTGCAAAAGGTGCTAAGATTTAATAACAACAAAAAAGTCATTTTTAATGAACCATTTCCTTAACATGAAAAGGTGGTCTACCCAGTTAATTTTTCAGTTCTTGCCCTCAGTTGACAGAGTTTATCATAGTTTCTGGTTTATGAAAGCATTATTTGTGATGCAAAAATTAATTTCCCCAGGGGGCTGTCGGGAGCTGAGTACATTCCTGTGTTGTTGGAAGCCAACTCCAGAATCTTGTGTCAAGAACGTGCTATGAGTTAAATGTGTCCCCCAAAAGTTTGTGAATTGGAAACTTAATCTCCTTCATAACAGTGCCAAGACGGTGGGAAATACAATTATGGTGATTGAAAAGTGAGGCATTTAAGAGGTGATTGGATTGTGGGGACTGTGCCCTTGTGAATGGATTGATTTATTCATGGAATCATGGGTGTGGTTCTGATGGCTTTAAAAGGACACTGAGTGAGCAGGTCAGCTCTCTCTTGCTCAGCCCACACTTGTCATGTGACATCTTGGTCTCTGTAGAAGAAGGCCTCACCAGATGTGTTCCCCAAACTTTGGACACCCCAAAACTGTAAGAAATAAATTTCATTGCTTTATAAGAATTATTCTGTTATAAGCAACAGAAACGGACTGATACAGTCTCCATTTGACTTTTCCTTCTTCCTGAATCTGCTGTCTTTACCTAATGGGAGTGCCCTCAGGAGGTGACAAAGACAGCTTCACTGGCTCTTTGGTTGACCTCAGCTGGACTTAATGAGAGGGGAGGGACTCCCTTTTTAAAGTTGTATTCTATGCCCAGCTGCCCAACCTACAATCTATTTCTAACAAAAAGCCTAGTGTTTTTCTGGGGTTAGAGCTTATAAATCTCCCAAGATGTTGGACAAAGCTAAGGAAAAGCAATAAGTTTGCTCAAATGCTGCCAAATTGTAAAGGGATCACCTAACACTCAAAGTTTTAGAAAAATAAGACGTTCGTCTCCCCTTGCTTCAAGGATGACTTACAAGCTAAAATAATAAGCCATTCTTAAAATTTTTGTCCCCTGGGAGGTGAAAATGTGGATGGGGGACAGTGAGTTGTGGGGAAAGGGGGGCTGTCAAGGGCTCCCCTGATGGGAAGGACATTCTCTCCAGCCAGGGCTGGTGGAAAAAGTGTCTCTTCTTATCAAGGTCCTTGAAACTGAAGGAACCTGCAGTGCTAAAATTAGAAGCAGAGTACAGTAACGCAGAGAAGGAAATTCCACTAGGTTGTAAAAATGAGGTGGGCAAGGAACAAACACAGACAGCCAGGAAACAGTGCCAGGAAGAAGAGAGTAAAGGGTCCGCAGAGAACGGAGAACAGGGGAGTGCACTCGAGTCAGAGGCTCAGCGGTCTACCCTGTCCCCAGCACACACATGGTGTCAGGAGCAAGGGCGGGTTGCATGTATAGGACAGATGCAGGATGGATGGAAGTGTTGGCACCCAGGAGAGTTGGGCTCTCAGGGTCAGGACCTGGCAACCTTTTTGGAGAAGGAATTGTCCCCAAGATAGCTGCCTAAGTTCCCTGGGGCACAGACTCTTGTTGAGCTGGGACCTGAAGAGGATCCTGTAGATGCCCAAACCTCTTTCCTGGTTCTTTTCTTTTCTACTCTTGTTTCTCTTGTGTTGAATAACACCAATGTATACAATTGCCGAGGTCTTTCTTTTTGGCTATTTCAACTCCATTGTCATGGTGCCATTTTACCACTGACATTGTACAGCGTGTTCTATTGCCAAAGGCTTTTCTCCATCTAGCTTTGAGGTCTAGCTCTACCAATTCGTGCTCATGTCCACCACCACCTTCTTTAGGACTATGGCTTGTGTTTCTGTATGTTCCCAGTTTCATATCACCACCGGCCCATGTAATTATGCTCTATTGTTTCTCCCAATTTTTAAAAAAATCTCTATTGATCCATACTTACGAGGCTTAACTCAGATCTTATCTTTTTAAATCCCCTCTACTTTGGTTTTCACTTTTCCCCTCATGTCTTGAGTCTGGCTTTACCACTTTTATGCTATAATATCCATAGTAAACTCAGTCTAATCCATCTTTATAGAAGGTCTCTTATGTACAAGATATATGCAGGTATTTCAAAAAGCTCATGGAGAGATTTGTATTATCTTTTAATTTTATTTTTCCATGAACTTTCTGAAATACCCTCATATATATTCTAGGTCTCTTTACCTCCCACAGAACTTATCATGATGCTATTATTTATTTATCATACTCAATATATTCAGAATGAGTAACTGATATCCTGAGACTTCAATATGATTTCATCTAAAAGAATATAAAATAGTACCTGTCATGGGTTGCCTTGGGTTCACCAGAAATATACGTTCAAGTACTAACCCCTGGTATCCATGGATGTGACCTCATTTGGAAACAGGTTCTTTGCAGACATAATCAATTTCAGAGGAGGTCATACTGGAGTGGTAGTCATAGTGTAGTGTGGTCCCTAATCCAATGGTTGGTGTCTTTCTAAAAAGAGAAGAAGATACATATGTAGGGATAAGGCCATGTGAAGATGGAGGCAGAAATTGGAGTGATGCATCTATAAGAAAAGAAACATCACAGATTGCTGCCAATACCAGAAGCCAGAATAGGCAAGGAAGGCTCTCAGGGAGTGTGGCCCTGCTGACAACTTCATTTCTGACTTCTGGACTCCACAACTGTAAGAGGCTATATTTTCATCATTTTAAGTCATGCAAGTTTATGGTGATTTATTATGGCAGCTTTAGGAAACTGACTCAGTACCTAATAAACTTGAAAATTGTAGTATTGGGAAAAGTAAACTATTTTTCTCCAAAAACTAAAAAAAGAGAAAGAAATTCTCAAAAAGTGTTCAGGTAAATGGTCCCTCAAGACACGCTTAATTTTAAAGCATTTTGAATAATTTAGAAGCAATATGCAAGTCACAATTACATGGAATTTTTTAAAAAGGCAAATGAAATATTAAATCGAATTATAGAACTAAATGCTTAATCATGCAAAGACAAAATATCCTTACCTGTGGATATATGCCCTTTGGTCATCCCACGTGGCACTGAGTAGAAATTGCTGACTATGAAGATGTAAATGAAAGCATCTATTCTTTGAAACCAAGCCATTGTGAGAGAGCAATAAAAGTACCCAGTAATTTAGGAAAAGTACAAAGGTCTGCTGGAGGGAGGGGTATTCCATGGTGGTTGGGGCAGGCAGGGAAAATTCAAGATAGGTTGGGGTCAAAAGCAGTAGGGGTGGGAGAGGGTAGGAACACTATAGAAAGCTGCTGAGAAGGGAGGGGTGGGACTTTGGGGGAGGGCACAGGACACATCAGGACAGAGAATGGGGTGGGGTCCAGATTCCTCTGGTTTGTGCTTAAATCCTGGCCCTTCCATTTTCTTATCCATACAATATGGATGATAATACTTATGTCTTAAAGTTCTTGTGAAGTTTAGCAATGTACCCAACACATAATATGTGCTCAGTAAACATTTGCTATTTTATCATTTTGTTAATGATGAGGAGTCCAATTGGGTTGAGGTTGTGAGAATGGGAGAGGTAAAGCAGGGAAGTTATGTTGGCAAATACTAGGATGGATTTTAAATTTTTTCACCTTTGCTTGGGAGGTGGTGAAAGATTTATTCACACACATGCACACACACACACGCAATTTTTTTGCAATATTTATTTAACACCTACTGTGTGCCAGGTACCATTTGGGTTCTGGTGATGATGCAGGTCAGCTGCCAGCTCCCTTGGATTTTGCATTCTTTCTGGGAATAGAAAAAGGCAGCCAATAAATAAATGACTATGAGAATAAACATAAAGTGATAACTGAACCAGGGTGACACCATGATGGCTACATTTCATTTTAATTCTTTCTTAGCCTTTAGCTAGGAAGATGAGCATGGGGGGACCTGTTTATTATTTTTCATTTTCAAATATGGTGTTGCTGATAGCAGTGAGTGTGGTGTGTGTAGTTGTTCAAGAACAAACATGGTGTTGGTAATTCATTGCGGAATGTGCAGTTTGATTTGTCTTTGGTATTTGAGAGTCAGGCTGGTGTTTCCAGATCTGTGACAGCCCCAGGGCAGATCCAGTCTTGTGATGCCTTTTCCAAGTTGTTAGACTTCCTAGGGAGCAGATTGGATCAATTGCAGCTGTGGTTCACACAGGCACCTCCAGCTTTTTTTCTTTTCTTATTTTGTTTCAGAGTATTTAAAAATGCTTAACATTATACATTATTTTGTTAATAAGTAGGAAGTACAAATGATGTAATAATTATACTTGGGTCAGCACATTCTAAGGTGACCTCAAGAGTCTTGTCCCAGGTGCACACCCCCTAGAAATCTCCTTTCCTGTGTTTGGGGCTGTGAATAGGATAAATGTCATTTCTGTATTCAGTTAATGATATATGGCAAAGATGAAAAAACTTTACAAATATAACTAAGGTCTCTAATGAGGTGACTTTATGTTAATCAGAAGGCAAATCATCCTTGGTGGGCCTGACCTAAGCAGTTGAATTGTTTAAAAGCGTCTACAGACCAAAGACAGGAGAAGCCAGAGAGATTTAAAACAGCAGAGAAATTCTCTTTTTTGCCTTAAAGAAGCAAACTACCATACAGTGGAGAGGACTGTGTGGGCAGAAACAGAGCTGATGGCCTCCCCCTATAACCACAAAATACTGAATCCTGATGATAACCAGTGAAGTTTGGAGAGGACCCTGTGACTGGGATAAGAGAGCAGCTCTGTTGGTTTCAGCCTTGTGGGACCCTGAGCAGCGGACCCAGCCAAACTTGTGCTTGGAAACAGACTGTCCAGATGCTTTTCAACTTATGATAGATTTATGTCCCAATAAACCCATCGTAAGTTGAGAATATCATACCTGGAAAGTGCATTTCACACACCTAGCCCACTGAACATCATAGCTCACCCAGCTCACCTTAAACATGCTCAGAATACTTACACTAGCCCACAGTTGGGCAAAATCATCTCACACAAAGCCTATTGCATAATAAAGTGTTGAATGTCTCATGTAATTTATTGACAACTGTACTAAACACAAAAACCAGAATGGTCATATGGGCATTTGAAGTGTGGTTTTGCTTTCACACCATCGTGAAATTGAAAAATTGTAAGTGAAACCATCATAAGTCAGGGACCGCCTGTCAATGCAGGTTGTTTTAAATCACTAAGACTGTGATCACTTGTTACGTAGCCGTATCTAACAAATACACTGCTCTTTTCTGATGTAAAATGAGGCAAATAATTTTGTCTCAGGACACTGTTCATGGGTGGAGAATGACTGGACAGCCTTCACCACTGTACAGGTTTTACTGTCCACCTGAAAGCAGGTACTCAAATGCCATCCATCTTTGTGTGGAGAAGATACTTTTCTAGTATTTACTGTCTACCACGATAGTTTAGCAAATCTGAATCTCATGTAGAAAAAAGATAAAATATTTCAAATCAAAACGCCTTGTTGGATACTCCCACAAGGCTGCTTAGAAAAATTAGTATGAAACTCAGCCTCTCTCAAATGGTCATTTTACTCCATTTACAGAGGAAATTGCGTGTTGGTAAAGACTGAATGTTTGTGTCCCCCATTAAATCCGTATGTCAGAATCCTCACCCCCAAGGTGATAGTGTCAGGAGGTGGGGCCTTTGGGAGGTGATGAGGTCATGAGGGCAGAGCCTCATGCATGGGATTAGTGACCTCATAAATGAGACCCCAGAGAGCTCCCTTGTCCCTTCTACCACGTGAGGACACAGCAAGAAGGCGCCATCTACTCACCAGGAAGTTGGTCCTCACCAGACACCGATTCTGTCACACATTGATCTTGGACTTCCAGCCTCTAGAACTGTGAGCAATAAATGTCTGCTGTTTAAACCATTTACCCAATGCCAATTTGTTATAGCAGCTTGAATACATTAACACAGGGGTATTCCAGGAAATCGACAGCTTCAAGAGGGCACCATTTACTCTGTTCCTACCATATACCTCCAAGGAGGCAGGAAAGTATAGAGAATCTTAGGAGGACTCCACTGGATTATGAATTCCCACAGCCCGGTTCTGCTAACTGCATAATTTTATCCTTGACATTGCCAAGCAATATCTTGACGTTTCCTTGAATCTGGTTTGCAGATGGGATCAGTAAATTATTGTTTACTGTGTTCCAAATGAATCGTTCTGATCCAGGCAATAATGCGTGAACTAGGATGCAAACAAGTTTAACTGGTAGGAATCACCTTTTATTCCCACCAGGAGGCATCAAATCAAATCAACCTCACAGCTGATCTTGTTTCATTATTAACTTTGTAATGAATGACTCAACTCCCGCAGTTTTCAGTGTTCAAACAGAAACACATGTCACATGTTAATTTTTTTTCTCCCTCAGTTGGTGAGTCTCAAAGGAGCCAAGGACAGGTAGCAAGGAGGTGTTTTACAAGGGGACGAGAGAAAACCTAACTTACTATTCTCCTGAGAATTCTGACACACGACAAGTTTGCCTCTTGGCCAGTCTCTCTTAGGCATATGCAGAAGGGACGTTTTGGTGGTTACTACTCCTGGTGGCCTAATCCGTCTTGCCTGCCCCAATGTGTTGCAGGTGGCTTTTTTTATTTATTTGTTTCAAGCAAACCTGACCAGCTGATTGTTCTGGTGCATTTGTTCAAACACCATCTTCCCTCCCTCTGCAGAACTTCCCTGGGCAACCTGTTTCCTGACGTCAGCGCCAGTCTTATTTGGGGAAGCTGAGCTGTCGCAAAGATCCCTAGACACCCAGAGGACATGTTGCAGAACTTTCTGGGACTTCACTAATGAGCCTAAGAATTTATTCCAACCCAAGGACATGGGTGGTTTGTTTCCCAGTTTAAGTCTCTAATCACGGAGCTCTAGAGATTTAGGAGACAAGGTTTCTCAACATCATGGTACCCATGTGATTAAGCTGAGTTTCGTTTCTTGTTTAACAGATCTGGGGCTGCTCTGTCCAGACCTGCCCAATGCAGTGCCTTTGGGGCCACATGAGACTGCGTCCTGCAGATGTACGCAGAATCCTGTGTGCTCAGTACCCCTTGCTATAATATACGTGGGGAAGCTCCACTTACAAATCCTTGTGAGCTTCCAAACAGATGTGTTTAATGAAGAATTGTTGTCACCCAAATACTTTGAGTGATTAAACTTCAGGACACAGAGCAAGAGTTCAGCCTTGCATTTGGGTCAATATTTGCCTACTCCCCACCTGGTGAGAAACTTAGAAGAAAGAACATGGGTGGCAATGTTAAAATGTAAATATTAAGTCGACCCATCACCTTTGTTAGTCCCACCCAGATGCAAAACAGAGCTATTTCAAAAACAAAGCAGAAAATGACAATGACAGGCTTTAGAAAAACGCAGACCCTCTTGGTGACTATCTTTGTTAAATTGCTGAGGTTGGTCTAAGGAAACTTCAGGGGTGCTGAAGGGCGGGGAAGAGATGCCTGGCATTGAGAATGCTCACGTTTGCATTTCAAAGCCACTGGGGATTGGGTACACAGTTTCAGAAGTCAAGGCAACTGTCCCCTAGGAGCAAGGTGTGCATCAGGTAGAGAGAGAATGAATGACAAAGAGCTATGACTATGTCTATCACAGTCATAGGCTTGTGATTCTGCTCCCTGGCAGGGCTTGGTGGGCACAACACACTTCTCTGCTCCTGGGGCATAGGTAGAGGCAGCTTTGGCACAGCTGAAGGAACCGCTTCTCCCTAGATGACCCCATGTATTGGCCTGATGCAGAAAAGTTGGGCTGGTGGCCCATGGCTCAGCTGGGGCTGTTGACTGGCCTTGATTCTCCTCCCTATGGCTGGTTCGGGTTTCTTACACTATGACAGTAGCCAGAGGCTGACTTACCATGTATCACGAAAGCAGACTCTTGCAGCCCTTCTTACACTTAGGATGAGTGCACACAATCTCAGCCACATGCATTGTATAAAGCATGTCCCAGGGCCACCCTGGGTCAACAGGAGGGGACACACAAGGCATGAATACCAGGGGTGGAGGTTCTTTGGGTTTTACAAAAGCTACGAAAGCAGAGTCGATCTTCATTATTTGCAGATGCTCTATTTGCAACTTTGACCAGTTGCTCCAATTTCTCTGGAATCCCAGACAGATCTCATAGCACTTTCGTGCATGTTTGCAGAGCCGTGAAAAACTTGAGTTGCCTGACATGCACATTTTCAGTTGAGGCTAAAGAAGGTAATGTAATGTACCATCTTGTTTTGGCTCATACTGTAAACAAGTTTTGTTTTCACGATCTATTGAGCGCCACGTGTTTTGCATTTCCGTGCACCTTTTCTGTTGGTGATTTTGTTGTTTAAAACAGCCCTAAGCATAGTGCTGAAGGGCTGTCTAGCATTCCTAAGTGCAAGAAGCTGTGATGTGCCTCATGGAGAAAGTACGTGTGTTGCAGAAGCTTCACTCAGGCATGAGTGAAAGCGCTGTTGGCCATTGAGTTCAAGGTGAGTGAGTCAACAATCTATTCAATAAGGTGTCTTTAAACAGAAACACACATAACATTCGGTTTCAAAGTTATGTCTTGATTAGTTGGTGAAAATATGTCTAAGGGCAGTTGGGTTGTTTCCACCTCTTGGCTACTGTGAGGTCTGCTATGAACTCGGGTATACAAATATCTCTTTGAGACCCCTCTTCCAGTTCTTTTGTTTGTCTATTTTGGAGCAGCAATCCATTTTTTGAATATCATATTTTTTCTTACCATATTAAAGTAGATACTATTAGGTAGCAAGTAACTAAAGTAACTGTGGTTAAGCTAACAGGACTCTAAAGCCCGTTCCCCCTCAAGGACACAAGTGGGTGGTTGTGGACATTCGTCTCTGGATTTCCCCTAATCCTGTCTCTTGCCCCTTCCGGGAGAGTCTCATTTCCCTTTGTCATGGTGCTTGGGGACACTGAGTGTAGATCCCACTGTCCTTTTTGGATACTTCTGCATCCTTCCACGCAGTGTGGTCCCTCACAGAGTAAGTGCTGAATACACGCCTATTGAATTTTAAACGTGTTTTGTACCGCCTCCCATTGAGCAGACACGTAGCTTAGGAAGGGCAGGTATGGGAAGACTTATAGGATCTAACAATGCTACTCAGCCTCAGACGTCATTTTTCATCCACCATGAGTACCTTCTGATGGATCCTGGAGTGAGAAAAACCAAAACCAGTGAGGGCTCTGAGCCAAGGTACCCTTCCAGAGATAGGGGCCCACACAGAGTCCTGGATATTACTTGGCATTTTCACAAAGGCGGGTCATTTCTGGATTTTTCTATGCAAAGAGGGTTCCAAAGATCCATTATAATTTATTCCATGATACCTTCAGGTGTGGCAACCTTGTTGGCTGCAGGTGAGGGAGGCATCGGAAGTGACAAGCTGAGTTGTCTTGGCTTTTTTCTTTTTTAGGGGGGATTTACAGTTGGGATTTTCTTGTTCCTGCATTTTTTTTAAAAAAGCATCCCGTTCAATCAGTGACACTTGTTTTTTTGGTAACAGCTTCACGGAGATATAATTTGCATGCCATACAGGGGGATGCACATTTTCACCTTTTTTTTTTTCTTTTTCCAATTTCTTTTACTGTGTGAAAATACACATAACATACAATTTAACACTGTAACCGTTTTAAAGTGTACAGTTTAGTGGTATTAAATACATTCATAATGTTGTGCAACCGTCACCACCTTCCATCTCCAGAACTTTTCAACATCTCAGAGTGAAACTCTGTATCCGTTAAATAATAACTCCACATTTCCCTTCCTCGAGCTCCTGGAAACCACCATTCTACCTTTTGTCTGTAAAATATTGACAACTTTAATTATCTCAAATAAGTGGAGTAATACAATATTCACTCATATGCAGAATCTAAGGGAAGAAAGTTGATATTATAGACACATAGGGTAGAACAGTGGTTAACAGAGACTGAAAACAGGCAGAGATTAGCAGCAATGCATTCAAAGTTACAACTAAATAGGAGGAGCAAGTTCTGGTGTGACACACAGGGTGACTATATTTAACCGTTAACATTTGTATATTGCATAATCAGTACAGGAGAGGCTTTTGAATGTTTTCACCACAAAGAAATGATAAATGCATGAGGTATGGATGCATTGTCTACGCTGACCTGATTATTATACAACATATATGTGCATCAAAACATCACATTTACCCCATGAGTATGTACAATTGCAATGTGTAAGTTAAAATTAAAAAAAAAACAAAACTAAACAAACAAAAACAGCATTTGTCTCTTTGTGACTGGCTTATTTTACTTAACATAATGTCCTCAAGTTTCATCTATGTTGTAGCATGTGCCAGAATTTCCTTCCTTTTGAAGGCTGAGTAATTCAATCAATAACATTTGGAACACAAGCTTTCCAGCAGGATTTATCTTCCAAGATGAAGACAATTATAATATCTGAGCAATTTGAAAGACACTTTAAAACTGGCCAAGGAAGCGCTTTATAATAGTGGCAATCACCATGAACTTGATTTTGAAATTACATATACAAAAAAGGGGAGTGAGACGCTACAGCCAGTACCAGGGCTTCGTTCCCCTTAACCGTCCTATCGTAATTTTGAAAAGTTGCTTTGTTTGCAAGGATAGATGTTTGCAGCAATCAACTGTGCTTAAAAGTACCCCCTTGGTGAGCTAGCTGTTTCACCAGAGGATTTTCTGACACAGCTTGGCTGCTCTCCAAAGACAGAAAATAAACAGCTATTAAAAAAGTGGTTCGGAGCTGCGAGTTCTATTGTGTGTCCCATGCAAAAGCTCAGGCAAACAAGGGTCCCCTTCAGCTTACATCCCAGTTTATGATTTTTCCCTCGAGTTTTTGCTTGGTGCAAAAATGTTGGATGATCAAATCAAGGTAATTAGCATATTCATTAATGCAAAACGTAATCATTTCTTTGTGATGTTGATATGTGATCTCCTCTCTTCCAGCCATTTCTGCATGCTTCTTTACTACTTAAAACACGGCAGACAGGTTTTGGGTTTTGCGTTTTTTTTTTTTTTAGCAGTTCTCTTAGTGGATACAATGAGAGCTTAAATAATGGAGGTCACTGTGGCACCGAGCTCGGAGACTTCTCCAAAAAAAAAAAAAAAGAAAGAAAGAAAGAAGAAAGAGATGGCCTGGGGCTGAAGGAGGCAACCTGCTCTGCAGAACTCCCCCAGGAGTTCTCAGGACAAAGCAGTCCCCACGTAGAAGGAATCCAATCTCTCCATCCTTTCCCATGGGGTCCTCAAGGGGAAGGAGGCTTTGGGGAAGCACAGATCCTGTGATTTCTTTTTCAAGCCATCTTTTTAGAAGACCTGCCTTGAATCTGTCTGCAGAAGCCTCACCCTAGACAGAGGAAAAGTCTCTCTCTCTCTCTTTCTTTTTTTTTTTATCTTTTTTCTTTTTTGCTGACATGTGGGTCTCGCCTGTGGCTTTCAGAGAAACAAAGAGATCCTCCAGGTGATAGGAGAGGGGGCCAGGTCCCCCAGCAAGTCTGTAACTGCAGGGCTTGTGGACATGCTTGATCTGATACTGATCTGTAGCTACCAGGGTTTCCTTTCAGGTAGATTTTCTTGCCAATGAGAAAAGCCACCCTTTTGAGCCATAGGGAGTCCACACCTGGGTTTTCAGGGGACATTTAAGGAACTCTGATGTTTTTACTTGTACAGCCGGAGAACAATTGCAATCCAATGGTTTTAGAAGGTGCTCTGGGATTTAAATGATACATGCGGGGTCCTTTCACTTCTCCCACTACTGAAGTGGTCCCCAGGTGTGTCCCTCTAACTCCCCTGTTTGCTGTAGGAATAGGGCAACCAGGGAAGAACGCAGTTACAGAGTAGGAGAAACCTTTCCCGCTGGGCAGGTGTGCACAGGTGGGCTCCAGAGCCCAGGTGCTGCCTGGGTTACGTGAGGACGCTTGTGACAGCTGCCCCGGGGCCAGGGTCTGGGCTCTCCGAGGTGTTCAGAGCATAAACGGTGAGATGTGACAGCTGCTGAGAATTAAGAGAAACTTAACCCCGTCTGAGGAGCAGCAGACAGGATTCTGTTTCTTTCTGGCCTTCAAGCTCTTGACCTAGTTACTTCAAAGTGCTCCAAAAAATGGGCCTCGTGAACTAGCAGTGCTGTAGTAAACTGAAAACGAAACCACACGGAATCCAGTGCCTGTTTTGGAGATTCTTCCTGGCCTCCAGGTCTTGCTCGGCAGGACTTTGGATGTGTGCCATAAATGGATGGACATTGTGTCTCTGAGACTGAGTGGTTTTTGTTTTCTGTCTTGGTTGTGGTTAAGAGGCACATAACGTACGACTGACCATTTTAAAGTGTGCAGTTGGCAGCCTTTAATACACTCACGATGTTGTGCAGTCACCTCTGCATTCGATTCTGGAACACTTTCCCTACCCCCAAAGAAACCCTACACCCCCCTAGACTCCCCCTCCTGAAAGAAGCTTCTGGCAGCCTCTAATCTGCATTCTGTGTCTGGATTTGCCTCTTCTGGACATTTCTTATCGATGGAACCACACAACATGAGACGTTTTGCGTCTGTCTTCATTTAGCATCATGTTTTCAGGGTTCATCTACGTTGCAGCAGGTGTCAGTGCTTCATGTCTTTTCATAGTTAAATAATATTCCTGTGCATGGATAGACCACATTGTGTTTATCCACTCATCCGTTGATGGACATTTTGGTTGTTTCCACTTTTGGTTATTGAGAATAGTGCTGCAAAGAACAGGGGTGAACACATGTGTCTTGGAGTCCCTGCCTCCAGTTCTTTTCTGTATATAAGCAGGAGTAGAATTGCCGGGCTCCTCTCTACGATGGCAGAGACTGTGTTCCATGATGGCTGTGTGTCATCCTTCAACCTCCATCCAGTTTTGGAACAGAGACTGGTGGCTCCAGTCTCACCAACTCCTCCCCATTTTTTTCTCATTGGCATTACTTTTGTACAACTTTTGCTACATTACTATGCCTTATGTATCTGGAAACCCTTCACTGGGTGGAGCTGGTAACAGAGTGTGCTTTGGGCTAGTGTGTTTCCAGCAGTGCATGAAGGAGTTAGATGTTTAAGACAGGGGAAGCTGGGGAGATGTCTGACAGTGTTACCTGGAAGCCACCTCTGCACCATGGGGAGGCTGCTCCAAGTCATTACTTACCTGGGTGCACTCTCCCTTGGCTGTCTACAGAGGTGCTCCCAAGTTTGTGCGGGGGAGCAGGCTATCATGTCGGGAGGGCTCTGGACGAGGTCTTGGATGTTTCCAGCTACACCCTCTCCATGCTCTACAAAGGGTCCGAGTCAGGATTCCTGTAGCTTAGGAAATTTACAACATCTGCCATCTGTCTTGGTCTGCCTTCTTCAGGTACCCTCACCTGGCCATGCACCTAGACCCATGTTTGGTGTCTGTGATCCCACTTTTATTCTCAATGTCTCCACAGGGAACACGCTATCCAATCCTCATCCAAGTCTAGAACCTTCCTGGCAGGTTCTCAGGGCACCTGCTCTGAGATTTTACCTCTTATGGAGAGAAAGGAGGGGGATCCTACAGCATGTGTCTTATTGATTTGTAATTTTCCAGAGTGAATCGGAAAATAAATGAATGAATCTCTTCAAACATCAGCATTACATGGAAGTAGAAACTTATAAGAAAGGAGCTAGAAGAACTATACAGATATTTTAGAGTTAAGGAATGTTGTGCATCTATCATCAGACTAGAGCAGATTCCTTAAAATCAGTCTTTGTGGCCTGAAATAAGGCTGTAGGTGTTCCAGGATTAGGTGTGTTGGGACATGGGTAATGAGGGCCACTAAAGAAAATTCTTAGGTGACAGAGAGACTGGATAATTTGTAAAGAATCAAAATGTATGTCTTATTCTTTGGAGGCTGGGAAGTCCAAGGCCCAGGGAACACATCTGGTGAGCACATTCTTCTTGGTGGGGACTGTACAGCAATGCAGGGTGTCACATGGTGGGAATGGTCTGAGCAGGAGAGAGCTGACCTGCCCATCTGCTGTCTTTATGAAGCCACCAGAGCCACACCCACATCTCCATGAATGGATTAATCCATTCACAAGGGCACGGTCCTCACAATCTAATCACCTCCCAAAGGCTCCACCTTTCAAATACCATAATTGGATTTCCCACCCTCTTACCATTGTTACAATGGGGGTCAAGTTTCTAACTCATGAACTTTTAGGGAACACTTTTAACCCATAACAAAATCTCCGGAGCTTATTCATCTTAGATCACTGAAATTTTAGTCTCCCACCCCATCGCTTGGCAACCAGCACTCCATTCCCTTTCTCTGTGGGTTTGACTCTTTTGGATTCCAGATCCAAGTGGACTCATTTGGTATTCATCATCCTGGGGTGTTTGGCTATTTTGCTTAGCGTAAAGTCCTACAGCTTCTCCCAGGTTGTCACACATGGCAGAATTTCCTTCTTTCTTAGGACCGAAGAATATTCCATCGTATGAATACATCACATTTCCTTTCTCCATTCATTCATTGATGGACACTTAGGTTGTTTCCACATCTTGGCTATTGTGCACAATGCTGCAATGAACATGGGACTGCAGATATCTGCTTGAGATCCTGACTTCGCTTCCTGTGGACAAATACCCAGAAGTGGGCTTGCTGGATCAAATGGTAGCTCTATTTGTAAACTTTTTTAAGGAACAGGAATTGACACATTTTGTAAGCCACCTCCAGAAGAGGGGAGGAGCCACTGAGTCAATATCATGACCTTCCTTTGCATTACTTCAAGATAGTTGTTCATATAGTCCGTTATACATAGGTTAACTGAGTTGCGAACAATCTTGCTTTACCTTTGTGAACAGCATGGTCTCAAAATGTTTACCTGTGCAATCTTTAGGGCAAGTTTTGGATGCAGGCTCTATCGTTCAAACCATGAGGTGAACCCAGTGGCTTCCAGCTAATGATATGTATATATTTTTTCCTTTATTTATTTGTTTGATTTTTAATTTTTATTGAATCAAAATTGATTATACATATTTTTGGGGTTCAACATTGAGATATGTTGATCAAATCAATATTACTAGCATATATATTGTTACAAATCATAATTATTCTTTATGCCCCTTGTCCAATCTCTCCCCTTCCCCCTCCCCCTCCTCTCCCCTCCCCCTCCCCCCTCTTATCACCGTAGATTTCTTCTCTCCCTCTGAAAGAGTAATGGTTACTCTGTTGATTTGTTGCCTAGGTGATCTATCCAATGCTGAGAGGTGTGTTCAGGTCCCCCAATATTATCATGAGCACATGCTTCTTCTGTCACTCTGGAATGGGCTTTGAGGAGAGAGACACCCTCTTCTTTTCTTTGTCTCTGCTGGTGACTCTCCTTGTGTCAATGCACTCCAGTGGCTGGTGGACTATCTGCATGGTGGTTGTGCTGTCTAGGTGCTTTCACGGCAGCCGTGGTTATTGTGGTGGCTGTGGTGGGTCACCCACATGGAGGTGATGTTTTTGGCAAGCTCCTTGGTGCTGGTAGTGTACCTGGTTGTGAGGAGTGTCCAGTCACCAGTTCTAGCCCTTGGGTCATTGGGCAGGCCCTGAGGTGCAAGTGCAATGTGCCTGGTTGTGGGAAGGGGGTCCAGTCCCTGGCTCCATACCTCATGTCCCTGGGTGGGCCCTGAGGCACTGGTGCAGTGTGCCTGATTGTGGGAGGGGGTCCGGCCCACTTCTCCATGCCTTGGGTCCCCGGACAGGCCCTTAGGTGCTGGTGGTGTGAGTAGTTGTGGGCAGAGGGCCTGATTCCAAGCTCCATACCTCATGTCCCTGGGTGAGCCCTGAGGCACTGGTGCAGTGTGCCTGATTGTGGGAGGGGGTCCGGCCCACTTCTCCATGCCTTGGGTCCCCGGACAGGCCCTTAGGTGCTGGTGGTGTGAGTAGTTGTGGGCAGAGGGCCTGATTCCAAGCTCCATACCTCATGTCCCTGGGTGGGCCCTGAGGCGCTGGTGGTGTGCCTGGGCTGTAACCAATTTTTTGTCCTTTGCTTACTTCTAAAATGGGGGAATTTCCTGTGGGAACCAGTAATTGAGCTGTGTGGTTGAGCTAAATTGCTGCTTTGCTGCTGGTTCCCTAGGGAAGGGTTTTGTGCAGCTCAGGGTTTAATGGTTGACCTTATAGCTACTTCCAGCTCCCCAGATACTTGGTGCACCTGGGCTGTGTAGAAACTCTGATCTGGACCTGAGTTTTTTCAACAAACTGCACCCCCTGCAATTCTATATTCCCGACCAGTCTCCTCTGAGTGGTCCTGTGCTGATTGAGGGGCAGATCGGCTGTCCTTGCTGTATCCCAGTGTTATCCTGGTGGGCCTGTCTCCCCCATGGCCTGTGCTCCAAACACTTCCCATGGGATGGACCTTGCGCCAGTCCCTTGTGATGACTCACTGGCCTCTGAGTGGCTCCCCTTTTTCAGCTGTTCTGGCTCCTTGCTCCTGCATGGACCCATTAGTGGTCTTGCTGTCCTCAGGGCCACCAAGGCCCTCTTCTCCCCTGCCATCTCCAAGCAACTCCATATGAAGGGCACAGTTGTGGCTTCTGCCAGCTCCTCCTGCTCCATGCATACATCAGCTCGAGCCTCAAAGTGGCTGTAGCCCAAAACGCTCAAAGCAGTTTTTTCTTATTCTCATTGTGTCTTCTCCCACCTTCATGAACTCCGTAGGTCTCTCCTCCTCTTCCCCTGAGCTCCAGTGGCCCCAACTTGGCTGATGTTACATTTTTATAGCTGTAGATTTGTTGATTTGTGAGAGAGGGACACTGGGGACCACCTATTCTGCCATCTTGACTGGTAATCTCCTAATGATATTTTTTTAATGCTCAATTCTGACATTGCTCTATTGAGGCAGAAAGCCCCCCCCCCACTGTGGGGGTGGGACAAATCCCCACTAGATTGTTCTGTTAGGGCTGCCATAACAAAACACCATAGGCTGGGTGACCTAAACAAGAGATGTTTATTGCTCACAGTTCCTGAGGCTGGAAGTCCAAGATCAAGTTGCTATCAAGGTTGTTGTCTGGGGAGGGCTCTCTTCTTGGCTTACAGACACTCACCTTTTGGTATGTCCTCAGATGCTTTTCCTCTGTGCTAAAGTAGAAAGAAAGACACAGAGAGATCTCTGGTGTCTCTTTTTCTTCTTATAAGAACACTATCCCTATAGGATTAGGGCCCTACCCTATGACCTCATTAAATCTTTATTCCCTCCTTATAGACCATAAGCCAAATACAGCCACATCAGGTTAGGGCTTTAACATATGCATTTGAGAAGGACACAGTTCAACCCATAAAACTCATCACAGCCCGGGGCCATATATTCCCTTCCCTTTGATTTATGGTCTTGGTGAATTAGAATGTAGGAACTTCACCACAATTCTTTGTATTGTCTGCAGACTCTGAGACATCTCTAATGAGTTGGAACTTGTTTTTAAAATAAGCAAGTGAAAACTTCAGAGATGAGCTGGGACAAGTTGTAGAATTCTTGGCTTTTCCCCTGGTCACCCAGTGATGGAAGGTCTACATGCTTGAGGTTTCTCTGATCATGTAAAAGTAGTATTATCTCCTCACAGTAGCAGACAACAAGGTGTGGGTACATCTGCTACTGCTAATTGGTTGTGCTACTTGCTAGCACCTTTCTCAGTGTTAGATCAGAATTACTATCTTAGATATAAGTATGGATCTTCATCTATAAGCTTTCTGCTACATCACACCCACCCTCCACCTTACCTTCACATGGTTTCTATTATTGTCTTTTAGGAAACCCAGAGAAAGTTGTAAAGATAATAACTTAAACATCTGTCAAATTTTCAACAGTGTGCCAGAGATATTTCTTTGCAACAATTCCCCCAAAGAGTGCACCATTTGAGACCAAGCCATACACGAATGTCCAGAAAGACTGGAACGTGCTTTGCTGTTGAATATTGGGCAGGGCGGGAGTGCAGAGCACGAGGATTCTTTCTGCTCTTAACTTCTGGGGAGACTGAATCGATGCCCACTTAACACTTTGAGATATGGGTGGAGGTTAATTTTTGGTATTGAAATGAAATTTACGTGACATGAAACTGCCTACTTTAAAGTGTACAACTCGATGACATTTAGAACATTCACAATGTTGTACAATCACCATCTCTATCTAGTTCCGGAACGTTTTTTATCCTCCCAAAGAAGACCCCACACTCTTCATTCCTTCTGCCTCCCAGCCCCTGGCAACCACCAATTTTCTTTCTGTCTCTATACACTTGTCTATTCTAGATATTTTGTATAAATGGAATTATACGACATGTATTCTTTTCTGTCTGGCTTATTTCACAGAGCATAATGTTTTCACGATTAATCCACATTGAAGCTTATATCAATGCTTCATTCCTGTTTATGGCTGAATAATATTCCATTGTATTGACAGACCATATTTTGTTTATCTTTATCCATTGATGAATTTGGGTTGCTTCCACCTGAGATGTTTTTTTAGCCTATGACTTATTTTACTTATTGTTATTATAATTTCACTTAGTATTTATTATTATTATTATAATGATTTCACTGAGCGTGATGTTTTCAAGGTCATCCATACTGTACCATGTATCAATGCTTCGTTCTTATTTATGGCTGAATAATATTCCATGGTACAGATGGACTACTTTTTTTTTTTTTAATCTTCATTCATTGAAGGCCAATTGGGGTGTTTCCACCTGAGCTGTTTTTCAACCTATGACTCAAAACATCTGGACTAAATTATCTCTGATTCCTTCTGGTTCCACCATCTGAGATTTAAATATAGAGCAGTTTCCCATTTTGGTCATATGGGCTAGGTCTGTGTGAAACATGTCGATAGATATAAAGCAGAAATTGAAACAGGAAAAGATGAGTCAGATGGGCTATAAAAAGGACTTGGACACCTCAGTTGTAACATATTGATGAAGATACAATGTGCAATGGGTTACAGAAGAAGTTTTATAAAAGAGAGGCAGTGTTGTTGCTGTGTTCTGAGGATGTCAGCTTACACAGGTGTCTGGCTTTGAAATTTTAACCCACTACTTTATTTATTTATTTTTTAAGCCAAACTTGAATGTTTCCAACTATTAATTTTGTCATATTAGGTAAAATTTCATGGTACTTTTTATTTGAAATACTTCTGCCATTTAGCAAGATAATGCTGCTTTGGGTATCTTTTTTTTTTGAATTAACAACTTTATTGAGATATAGTTCACATGGTATGCCATTCACCCATTTATCACATACAATTCAATAGTTTTTTACTATATTCACAGAATTGCACAATCGTCATCACAATCAATTTTAGGACATTATATCACTTCATTAAGAAACCCTGTACCTGCACAATCGTCATCACAATCAATTTTAGGACATTATATCACTTCATTAAGAAACCCTGTACCACTTCCCTATAAGTTCTTCACTACCCCCACCCCAATCCCTCAGCAAACATGCATCAACTTTCTATCTCTGTAGATTTTCTTGTTTGGGGCTATTGCATACCTGGATGACACACCTGTAGCCTTTTGTGGCTGGCTCTTGTCACTGAGCATGATGTTTTCAAGGTTCACCCATGTTGTAGCGTGTGTCAGCACTTCATCCATTTTCATGGGTGCGTAATATTCCACTGTATGGATGGACCACATTCTGTTCATCCATTCATCTGCTAACCAACCATATGGTGTTGTTCCTACCTTGAGGCTATTATAAATAATGCTGCTATGAATATGTGCATACAAGTTTTTGTGCGGACACCTGTTTTCATTTCTCTTGGATATATGCAAGGTCTCCAAAAAGTTCATCGAAAGATTCCTATTATGTTTTAATTCTGGTTTTCCAAGAACTTTTTGACTCTTATATACCTGAGAGTGGAAGCCCACTAAGTTTTATCTGTGACATATTAAACTTGTCTTGACCTCTTCAACCTCCATTTCCACATGTATAAAATGAAGACATTAGTACTTTTCTCATAGGATTTTGATTAGGATCATGTGATCTTGGTCTGCAAAGAAGTTAAGAAATGGTTGGTACATTGTGAGTGCTTTACAGATGACAACTATGGCTATTATTTTTATTTATTTATTTATTTATTTGGTGACTGGCTGGTATGGGGATCCAAACCCTTGACCTTGCTGTAATCAGCACCAAGCTCTCCCAGGTGACCTAACTGGCCAGCCCTTATGGCTATTATTTGTAATACTTAGGTGTAGAAAAGAAGAAAAATGCATAATAAAGGGGTTGAATATATGTCTAGGTGCCCAAGAGAGTGTACAATGGATTCATAGTCCTTTATGAAGTTTTCAGGGGTTGAATTGTGTCCCCAAAGAAGACATGTCGAAGCCCTAGCCCCCAGTAACTGTGAATGCAACCTTATTTGGAAATAGGGTTCTTTGTAACTGTAATTAAGATGTAAGTTAAGACGACATCACCCTAGAGTAGAATGACAGGTGTCTTTATAAGAAGAGGAGGCACGGAGACAGGAGAAGCCACGTGAAGATGGAGGCAGAGACTGGAGTGATGTGGCCACAAGCCCAGGAACACCTGTAGCCACCAGGAGCTGGAAGAGGCAGGAAGGACCGTCCCCTGGAGCTTGCAGAGCGAGTGTGGCCCTGCCACACCTGGACCTCAGACCTCTCCCTCCAGAACTGGCAGAGGATAAACTTTTGCTGTTTTAAGCTAAACAGAGAAACATCTGTTGGTTGTTTCTTCAAGCAGCCCCAGAAAACTCAGAGGAGTAAACATGTTTGTCACTCAAGAAATACTTTCTGTGTTCTCTTTTCTTAGCCTCTCCAACAAGCAGGGGTTGTATGGGGGCTCAAAGAAGATATTTAGTTCAGAAATCAGTTCCTGCAATAAACTCTCAGGAGGAAACAGAAGAGAAGCTCCTGACTTTGATGCATATAACTTGGGGATGAACGAATGGCTTATAATGTGAAGTGTCTAGAGAACTCTGTGACCTCTGACCTTTAGGGCAGGTGTCTTTCGGTACCACTGACATCTGTAACTGGATGACTCTCTGTGGTGGAGACTGTCCTGTGCACTGTGCAATGTTGAGCATCGTCCCTGGGCTCCACCCACCAAATGCCAGGAGTATGTCCAAAAACGTGCCCAGATATTGCCAAGTGTTTTCTGGGGGGTACTGGTCTACCCCAAAGAGGTCCATTCCAAATTCAAGAAATGTTCTGCCACGAGATGTTGCATCTCAAGTATTAACTCACAAACAGATTATCCAGGGAATTGTGTGAAAATCCAGGTTCTGATTTAGGAGCTCTAGCTGGGTCTGGAATGTCTTCCTTCCTAACCAGATCCTGGGTGATGCTCGCATTGCTGGTGCTTGGACCACAGCAAGAAGCAAGGTCTTGTGGCATCACGTAAAGAAATGGGATGAGAGGCAGTGCCCAGGAAGAATCTGTTGGCTGTTTTCTTCCTTTCTACTTTTTAGAAACAAACACCAAAACAATAAAAAGCTTACCCCAGCATTTTATGTTATCTGGGGTAGCCCACTGCAGCTCTTAGTCTATTTGTGCTGCTGTAACAAAATACCATAGACTGTGTAGCTTAGAAACAACAGACATTTATTGCTCACAGCTCCAGAGGCTGCAAGTCCAAGATCAAGGTGTGGCAGAGTCAGTGTCTGGTGAGGACCTGCTTCCTGGTTCGTAGACGGCACCTTCTCGCTGTGTCCTCACATGGTGGAAGGGGTGAGGGGGCTCTCTGGGGTCTCTTTTATAAGGACACTAATCCCATTCATGAGGCTGCACCCTCATGACCCCATCACCTCCCAAAATCCCCACCTCCTAACACCATCCCCTTGGGGATTAGGTTTCATTTTTCAGGGGACATAAATATTCAGTTTATAGCAGGCTCTATCAATATAAGTCATTAATGACTACATACTTGCATCACAACCATTTTTGCCCCAATGTGGTACAGCTGAGGTCATTTCTTTCTCAAAAATTCATTTTTTTTTTTTTTTTGATATTCTTAAAATTGTAGCTGGTGGTATTAAACCATATGTGGTCAACTTACGGAGTATGAGTTTTTGGGAGGTGGGAAAGCCACAAAACACAAATCACTAAATCCCAGAAGCAAAATCTGAGCTTAATCTATTTTTCAGTGGACTTTGTGCATTGGAGATTGCTGCACTCATTTTCGTGAATTTGATTCACTTGAATCTCTGAATCAAACTGCCGACGGAGAAGTCTTTTGCAGGAAGGATTTTTTTTCTCTTTCAAATATATTTTTGTAAAATTGACAAATAAAATATACATTTATGGTGTACAATATGGTGTTTTGAAACAGGTACACGTTATAGAATGGCTAAATCCCAGCTAATTAACATATTTTACCTCGTATACTTATTTGTGTGTGTGTGTGTGTGTGTGTGTGTGTGTGTGTGTGTGTGTGTGTGTGTGTGGTGGGAACACTTAAAATCTATTCTCAGTGATTTTCAGATATGTGATGCATTTTTATTAACTATATTCTCCTATTGTACAATAGATGCCTTGGAAATAGTCCTCTTGTCAAACCGAAATTTTGTACAATTTGTTTTTGAATAAAGCGTGCCTCCTGTGTTATATGTGGGTCAGCTCCTCTTAGCTTATTTCCAACATAATTTGACTGCCCTTTTCTACACAAAATAGAAAAATAAAATGAATATTTTCATGCACCAGCCTGGGTACATTCCCAGACTTGCTAGTCATTCACTCCTGAAGTATTGCTTTGTCATGTGTTAAAGCTCCCTGGATGGGGAAAGGTTTCTGATCACCCTAGAAGTGTAAGTGCCATGTTTTAAATCTCTCTTCATGGAGATCGGCTTGTGATATGAAAGCATCGTATTTATCTTGCATGTAGGCTAATTGTACGGTTTGCCTGTGGGCCCTGAGGAATTATGAAGGAAAATTACACCTGTTTCTTCCTCCTACCACTGAGAGAGTTCCCCAGAGAGAAGTCCTCCTCGAGAGAGTTAATTATCAAACTTACCGATGATGCACTATCAGCCTTTAGAGAAGCTCTGCAGTTTCACCAACCACAGTTGGTGCCTGCCAGGTGCCAGCTTGAGTTAGACCAGGGTTTGCATTTTCATCCAAGACGTTCAAAGCAATTTGAGATGGGAAAGCTTCTTCCAGACACCCAAGAAAGTGGCTTTCTGAGGTCTTGCTTCAGAACGTTGCTGCAAAGTTTTTGAGAAGGGCTGCTTGAGGCAAAATATTAACTTCAGTTTTTTGTTTTTTGTTTTTTGCTTTTTTTAAAAAAGAACAAATAGCATAACGTATTCCTGGGGACGTTGTGCACCATGTGGCCAGAGATGGTGGATTGAGCTGGTGCAAAGGTGGGATGGGGGCTGACTGCTGCCTGGAAACTGGGAGACAATGATTAGTCCCTGGTACCTTGACTTTCTTTCTGGTTTGCATCTCTTCCCTGCCCTTCCTTTATAAAGATTCCAATTCTCTCTCTCTCTCTCTCTCTCTGTGTGTGTGTGTGTTCTAAACTTGTTGCAAAATATATATAAACACAAAATTTACCATTTTAAGCATTTTCAAGTGTCCAGTTCAGTGGCTTTAAGGATATCCATTTGCCTATTCTAGAAAGTACGTCCTATAGGTGGACTCATAAAGTATTTGGTTTTCAGGTCTACACCTGTGTTTGGCATTCATGCTTTGAGTTTGCCCAGGAGGTGTGGGATTTTCTCCTACTGTGGGAATGGGCATGTATAATTCTTACACAAAGCGCAGGAGTTTCTAACTTGACTCCTATGACTGAGCAACCCCTTACAGGTCTTGGAATTTAACTTCAGGACATGGTTGAGGTGAGATTCCTGTTAACTAGCATGACGAATGTACCTCCTGCCTCCTGTGGGAGAGGGAGTTGTTTTTATGAATAATGGCCAGAATCCAGGGCCTTGCTTTGCTGAAAATTTGTGTATTTTTTCCTTGCTGGCTCTGAGCTGTAATTGCTGCAGGATTTGCATATACTCCTAGATGATTTTTTTTCCCATGACAAAGCCTGCTCCCCCTGGGGGAAACGTAGAGAGAGAGGAAGTCCCACCTATCCTATGAGTAAGGTTGGGGTTCATTTTGCACGTCCTTTTCAGTCTTGAGAGGGCCACTAGAACATTCTATGGTGGTCAGGAGGTACATACTTCTCTTCCTCAGAAGGAGGCTCTTAGAATATGAGTTGAAAGGCAGACATCAGTTTCCTCAGGAATTCAGTTGCAGTTGGTTGCTTTGAAATATTCCGTGTCTCTATTTGTGTTTTGGGTTAGATTGTTTTGAGCAGGGTATTCTACCGGGAACCACCATGCACTGATAAGATTGTTCTGAGTAGAAGAAAAGGCTGATGAGACACTGTGTATGCATTGTGAGGACATCCTTGGGTTTACAGTAATGAAACTCCCCTGCAGCGGTAGGTTAAAGGACTTCTGCTCTAAACCTCCCCCATCTGGACACCACACCCCTGCCCTGGGACTTGCAATCTCCTCATGGTCTACAGAGGCATGGCTCAACCCAGGATGTCCTCTTAGCACTGGAGACCAGAGTTCCTTGGATTGAGCAGTTCCTACACCTGCTATTGAATATTTGCAATACTATCCCAAGCAGGAATACATCAGGTTTTGGTTGAGGGTCTCAGACTTTGGCTCTAAGCACCATTGATGGCTACTAGGATGTTCACCTCTGAAAAGATCCTTCAAAGTATGATTGGTGTAACGTGAAGAATGACTCAAAGTAGACAACGAAGGGGCCTTCTTCAAGTAAATATCCCGAATTCCAGAGAAGCATGAATGTTTGGAGTCTTTGTTACTGAAAATGGTTTGAGAATGCCTAACTCACGCCTGGAGAATGTGGTTTGGAGGGAAGGTGTTTTTTTCTAATGTTATTCATTAGAACACACTGTCGTATATTAACCCATTCCTTATCGTAATGCATTTAGATTTCTCAAAGTGCAAGTTTACCGAAGTCTACAGACCTGAAAACATAAAAGTCCCTTCATCAGGTGTATCCTTAACATCAGAGAGAAACTCAACCACAAAAAGCCAACTAAACAAATAGAAGATAAAACTCAAACCAAACCTATGTAACACACATGCAAACAAAAAATAGTTTCCCTGGGACAAGTAACACAACTTTATTTTGGGGAAATGGAATGTTTTTGTCAAACTATCACATCTGCTTTGAAATACTCTGAAATTTTTATCCTGGCCTGATTTTGTTTTTGTTTTTGTTTTTTTTTAGACCCATTACAAGTTATTTTGTAAATAACGTGCAAAAATTCATGGCATAGTAATAATGATGATGATACTGATAATAATAATGCTGCTGCTGCTGGAACGTTCTGGAGCCCCTGGAGGTCTGGGACCTGCTCCTGCAGTCTCCTGTGCCTATGCCTGAGACGCCATCTGGCGGCTGCATGGAGGAAGGACACTGTCTGCTTTTCTGCCTTTGTTTTTCATGATTCCTCAAGTTCTGTTTACGGCCATAAAAAATCCTTTATAATCCCATCTCAAACTTTAGATTTATTGTTCCTTTTTTTCTCTGAGAAAACAATAAGGGCTTTCATTAAATAGTAAGTCATAAGAATGCAAGAAAGCAAATGCAATCCTTAATCGGCTTCTCTCTCTTTCTTTCCTTGTTTTTTCTCTCTCTTTCTAGCTCTTTCTGTTTCTCCTCTGTCTCTCTGTCTCTCTCTCTCTACCTCTGTTTCTCAACAGGGCGGGGCTGGAGGATCCAGAAATTTTGTTTGTTTGAGAGAAGGGCCCACTCACTTGAGGAAATAGAATGCAGTTTTATTCAAACAGGCTTAATTTTGCAGAATCAATTTTTCTCCTCTCTTTCTCACCCTGTTATTCAAAGAACTCTAAGAAATCTGATCCACAGAATATATCAAATGAAAGGCATTTGTGCTGATGGCCAGCATACTTTGTGTTTAGATAGACTGTAGGTCAATTCTACAACTAGCATAGGGTGACATGACACACTGTGTCCTGCTGATATGATCCTCCGTCAAAGACTCACTCATGCATGTGGAGCTTGAGAGCAATTTGAAGTTAGAAAAGTCAACATATTTCAGTTCTAACTCTGAACACTTCCTGACACCCCAAGTGAAGGGTGAGGCTGACCTTATGTGGTTTCGGTCTGTTGTTCCAAAGGAGCACCCCCTAAATTCATTATATGGTTTTCAGCATGGAGACGTCTCCCCAGGCTGTTCCGGGAGTTTTCTATTGTTTCTATTTTTTCAAAAACAATAATTTATTTATTTTCCTTTTATAATTTATTTTTTAATTGAAGCATATTGACTGTACATATTCATGAGAGACAGAGTTCTATTTCAATACATGTATACAATGTGTGACGATTAAATCAGGGTAATTAGCAGATTCATCATCACAAAAGTGTATCATTTCTTTGTGGTGAGAACATTTGATCTCTCTTCTAGCCATATGAGGACCTACTATAAATTATTAATTATAAATGCCTAGCACTACTGTAGATCACTAGAATTTACTCTTCCTATTTAGCTGTGATTTTGTGCCCATTAACCAGTCTCTCCCTATCTCCTCCTTAACCTCCCCTTCCCAGCCTCTAGTAACCACAATTCTATTCTCTACTCCTAAAAGTCCAACTTATTAATATTATTTTTTACCTCGCACATATGAGTGAGTACATGCAGTATTTCTCTTTCTGTGCCTGACTTATTTCACGGGACATGATTTTTTCCAGGCTCACCCATGTTGGTGCAAATGACAAGATTTTATTCTTTTTCATGGCTGAGTAGTATTCCATTATGCATACATACCACAAGTGGGAATGTAAATTAGTACAGCCATTATGGAAAACAGTATAGCGTTCCCTCAAACAACTGAAAATAGAACCACCTTATGATCTATTAATCCCACTGCCGGGTATTTATCCAAAGGAAAGGACATTAGCATACCAGAGAGGTGATCTGCAACCCCATGTTTCTTGCAGCAGTATTCTGTTTCTTGGATGACACCTGTGAGACTGTTATGAGCAGATACCACATATATTCTCCCTTCTTAAAGAACTAAGTGAGAGGGTAGATGCTCAGCAGATGGAGGAAGCTGAGTGTGACTGGTTTACAAATCAAGTCTCCAGTTTGGTATTAGTCAGGCAAATACTATGTCATGTTTATGGGGTAGCTCATTACTATTATAGACAGAGTGGGATTTACAAAGTAGAAGGCTAGCGGGTACAGGAGGTACACATAGAAAAGTAGAGACCAGTCATTCATATTAATTGTTTAATCTTTAAGAAAACAACACTATGTGGAATACTATTATTGCTGACATTATTGATGAGGAAATCAGACATAGAGTAAGTCACTTGCCTTAACCAGCCGAGAGACAATGTTGACTTTTGAACACATGCAGACCGGCTCCTGTGTCTGAGATTTTAACCCTTTTGCCAAACATATGGAAAGTTAAATAATGATCTGAGGCGGGGTGTTACTAAATGCCAAATAAATGGTAAAGACGTAAGAAAGGACGACCATAAACTAGAATCAGTGGTTACAATTTTGTGGAAATTTGATTGAGGTGGTCAATTTGGTGGAAACTGTAATTTAGTGGAATTGGCCATCACAGCTGTTTATTTTAATCCTATAGAGATTATGATTGGGGGGTAAATAAGGAGCTTTTTATTCTTTCATATTTTTAAGCATCTTCAAAGCTTTTCGTAATTACTCAATTTCCTCTTCTGAAAAAGTTTCAAAGAGTTTTGAAAGTTTACTTCTGCCCAATTTGTTTGATAATATCCCGTGGTCTTTTTAAGAATTATATCTTACGGTGATGGTTCTCAGACTCTAGTTCGAATGTGTATGGTTTTATTCTTTCAATCGTACGTCTTGAAGGAACCATTAGCTACTAACTCATTGCTGCTTGTAATGCACTTAGGCTGTCCTGAATCTTTGGCTACTACAGATAGAACAAAGCAGAAAAGAATTTGTTGAATATAAATGAGAAATTTGAAAAGAAAGAGAAGGGGACAAAGACGATGAAGACGGAGAAAAAGGAAAAAGAATGGAAGGAGGAAAGGGGGGAAATAGTGAACTTCCCTGAAGTCACATTGATATAGGAGATGCTCAGTTTCCCTGGGCCTAGGTTTCAGGACATGCCTCTGGGTTTCCAGCCACTCCCTGAGGTCTCAGGTCCCATCCTCTGAGCTCACCCCTAGAGAAAAGTTACTATGGCCAGTTAGACCTATTCTTAGCACCAACAGGAGGAAAATGAGACAGCAGGGGGCTGGCTTATGCAATCCAGTGGCTGGGCGTGCTCAAGAGAGAGCACAAAACATTCTGGTGCATACAACTGGGGACTACCCCCTTAACTGAATATTCCTTAGAAAGAGAAACTAGAAAAGCAGAATCCCAGACGAAGGCAGGGTTGTTGCTCTCTTTCCTGGAGGCAACTTGCACTTTGCTGGCTGAGCTGTGTGTACTTTACTTTGTTATTATACTTAGGCTGCTCACTGGCTTGAGCCAGCCTGCACTTTGTACTGAACTTTAAGTATGTTTGTCTTGCTTTTGTGTTAGACTTGATGTCTGTGCTGAACTTACTTTTGTGTTAGACTTGGTCTGAGCCCTGCTCAGTCTCTGGAGCTATGCCCCACTCTCTCTGTGGGAGCTGTATTTCTTATCTGTTATCTTAAACTTGTTTTCGCTTTTTACTGTGATTCTGCTCTTGAATTGTTGCCTGTGGTGGAGTCAAGAATCTGGTAAAAGGACTGGGTGAGTTGAGGCCAACTATCAGGGCCCCCAGACCCTACTTTCAACATCAACCTCAGTCATCCAAACTCTTGAAGAATGCATTAGATTGTTTTCTCCTGGGGGTGGGGGGGAATGAAATAGACAGAGAAACAAGAAACTGCACTTATCCGAAGCACCTGGTCTTATACCTATAGTCTCTTGACGATTTCAGCACTTATCCTTCCAACTGAATTGTTGTAAAGTGAGTTTTCTGATCATGCTTCCTGGTGAAATGAAAGCTTAGCTGGGGTGCAGGTGGATTTATGCAGGTAGGAGGTAGGGGTTGGTTGAAGTCCAGGTTGAACCGTAGGAATCCGAGCACCGCCATAGTCAACACGTATAAGATTGGAACCAGAAGTCTTATTCCTTTAATGAGAAGTTCCAACTTGTAAATGAAATGGTTTATCCTTAAAGAAATGCACATGCAGTTTAATTTGGGAGGTAAGCTGCAGGGAGCCCATGCAAGATGCAAAAACATCAGATGGGAAGGAGGGCTGTGAGAAAGCATGCATAGAATGGGAAAAGATCAAGTCTTGTGGAGGGCATCAAATGTGAGAGGTCCTGAGAGTAGGGGCCAGCCTGCACAGCCCTCCTGTGAGAAGGGATGCTTGCAAGGTGGTGGAAACCACCTGTAGAGCTAGGGCTAGGGTCTGGAGCTCACAGACCCCTCGAGCCTGTTCACAAACCCTTCACATGCAGGTCTATGAGCTAGGTAACAGGAAAAGGTCCTTGGAGGCTTGGTTGAAGGAAGAATAGTCTTTATGCAGCACACGCACATCTAAGAGCTAGGCAGTCCAAAGAGAAACTGGGCAGCTGCCAGCAAAGTAAACACACTCTGTTTTTAGACACAAGCTCTGCTGAGCTGTTGCTTCACACACTGAAGAATACACAAGAATATCAACAAACTAAAAGTACCCGGGTGCCCAGGTGCAATGACTCCACCCCCACACCACTTGTTTACAAAGAATGTTGTGCACCACCCCCAACCTGACCAAGGTGACGGGGCCTGTCTAAGCTACTCTGTTTTCCTCACACCACTTCTTGAAAAGTGTTGGCTCTGCAATGAGAAAGAAGTTAAATCTTACACTTCCCAGGGGCAGATTCTCAGATGGGGGACACTGATTCATACTCTATGATATTCCTTCCATGTGGGCATTCTCTTTGGGCTTGAAAACTTCCAGCCATGCCTCCCGGTCTGCTCTGGATGGTTAATGGTTAAGACCATCCTTCTTTGAATTTTGCCAAAAATTGTTTTCTGTAATAGCTTTCTCAGGTTCTCTTTTGACTTTCTGGATCTTTCATGTCTAGTTCCGTCATGAGCGTGGGTGATGGATTTCAGCTCACAGCCTTGCGGAAAAGGAACTTAATTTTTACTCTTTATTTGACTTATAATTATCCATCTGTGATTATCAAATGCCACGTCAACCTGACCTTTAAATATCTCAGATGCTCTTCTCTGGAGTTCCTTACTTCATCAGCATTCTCCAAAAACATAAAGCCCGAAGGTGAACACATTGTAAAGAATGCAATGAGGCTCTTTTTGCTTTTCCTTTTTTACTAATTACTATCTTGCCTGTTTTAACGAAGCCCAACGCTTCATTCATTTTTGTGGCTGTCAGCTTGTAATTGGCTAATATTGAACTTGCAATAAATAAAATCCCCTAGACTTTCTTCATATAAATAGGTTATTTGCTATCCATTTCCATCCATGTTTGTGTACACATTTTGTTAATTTATTTAAAAATTACAATGTTTTTTTTTAAAAAAAATTTTTTTTTTTTTTGGTGGGGTGCATTGCGTTCTGTCCATACATGCACGTACTGCACAATGATTCACTTGGGATAGATGACGCAGTTTTGTGCCCAGTAACCCACCAGTTCTCCCGCCTCCCTCCCTCCACGTGCCACGCTCTGGTAACCGTTATTCTACTTTCTACTTCTAAGAGGCTGCTTTTTGTTTCGTTTAGTTTAGATTCCACATATGAGTGAGATCACGTGGTATTCGTCTGTCTGTGCCAAACTTACTTCACTTAACATGATGGTCTCTAGTTCCATCCATGTCGCTGCCAAAATGATAGGATGTCATTTCTTTCTATAGCTGTGTGTCTATACATTTTGGAACATGTGAAAGATTTTAATTAAAAAAACATTCACGTCAATAATCTTTTAAATTGTGATTCTGCTTCCTGGGATATGATATGAACTATAGCATCTCTGTGTCTCTGCAAAAAAGCAGGCAAGTTATCTTTACACATTTTTACAGCCCTAGGTACAAGTCTGAATAAGCAAGAGTCAGCATAGAAGACTGGAAAATCACAAGAGAAAATGCCTTCTCTGGACACTTTGAACCACACTCTTCATGTGTTGTGGGTAAAACTGCCTTAGATAGGCAGCATCTAATTAGATTCTGCAGGTTATATTGCTAGGCTTTGTCCTCAAGATATTAGAAGACTTGACTGAGGTTAAAATTCAGCTCCACAGGTGCATGTATATGAGATAGGGTTCCGCAGAGAAACAGAATCAATAGGCTATATACACACACACAAAGAGACATAAGGAATTATCTCATGCAATTGCGGAGGCTGAAAACTCTCAAGGTCTGCAGTCACCCATTGAAGAGCCATGAGAGCTGATAGTGTAAGTTCCAGTCTGAATCTGAAAGCCTGAGACCCAGCAGAGCCAGTGGTGGAGGTCCTATCTAAAGGCCGGCAGGCTCAAGCCTCAGGAAGAATCAATGTTTCGACTCGATTCCAAAGGCAGGACAAATTCCCTTATTCCAACGAGGATCAGGCTTTTTGTTTTATCAGACTTCAGCTGCTTGAAAGAGGCTCACCCACACTGGGAAAGGCAGTGGGCTTTAACCGGTCCACCAATTTAAATGTTAATTTTGTCCAAAAACACCCTCACAGAAACAGAATAATTTTGACCATTTATGTGGGCACCCCCTATCCCGGCCAAGTTGACACATAAAATTAACTCTGAGATAGATTTAGGCAAGTCGTTTTACCATGAAGGAAAACGGTTGGGTATGGCTTGTTCCTAGTAAATCCAGAATGATTTCATGCTAACTGAGAAATAATCAGTTCTAGAATTCTTCTGGGATCCAGCATAAAAACTCCAGCAACCTGTAGTTTATGTAATCAGCCACTTTTATTCCTACCCTTCCTTTTGAACATTTGGGACACTATTTTTAATCCAGCTTATTTCTCTTTTAAAATTTATTGATTGTTATTGTAAAATGTGTCAATCTTAAGTGTGCATCTTGGTGCTGTTTTCCAAATGTATCCTCATGTAAATATCACCCTGACTGACATATATAGAACATTTTTGGCAACCCCCAAAATCTCCCTTGTGTCCCGTGCCAGGTAATACCACAGCCCCTGAAGTAATAATGATTCCAGCCTCTACAATTATGGATTAGTTTTGCTTGCATATAAATGGAACCGTACAGTATGCATTGTTTGGTATCAGGCCAACGTATGAGATTTATCCACATTCTTTCTCCAATAGTTCTAAATCCATCCATTCATTCTTATCTTTTCCTTGCCATGACAAGTTTCTGTGTGCATAAATGCCGTATCATATTTACCTTTATCTTTGTTGATGAGCATTTGGTTATCTCCAGTTCTTGGATGTAATGACTAATGAATTCAGCAAATACTTTTGTGCATGTCTTTTGGTGGACAAAATGCCTATGTCTGCTGAGTACTCCCCAGGAGGTGAATTGCTGGTTCATAAATTATCTGGGTGTTTAGCACTAGTGGTCTGCCCCTGGTAGTGGATAATGTGGTGCTCTGCCCAGATTCCCACCTCAGGGCTATGCCTTCATTCTCCAGCTGCTAGAGATATTGGTTTCTGATGGCCAACAGCTATGTTCTTCAATAAGGTTTGCCCTCAGCCTCACAGAGCTGTGCTGCCCAAAGTTTTGCCCCCTCTCTGGAAGCAAACCATGGACAAAGAATGGTGCATTGAGGGACATACAGACCTGACTTTTTCCTCAACTGGAGACAATGCAGCCATCCTAACTTCAAAGCTCCTGTAGGACTAGTTAAGGACTCAATTACAGCTAGAGTGACCAACAATCTCAATTTTTCTGGGACTGTCCTGAGAAAGTCCCACATTCTGGAAATACCTCAATCTCAAGCAAAGCAGCATGGCTGGTCACCTTAGTTGCAACCACATTTTAGGTTTGCTTCTCCCTCAGCCCAATCCTCTTTTCTTACCCTCCTTATGAGCAGACATATCTACTCATGCCTACTGAATACATCTTCTGTCTGCAACTCTCTGATTCACAATCAGTTCCCATGGAATCCAGCATGAGATAACTGGTACCTGGAGTGGTCTGAGGCAATGGGATTTGGAAAACAGGACCAGTTGACAATAAGAACATTGTGCTGGTAGAAGGCAGAGAATCGGTAGCTATTGGCATGCTGTGTGATGTAGTCATAAGTGGAAAACTGGGATGGAAGGAAAGTGGAAGGAGATACACCATCCCTGGTTCTTGAGAGAGTGGAGGAAAGGGTTGCTTTAGGGTATGGAATAGGACGGTTCTTGCTGAATACCCCTGATTTGCAGAAGAAAATCTAAGGCAGGCTCGGGGTTAAGCATTGTTGATTCAAGGCACAATGTGAAAGCAAGAGTTCCTTTCTGTTTAATGAAACCCTAATCTCCTTTGATTGGAGGGCAACAGAGTAGAGGACCAGCTCCAAACTCAATTTAAAAAGTATAGAGCTCCAAAGAAGGTGGATTTCTTAGCTGTGCAGCCCTCCTATAGCGAGGTCAGGGAAGGAAGGGGAGCTGGAGAATGAAGTTGGGGATATCTGGGTGGATTCTGTTGTGATCCTTGGGCTGCAGATTCCTCTGAACCCACACATTCCCCTTTCTTAGAAGAGAGTCCCCCTTTCATTACTGAAAGATCGTGAAGAGACCTCCAGTGAGGGAAGCATCTCACATGGTAATACTTGCTTTCTTGGAATCTGTGTCCATCTCTCTTCCTGGAAAACCCATAACAAGAGTCTTCCTGGGGATGTTCTGAGTTTTCCCAGGAAGTGTGTGTGGGAGTTGGACAGTGTCTCTAAGCCCATACACTGCAGATCCAGGCTATTATTGTACGGGCAGGAGCTAAGAGAGGAAGAGGCTGCATAGCACTGGACTCTGAGGATACAGGACAAAGGAGGCAGAACACAGAGAGGGATAAGGGGAAGTTTATTTACATGGAAGCCCTGTCCCATGATGGGGGATTTAACATCCTGGCAGAGGCCCTGGGAAATGGTATTTATTCTCAGCTGGGATGGCTGTGTGTGAAGACCGGAGAAAGCGATGGCTCTTCCTAAATGAAGTACAGATGACAGAGTTGCCTGGCAGGTGGTGGAGCAGATGATTAAAAAGCTGAGAGAAGAGATCAGGCTGCTGTGGACATGCCTCAGAAGGCAAGTGTCTCAGAGGACACTCCATTTATCAAAGCAATACTGGAGGGGTGCCAGCATCTCTGAGAACTTAGTGGTAACCGTCTTCTGTAGACCAGGACTCATGTTCTCATAGGACTGGGCTCCCTCACAGCAAAGGGATCTCAAAATTATAGAAACCACCAGAAGCAAGGTGGGTACAGTTCAAAATGAGTGGCCACATGGAAGTGTCCAGTAGAGAGGCTAGACCTGCAAAGAGGTTGGGTATGGTTAATAGGACACAGTGGTATTCGTGGAGACTAGATATATGAACATTCAACAGAAGGGCTACTAAATTTATACAGTCAAAGAAACAGGGATGGATGATCAAAAAGTGGAGGACAACTGCTCCAATACTATGTCATAGTCCTCTGCTTAGTTGTTAGACCTGAGTCTTCTAACCTGGAACACTTTGATAGCAAAGGAAACATCAAAAGAAGAAATGACCCCAAAAGTGTATTTAGTGCTAATTCCCCCAATCCTTCCCCAAAGATATCTGCAGTCATTTATTGAGGTAGTGGTTCACTAGGGAAAAGGGCATGGCTCTTTCTTTTAGGACTGACGGGCACAAGGTCTGAGTTGACATGGCTGTTGAGGGACTTAAAGTGTCACCTTGGCTCTCCAATTAAAGTTGGAGCATATGGAGCCGGGAAGAAAATGGAACATCGGTCCGTGTTGGCTGGGCTTCCATTGGGTCTATAGACTTATCCAGTCGTCATGTCCTCATTCCCCAGAAGCAAAACTGAAGTGGAAATAATTTTTGTATTAGTTTCCTAGGGCTGCCACAACAAATTATCACACACTAGGTGGCTTAAACAATAGAAGTTTATTTTCTTAAAATTCTGGACTCTAGAAGACCAAAAGCAAGATGCTGGCAGAGCTCTGTTCTCTCTGAAGTCTCTACAGAAGAATCCTTTCCACATATCTCTCCCAGCTTCTACTGGTTGCCATCAGTCATTGGCATTCCTTGGCTTGTAGGTCTATCGTTCCAATCTCTGCCTCTACCTTCACATGGCTGCCACCCTCTGGATCTTTCCTGTGTCCAAATATTCCTCTTATAAAAATACCAGTCATTGGGTTAGTGCACACCCTAATGAGGTATGACCTTATCTGAACTTGGTTACATCTAAAAAGACCGTAGTTCCAAATAAGGTCACAGTCACAGGTTCCAAGAATCACAGTCACAGGTGATTCTTGGGGGGATGCTATTCAACACAGAATACTTGGTCATTGGCCAGAAGCTTTTAGGTGCACCTTGACACATGGAGTAAGCATTATCCTAGTGGGGAGGGCCAAGTGGAAATTTCTGAGACTGCTCCCACCCACATCCCAGATAAGAAAATTGTGGTGGGCTGAATAATGGTCACCCAAGATATCCGTGTCATAACCTCTGGGATGTGCAAATGTTGCCTTATATGGGAAAAGGGACCTTGAAGATGTGATTAAGTTAAGGATCTTGAGATGGGGAGGTGTTCTTGGGTTATCTCTGTGATGTGTAAGTGAAATCACAAAGTTTCTAATAAGAGGGCAGCAATGCAATCTAAGGAAAAAAATAAGAAGGAAACAAGGAGAGAAAAGGACATATAATGCAGGAGAATGAAATGTGAGTGTCCTCTAGAATCTGGCAAAGGCAAGGAAACAGATCATCCTCTAGAGCCTCCAGAAAGGGATAAGTCCAGCTACTCTTATTTCAGACTCATTTTGGACATCTGACCTCCAGAACTCTAAGAGAATAATGCTGTATTGTTAAAGTCACTAAGTTTGTGGTAATTTGTTATAGCAGCAATAGAAAATGAATAAGACAATCAATCCAAAAGGTACAGCATCCCCCCAGAAATGACAGAGCTTAGTTCCCCCCACAAAGAGCGGAGGGGTGGTGGCTCCTGTCATATCCTATTTAATCCACCAGTATGGCCCCCATAAAAATTAAGACATGATGACAGAGCAGAATCAAGTCCTTCGTATTAACCAGCCAATAGCCCCAATTGCACCTGCTGTGCCCTGTGTTGCTGGAACAGATTAACACAGAATCCAATGTGTGGTATCTTTTCATTCCTATCAAAAATGAGAATCAGAGGAAATTTGCATTTACTTGGAAGGGACCACAATATACATTTACGGACTTGCCCTTGGTCTTACTCTCGGCCTCTGATGTAATATTGTTTGAGGCGACCTGGACTGTTTGGACTTCTGCAGCACTGACTGCTCTTTTGCTGGAGCCACATGATCCAGGAGTCTGTTTCTTAGCTAGATGCTTCTGTGGTGGAACAAGATGCTATGCAGAGTTTGTGGAAATCCCAAATAGAAGAATCACAATGTAAATCCCAGAAGTTCTTGAAAAGGACTGTGTCATCTGCAGCAGAGATGTTTCGAAAAGAATGTCCTGTAACTCCCTGTAAGAGACAGATCAACTGGTCTGTTCCTTTATCTCATTTTGGGGCAATTCTGAAAAGCCATTCTGAGCAACCCCACTGTGGGTCAACCTTGCCTTTTGCCAACTCTGTCTTCCTTGTTTTTTTACAGGTGTATCTCAGGAGGGTCACTTCCCGATAACCTTATATACAACTCTCCACTTTGGAGTTTAATGCCAGGGAGCCTAATTAAAACCACTGCCAAAGGGCCGAGCCCGTGGCGCACTTGGTAGAGTGCTGCGCTGGGAGCGCGGCGACGCTCCCGCCGCGGGTTCGGATCCCATATAGGACTGACCGGTGCACTCACTGGCTGAGTGCCGGTCACGGGGGGAAAAAAAAAAAAAAAACACTGCCAAAGAGTTTTATAAAATAGTTCTGCGGATTATCATACCCACCAACCACACAGGAGAGTAGGATGAGCTCCTAGATTAGTCTTTTATGGTATCTTTACTTTTTCATAGATTAAAGTGTTCAGTTAAGCCTGAAATGTGATTCAATAATGATTGAGAGGTGGAGACGTATTGGGAGACTCTAAAAGCCTTCACACACAATAATGCTGGAATCTTTCTAATGTGTCTATTTTATCTACCATCTGTGAATCTATCTGTCTGTCTGTCTGTCATCTTTATCTCCATCTACCCATCTATTATCTATTTATCTCTCTCCTATTTATTTGTCATCTATCATATCTGTATTTGTCATCTGTCTATTGTATCTGTGTTATGTATCATCCATCTGTCATCTATATAGATCTACCTTTGATCCTGTCCATCTGCTTATCTGTCTGTCATATTTATTCATCATCTATTTCATTTACTTCTATATCTATCTACAATATGTCTATTATATCTGTCTACCATCAATCATATCTATCTATACACCCGTCTCTTTTTTTTTTTTATCTTGGATATACTGGATATATCTCAAAAGGTAATGAAACAAGGAGGTGGAGATGGAAATGTAAGGTATGAATTTAAATCCCCTTGAAGAGAATTAGTCTCCGTGTTAAATTGGTTCTTGAAAATGCATGATCTAATTAAGTGAACATATTAGTGTCACTAAGTCTTCTAATGCTAACACATATAGTACTGGGAAAAGTGAGATGACTCGCGTCCTTTAAAAACTTCCTTTCCCTGTCTTTTTTTTTTTTGGAGTAGCCTAGATGAGTGTGCTAGCAAAATGACAATGACAATTTCAAGCAATTTCCATGGCAGGAAAGAAGAGCCGTGCTCTATTATTCAAATTGCACTAAAAGGCTAATTTGAGGGCTGTGAATGACAGGAGAATTGGGCAGGGACTGACTGGTGCTGATTATGTGCGTGTTTAGAAGCCTTGGTTATAAGTGCTGCTGGCCACATAGTGACAACTCCTTACAATTGCTCTCAGAATGAATTATCAAAGAATTTCTAAGGCCTTGAATCTTACCCCGAATGAATGCTCTGTTATTTATTATTATTTCTCTTATTTTATCACTGACTTGGTATTCTTGGCACAGGAACCACTGATTAGAAAGACCCTCCTGATATCAAGAGGGCTCTGATTGACTTCAGGAGGGTTTTTGCTGCCAGTTAGAGTTAAGCATTAGTTAATGGAAATGCAGAGGGCAATGGTGTTAACACTATTTAATTTCTGAATTTCTCACAATGACAAGGGCTGTTTAGGACTATGGCATCAACAGTGTGTCTTGCCATCAATTTATGGACATGCCAAAGGAGAGGTATCTTCTACAAGACCAATATGTGTGTCCTGACACTGCTAATGAAGTATCAGTTGAACGGTGTCATCTACCTGTAGGCTTCAATGGTGGCCCATGGGAAGCCACTGTCATCAATAGCTCTCTTCCCATCAGTATCCTACAGAGTCTAGAACTTTCTGACTTAGAGCTTCTATTTGGAGTTAAAGCATTGTTTGGGGGAGGGTTATTTAAAAATGCCAAACATTGTTTTCTTAGAAGTGCATGCCCCATGAGAGGAATCTGAATATAGGACGGGTGAGTTTCAATGTAGGGAAGGGAAGATCCTCTATGGTAAGCAGGAGGCCATTGGGGGTGTGCAGAGAGTAGCAGGAAAATGAGAGGCTGAATACTGGAAAGGCAGTAGTGGACTTTGGATGATGAGACCATTTAGGATGCTTTAACAGAATACCTGAAGCTGCATAATTTATAACGGAATGAAATTTATTTCTTACAGTTTTAGAAGCTGGGAAATCCAAGGTCCAGGGAACACATCTGGTGAGGGCCTTTTTCTGGGTGGGAAATCTCTACAACAACTCAAGGTGTCACATGGCAAGAATGAGCTGAGTGACAGAGAGCAAACCTGCTCACTCACTCATCAGAACCACGCCCATTACTCCATGAATGGATCAATCTGTTCACCAGGGAACATTCCTCACAATCTAATCATCTCTCCAAGGCTTTGCCTTTCAATTACCATAACTGGATTTCCCACCCTCTTAACACTGGTGCAATGAGAGTCAAGGTTCTGACACATGAACTTTTGGGAGATACATTTAACCCACAGCAGATGAACACTTCACTGCTGTTCTATCATGCTCTTTAACTCCTCTTTGTAGTCATGGCAATTTTGGGGATCCTACAAGCAGTAAGCCTGACAGAATCAACAGAAAGTTGAATGAAACAGAAGTTTGTGGTCCCATCCTCAGTCCCTTTTCTCAGTTACAAGCCTTTTAAGTTATTATAAGTACAATTTCCCTATCTGCAAAATAATAGAGAAATTATAACTGTATAATTATAGCTATGGTATTACACTGGAAAACCATGGCACCATGAATATATCCTTTCTTAGAAAGCACCTGCAAGATGTTTTTCAGGAGAAGGATGGGGTAAACCCAAAACAGTGAAGATATGAAAGCAGAAACTTAAGACATCCAATAGAAGAGAGAGGCAAAGGTAGAGATGAGGTTGACAGCCATGCATCAGGCCCAGCAGGCAGCAAGGCCATAATGGGGGTGGGGGTGGAGAGATGGTAGAGGGAGGGGTCCAGGAAGAAAGAAGGGGGCTGAATAAATAGAGTGTTGGGTGTTAGGAAAAAATATGATTAATTAAAAGGCACATGGTAGACCTTTTAGAGCATTCAGGATACAGCAGTTTATGGCACTAAGTAAATTGTATGTAAAAAGAAGGCAATCACTAACTCTAGGAAAAAGAAAGGAAAAAAGAAAAATATAATCATTGTAGTCACTGGTTCATCTTTAAATTTTATTTAAATTGTCGTTATAAGGACACTCTGATGACTGATTAAGCCAAAAATTGTGACCTAAATAGACAAAACAAAACAAAACAAAACAAAAACAAAGAAAAACATAGTGGAAGGGAAAGGGTGTTTGTGTCTGGTTGCAGAGATGGGCAAGAGACAAAACCCTCAATAACAAAAAAGTATAAAATTGTTAAATCTTGAAATTGTAGTATAAGAATATTATAAAAGAACACTATTATAAATATCAAAACAGAATATAAAGGGTCGAAATTGGGAATGTGAAGATTTTATGTATAAAATTTTAAATATGTTTCTTTTTAGACAATGTGTTTAAAAGGTAAGACCATTTGGAAAAGAAGGTGGCACAGGTCTTCCCCTCCAGACAGGCATGTCTTCTATTCTTTCATGTTACTTATGTCTGGAGAAATTGTGGCAGAGTTTGGCATGACAGGTATACTCAGGGGTCTGCCAATGGCAGTGGACAAACAAGCGAGGCAGCCTTTGCTTCTTGTTTTGGGGGGCTTATTGTGAGGATGAACTGAAATAATATGGTGATGCCCCAAATTGGCATAGCACATAGCAGGGTCTCAGAAATATTAGCTCTCTAGACATTCTTTCATGCATCTTTCCCCAGATAATGATAATGAGGACATTTGGGATTCAGGAAGAATCAAAATTCAATATATTCACCTCTTTTTAGATGCAATGAATGGGGCTCAACCTCTCTCTCTCATGAAGCAGATGTGGATGCAGAGAAAAAAGTATTAAATGCCACATGGTAAAGAGAACAATCCACCCACTTGGAGTTGCCAGATTTGGCAAATAAAAATTCTGATGAGTTTGAACTTCGGATAAATAATATTTTTTAAGTAACAAAAATGACTCATGCAGTATTTGGGGGCATATGCATACAAAAAAAAATTATTCAGTGTTTATCAGAAATTCAGATCTAACTGGGTATTCAGTATTTTATTAGGCAATGTTACAGAATGCTTGATCTGCAGGTTTCATTGTTCTATTTGAGAAGTTTGTGGTTTGAGGGAGGAATTCACTTGTCATGTGCAAAACTTCAGTACCCGGAAGCAGAAAGGAGATGCTGCTTTGGACCACATAGTATGACCGTCAATGCCAAATTAACTCAGTGGTCTGGAATACACTATTTCATGCGCATCAGTCTCTGTTTCTGCTAAGGGACCCTTAAGCAGAATAGGTTTAGCAGAATATTTCTGAGTATGGAGGACTGCTCACCTTTTTCTCAAAAGACCAGTGTCTGGTGAGGAGCACATATCACCTTACTATTAATAAAATGGAAATTATAGTGAGGTCACTTCTGGTCTGTTTTACAATCCCAGCATAGGTGGTTGAATAGGGTCCCCCCCCCCCAAATTTTGTGCCCACCCAGAATCTCAGAACAGGACCTAGTATGGAAATAAGGTATTTGCAGATGTAATTAGATGGAATTAAATTATCCCAGATAATCCAGTGGTCACTGAATCCAGTGATTAGTATCTTTATAGGAGCAAGGAGAGGGAGATATGTTGACAGATACAGAGACATGGAGGAGAAGCCATGTGAAGATGGAGCCAGAGACTGGAGTGCTGCAGCCACAAGGCCAGGGATGCCTGGAGCCTCCAGGAGCTGGAAGTGGCAGGAAGGATCCTACCCTTGTGCCTCTGGAGGGAGCATGTCCCAGCCACACCTGGATCTCAGACTTCTGCCTCCAAAAATGTATTTGGACTCTTGGTTGTTGGTTCTTTGTCACAAGAGCCCTACAAAACTAATACTCCCAATCAGAGAGACAGAGTGAAAAGGCAGAATTTTCAACACTATATGAAAATGGAGACGTGACATTTTAGTGCTAAGTGCCTATTAATATGTCCTTTCATAGTAGTGATTTGGACAATGGAATAGCCCAAGCTTCAAGGATAAAAATCAATGGTTAGTTCAACTGTAAACGGGGCATAAAATAATTTTAGCCTATCAATAAAATGTGCAATTTTTTACTCTTCCTGTTGATTTAATATTTGCTTTTATGGAATTACAAAATATAGGAGCATTTACATTGAAGTGTGGCACTGAGGATCTCTAATCTGTGACTGTTTACCATGAGCATGGGACTTTCAACACAATATGAGTTGCATGGTGGTGTAGTCAATGCAGTTCACATAGTGGTTTTGAATCTGTAGTTGTCCCTGGCTATATACTCTTTAACACATGGTTTGGGGTTGGGAGAGCCAAGAAAAAAATTTTTTTTAATATAATTCTGTGTTTGATCAACCTTATTGTTTTTGAAGGAGCTATATGATCCAATGTAGAAAAGTAAAAGTGATTTACAGCTAGAATGGACAAATTCTACTTTTCTCAGGGGACTCCTGGAGGTCTGGTCTTTGACCCATAGACACAACATAAACTCAGTGGGTTTTATGGGGTGTTGTTTTGAGTCTGAAATGCTCCAGGAGCCCCCTCCCCAGTCTATTTCTTGACTGATTGTTTGCAACTGCGCTAACTAGTTGTAAAGTCAGCCTGACTTCATTGAGTGTCCACAGTCTGTGAAGGTCTGCTTTGAGCTCTTCTGAAGAACATTCCTCATACAAATCCTGGTGGTTCAATCCATGTGCAAATAAGGACAAGTGTTGGTCAGCTTGTGAAACAATTAGGACCCTTGTACAGTGTCGATAGGAATGTAAAATGGTGCAGACGCTGTGGAAAATAGCATGGTGGCTTCTGAAAAAATTAAACACGGCACTACCACATGATCCAGCAATTCCACTTCTGGGAATATACCCAAGGGAATTGAGCGTAGGGCCTCAAAGACGTATTTGTAAACCTATGTTTATAGTAGCATTATTCATGAGAGCCAAAAGGTGGAAGCAACCCACGCGTTCACCAATAAATGAATGGATAAACAAAATGTGGCCTAATCTATGCATTCAATGGAACATTATTCAGCCTTAAAAGTGAAGGAAATTCTGACACGGGCTCCAACGTGTGTGAAACTTGATGACTCTGCGCTAAGCGAAATAAGCCCGTCACCTATATGGGGTTCTTAGAGTAGTCAAATTTATAAAAACAGAAAAGGGAGTGGTGGTTTCTGGGGGCTGGGATGGGGGGAAGGGGAGTTATTTTTTAATGGGAATGGAGTTTTAGTTTGAGATAATGAAAAAGTTCTGGTGGTGGTGGTTGCATAGCAATGCAAAAACGTAATGCCATGGAACTGTTCATATAAGAGTGGTTAAAATGGGTAAATTTGATGTTATGTATATTTGACCACAGTAGTAGGTGGATAGATAGACAGGTGATTGACAGATAGATAGACAGATACATGATAGATAGATGGATGGAATAGATAAATGATTGATAGGTCAGTTGTGGTTGGATAGATAGTTGGAATAGAGAGATACATGATACGTAGCTACATAGATGGGACAGATAGGTGATAGATGATGGATGGAAAGAGAGATGATAGACAGGTGCATAGATAGTTGGAATAGATGGATATATAATAGATAAATACATACATACATACATACATAGATGGCATACATAGGTGATGGATAGATGGATAGATGTTAGACAGACAGACAGACAAATAACGCTCCACCTGAGTATGCTCCGTGGCGTCTGGTGACTCCCTTCTCAATATGAAACTTGGGAAATCTTCCTACACACCCATTTTTCACCCCGGAAACCACAGCAGTAATAAAGTCTCTGCAAATCCCCACAGCCCTTTCCCACTGAAACGATTACCTGGAACCCTGAGGATCCTCCTGGTGTCTGTCTATTGCCCCTAATGAAACTCGGTGGGCAAAACCCACGCTCCCCACCAGCTAGAATTCTGTCTGTGCTTCCTGGAAATGCAGGGAAATGCCATCGATGATAATGTAATAGAATCACTGACGCATGTTTGTTTTACTGCTCTACTGGCTGAGCTCTACTCCATGTTGGAGTTGGTATATTAACTATGCAGGAGGGTACTTCAAAAAGTTTGTGAAAGAATAGAATTAAAAGATAATACAAACCTTTCTCTTAATTTTTTAAGTACTCTCGCTTATTGTATGTATATATATAAAATATATACACACGTATATCCAGATATTAGCTATATATTACCTGCGTATTAACTATATATTATTGCATTTACTAATGATTTGTTATATTAGCTATAACTATGTTATATTAACTACAAAATGTGAGACTATTGCTTTAAGAACTGCAGGGGATGCAAAGCTACATAATTAAGTCACCAGAAGTTTTCATTAATTTAAGAAATAAAATGCTGGGTTAACACCATATTTTTCCTATGAAATTCATAAAAGTAAGTATTTTGCAAACTACTGCAAGCTCATGTCATCATTTAATATTACAAGTTCTTGTAATTTCTCTTTTGTTTCCACATGATGATAAAATGTTTAATTTGCATATACTTCAAAACATTTTTAAGGGGCAGAAATTTTCATAGTAAAAATTATTTGCAGGTTTTCTCATAAACTTGTGAAAAAACATAACTGCTATAGTGATGTTTAAAAAAAACTTGTTTTGAACATTAAGTTAATAAATGTTGGCTTGCAATCACAACTAAAATGTTTCCCCCTGTTTTATGATAAAACACACACACACATGTGTTCACACTTACATAACATTTTTAATTAACTATGCTTTTAACTACAAGTAACAGAAATATGACTTGCAGTGGCTTAAAAAATAGGAACGTAGCTTTAAAATTTTTATCTATTTTCTTTACACATCGGGACATGAAGAGGTAACGTTTGCTAATACAGCTGCAGGGATCCAGTGAGGTCCAGGCTAACATCTTTGTGTTCAGGGGACACCTTTGTCTCAGGGCCACAGGTGGGCTGCTATAGCTTGGGCACCTTTAAGGCAAGTCTGAAGGAAGAGAGATAAGGTAAGTTTGCTGCCTATAACTCACATTAGCAATAAAAAAAGAATTAAATATTTCTCAAACACTGCAATGCAGGGCTGTAAAATCTCTGTATTAGTTCAGGATACTACTTATAGACTGCATGGCTTAAATAACAAGCAGTTCTTAGCTTATAGGTCTGCTGTTCTTTCTAGACTATAATATCTGCAAAGACCATGACTGGATCTTATGTGTTTTTTAAAAATTCCTGGTACTGGGCCGACCAGTGGCTCACTCGGGAGAGTGTGGTGCTGATAACACCAAGTCAAGGGTTAAGATCCCCTTATTGGTCATCTTTAAAAAAAAAAAAAAAAAAGAAAGTTCCTGATACTGTCTTGAGCACTACGTATGTTAAATAAATCTTTGCTGAGTGGAAGAAAACACTGGAACCCACTCTTTTTTTTTTTTATTGTTACTAATTTTCTTTCTTTTTTTTTTTGAAATCAGAAACTTTATTTTATTTATTTATTTATTTTTTAAAAGATAGTTTATTATACACACATGTGGGGTACAAAGTTGGTTTTTTTAGTAGTTGTGTACAATGCGTGATGGTCAGATTAGGATTATTAGCTTATTCATCACTATAATACACAATCATTCTTTGTGTCCATTGACCAATTCCTCATTAGCCCCCTCCCTGTCTGCCTCCCCTCCCCTTTTCTCCCTCTAATAACCAGGGTTCTTTTCCCGCCTCTAAGTTCAGCATATCATTGTGATTGTTGTTTCTTTCTTCCTCTCTCTCTTTTATTGTTTATTTATGGATTCGACATGCAGTATTTCTCTTTCTGCACTAGGGTTGTTTCAATTATAATTTTCTCAAGTCCACCCACATTGCTGCAAATGGCAGAATTTCATTCTTTTTCATGGCTGAGTAGTATTCCATTGTGCGTATACCACATTTTCCTTAACCAGTCATCCATTAATGGACATTTAGGTTGATTCCTTATCTTGGCTGTTGTAAACAGAGCTGTGATGCACATGGCGGTGCAGGTGTCCCTTCAGCATGATGATTTCCATTCCTTTAGGTATATCCCCAGCAGTGGAATTGCTGGATCATATGGCAGTTCTAGCTGCAGTTGTTTGAGGAACCTCCATACTGTTCTGAAACACATAGAACCCACTCTTGAATTGCATACTGAAAATGGTTCTTACTCCATCTGAATTTCACTTAAATACTCACTTTTAGGGCCATGGCTCTGCCCTTCACACAGCATCCAAATCTCACTTGATTCATGATCATGCCAATAATCAAGGGATATTTTTCTTCTTTTCCATGCAGCTAATTGAAGTCAGTAGAATAAATATCAAATCAGAGCAGCATCCTGGTTTGGAGTCCATTTAAAAGCATGAGCACAATATAGACATGTAAGCATCAAAACATGATATATATTCAGGAACAGTGTCTACAAGAAGTGATTGTCTGAGAAGAGCGAATTTTAGGGGTGACCTCTCTAGTGTTGGAGAATCTACATAGGAAGTGGAATGGTGTTGGTGTTGAACCAGAAAGGTGTTTTTTGCAGTGTGGTTGAGGCAAAGAGGGTGCCCCACCTACTAAATATCCACGCTCCTTTTCTGTCGTGTTGAGTCACTGTGGGGCATTGTCTCCTGCACTTTGATTCTATGTTAGTCATTTTTCTCATGTCCAATATGGGCATCTAGACGGGACCATGTCAGTGAAGTGTGCACAGAAGTCCTATGATTCACCACTAGTCCAGATGACAAGAAACGGGCTTGCTTTCTCTTACAGACCTAATTGTGTTCCCCTCCCCAATTCACATCTTGAAGACTTAACCTCCAGGAATGCAGATGTGACTGCGTTTGGAGATAGGGCCTTTACAGAAGTGATTAAGGTAAAATGAGGTCACCAGGGTGGGCCCTAATCCAATAGAACTGGTGTCCTTATAAGACGAGAAGATTAGTACACAGACATGCACAAAGGGATGACCATGTGAGGACACAGGGAGAAGACGCTGTCTACAAGTCAAGGAGAGAGGCCTTGGGAGAAATCAACCCTGCCAGATTGTTAATAAGGTGACACCTTTGGGTCCCCAATACAAAGAGAGGAGATAATTTATTTTCTACAACATTTTTTTCCTAAAGCTCTATATTCCATTACATTTTAAAAGGGCATTTCTGCCAATGATGTATGAAATGAAAAAAAAATTCTGTATGATTTCACAGGAAAGGGCATTCATAACTAGGGAACAACTCTAAAAGGATGTGGAGAAAAAGCTATTTATTTTTCTTTAAAGAAAAATGAAAGGCATATACTTTGGATAAATCCATGTCAATTTGCGAAAAATCATGTGTTTATTATGAGCAAGCCATTGCATGAATTCACGGTTAAATAAAGTGTGGATTTATTCTAAAGAAGTGTGTGTAGTTCAGTAAGATGAGAAGTCAGGCACTCGCAAAGTTACAAAAACGCAGATTACAGTGTTGTCTTAAGAGAGGTAATAAGATCTATGGCAAGAGATCCAGAGCAAGACGAAGGTGTGATATTTCAGGAAAGGGTGAGCAACAATTTTAGTTTTTAAGTGGACACTGTTTTTAATATGAGACTTGTAAGTCAGATCAGGGCATAAATTTCTTATCAAGATGTACTGGGTAAAATAGTGTCCCTTCCAAAAAAAAAAAAAAAGACATGTCCAAGCCCTAACCCCCAGAACTTGTGAGTGCAGCTATTTTTAGATGGTCTTTGTAGAGGTAATTAAGGTAGGAATCTTGAGATTAGATCATCATGAATTACCCAGATGGCCTCTACATCCAATGACAGGTGTCCTTATAAGACACAGAAGAGGAGACAGACACAGAGGAGAAGCCACGTGAAGACAGAGGCAGAGACTGGAGTGATGCGGCCCCAAGCCCAGGGATGCCTGGAGCCACCAGGAGCTGGAAGAGACAAGAAAGAATGCTCCGCTAGAGCCTTTGCATGGAGCATAGCCCTGCTGATACTTTGTTTTTTGACTTCTGTTCTCCAGAACTGAGAGAGAATAAATATCTGTTACCTTATGCCACCCAATTTGTGACAATTTCTTGCAGCCTCTATGAGGAACTTAAACACAAGAGGTTTAAATTCTATTGTGCAGTCGAAAGACATCTTCCAGGATAACCAGACAGTCCCCTTGGATAGTTCTATTTTTTTTTCTTTAATTAGAACTTGGTTTATTTCCCTAGTCCTACTATCTCTGTTGTTTCCCGTTGAATCCTTTCTTTTAAAAGTGAGACTTTTTATATCACTTACTTGAAATATCAGAGTCTTTCTAGTCAATAGAGACAAAAGAACCTTTTAAACTTGAGCCGGAGAAGCCAGGAAAGCAGCATTTTTGTGTTTTGAAGCTTGGTTCTTTGGCATGATGGGGTATGAAATTAGAGAGCAGGGGTCTTGGTAATGTCTACATATGGACTCTCATAATAGTGTTATTGGTGGAGACGGGATACCCACTTATTAAGGAGCATCTACTCCTGTGCTAAATTGGGACATAGGTGCAGATCTTGAATGAAGTGTTGGTATGAAGGAGAGATGATCGGGCCGACAGCACACAACCACTTAAAATTAAATGACACCATTGGCCTTGGTGCTGGATTCTCTTAAAAAGCTGTTGATTAAAACAGCACCAGGTAGCTTTTTCAGATAAACTGACCTGGAATTTCCAATAAATTGGCTTGAATGTCTCCAACGGACATGTCCTCCATTATAAGCTCAGTTTGGGAGAGATGGCTGTGATCACACCTGATTGCAAACTGGCTGGTGGAGCTGAGAGAGTTTAGCTTGGAAACAAAAACACACAAGTATTAGATGATGATTGAGTGATTTCCTGGGGACACAGTGGCCATAGAAGTCATCATTTTCTAAGAAGACCTTCAACAAAAGTGATCACGTGGAGGGGGGCCTGTTTTTGGACCAGCGTGGAGAGAGAAGGGGGGATTAAGAATAGACACTGGGATTATAGGATAGTCTGGGTTGAGTTCAAAAGTCAAGTAGCCTCTTAGTGGAGGCAAGTTTCTTTCATTGTAGTGGTTGTCCCCAAAGGCAATCATAGCAAAAGAGCCATTGGGAAAAACAGACAAACAAACAAAGAAACAAAGCCAGAGAAATCTGTTGTGTAGAGCCATCAATGGGATTGAGTAGTGATGCCGGACAGCTCAGCTCAATTATGTTATCTCTGCCTTGGCTGTTATCTCATTGTTATACTTATAGCCCTTGAACACAATTGCACAGAAAATATGCCCTAATGACACTGTTCTTATGAGACAAGACATAAGAAAACACTTGGTTCTGATGGCACTCAGACTGTCTGAACTCCACAGAAATCCACTGCAGGCGGAGGTGTTGGTGTAGACTCTGTTTCCAAGGCTGTCACTTTCTTTCTAAAATATGGCCCTTGGGAAGGCAGCTTTGTGTTTGTGTTGCTCTGAGGAGCCATGTTATACTTTCATAGTGAAGGTCCTTTACGGTGACACCTGAATTATGTGTGAAGGTACAACTGGTATGGGTTCAGAGCTTCAGCCTCCTGTATCTGTAGAACCAATTCATTTTAGCATTGTAGGGCACCCTTAGCATTTTCCAGGTTGGCTGCCTAACCCTGGCTGTGAGAAAGATAAGGTTTAACCCATGCAAGTGACTCTTGGCCACACAGTGTGTACCTTAGCCTGAGGTTAGGTGAGGTGCCTTGGTGACACACCAATTTTAGAGTATATTTTTTATTAGTTGGGATTTAATCAATGTTATAGTTATATAAATATAAAGTGTGTGTATACTTGTATATACACCTATATATATTTATATATGCACTTTATAAACATATGTGTGTGTGTGTGTGTGTGTGTGTGTGTGTATGAGGGTACTTTAAAAAGTTCACGGAAAGATTCATATTGCCTTTTAACTCCATTTTTTCACAAAAACTGGAAGTACCCTCGTAGAAGCTTCTATCTATGTATTAGATAGATAGATGAATAGGTGGATAAACAGATAATTAGGTAGATAGATGGACAGATGGGTCAATAGATGTTAGATAGAAAAATACATACATACATAAATATACACACAGATCAATAGATAATCGATAAATATAGATAGGTAAGAGACCAGTAGATAGATGATAGATATATAGAACGTGGTAATACAATGAACGACCTGAACATGTAAAAAGAAGAAAAATAGAGCAAGGGATTAGCCACTCTATAACCCTGAGGCAAGGAAAACAGCACTAATGAAAAAGCAAAAAATGCACAGGCATGAAGCAGGCAAGGTGGGCAGACAAGCTTACTGCCTGGATTCGGTCTTGGAGGGTGGCTATTCTACAATGTTCATCTGGGAGGTGGCTGTTCTTTCTTTTTTATTGGTTGTGAATATTCCGGGGTTCAAAGCAAATTGTCACCACTTGTGCCTAAGATGTGATGGCCAGATGCACACTGGCAGCATGTCCATAACCACAAATTGTGATTATACCCCATGCCCCCCCCCCAATTATCCCCCCCAATTATCTGACCTCCATGCCCATCCCCCTTTCCCCACTCTGCATTGTACCCCTAGGTCTGCTCTCTCCCTCTGCAAGTCCAACACACCACTGTGGTCTTTCTTTCCTTCCTTCTTTCTCTCTTAGAGGAGCTGGCTTCACCATCCAGAGGGAAACAGGATGGATGGAGTTCCAGGGACTTTGGGCTTCCCAGCTGGACTTCCCCATATCGAATGCATTCCACAGGTGGAAGGGAAAATGCACAGCCCTGAGCTCAGAAGCTTGGTTATTTCTATTCACAGATTGCTGCATGGGGATGCAGTCCAGACAGGTTTCCTGCTATTCCACTCTCCTCTGACTACCCCTTCTGTTAGGTTTCCCAGCTGGTATTTGAATGCTGTGAGAGGTGCTGGGTTACAAGGTAGTAGAGACCCAGATCATTGGAATGCCGTGATAGTGTGGCTGACATACCCACCGAAATCCTCCTAACTTGTGCCTAATTCAGACTTACTGCAGACTCCAATCCTTCATCCTCTTTGTAGCTATGTATTTCACTTCTACGCATCACTTGGACTTTATTTTTGCTCTACAACAAACAAGTCATCTGACTCCATAAGAAACAAATAATGACCTATTATTTTGTAAAAATGTGTCTGCCTATTGCTTTGTGTTCCCAGAGTGATGCACACCAGACATTTATGAAAGTACAGAATAGACAGGCCTAATTAATTCTGTGAGCAAAAAATCAATGTTAGCACAGCCTGATCACATGGACACATGCTGTAACAGTGTTACAATGTGCATACAGCAGGGATGTAAAACCACCAGATATGCACTCTGTGTCTGTAAAGGTAAAAACACCCAGTTGGGACTGGACATGTCCCAAAAGGCACAATGTCCTCATATGGGTTTCATAGGTAATCAGCAGATTACAGGATAAGGGGACAGTATATTGACTGAGATTGCCTCTAGGTCCTCCTCAGCTTGACTAAATGTTACATAATTTTCTGTCTTAGTGCATTGATTTTGGAAAAGTAGCAATTGTAAATTTCTTCTCTGCCTCTTTGAGATAGAAATCATTTCCTCTGCTGGTCTTATAACCCAGGAATGTCTTTCTCAAAGACAGGGGATCCACCCCTTGGAAATATAATCATTGACTGAGCTAATACCCATGTCTCCCGGTCTCTATGGGAAGGTAGGAGCCTAACTCTAATAAAATCCAGCTAGCAAATACCAGCCACCCTCCCCATAAGTTCTTCCAGTACTTTCTTGCTAGCTCACCCCAGCACTTCAAAAAACTCTTCCACCTTTTGTTCCAACAGAGTTGAGCTCAAATCTCTTCCCTATTGCAATTGTCCTGAATAATGTCTCCCTTGCAGGTGTAACTTGTGCAGTGCAGTGCTTCTTTGACAAGGGGTAGACGAATTGATATATTATCCTATAAAAACATTGAGTGGGATTACAACGTGAGGAGCCTGAGCGTTTGTTGTTGTTGTTGTTGTTGTTGTTAATAGAGAATGGGATTTGAAGCCAGATGTATATACAGGGGTCTTGCATCCTTGGGCCATGTCCTAAACCTCCGTCAGCCCGAGTTATTCATCTGTAAATGGGGTTTGCCTGGAGCAGCTCCCCTGGGGGGATGTTGGGGGAGGGAACCCCAGGGAGGTTGGGGGAGTTAATGCATGGAAGACACATAGAAGGGCACCCTCCATGAGGTTACCATCAAGGTGAAATGGCCATTATCACTCTTTAGTTGACTGTGGACAACATGTTCACTGCACAACACTCTGTAAGAGGTGGTGCATAGGCCCAGAAGACACAGCGGTGGGAAACCCCACAGGAGACCCACTGTAATGGAGCCCCCTCCTCACAGGAGGAGACCAACCAAGCCCGGCTGGGCAGACGGATGTGCCACTTGTCAGAGGGCTTGGGTGGTGTGGACAGAAAGGAAAGGGGATCAGGAGGCTGAGGGGGTGTAGGGGCAGTGTGTGTCAGTGTGCATGGGTGTGAGAACATTGAAAGCGAGTGTGTGAGGGTGAACGTGTGTCACAAAGCATGCAGAGCATGAGTGTCCATGTAAGCCAGTGTGTGTGTACATGTGTGCATGTGTGAGAATATGCACACAGGTGTGAGAGCATGTGTGAAGGATTGAGGATGAGTGTGACAGTGCGTGAATGAGTGTGTGCAGGAAACACGAGTGCAAGGGAGTGTGTAAGTGCACACGAATGTGAGCACATGAAAGTGTGAGTGTGAGGTGTGTGTGCCAGTGTGTAAGTGCATGTGTGTGGTTTAAGTGTATGCGGGAATGAGCATGGGGTCTTTACATGAATGTGTGCATGTGTGTCTAACTGTGAGCACATGTGGAAAGGTCTAAGAGTGTTAGGTGTGAGAGCAGGTGTGAATAGGGCATGCACGAGCATGTGTAAATGTGTATACATGAAAAAGCATGTAGAAGCATGTGACTGTGTGATTGTGTACTCGTGTGTCAGTATGAGTGTGAGTGTGCAGGTGGGTCAGGGTGTGAGTGTGGGTGTGCATTGAGCATGTAGATATGTGAGTGTGTAACTGTGCAAGACTGCAAGGGTGTGGGGCTTAGGTAGGTGTAAGTTTGCCTGTGAGTGTTTGGTGTGTGCCTCAGAGTGCAAGTGTGTAAATGCATGAGGGTATATTGTATGTGAGGGTGTGAGCATGTAAATGTATGACTGAGTGTATACATGTGAGTGCAAATGCCCAAGTGCGTTTGGGTGCAGGTGTGAGTGTGTACATGTAGGAGTGTGTCCATGTGAGTGTGTGCATGAGTGCAAATGCATGTGTTTGGGTGCAGGTGTGAGTGTGTACATGTAGGAGTGTGTCCATGTGAGTGTGTGCATGAGTGCAAATGCATGTGTTTGGGTGCAGGTGTGAGTGTGTACATGTAGGAGTGTGTCCATGTGAGTGTGTGCATGATTGCAAATGCATGTGTTTGGGTACAGGTGTGGGTGTGTGCATGAAGGAGTGTGTCCATGTGAGTGTTTGCATGAGTGCAAATGCATGTGTTTGGGTGCAGGTATGGGTTTGTACATGTACGAGTGTGTCCATGTGAGTGTGTGCATGCGTGCAAATGCATGTGTTTGGGTGCAGGTGTGGGTGTGTGCATGAAGGAGTGTGTCCATGTGAGTGTTTGCATGAGTGCAAATGCATGTGTTTGGGTGCAGGTGTGGGTTTGTACATGTAGGAGTGTGTCCATGTGAGTGTGTGCATGAGTGCAAATGCATGTGTTTGGGTACAGGTGTGGGTGTGTACAGGTGCTCTCGGGAGAACGCACTCGTGCAAGCGTCTTCCACTCACGTCTTCTTCCTTCGGGGCCACAACTCCCCAGTTCCTGGAGGCCCTGCCCATGATGCCCCACTAGGAGGGTCTGGTTTCCTTTTCTTTGTACTCTCCGCATCCACATCCTCTTCAAGAAGGGCCTTTCTCGTGGGTTCTCACCTGCAAGGGTAACTCCTGTCAGCAGGTGCAGCAGACCCTCCCCCTGGGATGGGGCGCATAACAGGTGCAACAGGTGCTGCCAACCCCCACACCTGCTAAACGATGGCCCAGACCCCTACAGGGCTCTGTTCTGGGAGAAACTGGGTGAAAACCAGCAACGATTGGAAGGGCGGGGGCACATGGTGTTGGATGGTTTTGAACAGACTCTGTTCATCGACAAAGGTAGGACCTGGACAGAAAGGCTGCACCGGGGACTGTTTTAGTAGCTCAGGTGAAAAAGGACAGGAAAAAAAAAATCAATCAATATTGGACAGCATGAGGCAGAAGATCTAAAACATATTCTTATTTATATGATGTTCTCTATCGTGTCTCACATTTTAAATTCACATTTTATAGGATCCTATTCTAACATAGATTTATCCATTTTAAAGCATGTGATTCTGTGGCATTTAGTTCCTTCACGAAGTTCTGCAACAATCACCTCTATCAAGCCCCCAAACTAGAAAAGAAAGCCCACACTCATGATGTAAAGGCCTCTTTTTATAAGAAAAAAGACACGCACAAAAATCGTGACCCTCTGTTCACAATTATTTTGGAAAAACAATTCTGTTTTATTTATCTTAAAAAGGCCCGTGTCACCACTCTGTTATGTATTTCATTTCTGTCAGTTTTTAAAATTGAAATATAGGTGAGTGTACACATCTGTGGGGCATAGAGTTGGATATCAACACCTGTGTGCAATACGTGATGCTCAAATCAGGATAATTAATACATTCAACATGATACAATGTAATCGTTTTTGTGTGTGTGAAAATATTATGTGGCTGGAAAAGCAAATTGGACCCACTAGATGGCACCAAATACTAGCACTTTTGTTTCGTTTTGTTTTAACTTGTCAGATGTCATTTACGTTGAACACATCATAGTGTTCTCTGTTACACCCCCATGGGAGGTTGAGTTGGTAAGAGAAAAAGTGTGACTGGCAGTGATTTGTAATGGAAGGTGCTACCCGGTCGGTGAAACCCATCTGTGTAATGCTTTCTATTGTATCGTAGGGACATCAGGTGTGCTTAGACTATGACAAAAATCAGAGTCTCCCGATCACCTCTGGGTAAGGGCAACGTGGCCACCTGCTTGGAGCACTTCCATGATATAAAGACAGCAGGTGTCTGAAGGAGAAAAAAAAAAAATTGAATACAAGGTATAGTGAGGGCCTGTGCAAATTTTTAAAAAAGTTTTCCTAAGCCCTGTGGTATCCCCCAGTGTGTTTACCCATTTACCTGTTTCAGCTGTTGGGAATAAAAATGCAATAGTATTGGTAGTGTACATGTCTCTGTCTAGACACTTTTTTTTTTCTTGGTTAAATATTTAGGGGTAAAATTTCTGGTTCACATGCCAGTCTGTTTTTCAGAAGTTCTTACTTTTGCATTCAGGAAAGGATGAGGCTTCTATTTGCTCCATATTCAATATTTGTTCTTGTCGAGCTTTTCAAATTCTATTCACTCAAGTGGTCACGTAGGGATATCTCACCGTGGTTTTAGTTTGCAGTAGTCAGATCACTACTGATGAAAAGCATCTTTGTTTATGTACCTATTTGCTGTAGTTGTGTACACATGTGTGTAAGTGTGTGTATATAATATATATGTATATTTCTGTGAAGCGCTTGTTTAAATATTTTGTCAACAGTTTATTGGGTTGTTTGTCTTTTACAGTTGAGTTTTTATATATTCCAAATGTATATTAAATGCATTCCATTTTATGTAATATTTTCTTTCAGTATGTTGTTTTTTTATTTTTTATTTGCATTTATTTATTTTTAAAATTTTTATTGAATCATAATTGATTATACATATTTTGGGGGTTCCACATTGACATACGTTGATCAAATCAATATTATTAGCATATATATTGTTACAAATTTCAGGAAGTGGTTTATTATTTCCTTTCTTAGTGATGTCATTCAAAGAGCAGAAGTTTCAAATACTTTTACATTTTGATTCATGCTAATTATGACCTATGCAAGAAATCTTTTCTATACCAAATTCAAGTAGAATTGATCATGTGTTTTCACCGAGGCTCTTAATAATTTCAGCTTTTATTTCTAGGTATAGACCCATTTTGAGACAAGTTTGTGTATGATGTGAAAAAAAGGTAGTTTAAAAAAAATTTTTTTTAAAGGATATTCAGTTATTTTAGCACCATTTGTTGAAAAGGCTATTCTTTCCATGCTGAATTACCTTGGCACATTTCTAACATAAGTGTTGCAGTTTTGTTTTTCTTTATCCAAATTGCCTTGCTATTCTAGGTCCTTGGGATTTGCATGTACATTTTAGAGTTAGCTTGTCAGTATTTACAAACAAAAATCCTACTGCAATATTGATTGGTATTTCATTAAATCAATAAATCAAGGGGTGAGGAATTGTCCCCTTAAATATATTAACTCTTCCAACACATATTCATGGCCTGTGTAGTGGATTAACTTATGTCTCCCCCAAACTCTCTGAAGCTTGAATTATGTCCCCCAAGTTTTATGTATTAGAAACTTATCCCCCACTGTGAATGTTAAGGGGGGGAGATCCTATTGTGATAATTGAAAGGTGGAGCCTTGAAGAGGTGAGTGGGTTGTAGGACTGTGCAGTAGTGAATGGGTTAATAATGTTGGTCAGGGATGTGGTTCTAGGGGCTTTAAATGAAGAGTCTGTTTCTCTTTCTCTCTGCTCTCTCTGCTTCCCCCACTTGCCATGTGAGACCCTTGGGTCACTGTTGCCACCACCAGATGGACTTTGGATTTCCCAGCCTCAGAAACTGTAAGCAATAAAATTGTTTTCTTTATAAATCACCCAGTTTCAAGTATTTTTGTCATAAGCAACAGAAACGAACTAACACAGAATCCATTTATTGGACGTTGTAAATTTCCTTCAGCAATATATTTTGAAAAAAAATTCAGTGTACAGGTGATGCACATATTTGGTAAATTTGTCTCTACGTAGTACTTGTTTTATGGATGCTATGGTTAATGGCATTTAAAATTTTTTATTTTCCAACTTTTTATTACTGGTATAATTTAATTCACAAAGTGACCCATGTATTTTTTTTTTTTTTTTTTTTTTTTTTTTGTCTTTTTCGTGACCGGCACTCAGCCAGTGAGTGCGCCGGCCATTCCTATATAGGATCCGAACCCGCGGCGGGAGCGTTGCAGCGCTCCTAGCGCCGCACTCTACCAAGTGCGCCACGGGCTCGGCCCGACCCATGTATTTTGTGACCTTCTAAATCTGCTTATTAGTCATGGTAGCTTTTTTGTAAATGTCTTAGGATTTTCTATGTGCAAGATCATATCATGATGAATAAAGACTGTTTCAATTTCTTTCTTTTTTTTCCCCAAAATATGCCCTTTCCTTCCTTCCTTCCTTCCTTCCTTCCTTCCTTCCTTCCTTCCTTCCTTCCTTCCTTCTTTCCTTCCTTCCTTCCTTCCTTCCTTCCTCTCTTTCCCTTGTTGCCTTGTGTCACTGTCTAGGATCTCAGAAAGACCTTTAACCTTTACTTTTTACTCCCAAAGATATCCTGCTGCCACACTGCGTGCATGTCTACCCCTTGGTCTCCTCAGTGATGAGCCGTTTCCTACAAATATGGTTGTTTCTGTGATTTCCCAGTTAACACTATTTTTTTCTTCTTGAATTTAAACTGGTTGCAGAGGAGCTCTGACCCTAAATCCATGTGCATTCATTACAATTGACTCTAAACAATGCAGGAGTTAGGGACACTGACCCCCCCCCCAATGCAGTAAAAAATCAGCATATGACTGATGTAATTGTGCTATATTAATTATTCAAGTAATTATAAAAAAACTGATAAAATTATCTAAAAGATGAGATCTAAAGCTATCATTGAAGGCAAAATTGACTTCTTTCTTTAGAAAAGGTTTAGTAGCGTATTCTGATAAATAATAAAATAAATAATACATAATAAAACACCATCCCTGGCACTTTAAAAAAAAATAGATTATACAATTGACCCTTGAACAATACAGAGGTTATAGCACCGACACCCCATGCTGTAGAAAATTTGCAAATAACTTTGACTTAACTTAAAAACTTAACTGCTAATAACCTACCAGTGATCAGAAGCCTTATCAATAACAAAAAGTTAACATGTATTTTTTATGTTATACGTATCATATACTGTATACTTGCAGTAGAGTAAGCTAGAGAAAAGAAAAGGTTATTAAGAAAATGGTAAGAGATCCTGATACCAAAACAAGGTAAAGATATAACCAAAAAAGAAATCTACAGGCCGATATCCTTGATGAATATAGATGCAAAAATCCTCACTAAAATACTAGCAAATAGAATACAGCAACACATATGTAAAATTATTCAACACGATCAAGTGGGATTCATCCCAGGGATGCAAGGTTAGTTCAACATATGCAAATCAATAAATGTGATACACCATATTAATAAAGTCAAACACAAGGACCATATGATCATCTCTAAAGATGCTGAAAAAGCATTGATAAAGTTCAGCACTCATTCATGACAAAGACCCTCTATAAGTTAGGTATAGAGGGAAAGTATCTCAACATAATTAAAGGCATATATGCCAAACCCACTGCCAATATCATCCTGAATGGGGAAAAGCTGAAAGCTTTTCCTTTAAGAACAGGAACTAGACAAGGATGCCCACTCTCACCACTCCTATTCAACATAGTGTTGGAAGTACTAGCCAGAGCAATCAGAGAAGAGAAGGAAATAAAGGGCATCCAGATTGGAAAAGATGAAGTCAAACTGTCCCTGTTTGCAGATGACATGATCCTATATATCGAACAGCCTAAAACCTCTACAAAAAAACTCTTAGAATTGATAAATGATTTCAGCACTGTAGCAGGATACAAAATCAACACACAAAAATCAGTAGCATTTCTTTTCTCCAATAGTGAACATGCAGAACGAGAAATCAAGAAAGCCTGCCCATTTACAATAGCCACCAAAAAAATAAAAGACTTAGGAAATGAGTTAACCAAGGAGGTGAAAAATTCTGTAATGAGAACTACAAACCACTGCTGAGAGAAATTAGAGAGGATACAACAAGATGGAAAGATATCCCATGCTCGTGGATTGGAAGAATCAACATAGTGAAAATGTCCATACTATACCCAAAGTGATATACAAATTCAATGCAATCCCCATCAAAATTCCAAAGACATTTTTCTCAGAAATGGAAAAAACTATCCAGACATTTGTATGGAATAATAAAAGACCATGCGTAGCCAAAGCAATGCTCAGCAAAAACAATAAAGCTGGAGGCATAACACTACCCGACTTTAAGCTATACTACAAAGCTATAATAACCAAAACAGTATGGTTTTGGCATAAAAGCAGACACACTGATCAATGGAATAGAATAGAGAATCCAGAAATCAACCTACACACTTACTGCCATGTGATCTTTGACAAAGGCACCAAGCCTATTCACTGGGGAAGGGACTGCCTCTTCAGCAAATGGTGCTGGGATAACTGGATATCGATATGCAGGAGAATGAAACTAGACCCATACCTCTTACCATATACTAAAATCAACTCAAAATGGATTAAGGATTTAAATATACACCCTGAAACAATAAAACTTCTTAAAGAAAACATAGGAGAAACACTTCAGGAAATAGGACTGGACACAGACTTCATGAACACGACCCCAAAAGCACGGGCAACCAAAGGAAAAATAAGCAAATGGGATTATATCAAACTAAAGAGCTTCTGCACAGCAAAAGAACCAATTAAAAGAGTTAAAAGACAACCAACAGAGTGGGAGAAAATATTTGCAAAATATACATCTGACAAAGGATTAATATCCAGAATATAGAAGGAACTCAAACAACTTTACAAGAAAAAAACAGCAACCCAATTAAAAAATGGGCAAAAGAGCTAAGTAGGCATTTCTCTAAGGAAGATATACAAATGGCCAACAAACATATGAAAAAATGCTCAACATCACTCAGCATCCGGGAAATGCAAATTAAGACCACACTGAGATACCATCTAACCCCAGTTAGGATGGCTAAAATCCAAAAGACTCTGAACGATAAATGCTGGCGAGGTTGCGGAGAAAAAGGAACTCTCATACATTCTTGGTGGGACTGCAAAATGGTGCAGCCTCTATGGAAAATGGTATGGAGGTTCCTCAAACAATTGCAGATAGATCTATCATATGACCCAGCTATCCCACTGTTGGGAATATACCCAGAGGAATGGAAATCATCAAGTGGAAGGTATACCTGTTCCCCAATGTTCATTGCAGCACTCTTTACAATAGCCAAGAGTTGGAACCAGCCCAAATGTCCATCATCGGATGAGTGGATACAGAAAATGTGGTATATCTACACAATGGAATACTACTCAGCTATAAAAACGAATGAAATACTGTCATTTGCAATGACATGGATGGACCTTGAGAGAATTATATTAAGTGAAACAAGTCAGGCATAGAAAGAGAAATACCACATGTTCTCACTTATTGGTGGGAGCCAAAAATTAATATATAAATTCACACACACACACACACACAAAAAAAAAAACTGGGGGGGGGGAGAAGATATAACAACCACAATTACTTGAAGTTGATACGACAAGCAAACAGAAAGGACATTATTGGGGGGAGGGGGGAGGGAGGAGGGAGGGAGGTTTTGGTGATGGGGAGCAATAATCAGCCACAATGTATATCGACAACATAAAATTAAAAAAAAAAAAAAAAGAAACTGAAGAAGAAGAAAAAAAAAGAAAATGGTAAGAGAAAATACACTTAATGTATAGTATTTACTGGAAAAAAAATTTGCATGTAAGTGGGCCCATGTAGTTTGGTCACCTGTTGTTTCTGTACTGCCCACAGAAATATTTGCCTGTTTCTACTTTTTCACACTTCTTATATTTTGAAGAATAATTTCCAAGTGGGGGAGAGTTAAAGACTGAGATTTTTACACCATTTCTAACTAGAAATCTTTCTTTCAAATGAGCATCCTAAGAACATGGTCTTGAGTCTGGCAGAAACAGACTGAAGACATAGGTAAGGCTTAACGTTGTTTATATTTAGCGACGGGGCAAACTTGGTAGTCTGGGATAATTTCTTGACAAAGAGGAAAAATATTGGAAAGGTCATGTTTGTGAATTTTAGGAGATAATCAGATCTTTGTAACTTTTGTATATAAACGTTTATTTTGGAAATGTAAAATATAGTTATTTCAACGATCAAAATTTTTAGAGAGTTTTCATCCTGAATTATAGTAAAACTAGACTCTTTACCACTAAAGAAACACTATTTTTTTCTTGCCGTAAAAATGATTACTGTTTTCTTTTCGTACCTTTTTGAGAATAGTACTTTCACATCTGTGCTGTAATATTGGTAGGTTCTTTGAATAGTTTTTCTTAGAATCAGGTTGAGAACTTATATTCTATTGAAAGTCTATTCACAATTATTCATATATGCAAAGTCAATGGAGAATAGAAATCATCATAACAGTATATTAAAATGATATTAATTTTCTGTTAAGTGCTGAGTTTCTGTTCTGTCTATATTGCAATAATGTCACCAAAATGAAAAATAAACTGATTCAGGCAATTCTTGTTTGAGTTAAACATGAGAGCCTACTCTGCCTTATACATTTTGAGGAAAAAAAATTATTTCTGCTGACACATATTAGCAATGTGAATATTAAGTTATATTCATTGGGGTACAGTTGAGTAATAGTATATTTTGTTTGGATCATTTAAGAGTAAATGGAAAATATTATCTGAATCTAAATATATAAATATATGCAAGACACATGCTATTGTGGTTCAGTTAAAATAAATTCCCCTAGGACTTTTAAAGAAAATGTGGATTGCCAAATCAATTTGTGTTTAGAAATTTAAAACAATGTAATAAGATTGCAACAAGAGGACACAGTTTTTCCAAGTTTATAGATTGTTTATAGATTCCTTTTAGTTTACCTGTGTACAAGTTAAGATAGTGTCTTGAGGAGAGGCTATCAAAAGAGCAGGTGCGAAATACCTTGGGCACTGTGGGGTGGGACACTTTCCATGGACAAGTTTAAAGTTCAAAAATAAAGCAACATGTAATCCTGCTGCATTAGTTGTTCCTGTTGCTTATAATGGACTACCTGAAACTGGGTAATTTACAGAGACATAAAATTTATTTTTTACAGTTTGGAAGCTGGGAAGTCCAAGGTCTAGGGAACATATCTGTTGAGGACCTTCTGTGTGGGAAGTCTATAGGGTCCTGTGGTGACCAAAGTGTCACATGGTGAGAATGGGTTGAGCAAGAGAGAGCTCACCTGCTCACTCTCTGTCCTTATAAAGCCATCAGAACCATGCCCATGACTCCATTCAACACCCATTCACAAGGGCACAGTCCTCACAATCTAATCACCTCTTAAGGTCCCTACCTTTCAAATGCTATAATTGGATTTCACACCTTCTTAAGACTTATAGTGGGGGGTCAAGCTTCCAACACATGAACTTTTGGGGGATACAGTTAACCTACAGCATGAGGGTAGAGCCCTCGTGATGAGATTAGTGCTCCTGTGAGAAGAGACAGAACTTTGGGGGGCAGGTTTAACCCAGAGAACCCATTATTTTAGTTTATTTCTTAGATTTTTATACATTTATTTTTCTTAAATTTAATTATATTTATTGAGTGCTTCTGTCTGCCAAAGACCATGTGAGGCACAGGGATACAAAAATGAATAGGGTCTTTCTTTATGTAATCTGTAATCCAAAGGATGCTGCAGATAAACAGACACAAGAGGGCAATGGAGATTTGCCCATAATACACAGGAAGCCCATTTGATGAAGGGGTCTGAAGAGAAGTGGACTCACATGCTTTCTTTATTTTTTCCATCTTTTCTCCTCTATTTCTTTTGTATTTTCAATCCTTGTTGTGTCAACCCTCTGATTTCCACCTATCTATCTTTGTACATACACATTGGGAAGGATATGTAAAACATGCATGCGTGTGTGTGTGTGTGTGTGTGTGTGTGTGTGTGTGTAATGTTTAGAAAATAATTATAAGGTAAATATTAATGTAGCTACCACCCAGGTTAAGAAATAAAACTAACCATGCCAGCCTGATACTGAGATATTCAATTATTCTTATTTCTATGTAGTTTTATTGTCAATGTCAGTATTGCCAAACAATATGTGGTTTAGTTTTGCTTGGTTTTGAACTTTGCACAAATGGAATGATACGGCATATAGTTTTCTCTGAGTTGGTTCTTTCACTTAGTGCTGCAATTTTGGGATGTATTCGGGCTGATAAATGGACACATACTTTATTTGTATTCATGCCATCTTCATTGTGCAAATCGACCCTATTTTATTCATCAAGTCAACTGCTGTTGAGTGTATGGGTTGTTTTGGCATTGTCCTATCATGGACAGTGTACATATGAACAGCTGTTCAAGTTCAATGGAAACTTTGAGAAGGACTCTAGAGAATATGCATGTTCAAGTTTACTACCAAATTCCAACTGATTCCAAGGCGATTGATGGACTGTTTTATCCTCACCAAGAACTTATGTGAGGGCTTGGCTACTCTCTATCCATGGCAATATTTGGTACAGCCAGACTGTTAATTCTTGCTGTCTGTTGGCAAACAAAAAAATTTTCTAAAATGTGCATTTATGTCACTATTACTGATGTTGAACATTTACAAACGTCATTGTTTTCACATTCAGTCTCTCAATAAATGTGTGTTGTTTCAAAGGTGTGGAATGTTGTTGGGAAGAAATCAATAGCTCCTACAGATGCTTTAAAAGGTCCCTTCTGTCTGACATGGTCAAGAGATCTGTGTTATGTTTTTGGACTAGTAGCAACAGCCAATGATTCCAACCCTCAGACTGGGTGACTCTCTCCACCCCAGGGAACACCTTTCTGTTTCTGTGTGGTCATTACACTGACCAAACATCCATCAGAAATTCCTAAAGTCTCTCACTCCTCTGCATTTAACCAGCAAGACCTGCATCTACCACTTGAGAGATCAGTTGTTATTTTGTTCTTGAGCATCTCAAAATTTGTAAAACCCAGAAGGTCCTCCTTACACAATCCCAAAGCCACTTGTCAGTGGGGTGAAGGGGTTACGTGTTTTCTCAGACAAATGATTAATCAAGTGAAAATACTCATACGAGTTACTTCCATGAATCTTTCTATTGCTGTCCTGAGAATATCTTTTTAGAGTCTACAGATGGAGCTTGAAAAGGTCCTACTGAAAATTTTCTTACTGTGAGGAAAAAGAGATGAGGTACAGTAATCCCCTCTTAACTGCAGTTTTCTGTTTCTTTGTTTCAGTTATCTGCAGTCAACCGTGGGCTAAAAATATTAAATGGAAAATTCCAGAAATAAGCAATTTATACGTTTTAAATCATGCACCAAATTCTCAGTAGTGTAATAAAATCTTGTACCATCGTGTTCTGTCCCATCTGGGATGTGAATCATACCTTTGCCGAGTAGATCCACTCTGTCTACACTACCTGCCTTTTAGTAACTTAGTAGCTATGTCACTTATCAGATTGACTGTCACAGTATCACAGTGTTTGTGTTCAAGTAACCTTTATTCTATTTAATAATACTTTACTGATAATAACTTAATTATTAGTTATTGTTAATATGTTACTGTGCCCAATTTATGAATTAAACTTTGTTGTAGGTAGGTACGTATAGGAAAAAAAAAATAGCGTATATACGATTTGGTGCTACCCATGGCTTCAGGCATCCATCAAGGGTCTTGGAAAGTACCCCCATGAATAATGGGGGACTTATTCATATAATGTTATAAAATGACATTATATTAGTGTTCTATTTATTAGTGTTCTATTCCTTCTCATTTATGCTATCATTGCTTAAAAGTGTATTTTGGAAATCACTTTTAAATTCCCTAACAGCACTGTAAAGTTTACTTACCATGCCTTGTCCAAAAACCACTTGAAATATTGCCAAAACCCAAATAATTTCGGAAAGGATGAAGATTGTTCTCTGTGGAGATCTTCTTAATAACACATTTGGTAAAGTGAGGGCCACATGGAACATGCACTCTAGTCTCTGAAAATGTTTCCAGAAGGAAGTTCCAAGTTGGGTTGATCGAGAACAGCACGTTTGAGCATGAGGATAGCTCCAAGGAGATTATTCTAGAAGATTCAACATCCTTTATGTGTGTACTTTTACAGATATGAACAAAACACATGTGCATTTTAGAATCTTTAGCATTGCCATGGTAATGTCATGCCAGGTATGGTCCATCACTCAGTTTCTTCTTTGAGTAATGCGCCCCCCACACACATCTTAAAGTGGAAATTTAAAATAATGCATTTCTGCTTTCTTCTTGCACATCACCTACCAGCAAATTGAAAATGGGGACACTGCATTATTTTCTTTATGCAAGCCTTTAGTAAAAATATGCTGGAGAATCAGATGCCTATTTTGTTAGTTTTTGTTTTTGTTTGGGGGATGTTTGAAACATTCTGACCCCTCTCTGTGTTCATTGATCACGAGTATTTTATATCCTGAATTTGCTTGACTTCTTTTTTTAAAAAAATTAATTGCTTTTTGGAGGGCAGCTCGTGGGCACTGGGATTGAAACACTTGTCCTTGTTGTTACAAGGCAGCACTCTAAGCACCTAAGCTAATCAGCCAGAAGCTTAGCTTATTCTTGATTAATGATTTACACATTTTTTTTTCAAGCACAAGTATATTGAGCATAGGTCTAAGCTAGGTAGTATGATTTTTTTCTGGCTGCCTAAAAATTCACAAGTTTTAAGAATAGTTTTTTTATTTTCTTCATTGCAAAAGTCAGAGCTCCCAAGAAAATGAGCTCCCTTTGGAATTTGTGATCTCATGGGAAAGACAAAGTTTTATACCCATAAATGAATAATAACCCAGATTCAATGATTACATAAACTCTGCAGAGAAAACAGCACAAGAAGTCAATACGAGGCAAAATTAAGGATATATCTATATAGTACCAAAGCAGTCATTAAGTGAAAAAAGTCAGTTAAGAATATGTAATCAATACGTAAATTTTCATGTTTTAGCCTTATCTGACATTCCTTCCCATCCCCCTAACCAGAACAGCCACATTTATGCAATTTTTAAGCAACTGGATAATCAGGCAATATAATATTGTCTCTAACAATATTTTTTGGATATTTTACCAAATAGAATGAGTACATTCAAAGCAAATACCATAGGTCATTATTTTTCCTGTTTGAATTTAAAGAATATTCATAGTCATTTAAATAAAGAGCACAGATAACAAGGTCTTAATATTTTCTTGTTTTCCTGCTTCTTAGTAACAACTTGTTAAACACTTGCACAATATATACCTTTAAAAATGCCATTCTGGAGATGTTAGAGCCAGAGTTCCCCTAGGGAGAAATTTGCCATTTCAAAGATCACTTTTTCCTCATTCTAGACCTATATATTAGGAAATGCAAGGTACTATTCTGAATCTGTTTTTTATCACTTAGAATGGTTTATTTTATTTTATTTTTTTTAGTGGCTTGTTGGTATGGGGATCTAAACTCATGATGCTGGTGTTGTAAATAAAGGCTGTGCTCTAACCAGCTGACCTAACCAGCCAGCCTGTCTCTTGGAATGTTTTTACCAGGCATGTAACATTATACAGCAATAATTAGACTCTTTCCAACTATTTCCTGTGAAAAGCAAGTTTATTTATTCACCAGAGATTTGTCTTGGTGTGAAAGGAAGCCCAAAACCACAATTTAAGCAATTACAGAATGAATTTTGAAATCTCAAAATTCCACTCTAAATGATTTGTTATTGAAGGGAAAAAGTCCTATCTTGCAAATCATCTCTCACAGCAAACTTATATCCAAATGTGCTTAATCTTTTTAGAGTTAGTATTTTTTCTTCACTATTAGGGGCTGACACATCCATACCCAATGAGCATTTCTGAAAAAAAAAAAAAAATCCCAGTTTTTGAGCAGAATGAAAAGGAATTTCTCTTTCTACTAACGAGACAGTTTCTCTTTCCCTGAGCTTCTGAAAACAGCACAGGGTGCAGTCTGCGAGGTGGGACTGATTCCAAATGATGGATGACTCTATGCTTCACAGTTACAGTAAGTCCCAGACTTCCAAAAGCTGACTTAGCAATAACATCTATCAACAGAGAATGTTTCATGGAAAGACAAGGGCCGTGGGTCCCCTTTTCTGGTTATTAAAGAGTTCCACATGAGAAACTGTTGGCAAAAGAAAAAAAAAAAAAAACAAGAAAACGTAGGCACTTTCTTTTCCTGAGATGGAAATTCCATTACTTAAACGATAAGTATAGTTACAGAACAGCCAAAATGATGGTGCTTTAAAAAGCATCAAAAGTGAAGCCAACTCTCTTGGAGAAAGGAAATATGAGGTTGTAATAGTTTAATGTGGCTGCTATAATTGTGTGTGCAAGTGGTTATAGAAAGAGCAGAGGCAGAACAATTCGTAGGAAGTTAAGTTGTGAATTTAAATGAGACAGGACCCCTTGAGCCTAAGCTGTGGTTTGGAATGTGGCACTTTTATCCCACTTCATTAGGCTCTTGAAATATGTCATAATTAATGATGTAAGGCACATTTTACTGAAGAAAATGTCATAATCAGGTGAAAAAAATCAGAGGCAGTTACTTGGATGCAAAATAGTCCACATTTTGAATTTCTGAGCATTTGCAATCAATACAAAGTTAAACACTAAATAACTAAGAACAATTTCTCTAGTGCTAAATAGATAAAATAGAAGCAGAGAAATAAAATGTTCAGAAATTAAATGGGCACTAAATGTTCCTTGACAAATTTGTGCCTACAAATATCCACCAACATAGAATCAGTTGTTATTTCTCTGGAACACTCTGCCCCTAAAATTAGTGGCTAAAACAACTACTTACTACCTGAGTCTCTGGGTTTGTAATTTCGGCTGAGCTCAGCTGGGTGGCGCTTCTGGTCTAGCCTGGGCTTCCTCATGCATGTGTGCTTAGTTCCCAGGTTGACTGGTGGCTGGTGGGTCTAGGATGTTCTCAGATGTGACACTCACTTCAGCTTCAAGCTGTTGAAGATAGTTTGGTTTAAGAGTTGTGCACATGTTAGCTGTACAGAGTTCTGAGTGGAACAGCTGGAACATGCAAAAATTCTGGAAGCCTGGGTTTAAAGGTAGTGTGCTATCTCTTCCCCTGCATGCTCTTGACCAAAGAAAGCCAGCTCAGACTCAAGAGAAGGAAAAGTGGATTGCACTTATTAATGGAAAGAACCACAAAGTCCTATGGCAAAGGGTGTGAATGACAGGGAATGGCAGGTGGTCAGTTTGCAATGTGGTGTACATAGTAAAGAATAGTATTGCTGGGCTATCAGAAATTATGTTTCATCACAAAATAATAAGCACTCCAAGATTAGTGTTTAAATGTCTCTAGAAAGGGAACTGGATGGTTTTCTCAGTTGGTTAGACTGCAGCTTTTGAAGAACAAGGTCAAGGGTTTGGATCCTCATAATGGCCAGCTACCAAAAAAAAAAAAAAAAAAAAAGAAAGAAAGAAAGAAAGAAAAGAAAAGAAGTAATTCTCTCTAGAAAGGACAATATCATTTGACCTTTGGGCTTTCATATTGATGATGATGATAAGAAAAATTGTACTGTATTGGATTAGTGTGCCAATTCACAAACAAAAAAATAGTTTTTTGTGGAACTTTCATGCTATGCATTATAAAATGTACTTACATCCAGAAATGGATAGTAGGAATTGTCAAATAGGGACATTTTATTGGACAGTTATGTAGATTTGTCACTCAACTTTTACTTGACTTAAGCCTCTTTGAGAATGCATACTCACATTTTTAAGGGAAAAGAGTAAAATCAAATTTTATATGTTTAAGTTTCATATCAGTAAAGGGGGGTATGGAAATAGATTTAACTTGATCAATCCAAAGGAGGGAGAGAAGAAAGAAAAAGGACAAAATAAATAGCATGTTAAATGGAAAACAAAAAATAAGTGGGAGAAAATTAGAACAAATATATCAAACATAACAAAAAATATAAATGAGCTAAACTCACCTTTTAAGAGACAGATTTCTCTAAAAGTGAGCAATAACAACAACAACAAATCCAAGGAGATGCAATGAAACATAAAAGCACAAAAGTTTGAAAGTAAGCATTTTTAAAAAAGAGAAAATAAAAATAAAACTAGTGTAGCAATATGTTAGAAAAAAAGATTTCAAGGCAGAAATCTTATGATAAATTATAAGATTTATAACTTAAAGAAAAATGGAACAATTTACCAGGGAAATACAATATTCTTTACCTTATATGAATGTAACAATATTACCCCAAATAGAGAAAGAAATCTGTCATAATTAGATGGGGAAACTGAAAAATCACAATGACAATGAGAAAGGTTTACATTTTTTCTTGAAAGACATCAAATTGATAAACACCCATGGATAATTCTGAGCCCAACACGTAGAGAATACAGGATCTTTTCAAGTCTAGAAGTGGATTTTATAAGACTTGAACAATTTAAATTAACAAGCTCTATCAAATGGTGCTACACAGCACCCTTATTTCAACACACAAGAGAATATTCTTTCTCCAAGCATATATGACACAATTCCATTAAGTGACCACATACCAGGTCAAATAGGTTTATTGCAAATAGTAAGTGTTATTTAGAGCACATTCTGTAACTAAAATGCAAAAAAAAAAAAAAGAAAAAAAGAAAAATTATTTATAAGAAGGTAGTCATTCTTACTCATACATTTGGAAATTAAAAACAGAATTCTAAACAATTCACTAGTCAGATATTTAAAACTATATACCAAATTACAAAATAGCATAGCATCACATGAAAGTACCATTACCCAAAGAGATAACTTGATAGTGGAAAGAAATGTATATGTACAACCTTAAATGCATATTCTAGAAAATAAAAAGAGCTGAAAGTTACGAGTTAAATATTCAACTCAAGAATTTGCAAAGCCACTCTAAGAGTTTTTCGGTAGAGTCTTTAACTTTTTCTGTATACAGGATCATGTCACTGCAAATACAGACAGTTTGACTTCATTCTTTACAATCTGGATGCCCTTTATTTCTTTCCCTTGCCTGATTGCTCTGTCTAGTACTTCCAATACTTTGTTACATAGGATTAGCAAGAGTGGACATCCTTGTCTCATTCCCATTCATCAGGGTGTATAATTTTTGTGATGTGTTGCTGTAACAGTGAACAACAGAATCCAAAAAAGATATCGCAATAAAGCAAATTTTTTAAAAAAGAAATCGATGCAATACAACATAAACATGAAATTTAAAAAAAATTTTTAAAGTAGATAATTGAACCAGAAGATAATTTTTTGAAATGACTCATAAAATATAAACCTCTGGCAAAATTAAGCAAGAAATACAAGAGAGCTGTCACCATAAACAATATTATATACAGACAGGGAGATAAAAATATAGTAGAGATAAACTAACATTCTTAATAGAATAGCAGAGGGAAAAAAAGATTATTCCAATAGATTTAAAAAATGGAAGAATTAGGATGACATTAAATCAAATTTCTTATTGCATTGTCTCAGCTCTGTGCAATTGATATATCTGATTTTTCATAGTAAAAGTGAATGCTATCTGCAGCATCTTTTTTTAATAAATAACCTGCCAGATATTTTAATTATCAACTGACACATAGTTTCTAGCTGGAAACATACTAACAGACTCAAAACAGATACTGTTAATATATTTAGGGACTATTTTTTTTTTAAGTGGAAGTTGTAAAATAATTTCATGGGAAATATGCCAGATCAGGGAATTATGTTTTACTTTGGAAGGATTATAAGACCAATTCTATTGTGAGAATAATTGAGATATGTCTTTGTTTAATCTCTTAAAAATCCTAATGAGAGGTAGATCATTGTATGTCTTTTCTCCAAACTGGCAATATTTCATGTGCTTTAATATGGGTAATAATGATTTAATTATGATGTCACAATCTTACTTTTTTCATGTTGCTTGACATTGTACAAGTGTGCTGACATTGAATCTGTACTCATTTGGTTGATATGCAATTTGTGAAAATAACTATCCTGTCCTTATTTCTCATCATAACTATTATAATTTACATTTTTTCCACAAATTGTAATACTTGGGCATAATAAAGAGTGACAGACTTGCCAAAGATCATTTATCTTAGAAGGTGGCTAGTTCAGGATTAAGCAAGGTCTCCTGACTCTCAGGTTAATGTTCTTTCTACCAAAAGGTTTTCAAACCATTGCTGGTATGAAGAAACATTTATTTTTGCTCCATTTGCCATGGTTTTTGGGGGAAAGGGCATTATGACCCCTTGGCACAGTCCACCCTAAAATCTTCAAAATGTAAATTGTGGGTGTATGAAATATATGATAACTTTGGGGCCCTGTGACCTAAAATCTAAATATGATTCTAATTTTTTCATCCTTGCTATAAAATTCAGTGGTTAACCAAAGTGGTCACTGAGTAAAACTAAGACATGAAACAGTTAACTTCATGAGCAAACCGGACAGCAGCCTTGTTATCAGATGTTGGGTTGGTAGGTAGTGAAAGAAATGTTGAATAAAAGCTATAATGAAAAACTGTTAATGGCATTACTGAAGACATTATCAACAAGGGGAGGTGGATTGGTCAACAAAAATGCGTATCCCTAGGTTAACCAAGTTAAAGGTATGAATGATTCTTTCAGACTTCTTATAAGATACATTAGGTGGCTACCCTTAATACAGGTATTATCTGGGATCCAGTGAATTACCTTGTACATCCAGATGCTGGAGTCTGATAAATGTGGCCAATCCAATTCTTTTCAATATGACACCCCCAAAGAAATATTCTCAAATCCAAAAGGTCATTTGAGCTTACCTCAAATTATATACAAGGGTACTTCCAAAAGCTTGCGGAAAAGCAGAATTAAAAGATAATACCAATCTTTTCGTGAACTTTCTAGAAACCTATCATAGATATATGTAGAAGTAGGTTGAATAACCTTATATTAAAGGAAACAAATGTCATAGGAAGAACACAGCTTCATTTACAAAGTTAAACCTATGTTAGCTAAAAGAATCCTCAAGAAGCAAATTAATTCAGAGCTAGTAGAGAAATTACAGGATTCAATAAACTTCATAATGGCTGAACATTAAAAAAATGGGTGAAAATTTTCTGCAGCAGCAAAACAAAATATAAAATTTTCAATGCAAATGCAATCATGGTTTTAACACATTACTAGGAGATCTTGAGATTTTTCCAAGACATAAAAGAGGAAATGAGATGTTTCTGAAAAGAAATACCTGTTGCTGAGTGAGAGGCAGTTATGAGAAGCCTTATGAGTAATGACAGCAAAGATGGCCTTAAAAATAAATATGTACAATTACTTTCTCCACTCAGAGATGGTGACCAAAGACCCAAGATTAGGTGCAGTGATTCTGCTGCTGTTGTGTGTTGGTTAAAACGGATTTGTTGGGAAATTTCATTCAAACCTGTCACTGCTATTGTAAAGACAAAAACAACCAAGCATGACTTAAATGTGTTGGGCAGGTTTACAAAGTTAGAGAAGACAGAGGATGCATATAAATGTTCTGTTCTGGATTTTCAGAACCTGTAAGCTGGACGCCTACCCATCCTTTCCACTTTCCTTACCATCCACCCTTCTGTTTCTACCACCCCCCATCGTCTTAGGAACAGCTCCTCTCTTTTCGACTTTGACGTCTTACACTGTATGACTCTTCTGCTGCTGTGTAGCAAATTTCTGGAAGGGTAGTCCCTTGGGTTGAATATCCTTCCAAAACTTACTTCCCACTGTAATGGTTGAGGGTGGGAAATCCTATTATGGTAATTGAAAAGTAGGGCCTTGAAGAGGTGATTAGATTCTTAGGACCATGCCATAGAGAAGGGATTAATTATGGGGATGGAGGGAATGTTTCTGAGAGCTTTAAAAGGAGACTGAATGAGATTTTCACTCTCTCTCCTCCACCATTTTTCTACCATGTGAGACCCCTGCATTGCTGTGAGGCTGCCACCAAAGAAGACCCTCACCAGATGTGTTCCCTGGACTTTGGACTTCCCAGCCTCCAAAAGTGTAGGCAATAAATTTTGTTTTCCTTATAAATTTCCCAGTTCCAAGTATTTTCTTATAAGCAACAGAAATAGACTACACATAGAAACTTAAAACAACACATATTTATTTATTTATTTATTTTTACTGATAGTATACATTTTAATTGATTAAAAAAGGTAGACTTACATAGATTTTGTCAAAGCTTAAACAGTACAAACTATTAAAAAGTGAAATGACCATCTTTCTCTAACCTTAGACCCTCTTCTATTTTGCTTCCATCTTTTTAAAAATACTGTACCACAGTATACCTACTATTCTGCATATTGCTTTTCTCACTTAAAATATATCTTAGAGATCTTTCCACACCAACATGAGACGTGAATCTAACAATCTTTTTTGATGGCTACATAGTATTTCATTGTCTATGTGCCTTATTCCATTCTATTTCTTTATTTATTTACTTTTCAATATACATTGTAGTTGATTTTCATGCCCCTTTACATATTTCTCTCCTCACCTTCCCCTCTGCCCCCAAATCATATCTGTTCACTTGGCTTAAATAGTTCAAGCAACTTTTATGGTTATTTTGTCTTCTCCCCCCCCTCCCCTGATTTGCTTCTGTGTTTATGTATTTATTTATTTATTTTTAGCTCCCACAAATAAGTGAGAACATGTGGTATTTTTCTTTCTGTGCCTGGCTTGTTTTACTTAATATGATTTTCTCTAATTCCATCCATGTTGTTGCAAATGGTAGTATTTCATTCTTTTTTATAGCATAGTATTCCATTGTGTAGATATACCACATTTTCCTTATCCAGTCATCAGATGATGGACATTATTTGGGCTGGTTCCAACTCTTGACTATTGTAAGTACAGCTGCAATAAACATTGGAGTACTGGTATCCCTTTGGCATGATGCTTTCCATTCTTCTGGGTATCTTCCCAACAGTGGAATAGCTGGGTCATACGGTAGGTCTATCTGTAATTGTTTGAGGAACCTCCGTACCATTTTCCATAGAGGCTGCACCATTTTGCAGTCCCACCAACAATGTAAAAGGGTTATTTTTTCTCCACAACCTCTCCAGCATTTATCATTATCAGTCTTTTGGATATTAGCCATCCTAACTGGAATGAGATGGTATCTCAAAGTGGCCTTGATTTGCATTTCCCAGATGCTGAGTGAGGTTGAGCATTTTTTCATGTGCCTGCTGGCCATTCAGATATCTTCCTTTGAAAAATGCCTATTCAGCTCCTTTGCCCATTTTTTAATTGGATTATTTGGGTTTTTTTGCTATAAAGTTGTTTATGTTCCTTATATATTCTTGATATTAATCCTTTGTCAGATGTATATTTTGCAAATATTTTCTCCCACTCTGTTGGTTGTCTTTAACTCTGTTGATTGTTTCTTTTCCTGTGCAGAAGCTTTTTAGTTTGATATGATCCCATTTGTTTATTTTTCCTATAGTTGGCTGTGCTTTTTGGATCCTATTCATGAAGTCCGTACCCCCCACTCCTTCTTACTGGAATGTTTCCCCAATGTTTTCTTTAAGGAGTTTTATTGTTTCAGGATATATGTTTAATTCTTTAATCCATTTTGAGTTGATTTTGGTATATGGTGAAAGGTATGGGTCTAATTTCATTCTCCTACATATGAGTATCCAGTTTTCCCAGCACCACTTGTTGAAAAGGCAGTCTCTTTCCCAGTACGTAGATTTGCTGCCTTTGTCAAAGATCAGATGGCTATAGGTGTATGGATTGATTTCTGGGTTCTCTATTCTATTCCATTGATCCGTATGTCTATTTTTATGCCAGTACCATGCTGTTTTGGCTATTATAGCTTTACAATATAATTTAAAATCTGGTAGTGTTATGCCTTCAGCTTTTTTTTTTTTTTTTTGCTCAGGATTGCTTTGGCTATGCATGGTGTTTTGTTGTACCATATAAATGTCTGGATAGTTTTTTCCATTTCAGAGAAAAATGTCCTTGAAATTTTGATGGGGATTGCATTGAATCTGTAGGTCACTTTGGGTAATATGGACATTTTCACCATGTTAATTCTTCCAATCCAAGAGCAAGGGATATCTTTCCATCTTCTTGTGTCCTCTTTAATTTCTCTCAACAGTAGTTTGTAGTTCTCTTCATAGAGATATTTTACATCTTTGGTTGGCTTTATTCCTAAGTATATTATTTTTGGGGTGGCTATGTTTATTTTGGGGGGTGGCTATTGTAAATGGGTAAGCTTTCTTGATTTCTTTTTCTGCATGTTCACTGTTGGAGTATAGAAATGCTACTGAATTTTGTGTGTTGATTTTGTATCCTGCATCTTTGAGGACATCAGTTATCAACTCTAGGAGTTTTTTTATAGTGGCTTTAGGCTGCTCAATATATAGGATCATACCATCCACAAACAGGTACAGCTTGACTTCATCCTTTCCAATCTGTATGACCTTTATTTCCTTCTCTTCTCTGATTGCTCTGGCTAGTCCTTCAAACACTATGTTGAATGTAAGTGGTGAAAGTGGGCATCCTTGTCTAGTATGTTTCAATCTTTTGGAACAGTTTGTAAAGAATTGGTATCAGTTGCTCTTTGATGGTTTGGTAGAACTCTGCAGTGATCCCATCCGGTCCTGGGCTTTTCCTTGTTGGGAGCCTTCTGATAACAGCTTCAATCTGTTTTTTTAGTTATTGGTCTGTTCAGATTATCTATAGCTTCTTGCCCCAGTTTTGGTAGTTTTTGTGTGTCCAGAAATTAATCCATTTCCTCCAGATTTTCAAATTTGTTGGCATATAGTTGTTTATAGTAGTCTCTAGTGATTCCTTGTATTTCTGATGTGTCAGTTGTAATATCACCCTTTTCATTTCTAATTTAGTTATTTGGGTCTTCTCTCTTCTTTTTTTAGTTAATCTTGCTAAAGTTTTGTAGATTTTATTTATATTTTCAAAAAAACAACTTTTTGTTTCGTTGATCTCTTGTATTGTTATTCAGGTTTCTATTTCATTAAGTTCTCCTCTGATCTTAATTGTTCCTTTCCATCTACGTACTTTAGGTTTGGATTGTTCTTGTTTTTCTAGATCTTTAAGGTGAAGTGCTAGGTTGTTTATTTATCATCTTTCCATTCTTCTGAAGTAAGCATTTAATGCAATAAAGTTTCCCCTCAATACTGCTTTTGCAGTATCCCACAGGCTTTGGTACAATGTGTCATTATTTCCATTAGTTTCAAGGAGTTTTTTTATTTCCTGTTTAATTTCTTCTTGGACCCATATGTCATTAAGTAGAATGTTGTTTTATTTCCATGTGTTTGTACAGTTTCCAGAATTTTGTTTCTGTTTATTATTGATTTCCAATTTTAATCCATTCTGATTGGAAAACATACATGGAATAATTTGAATTATTTTAATTTGTTGAGACTTGCTTTGTGACCTAACATGAGGTTATTGGATGGAATGTTCTGTAGATATCTGCCAAGTCCAATACTTCTAAAGTATTGTTTAGATCTTGTGTTTCTCTATTGATTTTTTGCCTAGATGATCTGTCCAGTGAAGAGAGAGGAGTGTTGAGGTCCCCTGCTATTATGGTGTTAGTGTCTATCTCTTTCTTTAGATCTAATAGTGTTTGCTTTATAAATCTGGCTGCTCTGATGTTGGGTGCATATATATTTATGATTGTTATGTCTTCTTGTTGGATAGATCCTTTTATAATTATATAGTGGCCTTTTTTATCTCTTTTTATGGTTTTTGCTTTAAAGTCTTATTTTATCTGATATAAGAATAGCTACTCAGTCTCATTTTTCATTTCTATTTGCATGATATATCTTTTTCCATCCTTTCACTCTTAGTCCATGTGTGTCTTTACAGGTCAAGTTAGTCTCTTGAAGACAGCACATTGTCCATCTTTTTAATCCAGTCAGTCAGTCTGTGTCTTTTGAATGGGGAATTTAATCCCTTTACATTTAGAGGCATTATTGAAAGGTGTTGACTTACTTGTAGCCTTATACTGATTTTTGTTTAGATGTCTTAAGTACCTTTTGTTCCTTTCTAATTTTCTCTTTTCCTTCTGTATTTGTTGGTTTCTTGCGGTGATAGATTTTTTTTCTCTTTTGTGAGTATTTTTGTTTTGTTGGTAGGTATTGTTCTTTCTTGGGGATTCATGGCAGTGATTGTTGTTTTTGTGGTATCAAACCCAGTACTTTTTTGAGAATTTCCTGTAGGGCTGGTCAAGTGGTAGTGAACTCCCATAGTTTTTGTTTGTCAGAGAAATATACTATTTGTCCTTTATTTTGGAAGGATAGCCTTGATGGGTGAAGTATTCTTAGCTGGCAATTTTTTTCCTTTAGTGTTTTGAATATATCATTCCATTCTTTTCTGGCTTTTAGGGTTTCTGATGAAAAGTCTGATGTTATTCTGATTGGGGCTCCCTTATAGGTGACTTGCCACTTCTCTCTTGCAGCTTTTAAGATTCTCTCTTTGTCTTTGAGTTTTGACAGTTTGATTATCACATGCCTTGGAGAGGATCTTTTTGGGTTGAATGTGTTTGGTGATCTTTGGGCATTCTGAATCTGGAGATCTGTGACTTTCCCTATACTTGGGGAGTTTTCTGCTATAATTTCATTGAATATGTTTTTAATGCCATTTCCTTTTTCCTCCCCTTTTGGAATACCCATGATTCAGATCTTTGAGTGCTTAAGGTTATCTGTAGTCTCTCTTAGATTTTCTTCAATTTTTTTAATTCTTTTTTTGTTTTTTTCCTGGTCTGCCTGTGTTAATTAAAACAGCCTGTCTTCAAGGTGAGAAATTCTCTCTTCTCCTTGTTCAAGTCTGCTGGTTAAACTTTGTGTTGTGTTTTTTATTTCATTGAATGAATCCTTCAGCTCCACAAGCTCAGCTACATTGTTTTTCAAGGCATCAATTTCTTTGTACATTTCTTCTTTCAGATCTTGTATATTTTTTCTCATTTCATTGTGTTGTCTAGCTGAGTTTTCTTGTATCTCATTTAGTTTCCTTAGAATTGTTACTCTAAATTCCTTGTCTGTCATTTCAAAGACTTCCTGTTCTATAGAATCTAACTCTTGAAAGTTATTATTTTCCTTTGGTGATGATGTACTTTTTTGATTTTTCATATTTCTGGTATCTTTCCTTTGGTGTTTTGTCACTGTTGCTGGGGGTATCACAGTCCACTCATTTCCCCTGATGACTGGCTCGGATCCTGAAGGGACTGCCACTTCTGGTCAGCAGTAAATAGTCATGGCTGGGGTTCCCCCTGTACCTTCCTGTTCTGAGACAGCTGGCTCAGGTTTTGGGGTCCCCAAGGCTCTCAAGTCTCTCCCAGCAGCAGGGATGGCCTGGGCTGGAAGTCCTTCTCCACCTGCCTTCTCTGGCATGGCTGGCTCGGGGTGTGGGGGCCCTGAGACTCTTAAGTCTCTCTATGCAGTCTGGAGCAACCTGAACTGGGGTCCTACGGCACATGGTTCCTGCCTGTTCCAGTGCAGAACTCAGGTCTTCTGTTGTTGCTCCTAAATAGTTGCAAATTGGTCATTCTATGGGAGAAAGTGACACCAGGAACCGACTACTCTTCCATCTTGAGCAGAACTTCTCCAAAATAACACATATTTATGATCTCACTGCTTCCACTGGTCAGGAGTGAGGAATGTCTTAACTGGGCCCTCTGCCTAAGGTCTCGTAATATTGAAATCAAGGTATTGGCTGGAAACGCCCTCCATGGAAGTTCAAATTTGGAAATGTTGCCTTCAATCTCCTGTAGGTTCCTGGCAAAGTTGATTTACTGGGGTTCCAAGACTGAGATCTCTGTTTCTTTGAACAGTTAGCTGGGGACTGTTCTTAGTTCCCAGAGGCTGCCTTCGGGTCCTTGCCCAGGGGTCACCTCCATTGGGAGTTTACTTTTTAAGACCAGTGAGAGAATCTCAATTATTTTGAATTTCTCTTTCAGGGAAGGCTTGAACCCGTGTTATAGGACTCACATGATTAGGTCAAGGCCACCAAAGATCATCTCAAAGTCATGACTCAAATTCAGCATTACGGACCTTAACCATGTTTTCAAAATCCCTTCACCTTTGGGCAGACCTAGTATAATGTAACTTAGTAAAGACATTGACTAGTCTATTTTATTCCCAGGGCATCCATATCAGGGGGTGAAAATAATAGAGACACTTTTAAAACTTCTGCCTCCCACTGTCCATCCTATGGCCCTCAATGTTTCCTATCACTTCTCAATGCAAAGTTAATCTCCTGCAAGATTCCCAAAAAGGATGCCTCTCTGTAAGTTACTTGTGAGCCCCAAACTCACACTGATCCCCATTTTTTTTCTTTGAATTTGATTCTTCACAAAAAATTGATTCAATTATGTTTGTTTTTTTCACCTTAGCAACTTTGAGGGTGCAAACATTTCTGTGTTTCTCTAGTATATCACAGAAAAACTGAAATTTAGCTAAGTAAAGTTCTGTAGGATTCACAAATCCTTTTGTATCTGCTGGACTATTTTATATGGAAAGTGTGCAAAAATTAAGGGCACATACTGATAATAAACTTCTTTGGAGGTAGATGAAATAACAGAAGAGGTAAGAAAAGGCATAAAACTAAATTATCAAATAATTCAGAATGGGTTAAATGATATAGTCTTAAAATATTACCTTATTCCAATTCATTCTAATAAAATTCTAATAAACATATTAATAATATCAAGAAGAAGGAAAGTTGTGATCTACAGCTAGTCAGGAAAAAATAAGTTCTACTGGTATACAGTACTGCTAGGCATTATAATTACCAATGATTTGTTGTATGTTCTCAAATGGCTAGAAGAGAGGAGCTCAAATGCTCTCATCACAAAAAAAAAAAAAAAATGACAATTTTTTGCATGGTGTAGATGTAATTACCCTGATTTGATCATTATGCATTGTATACATGCATTGAAATATAAACCTGTACCCCAGATATATGTACAATTTGTGTCAATAAATAAATATAAATAAATGAATAAGGAAATTGTGATCTCTGTGAGATGTCTTTCAAGCACTGGAAATTCCTAACTGAGATATTCCAATAGAGAAATACGTTTTTATAAATCTCTTGGGGTGGAGCATTAAAGTTTTTGATATAGATAAAAATCCTCCAAAGAAATTACATTAAGTGAAATAAGCCAGGCACAGAGAGAGAAATACCACGTCCCCACTCATAAGTGGGCGCTCAGAAAGAAAGTCCACAATAAAAAGACCCATAGTTACTAGAGATGGGAAAGGGAGTAATTGGGTAAGGGAAACAAAAAGTGACTATTATTTGTAATGATGAATGTGCTAATAATATTGATTTGATCATCATGTACTATACACAAATACTGATAGTCCACTCTGTACCCCATAAATATGTATAATCAAAAATAAATAAATAACTTTTTTAGGGGAAAGAATAAAGAAAAATCCTCCAAAGGCTTGAATTTCGAGACTCACCAGCACCCTCTGCAGCATGTCCAGATTGACCTGATACATGTGCATTTTCAATGTGCAAGAAAAGCAGCCACATATTTCACAGGGTTCATCACTTTTTCAGTGACAGGAAGACACACTGGGGGCATTAGAGGGAGCTCTTGCCCTGTGCAAAGAGGACACTCAAGAAGCCCTGCACGGCTCTTCTTTCACACTTGCACAAAAATAAACAAATAAATAAATGTATCGGTAAAAATGAAAACAAACCATGATAGTTGGAAAAGTACAGCTACGATTGATTTTTCTTGGTGATTTGATTCACAAGTCCTGGGATGCTGAACTTGGGGACGGTGTGGAGGGTCTGCTTTGCTGAGGGCAGAGCTTGTTTTTAAATGTTAAATGAGCCCGAGTCAGCCACCTAATTAATCTTGCAGGCTCAGCGGGTGCCTTCGAGTTCATTCATTAGCTGCAAGGGTGAAGCCAGAGGCATGTATTCATGCTGAGGCAAAACAAGGGCAGAGACAATAGGAAAGTGTGCAAGGGTCTGTGTATGTCAGAGAGAGATGCTGGAGAGGAAAAAAATTTAGTGAATTCCTATCCTCAAAGGCAAAACAGTATCCATCACCCAGCAGTCCAGTTTTATCATCTTCCAATCAATATTTTTATCTATTCAAATTTTCTGCATGTTGTGCTGACTTTGTTTGCAGATCAGATTCTAGAATATGTGCACCTATGTGTCAAAATGAAACCACATGTTGGGGAAAAGTGCATTGTTGTTAACAGACTCTTCACAGAAAATATTGGTTCTAACCAAGTATTCAAAACTCTAGCAAATGAATACAGATGCACTGATTTTCTTTGTTCTTTTTTATTGTTACAATTGCTGGGGAATTCTCTTGAATAACTTTTTTTACAGCTTTATTGAAATATAATTGATATAGAAAAAAGGCACGTGTTTAATGCGTACGATTTGATGAATTCGGACATGTGCATAAACTGATACCATCACTTGATAATCTCCAAAATCTCCAAAAATAATCTCTGTCATCTCCAAAAATTTCCTTGTGTCTGTTTGATTTGTGTGTGTGTGTGTGTGTTTGTGTGTGTATGTGTTTGTGGTAAAAACACGTAATATGAGACCTGCTTTCTATACAAATTTTGAAGTGTGCTAAACTGCATAATCCCATGTAGAAGAGGTATCTAAAATAGTCAAACTTTTACAAGCAGAAAATAGGATGGTGATTTGTAGAGAAGGGGTGGAGTGGGAAAAGGGAAAATGTTAAATGAGTATGAAGTTTCAGTTCTTTGAGACGGATAAGTTCTAGAGATCTGCTGTACAAAGTAGTGCCCATAGTGAACAATAATATTTTATGTACTCTTGAATAACTTAATAAGTGACTGGTCCTGCTTTTGACCTTGCAAGACATAACAGCAGTAGAAAGCAAAAATCATCTGGCATGGTTTTCAGGCAACTCAACATGCTATTTAAAAGCTTTGGCCATTAATAGGTAGGTGTAAAGCCTTAACCTTTTATGAGAGTGGTTTTAATTCTTTTAAATAAAAACGAGCACATTTTATCACACTTTTGTGCTAAGGCACCTGGATATTCAGAATCCCTTTGATTTTCATCACCTGGTTCATACGAACTGGGAGATTTTTTTTTTAATCCTTCCTGTTACTCTTTGATATCCCAGCTGTGTAGATTTAAAACTCAAAAAAAAAAAAAAAGTTTATTTTTTTCTTACAAGGCATTTATCTTGTTTAAGACAACATCCTGACTTTGGATGCACAGAACCCTGTGGAATGCATTGGTGGATATTCTCATTTCAAGCAAAATCACATTCGATTTTGCTGAAAGCCAGAGGTCTGGATAGTGGTAAGTTGTATCATTTGGTATTAAAGGAACACCGTGAAACAGTCAAAGCCTGATGCGTGTCTTGTCTGTTTACTGTGGAAAGCTGGGAAATTGGCTACAGCAAAACCCCTCCATGTGAAAAATAAGGATTTGAGGTTTCCCAACCATGGAGACAGGACCCATGGTTTTAACTGATCGTTGTGTGGTTATATTTAAGGGCATTGAAGAGTAAATGACAGATGTGGATTTTTCAAATGAATCCAAGCAAGACCAGGTAGAAAGGAAATTTCCAGGAGAAACTCTTTACGTTAAGCTTCTCTTTCTAACAAACTTAAACAAAGAACCGGTTGTACCAACAGGGGTATTTTGTATCCAAAGGTGGAGAAAAGGTCTTAGCACAGTATTCTATCTTCTCTCCGTGTTTGGCTCCTCTGGGTGATGTTAAAACTGGTTATTCAGGAGGAATTTTCTACAACAGGCGATATAGCCCAGGCAAGGTGTTGCAATCACTTATAGTAACAATTTATAGGTCTATATAAAGCTTGACTTCAGGAGCAAGATGCCGTTGAAAATATGTAAACTTCATGGTGCATCAGTACCTGAAAGTGATTTTCATTGGCAAGGCATTTAGCTTATATTTTCCATATACATCCTTCTTTTAAAAACAGGTGTGCATCACCTTTACCTGGCTGTTTTTCACTAGCACACGTGTGCAGTTGAGTCCAGGAAGTTGACCCTCCTATGTCACCCCTCTCTCTGCTTTGTTCTCTGCCATCTTTGGAAGGCGATTCACAATAATAATCGTTTAGGTAGGTAGTCAACTCTTCTGTGAAAAAGAAATGCTGTGAACTAATTGAGTTTCATAGGGGTATGACATATGACCTTTAGGAACTCAAGTATTTGTTTGCAGTAACATATACATGCATATAAACATGTATATTTATATATTATATGTGTGTATATATTAGATATTCAAACACTTGAAATAGGGAATTAGATTCAATATCTACTTAGATTTTTTAATATGCATCTGAATTTTTGGAACAGATAACTGTTTTTTTTTTTTTTTCTTTAAAAACTTATTCTCACACCTGAAGATTGTGAAATCAATCTTTCTTATTAACCTAGCTTAATATACTGTCAATTTCTGATTATATTGACTTACAAGTCATGGAAGAGTTTCTTAACCCAAAAAGACCCAAATACCTTCTGAGTATATATTAGTTTCCTGTCTGTTTTCCCAGTTTCCATTTAGGATTGTTTATTACTATCTTATACATTTAAAAAATATTTTGAAAATAAAACAGTTAACCTCAAAGCCCCCCCTCCTCCCCATTTTCAGGCTGAACAAGTAAAAAGCGTATCAATTTTCCTTGCAACCAGGGGATGGTCTTCTCATGCATGTGAAATCTTAGCCGTGGCTGTCCAAGCCGACTCCAGTGTTTGGGTTTTAATGACCGAACAAGCTCTTTCTTCTGACTAAAAGGATGTGGCAGGGCTGTTCATAAGCAGACCTCCAGCAGCAGGTAAAGCCAAGCACAACCTTGACCTAGAGGATCAAGTTTTCTTCTGACTTTGCAATTGTCAGGGATGCTCTCTTTATGAGACCTCCATGCTGCAGCACACACCCAATTTTGTAACATGTGGTTCTGTTTCCTGCTTAACAGGGGAAGCTCCCACTTGTGCCACTGGCTAACTCTCAACCATGCCTCCTTATTTCTGAAGTATTTAAAATTTGAACTAAAATATTGCTTGACTCTATTTTAATCTGTGATGATATACTGTCGGCCATCTCGAATCCTTTATGAGTGATGTTTGGGCACACGTGATGTTATGATGAAACTACGAGAGCCATAAAGGACCCAGGACAGTGTATGCCAGAAGAGCTCCTGGTTCACGGGATCATATATATATATCTTTTTTATATATTATATATATTTTACATTTAATACAGAATAATACATAATTCTAGACTTAATATATTATGTATCTAATATATATAATGTATATTTTCTACATTTATATTAATAACATGTTTTTTTTGTTTGTTTATATATAATACTTGTGTAACCATATTACAATAATGTATATATGAGGGCACTTCAAAAAGTTCATGGAAAAACAGAATTGAAACATAACACAAATCTTTCCCGGATCTTTTTGAAGAACCCTCATATATGTAGATTACGTAGAAATATATATGTCACATATACAATTAATATATGTGTATATGCATATTATACATGCATACTATGTATGTATATTATATATTATTATACACACATACAATTTATAAAAATTGTGTTATAGATCATATATTACATGTAATTATTTATAATATGTAATATATAGTAACATGTAATATATAATTATGTATTTTGTAATATATGATGATTATATAATATATAATATATGATAATTATATATTATATAATTATATATTATATAATATATGATGATTTTATAATTATACAATATATTAATATATGATAATTATATAACTATATTATATAATATATGATATATGATTATATATGTAATATATAAAATAAAATTATATATATAACACATATAACACAATTGACATACATTTTATTTATATATTTTATTATGTATTTATACTTATATGAGGATAAGTCAAAAAGTTTGTGGAAAAATGGAATTAAAAGATAGTGTGATTCTTTCCATTAATTTTTTGAAATACCTTTGTGTAACTTTGTATACGTGCATGTGCCTATATATATAATTCGTAATGACAGCTCATCTTTCAGACACTGTTGGATGGTGCATTTCCAGCATGACCACGTATGTTATTCTACGTTTTCTGACCACAGTGGAGAATGCAGTCCACAGGCTCCATTTCGGTGAAGATCTGATTGGTCCCGAGGACCCCCTTCATGTTTCCTATCTTTGTGTTAATTGCTCATCGACCCTCTCTCTTGTACAACACGAGTGGGCGTTTTCCATGTTACACTAGTTTTATAAATTGATACCTCCAACAAGATGTTGAAACATTCAAATAATTGCTTAAGCCGTGGTTTACAGGCACAAAGGGCAACGTTGTTGAGATTTAAATGGGCGGCCATCGGGCGGTGCCTCCAGACAGTGGCTCAGAACGTTCACTGCCTGTGCACTGAAGAAGCTCTAAGAGTGGGGGATGGAGCATGGGTGGACCTGGGTGCTCATAACACACATTGCTTCTCTTCTTTATCCTGTATCCAATAATATCAGCTGGATGAAGGAATAGAGAGATGCAGCTTCTCCTTTCACAGAGGTGAGGACTTTGCGAAAAAACAAAAACAACAGACTTGCAGAAGGCCTAGAATTTGAGATGGGAAAATCTCAGGAAGTTTGGACGTGGAGTTTATCACCAGATTTTACAACCTAGTCTTCCATCGTCTACCAAACTGTGCCCCCCACCAAAATAAAATCTACCCTCAATGTCCATTTTTGCTTCCATTTCTTTGCTAGAAAATCCCTCAATTTGAGTTTGTGGGGTGTTTCGATCCGTATGTTCTTCCATGCAACTGTTTGTAGTTAGGGAAGTAGAAATACGTGATTAGAAAAACTAGTCCTCTGGTTAATAACTATGTGCCCTGGGAAAATTGTACAGTTCTACAAATGTATTCCATTATCCGCCCACTTCTCTATTAAGTCAGCAAATGTCTATCTATTTTGCTCTCCAAAGCAATCAGGGTGGTAGTTTCTGGGCTTAAAATGGCAAACCATATAGATTCAATGCTTGACTTCATGGAGTTTCTGATCTTCCAGCAGAAACACACATAGCAACATCAGAGTACACGGAGATAAGAGGTACATTAGGAAAAATAAAAAGTCTTATTCAGGAGCAGGTATAGGATACAGGGTGTAAAGGATTCACCTCCAATGCTAAATATAACAGGATTCCAAAAAACTCAGCAAGCAGGATCAATAATATTTTGATGCAATGTTTAAAAAAAATGCAGAAATTTTCCAGATACACAAATGTCAAATTTAAAAATAAAGACAGGGCAACACAGGGGATAATCACTATTTGTGGTGACAGGCATGCTATAGTATTAATCTGGCCATCACATCTTGGGCACAAGTGGAGATGGTCAGCTTTGAAAACCATGAATATTCATAACCAATAAAGAAAGGAATGAAGTATACATAAAAAGAAAGACAGAATTCATATCACTAATTTTTCCTTATTCCCCAGGCTCCACCGCCCCTCGTGACCACACACCAGTAGCAGTTGCCACTTTTCAGGAAGATCTGGTTTTAATATATTTAATCGGTCTTTTAATCCATTTTCATTCCTCTACTTGAGTTCCATGTGAGCAGCACAGTATTTCACAGGAGGGCAATGGCCGTGTGAAATAGGCTTCTCTACAAAAGTGCATGCTGGGTTCTAAAGAATGTATGGAATTTATGGAATGTAATTCTTTTCTTTAAACCAGGTATCCTAAATCTGACAGCAACTACAAAGGCTTCTCCACCAGCAGAAGCAGCGCTGGCCATCCCTGTAAAAACTTTCAAGGCATCCTAGTCCCTCTTAATGACCAATTGCCCAATTACTATTTCTGGTTGACTTTCTGCCTCTTCTCCAGCCTGTCCTACTTTATTTTTGAGTCCTACCATCTTTCTCAAGACTTCCAGATCTCATGAATTTTTTTCTTTGTCTCTCCTGCTTTTTCTGTCTCTCTACACTTTCTGGAAAATCCTTTATTCTTTTGAGGTTTCCTTCAGGAATCAACACAGAATACTTTCCAATCCAATGGAAAACCTAGAATTCCTATCCTGAAGTTGTCCCCCTTTCCCCACACCCCTAGAAAAGTGAGGTATTCAGCACTGCTTTTGGAGGGTCCACTTTATTAATCTCCTGGGGCTGCCATAACAAGTGACCACAAGCGGGGGCAGGGGGGTCTTAAAATAACAGAAATTTACCTTCTTGCAGTTTGGGGGGCAGGTGTCTGAGATCCAGGTGTGGCAGGGCTGCATTCCTTCCAGAGGCTCCAGGGGAGGATCCTTCCTGCCTTTTCCAGCTCCTGGTGGCTTCAGGCATCCCTGGGCTTGTGGCTGCATCACTCCAGTCTCTGCCTCTGTCTTCATGTGGCTTCTCCTCTGTGTCTGTGTCCCATCCACTTCTTATAAGGATTCCAGTTACTAAATTCAAGACAGTCTCATCTCAAGATCCTTAACTAATTATACCTTCCAAGACCCTATTTCCAAATAAGTTCCCATTCACAGATTTGGTGAACAGGAAGTTTTGTGTAGCTACCATTCAGCCTACCACACCTTATTCATCTCTGGTACCAAAAAGTTTTTTCTACCTGGCTCTTTTTCTGGAAAATACTATTTTGTAGCTGTCTTTGTGTCCATAGCACTAAACACAGTGCCTGGCCGGGAGTTTGACCTCAGTATATGTGTGTTGACTAGATTAATGTAGTTAAGTTTAGAATTGCAATTCTGAAATTGATTTAAAATTAAATTAATTTAGAACTGTATGATATCCTTTAAACTACTTTGAAGTGACTGATAGTTTTGATCTGTCCCATCTCTTGGAGTTTAGAAGCAATGACACCCTGGTACCAGGGAGTGCACCTGGTGCCCAAGTCTTAGTTTCTAATGATAGTGTCCAACTGAAAGGAACGTTGGCATCTTGGAGAAATTGCAAATTCCAAGGCTGATGTAGGGAGAGTACAGTCTGAGTCTGGAATATCTTTTTGTGCCAGAAATTAAGGAACTGCTCAAAAAGATGATCAAGACATCAAAAGGACACATGAACCAGCTTGAAAGAGCTTCCAGTGGCCAAATATGGGACAACTTGAGGAGCAGGATATGCAAGGCAATTACACCTATTGAATAAAATAAGAACTCATGAGTCCATCCTGATCATAGATTGCTCAGTCACTACACAAGGACATAAGTAATTGTGATGGCTGTTCCTTGTTGTAGAATACAAACTAAAAATGTAGAATAATGGCATAGTGTGGAATATACTATAAAGCATATGTATTTCACAGGGCCTGGTTTTCCAAAGTCTTGCAGTTTCAAATATTGACCTTGCAGAGGTTTGGAAATTTTCCTCAGGCTATAAGTCTCTGATAAAGATAAGATAAAGATTTGTGGTTTAAGATAAAGATTTGCAGCACAGCAAGGTTGCTGGGTCAAGGACAGACTAGTTACTGATTGTTATGTAAAGATACTGAGAAATTGCTATAAGAAGGAATGTTTGCTAAGATCAAGCTTGTGTTGTAAGATCACTTAATTGTCTACTGGAATGTCATCTGGCTTGTTTCACTGAAAGTTACCACCCTATATTGTTAAACTATAACCCCACCTATGTCTCTTCCTGTAACTTCCTGGTCTGGAAAATAAATGCAGGAAGAGAACCCCAATTCGGTGTTAATTTTCCCAAGGAAGGGATCCCTCTTGCTGGAGTGTCCCAGGAAAGTTAACCACTTCAGGGCTTCTCACTGCTCAGTAGAGATGGGCTTAGAGTAATCCTTTGCATCTCTGTCACGCAGGAGAAGTGGGATGACAAATCTGTGGGGGGCAAAGCAACACAAAGCAACAGCATAGAATTGAAAAATTCACCATTTTGGATTCATTTTAGTTAGCAGTTGATTCTGTCAAGACTCAGCAAAGGAGGCTAAAGCTGTAGATGCTTGTGGTTTGATGAGGAACAGAACTGCTACATAAGCTCAAAGTATTTGGGGCATGTGAGTTACCAATTAGAAAATGAAAGGTTTTTTCATTTGCAACTATGTAACTACATAGTTACATATTACATAGTTGCAAATGAAAAAAATTACATTGTTACAAAGTGTTGTCCCATTTCTTGCTGCATAGTTAAAAGTGTAGCTATGCAGCTAGAAATGAGACAACACTTTAACTAAGTGACCAAAGTTTGCCCAATTGATGTGGGGAAGAAGGAGAGCAGGTACATCCACATGTGGGTGAACCTGACCTGCATGTCCTCCGGCCTGGATTGCACAACCAAATCCAATCACAGGTAGCAACCAGCAAACCCAGCATTTTGTAGAATAAAGGTCTGCAGATTTGCTAAACAATGTGAGTGTTCTGAATGTCAGGGTACAGGTGAGGAACTGTCCCAGATTAAGGAACAGTGATGATCCATGACAACTGAATGTAAATTGTGGTTCTGCACTGGATCCTGTGGCCCCAAACAGAACAAAACAAAACAAAAATTCTTCAGAAGACATTATTTGGGCAATTGAGAAAATCAGAATATGAGTTCTACATTAGGTAAGATATTAGTTAACATTTAATTTTTTGAATATGGTAATTTTCCTGTGTTTAAGAGAATATCCTCATTCTTGAGAAATAGATACCAAATTATTAATGCGTTAATGGTCTTGTATGTAATCTACTCTCATATAGATCAGAAATTGTATGTGTGTGAATTACATAACATATACATTTACATATATACATACATAATATATATATATATTTGCCGATACAATGACAGATTAATAATACAACCCTTAAAAATGTTAAAAACTGGTGAATGTAGGCAAAATGTGTTTAGGAATTTTTTGTAATAGACTTGCAATTTTTCTTTACATGTGAACTTATTTCTAAATTTAAAAAAGTTCAAATAAGTTTTGAAAACTTATTTTGGGAGTGGCCAATTTATCATAGGTAAGATTCTTTAGTTCAGGGGTTCTCAGCCTTTGTCTACAAGGATAGTAAACTTTTAAGGATTTGTGGGACATACCATTTTTTTGAAACAACTACTTAATTTTGATGTTATACTGTGAAAGTAGCCATAGACTATACATAAACGAATGGGCATACATAGCTATGTGCCCATAAAACTAGGTGTATGAACACTGGAGGTTGAATTTTGTATAATTTTTACATGCCACACAGTAGTATTCTTTTTTTGACATTATTAACCTATAAAAAAAAGTAAAATTTTTCTTAGCTCATGGACCTTATTAGAAGCAAGCAGTGGGCTATATTTGGGCAATGGGCTATCGTTTACTGATCCAGGAGCTTTCAGAGATGAAAGGAAACATTTTTAGAATAATTTTTATTTATTGAATTTTTAAAAGTCTGCTTATTTTATTATTATTTGTATTACTAGGGCTGGGGATGACGTGCTCTAGAGGACGTTTAATAAGCTGCCATCTTTATCTGCTTGCTCTCTGATCCCGCACTTGTAAATATGTAACTATTACATAGTCACAAATAAAAAATACATTGTTACAGAGTGTTGCCCCATAGTTACAAATAAAGAATACATTGTTACAAAGTATTGTCCCATTTCTCATGCATAACAGAACAGATAACTTTTTCCCTTTATCAGCAAGAGCTCTATCCTAATGAAATTATAACTCTCATCACTGCAGCTTTGTGTTGGTCAGTTATTACTGCCTTTCATTTCCAGCTTATAAAACTAGATGCTTGTAAATGTCAAGACCACCATTGCTTCTCAGAGCATAACTAGTTAAGCACACATGGATAATAAAATTCTCAGTCATGCCAAGTGACCTCTGTATCAAATTGCTCCTTGGTCTCTTATGGCCCCTTGGAAATAGAATTTCTGCATATACCAGAAAAGTCATGTAAGTTATGCATCTGAGTGTGACTTGGAGACTTCTGTTTTAACAATAGGTGGTGAACAATATGTGTGGCAAGAGAAGGAATCAGAGGTGCTAACAGCAATGGGTGCAAATGAATTTCCACGAGGTCTTTTCTCTTTCCTGGCTTAGGGCTTCATTCATATCTGCTTACTGACGATGCTTATGGGCTTGTGTGGTCTTGCAGTTCCCTTAGGATCTGCACAAGCTCCTGAGGAGCAAACATACTGTATTTCTCTATATCTTGAGTTTTCAATAAAAATGCACTTCATGGTTTAAAACAACTCTTTGCCACCTGCCCTTCCTTCAGGAATTAAACCCATTACCCAACAGAGCTGAGGTGGCTCCTTACCTTGCTACAGTGAAGCTGTTTTTCCTTTTACAGGTGTGGGCTGGTGGTTCATTTTCTCCTCTCAAAACGTCTCCATCACCGTTCTATGTCAGAAATATAAAAAAAAAGATTAATGGAGAATCGAGCTTCAAAAGAAAAATGTTTATGGACACCATTTCTTCCTTAATGAAATTGTCAAAATTGTGTGCAGTTCTTTCACCGATGCAGCAAATAAGCCATTTGTATTATTTTACTTTTAATTGTATTTATTTTGAATCCTTTTCTGAATCAATAGCTTGATAAAGAAACTCACAGCAGGATGCTATTTAGACATAAAGCAGAGAGATGCAGGTCATTTGATATCAATTTACGGCAATATGAAAATTAATAGTCTAGAATATTTAATGTGTTTACATTATTTGTAATTATTTCCTAGAAACTGTGAGCACTCATCTCTTTTGGTAAATTTATGACATGAAAATATATATCCAAATATAGACAAGTATGATTTATATGAGAGAACAGAACTGTAGATGTTACCGAGGGGTTAATTAAAAGTTATTTCGATTTTGTCTTTATTAATGCCGCCATTTATGATTGATTTCCCATGGAATATTTCCCTTTTCATTTTATCAGTGTGGCTTTATGAGTAATAATACCTTTCATCCTCTTAGGAAACAGCCATTAGAGAAAGATGGGGCATAGGTACCTGGCACCTGAAATAGGGGAGTTATCCGGAGATCAAAAATTAGCTGTTTCATTTGTGAACTGCTTTGTTGAAAACAGATTCAGCTCAAAATATGAAGTTTGCCTCATAAAATAAATTATTTCAGATACAAGCTATACATTTATGGCATTTCCTCTTTAAATAAATGAACTGCGAAAGGATAAGAAAGATAAGCTACTTGAAATGAAGATATCTTTTGAGCTCTTTCTGTATTTCTTAACTGTCGAGAGGCCAAGATTCGTTTGGCATTGGAGGGGTGGGATTTCTCTTTTCTTTGTGCCATCTCTAGTTTCCTAAGGCAGGTGTCATCGACAGGAGAGAAATGACTTCTGAAGATGGATTCTTCTCTGGTTTCCTGGAGGTGGGTCGCCACAGAGAATTCCATTCACTACTGCAGTCCTACAATCCAATCACCTCTTCAAGGCTCCACCTTTCAATCACATAATAGGATTTCTCACCCTCATGACAGTCACAGTGGGGGCCAAGTTTTTAATAAATAAAACTTGGGGGACACAATTCATGCTTCCAGGGACTTTGGAGAGGGCATAATTCAACGTACTACACACTCCTTCCCTCTTTTTCTTTTCCTTTTAAATAACAGTTTTATTGAAATATAATTTACATGCCCTAAAATTCACCTTTTAAAAGTGTACAATTAACTGGGTTTTAGTGTATTCAGAGTTGTGAGCTCAGCACTACTGTCTGATTCCAGAACATTTTCATCACCTCCAGAAGAAATCCCATACCCATTAGCAGGGAGGAGGTTTGCCCAGGAAATATGAAGAGAAACACCCTCCCCAACAGAGAAAACAGCTGGAGTAAAAGAACATGCCATGAGCTTTCTTAAAATGCTGCTGGGACGGCAGACAGCGTGTTCAGGGTGCCCAGCGAGGTTTCAGACATTCCAAGCTTTAGACTGGAATTATTAAAGTGCTCTAGAGAGAATGAACAATGTCTCCCATGTGAACACATAAAATCCACATGAATAGGTAATATTATATAGACATATCAGAAAATAATTTAGTCCATCATAACTACATTAATTATCAATTATGTGTGATGAAGATAATGACACTCCATCAGGTCTGTTCAAATTCGTTTTTCTTTTGGTCATTAGGTATATTTCATTAGGGTTGTACAGTCTAATGGTGAAACATTAAAGTAACATGGAATATTTTCCTTCTGTGTGGTTATGCGGACATTGGCAAACAAAATTAGGCTCATTCATTTTATTTCACTTTCAGTTTTAAGGATTGCTTGCTTTCTTAATTGAACTTTTTAAAGTATTACTTTGAGATCACTGTAGAGTCACATTCAGGTGTAATAAATGATACATAAAAATCTCCTGTACCCTTTACCCAGTTTTTCTCAATGGTAACATTTTGCACAACTATGTCACAATATCACACTATCACAACTATCTTTTCAATATCACAGGAAATTTACATTGATACAATTCACTGACTTTATTCAGAGTTCATGAGCATTACATTTACTCACTTATACATGTTCATGTGTCTTTATCTCCTGATGATTTTAATACATGTAGGCTCATGTTATTACCATTATAATCAAGAAACAGAACAGTTGAATCACAAGGACCCACCCCAATTGCTTGCTGTGTTTTTAATGCTATTCCTTTATGTACTTGTCAAAATAGCCACCTGCCCCAGTATTGTAGTTTTACAGGTCAAACAAATATGGGAATTGACTCCTTTAATTTGAAAGAAATTGCACATCCCTGAATTCAAGTAGCACATTTCCCAGTTATGCTTGGTATTTCATAAATTGTTAAGCATTCCATGTTCAGTTGAATCCAGGAAGTATTTATTCAGCATTTTTTGTAGACAAGTTCTATGCTGGGAATTGTGCAAGACAGACTTAACAAACTCAAAGAACTGAAAATATAACTGAGAAGATAAAACTCACTTGTGTGAAACTGTAAACAATTCAGCAATGAAGGGACCATCATCATTAGCAATAACAATAAAGAGCAGTATTCTTATGATGTATCTATGTGCTATGTTTCAATCCTGTCAAGCAGTTAAAACATAATGTACTTACCTGTGTTTATCCATCAAATATGAATGAAGAACTGGTTGAATTTGAGGCAAGGGGTGACAGATGTCAGAGAGAATAAAATAGAAAGGCAGTAAATAGAAAACAAATTCTGCTTCCCCCCCCCCCAAAAAAAAGACCACAAATGAAACACTGGCTGACAGGTATAAGAATAGTACAAATGAACATTCCTAGAGAGCATTAAAATGTTTACAAGTAACTTTGACATCATCTTTAAAACTTAATACTATTAACAGCCTAAGAATAAAAAAGGAAAAAACAAAGTAAAAAAGTCTGATGTTATTATCCTCAGTCTGGAAATGAGGAAACTAAAGGAGGTTGGCAGGTGTACCCGTTAGCTATGTCTGCATAACCAACAGCAGTAAAAATGAGTGGCTTAAAATAACAACAATTTATCATAACTCAGGAGTCCATCTATGGGTCAGCCGTGCTGGGATGAGCTGCTTTTGATCATGACTCTATGTTTTAATGTATTTAAAATTTATTTATGTTACTGACACATTGTAATTGTACATGTCAATGGGATACAATTTGTTTTTTCAATGCATGTATGTGTTGTGTAATGATCAAATCAGGGTATACAGCATATCTACCCCGTCAATCATTTATCATGTCTGTGTGGTGAGAACATTCAAAAGCCTCTCTTCTAGTTATTTTGTAACATACAACACTTTATTGTTAATCATTGTCACCCTGCTGTGCAAGAGAACACCAGTCTTATTTTTCCTGTCTAATTGTAAAGCTGTGCCCATTGACCAAACTTTCTCTGTCTTCCTGTATTAGTCTGTTTCTGTTGTTTGTCACAAAATGGACATAACTGGGTAATTTGTAAGAAAGTGAAATTTATTGCTTACAGCTTCAGAAGCCAGGAAGTCCAAAGTCCAGGGAGCACATATGGTGAGGGTCTTCGTTGGAGGTGGCTTTACAGCAATGCAGGGGTCTCACATGGCAGAAAGTTGTGGAGCAGAGAGAGATATAGAGACTCTCCTGTGCTTTCTTTTTAAAGCCCTCAGAACCACGCTCCTGACCACCATTATTAATCCATTCACTATGGCATGGTCCTACAATCCAATCACCTCTTCAAGGCCCCACCTTTCAATTACCATAATAGGATTTCCCACCCTCAACAGTTACATTGGGAATTAAGCTGCTAATATATGGACTTTGGGGGACACAATTCAATCATTGCACAGCTATTCCCCCCACCCCCCACCCCTCTCCAGTCTCTGCTAACCACTTTTCTACTCTCTGCTGTATAATATCAACTCTTTTTATTTTTAGATTCACATAGGACTGAGATCATGAGGTATTTGTCTTTTCGTGTCTGGCTTATTTTATGCAACATAATGACCTCCAGATCCATTCATGCTGTAAACGACAGGATTTCTTGCTTTTTTTTTTCTGGCTGAATAGTATTCCACTGTGTACATATGCCACATTTTCTTTATCTTTTCATCCATTGTTGGACACTTGGGTTGATTCCATACCTTGGCTATTGTGAACAGTGCTGCGATGAACATGGGGGTGCAGACATCTCTTTGACATACAGACTTCATTTCCTTTGGGTATGGGTCATTCTGTTTCCCTTGCTTATAATGGAATACCTGAAACTGGGTAATTTATAAAGAAATAAAATTTATTTCTTACAGTTTTAGAGGCTGAGAAGTCCAAAGTCCAGGCAACACACCTGGTGAAGGCTTTGTTCTTGGTGATGAGACCTACAATGAACAGAGTGTCACCTGGTGAGAATGGGCTGGGCAAGAGACAGCTGACCTGCTCACTTGCCCTCCTTATAAAGCTATCAGAACCATACCCATGACTCCATGAATGGATCCATCCATACAAGAGAACATAGTCCTCACGATCTAATCACCTCTCAAAGTCCACACCTCTCAATTACCATAATAGGATTTCCCATCCTCTTACTCTCTTAGTGGGGATTAAGTTTCAATGAGCTTTGGGGGGGGATAATCAATCCACAGCAGGGTATACACCCAATAGTGAGATCATTGAATTTTTAATTTTCTTAGGTACCTCCATACTGTTTTCCATACTGGCTGTACTAATTTAAAAAACATATTTTGAAAAATCACACATTTGTGGTGAGCTAGCAGTTAAGCTGGGCTTGGCTGGTCTCAGATGGCTGTACCTGTGAGTTTCTTTTGGGAGTCGTGAGAGTATTCACTGGTCCATTTCCAAAGAGAGAACAGAGAAATGTAAGATCTCTTCACACTTGGCTTGAAACAGGCATAACATCACAACTGTCTTGGCCAAAGCAAGAACAATGAAAGCCCAGGTTGAAGGAGTTGGGAAATAGACTCCACCTTTCAATAGGAAGAGCTGCAAATTCACATTTTAAAGAATGTGAAAACAAGGATGGATGCAGAATTAGGGAAACAAGCAAACAATCAAACAAAAAGCCCCAAACAACTATATTGAGATATAATTCACATAGCATGCAATGTGCCCCTTTAAAGTGAATGAGTTATTCTTAGAATATGGAGAAGGTTATACAACTATCACCACTGTTTAATTTTAGGACATTTTTACTCCCGAAGAATCTTTGTACCCATTAAAGCAATCACTCCTGATTCTCCCCCATCTTCAGGCCCTGGCAACTGCTAATCTATTTTTTGACTTTATGGACTTACCTATCTTGGGTATTCCATATAAATAGAATCCTACAATATGTAGCCTTTTGTGTCTGGCATCTTTCACTGAGCATGATGTGTTCAAGGTTCATCCACATTGCAGCAGGCGTCAGTGCCTCATTCCTTTTCATGGCTGAGTAATAGTCCACTGAGTGGATGGACCACATTCTCTTTATCCACCCATCTGTTGATGGATACTTGGGTTGTGTCTACCCTTTGGTACTGTAAATAATGCTGATCACCAGTAATGCACCCTGTTCCTTTAAATTATCGCTCTGTGATTCTTGTCTGTCCACCAGGAGGGACAGTACAGAAAGTCCACTACATGATCCTAGTGTTTCAGCCAGATGGAGCTGGTGCTTGCTGTGGGAAAGGGAGGGGTCTGCCCATACTCCAGGGGAAACAGCTCAGCATGACTCACCTCTACTCTTTGACCTCTCAAGAGACCCTTCAGAGGCCCATGTCCTCATGCTGGCCATGAAGCCCTCATTTTATCAGATGATGGAGAGAGTCCAGCAGGCCAGGGAGGAACACCAGCAGATGCACAGCCCTGTTCCCCTGCAGCTGGACATGTTAGGCAACACCTGGAGACCATGGCTCCAGCCCTGCTGTGGCCCTTTCTGCCTGTGCTGGTGTGACAGGGAAGATAGCCAGCAATAAATGTCTGTGAGGGACAGCTGGGTCTCTGATCCCTGGATTGAAATAAACCTTCACAGTGAAGTTAATCCCTATTTGTGTAGGGCTTAATAGTTTCACTCCATCAAAAGAGAAAGAGTCAAGAAAAGTGCTTCATTTTTCATGGCTGCATAATATTCCACTGTATGGATATGCCATGTGTTGTTTATCCATTCAATGCTTGATGGACTCTGTGGTTGTTATGAATTTTTGGCTATTGTGATGAATTCTGCTATGAACATCCATGCCCATGTTTTTGCATGGATGAATACTTTCATTTCTCTTTGGGATATAATTATGAGTGGAATTGCTGGGTCGTAAGGTAACTCTATTTTTAACATGTTGAGGAACCACCAAATGTGTTCCAAAGCAGGTGCACCACTTTGTTTTCAAGAATTGGGATGTATTTGCCTTGAGTCTGTCACATCAAGTTGCACAACTGCAGTTTAATTGGGATGTGAATGTAGGTCACTGTATCCTTTGGCTGGTGCTTCTTGCTGTGTAACCTGCTTCTCTTAAAGCTAAAGAGCTTGTGCATTTACTTGTCAAGTACAGACAGTAATTGAGCTGTCAGCACATCCCACAGCATTAACTGAGAATCAGAGAAATCCTGAATCACTTTGATGTGGAGATTCATGGGGACATGTGAGGGACCAGTGGCCCAGAAAGCTATTATCCTATTTGCAATTTTGCTTGCATGTAGATAAAAGCCATTCCTTGCCCATTTATCTAGTCCTGGCTTCTCTGCTTCAGCCCTGACAGGATGCAAGATTGTTGAGCCTTTGTCCCCTCCCTCCTTCGTCAAGATGTAGCAAGAGCTCAGGAAAGAACATTGCACCCAAGTGGGGCCGATGCTGCTTTGTTAAATTCCCAAGAGGGTGAAACTTGAAAGCCCAGTGGACTAGTGGGATTGCACACATCAGGATTAGGGGTGAAGATTTTTGTAGTAGCCTTGTCGTGGACATACCATAGTGTGATCCCTAAGGAATCCCCTGTGTCTAGCACTCTCCTTTGGAGTGAGGCAGAACCTATGATTTTCTTCTTAGCAATAGCATTTGGCAGTGCTGATGGGGTGTTACTTTAATTTTTCAAATTTTTTTTTATTGAAATATATTGATTGCACATATTCATGGGTGCAGTCTTTTATCTCAATACATACACAATGTAACGTGTGATGATCCATTCAGGGCGATCTGCATATGCATCCTTGCAAAACCCAATCATTTTTTGATGTGCACATTTGGCCTCCTCTCTTCTAGTCTTTTGGTTACATGCAGTAAGTCATTGTTAACTATACATTCCTGGGTAAACTGTACACTGATAGGGTTTATTTTTACTATCTTGTTGTAAATTTGTGTCCATGAATCAGCCTCTCACTTTCCCTCTCCTCTGAGGAGATGCAGTATTTCTCTTTCTGTGCCTGGCTTATTTCACTTAACATCATTTTCTCTGAGCTCATCCATGTTGCTACAAATGGCAGAATTTCACTTTTTTTGATGGCTAAGTAGTATTCCATTCTGTAGATATACCACATTTTCCTTACCCAATCATCTGCTGATGGACATTTAGGTTGGTTCCACATCTTGGCTATTGTGAATAGAGCTGTGATAAACATGGGAGTGTAGGTGTGTTGCTTTGCCTTCCATGGATTTGTCACCCTTTTTCCCCTGGGTGGCAGAGCCACCAAAGATTACTCAAAGCCCATCTCTTCTGTGCAGTGAGAAGCCCCCGAAAGGGGTTAATCTCCTGGAACCCTCAAGATAGAGGCATTCCTTCCATTTGGGAAATTAACCCTGAATTGGAGTTCTCTTCCTGCATTTATTCTCCAGAGCAGGAAGTTACAGGAAGACAGCATAGGAGTACAGTTTAACAAGTTTAACAATAGAAGCTGGTAGTATTCAGTAAGTCAAGCAAGGCAAACTTCTGTAATGCAATTTGCAACAAAAGCTTGAGTTTAGCAAACATTCTCTTCTTACAGTAATTTCCCAGTAACTTTACATATCAATCAGTAACCTGGCTGTCTTTGAGCCAGCAACCTTACTGTGTTATGATTCTTTATCTTACAACAGAGACTATATAGCGTTGGGAAAATTTCCTGTCCTTTGCAAGGTCAATATTTGAAACTGCAAGGCTTTGGAAAACCAGGCCCTGTGAAGTACATTTGTTTAATGCATACTTCACACAGGTGCCCCTTCAAACTTGATGATTTCTATTCCTGTGGATATATACCCAGTGGTGGGATTGCTGGATCACATGGCAGTTCTATCTGTAATTGCTTGAGAAGGATGTCATGTTATTGATAGGGTTACATTATATGGCAAATATGTGATCTCATATCACACCTTGGATTTATATATCAGAGGTATAATCGGTTAGTTTTGAAATAAGCAAAAGGTGCATTGTCCTGGGTGAGCCTGACCTAAATCAGGTGAGTCATTTAAAAGCAGGTTCAGGGTTTTCTTGAAGGCAAAGACTCAATGTAGCAGATGCTTTATGTCTGCTGCTGCTGCTAGCATTGAAAAAACAGGCTGCCATGGACTCTCCAGCTTCAAGGAAACATATTCTGCTGGGGACTTGAAGGAACGTGGAAGAAGATTTTTTCCTAGTTTAGTCTCCTGATAAGAATGCAGACCAGTGATCACTTTGACTTTAGCCATGTGAGACCCTGTGCAGAGAATTCAGCTAAGCTGTGCTCAGACTTCTGACCACCATAAACCATGAACTAATAACCAAGTGTAGTTTTAAGCTACTATTTTGCATAATTTGTTACATGGCGTAGAAGACAAAGACACATGCAGAGAACAGAGTACAAGAAATTAGAGAAATAGCAAGTCCATTTTTGGAGTGTAGGAATTCTTAGGTGCACGTTGGCCATAAGCTTGTAGAATTCCCCAGAGGAATTAGGCTCCAGTTGTCTACACTGGGCATTTTCTTTATACCATATCCTACATTGGTTGCCTTCCTTTTCCCCATTCCTGTGGATTGAACTGTGTCTTTCAAAATCCATGCCCAGCTAGAAACTCTGAATGGGACCTTATTTAGAAATAGAATCTCTGCAGTTCCAGTTAGTTAAGATGAGGTCCTACTAGATTGGGGTGGGCAATAACCCAATGACAAGTGTCCTTGTAAGAGACAGGATAGGAGACACAGACACAGAGGAGAAGGCATGTGAAAACAGAGGCAGAGACTGGAGTGATTCGACCACAAGCCCAGAGGTGCCTGGAGCCACCAGGAGCTGGAAGAGGCAGGAAGGATCCTCTCCTGGAGCCTCTGGAGGGAGCACAGCTCTGCCACACCTGGACCTTAGACTCTGGTCTCAGAACAGGGAGAGGATAAATCTCTGTTGTTTTAAGCCATCAAGTTTGTGAAATTTTGTTACAGCAGCCACAGAACATTATCCTGCTGGTGTTTTTGGTCTTTCCTTCTGAAATAATGACTTATTCTAGAAACTTTGTCTCAGGTGTACTTATGTATTCCCACCCCCCATCCTTCTTCCTTCTACCCAGAGCTTTCCCAAATTGTAACATGCTCAGGAAACAGGTGGCAGTCTCTGGCCCTGATGACCTAAAGCAGAAGGTCTCTGAGAAATAAGACTGAGAAATGATCCTGGCTGGTACTGCAGAATCAATCAAGTCCTGGTCCATGAAGTGGCACAGGAAGAACGTCTTTATTCTTTTGGCATCCTAATTTACTTTGTTAAGACATGTGTCTTTCAGTATGCTTTCAGTAGCATTGTGTTACCTGGAAATTTGCATTACTGTCTTTTTCCATCATCTCCCAGGTTACCACAGATCACCAGAGAACCAGCCTTTGGGTTTAGGTCAATAGAAAATGCTGTGGGATCACCCTCAAATGCTCAGAACTTGTCGGTGCTGTGTTGAGCGTGAGGAAGCCAATTTAATTTCCAGCACCATTTAGATCTTAATTCTGAATGACAAGCAGGTGGGCTGTCAATGTAGAGATAAGAGCAATGCGACAGCATATGGCCTTGCTTCCTGTACAGGATTAAAACAGAGAGTTGGGGCAGAGCAGAATTTGGCTGCCCATGCTCCTGGAATGAACACGTTTAAGTGTTCACACAGCATGAGGGAACAACAGTGCCATATGCATAGATTGCTTTGTTTGTGCATTCTGCATGATGCATGAGGATGTTTAACACAGTTAGCCTGATTGTTGGAAAATGAGAAAGGAATCAAGTGGATATCATAAAACCCATTTGCAGTCTGCTCTCACGGGGAATCTGTCTGAGACCTGTCTGTACACATTTTGGGGTATCTAGCTCAAGCCCATAAACATGCCATACAACTGCCATGAAAGTCTGGATCCTACCTGCCTGCAGAGAATGGGATTTCCGTTTGGAAGACGTGGTGGTTACCCCTTTTTTCTATCTTCCCAGCTGAGGAAGCTTTTCTTTTGACCTTCCTCACTTTTTGAATTGCCAATCCTGTCAACGAGCCTGGGCCAAGTGGAAACAAAAGGTAGGTTAATGAAAGATGTGAAAATACAGAGAGGCCCTACTGTTTTAGCACTGATGGGGATCTTTCTAGAATGTTCTTTTTCTCCTGTGGACCTTTGAAAGAAAGACGCCTCTTATCCCTAGCCAGTGAGCTAAGAGAAGTTTTTGTGTTGAAGGCATTGTATTGGTCTGTTTCTGTTGCTTATATAAAAAAAAAATACCTAGAACTGGGTGATGTATAAAGAAAATGAAATTTACTGCTTACAGCTTTATAGGCTGGGAAGTCCAAGGTCCAGGGAATGCATCCAGTGAGGGTCTTCTTTGGTGGTGGCTTACAGCAATGCAGGGGTCCCACATGGCAGAAAATGCTGGAACAGAGAGAGAGAAACTCTTATGTGTTCTTCTTTTAGAGCCCTCAGAACCACACCCCTGAGCACCATTTTTAATCCATTCAATATGGTACCATCCTACAATCTAATCACCTCTTCAAGGCTCCACCTTTCAATTACTGTAATAGGATTTTCTACCCTCTTAACACTGTCACAATGGAGGACAAGTTTCCAATACTTGGAACTTTGGGGGACATGATTTAAGCTTCAATGAGTTTGGGGGGATATTCAACCCAAAGCAGACTCCCTTGAACATACCATTGATGCTGAGAAAACCAACACAATGAGAACAACATTTCCTAAATTAGGCCGTGAAGCACTTAGACACGTTTATTCAAAAACTGCGATTCCAAAACTTTAGTCCCTACAATACCTTACAAGTCTTCTTAAAAAACTTTTTTAAGACTGATGCCACCTCAACTTCTGCTTTTGCCAAAAGAAAACTCTTATTTTTATTTATAATAAATATTTATTTATTTGTTTATCATTTTACTTGTACATATTCATGGGTACAATGTATTTTCTTCAGTATATGCATATGCTGTTCAGTGATTCACGTAGGATGGATAGTATCTTCATCACCTAAACATTTATCTTTTCTTTATGTTGATTGCATCCATTACCTCTTTTGCAGGTATTTAGAAAAATGCAATACAATAGTATTAGCCATATTCAGCCTAGAACATCAGAACCTATTGTTTCTATCTACCTGTAACATTGTATCCTTAGTTCACCTCTTCCCCTCCACCCCCTGTTTTTCCTTCCCAGCCTCTGGTAACAGTTATTCTACTCTCTACTTCTATGAAAACTGCTTTTCTTTTATTATTTTTAGAGTACATGCATGAGCAAGACTACGTGGTGTTTCTCTTTCTGCACCTGGCTTACTTCTCTTAACATGATGGTCTCTAGCTCCTTCCATGTTGCAATAAATAACAGGATTTCATTTAAAAAATGGCTGGATAGTATTTTGTTGTGTTTACATACCACATTTTTAAAAATCCATTTTTCCATTGATAGACATTTAGGTTGATTCAGTCTCTTGGTTATAATGGATAATGCTGCCATGAACATAGGGGTGGGTGCAGGTGTCTCTTTCCTATATTGATTGCTGAAAGAAAGTTCCGAGTCATTCTCTCATTGTTGGAGAGGTGGTGGAGGCAATCTAGGACATTGTCATTGATGTGACCTTCAGAATGGAGATTCCTCATTAAAGAGGTGATTTGATAATAGTTAGTGAGTTGCTTGTGTATCAACCAGGGTTGTCTCATGAAACTGTCCACGGTACCCACTCACCACTGTGAGAAACATTCCACAGGGGCTCTAGTTCCATCAGGGGACCAATAGATGGACTGGCAATTCCCACACCTTACTTCTACCCCAAGATACTGAAATGGAATAAGGTAAGTGTGTTGCCAGGGTACAACATAGCACAATGAAGGTCTGAAAGTCAAAAATGCCCTATTTGTTGTGGAAAGTAAAAAAGACTTTAGGAAATAGACAAAGCTTGAAATGGGTACAGAAGTGTCATTAGGATTTTGACAGATTAAAAAAGTAAGCGTATTTCTGGCAAAGCTAGGAATAAACCAGATTTAGATTTGTTAAATTAGGCAAATCTTTTAGAAAAAAGCAAAAATACAGCTGGCTGGTTAGCTCTCAGCTGGTTAGAGCATGGTGCTGACAATACTATGGTCTGGAAAAGGCAACAAAAATCTACATTGGGGAAAAGGTTGCCTCTTCAGCAAGTGGTGCTGGGAAAATTGAATATCCATATACAGAAGAATGAAACTAGATATGCACCTTTTACCATATACTGAAATCAACTCAAAATGGATTAAACTTAAGTATAAGACCTGAAACTATAAAATTACTAAGGGAAAACATAGGTGAAACACTTCAGCAACTAGGTCTGGGCACAGACTTTATGAACATGAGTCCCAAAGCACAAGCAACAAAACAATCAACAGAGTGAAACAACAACCTACAGAGTGAGAGAAAATTTTTGCTAACTATGCATCGAACAAGGGGTTTATATCCAGAATATACAAGGAACTCAAGCATTTATGCAGTAAAAAAACAAATAACCCAGTTAAAAAATGGGCAAAGGAGCTGAATAGACATTTTTCAAAGGAAGACATATAAATAGCCAGCAGGTATGTGTGGATCAGAAATGCTATTAGTATTTCGTCAATGCACTGTTTCCTTCTCTCTATTTATTTTTATTATTACTTTGGCATACACATTTGTGCACTTTTTATTATTTTTTTACTTTTTTTCATTTAACAAATAATTTTAGATTTACAAAAAGTTGCAAAAATGACACACAGAATTCTTGTATTTCCTTTCCTTTCTTTCCCCACATGGTACTGTCTCAACAACAGGAGAATTATGGAAACCAGGAAATCAACATTGCTGTCACATTGTGAACTAATCTACAGGTATTCAAACTTCTCTGACATCATTTTTCTATTCCAGTGACCTTTTTGAAGATTACATGCTCAGTCATTTTGTAGAGTATCTATCCATTTGTGTTTAATTCAGGTTCACTCTTCAGATTAGATGGAGGTTCTGTGTTTTTGGCTGGAACACCACAGACGTGGTGTGGAGTCCTTTTTAGAGCGTCATATCGATCATGCTGACGTGTCCCGTAATTGTGATATTAATGTTGACCACCGGAGTGAGGGGGTCTCTGCCGGCTTACTGTATTGCAAACTAACTATTTTTCTTTTTGCCACTAAGAACTTTGTGGTTCGATACTTTGAGGCTATTCACATATCCTGATTCTCCTCATACTGTTGACCACTTGCTTTAGGCTGTACAGGTAACTCTTGCCTGAAATAATTACTGTATTGAGATTTTCTAGTTCAACATTCATTGGGGCTCTACTGTCACCAAGAGCTGTTCTTTCTCCCTCACTGATCTGTTTATTCCATTAATTATTTCTATCAGTGTGGGCTCATGGATGACAAAATGTCTTATGGGTATAATCCATTGCTCTCATGATTAATTTTGTTTGTCCAATTGTCTCATATTTGGCCTTTGGGAGCCTGGTTCTTCCGTCTCTGAATTCTTAAAGAGAGGGAAGCAACATTTATTAGCCTTTTTGTATTTGTGGTTGTTATTAGCACAGGAGAAGTCTGAAGTACAGGGATGGTGTTAATGCCATCTGCAATATAGAGGGCTGTTTTAGCAACCTTGAGTTGCTAATAATTCTTTGGGTGACTGTATTTCCTCTTCCTCCGCTTTCTGTTCTTAGCCACTACATTTCATTACTGCCAGCTCCTAAGGTTCTTTCTGATTTAACATATAATTGTTCGAAGAAGTTGTGAGAATAACAACCCTGTTATTCCAAGGTAAAATTCGTAGGCTGGTGATAGATCGTTTTGGCCACCCATGTCGTCTGTCCTGTGCCTGTGTTTGGTAACATTGTATCACACTGAAGTCACCAGACACCTGACCTCCTTTGGCAGGAAACATCCTTTCTGGTTTCTGCCTTTTCAGTAACACAAGATGTGTAAGCAACGTGCTGCCCAAAGAGTTATCCACCAGCAAAGAATTTACTCAGAACTGAAAAGAGTGGAAATATTAGAGATTCCTTCACAAATATAAAGCAAACTGAAAGTTCCTATGACATAAAATAAAATGTGAAAAGGGCTTATACATGTACTCCAGCAGTAACTTCCTGCAGTGCTTGAAAACATAACGAATCTTTACTGAACACTTTTGTAAACAGCACAGAGTTAAGTGGTATTTAGAAGTAGACCTTGGCATGGATAAAAGTGATCTCTCACATACTTCATGTGTTGAAGAAAACAGCTCAAATACCAATTATAATCTGCCAGATCACAATTGTGGAAAGAAATGATATGTCTTGTGTGTGTGTGTGTGTGTGTGTGTGTGTGTGTGTTTTGTTTGTTTTTTTTGCTTTCTGTACCTTGCTACATATCACTTACCAATTCAGCAAAAAACACCTATCTCTATTATTTACTATATATATGCTATAAATATATAAATATCTATATAATTTATTATTTTTATATTTAATAAATATAAAATATATTAAAATATACTTAAAAAAGAAAAGACATTTAATATTATTTGTTAGGTATTATATAATATTACCTTATGTAATATTGTATTTAATACTATTTATTATATATTATAAACTATATGTTATAAATTATTTATTATAAATTATATATTATAAATTAGTATTATATATTATAAATTAGCATTATATATTATAAATAGCTTATTAAGTAATTTAGATATAAAAGTATTATATATAAATTGAATATATGCATAAATAGACTATATATAAATAGAATACATACATAAATAGATTATATATATATATATATATATATATACACACACACACACACACACACACATGCACACAGACACATGTCTATGAGGGTACTTCAAAATTTTGGTGGAAATTAATTCTATTTTTCTACCAACTTTTTGAAGCATCTTTGTATATATGGAGGGTCTTCAAAAGGCTCATGAAAAAAAATCATATTATCTTTTAATTCAATTTTTCATGATCTTTCTGAAGTACCCTTGTATATAGAAAGCCTCAAGTGCATTGCTCCAGACAAGGCTTCTGGTTAGGAGTACGCAAATACAGAGGGTATCAATGAGAAGCAAGACTTTATAAGCTAAAACTAAACCACCGGAGAACTGTAACATTCAGTTCCTAAAAGGACTGCAAATTGGGAACTGAGGGATATGAGCACGAGAGGTAACCGGAATTCCACTGTTGTTCCTAAGGCACTGCACATTGGGTAGCTGCTAAAATTTACAAAGCACATTTATGCCTGTTTGTTTCTTGAGGTCCCAGCAACTGGTGTGCTAAACAGAAGAATATCTGGATTTTCAGGACCCCAGGGTTAAACTCAGAGTGGATATGAATTATGGAAGATAGCACCAATCTTAAGCTAGAAAACCGACTGTCAAGTACTTTTGAGGCTACTCTCATAGCCTTTTTGCAGGCAAAATAGACTTTTTAAATGAGTACAGCTCTTATCTGTGTGTGATGACTTTAGTTGTTCAGGTAATTGATAAAGATTTCAGGAACAATTGTTCAAGCAACTAAAGAAATGAAATAAAGAACAAATGCTCTGGGCATGTGACAATGAAAAGGATTAGAAATATATGATATTCTTTTTGTTTCAATGACAATAAAGATAGATGGGAAGAGTGATTCTTCAGCGATGTGCATGTTTGCTTAAAAAAAATGCCTTAATGATGCACTACTGTTCTTTTAAAATTTTACCTACAGTTCTCTGAATTAACACTTCAACATTCTTTGGTATGTGAGGTGGTACTCCACACACAATATTTAATGAACTACAAGAGGACTAGATAGTGGAACAAATTAAACCACATAGCAGTACTCAAATGAACCACCTGTACAATCTTACAGAAACAAAGGAAAATGATCACTAACACAAGACTGTCATTCTGATCATAACATTCTCCTACAATAACTTTGCTTGCTTGTACATTATTTCATTCATTTAAGAAATGTCCACGAACAGGAACTGGGCTGTATATTGATTTTACTAATAAATAAAATATACTATGCGTTACAGCAGAGATGGAGATGCACTAGCTACATTCCCTTTCCTGGAAGGACGTGTTACCCAGGGTTGGATTCAGCTGCAGAGAGCTGCCTTTTCCGAGGCCGAGCTCTTTGCAGGGCAGCCGCATCCAGGGGTGGAATTTAAGCTGCAAAAAGCTGGTCATTTTGAGGCAGGATTGAACAGAAACTTACCCCAGGGAGACAGCTTAAGTGAATATCTGCTAGCAACAGCTAAACCACCCTACCAGTCAGAACTCTTTGGTTTTCTGAGCAGGAAACAAAAACCACATCCACCCCAAACCCCCTTTCTTTCTTAGAATACAGCTTTCACTTGCAAGAACATCAAAGATCTCTTTTTCTCCCACTTTTTCTTGAATATTTCTCCCCATAGTTAAGATCAAGAAACACCCCCATCTCAGAACAACAAATAAACCTTTCCCTAAAAGTTCACAGGGTTCTCCTTACTTTTGAGGATGCCCGCACACCCTTCTGCATGTCCTTTCACTTTGTAATAAACTTTGCGTATGAGTATGACTCTTCCATGTGAGCTTGGTGTTATTGTGGGTTCCTGATGGGATTTTTACTTCTGGAAATCTGAGGACCTGCATCTCTAGTATTGATTTTAGCTCAACTGAGGGTCCCAGGATGGGTCGCACTCACGTCATGGCTCAGTGCCAGGTGGATGGAGGCTTTGTTGGACATATATTGCTATTTGACATTTCTCTCCACCCAATTGTGCTTCATTTCACACATGTTGCTCCCAAGTAAATACCTTGCACCCCCAAATGCTTCTCAGCCTCAACTTTTGGAGAAGGCCACCTGCAAAATTTGGCACCTGTAAATAAGAAAACACTGAGAGACCAACAGTCAATTGGAAGTCACCTGTGAATACCAAAGATGCTCTTTAGTGGTAAACAAAGAAGCTCTCATCTCCACTAGAAAAAAGAGATTTTTGGAGGATCCTGGATTAGCTCTAAAACCCAAGAGTTCAACCGGCTGAACTTCAATGAAAGTCAAATGCCGAACCAAAGTTATCTCTAAAACCAAGGGCAGGGCACCGGTGGTGAATTCTTAATACCGACACACAGGATAGAGACATTTGGGTGAATGTCCTCGGTGCTTTTTCATGCCAGACTCTCCTGAAATTTCTGAGCCTGCTCAAGAAGCCCATTTCTCTAATAAGAGCTGGAAGTTTCTTTGTGATTGAACATAAGGTCAAGGTGGCTCCCCCACAAGGCAACAGGTGCCCCCTCAGGCTGTGTCCCCACCTCTTCTTTTGACTTCCAGGCTGATAACTAGTGTTAAGTCTCAGCATACAAGTTGGGAGGGTGCTGGGTCTGAAAAGAGAACTGAGGGTCTACATAGAAGGAGCCACATTACCAAGTCAACGTGTGCTGTCCAGCCACGGTGTACACATGGAAGTGAGTTCTTGGGGGCTTGATTCAGAGTCCGGGACTAGGGTTTGTTGATTTCAAAGCGCTCTTTTGAGATCCAGAATTTAACATAACTGGATAGTACCGAAGGAGATGGTGTGACCGTCTACTAGGATGGCCATTAGATGCATACAAATATTGGGCCACGTGGAGTGAAGTTGAAATGCCAGTGTTGCTGTGACAGGTGGCAGCAGATGGGAGCAAAGGATGGGCTGGAGGGGAAGAGTGGCTTGAAGTTTGTGTTCCAAGCAAGAAAGGATGCATTGTGTGTCAAGATCATGACAATGAGCTGGTGATGGGACTCCAGCATCATTCAACAGTCCAGTGGTGGCCTTCTCTTGGGACATGACAGAGGGTAGGAGAAGCAGTGAAAGATTTAGCTTCCTGATAACCATGGATATGATAGGACCTGAAATAGTAGAGACCCTGTGGACATTTTTATCTGGTGTAGTCAGTGGGTCACACATATCTCAAGGACCAGCAATGTCATTGTGTCAGTCGAGGGGTGCTGACTCACAGAGAGGTTTGGAGATGTCTGTGGGGCAAGCTGCATGGTCACCCAGCTAGGACTCTCCACAGCCTGTACCAGCAGAAGGAATTATGATGAAAAACCATGAGTCTGAGAACAGTAACTCCTTTCCCCAGTAGCCACAGGTCCTTCCATGTTTCCAGAAACAAGCCTGCTTTCATACGCAGAGCCTGTGGTTGAGGAGATAGTAGCGTCTCCAGGAAGATTTTCTGTTGTTAAAAGGACAGAAATAATTGAAGCATCTGAAAATCACATAGAACCACATTTCACTGATGATAGTAGGTTGATCAGGCTGCATGAGCAAGAGGTGGCCAGCACATTGGGGACCTTGGTAAGACATGTTTAATTGAGTGTTTAAAAATTCATGGACCTGACATATTGGTGAAAAATTGTACGGGTTCTGACATCCCATCCCAGGTAGAAAAGAATTTGTTATGTATTATATATCTCACTGTGGAAAATGCAGCATGATGTCTGGTGGCCCTCTGTGGATTCTGGAAGCAACACAAAAGCATATGTTGAGATCACATGCTTTTGTCCATGCTAAGGGTTAAATGTGTCCCCACTTCCCCAAAATTCATGTATTGGAAACTTGTCCCTATCATAACAGTGTCAAGAGGGTGAGAGATCCAATTATGATATTTGAAAGGTGGGGCCTGTAAGAGATGATATTACATTGTGAGGACTGTGCCCTCATGAGTGGATTGACCCATTCATGGAGTCATGAGTGTGGTTCTGATGGCTTTACAAGGAGAGTGAGTGAGAGAGCAAGTTAGCTCTCTTGTTTAGCCCATTCTTACCATGTGACACCCTATATTGCTGTAGAGTCATCACCAAGAACAAAGCCCTCACCAGATGTGTTCCCTGGACTTCGGATTTTCCAGCCTCCAAACTGTAAGAAATAAATTTCATTTCTTTATAAATTAACCAGCTTCAGATATTCCATTATAAGCAGCAATGGGCTAATAGAAGCAGAAATGGACCAGTGTAGCTCATGCACTGGATGACACAAAAATTGGCCCATTTATGGGAGCCCACAGCAGGAAAGGACTCTGTAATTTGTTCAGTCTTTGACTCAAACAACCCTGCCACTGGGTTAAAACAATCTGGTGAACCCTGGGATGTTGGAGGTACCATGTAAAGAAACAATGCCATGTGGAGTTTGTGGCATGCCCCTATGGGAGAATCACAACACTGCTGTCTGGTGTGGTTGGGCAAGGACATACCATCTGCAGGAGAAATACATACCACTTGAATTAGTTTGTTTGGGCTGCCACAACAAAGTACACCAGACTGGGCAGCTTAAACAGACTTATTCTCTCACAGTCCTGCAGGCTGGAAGTCTGAGATCAAGGATTGGCTGGAAGTGTGAGATCAAGATGTGGCTGGAAGTGTGACATCAAGGTGTGGCTGAAGTCTGAGATCAAGGCGTGGCTGGAAGTCTGAGATCAAGGCGTGGCAGGGCTGGTTCCTCCTGAGGCCTCTCTCCTTGGTTTGTGACACCATCTTCTTCCTGTGTCCTCACATGGACATCCCTTTGTGTGTGTCTGTGTCCTAATCTCCTCTTCTTATAAGGACACCTGTCTTATTGAATTAGGTCCCACCATTAAGACCCCATTTTATCTTCCCAATCTCTTTAAAGACCTTATATCCAAATAGTCACATTCTGAGGTCCTGGGGGTTATGACTTTGACGTCTGAATTTGGGAGGGGGGGACACAATGGCTTGAATGTTTGTGTCCAACCAAAATTCATGTTGAATTCGAACCCTCAGTGTGATGGTATTAGGAAATAGAGCCTCTAGGATGTGATTAGATTGTGAGGGCTTCTCCCCCATAAATGGGATTAGTGTCTTTATAAAAGGGCTTGAGGGTGTCTGTTTGGCTATTTCTTGCCCTTCTGACTTATAAGGACACAGCATTTGCCCCTTCCACCATGTGAGGACATAGTGAGAAGGCGCCGTTATGAACCAGTAAGCAGGTCCTCACCAGACACCGACTCTGCCACGCCTTGATCTTGGATGTCCAGCTTCCGGACTGTGAGAAGTAAATTTGTATTATTTGCAAATTACTCAGTCTAAAGCATGTTGTTATAGCAGCAGAATCAGACTGAGACACCAACTCTAAATATTTTGTATAACGGCTTGCTGTATTGCAAGATGTATTGCACGATGATATATATGCTGTTGTCCTTGATGTTACAATGAGTTTATGTTCTTTTGGACTAGAATTCAAATATCTTATCTGTGTAGAGTTTCTGGTGCATAAAAATCCCTCAACAGGAATTTATAATTTATCTCTATCTCTATTTACCTACGTGTACATCTTTTTATCTATTAATCAATCATGCTGGTGTAAATTGGGAACCAAAAATTGTGGAACTAATTGTTTGATTTGTGGGTGATTCCAAATGATATTGACCCTGTCCAGTGATCCAATATGGGCATCTATTTGTCAAATCCTGCCCCTGAAAGAGGAATAAGTACATGTCCTGCTATCTATTACATTGCCTACTTGCCTCTTGCCCCCTGCCTCTGGCAGCCTGTAGATCCTGCAACTATGATGGGTGGCACATACTTCCTAGACCCCAGGAAAAGGATGCAGATGAAACCTGTGGCAGTAACAGGTGTTTCTTGCAAGACTGATCTGGATACACTACTCCACATGATGTAAATGGCAGGAGAGACAGAGAGAGAAAATAAGTTTTGTTCACTCAACTCAACTTTGGCTACCTCATTAATTCTATGTACTATGTAGATATGATGATTTCATTTTTTTTTTTTTTCAGTGAAGGAAGGAGGCACATTTCCTCAATCGATCACACTTTCTATTTTCCATTCTGTCCTTCTTTTAGGGATGAATTTGTCTTACACTTTTAGTCCCCATTGTCCATATCTTTCACTCTTTTACTGATGACCACTGAGACCATTAGGCACAAATGACATCTATTGGGGGCTGTCATATACATTTAGCTGTTTTTCTGCTTCACTTAATCTTTAAGGCAATTCTCAGTAGATTAATGGATCCAAAGCCTCATTTCAATTATTTTTATTATGCTTGGCTACTGCTTGCTTGCATTAAGCATGAGAATGAACAGTTCATTTAAGGACTCAATACTCTTGTTAAGCAGTAATTCATATTGGTTCCCCCACTATCACTCCACCAACTCATGGGACTGGTTTGATTTATAGATGCACTTGCCATTGGAAATCTGTCTGTGTATGCTGAGTGCTGTTTGTATCATGGGAACTTACCTCAAAATGCTTAATAATTACTAGTGAAATTTTCTCCAGTTCTTTCAATGATGTCCACTGAGGTTATCAGAGTGAACTCAAGGCAAAACTATAAACTTTAATGCAATTGTGAAAGAGTAGGTAATTTTTTGCTTACATTGGTACTAATAGTTGCAAATTCCAACCTATAGAATCAGCATATTGAATCACTAACATTGTTTCCATAAATTTGGACTTTTCAATTGATACCTACTTTCCTGGTATTTTGGGGGGATATGTTTGCTCTTTTACCTAATGGGCAACTTCTGGACAGATGTAGTATCACTTCCAAAGTATTTTATTTTCCGTGGGTAATAAATGTGATAGTCACACTGAGTGTGTATTAGTTTTTTATGATGCACAACAAATTCCACAAAGTTAGTGGCTTGAAATAATATCTATGTATTAGCTCATAATTACATAAGTCAGAACCCCAGCATGCTATGGCTGGGTCCTCTGCTTGTGGTATCACAAAGCTGAAATCAAGGTGTCAGCTAGATGCAATTCACACCCCCAGGCTTTGGGGAAATATCTGCGTCCAAGTGCAATCTTCTTGTTGGCAGAATTCAGCTCCTCCTGGTGGTAGGACTGAGGTATCTGTGTGTTTGTTGGCCGGCTATCAGCTGCAAGACTTACTCAGTTCCCAAAGGCAGCCCACATTCGTTATCAGGTGGCCTCAATCTTTAAGCCAACAACAGCACATTGAATCCTGCTCATATTTTAAATCTCTAACTTCCTGTTGTGCCATGAGCTGAAGAAGAAGACGGCATTTAAAGGCTTGTGGCCCACCTGCGTAATCTCCCTATCTTTAGGTCAATGGATTTGGGATGTTAATTACATCTGAAAAATCCCTGCAACAGCAGTACCTAGATTAGTGTCTGACTGAGTTACGTGTATATCAGTGGGAAGGAATCATAGAGACCACTTCAGAACCCTGCTTACCATACCTGGTATTACATTCTTGGAACCCTGCAACTGAAATTACCCAAGAACTGAAGTGCTCATTTAGTCCCAAGGGTTTAGTTCTGCTGTTTACAAGTACCAAGTGAAAACAAAAGTGATGCAAATCCACTGTCCACTGCTACAGAAGTTGCTGATGCTCCTGTTAAAGAAAAAGTAGCAACTGAACTGAGTATAGGACAAACCATTAATATACACCTGCAGAAATGGCCATTTGGGAGTCACTGAAAAACCTGATTCTCTGAGAAGTGCATAGAAGGGTTTATTTTTAAGGCAAATAAAGCAATACTGGGTTTATATTATATGGAAGTCCAAAGCTTATGAATCCACTTTGAAGCTCACCAAAATCCATCAGGACCCAAAGATATGGTCAAGAATGGGAAAAGAAACCAGACAAAGCCTTGGTGAGACCTTGTACCTAGCTCATTTCATGGAGCCCCCACAGCTCATGTCCCCCTCCCTCCTGCTTTTCATCTCCCACGTTCCATTCCCTCAAATCCCTCTTTAAAAAGTCCTCAGTAAATCTGAGTCTTTGAGATGGCTTTAGCCTGGCCATTCTCCTTCAGGTTTACTAGAGAGATGGGTCAGTCAGCCCAACATCTCTCCTCAGGTCATTGGTATTCCTGAGTAAAAGCTGACTTCCTGGGCTGAGCCCGTGGCGCACTCGGTAGCGTGCTGCGCTAGCAGCGTAGCGACGCTCCCGCCGCGGGTTCGGATCCTATATAAGAATGACCGGTGCACTCCCTGGCTGAGCGCCGTTCACGAAAAAAAAAAAAAAAAAAAAAAAAAAAAGCTGACTTCCTACTCCACCAAAAAAAAAAAAAAAAAAGTCCAAAGCTTAGGGCAGACTCCTTGGGAAGAAATGCTGTGTGGTCATTATCTCATTGATCAGTTATTGGAATCACATCCGGAAGATGCAGGTGACATTCAGGTTAGTGTTTGTATGCACCACTCACACTCAGCATTTAGGATTCGTGTATGGGGACTTTGTGGAGTTCACATTACATTATAAAAATGTGTGCCCCACTGACAGAATTTATCCTTGCTACCATAAAATGTGGTTCTGAGAAACAGATTCAGCTCAGTTCATAGGTTGCTTGCTTGCTTGCTTCTGGACTTTTATTTATAAAACTCAGTGGAGACATTCACATTTAAATAAGAAAAACATGAGCCCCACTGAGTACGTGCCAATCAGTGAGGCACCCAGCCAGAGAGGCCCAAGATCCTTGGAGACTATGCACCCTGCGGTGCCAGCACATGACCCAGCAGGCAGGCCTCTTCGCCACTGCCTGACTCCATCCCCAGCCCTGCTGAGTGCACACTGATTAGAGACGTGCCAAGATCTGTGGAGACCACGAGCCCTGTGGTGCCAGCATGCGACCCAGCAGGTAGGCCTCACCGCTGCCACCTGACTCCATCCCCAGCTCCACCGAGTGCATGCTGATCAAAGAGGCACCCAGCCAGAGAGGCCCATGATCCTCGGAGACCACCTGCCCTGCGGTGCCAGTGCACAACCCAGCAGGTAGGCCTTGCCACCACTGCCTGGCTCCATCCCCAGCCCGGTCTAGTGCATGCTCACCAGAGAGGTGCCTCCCCTGAGAGGCCCAAGATCTGAGGCGACCATGCAGCTGAGGCACTAGTGGGCAACTGAGCAGACACTGAGGCAGCCAAACCAAATTGCCAGCCCCAGCAGCATCCTAGCCAGACAATAGTGTCAAACCAGTGGACTGTGAAACCCCCTGCCACAATGACAAAACATTAAAGGAAAGATACCAGAAATATGAAAAATCAAGAAAGTACACCACCAAAGGGTAAGAACTCTCAAGATCTAGATCCTAGAGAATAAGAAGCCCTTGAAATGTCTGACAAGGTATTTTGAGTGATAATTCTAAGGAAACTAAATGAGATACAAGAAAACTCAGCTAGACAACATGATGAAATGAGGAAAACTATATGGGACCTGAAAGAACAAATGTACAAGGAAATCAATGCCCTGAAAAAGAATGTAGCAGAGCTTGCTGAGCTGAAAAATGCATTCAACCAAATAAAAAACACAACAGAGAATTTAATCAGTAGGCTTGCAGAAGCAGAAGAGAGAACTTCTGACCTTTAAGATAGGCTGTTTGAAATAACACAGGAAGACCAAAAAAAAAAAAAAAAAGAATTAAAAACATTGAAGAAAATCTAAGAGAGATATCAGACAACCTTAAGCACTGAAATATCTGAGTCATGGGTATTCCAGAAGGGGAGGAAAAAGGAAATTGCATTAAAAACATATTCAACAAAATAGTGGCAGAAAACTTCCCAGTTATTGGAAAAGACATAGATCTTCAGATTCAGGAAGCTCAAAGATCCCCAAATGTATTCAACCCAAAAAGGTCTTTGCCAAGACATGTTTTAGTCAAATTGGCACAACTCAAAGACAGAGAATCTTAAAAGCTGCAAGAGAGAAGCATCACATCACCTATAAGGGAGCCCCAATCAGACTAACATCAGACTTTTCATCATAAACCCTAAAAGCCAGAAAAGAATGGGATGATATATTCAAAATACTAAAAGACAGAGATTGCCAGCAAAGAATACTCTACCCTGCAAGGCTATAGTTCTGAAATGAAGGGCAAATAGTATATTTCTCAGACCAACAAAAACTGCGTGAGTTCACTACCACACGGCCACCCTTACAGGAAATTCTCAAGGGAGTACTGGGTTTGGTTCCTGAAAAATAGCTACCACTGACATAAAAACCCAAGAAAAACCAAAACACACTAGTATAATAAAAATGGCATTCATGGGCCGAGCCCGTGGCGCACTCGGGAGACTGCGGCACTGGGAGCGCAGCAACGCTCCCGCCGCGGGTTCGGATCCTGTATAGGAATGGCCGGTGCACTCACTGGCTGAGTGCCGGTCACGAAAAAGACAAAAAAAAAAAAAAAAAAAATGGCATTCATGAAGAGAAAACAAAGAAACAAAAAGTCTATTACAACCCAAGGAACCAACAAACACAGAAAACAAACAGTAAATCAGAAAGCAAGGAACAAAAGACACTTAAGACATCCAAACCAAAATCAATAAAATGCTAGGAATAAATCAACACTTTTCAATAACAACTCGTAATGTAAAAGGCTTAAATTCCCCAATCAAAAGACACAGACTGGTGAACTGGATTAAGAATGAGGACCCAACTATATGCTGCCTTCAAGAGACCCACCTCACCCTTAAAGACTCACATAGACTAAGAGTGAAAGGATGGAAAAAGATTTACCATGCAAACAGATATGAAAAACGAGCTGGAGTAGCTATTCTTATATCTGATAAAATAGACTTTAAACTAAAAGCCATAAAAAGAGATAAAGAAGGCAACTACATAAGGATAAAAGGATTGATCCATCAAGAAGAGATAACAATCATAAATATGTATGCACCCAACGTTGGAGCAGTCAGATTTATTAAACAAACTCTATTAGACCTAAAGAAGGTAATAGACACTAATACCATAATAGCAGGGGACCTGAACACCTCACTACCAATATTGGACAGATCATCTAGGCAAAGAATAAGCAGAGAAACACAAGATCTAAACAACACTCTGGACCAATTGGACTTGGTAGATATCTATAGAACATTCCTTCCAACAACCTCAGAATATTCATTCTTCTCATCAGCACATGGATCATTCTCCAGGATAGATCACATGTTAGGTCACAAATCAAGTCTCAACAAATTCAAAAAAATTGGAATTATCCCATGTATTTTTTCAGACCACAATGGATTAAAATTAGAAATCAATAACAAATGAAATTCTGGAAACTGTAGAAACACATGGACATTAAACAACATTCTACTTAATGACATATGGGTCCAAGAAGAAATCAAACAGGAAATCAAAAAATATATTGAAACTAATGAAAACAATGATACATCATACCAAAAACTATGGGATAGTGCAAAGCAGTACAAATGGGGAAAATTATTGCATTAAATGCTCACTTCAGAAGAATGGAAAGATGGAAAGTGAACAACCTAACACTGCATCTTAAAGAACTAAAAAAACAAGAACAATCCAAACCCAAAGTTAGGAGATGGAAAGAAATCATTAAAATCAGAGCAGAACTTAATGAAATTGAAACCCAATAAACAATACAAAAGATCAATGAATCAAAAAGTTGGTTTTTTGAAAAGATAAATAAAATTGACAAACCATTAGCATTGCTAACTAAAAAAAAAAAAAAAAAAAACAGAGAGAGAGAGAATATCCAAATAAAAATTAGAAATGAAAAAAGTGATATTGCAACTGACACATCTGAAATACAAAGAATCATTTGAGGCTACTATAAACAACTATATGTCAACAAATTTGAAAATCTGGAGGAAATGAATAAATTTCTGGACACACACAAACTACCAAAACTGAGCCAAGAAGATGTAGAAAATCTGAACAGACCAATAACAATAAAAGAGATGGAAACTGTTATCAGAAGGCTCCCAACAAAGAAAAGCCCAGGACCAGATGGATTCACAGCAGAATTTTACCAAACATTCAAAGAGGAATTGACACCAATTCTCTACAAACTATTCCAAAAGATTGAAACAGAGGCAATTCTCCCAAATGCATTCTATGAGTCAAACATCACCCTGATACCAAAACCAGGTAAAGATACAACTAAAAAAGAAAACTACAGGCCAATATCCTTCATGAATATAGACGCAAAAATCCTCAATAAAATAATAGCTAACAGAATACAGCAACACATATGCAAAATTATACACCATGATCAAGTGGGATTCATCCCAGCGATGAAAGGTTGGTTCAACATATGGAAATCAATAAATGTGATACACCATATGAATAAAATCAAACACAAGGACCATACATTCATCCCTATAGATGCTGAAAAGCATTTGATAAAATTCAACACTCATTCATGATAAAGACTCTCTATAAGTTAGGTATAGATGGAAAGTATCTCAACATAATTAAATTCATATATGATAAACCCACCGCCAATATCATCCTGAATGGGGAAAAGCTGAAAGCCTTTCTTTTAAGAACAGGAACTAGACAAGGATGCCCACTCTCACCACTCCTATTCAACATAGTGTTGGAAGTACTAGCCAGAGCAATCAGAGAAGAGAAGGAAATAAAGGGCATCCAGATTGGAAAAGATGAAGTCAAACTGTCCCTGTTTGCAGATGACATGATCCTATATATTGAACAGCCTAAAGCCTCTACGAAAAAACTCTTGGAGTTGATAAATGATTTCAGCACAGTAGCAGGATACAAAATCAACACACAAAAATCAGTAGCATTTCTATTCTCCAATAGTGAACATGGAGAAAGAGAAATCAAGAAAGCCTGCCCATTTACAATAGCCACCAAAAAAATAAAATACTTAGGAATTGAGTTAACCAAGGATGTGAAAAAGCTCTATAATGAGAACTACAAACCACTGCTGAGAGAAATTAAAGAGGACGCAGGAAGATGGAAAGATTTCCAATGTTCTTGGATTGGAAGAATTAACATTGTGAAAATGTCCATACTACCCAAAGTGATCTATAAATTCAATGCAATCGCCATCAAATTACCAATGACATTTTTCTCAGAAGTGGGAAGAACTATCCAGACATTTATATGGGATAGCAAAAGACCACACATAGCCAAAGCAATTCTGAGCAAAAAAAATAAAGCTGGAGGCATAACACTACCTGAGTTCAAACTATACTGCAAAGCTATCACAACCAAAACAGCATGGTACTGGCATAAAAACAGACACACTGATCAATGGAATAGGATAGACAATACAGAAATCAACCCACATACCTATAGCCATCTCATCTTTGACAAAGGCCCCAAGCCTATACACTGGGGAAGAGACTGTCTCTTCAGCAAATGGTGCTGGGATAACTGGATATCAATATGCAGGATAATGAAACTAGACCCATACCTCTCACCATATACCAAAATCAACTCAAAATGGATTAAAGAATTTAATATACACCCTGAAACAATAAAACTACTCAAAGAAAACATAGGAGAAAAACTTCAGGAAGTAGGACTGGGCACAGACTTCACAAATATGATCCCCAAAGCATGGGCAACAAAAGGAAAAATAAACAAATATGATTATATCAAACTAAAAAGCTTCTGCACACCAAAGAAAGAATTAGCAGAGTTAAAAGACAACCAACAAAGTGGGAGAAAATACTTGTGAAATATACATCTGACAAAGGATTCATATCCAGAATATAGAGGGAACTCAAACAACTTTACAAGAAAAAAACAAGTAACCCAATTAAAAAATGGGCAAAAGACCTAAATAGTCATTTCTCAAATGAACATATATGAATGGCCAAATGACACATGAAAAAATGCTCAACATCACTCAGCATTTGGGAAATGCAAATCAAAACCACACTGACATACCATCTCACCCTTGTTAGGATGGCTAATATCCAAAAGACTGTAAACAATAAATGCTGGCAAGGTTGCAGAGAAAAAGAAAATCTCATACATTGCTGGTGGGACTGCAAAATGGTGCAGCCTCTATGGAAAATGGCATGGAGGTTTCTCAAGCAATTGCAGATAGATCTACCATATGACCCAGCTATCCCACTGCTGGGAATATACACAGAAGAATGGAAATCATCAAGTCGAAGGTATACCTGTTCCCCAATGTTCATCACAGCACTCTTTACAATAGCTAAGAGTTGTAACCAGCCCAAATGTCCATCATCAGATGAGTGGATATGTAAGATGTAGCATATCTACACAATGGAATATTCCTCTGCTATAAAAAAGAATGAAGTACTGCCATTTGCAATGACATGGATGGACCTAGATAGAATTATATTAAGTGAAACAAGTCAGGCACAGAAAGAGAAATATCACACAGTCTCACTTATTGGTGGGAGCTAAAAATAAATAAATAAATACACAAATAACCGGGGGGTGGGGGGGAAGAAGACACAACAATTACAATTCCTTGAAGTTGATATGACAAGCGAACAGATACGAGGTTGTTGGGAGGGAGGGGGGAGAGGGAGGTGGAGGAAGGTTTTGGTAATGGGCCACAATAATCAACCACATTGTATATTGACAAAATAAAATAAAACTAAAAAAAACTAAGAAACAAACGAATAAATAAACAAAGAAGAAAAACACACCCCAGGAAGATTCCCATTAGCTTCTCTTCATTAAAGAGGGTAGCTTATGTATTAGTATGTTTCTGTTACTCATAACAAAATATGTAGAACCGGGTACTTTGTAAGGAAATGAAATGTATTTCTTAAGGTTTCAGAGGCTGGGAAGTCCAAAGTCCAGGGAGCACTTTTGTGGAGCGTCTTGGTGGTGGCAACAGTGACCAAGGGGTCTCCCATGGCAAATGATGGCAGAGCAGAGAGAGAGATAGTTCCTTGTGCACTCTCATTTTAACGCCCTCAGAACTATGCCCCTCACCACCACTATTAATCTAGTCACTATGGTACAGTCCTACAATCTAATCACCTCTTCAAGGCTCCACCTTTCCATTACCATAATAGGATTTTCCACCCTGAATAGTAACAGTGGGGAATAAGCTTCAGTGAGATTAAACATTGTATTAATCTATCCTACTATTTTCAGTTCATTAATAATATAATTTAAAACTTTAATTATTTTTTATTTTATCACTAATAATTCTGTTCATAAATAATGCCAGTCTTTTAAAAACACCTCATTGCTAACAGCTGCCCTTTTGCTTTTTTGCATCCATTCAAAGAGCAATTTTGTCATCTATAATCCTGCCTGATCTCATTTGAACTCAAATTATGCTTAAAGAGATTTTTTTCATGATACAAGACAGAGCTGGATTTAGATGCATCAAAGTTCTTCATGGTAAATTGCTATTATATATTATAATACATAGCTACCATTTCAAGCACATTTATGATATGTCAGGAACTTACCCCCATGCATACTTTCCTGGGTTATTAATGTAATTCCATTCTCTAACAAAGGTACAATTATTCCCATTTTACAAAGGAAGAAATAGTATATGAAGGAGACCTGGGATGATATATTTTTGCCACACTGTAGCCTTCCTAACAGGAAAATGCTGACCGCAATAATGCCAAAATATAGAATTATAAAAGACAAATTACCCTTCTCTAATGGGAATGCCAATTATTTATCAGGGTTTCTCAAACTCAGCAGTATTGGTAATTTGGTCCAGATGATTCTTTGTTTTGGGGACTGTGTACTGCATTGTTTCTTGTACGTTTAGTAGCATTCCTGGCTGCATTTCTATAGGTACAGCACCAACTCCCCAATTGTGAAAATCAGATATGTCTCTAGATGTTGCCAAATGTCCCCTGAGAGTAGAGTCATCTCTTTTGAGAACCTCTGGTAGATATCAAAAAGACAAACTTGGAATCCACTTAAAAGATACTCTTTAAAATGTCAACCTCCCTTGCTCTAAGGCAATGTACTCTGAAAACACCAGATTAATATGGTGCCCAAATCAAGGAATATGACTCTTCCAAAAGATTCACACAGAAATCAGGCCCCAGGTAAATTTCTTTTGATAGCAACCAAAGACCATGGTTCTTAGAAATTTCCTGCTGGACCAATTTCTTAGAAATTGGAAGAATCGTTAATTTTGTAACGTCTTCTAGCATTGACAGAGCTCAGTGCTTCAAAGGAGATTGTCTATTACACAAAGGAAACTATTTCCTGGCTTCTGAAGTTCTCCAGGAAAATAGTCTCACTGCCAGAAATCTGTAAAATCTTGAAAAGTTATTGTAGAAGTCTTCCTATCAAAATTTCACAAATGAACCACTTTCCCCTATTCAAAGGCTATCAGAAATATACAGTGTTCAATATTCACTTCAGCCCTTGAAAACCTAGGAGACAAAATTCTAAAAAAAGAAAAGATTCATAGATTAAATGTCAGAAAAATATAAAACACTGGGCAAATATGTCTTTCAAACCATAGACATTGTTTAACAGTGAAGCAGGGTCCTAAATTCTACTGGGGGTCTTAAGCTTAATAGTATCCTTCATTGTTTCCTCTACTGACCTGGATGGCAACTTTTTTGAAGATAGACAGTCCACAGGTTATTCTTTTTTTTTTTTTTTTTTTTGTCACCTTGCAGTGTACGCTTTTTTTTTTTCCAGGTTTATTCAAATGTTTCAATGCCAGATAGTAGAAATAGCCCATTTATATTCCATTTTTTCCCCAACTTCTCCCAGACACCCCTCTCTCTCCCCACATTTATCCCCACTCCCACAACCCTAGGGATGCTCCTGTTGCTGAAAGTCCAATGCGCTATTGTGGTCTTTGTTTCCTTCCTTCTTTGTCTCTTAGCTCCCACTTATAAGTGAGAAAATCTGGTATTTTTCTCTCCGTGCCTGGCTTATTTCACTTAATACAATTTTCTACAAGCTCATCCATGTTGCTGTGAATGGCAGAATTTCATTCTTTTTTTATTCTTGTGTCCTATTTTGTCAGTCTGCGTTCTCTAGAGAAGCAGAGCCAATGGGACAGATAGAATAAATAAATAAATGAATAGATATGTTAAATAAGATTGATATATGGAACACATAGGTAGATAAAATTAGATGGATAGGCAGGCAGATAAATAGATTGATAGGTAGGTGATAGATGAAATAGATTAATAGATATATGGAACAGGTTGATAGAATAGTTAAATAGATAGATGATAGTGTATTGATTGATTGATAGATAGAATACATAGATAGATGGAATAAGTAGATAGATACATAGATGGAAAGATAATTGAGATTTATTATGGGAATTGGTAATTATGGAGGCTGAGAAGTCCCACGGTCTGCTGTCGTCAAGCTGGAGACTCGGGAAAGCCAGTGGTGTAATTCATTCTGCATGTGAAGACCTGAGAACTAGGCAGGGCTGCTGGTGCAAGTTCTAGAGTCTGAAAGCCTGAGAGGCAGGAACTCCGGTGTTTCAAGGCAAGAGAAGATGGATGTTCCAGAAAGGAAGGGAATGAATGCACCATTTCTTCACCGTTTTGTTCGTTATGTCCTCAGGGGGTTGATGATGCCTACCCACATTGGTGAGGGTGATCTTTTTTACTCAGTCTATCCATTCAAATGCTAATGTCTTCCTGAAACACCCTCACAGACACACTCAGAAATAATCTTTTCCTGCTACCTGGGCATCCCTTAGCCCAGTCAAGTTGACACATAAAATTAAGCAACACAGCCATACTGGGCAGGACACACGTGGAGGATATGCTGTCTATAGTCTCTGACCAGACACAACAATATCGGACTGTAAACATTTCTGCATTGTTGGGAGTCCTGCAATATCTCTTAGGGATATCTTCAATTTTGTGTTCCTTGAGCACATGTTTATTCTTATTCATTATTCACATGTTAAATCATCTAAGGTTTAAGAAGAAAGAAAATTCTCTTTTTTGCTGAATGCAGCCACACATTCAAGATACTGCAGGTTTTTACAAACAAGACATTTGTGATGGAAACATTTCCATGGTATCAGTTAATATGCAGAGAGCATTGTAATTAATAATCCATTATAGTAAAAATGTGTGGCACAGCCGGAGGTCTGAAGTGGGACCAGAACAATGACTTATTTTGAATGTAATATTTTGACGGCATCTACCTGGTTCTTTGTAAATTGCACTCTAAACAGGATTGCAAATAGTCTGCCACTGATGAACTACTCTGGAAAACATAAATTTCCAGGAGGTTTCGCTAATCTTATTTTTGCTTCCTGAAATATTTTTTGCCAAGTTGAGTGATAGAGAGTATCATATTTTACATTGTGTCCCACTAGATTTAGATTTTTTTGTGAGCCATAAAAAGAGGAAATTATGATTATGCTATGCAGATATTGCTCCTAATTCATTCAAGCTTCTACCAATAAAATCTTATAGAGTTGTGGTAGTAAATTTTACCACTATCACAGTGACAAGAATTAATGGAAAGTGTATAAAAAATTGGTTCATAACAAGTATAGACAACAGGTAACATTCTTTTTCTCTTTTGTCTATTCCTTTCTCTCTCTTCCTTCCATTTCTTTCTTCCTTTCAGTCCTTTCTTTCTTTCTTTCTTTCTTTTCTTCCTTCCTTCCTTTCCCCCTTCCTCCTTCTCTCCTTTTCTTTCTATTCTATTTCATCATTTCCACATCCACTGAGTGCTTGACACATGCTTGACACCAGAGGGAAACCAGATAAAATAATTTTTAACTTCAGGAAAAACTGAAAAGTATACTTTGAGAATATGAGGTAGAGACAGGATCCCTATCTTGTTGTCATAGTAGGTATCTCTCATTACTGTGTGTCATTTGAGAATTTTATTCAAAAAATAACGCAGATGTCATCCTCCTGATTAGAAATAGTGCCTTCCAACTGGAAAAAGTCAAATGAACTCAAACTGTTATTAATTGCATCCACATTCACATCAAGTTAATCTACACTGTCTGTGTGAGTGTGTTCAGCCATTTGAATTACCATTCAACTCAGATGTCTGCACAATGCCTGCTGGAATATTATGACACATTTGCAAACATGCAGAAATAAATATCTATATATTGTATATATATACTCTGTCTTGATCTATATTGTATGACTTGGCTGTTGCATATTTACTTGCTACCAATTGACGCTCACTATAATTATTATATAATGACTCAAAGTCAGTTTTCAGCTTAAACCTTTCCATTGGGATCAAAACTACAAATCAGTAGAAAGACAAATGGATGTATTTGATTACCCCCTCCATCTGACTATTTTGGGTTTTAAAGAGTAAATTTATAATTTAATATAATTTAACGCTATCCTTAAAGGAGTCCTTTCTACATTAATTCAGCAAGTCTTTAGAAAAACATCAGTCACATCATAATGCTTTATCATATTGTGTGGAAAATACTATTTTTTTTTTTTTTTTTTTGGTGATCTTAATTTCAACTGTGGAGGTGTAATAAAGTGGACATACTGCCTTTGGTGGGACTTTCTAGGTCAGATATTCTTTGATTCAGCAGATATTTCCTGATGCCATCCTTGTTTGCTAGTGGTGCTATCTTATATCTACATCATTATGTCTCCACATTAATAAGACAGAGATTCAAAGGGTAGGGTTAATGTGGTCCTTAGACTTTTACAGTTTCATCTTAGTCTGGAGTCAACCTTACTGGATGACCTCCCAGGTCCCCAGGGGTTTCCACATATGTTGAGCTCACTGGCATCTGTGCATTATCTACAGTTGAAGATTAGGGTGGGCAGAGGCTTTGAGATGGGAGCTTCCTGGAGTTTTACCAAATACACCCATGGGCAGTATGATAAGGTCTCTATATATCCATTGATGGTTTTAGGGTCACCACAGTAGCCTTCCCGTAGATTAAAATTGCATCCTTTCAGAATGTAAGATGACCAAGGGGGCTCCAAATCTAATCAACACTGACAAATCATATCCCAGCCAACCTCAGTGGGTCGATTTGGGGTTCAGTAGCAGATAATCTGGGCTATCCGGACTGCTTGGTTACTACACATCTTTCTAGCCTCTTGGAAAACTTGGGAGGCCAACTGGATTTTTCTGTTCATGTGCCTTATAGCTCCAGCAATATCATGCTTCTGGGTCAACCATCCATCCTTACGGTTTCATTCTGTATCTTGTAAAATTCCAGAGTAGCTCTGCAGGACCCTGCACGTTCTCCAGTGTTGGTATTTGGTTTAACTGAACCTGGCCATCTTCTATGAGTTCTGAGTCAACTTTTTTCCATTTCGCTCAATATGCATTTCAAGGTTTCACAGTTTTCCTAGCAGTAGACTCAGCTTTCCCTGCATTCTTAAGGACTCATGTGGATCCTTGCCTCCCAATTGCTTTTTGGTGTTAATGAATTCTTTTTACCAGCCAGTTTTAATTTCCCGAGCCTAGTTAGGGATTTCCTTCTTTACATCCCACTTAGTCGATTATTTAAATTCTCTCATTCTGTTATGTCTTTGAGCTCTATTAGTGTTGGTTTTAATTTTTTAACAACAGCTTTTATTCATTGAAGGGTTACTATTAATTTGAAATGCGGAAACACATGGAAAGGCAGATATTAAAATGTGGAATCTTACAGAATTGCTATGTTTATTATTTTTAAAGATATAAGTGGTACAGAACCAATAATAATGTGCACTGTGTTTCCTATGCCTTCTCCTAATTTCATTTCTCTCTTTCCATCTCTAGAAGTAGTGTTATGCTGATGTTTATTATTCTTGTCTACTTTTTAAAAGATTTTCCTTACAAAGGTGTGAATTCATGAACAACTAATAGAATTTTGCATGTCACAAGTTTTATACACATTGCATCACACCATATACATCATTTAGTCATTTTTTATTTTAGTACTTATATTTATAATGTGTCTTTTATCTGAATTGCTATGTCACGTGGCACATGCTGACTGCAGTTCTGGTTATTGCTTTTGGATTGCCATTGTATTAATGCATGATTGTTATTTTGTTCCTCTCATTTTGGTGAATACTTTTAAAATATAATTTTTCTTTTGATTTTGTCATGGCAAAAATATAGCAATGAACACTCTTTAACATATCTCCTCCCAGGAGAGAATCTCGTGGTTTCTCTACAATACTTACAGAATATGGTCCAGAGTATTTCATCAATTTACAGTAACACTCACATTGCTTCATGTCTTTGGCAGCAGCTGGTATTAGTTATTAGCAGAAAGTTCAATTTTTGCTTCTATAAAATGGCATTTAACTTTTGTTTTACTTTACCATTTCTCAGAAACTGGTAGAACTGAGTTTATTTTCATCACGATTTTGAAGTGTTTCCTGTGCTTTAACTGTTTGCATTTTTTGTCCACTTTTGAAAAATTGATTTGTCTTTTTTTAAAAATTGATTTCTTAGAGTAGAATTGCTTATATAAAATAAATAGCAATCTATTGTCAGATGTACAAGGTTACTTCAAAAATTCATAGAAAGATTTGCATTCTCTTTCAGTTCTAGTTTTCCATGAACCTTTTGAAGCACCTTCAAATGCTTTGCAGATACCTTCTCCAAGCCTATTGTTTAATCATCCACCTTATTAGTTTTTTCCATATATATTTGCTTAGCGAATATTTTAATTTCTGGGTTGTACTGTTGTTTTCCTGATTAGAAAATCCCATCTTACTATGGAATCATAAAGATGTACCCTACATGTTTTATTTTTTTTCTAGAAATTTAAAGTAATACATTTTTTCTTTTAATTTTTAACCCACCAGGAGTTTACTTTTTAGGCAATGAATCATTTAAAAGTATAAGTATTTTTTCCCCAACTATATTAGCATTATTTATTGAGTACTACACTTTTGACACCATTGATTCGTGCCACTTTTGTAATATCTAGTGGATACTTCAAAAACTTCATGGAAAAATAAAATGGACAGAGAATATGTATCTCTTTCATGAACTATTTGAAGGGCCCTCATAATATGCTGGTTGTTGTCTACCCTTGATCAATTGGTCTCTCTTCCTTATTGCTATAGCTTTAGAATTAGCAATGATGCCTAGTAAGACAGCTTGACATTCCTTATTCTTTAAATTTTTTTGTCCACTCTTGGCTTTTGCCCTTCTGGCTTCTGCACATTTTTCTGTTTGTCTACATGCTTTCTTAATTTTTTCTTTGTTAGATGTTGAAAGCCCTATTTCTGCAAATGAAAACATTTTGCCTTTTTGTTTCTGTTTTATATCTTTTAATTATTTTTCTTGTCTTATTGAGCTGTCTAAAACCTATTGTAAAAACTTTAACTTTATTCTTAATTTAGTGAGAATGCTTTAATATCCCAACAGGTATGATATTCATCTAAGTATGCTATTCTACTGATTTTTTTTAATCAGGGAAAATAAATTTTGTTCTATTTCTACTTGCCTGTGATAATTTTATTAGGAATGTGTACTGAAATTTATAGAATATTTTTCTGCATCTATTACAATGAATTTTCTCCCTATTTCAAAAATCTGTTATCAAGTACATTATATCTTTAGACTTTCTGATATCAAATCATCCCTTTGCATTTCTAGGGGAGAATTTTTAATTACTGCTTTAATTTCTTTTTTTGAAATTTGTTTGGTCAATATTTTATTTCATTTATCTTACATTTATATTTACAAATAAATATTTATTTTATTTCATATGTTTCTGGAATTAATATTATTCATCCAAACTTTCAATTGTCTTGGCATGGAGTTTATAGTGTTCTTATTTATAATATTTAGAATCTCCACTGAATCTGTTGTTGCTTTCTTTTCTGTACTTAATATTATTTCTCTCTTACTCTTTCTCTCTCTCTCTCTCCACACTCAACTTTTGACTTTTTCTTCCTCCCACCCTCTTCCAGTGGCTTGTCTAGTTCATTATTATTTTTTTCCCAAAGAATCAAATCAAATATTGGTTGGCTTTGTTTATTCTCTATTTCTTATGGATTTCTAACTCTGAACACACACACACACGCGTGCACACACACACACACACACACACACAATGCAGAGTAAAGCTTATTACTTTTGATGCATAACTTTCATACAGGAAAGAGAGTAATATAAAGTATGCAATGTAATTTTTATATTTTATCATTTTAAAATATGCATCCGCCTGTGTCCCCACCACCTGTATCGAGATGTAGTGTATTTCCAGGGGCCCAGAAAGCCTCTCATGCCTATTTTTATTTAGTACCCCTCACAATGTTTACTACTATTCTGACGTCTGTCATCACAGCTGAGTTTTGCCTGATTGAAACTTCATGTGAGTGGAATCTCATGGTATAAACTCTTACATGTCTGACTCTTTTCACTCAATGCTTTGTTTTTGAGACTCTAAATGTTCTGGTATGAGGAGCAGCTCATTGCTTTTTGTATCAGTGCATTTCTTTCTTTTCTTTTTTCTTTCTTTCTTTCTTTCTTTCTTTCTTTCTTTCTTTCTTTCTTTCTTTCTTTCTTTCTTTCTTTCTTTCTTTCTTTCTTTCTTTCTTTCTTTCTTTCTTTCTTTCTTTCTTTCTTTCTTTCTTTCTTTCTTTCTTTCTTTCTTTCTTTCTTTCTTTCTTTCCTTCTTTCTTTCTTTTCTTTTCTTTTCAGCTGGCCCGTATGGGGAACTGAACGCTTTACCTTGGTGTTACAAAGCTGCACCCTAACCAACTGAGCTAACTGGCTAGCCCCATATTACTCTATTTCTGTTACTTATAGCAAGATACCTGAAACTGAGTAATTAGTAGATAAACAATATTTATTGTTTACAGTTTCAGAGGCTGGGAAGTCCAAAGTCCAAGGAACATATCTGCTGAGAGCCTTGTTGGTGGGTAGTGACTCTTCACAGCAAAGCAGGGTGTCACATGGCAGATGGCAGAAGCAGAGAGAGAGATAACTCCTCACCCGCTCTCCTTTTAAAGCCCTCAGGACCACGCCCCTGACTGCCATTAACCATCAATGGATTAATCCACTCCCTGGGGCAGGATCCTCAAAATCCAATCACCTCTTCAATTAATACACTTTTTAATTACCACAGTAGGATTTCCCCCTCTCTTAACACTGTCACAGAGGGGGTTAACTTTCTAATACATGAACTTTTGGGGACACACACAATTGAATCCACAGCACTTTTATTGATGTGTAGTGCTTTATTTTGTAAATAAATAGAACTATATTTACTATTTATTTTCTTCTACATTTTGGGGAGTGGTTCTGTCCATTTTTACTCTAGACTTGAGTACTTACCTTTTCTGTTTTCAGTTTTGAAAAGTACATTTTGGTCTATATATTTATTTCTATGAACTGCAATAGCTGAATCCCTCAAGTTTTGGTATATAGGATTTTTTTGATGTTTCTTTGTAATTTCCCTTGTGATTCCATTGTATTGAAAGAGTAATTAAGGAATATAATTCTTTTCACTTCCAAATATTGTTTTATTCTTTCTTTTTTTTCACTTTTGATTTTGAACATAAGCATATTATAGGCAGAGAACATGATCTATGTAAGCTCTTTTCAAACTCCAATACATGTGTGAATCTCTTAGGCATCAGGTTAAACATGTATATTCTGACTCAATCGGTCTAAGATTCTGCATTTCTAACAAATTTTGAGGTGATGCCAAGCCTGCTGGTACACTTCAAGTAGCAAGGACAAACATGCTTGTATTTCCTTTAGGACCAAAGATATGTTTACCATTTGAAACTGCACCAGGTGAATTAGAAAAATACATACAACATATAAAATACATTATCCATTTTTACTGGGTTTTATACAATCTCTGTTAAACCAAGTTTGTAATGAAGAGTGACCCCAGAATTCTTGCTTGAAAACTGGGATAAATAAAGGAAACAAAAGATTTGTGTAAGCCATGAAGTGATGGATAGAAACCTATTTGGGAAGTTGAAGTGGGCAGGTGTATAGATAAAATACGTCAGATCTGCTCTTACATGTTGGGGGCAGATATCATCATGGACATGATAATTATGTGATCTTTTAGGGACAAATTTTAGCTGGAACTAAGCCAGATGAACACATAGAGATTATTAACTTTGGAAACATGGAGGTTATTGCTGACCTTGACACTACCAATTTTATTAGTGAGCCATCTTTGAAAGTAAGATATAAAAAGGTTTAAGAGCAAAATAAGGTAGGTTGTGGGTAAGACCAGTTGCAGGTAAAAAGTAAAGTGAATGCCTATAGACAATCCCTCTCTCTTAGTCTGTTTGGGCTACTAAAAAAATACCTTAGACAAGGTGGCTTATAAATAACAGATATTTATTGCTCACAGCTTTAGAAGCTGGAAGTCCAACATCAAGGCATGGCAGAGTCAGTGTCTGGTGAGGACCTTGCTTCCTTGTTCAGAGATGGCACCTTATCCCTGTGTCTTCACATGCTGTAAGGGGCAAGGGAGCTCTCTGGGGTTTCTTTTATAAGGACACTAATCCCTTCACAAAGGCTCAACCCTCATGAGCTCATGACCTCCCAAAGGCCCCACCTCCTAACACCATCCCTTGGGGGTGAGAATTTCAACATATGAATTTAGGGGGAACACAAGTATTCAGACCATAGCACCATCCAAAATGTTCTATGAGAAAAGGGGAAAAGAAATAGGACAGAGCCTAGGTGTGATGCGGCATCCAAGAACTTTTCTTTTTGTGGTATGTGGCTGCCTTGAGATAAGAGATACTTATAGAAGTGGAAGGAATGACCCCTCAAAGAGATGATGAGAATCAGGGGAGAGGACTTACCTGGAGAGAAAACCTTGACAGAGCCTGCAGACTACAAATGCAAACTTCTCATGGAGTGGAGCCCAGTTGGCACTTCCAGGTTGAAAGATACAGATAAAGGCAGGAGTGTAGCTTCCAGTTTTCAAAATAAGTCTTTATTTTCTGATTGAATGTGAAGCAAGTTCACCAGCTGAATTTGGGAGAATCTTCAGGGTGGAGGAGGCATATAATTTGTGTAGGGGGAAAAAAATAAGAAAGGAAACTTACTGGGTGTATGAATTTGCTAGGGCTTCTGTAACAAAGCGCCGGAGACTGGGTGGCTTAAACAACAGAAATGGATTCTCTTTCTGTCCTGAAGGTTAGAAGTCTGAGATCAAGGTGTTAGCCAGGTTGATTCCTCCTGATGCTTGTGAGTAAGAACCCATTCCATGTTCCTCTCCTTGCTTCAGGCAGTTGCTGAAAACCCTTGGTGGTATTTGGCTTGTAGATGAATCACCCCAATTTCTGCCTTTATCTTCCCATAGCCTTCTCTCTGTGTGCATGCATGTGTCCAAATTCCACATTTGTATAAGAACTCCAGTTATACTAGATTAGGGCCCACTCTAATTACCTCATCTTTAGTCTAACTAATTACATCTGCAATGGCATTAGTTTCCAATAAGGTCACATTCTGAGGTACTGGAAGTTTGCTATAGATTGTTTGTGTCTCTCCCTGCATTCATATATGAAAGCCCCAAATGTTTTGGCATTTGGAGATGGGACTTTGGGAGGTGATAAGGATTAGGTGAGGTCGTGAGGGTGGGGTCTGATTGATGAGATTAATGCCTTTATAAGAAGACAAAGAGAAACCAGAGTTTTCTCTCTCTCTCTAACATGAGGACACAGCAAGAAGGTGGCTGTCTGCAAGCCAGGAAGAGAGCCCTTACAAAATCCAAAACCCTGCTGGTGCTTTGATCTTGGACTTCCAGCCTCTGGAACTGTGAGAAATAAATGTTTGTTGTTTATGCCACACAGGCTATGCCATTGTGTTATAGCAGCCCTAGCTGACTAAGACAGAAATTAAGACTAAAGCGTGTGAATGTTGGGAAACAAAATTCAACCCATAATATGGGGTAAAGGTCTTTGAAATTTGGTGAATGATGAACTTTGTTGAAACAAATTAGTGGTGAGACCAACTCTATTGGTTGTATCAATTTATACTTACAATGTCCAGATACTTATGTACTGATGCACAGAAGGTGAGAGGTCTGATTCAGTCATTACCTGGGTTTGCAGTATGTGCACAGAAGAGTAGGAAAGTCCAGGAGGTTGAGGTTGCAAGTGATGGATAAGTTGAAATGTGCACCATAGAATCTGACCTGTGAAAGAATGAAAGTATAGGCAAGAGTGTGGGTAACAGGGAAAAGATCAGTTTTGGAAAAAATAAGCTTAAGTCTGCTATGGGTTGAATTGTGTGCCTGAAAAAGATATACCCAAGTCCTAACCTTCCAGTACCTGTGAATGTGACTTTATTTGGATATAGTGTAATGGATGTAATCAAGTTCAGATGAGGGCATTAGGTTGGGATGTAATTCAATATGAAGGGGAGAAAAAACCCATATAAAGACACACTTGGAGGGAAGATGATGTAAACACAGACTCACAGAGAAGCCACGTGAAGACGGAGGCAGAGACTGGAGTGATGCGGCCACAAGCCCAGGGATACCCGGAGCCACCAGGAGCTGGAAGAGGCAGGAAGGATCCTCCCCTGGAGCCTCTGGAGGGCGTGTGGCCCTGCACAATCCTTGGTTTTGGACCTCTAATCTCCAGAACTGTGAAAGGATATTTCTGTTGTCCTATGCCATGCACTTTGTGGTAGTTGATTATGGCAGCCACAGGGAGACAAGAGAGTTCTAGTCTTGAACAAATCTTATTTTCTCATCAGCACAACAGAGATGCTATTCCTGAATTTGGTCCAAAGCCCACCAAGAAGATTTGGTGAATGGATGCATACATGCCTTAAGCTCTGGACAGTTGTTGGGAGGCTCAAAGAAGCATCTGGAAAAGCATTTTGCAAACTCTAAAGTACTATATGCATGTGAGTGATACTGTTTCCTACCACAGCAAGCGGAGGGCTGAAAACCTTTGGGTAACATATATGGGCAATCAAAATAAGTCAGTTTTAGCACTAGCTTTTAAAGAAAATCTCTGACAGTGAGTACCTATATGTTATCTATCTATCTATCTATCTATCTATCTATCTATCTATCTATCTATCTATCTATCTATCTATCTATCTATCTATACCTGTCTATCACCTACCTACTTATCTGCCTATTATCTATACCTATCTATCCTAGCTATCATCTTTATCTACCTATCCTATCTATTTATGCATTCATCTATCATTTATCCATCTCCCTATCTCTCTTTGTCTGTATCTGTATATCTATCATCTTTTATGTCTATTATTAATTTGTCAAAATGTGCAAGTGCACACACCCACATGTCTGGATTCAGGATGGCCCTTTTATGGGCAGTGATCTACAAAGTGGGGTGAGCACCCAGAATTGCACAGTAAATTCAGGGACAAGGAGAAATTATAAACACTTTAATTTCTATGCATCTTTTAACCTAAATCGAGAAGAAAGCGATGGCTGTTAACACTTAACTTATAGATCTAAATTGGTGCACACCCCAGGTCCAGTATAGCATGACTCACCTCAAGGAGCAATTTTAAAATACTGTTTATTTCTTCAACATTTCATTCCTTTGAACTTTCTGGTTTGAACGTGCATAATCTATTCAAACAGAAGCAGAGGCACCACTCTATAAGTAAAATGATATTCAATGACTGGGGTGCATGTACCCATTTTGATAGGGTTTGTGATCAAAAAGTTTGGAGACCCTGGATTTAGTTTAATATGGAGCACCGAGAGATGAATTCCCAGAAACTATTTTTTGTCTTCCATACAGACTATTGGCTTCCATCTCCTTTGAACCTGACTCTAAATAAAGACAGTAGACTTTAAATAAATAGGGCCACAGGACTCCTCTGCCCATATTTTTATAGTTTTGAAATGCACCACTCAAGCTGCTTTAATGAAAGGCGAAGAATCAAAATGACCAAGAGTTTGAAATGACAATTCCCAGAAAGGTCAGAGCAAACAGTCCTCTGTGAAAAACAATTTACATAGCAAATGATGCATTAAATGATCATTCAACTTTTCTGTGATTATTATTATAACGGTAGTAAGAATAGCCTCTCCACAAGTGTACTTGCTGTGAGTGTGAATACAATAGGTACATACAAACTTGGGTTGAAAAAACACAAATTTATCTAACTATACACTTGGTAGGGTATGTGGGGATATTACTGCTAGATTCATTTTGAGGTCTATTTAGCTAACAATACCTACAGTCTATCAACAGCATGGGTGTGCTACAGCCTCCATTTCGTTTACTTTATGGAAATCTATTGCTTTGAAATTTTTGTTTTTCATTGCAGGAGTTTCTAATCACGGTGGCATTCTGGCACATTTGTCAGAGAAGTAAATGGTAGTTTAGAGTCAATAAGACATGGATAACCTCTCCTTTGGCTTCTACTAGCTGTGCAAAGAGGGGAATTTTACTAAACCTCGACGAGCTTCAGTCTTCTGCCTAGACATGGGATAATAAATTTCCTAATTCATTGTTGTGCACATAAAATATACATGCATGGCCTAGCATAAGGGAAACACTCAATAATTTATTATGTCTGTATAACCTTGAGTTCTATATTTTACTTGGTATGTAAATTTATCATGGTGACTTATATGATCAGAAATAATGTCCTTTCTGCTAGTCTGTCTTAGGATTCTTTAGACATGTTTTTGATCCTAGTAGTGTGGACAAATATAATCAAATATTATGTTAAAATTTGTTGGGAAAAACAGAACAATAGGTGGGTACAGTGTTTTCTAGTCAATTCTACCTAAAGGAAACAGCAAGATGTGGTGGGAAAACATTAAACTTGGTTGATGTGGGCATTCATTGAACTCAGAAGACGAGTCCTGAGGTCTGGAATTTCCAGCAAATTGCATAACTGTTCTAGTTTGCTCGTGTGCAAAACACATGAATCAGATCACATTTTTTTGGTCCTTATCGTTCTATGAGGTCCTACACATGTGACATGTGGTCATTTTGTAGGCAGGTTTTGTATGGCATTATTCCATTTATGTAACAGTTGCCTGAAATAGTCCTTACTGTTTTTTCACATTTAGAAAATGCATTTAAGTAAAGAAATGTGGGGATTGCACATTATTGAATGACCAAGATACCCAAATGCTTATAGGCACCAGGCAGTTAGTAAAAATGTTTGAATTTGAAAATAGGAATTAGTGGTGCCTGCTGTAAACAGGGCTTGCCCTTTGTAACGACCACCCATGTAAAAGAATAAAGCATCAGGGTCAGGAGGGTCTCCAATGGATCCCAGGGACCTCAGCTGGCTAAACTTGCTCTGTAACAAAAGAAGATGCTGTTTAAGACATATTCTCAAGAATAGAAACTAGAACCTTGACCACTGGCCTTTATTCTTGCAGGTTACCTGAATCCAAGATGCAAGTATGCAAATTGAGAGGATGCTCTCTAGGGGGACATGTCACACTTAGGATAATGTTACAGAAGTGGTGGGAAGTTAACTTTTATCACGGAAATCAACATCTCACATACTGACTGGTGTTTGTTGCAGTCAGGGACAGAGTGGCTGGGTTGTCTATCAGGATAAGAGCTAGAGATCATTCAACTATTGATCAGGAGCAGTAATGGAGAGAGTGTCAGTATCTAAATGGATAGAAGGGTGATAGCAATAAAAAAAATCTGCTCTGACCACGTCAGCTAAATTGGGAGATCTGGGATAAGTCAGATGGATAAGTTATGTCCACCTTTCCTGGAAAATGTTATCGTAAGATCATTTTTACTTAGAAAAAGACACGATGGCACCAGAAAGCCATAAAATAACCTACAATGCTTCCTGTAACCCTTACCCTAGATCCATGCATGTAGGATGTAACCAAGTAACAATCCTGAATCTACATCATTATTTTGGATTTAATTGTATACCCCCCAAAATTTAATGTATTGGAGGCTTGGTCCCCACTGCAACACTGTTAAGATGGTGGGAAATTCTATTACGGTAATTGAAAGGAGGGGCCTTGAAGAGGTGATTGAATTGTAGGACCATGCCGTAGTGAAAGGATTAAAAATGGTGGTCAGGGGTGTGGTTCTGAGGGCTTTTAAAGAAGAGCACATGAGAGTCTCTCTTTTTGCTCCACCATCTTCTGCCATGTGAGACCCCTGGTTCACTGTCACCACCACCAAGACCCTCACCAGATGTGTTTCCTTGACTTTGGACTTCCCAGCCACTGAAACTGTAAGCAATAAACTTCATTTTCTTACAAATTACCCCCATCCAAGTATTTTGTAATAAGCAACAGAAACAGACTAATGCCGCTGTGTGCAACCAATATAAAAATAGATGTAACGATAACAGGTGCTGTCCCCTCTGTCTCTCCTTTGGCCCTTCCTCCTTCTTGTGGTTATAGAATGTTAAGTGCTGCTGGCCCTCTTTGGAGCACATTTCTCAGGGTGACCTGATCATACATCTCCCCCTTGACATCATTATATTGGTTAAATAAATCCTATACTTCATGTGTTCCGCTACATTTTCAGCTACATTTTCTTACATTTTCAATGAGGGGCTGTGAGCAAGAGAGAAAGTAGTTTACCTCTGTGCTTAGGATGCAGAAGATGAAGAAGGTCAGAGAGACTGAGGAAGGTGATTCTGCCTGAGCTCAGATCAAGTGAAACAAATCAGTGTATCTCCTCCTTCCGCTCTTTAAGTCCTTAAGTCCTCAAGTTTTCATCCAAAGTCGGGGAATATGAGCTCCTCAGGCTAGATAGTAGCGAAAATACCATTGGGCTTCACACTTCTCAGAAAGGTGAGACTCTGGCCGAGATGGACACATTAACCTTTTTGTGGCACTTGGAAGTAGGTGTCATATCCCCTACTTTATTTTAGAGCAATATTTTCATTTTTCATCTTCCTGCAAGGAATGCTGGATGTGGTGTTCTCAAGCCACTGATTTTTTAAAAAATTTTCTCTACATAGTTTCAAGCAGCATCACAGATAAGGTTCTTATGTTCCGAATCAATGATCTGGTAGGGTCCCATGAGCCTGAGTTTCTTAAATGCCACTCATAAAGGCCAGAGATGCCTGGGGGGAGAGAACAGATCAAAGGTAGGGCAATAACAGGTCATCTTACGGACAGATGCTCAACTAACACTCGAATCCTCTTTTTCACACCTGCTTTTTGCATGGTTCACACTGCCTGGAAGAAAAAGCTGAATTTCCCTTTGCACAAAAAGCTGGTGACATGGGTAAAAGAAAGAGAATGTAGGGAGGAAAGATTGTATTGGGTGAGCTTTGATTGATGTATCAGATGGGGCTAGAATCACTATCTAACTTACCTGCAGGGCATGAAGATTTTGCAGGCTGTTTAGAAAGGCAGTCTCAAACCTGTGGGGTTACCTTGTCAGGAAGCAGTAAGACTAATGCTTCCTGGACAGCTCCAGAGAGTAAAGAGCAAGAAATTATTCTTCCCCTTGAAGGCTTTGAAAGAGTTGCAGGTTACCACCTGGGCATAATGCCTATCTCTGGAGAAGAATGCAACAAGCCTGTGAGCTTGACTTGCTCACAGAAATTCTGCCAGCTTGCCAGCCAGGGGCATATCTGCAAGGCTGAAACAATAAAGCATACTATATCTTCAGATACAGCATGAGGACCCAAGGGATTTTACATCAGGGTGGGTCTCATCAGAGTGAACTCTCTCAGCATTTCCATAAGCCAACTCTTGTCTCAGCTCAAAACCGACACTGCGTTGGCCATGTGAAACATTGGTATCTTTTAAGATTTGAGAAAATCCCTGTCAAGGAGCTACCTCTTGAAAATGCCTCATTGAGATTAGGTAAACTCCCCCAGAAAGCAGCAAGGCTTTTGGCAGAAAATAAGAAAGTATACAGTCATCAAAGGAAGACCTCACTTTGATCTTCAGTCATGAAAACCTCAAGAGTCTCTCAACCATGCAGTTCTTAACCTCAGGCATGACTGGTTTAAACATCCTCTTTGAGCTCATCTCTCAGGAGATCTTGATAGTTTCCAGAGAAACACATCATTTTATTTTTACAGTGTGGTATCAGGCTGCAGCACCTTCTCCATGCAAACACCTTGCACAGTTATTTTTGTCATGAAGTCAATCCAAACTTGTGACCTTGTGATGTGTCATCTACCGGAGGTCACTTATTAGATGGAAAAGGTGCAGGTTTCTTTGCACCTCAAAGATCAGTTGAGATTGTTGTAAAGAAAGGAAACAAAACAGATTTAAGTTCATGCCATGGTGGCCTTTTATATTTCCTGTATTATTACCAATATATTTTTAGGAGCTTTATAGTCTACTGTTACTGTAAATCCCTTTGATGATATTTTAAAGCTCTTTTAAGATGTGTCACTGAAAGACGATACAAAAAGCAACATCTGGAAAATGTAAAGGCAGGAAGGGAGTAATCTCTTTTTCTTTTAAATTAGACCTCCATTACACAGACTTATTCTTAATGTCAGTTGCAAATAACTATTACATTGTGTAATTTATATGTTATACATGATGTACTTATACATCAGTACATTTCATATATTTTACTACAATATGTTATTGTAGTTATCAGTTATTTTAATGTCTCTTGGACTGAATTATTATATTTTCTATTACTTTCTATTATATATTATTTTACATATCATATAAATTAATTATTGTGTACTCTACAGTTTACTCTTATGTTATATATTTTTGTATGTTATCCTATTGTATCCCTTACGTTTAATGAATAAGTTTCATAGGATAATATTATATATCATATATTATATATTATGTTAATTATCTCATAGTGTTTACATATTATATTATGTATTTATAAGTATCATTTTATGTGTTTTATTATCATTCTATATAACACTATTATATTGTTATAAGTATCACTTATTCTTATAGTCACAAAGAATTATTAATATTTTATATACTATTACAAAGTATGGATTAAGCATATCATCTTCATTTATATTTAACTTGCATTATATATCATTATATTATTATAAGTATCACTTATTCTTAACAAGTCAATTGTGTGGAACTATTATTTCCTACTTACCTACTTTATAATAAGTGTGAATTAGGATCTAATGCTTATTATAGTCTATGCATAGTTCTAAATATCATATGCCCATTTAATCTGTTTAGTCTTCAAGACAACACTATAAGACACATACTGTCATAATTCTTATTCTACAGAGGAGGAACATGAGGCCCAGAGAGGCTGAGTAAGTCACTCAGGGTCACACAGCTGGAAAGAGACATTGTGGAGAAAGAGGCAAAGTCCCTAATTACCAGGCTCTCCCTACTCAATTCCCTTTACATATTATGGTGTTCGTCTCATCAGTTGCCCTGCGTGTCAGTAAAATTTCATAGCAGGATTTGTAAAGGTTTACTGTAAGTTTTCTGATTTTAAAAATCAGTTTTAAAGGTTTATATTAGCAAATAAGCATATTAAAAGCTGATAGAATCTTGTCTCTTTATTGTAACTACAATAATGACAGTTTGACATTAGATTTGCACAGTCCTTGAACATTAATATGGTCCAACTGAAGGGTGTCCTATATGGGGCGGAGCTCCTATTTGTCTTTATTTCCCGTGGCTGTGCATGCCTACGTCCTCAAGGAACCAAGCATCTTACTTGCAAACATCCAGGTTTCCTTCTCCCGCTCTTGTCCCTGTCTATCGTTCCCACAACAAAAGCATCTTTCATGTGGCATGTTGCCTTTCCGGATAATGACCATCTACTTTACTCTCGTAGTCTATATTCTATGACTGACCTAGTCTCTTTCCCTGATATGTAAAATACATGCAGTCGGGGACTGAGTCTCGGGGACTTTAGTGTTGTCAGCAATACGTTCAGCCCAGGATCATAACAAGTCTGAAATCGTTCGTCAGATGAGTGCATGCACACTGGTGTGGCCGTGCATAAACACTGTAGATTTTTCTGGCGTCTTTGTCTGGGGTTCTGACACCAAGCTCTGCCTTAGCCTTGAATATTGAAGAGTTTTCTTAACTGGCTGGCTTCTGGTTGGAAGGACGACCCCAGCTTGAGAACCAAGAACATTCTCATCTGTCCTTCCTCCCTGATTCTGATTTTAAATAAGACTCTGGAAAGTCAAACATCATGTCAATCTCCTGCCCTATTTCTTTCTATCTCCCTCTTTTTATTTCTTAGCTACCATCAATTTCAAAAATGCTCATTGCTAAATTTTATTAGGTACTTATTTTTTTTTAACATTGCCAGCAGGAGTTCTTTAGGAAAGACGGCAATAAAACGTGCATCCTTGAGAAGTAGCAAATGCGATAAAACGCCTCACTAGTTTTGATGGCCCCGATAACTGTAGGGACAAAAGTCCCTTTAACAAGTTGTACTGTAGTATTCTTAAGCAATGAAAAAGAACCTCCTTTGAGGGGCAATGAAGGCCTTAAAACCATGGAAGCCATTTGGTTTATACAATAAACTCTTGCAAACCAGATGGTTTTATGGTTGTGTTTTCTCAACAGCTATTTTGAATGAGATATGATGGAGGTTCCTGGTCATGATACTTTTCAAAGATACAGATTAGCTCTGTGTTATCTCAGCAGCATTCTTGGGTCCACATAAGTTAAACATTCCAGTTTCAATTGGTTGTAATACAAAGATATCTTCAAACGTCAGTACAGATGCATGTTTTTGAGCATTCACTGGTTTCAGAGGACCGATATTGTTTTATAACTAGGACTTAGGAGCAAAGAACTCAGTAGAAAAGCACAGATGAGTTTGGATGCTCTTGGACTGATTCATGTCTTCCTGCTGTTCAGGACACTGACTTATAGGAGCATTGTGATCAGTTGCTGAAAAACTCAATGCTTTGTATGAACTCCTATTAATTCTGTAGGTCCATGTGCTTAGGTAGTTCTTGCTTGCAAGTAGGCATGGGTACAGTAAAGGTTAGCTCAGCAGGCTTTTGGTGTTTGCTATGGATTGGATGTCTCCTCCAAAATTCATTGAAGCTTTGACCCCATTGTAACAGTGCTAGGTGGGAAATACGGTGATGGTATGTGAAAGGCGTTGTTTTCGAGAAGTGACTAGATTGTGAAGACTGTGACCTTGTGAATGTGTTGACCCATTCATGGGGTGGTGGGTGTGGTTCTGATGGCTTTGTAAGGAGAGTTAGTAAGCAGGTCAGCTCTCTCTTGCTCAGCTGATTCTCATGATTTGACACCCTACATCACTGTAGAGAGTCACCCCTCCAAAAAAAATAAAAAGACCCTCACCAGATGTGCCCCTTGGACGACAGACTTCCCAGACTCCCATACTGTAAGAAATAAATTTTGTTTCTTTATGAATTACCCAGTTTCAGGTATTCTGTTATAAGGGACAGAAATGGACTGTAACATCCCAACTCTCTACATGACAGTGAAAGGACTGGCATGACCAGCTTGTGAAAGATAACCTTTGATCTGAGGCACATCCCTTCTGATAAGAGAGTTTTGGCACTCAAGGCACTTGGTGACAGAAATTATGGAATATTCAGAGAAATAGAGAGAATTTTCCTCTCAGCTTCTCTATAATGTGTACTTGCAAATGATTCCGTAAAGAATAAAGCTCAGAAGTGTCTGGAAACTCCCTGCAGAAAGTATGTAATTAGGGATTGTGCTCCAAGATGCACAAAGCACTTTATGAAGGGAAAAACACCAGTTGTATAGTAATATTAATATTAAAATGATAGGTCCTATGCAATGGGAATAAAATATGCCATAAAAAAAGAGAGTCTTGGGCTATGGCGGATAGTTTATTCCAACAATATGATTTAGAATGAACTCATATTTTTGTTTGCCCAGAGCCTTGGGCCACGCCATATCTGTTCGATGTCCCGGAGAGATGGCTGGAGAATGCTTGACAAAGGTAAGTCATGCAGATGCTCCAGGCCTGTGAAACTGACCTCCCAGGAAAAACCAGGGTGCACTTCCATCATTAACAATGCTACCATCACATGGAGTTGCTGGAAGACCACTGTTGTTGTTAAACGTCCATATGATTCTACTGTGAGAAGACAACTGGAATCTTTGTCCTCTCCAGGACTTTTTTCTATGTGCCTTTTATCTTTGCAGATATTTTTTCTAAACTTTCAATTGTTAAAACAACGTTTTAAAGCTTGAGTTATAAGCGATGGCATTGCAAATATACATTGAAGATGTACAATGGGACTATTTCATATACCCCAACAAGTGCGTGAAAAGGTGTTTGACATCACTACCTACCAGGGAAATGCCAATCAAAACCACAGTGAGATAGTACCTTATACCCATTAGGGTGGCTATTATCAAAAAGAGGAGAGAGAATTAGTGTTGGCAAGGATGTGGAGAAAAGGGACGCCTTGGGCACTGTTGGTGGGAATGTAGATTGGTACCACCATAATGGAGAATCGTATGGAAGTACCTTTGACAATTTTAGTCTGTGTCTTTTCACCACAATAATCCATAATTATGAGTATCACAGCTCCTCTGATTTCTGAGTTCTAGCAAATTATTGAATCTCAATGTGGTCTTGGGGACCCCCGATAGAACATGCCATTCAGTTGTTCATATTATGTGGAAATTCCAGAGGTGGCTGAACAGAATCTCAAGAAATTATAGCATTCTTCTTTGTACGTACTTCTATTTTCATTTCTTAGTAAGTGCCAAGACCAATCCTTGTAGGTAACGTTAATAAACACAAAACGGTTTGAACAGTGCCATGGCATTGTGCCTTTCCTGGGACAGAACACTCTTTGCAACAGCAAATTGAGGTAGATAAAATGGAACCAAGGCCTGCAGATGACACATACACCTAGAAAAACCTGTGTTATTTCACATCAGGGAGAATGAACCAGGAGAACCTTCATCTGACAGGACTCAGCCTCCAGCACAGGTGTATGTGTGCATAAAGGGGCACAGATGCACCTATATACTTAGGCAAAGGTAGGCAGTGCCTACAACTGTCAGAGCTGGAGGCCAACTGGGGAGGAGGAGGTCATCTCGTGTCTCACTGCCATGTATGTCTTAGTGCTTTGGAAAAGTGATCGAGAACCCAGTTACTTAACTCGTTTGGGACAGGAACAGGGTGAGATGCCCGAGGAGGGGTTGCAGGATGAGAATTTTCAGCCTCCAAGTTAGCAAAGAGGAGAGGAAGTTTCTGAGAAAGGACATTTCAAGCAGACAAAACTGCCATGAATAAAGTTCTAACCAAAACATTGGAGATTATGGGAAGCCGTAAATGTCTTTGGCAATGTATGTATATAAATGTATATAAATGCATAAGCAGCACAGCTCAGGGGTCTTTTCATTATGGTCAGAGATGCCATGCAATTAAAAAAAAAATACTGAAAAAAAACCCCAGCTAAAGCAGAACTCATTTTGAGAAATCTTCCTGAAATCACTAGATATCCATCAACATTTTCTAGAATCTAGATGGCTTCACCGTTGTCCTGATGATTCAGTCTTATGCAATCATTTAGCATCTGGCTGAGCTTTTAAAGTTTGGAGGCACCTACTTACTTTGTTATAAGCCCCCGTGCCACGCTTGATTCAGTTACCACGACGGCGTTTCTATCAAGAGGCTGCCTTAAAAACAGTTTATCAAATGGAAACTTGAAGACGCTGGGCCTGGAATAATACCGTCAATCTATTTGCTGACATTTCAAGCATTAAATTAATATTCTTGAAGTCGATTTATCAGGCTCCTACCCTGTAATTGGGATTCAACTCATGCTGGCGATTAGAGTGGGGAACAGCCGGTCCATGGAGAAGGACGTTTTTCCATTTTGCATCTAATCAGGTAAAGCAAACACAATCAGGCAGCATTTTGGGGGCTGACAGATACTGCAATTCCAGTGCCTGAAACAATAAGAAGAGGAGACTCAGGGCAAACACAGGAGAAGGCACCATAGCCCACAAAACCTTGCTCGTAGTGTTTGCCAGTTTCTATCACAATGGCCCCAACGTGGATTTAGTAAATCTTTATCTTTCAAACACTTCTTTGTGGAGGAAACAGATAGCAGAGTGCTCTGGGGATGTGTGATCCATGAAAAAAGCGAGGCAGTGTTTCTTTCTGGAAGATATGCATGCTCAAGATTAGAGCTGGAGTGTTACAAAGTTGACATTTTAGATTATTGCCGAACCAGAGACTGTTACCATACTTGAGACCTTTAATGCTTCAGTTCCAGCGGCCACTTTTCATAGTTAAGATGCTCTCTAGCTCGATGGATTTGCATGAATTGATTCCACAAGACAAAGGCAGAGAAGAGGAAGTGTCATCTGGCTTACTAGCAACATTTATTCCAGAAAGGGGATTCTCCCCGAAAACTCCACAGAACTTCAGCAAGATCACAGAGTGCAGTCCCCGACCATTAATGAATTTTAAATATCATTTCTTGCTGGCTGAGGTGGTGGTTTCTGATAGCTGCTCTTTAGGGCATCATTTTTTGTCTAATAATAAAAAGAAAGCCAGAAAAAAAAAAGGCACTAATTATGTGTTGCAACAAAACAAAACAAAACAAAACAACAACAACAACAACAAAAAAAACTCCATGAGCTGTGGATGGCTTTCCTTTCGGAAATATTTGTCCAAGAACTTCAGAACATCCAGAACTCCGGATGAGCAAATCCATTCTAAAACAAGTGCTTTGTTATTCCTTTGTCAATAATCCAGGCTAAGGACTTTCTTAGGCTCCACGGCTTATCTGGGGATGGGCGCAAGATCTCATGAAATGGGCTGTGATTGTCAGGAGCTTGTTATTTGGGGGTTCAGAAAGCCCACGAGATGAGGGTACCCTATAAGTGTAGGACAAAAAACTAACATTCACCAGCAGGTTCAGAAGCAAACAAGAATTTTCCTGATTTGAAAAGCAGAAAGATGTCAAGGAAATAAACAGCCTGAGTCTCATTTGTATAAAAGTGGGGGAAAAAGCCAGACGAAACAATGGCGTCTTCTAGTGGAAAAAGAAAAATCACTCTTGTCAATGGATACAAAACATTTATTCATATACATGTAAATATGTAGCATACTTTCTCATTATTACTCTTGAAGAGATTTCCATTCTACTAGTATAAAAGTAATTTGTTAAGGGATAAAAATTTTCCACCACAGTGACTGGTTAAGAGGTGCTGTATCGGGGGATAAAACTTTCCCATTTAGCAAGTTCAGTAAAAATATGCACATTTATACTTAAATGTAAGCCTGAGGTTTCACAAAGGAAGAAAGTCTATAGCTAATGCTATAGAGATAACAGAGATGCTTTGCACTGATGTCACTTCCAGTCTTTCATCTCCAGGTAGATTAGAGGTTTGAGCATTGTCACCAAGGTATCTACCAACACACACACTTTCGCAGTTTATCTGCTGACTATGAGAACAAGTGCACGCTAAATGTTACTCACTTTTGGCCTAGAAGCTAGAGTTGATGCAAATCTCCTTTTCCTCATTAAAAAAAAAATGCCTTGTGGTAAATTATTCATAACATAAAATTTACCATCTTAACCATTTTTAGGTGTCCAGCTCAGTGGCATTAATGAAATTCCCATTATTGTGCAAACGTCACCACCATCATCTCCAGAACTTTTTTATCTTCCCAAATGGAAACTTTGTCCCCCTTAAACAATAGCTCCCCAGTCCACACTGAACCCAGCCTCTGAAAATCACCATTCTTTCTGTCTCTCTGACTTTGACTACTCCAGGACTCGCCTGTAAGCAGAATCATAAAGTTTTCCTCCATTTGCATCGGGATTATTTCTCTGAGCATCCTTTCCTCACAGTCCATCCATGCTGTAGCATGTGTCAGAATTGCCTTCCTTTTCATGGCTGAGTAATATTCCACTGTGTGGACGGACCACATCACATTTATCCATTCATCCGGCAGTGAACGCTGTGGCTGCTACCACATTTTGATTACTGTGAATTATGCTGCTATGGGTGTGCAAATCCCCCTCTATGTCCTTGCTTTCGATTCTTTGCAATTCTTAGTTTTCCTAAAACCAGCAGGTAATAGAATATACTGCAGATACTCACGAAACAGGCCATTTTGCAATATTTAATGGAAGATGAAACCGTTTCTCACATAAAACACAATCTGATAAACAGACTCCAAGGACTTAGCTTTGAGGGAAGTCTCTAAAACCCTTGTGCTTTGCAACTGCCAGTACAAGAGGATGGTTGTTAGGGGGCATCTGAGACTCGCTGTTAAACTTCAAGCTTTATTAAAGTGGTGGCCTCTGTGACTGTCTTGATTTTATGAGCTTTTAGTCCCGTCTTTGTTGGTTCCTTTGTAGAAATGATGCATTGGGGAGACATGTTCAGAAAAACAAAATATGCAGTCTTCTGCAGAATGTAGCTGCCTCTTAGAGGTCAGATTTTTCGGAGCTCTTGCTTGTTTAGGATACATTCTAAATGTACAATCCTGGCTCAGTTAGAAGAGTCAGGTTTTGCTTATGGTACATTGACTTCTCCAAAACAGACATGGATTACCAATGGGACTTACTGAATTAATAGGACGACGGGAAGCTGACAGAAGAAATGCAAAAGATCCAGATGAAACCTCAGCAGTGGCGTTGCGTCCAGCATGTTGCTGACGCAGCCTTAAGTGTGTGCCGTCGACTGATCTATAGCACGATTCTAGGCAGGTATTTCTCTGCCTCTTTGTCTCTGTGTTTCTGTGTCCAAATCCATCACCCTTTCTATCTACCTATCATCTGTCCATCTGCCTTATTTATCTATTACCTATCAATCACATATTTACTTATCTATTGTCTGTCAATCATCTATATCTGTCTATCCATCATTTATTTATCATTTATCTATTATCTGTCTATCCATCTATTTAGCCATCATGTATTTATCCTATTCTTCTACTATATGTATCATTCATCTATCTTTATGTCTATGATCATAGATCTCCCCTATATATCTATTTATCTATGCTCTATCTCTTATTTCTACTTTCAGATGTAAACATTTCCTTGCCCACTATCATATTCAGAATCCTGTAGTCTTTGGCACTGGATTTGAGTTCAGCTGTAGTTGTCACTGGAACATTCCGACATATAAAGCAAGTCTCTGTTCCTTGTATATAGTAACTTGACCCACTATTTCTATTATGTGTCTCCTAGAACACACCCAAGGCGGGATGACAGAAACTGGTAAGAGTCTCTTTGTTCCATTTTCTCATGTCTCAATGAAGGATATATTTGGAGTAGATAATTATCCCTACGTAAAAAAGAAATAACCACATCGCTGATTAGAAGAGGTGAAGGCAAAACAATCTAGGAATTCCTGAACTCAAGGATAAGGACTTACAATAGCATTTTCTATAGTGGCTTATAATAGAAGACATCTCCCGTTATTTTTTCTTTGAGTTTAGCTTTCATAACAATCTAGCAAAGCTGGAATTGTTTTCCCTGTTTTACAAATCAAACACATTCATACTAACAAGAATAGGAGGATACTTCAAAAAGTTTGTGGAAAAATAGAGTTGAAATATCATACGAATTTTTCCATGAACTTTTGAGTATGCTCTTATATTCTCTTGTTTAATATCATGGACTTCCCTTTAATCATGATGTGGGGATTTGGGGCATGCAGATAAAAGGAGATAAAATCCCTGACTTTATTGTCACCAGGACTTTCTCCATTTCATATTCTATTTGACTTACAATCTTCTTATCTATCTGGTTCACCTGGACAATGGGCACCTTTTTCATTGCCTGTGTCCCTTTCTTTTATGTGTTTTATAATACACCAACTTGCAGAGTGAGAGTAATGGATAAGAGCCTTGTTATATTTTTATTTATTACTCCGAGACTAACTTGATTCACATGGATAGCCACCCATGGTGGTGATTTCAACCCCCAGTGCAGGCTCAATAGTGATTTTATCTGGATTGTTGACTGTTAAATGCATCCTCATTCCATTTAATCGTATGTACATTCAACATCATTTTGCCTAAGAAATTGAAATTGGTGGAAATGATTACAACCAGGCAGATGTAAAGTTTTTATTTAATTCATGCATGCCTGTGTGTGTGTGTGTGTGTGTGTGTGTGTGTGTGTGTGTGTGTGTGTGTGTGTGTAGCTGGGGGCACGGTGGTCTTTCCAGCACTTCTGAATAATAGAATTTTAAACTGGTGTCACAATAATACATTGAACTTTCAAAAGGAGAGATCGGAACTTAGGTTACCAAAAAGGATAAAGGGGAAGAGAGAAAGAGGTAAGGGAGGAATTGATAAAAGGTCACAAAAAAGGATTACATTGTATCATGTTGGACATACTAATTATCCAGGTATGAGCTTCATATACTGCACACAGGTATTGATATTCAGTGCTGTACCCTACAGATATGTACAATCAACTATGTTTCAATAAAAAACAAAAAATAAAAGTAAACTGGTGGAAATTCTATCTATACCTGGACATAAGAAAGGTTTCAATGTGTTACTTTAAGTGCATGTTTTGGGGGTGAGGGTAAGTTCACATTTTCTTACACAAGTACTCCTTATTCAGTACTGCATTTGTTAGCTTAGGCTAACTTAATCTGCAGTGACAAATGCCACCCCGCCTTCTGCCCCAAACTCAGTACCTCTCAACAAAAGATTGCTTCTTGCACAAATTTCATGGTGGATGCTTTATTTTTTTATATTTTATTTTTATTTATGAATATTGAAAAAAGGTGAACCTGAGATTCTTTAGATAAAACCAACCAGGGAGTTTGTTAGTAATCCAGCATCATACTGTGCAGGCAACCAACCAATCCCAAAATGGAACATCGTCATGCTTTATAACTGGTCCTGGGGAGACCCACACTGTCCCAGCTGTTAGTACTTTGGACTTTCTGGTCACTTGTTTTAGTCATACTGTAAGTGGCCTTGACAAGGTCTTCTCCCTCCAGGAAAAAAAAAATGGGTGCTCTTTGGAGATTTTAAAAAATTATTATTCCTCCCCCCTGACAGCAGAAATATTTTATGGCTTAATAATTAACCTCCTTCTTTTTCTTGATATCACACAACTTGGTTGATTTCAAACTAAGGCATGGAAGGAGGCCTTAGTTCAGACACACACACATACACACACACACACACACACACACACACATGCACGCACACACACACACACACACACGACTCCCTTTTGCTGCAGTGTTCCAAATAACATTCACAGATTTCTGCTTTAATTTGGTGGTGGAGACCTAGATATGGAGGGAGGCCCCTTTTGGATTCACATTTATAATTTTATCAGGTGAGGAAGGATAAATTCATTGCTGTAAAATCCTACCTAACAATGCAGAATCCAGAGTTCTTGGGGTTGAGTTCCCTGTTAATTTACTAACATAAAAGAGCTTCATCAGGTGCATTTCAGCCGGTGGCTTCTGTCCTCAGAGAAGTTACTCTCTCAAACAGACGTCCCTGAAGCCCCGTCAGCATGTGAGGATTGAGTAACCATGCGTATGAGTGGATAAACTAAATAATGCATGAATAATTTCAACAAAGACAGGGATAAAGGCCAATTGTCAGAAGATAAGAGATGTAGAAATCATTACAGCTGTTTGCTTAGATGAAATCAAGCCCAAGAAAGTAAAACCAGCTTTTGACCTGCAGCAGGTACTAATAGAATCAGAGGAAGACAAGACTGAAAACAAAATCAATGAGAAGCAATTTTCAAAAGCCCTGTTGAGTTTGCTTGCCTTGCATATTATGCCAATTTTAAATCCACAGCACTTACAAACACAAGCAAATGTAAAAATTATAGAGAACGGGGGGGAAAAAAAACCTAACACGTTTATTAGATCAAAGAATAAGTGTGAGTTAAATTAGATAACATAGCCAGTACTTAAAGCAGCTTCTGCACACAGCAAACACTCAATTAAATCTTTAGATATCATCATTCAACAATTTTATGCTATATGTTTAACTATTACATGTCAGTTGAATTGCAGATGTACACATAGAATAAGTACATCATTTTAGCTTGCCTATAGAAATTTTGGAAAATAATTTACCCTCAAAGAGTCTTGATTTTCTCAGGAATATGGCTGATGTGGTAGTAATACTTTCCTTTCAAGGTTTTTAGGGGATTTACATGAGTGAATGTCACTGACCACATTTTAAATCTGTAAAACACTGACAAATATGGACTATTTTTGATACATGTCATGTGGAGCACTTATAAAAATATAAAGTGCATTGTCTGTTGCTATACATCCATATTGTTATTTGATTAAAGTTTTAAAATACAAAAAAAAAAAAAGAAACACAAGAAAAAAGAAAAATTAAACAGACTCTTGATTGTTTGGGCTTTTTCTGTGACTGTACCAGGCTTCTGGAGACCTTCCAGAGCACTTACACTGCCCCTACTCCTGGTTGTTCCAGCTGCTACAAATAGTTCCAGTCTCCCTGACCACCCACTGCAGTTCTATATATCCCCCCTCAACTCTGACCCATTTCCTATCACCCTCTTCAACACCTAAAACTTTCTGTACTTTGGAATTCATGTTCTTTATTAGCAAAATCTCCTGTAGTGTATTTCTATAATTCCATGTTGCCTGCACACCCATTTGAAATACAGTTTGGGTTTTCCCATACTAGAGGCAGGGCTCAGATGCTTTGACACAGTTTCCAGCACTCTGACTTCTCCAGTATCTCAAGGTGGTTGATCCAGACACAAGCCTTCTGGTGACCACCTCCGTATGGGACAGCTAGATGCAACCTGCTCAACTCACTTCACACTCCATATGGATTGCAGATCTGCCACAGTGACCCCCTCTTAGTCACCAGGTGAACTGATGGAACTTGCACCTGCTTGGGCTAAACCCACCTATTAGAACTCCTCATAGGGAACCTGCTTGTGACATGCCCTGGAATCCAACAGAGGCTTTAGCCCATAGGTCCTTCGCTCTCTAGCTTCCATCTGCTGGTTGAGTGTGTGTGTCTCTGATGGCTCTCCCCTTCCCATTGCCCTGTGAGGTGTGCTGTCCTCTCTTCTCTGGGATCTGTAAGTAATAAATTGCTTCTGCTATTTTACGAGTTTTGCTGTGTTGTCTCCTCTGTGTTTCACCTGAGCAACACACATGAACTTAACTTCTTTCCTAGTCAGGGATCTCCTAGAGCATGGCTATCCTGGTAGGATAAACTGGACAGAAGTCAGATAATAGTTGCAAGGGCATCCACCAGTATAAACAAGTTTCCTGCAACAGGGACACCTTGGCATGGGTCAGATGCTTAGGCATTAAGCCATCAGCTAGGATAGATAGAAAGCTATATCCAAAAGTGAAGGCCTTAGAAGCAGCCTCAAAAACAAAGTTTTCCTCTGACCTTTCTCTGCCCTTCTGTCCCTCAGCCTCATTTTCCCCTGAGGCAAGCCATAGAAACTAAATTCCGTATTCCCCAAGGAGGGCCATAAAAACCAGAACTCCTTTCCCCAAATCCAACCATAAAGAATAAAATTATACTCTAATTGATGTCCACACACCTTTCTGCCTTGCAGCTGGCCAGGAAGAAATTCCCTGACCTACCTTGTCTGATTGTAGGTCATAAGATCATCATTCCAGAAAGGGTCCTGCCCCACACCCTGGATGAATGAATGCTACACAGAAAGGCCAAGAAGAATCTGAGCAGACAGACCGTGCTGCATCTCCCCACTCAGACTATGACTATTAGATCAGATGTTTCTTGTCCAGTCATGTTTCTGCACGGCTGCCTCATAGAACCTAAGCACAAATATGACAATGTCCCCTGTATCTTAGGGTCTTCATTCTGAAGGCTCCAGTGTCACGTAAAACTCCTGTATAAATAAAATTTGTTACGCCTTCTCTTCATATTAATCTGTGTTGACCAGACGATCTTTCAGAGAACATTCAGGGGGTTGAAGGGGATGTCTTCCTTTGGCCCCTACAGGAATACCCCATAACAGGGACACTGACACCATCTGTGACCAAATTCCCTGGAACCACACCAAGATAAAGCTAAAGGTTAAAACCACTCTCATGAGAGAGACCTCATGACCAAGTTAAAAATGAAAATGCAATATCACTGATATTCCAAAGCTCTCCTCTGGGCTTTTACATTCTTGCAGCAAAGAAAATCTAATATGGTTTTCCTGAGCTCAGTCTTTCCCCTTCAGCCCTCCCAGCTGTATCTGCTTTTTCTCTTTATGGCTGTGGTTGGTCCTTTCGGCTTCCTCACTGTTCCCACCCCTGGCTTTGAAGCTCATAGCATGGGACAGTACTGCCCATGATCCTTATGTGGTGTGGTCATCCCTGAGACCCCGGTATCTTCCTTCCTCTCAGTCCCTGGGGATTTTAGTTGCTGGTCCACAATTGCTGCTTCCATCCATCACTGTCTGTTACAATTCTTGGTGCTTTCCGTATGCAGGTGTAAGATCATCCCCAATTTCAGGAGATAGTGAAATGGAAAGCTGGGAGGGTCAGAGCTGAAGAGGGAAGTTGCAGAGATGGAAGCAGAGGTCAGAGCAGAGAGAAATGTCTCTGCTGCTGGCTCTGAAGGCGGAGGAGGGGACCGCCAGGCAGAAGCACAGCAGGCATCTACCAATTGGAAAAAGCAGACACCGATTCTCCTCTTGAGCTTCCAGAGGGAACATAGCCCTGCTGACACCTTGATTTTAGCCCAGGGAGACTGATTTCAGATTTCTGAAATCCAAAAGTCTAAGACAATAAATCTGTGTTGTTTTAATCTGCTGAATGCATGTGAATTTTTTACAGCAGCCATAGGAAACTATAGTAGTTCCCCCTCATCTGCTGAAATGCATCCCAAGACCCCTGATGGATGCCTGAATACCGTGGATACACTGGACAAAGGGATGATTCACATCCCAGGTGGGATGACACTAGATTTCATCATGCTATTCAGAATGACCGCAATTGAAAACGTATGCATTGTTTATTTCTGGAATTTTCCACAGTTGAAAGCAGGTAACTGAAACCACACAAAGCTAGACAGTAGATAAGGCGGGACCATTGCAATACAATTCCCAATGACCTTGGGGTGAGAGGGTGGGTCCTGAGACACCAGTAGACCCCTGTTCCTGTTGCAGTTAGGGTTGCTTCTGTCTGTGCGCCTCACTCATATTAACATGTTGCCAGGGTGCCCTGGCTTGAGAATTTGGGGAAGTAGCCATGTGCATGACTGTTCCAACATTCTGCTTCTTTCTCTGTTCTTCAACTTTCTGGTGGTCTTGTCACCCACACTTTCTCTGCTACCCATTCCCATGGCCTACACCAGGAGCTGCTGTGTTGCAACCCAAAGGCAAACCCACTGATCTGACTATTATAGGTAAATTTTCTTTGGTTACAAACATGCCCATTTGTTTCCATGTTATCGATGGCTGCTCATGAGCTGTAGCCACAGAAGAAGTGCGTGTTGTGACCGAGACCATATGGCCAGCAAGACTGGTGATATTTAATTTACTTTTACTTCACTTTTGCAGAGAAAAATAATGTGTGCCTACCCTGGTCTACACCACAGATCTTTTCACTACGCCTGTCTGTAGCCCTCTATCATTTTAGCATCCCGTATTTTGGCCACGACTGCAATCCCACTTTTTGGCTCAGCCTTTCGACTACCCCGCCTTTCATAATTTCAATGCCAATGTAACTTTTAATATTGATTCTACCCTCTTCTCACCACTTTCAACCTTCACCCCGTGCCCTTGCTTTCCTCCATAACCAGCCTACGATCTAGATGATGGTCCATTATTACTATCTTTCCCTTAGATATAGTCTAGATACCCTTGCCCATCTCTCACTTCCTTAATCTTGAGCAGAACTATGCACCCCCCCCCCCAGCTGGATGGGTCTGCTAGGGTTCTATAGTAACATAGGGAGACTTCCATCAATGACAAAGTACAGGGTATCCCTGACTAGCTAGCCAAGAGGATGTTGACTGTTCTCAACACAAAGAGGTGACAAATGTTTGAGGTGGTGGATATGCTGAACACCCTGATAATATGATCACTGTACACAGTATGAATGTACCCAAATATTATATCTCACTCCATAAATATATACAATTATCATGGGTCAATTTAAGAAACATAAATTAAAAAGAAAAAAAAAAGAGAGAAGTCGGGAGTAGAATAGTGGTTACCAGAGGCAGGGAAAGGGTGGGTGGCAGGGAGCAGGGAAAGGCTGAGGGACAGGCACAAAGTTACAAAGTTTCAGTGAGATAGGAAGAGTAAGTTCCGGTGCTCTAAGGCAACCATAGCTCATGATAATGTATTATATATCTCAAGATAACCAGAGAATAGGATCCTGAATGTTATAACCACAAAGAAATGATCAATGTGTAGGTGATGGCTATGTTATCTATTCTGCTTAAATCATTATACAATGTATGCACATATTCAGACAAAAAACTATACCCCATAAACAAGTACAATGAAAAAATCAATTATTTTTTTAAAATGCTGAATGAAATTATTCTAGCTCTCCTGCTTATGGGTGGTCACAGGTGAGTCCCTTAACTGCTCTGAGTATCAAATACATTATGTCAGCTATACAGGGGTCCCTGAGGCCACCTGCAGTTTTGGTGGTTTTCAGAGAGGACTCAGTATATAGTTGTACTCACAGTCATGAATTATTACAGTGAAAACATACACAGCCATGTGCGTAACTATTCCAATATTCTGCCTCTCTGTTCTTGACTTCAACTCTGCAGTGATCTTTAGCCAAACAAAATCAACAAAACCAAAATCAACACAAGGGAAAGTTGCATGGGTCCAAGTCTGGAGGAAACCAGGCACAAATTTCCAAGAGTCCTCTCACTGTGGAATCTCACAAGATGTGCTGAATTCATCCAGAGCACTGAATTGCTGGCAACCTAGAAGTCTGAGGTTTATGTTGGGGGCTCTCTGCCCAACTTGCACAAAAATTCCAGACTCTGAGAAGAATAGCACGTGTTCAGTATAAATTGTATTCTTTGCACAAATCATTTAGACAGAGTGAGACACTCATTAGTTCTGAGAATAGCGAAAACCCTTCTGAAACCCACATTCCCACATGTCAGCTGCTGTGGACTGAAATGTGACCCCACCCCCCAATTCCTATGTGGGAGCCCTAATCCCCACTGCAACTGTATTTGGAGATGAGGTCGTTATGGAAGTAATGAAGGTTAACGAGGTCAAAAGCATGGGTGCCTGGTCTGATAGGATTACTGTTCTTATACAAAGAGACATTGCAACAAACACACTGTCTCTGTCGGCCATGTGAGGGCACACGGAGAAACCAAGCCGTGTGTAAGCCAGGGAAACAGCCCTCGCCAGGAAACCAATTCAGCTGGCACTTTGATCTCAGATTTCCAGCCTCCAGAACTGTGAGAAAATAAACGTCTGTTATTTAAACCACCCAGGCTAATTTTGTTACGGCATTCTGAGCAGGCTAAGACACCAGCCGACCTTGCGAGCTGGCCTGGCTAAAGTTAGCAATCTCGCCTGCTAGGTTAATGCTTCTCTGCACACCAGGATGATAATATCAGGTTTCCACCATAGCAAAGGTTAGAGGAGATGATTTCTTTGTAAGATATAGTGATCTGTTCAAATGAAGACTGATCGTGTTCACACATCTGTATGAAATATGCTCAGTTAAGCAGCGTGAAACAAGGAAGGGCTTACCTGCTTTCCTGACTGTAGTCAGCACCATGAGGTTTTCCAGGATTCAGCAAGAGTCTTGTGACAGCTGAAGGGATATTCCTAGTGACCTAACAGCTAGTGGCCTTCCCAGAGGGAGTCTTGAGCCCTGATATGTTGGGAGAAACTTATATGCCTGGAAAGGAATATTCAGTATGGAGACATTGTTTAGGGGTAAACTGAGTGCCACCAGGACCCCTTGGCTGATCTGATTTTGGAAATGGTATTTGGGCTAAAGAGGAATGGATCTTAAAGTTGAGGACTATGGCCAGACACACGCTTCCCAAGGACAGCTGTATTGATCCTTTTGTGTTAACCTATGTTGGTTTTGCTCTCACACCAACTTGATGGGTTTAGAATATGAAGATTGCAACATGCACATTGCAAAGAGTTTTGAGTTTAAATCACAATTGAGATGGTCTATAAAAGCGCTCCCCAGCTCCTCAACAAAAAATAGAATTGCTTGTCAAACGGCCATAAAACCAATGGGAAAGGGTTTTTTACATGTTACCGAAGTTCAGAAAATGAGCCTTGGGTTTCAGTTTCTGGACTCTTCAAATGTTCCTTCTAAATTCAACCCAAGAGGTTGGATCGACCCTAATTCCAAAGCTGTCAAGATAAACACGCTCAGAGGATGCTGAGGTGGTTACTTCAGTCAGACAGATGCCATTTTATTTTTCCCAGACGTTTCCTAGTGGGTTGCATGATTCCCCAGATTTAAAAAGACTGTAAAATCTAATACCGAGCCTCTGTTTTCCATGGGGACTGAAATTCTGAACTAGTTCATAAAGCCTCGCTTTCGGTAGACTCTGTATGCCAGTTCTCATTAGTCTTCCAAGAATATTAAAAAGAATTTTAATTCAAATTCTGCAAAGAGAGAGACTGAACATATTGTGCACATTACATAATTTTGGCTATTAATACTTTCAAGGAAGCTTCAATTTACATTTTAAAAAAAGCTGAGAATTCAAGAAAATAATAGGCTGTCTCTATAGCCAAATAAAAAGAAATTTCTATTAACTATATAATTTCAGTAAGGAGATTTTTGGTTCTCTTCCTTACCTTTTTTCTCATAAAGCTGTTTTTTTTGGTCTCATTTTGTCCACAGTTTGCTTAATTAATCCTAGATACTTGATTTTTCTCATCTTCCTAAAATACAGACTTGGGCTTTGCAGCCTTTGTTGTTTTACTTTTTGCAGTTAATCTTAATGATTTTGAATTGGTTTTTATGTCCTTATTAGGTTTGGTAGATGCAATTCTTTTAGTTCACGTGTGCGTGTGTGTGCGTGTGTGTGTGTGTGTGTGTGTGTGTGTGTGTGCATACAAATATACATGAGGGTACTTCAAAAAGATCATGGACAAATTCAATTAACAGATAATGCACATCTTTCCGTGGACTTTTTGAAGACTTCTTGTACACACACACACACACACACACACACACACACACACACACACACACACACACACAGTAGTTCCTCTGTATTCACAGGGGATACTTTGCAAGACTCCCAGTGGAGACCTGCAACCTCGGATAGTACTGAATCCTATATACGCTATGTTTTATCCTATATACACATACCTATGATAAAGCTTAATTTGTAAATTAGGCACAGTAAGAGATGAGCACCAATAACTAATAAAAAAGGGAACAATTGTAACGATATAGCGAATTAAAAGTTTTGTGAGTGTGGTCTCTCTCTCTCTCTCTCAAAATGTCTTCTGTGGGAGGCATCTGTGTGGTGATATGAGATGATAAAACATCTACATGAGGAGAGGACGTGAAATGAAAGAGGTAGGCTTGTGCCGTGGTGCTAGGCTGCTGTTGGTCTTCTGATGCTACAGCAGAGGAAGGATCGCCTGCTTTGGGTGGTCCTGGACCACTGAGGCATCACCATGTCGATGGCCATATGTCAGGAGCAGGAGATGTCAGTGACAAGTGGGCAGACAGTGGATACAGTATGGATTCATGTCCCAGGAGGGACAGAGTGGGACAGCGTGAGATTTTCATCATGCTTCTCAGGATGGCATAAAATTTAAAATTAATAAATTGCTTTAATTTCTGGAATTTTTCATGTAATATTTTTGGACCACGGTTGATGGCTGATAGCTAAAACTACAGAAAGTGAAACTGTGGATAAGGGTGGGGCGACAACTGAATGTATATATATGTATATATATAACTTATGTGTATTTACCTTTATATATAACTGATATGTATATTATATATGATATCTTATGTAATTCTACATATCAGTATGTGATGAAATGCTTTATACTAAGTACACGTATACTGTGTAATACAGTATTATATATAGACAGTATATATAAAATACATATTACATACATATTTATATATTGTGTCATTATATAAATCAGTATACGATAAAATGCCTTACATGATATATATTATATAAATAACTTATATGTATTTAACTTTATACATGTTACATGTATATTATATATATCTTATTTAATTATCTATATTTGTATGTGATAAAATGCCTTATACAGTGTATAATGTATATCTATAACTTATATGCGTTTAACTTTATATATGTTATGTGTATATTATATATGATATCTGTTCTTCCTAGATCATTTTCTGACAGTTTCGTGCAATCCACCCGTCGATGTTAATTAGTACCAGCCATGAAGGTGTTAATAGCATAGTACTGGAGTCAAACTGCATTTCCTCATTCAATTTTCACAGCCCATATTTTCCTGATGCAGAAAGGGAAAGAGGTTTTGTTACCTCTGGATTCAATATCTGTTCCTTAACTCAGTTTTTCTGGCTGCAGTTTTTGGCAGCATGGGAATGTAGCATTTGGTTACACCCCGAAAACACCACTGAAAGCTCCCATTGGAGTCTGATCTCAGAGATCTGCACAGCAACTTTTTCTTTTTTCAATTGAAACATAATTGATTTTGCATATCAGTGGGGTGCAGCGTTGAATATCAATGCCTGTGTGTGATATGTGATCTGAGCCGCAACTTTTGGGGCGTTGTAGATAGTTTTACAGAGAACTTGACTCCTGAAACTCCTGATGTCTTAGAAGAAGCAAAACCATCTATTTCTTTATTTCTTTTAAAAACAAGCTGTGGTTCTCTTAATAGTCTATACTGACTGATGTGGTTTTTTGTAGCTTTTAGTCTTTTCCTGATTGTAAGATTGGGGGTTCAGGGAAGTCTCCGTGTCTGAGTTAAAACCACGTTTAGGATACAATGTTTCACTTTAAAAGCAGAACAGTCCCAACCGATGCTACATTGCAATAACCTATATCTTTACTGGAAAAATTTGGGTTCAGGGGATGAAGGAACTTTATTCAGGAGAGGCTGTTCATAAGGAAGAAGATTCTAATTTTTGGCTATTTCTGTTTCTCTGGATACTGAGTTGGCACCTCACTTTTGGCCAGTTCAAATGGCCTAAATTTTACATAGAGTTTGGAAAAAAAAAATACACACATACATACACATGAATCTGAGCAGGGTTATTCTACAGGAGTTGCTAGAGAATCAGAACGAGAAAAAAGTACATTTGCATACAGATGTCCACGTGAAAGACATTCTGGCTTCAGGCGTTGCTTGTAATTTGAGACGAGAAGGCTTGGCTGGAGACCTGTGTCTAGTTATTAGTATTATGTCTCAGTTCTCCCGGTTACTCCAGGATCTAAGGCCAAATTTCAAAGTCAGATGGATATTTTATCAGTGACAACTTGGACAGCTGTACTGGGAAATGACCAGAAAGGGTAACTTCTGAAGTTTTATGGGTGTAAAAGGGCATAAAACATTACTTTTCCTATAGACTGAACCCCTGCACAAAAATGATAGTTTCTAGGTTGCAAAAATTTGGCAATCTGTACTCCATTTACTGGAACTTAAAAACATAAATATCAAAAGCATTCCGCCCTTTTAAAGGGCAACCTGGTAGCAGAAAATAAAACAGCATGATTCAGAGCACTAAAAATTCCTAGACTCCTCTGACTGTGGGAACTGGTTTTATAATTTTACTTTTTAGTGTACTAAAGTGCTCTTTGCGACTTTCTCCAGGAAATCTTTTCTATTGCTTAAAAGAATAATAAACCACACTTGGAAAAAAGGAAATTAGTCATAGGTTATATTGTTTTCTGTATGGCATGGTAAAGGTAGAAGTTCATTATGTAGGCACTGCAACTCTCTCTGGGGTAAAACCATTACTTCCACTTACAGAATTTTTTTAAAAAGAGGAAGAAAACAGCACAAAGCTATTTCACATAGGGAGGGAAAAACGTTAGAAAACTGAACCTTGGGGAAATTAGAAATTTCTATTCAAAGTGATTTCTGTTTAAATGGTCATGATAGAAACAAAATGAAACTTTTCTCCTTAAGAACACAGCATTTATTATTATCATATTTCTTTCCCCTTTCTTTCTTAATTCCTTCCTTTTCTTTCTTTCTTTTTAAAAAAATTTTTAATACTGAATTACCAAAATGCATATTGCCAACTTTAAGAGCCAAAGCTTGTGTTAATGTATGGGCTAAATATTCTTTGTACTTAAACCTCTATATTTCTGCAAGCATTTCTTCCTGAAATTTGGAAGACTAAAACATCCCAAAGGATAGATTTTAAAGCACACATTGACTCCATAGATGGATAATGCTCCTCGGATCCCAGATTCTTGGGATTTAAAATATTCCTAGACAAGGCATTCTCTCTGTGGTGTTCCCAATAAATGAAAATGTACTGAAACTTTATTTTTTTTTAAACTTTTTTGTTGGAAATACAATTTTTACTGAAAAAGTAATATGCATCATTGTTCCTAGTGTGTGTGTATTGAAACGTTTAAAGGAGGTGGATTCTTACAAAATAGTTGCTGAGATTTTGTTGCTGTAACTGTTTCTCCGGATGTAATTTTGAACTGATGGTAAGGGTTGCAAAAAGAGAAGGGAGAAATCATTTATGTTTTTATGCATATTTGGCAGTGGTCTTCATTTCTCCAGGTGGTTTTATGATTCTCTCTCTGTACACACACACACATGCACACACACACACATGCGCACACACACACACATGCACACACACACATGCACATACACATGTACACACACACGCACACACACACACACACATACACACACATGCGCGCACACACACATGCACACACACATGCACACACACACAGTCTTCTGAGACATGTGAGAGTAGTCAGGTATATTGTGCCTCTCTACCCCTAAATACCTAGTGGATCCCCTAAAAACGAGGAAATGCTCTTAAATAACTAAATGAAATAATTGAAATCAGGATATCTAACATGTGTACAACTTTAAGAAGAAATATGCTTGTAATCAGACATGAATAAAACAGGACTTCAGTACTTCAGATGAAACCTACTGTCTCCAAAGGTCTTTAAAACCCAACCCTAAACCTTGATACACTGAACTGGGTAGAGATATCCTGATCCTGGGCTTGGAAATCTTTTCATGATCAAGATGCAGAATGTACAGTGATCTTTGAGCTCCTCTGTTCTTCTCAGATCTACACGTCCAAATAGTGTCATATGTGTTTCCTGACTGTACTTGTCAAGTCCTAATTATTCTTTAGCCCTATCCAGCCTAAATCCTACCCCACCCCAAATGTGGGAACATGCTCTCGCTAAGATAAAGAATGAGCTTAGTCCGGCCAAGTCAATGAATGATGGTTCCATGTCATTTGCATGGCCCTAGAGTAGCCTGTGACCATTTAATCCACCTCACTTTGTTTGTAGCATCTTCATCTCTCAGTTTCCCTGCTTCCTTCAGTCTTTCTCCATTTGTTCCAGAGAGACAATGAGGAAGCTCGATTCTAACATTAGTCTGGGTGAAAAACTTTCTCACAACACGAAAAGGACAATTGTCAGCTGTGGCTGCACAAACGATGGAGTTTCAAATAATTTCACATGGATCTGTTGCTCTGGGTTAATTATACATTGCTCCCTGTTTACCCTCAAAGTATTTATGGTGTGGAAAGCATATGACAGGGTCACTGTAAGGATAAAGCTGGCATTGGACAGCATAGTTCAATGTAACTTGAGTCTCAGGAGGAAGGAGAGTAATTCTGCCTCAAATCTTTCAGAAAAATCACACGTAATTGAATGGGAAAGGTATGTTCTTCATTATTTCTCATTCAAATGGAAATTTAAAAATCTACCAGGTTGTTCTCAGACCTATGGATGTGTAATTTATGTCTTAAAGTGTATATTATTAGATCTAGACAGACACATTTCACTTATCTCCTTTTATTTTGTATAAATGATTTTGCATTTATTTTTACCTTGGTTTTTTACACTATAATCCCAGGACCATTATCCACCCAAACATCTTCCTGCTGATTTCCCTTGGAATACTTCTTTTAATTAGGGAGTTCATCTATGTAACTAAAGTCAGCAAGTACCCTTTCAGGAGCTCCCAATAATTTAAGAGGATGTGATGGCTCACTCATTTTATGGTTCAACAAATATTGAAAGAGTAAAATCACTTGGAGGATAAATTGCCTTAAATGTTATTCAACTCTGAATGTAGATTTAACAATGTGGTGTGATCGTATAGGATGTTTTTAGGTTCCTTTCATATTTAATGTATTATTACAGAAACAGCACTTTGTAATTCATACAGAACTTATATGTTTCTATCTTCATTTAGGTATTATGTTAGGTTCTGAGTCAGTTTCATAGGATTTGGGAAGTCTTAGCCACTGACTTTAAGCAAATAATCAATTATAGGTGATCAGAGATATAAGTATTTTGAAAGCATGATTTACCAAGGGAGATGTGGGGAGAAGAATAGTTAATGAGGCAGACACTGTTGTGATTATAAAGAGTAGTTTATTTACACAAACAGGGAGACATTGATTATAGACCATTGGTAGCATCAAAATATAACTCTGGATTTTCCAAGTCTCAAATTTATAACAAACAGGCTTAGTTAATTTCCCATGAGAATGCTTGTAATGGGGTCACAAAGCAGGCACAGAACAGAATGATTTAGGACTAGAGTTTAAATATCAGGAGAATTATCCGTTTTAAAAATTATTGTTCAGACCTAATTATCATTTAGTTCAATGTCTATATTACGTGTGCAGCTCCCGTATAGCTTCAGCACTCTTTGGTGTGTTATCGGGTTAATAATAAAAGTGGGTCTGTCTTCAAAGAAGGAGAGAATATGTGCAGAAGAATGACTTAAATATCTGAACAACGTAATATATGTTTATATGCCAATTGAAGGCTGTGTAGATGAGTATTGAAAGAATGTGAAGAAGAGACCGATAGGGCCTGATGTTTTCAGCAGAGTCCTGACAGAGATAGTGGGAAATATGTCTGGGCAACAGGTAGAGTTAAAATTTGAACACAATGCAGGAGACACAGTCAAAAAAAAAACAAAACCATGCTTGAAAGTGTCCATGTCTGGCTACCAATGAAGATTTATGCTAGGACGGGCACAGGCCTATGCAGAAGAATTGTAGGGGGGCTCTGTAATAGTCATGCCCCCAGTTTAGGAGGCCTGTGGGCATAAGGTTGATGAGTATGGGATGGTCATTATATTAGTAAGGATATTATATACATGACAGTGAGAGACAGAGAGAAAGCGAAAGCATGCTCACTTAAGAAAGTAAAGTGGGAGGAAGTTACTGATAAATTATTAAACAAGATGGGGACTAAGGTAGTGCATTGAAAAAAACAGCATCAGCAATACCAGGCAAGGACCATTTCTGAGGCAGGGATTCCTGAGCTACCTAGACAATAGGAAGGCAAGTCCCATAGAAGTATGGGGAAAGAAGATCTTCCCTTCCATCCTTGAGGTCTGTAGATTAAAAATACAGGCTTCTGGCTATTTCACAGGCCACTGTGACCGGCTGCCTAGAGATGGAGTAATTTCAACCACGGTGTCCACCTGGAATGCTCCTGGGTATCTACCTACATTCGTTCCTCTGCTTGGGAATGCATGAGGTTCATCCCCCTGCCTGTAAGTCAATGACCTATTTTTGTTCTCCAGATTAATAAAGGTAGGGAGAAAATAAAACAATAAAGCATCTTTAAGGTAACTCGGAGTCTCTGTTTTTTTTTTGTACCATCATTATCTTGGGAACAGAATGATGCTTGCTACGGCTTTTGAATTGTGCACCAAGATATCAGTTAAACCCCTTAAAAGTGATTTTTACAGATTTTGACCAGACTATGGATCCCCTTACAATGCAAATAGATGCATTTTGGACTTTGCACTTTGCCTAATATGAGGACATTGGAGGTTTTCAGCAGAAAAATGACAAAATGTGTTTTGAAATTGCAGGAATATTGATTTACTAATAATGCCCAAGACAATCTGGATTTTGGCATTGAGATCAAGAAAGCAATTATCTAGGAGGCTGTTGTGAAAAGCTGGCGTGAAAGGGTAAAGTTCTGAATGGGAGATATCTTGGTATACTTACATTTCTACAAAAACATGTTATACGCAAATCACATTTCTATACCTAATCTCATGTACTGATCACAAACACATGTGATAAAGAAAGATGAAGAATAATTTTTTTTCATGTTCTGGGTAATATTAATGGGGGATGGATAAGAGATGTTATTCAAAAATGTGAATTTTAAGATTCTGACTTTAGGTTACAGAAAGAACATGGGTGCCACTCAGGAGAGAAAACAAAACAAAACAAAACAAAACACATTTAAAGATGCAAAATTATGGATCTGCGTGAGGCTGCATTTTATACTTTTCACTGTTATTCTCAAGACTATGTGGTAAAAATGTTTCACCTGAGTGTATACATATGTGTATACATATACACATACATGCACATATACATACATGTACACACATGCACACATAAACATATATGCATGCATACACATAATTATATCCACACACCTTTATAAAGCTGCAATGAACACGGGAGTACAGGTGTCCCTTCAACATGATGATTTCCATTCCTTTGGATATATACCCAGCAGAGGGATTGCTGGATCATATGGTAATTCCATCTGTAGTTGTTTGAGAAACCTCCATACTGTTTTTCTTAATGGTTGTACTAATTTACGATCCAACCAACAGTGTAGGAGTGTTTGCCTTTCTCTGCATCCTCACTAGTATTTCTTATTCTCTGCCTTTTTGATAATGGCCCATCTAACTGGAATGAGGTGATATCTCAATGTGGTTTTGATTTGCATTTCCTTGATGATTAGTGATGTTGAGCATTTTTTCATGTACCTGTTGGCCATTTATATGTCTTCCTTTGAAAAATCTCTGTTCAGCTTCTTTGTCCATTCTTTAATTGGATTATCTGTTTTTTTTTTTTTTTTTTTTTACTGTGAATTTTTTAAAGTTCCATGTATACTCTGGATATCAATCCCTTGTTGGATGTGTAGTTTGCAAATATTTTCTCCCATTCTGTATGTTGTGTTTTCACTCTGTTGATTGTTTCCTTTGCTGTGCATAAGCTTTTTAGTTTGTTATAATCCCATTCATTTATTTTTTCTTTTGTCGCTTTCTGCTTTTGGGGTCTTATTCATAAAGTCTGTGTAGTCCTACATCTTGAAGTGCTTCCCCTGAGTTTTATAGTTTCAGGGGTTATATTTAAGTCTTTAATCCATTTTGAGTTGGTTTTGGTATATGGTGAGAGGTATGGGTCTAGTTATATTCTTCTATATATGGATACCCAGTTTTCCCAATGCCATTTACTTAAGAGCCTGCTTTTGCCCCAATGTATGTTTTTGGTGTCTTTGTCAAATATCAGTTGGCTGTAAGTATGTGGGTTGATTTCTTGGTTTGCTAGTCTGCTCTGTTGTTCCATGTGTCTATTTTTATGCCAGTACCATGCTGTTTTGGTTACTGTAGCTTTGTAGTATAGTTTGAAGTAAAGTAGTGTAATGCCTCCAGTTTGTTTATTTATTTATTTGTTTGTTTGTTTGTTTGTTGTTTGTTTATTTATTTATTCACTAGCTCAGGATTGATTTGGCTATTCTGGTGTTTTGTTGTTCCATATGAATTTTAGGAATTTTTTCTATTTCTGTGAAGAATATCATTTTTATTTTGATGGGGATTGCATTGAACCTGTAGTGCACTTTGGGTAGTATGGACATTTCATGATGTGAATTCTTCCAATCCAAGAATATGGAATGTCTTTCCATTTTTTTGTGTGTCCTCTTTAATTTCTTTCAACAGTGATTTGTAGTTCTCATTGTAGAGATCTTTCACCTTTTTGGTTAAATTTATTCCTAGATTTTTTATTGTTTTGGTGACTATTGTAAATGGGCTTACTTTCTTGATTTCTTTTTCTGCTTGTTTGTTGTTGGTGTGTAACAAAGCTACTGATTTTAGTGTATTGATTTTGTATTCTGCAAATTTACTAAATTTGTTTATGAGCTCTAGTGGACCTCTGGTAGAGACTATGGCTTTTTCTACCTATAGCATCATGTCATCTATAAACAGTGACAATTTGACTTAATCTTTTCCACTTTGGATGCTTTATATTTCATTCTCTTGCCTGATTGTTCTGGCTAATTCTTCCAATATTGTGTTGAATAGGACTGGTGAGAGTGGGCATCCTTGTCTTGTTCCTGTTCTTAAAGGAAAATTTTTCAGTTTCTTCCCCATTCAGGATGATGGTGCATGGTGCGTTTGTCATATACAGCTTTTGTTGCATTAAAATGCTTTTCTTCTATATTTAACATGTTGAGGGTCTTTATCATGAAGGAATGCAAGTTTTTCCAATGCTTTTTCTGAATCTATTGAGATAATCATAGTTTCTGTACTGATTTTGTTTATGTGGTGTATCACATTTATAGACTTGTGTATGTTGAACTGTCCTTGCGTCCCTGGGATGATTCCCACTTGATCATAGTGTATAATCTTTTTGATGTTCTGTTGGATTCTGTTTTGGGAGAGAACTGGCACCAGACCTCTCTCTCTAGCTGGCCCTCTTGGAAAAAGCCCAAAGAGAATTCAACATTGTGTATAAACATGGATGAAAATGAGAAAAAAGAAGTATTATGAAAAAAGAACACAGACACATGGAAGCTATTTTAATTTTTTAAACTATTTTAATTTTGTTTTAAAAAGCAGTGGAGCTTGTACTTGGACATTTTCTAAAATTGTAAGGAGATTCCAATTTCTACAGATTTTGCAAAATCTGAAATGCCAACATCCCACCACTGCTTGTGGATTATTTTAATCCTAGTTTCAGACATGTATTGTTTTATTCATTTATTTTTATTGATTATGCATATTCATGGGGTACAAAGCTGACTATCACTGTCTGTGCCCATGATGTGATGACTAGATCAATACTATCAGCATGCCCATTACCACAAATGGCAGTATTCCCCGTGTGACCCACCTAACCTCTCCCAAACACCCTGTCCTCCCCACACCTACCCCGGCAACTCTAGGTCTGTTCTCTCCCTCTGAAAGTCCAACACACCACTGTGGTCTTTCTTTCCTTCCTTCTTTCTCTCTGAGCTCTCATTTATGAGAGAGGATGTCAAACATGTATTATTGTTATTACATTTTCAACATCCTCACCCATTCATACAGCTCATTTGTTTCTATCTCTTTACTTAAAGCTTTGGAGGTACTTCATTAAGAAAAGATACTGAAAGATTAAAAATGTAAATGCTTGCAATACTCAGGCAGGGTGTAGAATGTGGTAACCACACCCTAAATCACTTGGTCTATGGGTACATTGAACAGTGGTGAGAGGGTGGTCCAAAAATATCATGAGAATCATAGGTTCCTGGAAGGTCATGTCTTCATACAGTCCTCATAAAAAACAAGGGGGCAAAATAAAGGGCATGTCAAGAATTCATATTTGTAAAAATTCAAAAATTCATATTTGTAAAAATTCAAAAATTCATTCATTTAGGGCTTGTTGTTTGAGATGAACGTTTCAGACTGTGCTGGAGTTGACTACCAGGTATGGACACATCTCCTAGTTACACGAGGCTTGAGACATCTACGTAACGTGGTAGCAATTCTCAGTTATGTACAACGATAGGGACGAGGATGGAATTGGTCGAGAACAACACAAACCCCAGTCATGAGTGTGATTTCTGAAACAATAAGTCTGTATTTATGGGTTGGGGCCAAGAGGATTCTATTTTTTTTTTTTTTTTTTAATTTTAAGTTCTCCAGGTGATACATCCACTCTGCTCGGATGACACAGTTACTTCTTTCTGATAAAAAGTTGTGGAAGTAACCACCAATCTTTCATCATAGAGTCCCACCAGTGTGTGACAGTGCTTATTCACTGATGCATTGGCTGTTGAATAGTTTTCTGTTTTGTTTATTTATTTGGCAGCTGGCTGGTGCAGGGGATCTGAACCCTTGCCCTTGGTGTTATAACACCATGCTCTAATGAGCGGAGCTAACTGGCCAGCTGGTTTTCTGCATCTTCGTTACCATACACTGCGATTTCTTTCCTCTTCAGGAAAGCTCATCAGAAAGCCCAAGAGTAGGAATGACAGAGTGAGGGAGATAAGCTTAAGCCCGCTTGAATTTACTGAAGTGAGTTATTCACAGAACTTGGTATTTTTGATTAACAGCAAGCTCTTTGCACCTCCCCTCACAAGTGGCCCTATTGCTTCTGGGCATTTCAGCATTCATTTACAATCAGCCAGGCAGTGATGTGTGCAGCGTAGCAAGGGTCCCAGTGAGAGAATTGCGCCCCTACTCAGCAGTCACCTGAAAACTCCTGATAAATAGATAAATGATATATAGATGTATAGATAAATAAATGTATTGACAAATGTTAGATAGGTGACAGATGGTATATAGAGAAATAAGTATATATATACATAGATGTTAAATAAATGATAGATGGTAGATAATAGATATTAAGCAGATAAATAAACATATAGATGTCTGATAGGTAGATGACAGATAGATCTATATCTCTATTTTTCTGTTTATATATACAGAGATATCTCTGTCTTTATCTTTATCCCTTTCAGTACCTATCTATCTATCTATAGAGAGAGAGAGGGAAAGAGAGAGATTATCAGGATTCGGCTCATGTGATTAAGGAAATCGAGCAGTCTCATAATCTGTCTCTGCAAGCTGGAGACCCAGGAAATCTGGGGGTATAATTCAATCCTAGTTCACAGGACTGAGACCTGTGAGAGCTGATGGAATAAATTTCATCCTACGGGCAAGGGAATATAAGTGGTTCAGCCTCAACAGTGAGGCAGGAAAAAAAAAAGGGGGGGGATTCCTCCTTCCTCACCTTTTTTTTCTATCCAGCCCCTCAATGGGTGAAATGATGCCTATTTGCATCTGCTTTTCTGGGCCCATCAATTCAAATGCTGATTTCATCTGGAAACACCTTTAGAGACACACCCAGAAATAACGTTTAATCTGGGCACCTGTGGCCTAGTCATGTTGACCCATAAAATGAACCATCAGAAATGTAAGGTTGTCTATATAGCTGTACAGGTAGACACCAGGAATATATGTAAACAATAGATTGCTTTACAAACGTTTAATCTGGGCACCTGTGGCCTAGTCATGTTGACCCATAAAATGAACCATCAGAAATGTAAGGTTGTCTATATAGCTGTACAGGTAGACACCAGGAACATATGTAAACAATAGATTGCTTTACAAAGAACTGTCTGCCTCGTTCCTGAGGACATTCATGTACAGTTGAGCGAGGCTTCTGTAATTAACAATAATTTACTGCATGTTACCAAATGGCTAGAAGAGAGATCAAATGTCCACACCGCAAAGAAATGATTAAGTTTCGCAATGATGACTACGTTAATTACCACGTGATCATTGCATATTGTATACATGTATTGAAATTGAGATCTGTACTCCATAAACATGTGTAGTCAATCAATTTCAATTTTAAAAAAAGGAACATAGAAGAGTTGGCTCCAATGAACAGAAGGGTAAAGTGAATCAGAACTCCCGTAGCTGAAGTCAATGAGTAGCTACATTCCTAATGCTACGTTTGTCAGTAATTAATCTTTCCAGAAACGTGCCTTTAAGTATGTGGCGTTTGCTTAAAATTATAAGACTTGGCTGACAAATGTTCTCACATCAATAATTTCTCACCTGAGAGGGTGTGGTATATAATCCCATCTGTCACTGAATTAGATTTATAATAAAGTGCTTCCAAGGACCTTTTTTTTTCCTGTGGCCACACCAATCATAAAGATGCTGTAAAGATCATGAGAAAACAGAAAAAGTTAAATCTTGGAGCTGGGAAAGAACTGTGGACATTGGTTAGTCTGAGCCTCATATTTTATAGAAGAAACTGAAGCTTGAAAAATGCTCATGGTGAACCCAAACTTGCAGAGGAAGGGAAGGGTAGGGATGGCTTTGGAAATCCATCCTCTGCCTCTTGGTCCACGTAGTTGGTTGAACGGTGGCTCCCCCCAAACATATCCATGTCCTGGAACCTGTGAATGGGAATACATTTGGAAAAAGGGTCTTTGCAGATTTAATCCAGCTAAGGATATTGAAACAAGGCCATACTGAATTGTCTGGGTGAGCCCTAAATCCAGTGACAGGTGTTGTTATAAGAGACAGAAAAAGAGACACAGACACAGAGGAGAAGCCACGTGAAGATAGAGGCAGAGACTGGAGTGATGCAGGCACAAGCCCAGTGATTCCTGGAGCCACCAGGAGCTGGAAGAGGCAGGAAGGATCCTCCCCTGGAGCCTCTGGAGAGAGCATGGCCCTGCCACACCTGATCTCAGACTTCTGGTCTCCCCAACTGGGAGAGGATAAATTTCTACTGTTTTAAGCGGCCTGCTCTGTTACAATAATGCTTGGAAACCAATACAGGCTATGCTAGGTGGTTTGGTTTTATGTGCCTCCTGGAGTAATGATACAGTGCATCTGTCTGGGTGAATTTCGGCCTCTATGTGATCCAAAGCCCCCACCCTTGCTGTGACATGGCCAAGGTCCCTGACTAACAGAGTCCTGAAGAATGACTGATAGATTTGGGTGTTATTGTCCTCCCAGAACTCATGTGGAAATCTGATGCCCAATGTGGCAGTGTTGGGAGCTGTTTGAGTCATGGGGGTGGATCCCTCATGAATGGATTAATACTCTCCCTGGGGGGGGGGGTCAGGGAGAGCATTATTTCCCTCTATTAGTTCCCACGAAGAGCTGGTTGTTTATAGGACACTGGTACTTCCCCTCTCTCAATCTCTTGCTTCCTCTCGCTTGTGATCTGCTTGTACCCACCAGCTGCCTGCCACTTTCCTCCATGAGTAGAAGCAGCCTGAGGCCTGCGCCAGATGCAGCTGTCCCAGAATCATAAGCCAAATAAACCTCTTTCCTTTACAAATTACCCAGTCTCAGGTATTCTATTATAGCAACACAAAATAGGCTAATAGAATGACCATGCCCCAGAGCCACATCTAATTTCAATCCATGATTTCTTGTCTGCACCATTTGCAACCTGGCTGTGTGCTTTGGCACTCAGACACTGGCACTTACTGCAGAAGAGATGTATTTATCTAAACAAGTAAATCCTGTTGACGTTTTTATAACCTCTGCCACAAATCTGGCAGTTTGGCATCAAGAAAAATGAAGCTGTGTTTTCTTAAAAGGAGAACAGAAATGCTACAAACCCTTGGCACTGATGATATTGTAGTATGCTTTTCTGACCTTTTCAGGAGACTTTTGTCTTGCAGCTGGGACCTTTCATTAATTCCAAACATGAGACCAAGACGTTGGAAAATCTTCCCGAAGGTCAGCTCTTACAGGGAATCCACTGTTTGCCACTAACAGCCTCTTTGAAATATGTTAGTGCAATAAAAATATAGCTGTTTGGAAAGGTCAGTAAGTCACTATTTTTCACAGGATGTAGAAAACATCAGTATTGCGTGTGTGTTTTCTTTCCTTCATTGTTGAGGTCTCTAAATCATGAACAAGATGGATAAATAAATTAATTGTACTGGCCAACATGATAGTTTAAAAAAAAAAAAAAAACCCTACTAGCCCTATAGGAGTTTTGTTTAGTTTAATAAAAAATAAAAGGTACCAAAGAAACATATGGGTACAAAGTCTGGAAATTTTAATGGCAATGTTTTTCAGACTTAGGTAAGGTACAGATCCCTTTTCACGGTAGATAATTTGGGAGTGATGCTACTAATAGACATTAAATAAGTAAGAAAGATAAAACAGGAAAATAAGTTTAGGGATGTTAGGTGGGCTGAGAAAGAGTTGGACAAATCCCACAAAATGCACTCCATAAAATCCTACAATACAATCTAATTTGCACCCCTTGATATGAGCTTTTAACAGACATCAGACAAAGGAAGTAAGAAGCTATGTAAATACATATATACCATATTTGTTTATAACCTCCCTTGACCCTGATGTATTTAGAGGACTCCCCTTGGAAGTAATGTACCTAAATCTGATGCTCTTTAGGGAATCAAATAAATTGAGAGAAAGTTATAGAAGGGAAAAGGGATAGATATTTATTAGGTTTCCATTATGTGTTGAGCAGCTTAACTTGTTACCACCTCTACACGTCTCTATGTTATGGCATTAAACTATTCTCCTGATTTTGCATACCAAGTTTTAGAAAGTAGATTGCGGAGTCATAGGTTATGCATGTCAAAGGTGAGTGGATAATCCCAAATTCCCACTAAAATAATATAAGCCAGTGTTTAAGTCACCATTTCTTCAGTTCCTGAACAAACAAATTGTTAGTGGTATTAGTCCATTTCTGTTGCTTGTAACAAAATACATGGAACTAGGTGTTTTGCAAAGAAAACAAAATTTACTGCTTACAGTTTTGGAGGCTGGAAAGTCCAAAGTCCAGGGAACTTATGGTGAGGGTCTCCTTTGGTGGTGGCTTTTCAGCAATTCAGGAATCTCACATGGCAGAAAATAGCAGAGCAGAGAGAGACACTCTCCTGCGGTCTCCTTTTAAAGCCCCCAGAACCACGCCCGTGACCACCATTATTAATCCATTCACTAAGCCATGGTCTTACAGTCTAATCACCTCTTCAAGGCGCTACCTTTCAATTACCAAAATAGGATTTCCCAGCCTCTTAAACAGTTACATTGGGGACCAAGCCTCCAACATATTAAACTTTGGGGCGGGACACAATTCGATTCTTAATATCAGTCTCTTTTTATTTTTTGCCAGATAGGTAATCATGGCAAATTATTGCTTGGATATAACTTTCTTTTGTTACGAAAAAAGGTTGTATATAGTTTTGTCTACTTATTAGCAGTTTGCTTGCTTATTTGTTTTTGCCTTCATGTGTTTGACATACAACGACTTTTCTTGTTTTTCTTTTACGTCCGTATTCAAGGAGAGGGGAGAAAAGGTAATTAAGAAACCCGAGCATTAATTCTAAGAAATAAGTGACTTGAGCCATTTGGATAAAATGTAGCTACAGACAAACATTAGGACCCTGCAAAAGTGGAGAGAGACAATTCAAAGTAACACCTTTTTCCACTTGATTTTATTGCTTTGGCCTATGACTTTGAAAACTACTTTGTTTCTGAAATGCAGAGCAGCAGAAAGGATTTTGTCTCAGTGTCTTCTCCACCCTGTGCTGCCCCAGGTAGAAAGTAGAGCATCCTTAGGACGTGTGGAAGGGCGGAAGGCAGCACAGTTAGTGTCCATTCTTGCCCAGTGCCGGACACCTGCGCGCTTTTGCAGAATGAGGCTTAGGTCATGAATGCACCTGTACCTCATCTCGTGGCATGGTAGGTCTCTCACAGCATGGTAGGTCTGAGAATAAATGCTCAGAGATAGTTAGACATGCTGCTTGATTTCTCAAAAAAAGAGAGACTCTGACCTCTAACTAGAAAAATTGTATATTCTTTCTCTTTTATTCTCTCCAGAACATTCTAGGATTTGGAGATGCTGTTTCTGTAAGTTGATTCCAATTCAGATCTTGAAGACAGGTGTTGACCCTTTTCTTTGGAAAATCTCCTCTACTCACTGCCCAGAAAGACTGGTTTCTCTTTAATCATTGTTTGGACCTGAGTGTCAGGTGACTGCAATGTGACTCAGTTTACTCACGGTCAAAGGGAACCCTATTGTTGGAGTGGTCTCCAAACAAAACAAAACAAAACAAAACAGTCGTGGTCTTTCTACAGATCTAATTACCTCTTTCTTCAAAAGGCTGTTTGAGTCTGGTTTCAAAGGGCTAGAGATAAGCAGGCTGCCTTTGATCCCATATTCCCGTCGGATGTCAGGTAAATCCAACTTTTATTCTTACTTAATTGTTTCCGTCAGCCTTGACTGGTGTCAGATGTCCTAAACTATTATTTATGGGGAGGCATTTGGCATTCTGGTGAGTTCAAACCGTTCATCTGTACTTTCTTTCCTACTTTACAATTGCAACATTCTCTGCTGTGTTTCAACAGGCCGAGGTCTCCCTAAAATCTAATGATAGATACAAGCACAATATTCAGAAATGTATGGTCATAAATCTCTTTCTCTTGCTAATGGTGTAGGACAAAGTCCTAATATGATGTCCATCGAACAGGTTTGAAAACCGAGTCACGGTGAGATTAAAAATCTTTCTCAAGTTCATACACCTAGCAAGGGACAGAATCAGTATTTATCAGACTTAAAGAATTCAAGTTTTTGAGCATTCCACAAAAGCTGCCTATTGTGTACCACTCAACGATAGATGTTAACTACACCAAACCATGCTAAGGATAAAATATACCAAATGTATTTCTATTATAGCAATCACAATTACTTATTATTATACTAATTTAGTAATAATGTAAAAGTAATTATTATAGTAATCACAAGTAGCTTTATAATGGGATAATAAGAAAAACAGGCCATTGTGATTATATAGTATATGAATAAAATAGCATTTATTCTCGACAACAGATTTTTTAGTTTGTTTAAGTGGTAGGATAAAAGGTATACCCAAAAGTTTGTAGGAAAAATTACATGTGCATCACTGATAAAACTATTTTTTATCAAGTTGCAAATAAAAATACACATAGGCAAGCAGGTAAGATTTTTGAAAAATAGAATATAAAAAAAAAATGGGAAATGTTTGTATTTTATTCCTAGGTGTTTAAGGTTCAACATCTGAGACTTGTTTATTTGAGAGAAAAAAAGGAGCAATATATATAAGAAAAAGATACATAGCAGAAAGCCACATTTACAATGAAAAATGTGAGAGTACATGCTCCAAACTCTATATTTAACATATAATATAAAAAACCTGTAGGTTATTTTTCATATTATTCTATATGTCACAAAACCACATGCTTTAGGCAAGTCTTTGTGTAATCACATGCTCTAAAACCAATATGTAATACATAATATATAATACAGTATCTTTCTTACTGTTCTGTAATTTGATAATTTATTATTCTAAAAGCTAAGTACACAAGGAGTACCAAACCATTGACAATTACAAACTACTGATTATTATTTTATTGTAATTATACTGATTATTACTTTTATGTTATTATTATTCCTACTTTGAGGGACTCCACAAGCACCTCTTGCTTATCTGCATCAAGTGCAGATAAGACATTCCCTTACCTATCTAAGGTCAATAACATCGTGCACACGTGGTTTAGAGTGAGCATTAGTTCCCTTAAAAGCACAGAATCCTGCCATGCATCCTTTATCCCAGAAGGTCAACTACCAACTCCTTATGGGAAGAATCATTAAAAAAAATAATATTTAGAGTTTCTTGTTTATCCTTAAATATTTATTGAGCATGTACCCTATTTGAAATACAGAAGATTCAAAGATAAACCCTAGTAGGCGGAATAAATCCCTCTCCCAAAAATGTCCACATCCTAATCATCAGAACCTAGGACTATGTGACTTTATAAGGTACAAGGGAGTTTGCAGGCATGATTATGTTAAGGACCTTGAGATGGGAGAGGATGGGGGATTATCTGTGTGGACCCAATGTCATTACAACCTCCACAAGGAATAGAACAGCACTGCTGACCCTTTAATTGTAGCTTTGTGAGACTTCTGACCTCTGGAACCATAAGATGAAAGCAAAACTCATGTTGTTTCAAGCCTCTGGGTTAGTGGTAATTTGTCACAGCAGCCATAGGAAACTCATACAAATAAGTGCCTTTTTGGCTCTCCATGAATCTCTCCTGTCTTCACGAATTCACTCAACAAATGCGTTGAACTCTTGCTAGGATGGTCAAGCCTAGCACAAGTTTGGCCTCTCCCAGTGCTGTGGACTGATGTCCTCCCAAATCTTGGCCCCCACCGTGATGGTTTAAAGAGGATGGGAAATCCTATTACGGTCATTGAAAGGTAGGGCCTTGAAGAGGTGATTAGATTGTAGGACCGTGCAGGAGTGAATGGATTAATAGTGGTGGTCAGGGGAGTAGTTCTGAGGACTTTAAAAGGAAAGTGAATGAGGACGTTAGTCTCTCTGTGCAGACTTTTTCTGCTATGTGAGACCCCTGGGTCACTGTTGCCACCACCAAGACCCTCACCAGATGTGTTCCCTGGACTTTGGACTTCCCAGTCACCAAAATTGTAAGCAATCAATTTCATTTCCTTATCAGTCACCCAGTTCCAAGAATTATGTTATAAGCAAGGGGAATGGACTAATCGACCCAGCAAGACATAGAGTTAAACACACAACTCCTGTAGTGAGTGAAAATGGGCATAACTGAGGTATTTCACAAGTTTTAGGGCAGCAACCAGTTGAATTGGAATGAATCAGCCAGGTTTGCAGTCCTGGGAGAAGGGGATGTGTCTGAGGGCCAGTGGGCATATCATGTTTTAAAGGGTAGTTTCATTTCCTCTTAGGATGTGCAGACTGCCAACTCTCAGCATGGTGATTAGGCTCTGGGATAGTTTTCTTTCCCCCAAAAGGACAACTGTAGGCCAGATAAGGAAGCATCCCTCAGACAGTGGAGTGATTTCATCCCAGTGGCTACAGGCAGCACAGCAGGAAGGATCTTGGTGTGTGGAGGTTGGGGACAGAGGCTGCGTGTGTGGGAATATGAGACCAGACCCAGGAATACCCCATCCTTGAGGCTGTCATTCAAGAAACTAAATTCACGGTAGTCAAGAGATGGAATTAACCAAAATGCCTATCAATGGATGAATGGATAGAAAAACTGTGTGTATATCTACACAATGGAATGCTATTCAGCTATACAAAGAAATGATGTCCTATTATTTGGTGGCAACATGGATGGAACCGGAAACCATTATAAGTGAAGGAAGCCAGGTGCAGAAAGATCAATACCACATGATCTCTTTCCTATGTGGAATCTTAAAAATAAGAGTGGTTCTCATAGAAGTAGAGAGTAGAAAAATGCTTTCCTGAGGCTGGGAGTGAAGGTGGGTGGGACAGAGAAGAAGGGGTGAAAACTATGCTGTCTACCCTAAGTGAATCATTGTGCAGTACATGCATGTATTGAAACAGCACGCTGTACCCCACAAACATGTACAAGTTAATGATAAAGTAAAAAATAAAATGCAATAAATAATAAAGAAATTAAATGCATGTTATCTGTTAATGCTAAAAGCAGTATCTCGTTCTTGGAAGTCGTAATGAATTGGTTTCTCTCCATGCATCTGTTAACTCAGGCCCACGGTGAATGTTAATGTTTCTTATTTACTTCCTGAGCTTTGTCATGAGCTCCAGCTATGACTCCTTCAATGTTAATCAGGAGGACTCTGTAACTCTTTCACTTGGATGGATTCTTTGCTTTAAATTTACCTCCTTAATTGATTCCCTTTTTCTTTGTAATTACAGTCTTGGACTTCAAGGCTTTCTTGGGAATTCAGGACTCCCCATAGGATCATAAGAATATTTTACCTTCTTTCTTAGCACCCAGTTGTGACTTAGAACATGCTGTATTTCTGTTTCTTTGTCTGGCTTATTTCACTTAATCTAAATTTCTCCAGGTTCATCCATGTTGCTGCAAATGCCAGAACTTCATTCTTTTTTATGGCTGAGTAGTATTCCATTGTGTACGTATATACCACATTTTCCTTACCCAGTTGTCCATACATAGACACTTAGGTTAGTTCCATATTTTGTTTTTATTCATCCATTTATTTATTTATTTATTTATTTATTATTCATTGTGAATATTCCTGGGGTACAAAGATAATTGTCACCACTCGTGCCCAAGATGTGATGGCCAGATCCATACTGGCATAGTTCCATATTTTGGCTATTGTAAATAGAGCTGCAATGACCATGGAAAGGAAGAGAGAAAAAGAGAGAAAGAGAGAAAGAAAGAAAGACCATAGCAATTCATTGAACTTTCAAGAGAGAACAAACCTAAGGATACTAGAGATGGGGGGAGAGAGAGAAGGGTTTTGGGGGAGGGACAGGTTGGGTAAAGGGCATAAAGAAAAATCATAAGTTGCAATAGTGAATATACTACTATTAATAATAATAAATGATATTTTATACCTTCTTATGGTACGGTTCAAGGCATGTTGACAATACTAATGTGCTTAAATTATCCTACATTGATTCTCCAGGTTATAAGATGTTCATTGTTAGGAAACTTTATTTAAATATAGAAAAAGGGATTTCTATTTGTAGAAGAACAGTCTTAAGCATTTCCCAAATGAAGCCCTTTATAACCCCCTGGTACCTGTTTGCTCCAATCCCTGGTGAGATAAATACAGAAATTCAGCGTGAGCATTTAGAAACCTTTATAGCAATGTGGCAGAGTAAACTTATACCTGTTTTGAACTTAATAATAAAATGCTTGGAGGTTTTAAAAAAATAAATGAAGGGTGAGGGTTTTCAGAAGCCTCTTTTAGCATTATCTATCAGCTAGCACATCTGTAGCTCATGAATGCAAACGGGCTTATCACAGTGATTTTAAACCAGTGGAGAGTAAGATTCAGACAGGAGGAAGATGCTCCCTGGATATTTCTATGGCTTTTCTATTCCAGCTTTGTTGAGGTCAAACTTATTTGCAATAACAGTTGCTCATTTTTAGTGTGCTGTGCAATGATTTTGGCAATTGTATACTATCATGTCAAGACCACCCACAGTTAAAATGTCAAGCAGTCTTTAGTCCCTAAAAAATTTCATACCCCATTGTCCTTTGCAGTCCCACGCAAGTACTTATATGATTTCTGTCACTTTGATTTTGCCTGTTCTAGAATGTCACCTAAGTGGAATCATATAGTGTGCTGTCTTTAGTGTTTTGCTTCTCTCACTAAGCATAATGTTTTTGAGATTTATCCTATTTCTTTCTTTTTTATTGCTGAGTGGTATACCACAGTACAGACTTATCATTATTTACTTATCAGTTTGTGGAAACTCGGCTTGTTTCCAGTTCTGGGTAATTGTGAGCAATGCTGCTGTCTGAATTTGTGGTGTACAGGTTTTCCTGGGAGCGTAGATGTTTGTTTTGCTCAGGTAAACACTTAGGAGAGCGATTGTTAGGTAGCACAGCAAATCTCTAACTTTGCTGGAAACTGACAAAGTGTTTTCCCAAGTGGTTGCACAGTTTTGCAGTGTACAAGAGTGGTAGATGGTCTGCATGACTGTGAACACTTTAATAAAGAGGAAGAAACTGTGAGGGGCCGAATATGGGCTGCAGGTTTTGATAAAAAGGAAAATCATGTCGAAAAGAATCCTAAGACTGTTTGACAAGATCTGTGATAGGACACAGAATAGAATGACATTGTGAATAAGACTAAATGTCATTGCAGAAGTCACATTTCAATTGATTCTTGGACTCTGAGTTGATTGACTAAAATTGTCTAGAAAGAGAGAATAAAGGCAAAAGGGTAAAAACACCGTTATTAATTTTCTAGAGCAGCTGAAACTAATTGCCACAAACCATGATCCCAGGAGAGACAGGAGGACATCAGAAGGCTGCCCCAAACCTGCCCTTCCCTGGAGAAGTGAAAATGATCAGACTATAAATAGACATGCTTTTTACTCTGTGGTCAGTGAGGGCAGGTGGCATCTCTATTTCCAACATGAAATTTTATTTATTTCTTTTCTTTGCTTTTCTTAAACTTAGCCCGCAATGCACCACCCTGCCAGGTGTAGTGTGGTATGGTGGTTCTTACGCTTCATCGTGTGATAGGAAGAACCTCCAGACACAGGTGAATGGACATCAGTGGGAACTCAAAGAAAGGTGGATGGGGGATGTCCTTCTAGGAGGAGAGATGGGGTATATTCTGTTCTTTAAAAAAAAAGACAAATGTAGGAAATACATTTCCTGAGAATCTTTCCTTGTTTCTCCTCTTTGAATACAAGGCACTGAAAATATAGATGCCCCTGCCCAGTCCAGTGGATAAATGTTTTTTTAGTTGGCTCCAAACCTATATCAACTACTGTCCTCAAGGTATGTGGCTTATGTCCACATGCAAGAAACCGATCTTTTCATGTGAAGCTCAATGCACAGGGAAAAAAAAAAAAAAAAAAGAAGCAAAAACAGATTTAAACCCAGCATGTGAATTCCAGAACAGGGAATTCATGCCCCAAGAAAACAAGAGAATATTCTGAGACACAAGAATGCTTTTAAAAATGTCAACTTTATGTCTTCAGTGTTGGAAAGCGGAACTTGGCTTTATGAGGCTGTTAATGAAATGGATAAGCCTGGGATGAAACTAAAAACAGGCTGTCTTGATACTAGTGAATTTGCTCATACCATGGGGGTAACACTGCTTCCTACCTGGATCTTGGCTGAACGTTTGCCTGACAGAAGAATTCTATACCCAGTTAGAATATCAGGAAGATATTTTAACATATGCAATGTAAAAACCCCTCAAAAACCTGTCTTGCAAAAAAAAAAAAAAAAAAAGAAATGTTTACTCAGGGATGGTCCTTTAGGTCCTAGAGAATTCAATTATTCAAAATTTGGAATACTTAAAAAGAGAGACAATAAGCTCTGAAACAAGTTAAACATGAACACATGTAGAAACTGCAAGAAGTACTAAATTCTAAACACTAGCAAGGTTCAATTGGATGATAAAAAATGAACACACAAATATAAGGCTTTTAAAGGAAGTGCATTTTGAAAAATTATATTTTTAGTATGAAAATTGCACAAGTCTGACATAAATACATTCCTGTAAACACGCAAATATTACAGATGCACATAGCAGTGTTTATTGAGGAGGAAATCAAGGCTGATTAATAAAGTAAAATCCTGGTTTCTAGCTAGTTATAAGGATGGCTGATCCATGTTCTGTATTTAAGTAAGATTTTTAGATTCACATCTCTGAAAATCTACAGGCAGCTGTACAACTGGAAACCTGATGGTCATCTGCAATATACGTATGAACTACAGCTTTACAGCCTATTGTTCATGCAAAAATAAAAGATAATAGGTGTAGGAATGCACATTTTACAGGTCCAAAAGTTTTGACATGAAAAATGAGCTTGAGAAGGAAGTTGAGATTCAGGGAGAATAACTCAGTTGTTTACTGGAAAAAGTTTTCAACTATAATCACCTGTAACTAGTGTGAAACGTGTATGAACCATGCATATACTAAAAATAGGGCTTTTACTTGTGTGCTGGAAAATTACTATTAATGATTTAACATTTTAACTGTTTCGGAACATCTTTAATATTTTAACTGCAAGTTCCTGCAGAAATAATTATATGATTGATAGAGATGATAGTTAAAGCTTCAGGTACAACTGTCACGCTTCTGGTGAAGATCTTAGTACGATCGATGGATGCCTTCTACACTTAAGTGGTTTCATTCCCTCATATAATTTGCATCTCAATCTTATAAGACTGAATTTCTTTCCATGTTAAAAAAGAAGAATTCTGCCAGAAGTGTAGTGCATGAAAATCTGGGATGCCTTTACTGAATGATCATTTAGATTATATGCAGATATACAAATTACAATGAGACTGTGGAAATGTTTATATAAAAATGGCTCTGTCAAATACCTTTTAGGTAAAAGTTGCAAAAGCAAAAACTTCAGTGAGATGTTAGGGAAATGGTTACAAAAGAAACATCATTTTGGATCATATCACGCTTTTCCGGGACCGCCCTGATAAACTAAAAACATGTTAGTACCTTCAGAAAGAGGTATAAAACAGGATTTCATTCATTATTTTTTCCAAATATTTCTTATTTGGGGTGTTTTCACATCTAGAAAAGAAAATCACTTTACAAATATTGTTTTTTAAAATTTCTCAGGACTCATCAGGTTGAAACATAAACTATGTTCTCTCTTTATTTAAAACAAGCTGCTGTCAAAAAACCTACCCTGACGGATACAGATAAACATTATCTCAGAGCTCATTCTATGAAGTGCAGTCTTGTTAAAGAGTTAAATGAGGATGTGGAAGGTATCTGGAATATTCCCCTCCAAAGTTTTATTATGAAAGTATTCAATATACTAAAAAAATTAAAGCAATCACCATGAACATTGGGATATTCAACAACTCATTTTTTTGTGTGAGTTTGCTCTCTCTCTCTCTCTCTGTCTGTGTTTCTTAAACAGTTTGAATTTAAATTGCATTCAGTGTGACATTTCCTTGACATACTTTGGCATGCAATTTCTAGAAATGAGGCTGTTCTTCTACATAGCTATGACTGGTTTATACACCCAAGTAAATTAGCAATAACCAATGTGTTTTCTTAATTAGTTATTAAATTGAGCAGAGGGCTGAAATAGTGGAAAAATAATCACACAAACTTGCCATATTTTAGAATCTAGGAGCCTACCACATTGCACAAGAGTATGGTGCAACGTCCATCTTTTCATTAGTATCTTTTTACATAAGATGCCCTTTAGTTTGGAAACATCGTCAGTATTGAACAGAGAATAGATGGACCTCACAGTCCCGTGCTCTGATTTCAATATGTCAGTTTTGTAAGGCACTGGGCATGGTTTAACCTGTTTACCTCACCTTTTTCATAAAACAGAGATCACAGAATAATACCCAGGCTTTCTGATACAATTAGAGAGGATGTGAAAGTATTTAAACATGGCATAGTTGAAAGAAAAATAAGATCATGGAACCAAATAGATCTGCCTTTAAAATAATGTGCATGCCATTTATTGGACTGTGGACAAACTCCTTAAAACACTTTGACTTTTGTTTTTTCTCCTGTTAGTAATATTTAATATTTAAAAGCATTTTGTTGTTAATCAGACACTTCTTTTTTTTCCCCTTCTCTTTTCTCTTCTGGATATCGTTTTTTGTTGGCTGAAATGGGTTAGCTGTTCTGTGTCGATATCACTAGAGCCCGAGGCACTTTTAATTTTAGAACATGTTTGGTCTTGCAGTTTTGAGTACCCATTCTTCTTGAACAACTTAATGCATTTGTGCATTTAATTAGTGCATCTAATTCACATGCTGTCCAAACACATGATCAATCTGAGCCTCATTTCCAAGTCCACATTTTGGACCCATATTATATACTTTGCTGATGTTTCTCCTAGCAAGTGAATTGATAGATATTTACTCTTGGAATGATATGTTCGGAGGTGTTTACTTAGAAACCTTGGTGCTGGCTGTGCTTGGTGCCCCTCAACAAAGAATTGCAGAACTCTAGACACTATTGAGGGGTAAGAGATGACAAAATTAAGATCTAAGTGGAGCCAGAAACTGTCTGTCATTCCAGAAGCTGAACAAAATCATGATGTATCTCCAGGTACCCACAGCCAGAGGAAGGTGGTCTGCTTTAGTTTAATTGCCTCGTGAAAATAGTTGTTGAGACCAAGATGTCACAAGCGTGATGAGAATCTCAGAAGCCAGTCCAAGGATGTAACTCCCAAAGACCAGAGTATGCTGAGTGTCCGACATGCAGGGTATCAAGAGAGGCTGGCCAGGCATCTGCAATCCGGTGTATTCCTTACTCAGAATTGAAGACTCATGTGCAGGAGGACATAGGTCCTCCTGGGTTCCAATAGGCAAAGGAGAAAATACCACAAGAAAACAGGTGCATAGAGATACGGTCAATAAATTGATTCCAGACAGCATCGGAAAAGACATAGAACGAGCTTGCTAGTCTATTTATCCTCTTCATAATGTCTTTGTTAGAAAAGTAAAAATGCTGAAGAAGCCCAAGTTTGAATTGGGAAAACTCATGGAGTTTCACGGTGAAGGTAGTAGTTCTGGAAAAACTACTGAGGTTGAAACAGGTGCTAAAGTCGAACAAGGTGGTGGATATGAACCACCAGTCCAAGAATCTGTCTACAATTCAGGCTCTTAATAGTGATCAATAAAAAATCCCATTAAAAAAAAAGAAAACCTAAACTCGTCTTTTAAATACCATAAATGGATTTTCTACCCTTTTAAGAGTGTTACAATGGATATTAAGTTTCCAATACGTGGACTTTTGGGGGACCCATTTGACCCATAGCACCTTTCTTTTCTTTCTTTCCTTTTCTTTTCATTTCATTTCTTTCTTTTTCTTCTTTTCTTTTTCCTTCCTTCCTTCCTTCCTTCTGTTTCTCTCTCTCTCTCTCTCTCTCTCTCTCTCTCTCTCTCTCTCTCTCTCTCTCTCTCTCTCTCTCTCTCTCTCTCTCTCTCTTTCTTTCATCTTTCTTTCTTTTTCTCTCTTGAAAGTGAGCCGAGATGCTGGGTACCATTCAAGATTTATTAAAGGAAAAGATTCTGCCAGGCTGTGCTCAAAGTGATGGGCAGCCCAGGGCAGCCTTCAAAATGGGGGACAGCACCACGTGTGTGGGTGGTAGAGCTTATATAGGGCACCAAGGCCTGTCTGATATAATCAAGGAGGGGCATTATGCTAATGTGGAAGCTGTGCAACCAGGGTGGAGAATTGTGCCCTTGCAGCAGCAAAAGGATTTCTGTTTAAGTCACGAGGCTTCTGGTAAAGGGAAGGGGAGAGAGGTTTGGTGCTGGAGTGGAAGACAAGGCTGGTGGCTATTTTGTGCTTGTTGTGTGCACAATGGCACTGGTCAAGTCCAAGATCCATCACTTTCTTTGTTTCATTTTTTTTCTCTCTCTCTCTTAAATAATTGACTCGTTGAGGCTTCAAATTTTTAAAATAGTGCAGCACTTACTAAACTGGGGCTGAAGTAACTATGAGACAGGGATTTAGCATTCTTACAACGTTCTTTATTATTCAGTTTCTCTTTAGGGCTGCCGTACCTCACTGCTTTTATTTTTCTTTCTCTTAACAGAATCAAAGCCTTACAAATCTTAAAAGAAGCAAAGGGAATCCCAGCGAGTAAAAAAGAGCATATTCTTAAATTCGCAAAGCGGTAATGCTGTTGGCATTTGAGCAAAGGGTGCAAAAATCTATTTGAAAATGCTTCTCGGTTCAGTATTTGCTGTATCCATCCGTGGTTTTTAAATTGAATTACTGCAATTCAAGCAACGCACATTTCCTACAGGAGAAAGAATGCACAGCTTCAAGTCAAAATCTCTCCATTTAGGACCTGGTTTCATCCCTTACTATCTGTGAATTTGGACACAGCAGTTAACTTCTCTTGGCTTTCACTCCATCATCTCTGAAATAGTTACACCTGCCCAGCAGGGTGATAACAGAGATTCAGGAAGATGAGGAAAATGAGACCCAGATGTGTACTGTAGAGTGTGTTGTATTACAACGTGTGAGTCTGAGATACCTGTTTTCAGGATTCATGTGTTTATTCAGCACGTGTTTCTCCAACTTGTAGCATGAATCCTATATTTTTAGCAGCCGTCGTACCACAATGCAAAAATAAAAAAATGTCAGACACTTTCAAGTTCTCTCGAAGGTTGACACAAACTTTAAACTTGTGGTAAATCTTTGGACATTTATGGGTCAGAATATTTACAGCCAAAAAATATCACTTGTGTAAGTAAATCAAGATACAGATAGCCTACCCACAACAAAGAATCTTCCAGCCCTTGCAAAGTTGATAACCTGTACTTTAAATTAATATATACTATTAATTTTTAATACATATTATTAATATATTTAATATATATTACTAATTATTTATTAATATAAATAGTTGTCCCTCTGTATCCACAGGGGATTGGTTTCAGAACCTGTGTGGATATCCAAATACATGGAGGCTGAAGTCCTTTATATAAAATGGTATATATAGTATTTGTAACCTGTACACATACTTCCCGTACACTTTAAAATATCTCTAGACTACTTATAACACCTAATACAATGTAAATGCTCTGTAAATGGTTGTCATAAAAGTACTGTATGGTTTAGGAAATGATGACAACGAAAATACATCTGTACATGTTCAGTACAGACACAATTTTTCTCAAATATTCTTCATCTGAGTTTGGTTGAATTCACAGATATGGAACCCACCAGTACAAATATATATGGATCAATTAATTAATCAATCAATGAATACCCTTTAATTATTGTGTGAGTGATGGATTAAGATGTAAGGAATGTTGTTGTTTCCAAAATATATAAGAAATTGAGCATGCCCTCAAGGAGCATATAATTTACCAAAAGATAACTCTGTGGGCTCAACACGAATTTTGTTTTGCTTCCAAATATGGGTGAGGAAGGCAGAAAAGAGATAAACGTGATTGACGCATTCACTAATCCACTTGACAATTGTTTAAAAAGTACGTGTTGTACTGAAGTGATAACAGATTAAATGAATCTGAAAAGTCCCAGAGTATATGGCAAACCTAGGATGATTTAATTATTTCTCTATGGTCAGCCTCAAAAGCTACTGATTGAAATGTTAATCACAAAATAAAATGAGGAATTTAAAAAAAACAAGTTTTTAGTCTAGGAAGCATCAACCAATTTGTGAAGTTTTGGTGCTTCATAGGTTATCACACAATTCTAGGAAAAAACTCAAGCAAGAGTCTATGATAGTCCTACAGAGTAATGACCAACATTTGTGATGAAAGGGTTTTTAAAATATAATTACAACACTGCTTTTCAGCTCAATGGTATGAGTTCAATGTTGATAGTTCTATGTGATTTTTTAAAGTTATTTGTTTATTTTTTGGCTGATTTTATTCCTCTTGGGGCACCATAGAGAAAATTTTGCCCTATTTTAAGGAGGTTTTTCAATATTTGGAAGTAGTGACTTGTGTCCACTTTTTCTTTTTGAACTAAACCTTGGCAAGGCAAGCTGAGCTTTTTTTATGCAAGAATCACATAGATGCATTTTCTTTTATTTATTTTTTGTTTTAAAGGGTTTTGCCAAAAAATAAATCAATCCCTAAGGTACATCACCTGAGGACAAAATTATTATTTCTCCCCCCACCCCTCTGCTGCACCTCCAACCCCTCATCAACCCCCCAACTGCTCAATTGAACTCTCAGTTCTGGTTATGGTTAGCTGTGAGGACAAAGTGTGTACAGGTTATTGTTTCTTTAGCATATAAATGGAAAGACTATTGTGTTCTCTCAATGTTCTGAGGATCAAGATCACCTGTGTCTCAGGTGCAGTTTCATTTCTGCTTGATTGATGTGTTTTCTTTCACTACTATTTTAGTCCATTTTTGTAACTTATAACAGGACACCTGACATGGGATAATTTATATAAAAAATGAAATTTATTTCTTACAGTTTTGGAGGCTGGGAAGTCCAAGGTTCAGGGAACACATCTGGTGATGGCTTTTTGTTCTGAGTGGGAACTGTCTACATGGCTCCATGGTGACCAGAGTGTCACATGGTAAGAAAGGACTGAGCAAGAGAGAGCTGACCTGCTCACTCACTCTTCTTGTAAAGCCATCAGAACCTCACCATGACTCCATGAATGGATCCATCTATTCACGTGGGCACAATCCTCATGATCTAATCAACTTTTAAAAGTCTCACCTTTCAAATACCATAATAGGATTTCTTGCCCTCTCAACACTGTTACAAAGGAGATCCAGTTTCCAACGCACAAACTTCTGGGGACACATTGGACCCATAGCAACTACTCAGCACTTCTTTTTACACAAAAGTACTTCCTACCCGTATCTGACACCCACCCCACCCTTGTCCAAATGCCCATCTTTCTGTACAAGGTCTGCATGGGAGAGAACTCAGAGACAGACATTCTATGACAAGCAGTGCGAATTTGTTTCTGGAGGAAGCATCTGGCAAAGGCTGGTAGGTTTCAGACACAGAGGGTGAAAGTCTCCCTTCCAATAATACAACTGGCTTCCAGTGGGAAGCAATCAAGTGGGCTCTATGCTATACTTTATCAACAGGGTCTCATGAAGACATGACGAATATAAGCAGGATCTTCAAAAAGTTCATGGAAAGATTTGTATTACCTTTCAACACAATTTTTTAGAAATTTTGAAGTAACCACATCAACAAAGCCCATTGTATTGTAATTTTTAAAACCTTTCTATGTTATGATGTTTTGACATCTTAAATAACCTTTGTAGCTGAGCACAGAGGGCCCATCTTGAGCCAATTCTTAGAGATAACAAAGGGCTCAGCCTGCAGCATGTTTTTTATATGCAAACTAACCAATCCATAGCCATATCTTTATCAGGCCCATACACCCCAGAAGGCAACATTTCTCTGCCTCGATTGCCCCAGACAACTAGAGACCACTCCTGTAACCCAAAGTCCACTGGAATTATTTAGATGAGACAGCCCTAAACTGTTCACTGTGCTTTGTCTTTCTTGGGAAACCCCAATAAAGACAACGGCCAAAGCATTCTCTTTGCTTCTGACACTGGTGTTTTCTCCATAGGGCCTTGTATGACAAATGTGTGTGTGTGTGTGTGTGTGTGTGTGTGTGTGTGTGTGTGTGTGTGTGTGTGTGTGTGTATGCTTATGGAGAGAGAGACAGAGAGAATTCTTCAGAAAAACCTTAAATGTTAGAGAAAAATGGAAAAAAGAAAGAATAGTTATTTATTCATGCACACTGTATTAAATAACAAAATATTTGGAACTGGGTCATTTGTAAGAAAACAAAATTTATTGCTTACTGTTGCAGAGGCTGGGAAACCCAAAGTCCAGGGAACACCTCTGGTGAGGGTCTTCTTTGGTGGTGGAGTCTTACTTGGCAGAAAATGGCAGAGCAGAGAGAGAGATTCTCACTTGCTCTCCTTTAAAGCCCTCAGAACCATGTCCCTGACCACCATTATTAATCCATTCACTACAGCATGGTCCTGCAATCTAATCACCTCTTCAAGGACCCACCTTTCAATTACCATAATAGGATTGCCCACCCTCAACTGTTACAATGGGAATTAAGCTTCTAATATATGAATGTTTGGGGACAAAATTCATTCAATCCACAACATATATATGTATACATATACTCACATATGTATGCATTTATTTTCAGGTGTATTCTGAGATCAAGGAATCAAAAGGAATTTGAGGATATTATTCAAATAACTTTATAAGATGAGTAATATTCAAGGAGTTGTCTTCAACTTGAAATTTGGTATGCTTTTTTAAAAATCCCATTATTAGACTTCCTGGCCTCCTGTTATATCATTCAATCAAATTTTCTTATCACATTTAACACTGTCACTCAACCCTCTCAAGAAACGGGAGGAAGATGGAAGGTGTCTCTGGTACAAGTCTGCAGCTCACTTCCCTAACACCCCATTGCAATTTCAGTTTGTGATTTAAAATAATCCCATTGTTCTCATACATTTTATTTGTAGCATCTAAATAATACAGTTTTAACTTTATGACACCGTGGAAGACTGTGTTTTAAATTTAAAAAGTGAAAATTTCTGTTGCTAACATTGTTGGAATAAATGTGCTATAGTCTTGATGGCAGCTGTTCCCAAATTCAGACAAATGTTGTCATGAGCATTAAGAGGGGCAGAGGACATTGCAAACTCCATGGAAACCAGTAGACATTTCAAGCTCCATGAAAACCAGTAGATGCTGCAAGCTCTGTGGAAACTAGTAGATGTTTCAAGCACCATGGAAACCAGTAATATTGCATGCTCCATGGAAACCAGGTCCACATCTTGTTCTCCACTGCATGTAGCACCCCATTCTGAGCCACCACAAGGAAGCACACTAAAAGCATTGACTTTAGGTTGCTGCTGCTGAGTATTTCAGTGGTCTCTTCTCTCTGCACACATTCTCCGTCTCTCTTCTTCACCATCCTACCTTCTTTCTTCTTTGCATTTTATTTCCTTCTCTGCCTTCTTCCTTCCCTTCCATGCTTTCCAAGCTAGCCATATTAATTCCAACATTTTAAATCATCAATATTTCCTGAAAGTGAAGTATGCATAAGCTCTAACTCCAGTTCATTTTTCAAAATTTCTACTCTTGCCTTTTCTATAGTCTAGAGAGTGATACGCCACAGTTCACAGGCTATAATTGTTACAAAGCCTTTGGCATAAGTTTCTCTCTCACTCAAAAGATTAAATGACCAGTGTACCATTAGGAAAGGAAAATGTAACACCCTTCTTGGAAAGTTACTTGACACATTGGGCAATTAAGAATGACAAACAAATATTTGTGTCCTCATTCCAATATATTGGTTTGCAAGAAATATAAATTGGATTCTACAGATTGCTAACAGGAACTCCAGAAAGAAAAAAATGGGTGAGTTTTTGAATAAATAAATTTGGGGAACAATGGGCCCTGACAACGTGCCTGTATTTTCTCTGAAGACTCTCTTAAATGTTTTACCATCCGAATTTTTAATTATTGTTAAAAATTCCCAAGAAGGGGATATTGTATTCAACATACTTTAAATTAACATTAAGAAAAGAATCATGCAATGATGGGATAAAGTTACAAGTGCAATATTTTGATAAACATGCTCAGGGACATGTCAGTCTAATGGGTTTATCTTGTTTTTCTACCTTATCAATACATAGAGAGCATTGAAACAAATAGCTTGTATGGCAGTCCCCCTTTATCTGCAGGGGATACATTTCAAGACCCTCAGTGGATACATGAAGCCATTGATAATACCAGACCCTGTAGATATATTATGTTTTTTCCTATAAGTTCCTACTTATGACAAAAGTTTAATTCATAAATTAGGCACAGTAAGAGATTAACAGTAATAACTACTAACAAAAAAGAATAATTATAACTGTACTCTGGTGTGTGCAATTTAAAACTTATAAAATATTTCTGGAATTTTTTGTTTAATATTTTTGGACTGCAATTGACTGCGGTTAAACAAAACCACGGAAAGTGAAACTACAGACATGGGGAGGCTTCTGTACACAGATGTTCTTAGCAATACTATCCACAGTAGCCAAAAGGTGGAAGCAATCGAAATGCTCAACGATCATTTAATACATAAACAAATTGTGGTTTATATCCACATGATAGAATATTATTCAGCCACGAAAGGGGATGAAGCATTTGACACCTGCTACAATGTGGATAAATCTTGAAAACATTGTGCTTGGGGAGAGAAGCCAGACACAAAGGGTCATGTATTGTATGATACCACTTATATGAAGCATCCAAAATAGTTCAATCCATAGAAATAGAAAGCAGATCACTGGTTGCCAGGGGCTGAGGGTGGGAAATGGGTAGTGACCATTTAATGGGCATGGGGTATCTTTTTGTGGCTTTCTCTTTTTCTAGTCTGCATTCTGCCACTGGACAAACCCAAGTGGATGTCCAAGGGAAGCTCATGCAGAAGAAGCCGTTTTTAGTGGTCAGTCATCTGAGGTCACCCATGTACCTGGGGAGCAAATAACTAATATTTATTATACCAGGAGAATTGGATAGTTATGAGGAATTACAGAAATTAGTGTTGACTTGCAGTCACAGCCAGTACATTGCACAAAAGAATAAGATGTTAGAATTTTAGATGCTGCACATTGCTTTAGATGTCATTGCAAACTTTAGACATGGTCATTGTTTAGATATTATTGTAAGTCACAATTGTGGTTCAGTGTGCGAGTTTCTCTGTTTACTGCCGTAGCATTGATCTAGGAATTATTTGGGCTTCATTTCCCCTTTTACATAGTGAGAGGCTGGGCTTTTAATATTTTGAGCATTAACCATCACATGTAGTGTATGAAACTCAACTTCAAAATGTGCGTTGGCACCATTATTTTTATTCCAATTTTTCTCATTGCACTCTCAAACATTATTGACTCAAAAAAAAAAAAAAAGATTTTTTCCCTCCACATCAAATTTGATAATCTTAAATGCAGAAAGATTTTATGTTGAAAGGGATCCAATTTTTCATATGGGACATAAACACTATCGCTGTGATTTACGTGACCTTCATCGATATTAGTTATCAATGCAGTGGTGTTTGACCTCACTTACTAAAGGTTTCCCAATGACAGAAAAACTGGTTGTCACCCAGTTCATCACTCCCCTATCAGAAATGGGGTCTTTTATGAGAAAAGAATGTACTTTTTCTTAAAGTTGAACTCATGAACTCTATTTTCTCCCAGGCACATAAACACTTATTCATCAGAAAACATTCCCATTCAAAACATCATCATAAAACCGTCATGAAAAACATTCATCAATACTCAGTCTCTCTCTCTTTCCTCTACAAATTCACGACAAAAAGATACACAGCTAGAAGGATATTTTGTTGAGCTTTTGTTTCATTGACCGTATTTTATTTTAAAAATTTATTTTTACACAAAATGTACTACAGTGTGCTCACAGTCTTTATATGATGCTTTGGAATTGAGGTATAATTTTAAAAAATTGAATACCATGACGAGCATCCTGTGAATCATTGTTTGTAGGTGTCTGTCTCACAACCAAAGGAGATGACCGATAAATCAGTCCTGGGGGGAAGGTTACACAGTAATTGAGTGTGTCAGAGACTAATTATTGGAATGGGCTGGGTCTGGCCAAGATGATGAATGTATGGAAAAACATCACTCTTCCAAGTATTTTTCTCTTCCTCGCCATGAGAATTCCTACTTAAGAAATAGGTTACTGAATTACGTTCTCTAAAGCGTGACTGTCTTCTTACCTGGACTGCATGCTTTTGAAGACCCCAGAGAGACCTTCTGAGAGTGCATATGTATTTCAGAGTTTATGAAAACACTTCTAAATAATAAGTAAAAACATCTCAGAGTGCTCACGTGGAAACAAGTGAGCCGTGTTTTTGCAAGAAGAGGTTCCACAGAGGGATTGTTTCAATAAAAAACCATGAGACCACAGTCGCAGAAAGTGGGAAACATGCATCACACGGTCAAAGCCAGCTGGTGTTTTGCCCGCTGCTGTGGAAAATAAGGAAGTCTTTGTGCCACTGTGCAGAGATTCTGCACAGGAAAAGGAAAGGAAACTGAAAGTAAAGGAAGGGTGAAATGCTGAATCTGTGGTTCTTTAGTTCAGAGCTGTGTGGAAACTTTACTAGATGATTAATGTGATTCATTGACAAAGGAGTTTTAGTTTAAAAGATCCTAGCAATTAGTGATGGTCATTATCTGCAGCTTCTCTTCTCTCTCCGAATTTCCCAGCTTAAACCTGCTCCCTGTAGTGCATAAACACCTTATGTTGGCTCTGGAAAGTGGACAGGTGCATGTTCATGAAATTACATCCTTGCAGACTCTGGTTTTGAAGACCTTTTAATTATTTAGTTTTCATAGGACTGAGGGCTCTTGTCAGCTTAATTAAAGCTCTAATATCCTCTGGGATCTGTAGATAAACTTGTTGGGCAAGGACTGAAAAACTCCAGTAAATGTGTTTAAAAAAAAAAAATCAAGAACCACAAATATAGAGATATAGTAAAAACTTATCAAGCGCTGTTTCTGGGGTCTCGCAAATACCCACTAGTTTGCTGGAAGGACTCGCAGCACACAACATAATGTTACATGTGCAGCTACAATTTATTGAAGCACAGAACACCACGCAGGAAAAGCACGTAGGTGAAGGACAGGGAGGTCAAATTTAAACATGTTTGTCCTTCTGCAAGGATCACATGGATGTGTGTTTTTCTCCACTGCAAACTGTGGGGGCATGTAAATAAGATGTCTTTGTCAGGGAAAGGCCACTTGAGACTCAAAGTCCAAAGTTCTTAAAGAGAGCTGGCCACATGGAGCCACATACCTGCTTTGTGACCAGCCACAGTGGAGACCCAAGCCAGGTAGCAGGTGCACATCTCATAAATCTTCATGTTTCTTGTCAGCATGCTGACAGCTGGTTTATCTAACCCACTACCTTAAGCATATAGAATAATATCTTACACAGTAACTAAGTGAACATTTCATTTAGTTTAGTTCTAGAATTTGACCAGGTGACATCACCATGGCTAAGGAGGTAAGAGCTGTGAAAAGCAGACATTCTGAGCAGTGAAAATTGAAAAAGGTGTCCTTAGAATATTTCAAATCTGAAATGTTTCAGCTTGAATTATAACATTTATGGATATATAATATTCAATGGACTGAATATTTGTGTTCCCCGAATTTGTATGTTGAAGCTCTAATCTGCAGTGGGAGTCTATTGGGAGGTATGGCCTTGGGGACATGACTAGGTTCCTCACCATGTGAGGACACAACAAGAAGGTAGCCATCTGCAAACCAAGAAGGGAGTCCTCACTGTATACCAGATCTACTGGCAATGGGATCTTGGACATCCAGCCTCCAGAACTGTGAGAAATAAATGTTTGTTGTTTAAGACACACCTTCTATGCTATATCTGTTACAGCAGTCCAAGCTGCCATTACCATTAAATAAATAGGGATACCTTCGTTTTTGAAGAGCAGAAGTTGACTGTAGTCTTCCAAAGAAACACTGTGAAATACCCCACAACTATATGCCATGGTGCTGGCTTAGTTAGTGCATGTTAAATGTCTCTAGGGAGGGTCCCAAACTACCCTACTGAGGATCTCTAAGATTTAAGTTGAGAAAGGGAGAATAGGATCTTTTCTTAACTCACTCCTTTCATCAGGAGGATTCATGCAATTTCAGAGGGTAAATCGTGGGCTTTGGACTTCGCGGTTAGACATAATCAGATTTGAACCTCAGTTCCACCACGACAGCTGTGTGACTTGGACAAGAGTCTCATTAACAGTGTCTTCTCAGGTGTCAGATGAAGGTGGGGATCATACTTCTGCTCTCATGTCAAGGAGGCATGTGAACAAAAACACAGCATGTCACATGTATGAGAGATAAAAATTGTATACAGATAAGGAATCTATAATAAAGTAAAGATGATGGAAAACACATTTGAATGCAAAGTGTGATTTCCTTAAAAGAGAATGTGGACTGCGTTTAACCACAGAGAAAAGAAGAGAGAGAAGAAATAAGTGATAAGATGACGGAACCCAAAGATGAGATGAAAAGCAAATTGGAAAAGAAGAAAAGGACATGGTGGATGTCTTGGGTACTTATGGCAGAATCATCCTGTCACTGCATGACATGCTGGAGAAGGTGTACGCAGAATGCAGCAGCCTCCCACACTTACACCATGAAGGGCTGACAACAGAAATTCCTTTGCCAGGCAACTGTGATTGATGAGTTATTGGACAAGCAAATGGAATTACACTGGGGAGGGGGGAGGGGAAAGAAAACAGGGAAAGGCTGGCCAATGGGTACAACATTACAATTAGATGGGAGGATTAAGTTCTGGTGTTCTATTGCACAGGAGGGTGACTATAGTTGATAGTAAAGTTTTGTATGTTATGTAAGAGCCAGAGGAGAGACTTTTGAATGTTTTGGACTCAAAGAAATAATAAATGCATGAGGTGATGGATACATTAACTACCCTGACCTGATTGTACAAATGTATCAAAACCTCAGATTGCACCTCATAAGTATGTACAATTTCAATGTGTAAGTTAAAAATAATAATTTAAAAAATATGTGAAAACACTATAAAAGAAAATGCCCCTAAAATGAAGGAAATAATAAATATATGTAGAACAACATTCTTCTATTTTATATCAAGTATAAACACATATTCTTACGGCACTGTTGAATGTTACTGAGAAAGAAAGAAATCTATAGAGATTTAGAGAAACAGAAAGTCTCTTCTGCATTTAAAAAAAAAAAGACCTCAAACTTCTGATTTACATAATGTGTCGAGACAATAGGTAAAGTATAATAAGTGTTTTATATCTGATCAACAGGTCACTCACGTATAAAATTGACTAAAAGTCTGCATCGTGTGCATTTTGCAGACGATTCACATATTTGAATGTGTTGAATATGTTTATTTCTCACTTATTTTTCTTTAATATCATTCGCCCATTTTTCCTTTACATTTGGTGTCTTTCTGATCCAAAGAACACATTTGTAAGCCTCATTTATTAAATCTAACATTCATACCACGACTATCTGAAATGATTTAAATCCTAGTTACCACCAAGTCGAGAAAGGAGAAAGTGTCTGATCTGAACAGACTCTAATTGTAAAACTCTGTCAAATGAGTCCCACACAAACACAAAAAGACCCTCCTCGTTTAATCCTAGGAAATTATGTGTGATGTTAAAAATCTTGAATGTGTAGGAAACAGAATGAGTTTATTAAGCCAATAGACCAAGGGCAGAGAGCAGCTGGGCCAGGCAGGAATAAAAATCAGAGACACTCGAGTGCTTCCTTTTGGAATGGGAAAATGTACCCTGTGCCTGTCCCACCATTGTGTCTGGGAAGCAGATAACTGGTATGGATTTCACAGAGACTTTAGACTTTTGAGTGGGTGCTGAAACAAGTTAGACTTTGGGGCTCTGCATTTGGACTAATTTGCATGTGAAAAGGACATGAGCTTTGGGAGGTCAGAAGTGGAATGCTGTGGTCAGAATGTCTGTCTCCTCCAATACTAATGTGGAAACTTTATCTCCAATGTGGCAGTGCTGAGAGGTGGGGTCTTTGGGAGGTGATTGGATCATGAGGACTATAACTTCATGAATGGATTAATCCCTCCATAGATTAATGGCTTAATAGTTTAATGGGTTAGCAGGGAGTAGACTGGTGGTTTCATAAGGTGAGAAAGCTGTTGTAATTTTCACCATGTGATGCTCTCAGCCACCTTGGGACTCTGCAGAATTCCCCCCACCCCCACCCCCACCCCCAGCAACAAATCCCTCAAATAATGTGCACCATCAACCTTGGACTTCCCAGACTCTGAAACTGTAGAAAATAAATGTCACTTCTTTATAATTTACCCAGTTTTAGGTATTCTGTTATAAGCCATAGAAAACAGACTAAGACAGGATCTAAAATCACATGTCCAGGCTTTGGTGACTTCAAAATGTCTGTGTCCCATGGTTGTGACTTACTGTCTCTGGAGCCACAAGCTCAAAAGTTGGAAGGACTTAGGAGACGTCTATTGCTTGAATGTGCCAGACAACGTAAATGCACTTAGTCCAGTCTACGTTCTTGTCCAGAGTTTTCTGACATATCAAAAGATTTCTGATAAGATGTGCAGTCTTGCTAAAACTGAGACTCTGAATCCAATCCAAATAAATACCAGCTATGATAAAAAACCAAAGTCATGATCTCTAGATTCCGTGCCCTTCCAGAAAAACCAGTAAGACATTTTTACTTATCAATATCAGAGTAGAATCCCAGATCAAAGCTGTTAAGTGCATATGCTATTGATCAGGGTGAATGAATGCCAATAATTTTTTTTTTCACTCCGTAAGGAAGACCTGGAAATTGCAGAGAAATCTATCGATTGTGTTTTGAGAGAAATCAGAAGCCTGTGTGTGTGTGTTGCAAACAGGATTTACAACCATATTGATTTTTTTCCTTCCCCTTGAATTCTTATGTGTCAGCCAATTCTATAAACAGTATGTATGGGAGACAGTAAAAAAACCAGTTAATAGAGTTAGACCATAGAGGGAGTTAATATATGATCACATTAGAATCCAAAAAAAAATATATGTAGAAGTCAAAATCAGTGTGTTTAAGTAGGATTTCAGGGCTTTGGGTTATTTCCTCTCTGGATTGAAGACACGAGTTACCTGCTTTATTGAGCATTTCCATTTCAACAAATAATGGCCAAATTTTGAAGTCTCATCTGTGAAATACTCCAAAATTTATTTTCTGTTGCTGTTAATTATCCACACATGTACATGAACAAAAATGCCCAAGAAATAAATTCCTCCTTTAAATTGAAAGTAGCCACGATATGCCATCGGAATTCTGGTATGTGAAATAGAGACAGATAAACATTAAAAACAACATGTGAAGAGTTAAAAGCACAACATTGCTAATTAAAGGGCTACGTAATTCCTCATGTGTTACAGCCCTGCAGCCCAGCCCACAGAAAAAATAAAATAAAAGGAATCATTGCATGGTATTAGCTGGCACAGTTCTTTAAGGGAAATTATGTATACACCAAGGGAGATATTCAGGAAAAAGAAAGATAAGAAAAAAAGTCCATCCAAACAGTTTTGCTGTGTATAGCAAATTTCCCCAGACGTATAATTCAATGCTGAGAAAATCATTTAGAAGCAACATTTCTGCTGGTTAGTTAAGAAACCAAGATGAAAACCCCAAACAACCCAAAGCAAATGATAGTATTTTCCCTGTGAATACTGCAATTTAGATATATGCTTACCAGCCTTCTTTCTTCCTGTGTTTTGTGTGATGGGTGACAGGTGTTCTAACAAACACAGTGAACTCAGACAGACCAGAAAAACTAGTGCCTAGGCCATCCGTTTTCAAGTTTGGGGGAAAATATCAAAAAATAAAAACAAAGAAGAAAAAGGAAAGGAACCATGGCAAAAGCCTCACCTAACTTTTTTTATTTTTTAAGAAAGCATTCATATCTTATGCAAAATTTTGTTTTAAAGACTACATTTTAGATGTGTACATTGCTAGTGATGTCTCTTGTAAACTTTACCTAAATATAGTGAATTTTGCTTTTCATGGTTTAGTTATTAAGTTTTTCATTGATAATAGCAAAGTTTTTTTTTGTTTTAAAATTATTACTAGCATATTCATTATTACAAATCATGACTTTTCTTTATGCCCTTTGCACAAATTCAAGAAGCTTGCCATTTGAGAGGTTAGACATTCGACATGGATCTCACTAGGCTAAGATGGAGAAGTTGGCAGGACTGCGTTCCTTTTTAGCAGCTCTAGGGTAAAATCCATTTTCTGGACCATTTTACCTTTTCAGTTGTACCTGCCTTCCCTGGCTTTACGGCTGCTTCCTCTGTCGTCAAAGACAGCAATGATTTGACACTCCTTTCCGAAGGGGACATTATTCTGCCTACGACATGAAACCATGAATCAAAACTTCCATAAGTCCCTGGTCCTTATTTTGCCATAAATTCTGCCTCGATTTCTTCATTGGAAGAATATTACTGGAAGGAATTGATCACAGCGTTGATTGCTACTGCTAACCTCTGGGTGGGTTCTTGGGTTTCTTTACTTGTATCCCACAAGTGTCTCCACCAGAGTTTCTCAGTCTTGGTACGATTGATGTTTGGGAACTGCTGGGGGCTGTCCTGTGCATTGTAGGGTATTTAGCAGCATCATGGGATTCTACTCACTGGACACTATTAACACCGCCCTCCCCCCTACGATAATTAAAAATGTGTTCAGACATTGCCTAGTGTAACCTTGTCTGTGGGGGACAGCCCAGTTAAGAACCACTAATGGAAACAAGCATTTTAATGGAAACAGAACATTCTAATGGAAACAAAAAGATATACACCAGCCTCTGATCATGATGAATGAGACTGTTCTAGCTACAATTACATGATGGTTAATTTTATGTGTTCATGTGGGATGTGCAGAGAGAGGTGTTAAAACATTATTTCTGGGTGTGTCTGTGAGGGTATTTCCAAAAGAGATTAATCTTTAAATTAACAGAGTAAAGGAGATCTGTCACTAATGTGGTGGTCAATATCCAATCCATCAAAGGTCTGGATAGAGAAAAAAGCCAGAGGACAGTGGGATCTGCTCTCTCTTCTGGGCTGCGACATCATCTCCTCCTGTCTGTAGACAAGAGAGCTGCTGGTTTTAGGCATATGGACTTGGACTGGACTTACACCATTAACGCCCTGGTTCTCAGTCCTTCAGGATTGGACTGAAAATAGTCCGCTGACTTTTCTAGTCTCCAGCTTGCAGGTAGCAGATTGTGGGACTTCTCAGACTCTGCAACTGTGAGAACCAAGGCATCATAATAAATCTGTTCCTACACGTCTAAATAAGAGGGTACTTCAAAAAGTTCCTGGAAAGGTATGTATTACATTTTAATGCTATTTTTCCATGAGCTTTTTGGAGTACCCTTGTACATTGTATTGGCTCTGTTCCTCTGGGAAACCCCAACAAATACAAGATGGTTCATTATGAAGCCAAAGAGCCATTGGTTCAGACATACACTGGAAGTTTGCTGCACATATTTGGGGAGAGGATAAAAAAGACCAGGTTGGCAAGAGATGGGTTCTCGGTAACTGCAGGGATGTCTGTTCTCTTTTGGTATTCAGTGAGGATGACAACTCATGGCCTCCAGCAGAGCACCCATCCATAAGCCATCCGTGAGAGTTCAGTCATGGGTGTTCTGATTCTTTTGATTATTTCGTAATGGACTTGCCTCATGAGCACACTCTCCGAGAGCCAAGGACCTCAGATGGACCTGTCATTCTTTAGCTTGGGTGAAGATGACGACTAGAGAGATTTCATGCCATGCAGCACTGGACTCTTGCCTGCATAATAGGAGACCTTTAATCCAGGGTTGGAGATGACTCAAGACAATTTCTTAGTGGTCTTTGCTATCTCATTGTACGAGATAGATCACGTTGAGCACTGTTCAGTGATAACAGCTCACAGAAATTCATCTTCTCTGGAATGAAGTGAGCAACTCAACATCTTTCATGAGATTCAAAAATATTTTGTAAACCATTTTAAGTAAGAAGGTTTTGTTCCCTCCACATTCATACCCTATTGGCACAATTACCAAAAAAACTTGCCATTGGCGAATGGATTTTTATCATTATGTATGGATTCTTGGGGATTGCTCAACAATCAATCTAAAGTGAATAATGGAAAAAGATGAAAAAAGTGATAAATGCTTAACTGTTTCAACAATTTTGATTAAAACATTTGTCACGCCTGAAACTAATTAGGAATTGCATAATAACTTTATTATGTTGAGCTGAGGAAACATTACTCTGATTTTCAGAGCAAATTTGAGTTCCAAGTAAATAACTGTTCAAGTCAGAATTAATTACTTTATAAATTATGTAGCCAATAAATGTGTCAATATCTTTTTTTGTTGTTTGGTACTAAAATGCATATATTTTAAATAACTTTATTTAATATGAAAGTAAAATACACAATTATTTTGGATGGATTAAAATGTTTCCTATGCAAGGTGTCTATGAACAGTGTATGTTACTTAAAAGAAATTTTAATATGGTGATAGGCACATAAAAAGTACAAACATGAAAACAAAGGATTAAAAAAATTGATAAATATTAAATTAAGCACACAGATGCTTAATTTAGAAGATGAAGTTGTAAAATATTTTGAAAATTGAGTATGTGTTATAATGTCTCAGTATTGTAAGATTACAAGTGTAAAACTCTCATGGAGAAAAATTACATAGAGTAATTGTTAGTTTGCAAATTTTTCAAAGGAAGCAATACTAAGGAATTAATAAATTGATGATATAAGAAGCTAAATGTCCAGTGATGTATGATTGGATAAGGAAACTGTGGTATATATATATACATACATACCATGGAATACTACTCTGTCATAAAAAGAATGAAATTCTCCCATTTGCAACAACATGGATGAGCCCGGAGAAGCTTATGTTGAGTGAAATAAGCAAAGCACAGAGGGATAAATACTTCACATGCTCACTCATACGTGGGAGCTAAGAGAGAAAGAAGGAAGGAAGGAAAGACCACAGTGGTGCATTGGACTTGCAGAGGGAGAGAACAGACCTTAAGATACAAAGTAGAGTTGGGGAAAGGGGGATTGGGAGGGAGGTTGGGGATAATAGGGTGGGGGACACAGGGTACAATCACAATTTGTGGTAATATACATGCTGCCAGTATGGATCTGGCCTTCACGTCTTGGGCACAAGTGGTGACATTCAGGTTTGTACCTCATGAACCTTCTTAACCAATAAAAAAGTACTGTGCAAAAATAAATAAATAAATAAAACATCATACAATGGTAAAAAGCCAAAAAGAGAACTGGCTGATCCACAGTTTTACATGTGAAGCAGGCTCACCGTACATTGGTTACTTGCTTGAGTCTGGCAACACTACACAGAGACACCTACCTACACAGTGAGTTACATGAAGTGGATTTATTGATTACATACAGGCAGCAAGAGATAACAGAAATCTAGGATTCATAATGTGCCAGTCCCCCAAGGCTCAGGAAAGCTTCCCAGGGAGGAGAAAGCCTAAACTGCATGTATCCCACTTGCATTGCAGCTGAGAAACCCCAGAAAGCAGCCCACCCTGGGTTTGACATCCTGGGGGACACATAACATGCTGGGCTAGGGTGCTGTAAGACACCCTCTTCAAGGAGGGACTGGAACAGAGCTTGGGCTATTCCGGCCTGATCCTTCCTATCTCAGGATGGTGGATTCCCAGCACATTCTACAGTTATTCTGAAAACTACAAGTGAGAAAGTGAGAGGATGATCTGGGTAGCCAAGGCCACCAGAAGACTTGTCCTGTACTACACCTTATGTAAAATCCAAATTATCATTCTAATTTATCTTTGAGCTCCAAGAGTACAAAACTTGAAATTCTATTCATGTCAAAGTATATGTTATTGGTAGGTCTTTAAACAGAGCTTTACTTTGTAGAAAATCTTTTCAATACAGTTAAAAATAAATGTAAGAGTGAATCCAAGATATAACAGCTACTGAATCATTAGCAGGATACGGTACTCATAGCACGTGTGTGCAAAGAAAATGCAATCTCTTTATCATTTCAAAACTGTTCTGTGGTCTCCTGTACAAGCCTGCCTTGTATAGTTCAATCAATAAAACAATACTTTACTACAATGCTGTCATCTCAGTCTGATTCAAAAATACCACCCGTACTGTAGGTTAACACCGTCTTTGCTCCATGTTTTGGGTTTGTACACTTTGTGCCCTTGTGTGAATGTCGAAGGGTTGGGTTTTAAGTGGGGAGGGGAGACAAAGTCTCAGGTTGCTGCTTGTACTCTGCTCTTTAGGGAGTTGCTCTGATCTTTCACTGTCCTGGAGACCTCAGAGGATCTGCTGGTTCCACCCACATGGTCCACACCTGCTACTGGAGAGAGTTTTCTCATTCTAGGAGGTGCTGCAAGAAAACACAACTAGCTCCCCTTGCTGATTGGGCTCCTTCTCGGCTCTTTCTAGGTGTACAAATCACCTGAGGTCTGGCTGCAATCTCCTTCCAACACCGATTGGAGGGAATTTGCAGGCAGCCCCCAGCTACAGAGCTAAACATGCATATCTGCATTTATCCCTTTATATTTTTCTTTTCAAATCTGGATGCTTTATGATGGGTCATCCGTTCTCCAAATAGGCTTTTCTCAATTTCTTTTTAATCTTTTCTAATGGGTGGAATGGTGTTTCTGAAAAGGATATGTTAATGTCTCAATGTCTGGTACCTGTGAACGTGACCTTATTTGTGACTAGAGTCTTTGCAGATATACTCAAGCCGAGATGAGGTCACTGAGGTGGTTCCTAATCCAATATGACTGATGCCCTTATAAGAAGAGGTTAGGACATAGACACAGATACACAGAGAGAAGTCTATGTGAAGACAGAGGCAGAGATCAGAGCGATGGGGCCACAAGCCAAGGAATTGCTGGAGCCACCATGGAATGGTTAATTTTAGGTGTTAACTTGACTAGATTAAAAGATGCACAGATGCCTGGTAAAGCATTATTTCTGGGCATGTCTGGGAGGGTGTTTCTTGATGAGATTGGCATTCAAATTGGGGGACTGAGTAAAGCCGATTGCCCTTCCCAATGTGAGCAGGCGTCATCCAATCCGTGAATGGCCCAGAGAGAAAAAAAAGGTAGAGGAAGGGTGAATCTGCTATCTTCTCTGGAGCTGACTTCTATGTTCTCCTGCCCTTGGACATCCGAACTCCACGTTCCCTGGTATTCAGAGCCCAGGACTTAGGCCAGTGGCCCCCTCTGCCAATTCTCAGGCCTTTTTTTGGACTGAGATTTATGTCATCCCTGGATCTGCAGCTTGCAGACAGAATACCATAAGACTTCCTGGCTTGCATAATCATGTGAGTCAGTTCCCCTAATACATACCCTTTTATGTTTCCATATATCCTTTTGGTTTTGTTTATCTGGAGAACCCTGACTAAGAAACACACAAGAAGTTCAAAGAGGCAATGAAGAATCCTCCCCTAGAACATTCAGATGGAGTACAACCCTGAAAACACCTTGATGTTTGGATTTCTAGCCCAAAGAATAGTGAGAGAATGAATTTCGGTTGCTATAAGCCACCCAGCTGAGGTACTTTGTCATGACAGCTCTAGGAAAGAAATAACACTTCTACATGTAAATGCAAAAGGAAAAAAGCAGAAAAAGGCGTTCCCATACTTCCAATGGAAGGATCCAGGAAAAATGATTTATTTCTACATCGTGTGACTTTCATTTTATTTTTGACTTCCTAGAGCAGGGTTATCCTATGATTAGAGTTTTGTCTTACAGCACTTGGCACTGGGATTATGTGAGTCATTTATATCCCTTTTAGATGGTATTTAGTTGGAGGGTATTTAGAATATACACTCCAGGCATATAAGCTCTTGGTTTAGTTACGGCCTAAAGCGAGTGTTTAATACTGGGGGACACTCACTATCGGACACATACAGGAATACAAGAATTGGTTTAGAACCTTTCATGCTGTCTTACAAGTAGGCGCTGGGTATAAACTCCTTGTAAGACATGACTCCATGGGAGAAATGGATTCTTGTCCCCACTGTAGAGTCATTAGTTATTTGCTGCCAGCAAAGTCTCTCCATTTCTCTAGACCTCAATTCTGCACCGTAACAGGGTAAAAAGCATCCCTTACCCGTGTCCCATGGAAAGTTGAAATAGATCGATTTTGAAGGCCACCTCCATAGCTAATCTTTTGTTTTAGAGACGCATAGACAGTTTTCTAATGTTGATGTATGTGTGTGAGGAGGAGGAAAAGAGGAGAGAAAAGAGGCAATAAAGGGAAGAGGGAAAGAGCAGGAGAGAGAGAAGGCGAAAAAAGTGGATAAGAGAAAAATGGGGACGGAGGATTTGGTTATCATCTTATGTTATCAAGGAGACACCTGCACTCCTACGTTCATTGCAGCTCTATTCACTGTAGCCCAGATTTGGAACCAACCTAAATGTCCATTGATGGATGACTGGATAAGGAAAATGTGGTATATATGCACCATGGAATACTACTCAGCCATAAAAAAGAGTGGGATTCTGCCATTCGCAGCAACATGGATGAGCTCGGAGAAAATTAAGTCGAGTGAAATAAGTCAGGCACAGAAAGAGAAATACCATATGTTCTCATTTGCAAGTGGGAGCTAAAAATATAAACAAATCAATAAAGAAAGAAAGAAAGATAAAACGATCACAAGAATTCATTGAACTTACAAAAGGAGAGAACCAACCTGAGGTTACCAGAGGTGAGAAAGCTGGGGGGAGATTAGAGTGAAATTGGTAAATGGCCACAAAAAATGATTACATTGTATACTGTTGAATACACCAATTATCCTGATTTGAGCATCACATATTGCACACAGGTATTGATATTCAATGATGTACCTCACGGACATGTACAATCGATTATGTTTCAGTAAAAAAATAAAAATAAAGTGCAAGAGAATGAAAAGATATTCATGGGACTTTGGCCTCTGTGATTTGAAATTTTATTTCTGAATGTAAAATCCTGTAAAAAAAATTGGGGGAAGAAGGCAAACAGAATCACAGGAGTATCTATAACAAGAAAAACAAAGGGCAGAGTTGGATGGTTCTTTTCGGTCTCTGAGCGCTGACCTAGTGAAGGCTCCGAATCCTGAGTGATTGTCATTTTGGGCTGTCTCTCCATGTGATACGTCTGTTTATATGCTTGTCCACAGTCCACCCCCACCAACACACACACACATACGCGCACACACACATGCACCCACACTGACCCTTATAGTTGAAACTAAGTCCTGGGCACTCATGAATTTGATTAATTGTAGACTTATTCCCCAAGTGGGCTTGGCACAAAGTAATTCTAAATAAATAGTAGTACATATTTCAATCAATAAAGGAATGTGCTTATTTTTTCTTAAGATGTTAAAGATTTTCAGACTCAACATAACCATTATCCTCAATGGGTTTTCCTGGAAGAGTGAGCATAAAGTGTTCTTAGCTAGTAGTTTCCAGCAAATAAAAGGAATAGAGAACCTGTATTTTTCTGCAGTTTTTCTCTGAATTATTTCTCTAATTCTGAGTGGAATACAACCATTTTTTCTCAACTGATTGTTTTTTCTTAACCACTACTGTCAAGTGGTAGCTTCTATTACCTAAGGGTATATTAGAATGTATAAACTAAAATTAAGAAGGCATGTTGGCAATTGACCACTCCTGCTATTTTGTACTTCTTAAAGACTTATTTATGGCTATGACAAATTTACCCCAAGTTACTTTTATGTCTTGGTAGTGTAGGTAAAGGGTTGTCACATTAAGTCTGAGCTGACTTGGTCTAGGAGTCCGAGCATTTGATCTAGCAGAAGGCGTTATTGAAGTGTCTGAAAGCGTATTGCAAAACAAATTAAAGTAATTAAATAGAAGTTGAGATCCTTTTAATGGCAAAATCAAAATTATTAAATGACTAGACAGTAATCAAGTGGTGCATTTTGATTAAATAAAGTGAAATGTTTTATTTTTAAAGGGAGCCTTGACTTTAGATTGAGACTTCTCTGGTATGGACAACTCTGTTCTTTTTTTCATTATTATTAATTATTACTATTTTGGATAATCATTTTAATTCCAATTTGTGGCTAACAAAATATTTCTTTTCTTCTTGTTTTTTGTGTTTCTTGCATCTTTTGCTTCTTATTATAAAATTCAGCCACTATATTTATTAGGTTTCTGTATTTAAAAAAAGCAATAGAAATCGAATATATTTAAGGTATACACCATAATATTCCAATATACACACACACAGTCTAGCCAGTTAACATATCCATTACCACACATGGTTACCTTTTGAGTGTGTGTGTGTGTGTGTGTGTGTGAGTGTGTGTGTGAGTGTGTGTGTGCGTGTGTGTGTGTGTGTGTGTGTGGTTAAGAGCACCTGAAATCTACTCTGTAGGAAATCCTCAACATACAATAAAGTATTATCAACTCTAGTCCTCATGCTGTACATTAAGTCTCTAGATTTACTCATTCTATAGTACTGTAACTTTGTGTGCTTTGATCAATATCTCTGTGTTTCCTTCCCCATCTGGCCCCTGATAACTACTGTTCTACCCTCTGTTTTTGTGTAGTCGGCTTTCTTAGATTCTCTACATAAGCGGGATCGTGCAATATTTTCTGTGTGTGGTTTATTTCATTTAGCATAATGTCATTGCTTTCAAATCTTTTGGATATACACCCACAAGTGAAATAGCTGGGTCATTAGGGAGTTCCCTTTTTAGTCTTTTGAGGAACCTCCATCCTGTACCAATGTGCATTCCACCAGCAGGGTATAAGGGTCACTTTTCTTCATAAATACCTGTTATCTCTTGATTTTTGTTAATAGTAATCCTAACAGGCGTGAGGGGATATCTCATTGTGGTTTTGATTTGATTTCCCTGATAATTCATCTTGTTGAAAGTCTTTTCATATATCTGTTGGGTATTTGCATGTCTTCCTTTGAGAAAAGTCTATTCCTATTCTTTGGGTGATGCTGCTTTTAAGCTCTTTTTAGGTTCTAGTTGATCATCCAGTCCTGTCAAACTCTAGGCACATAATTTTGTGGAAAGTGAGGAAGATCCAAGATTCATTATGAAGACATTCTGGACATCTCTACATCTGTTAGTTAGAGGTACAGCAGCTAGAAAGCTCAGACCACCTCCTTTTTGAAGAGACAGAATTTGTAGGGTTGTCTTTGTCACATACTCGCTTGTGAACTTGGGGAACCTTTCTTGGCCACAAATTTCTTCTCTGATTATTAGGTGGATTAGAAGAAATGATATAGGTAAAGATTTTAGCACAGAGCAGGACACATAGTAAGCATGGAATAAATTTCAATGGTACCTGTAATGACTACTTGATCCAGTGTTGTGGAACATAAAATGACCCCCCACCCCCAAATGTCCATGTCCTGATACCCATATGACAGACAGTATAATGGCCCCAAAGAAGTCCACCATCTAATTCCCATGTGGTAGAAAGAGCAATGGCCCTGAAAGATACCCATGTCCTAATCCCCATGAGGTACACAGAGTGATGACTCCCCAAGATATCCATGTGTTAATACCCAGAACCTTTGACTGTAAAACCTTATGTTACACAAGGGGTTTTGCAGATGTGGTTAAGGACATTGAGATGGTGCAATGATCCTTGATTTTGGGGGTGGTCCCTGATTGTTATCACAAGGGTCCTTATAAAAGAGAAGAATAACAAGTCAGAAGAATGCTCCATGAGAATGATTCAATCAGCAATCACTGGCTTTGAAGATGGGGAAGGTACTACCAGCTAAGGACTGTGGCAGTGAATAAAAGGTGAGACAGGCAAGGGGGAAGGTTCTCCCCAAGTACCTCCAGAAGGAGCCAGCCCTTCTGACCCCTTGATTTTAGCCCAATGAGATCTATTTCTGACATCCGACCTCCAGAACTGGAAGATAATACTTTTGTGGTGTTTGAAACCACCAAGTTTATGATAATTTGTTTAAGGAATCATAGGAAACAAATGTTCATGCCAAGAAAGGATAAACGACTGTCCCATTCCAAAGAGTCACTCCCATGGCCCTTGAGTCTATTCAAAACCTGGTGATTCACCTGTTTTTTCTCTGCCATATCCCCAAATTCTAAATGAAGTAAGCAATCCAATCAGGTTACAACAGAATAATTGACACATTCAATATTTATTGTATGTTTAAATTGTGCCAATTATTGCTCCAAGCACTTCACATGCAGAAATTCATTTTTTCCTCCCAGGAACTTTTTGGGTCAATGACATTATTATCCCCATTTACAGATTGGAAAACAGAGGCATGGGGAAGTTAAAATATGAGGCTACACTGCCAGCAACTGATAGAGCTAAAATTTGGACTGATGAAGCCTTATTCAAGAATCTGAGTGCTAATCACCCCATTCTATCACTGCCCCCCCAATTTCATATATTTGAAACTTGACCTCCCTTGTAACAGTATTAAGAGGGTGGGAAATCCTATTATGGTAATTGAAAGGGATTAGATTGTGAGGACCATGCCCGGATGAATGAATCAATCCATTCGTGGAGTAATGGGCATGATTCTGATGGCTTTATAAGCAGAGCGAGTGAGCAGGTCAGCTCTCTCTTGCTCAGCCCGTTCTCGCCATGTGACATTCTGCTCGCTGTAGACTCACCACCGAGAACAAGGCCCTCACCAGATGTGTTCTCCAAACTTTGGACTTCCCAGCCTCTGAAACCAAGAAATAAATTTTATTTCTTTATAAATCACCCAGTTTCAGGTATTCTCTTATAAGTAACAGAACCTGACTAACATAATTACCCACTCTCAAAGCCTGAAGATGAAATGGAGCTATGATGTTGATTTTGTTCATGAGTATGATTGAGTCAATATCTATTATCACTTTCCTGAAAGTTGTGACCATCTTTGCTTGTGCTCAGAAGCAGAGAAAGTGTCCTGCTGAGCTAGTTACTTCAAACCAACATAAGAGGAAACACCTGCAGAGTTGGAAGGAGCCCCTAAGATAAATAAGTGAGAAAAAGGTAGATTCAGATACAAACTTGTCTTCTGTCTTCATGTCCAATGTTCTTGTCCCCTGGGAAACTGCTGAATTTGTGAAAAGATTCAATAAAACATTTCACTATTTCTGTTCATTCATTTATGCAACAAGGTTTCCTGGATGCAGAATCGTTGTTGAAGAGCAGCTGGTTGAATTTCCATTCCAGCACTGTAGAGTCTTCATATCATTGCACAAAGCTGTACCATTCGAATAAACACTTTGATTCTTTGAATTAGCAGATAATATATTCTTATATAAATAGAGAGAGGTCTAGACTTCCTCCCAGTTAAGGGGAACTTTCTTGTAATGCCCCAGGACTGGATAACTTTTACAATAGCAAATGATAATTCTCCTTCCTTCCTGAGATTTATAATCAATTCAAATTGTCTTATACATTTTGCCATGATTTTTTCTCGTTTTTTGACAACACTAAACACAAAATGAAAAGGATCATTGCAGTTATTTAATGTGAGTGTGTGTGTGTTACATTATACTATCTGGCAGTTCATTGTGTTAATAGCTTTGTTTATATTATCTAAGTCTTCAGCACAACTCTGTCAAATGGCTATGACTTTTTCTACTCTTTAGATAAGAAAATTAAAGTCTGGAGACTTAAGCAAGTAATATAAAAATCACATACCTGGTAAGTGCCTGACTAGGGGCAGAAGCTCAGAATTATATAACTCAAAATCCTGTTTCTCAATTACGATACCATAAAAAGTATAGAATTCTTGCTCAAGTTTGTTTTGTATCAAAATTTAGTATTCAGCTTTCCTTCTGCTAATAAAAGTAGTCATTTTAAAATCTACACAGCAAATAGACATGTAAACAATCACTTCAAATAGTATTAGTTTTTTTCACTTAATATGTCATGTATTGTTTTTTCTTTTATTTGCAGCTTTTGTGCTATTTACTGCATTTTTCTTGTCTTGTTGTTTGGAAGCATGATTGAATTAAGAGAAATAAGGAAATGAACATTTGTAAACCATGAAGGATCTTTTCTTTACAGTAAGTAAAATGCTGTGGGGAAATCTTAGACCCTTTGAAAAGAAATTACTGTTTTTTTGTTCTTACCTCTCCCATATAGTTTTTCCATTTCATCGACTTCCAACCAACAGCAATCAACCATGTGACATGATTACGAGGTGTTCTATTCATCTCATTTAAACTGTGCCTATTTCAAGTTAATGTTTCAGTATAGTTCCACTCAAGTGATTTTGAGCCAATTACCTTAATTAATTTGCATATTTAGAATACCTCATTTTACACTACACCATCTAAATAAGTTTTTTCTCTCTATATATATTTTTCACATTCCAGGTCTGTATTTGTCAGCTCTCTTTTCGTTAAAAGTGACAGAAAGCAAACAAAACAGCTTAAGCAAAAATGGAAGAGAACTGATGTCAGGTCATGAAGGATCGGCCTGGGTATATCTGGATAGAGGGCCTCAAACAGTATTGCCAGCACTAATTCTCTCTCCATCTCTCAACTCTGTTTCCTTCCCTGATTGCTTTCATTGTGCACAGAGTTTCTCCTTGCGGTGCAAAAGAGAGCCACTTAGAACCTTTGTTCACATGTCCAATGGGAAGAAAAAATAAAGCATCCTTCATTTTCCCATCTTTCAATCATCCCTCAAAAAATTCCGGTCCTAGTAGTGGGATTGCTGGATAGTTGGGTAGATCTATTTTTAGTTCTCTAAGGAAACTCCATACTGTTTTCCATAATGGCTGTACCAATTTACATTCCCACCAACAGTGTAGGAGGGTTCCCTTTTCTCTACATCTTCACCAGTATTTGTTAATTTTTGTTTTTGGATAATAGGCATTCTAACTGGGGTAAGATGGTATCTCACTGTGGTTTTAATTTGCATTTACCTGATGATTAGTGATTTTGAGCACTTTTTCATGTGCTTGTTGGCCATTTGTATGTCTTTTTTTGAGAAATGTCTGTTCAGATCCTTTGCTCATTTTTTAATTGGGGGATTTCATTTATTTATTTATTTATTTATTTATTTATTTATTTATTTATTTTATGTTGCGTTGTTTGAGTACCATATATATTCTGAATATTAGCCCTTTGTCTGGTGTGTAGTTGGCAAACACTTTCTCCTCTTCTGTAGGTTGTCTCTTTACTTTGTTGGTGGAAATGAAATCAATATATCAAAAAGACACATGCACTCCCATGTTCACTGCAACACTATTCACAATAGCGAAGAGATGGAATCAACCTAAATGCTCAACAGACTAATAGGTGAAAACACTGGGGTATATATACACAATGGAATACTATTCAGTTATAAAAAGAAATGATGTCCTGTCATTTGCAGCAACATGGATGGAACTGGGAACCATCATGTTAAATGAAGTAAGTCAGGTACAGAAAGACCAATACCACAAGGTCTCACTCATATGTAGAATCCAAAAAAAAAAAAAAAGAGGGGGGTTTCTCATAGAAGTAGAGAGTAGAATAATGGTTACCAGAGGCCAGGGCTTGGGGGGAGAGAAGTGCTGGATTAACAGATACAAAGCTGTCCTACTACTTACCCTGAATGAGTCATTGTAGAGTACATGCATGTATTGCAACAACATGCTGTACCCCACAAATATGTACCAGTAAATGTTAAAATAAATAAATAAATAAAATAAATTCATCCTGGTCCTGATTTGATCTAGCACAGTGGTTTCCAAAGTGTCATTCCTGAACCAGCAGCATCAAGATAACCTGAGAAGATGTTGGAAATGCAGATTCCTGGGCCCTGCCCTAAATTTAAAGAGCCTTAGAATCTCTAGGGGCAGGACTCAGAAATGTGCATTTCAGCCTACCCTCCAGGTGATCCTGCTGAGTGCCCAAATTTGAGGACCACTGTTTAGTATATTCTTCAATTAGAGCCTGAGAGCCAGGTCTGGGCCACTGGCCCACTTGGGAATGTAGCAGAAAGAGATCCATGATTGATAACCTCATCCAGAGTAGAGAAGGATTATTTCCCAGAGACAAATGGGAGTTTCAGATACACGGAAAAAAGAGCATGTGTTCTCCTGTATTGCTGTGTCATATCCACTCACTGTATGCAGCCTCAAGTCCATGATCTCTGAAGATGAGCTTTCCTTCCAGAGATCATGGAAACCCATAGTCCAATGATGCTGTTATGGGTTGAATGGTATCCCCTCCCTGCCTCCAAATTCATATGTTGAAGTCCTAACCACCTATCTCAGAACGGGAACTTACTTGGAAATTGTGTCATTGTAGATGTAATTAGTAAAGATGAGGTCATCTTTGCTCAATAGGGTGGGACCCTAATTGAATATGACTGGAGTCCTTGCAAAAAAGGGAAATTCGGAGATAGACATGCCCGCAGGGAGAACACCATACAAAGACAGAGGCAGAGTTTGGGGTCATGAGTCTACAAGCCATGCAATACCAAGAACTGCAGGCAACCACCAGATGCTAATAGGTAGGTGTGGGACAGAACTTTCCCTCACCACTCTCGCAAAGAATCAATTCCACCCACACCTTGAGCTGGGACCTCTGCCCCCCAGAACCAAGGAACAATACATTTTTGTTGTTTAAGTCATCCAGTTAGTAGTATTTTCTTATAGCAGCCTTAGAAAACTAAAAAAAATAAAGTTGTCAAGGAAAATCTCCCATTAGATTATTCTGATTGGTTAAAATAACAATCATATTGATTTTGAGTAGAAAATTTCAAGAATGGAGAGAAAGTGGGAAATTTTAGAGAAGCAGAGCCTTCTGGGTAACCTCAGTGTAATTTTAGAGTTACAAAGGGGTTTCATTTATGCATGTACAATTGAACTATTTCATTCATAAAATCAATCTCTCTCTCTCTCCCACCCCTGACCCTGCCTCCCCACCTTTTCTTTCTCTGTTTCTGTCTGCCATTTGTTAGAAAGACCAAAGCACTGTCTTCTATAATTTTTTCCTAGGGGGAAAAAAAATACGTGGCCAACATGAACAATCTGAAAATGATAAATGCGGGAATACATTCATTTATGTTACAAAATGCATTTACATATTTGGGATGCTTGATTTTATGTATCTACTTGGCTAAACTTGTATTTGACCAGATATTTGGTCAAATACAAGTCTAAATGTAACATCACCATGTTGACATTTTTTAGATGGGATTAACACAAATCAGTAGAATTTGAGTAAAGCAGACAACCTTCTATAGTGTGGGTGGGCCTCATCTAATCAGTTGAAGGCTTTAAGAAAAACACTGATTTCCTCCAAGGAACATTGACTCCTTCCTGGGTCTCCACCCTGCCTGTGAGTCTGGTAGATTTTAGACTTGTCAGGCCCCGCAGTTATGTGAGCCTATTTCTTAAACTAAATTTCTCTCTCCTTTCTTCCTTTTTCTACCTTCCACTTCTTTCCCTTTCTCTCTCTGTCTGTCTCTCTTTATCTCTATACACACACATACATATTTACACATATATTTATATATGCATATGTGTATTACATGTATTTGTATTTATGTATATACAGTTCCTGCCATATGGTAGCTGGACTTACATTTTTTCAATGATATGCATTCAGTAGAAACCCTACTTCAAGAATGCATACAACCATTGTGTTTTATTTTCAGCACAGTATTCAATAAATTACACATTGCTATATAATAGGCTTTGCATTAGATGATTTTGCCCAAATATAGGAAAATTATTTATGTAAATGTTCTGAGCCCCTTTCAGGCAGCCTGGGATAAGCTATGATATTTCGTAGATCAGGTGTGTTAAATTCATCTTCCACTGATGGTCTTTTTAACCTACAATGTATTTATCAGGATGTAACCCCACTGTAAGCTGAGGTCCATCTGTATATACTCATATATATAAATACATGTAGAGATATGTATGTACACACACACATAAGCACATACATATGTCTTATTGGTTTTATTTCCCTGGAGAGTCATGACTAATACAATATTAATCTCATTAACCCACCAATTTTCTATATTCTCTAAAATATTTGAAACCATGTTTAAAATTTTGTGGACAATTTTCCATGTGAGATTTTGTGTGCACAAGGAGTCCTTTAATGATGGTACAGAAGACTAACTCTATTGGAGAAAATACATTCTAATTATAATGTTGGTTGAAAGATGAATTTTTATATGGCGTAAAATATGAAGCTTGGACACTTAAAAAACAGTTTAGCTTTGTTGTCATGCATTTCTGAATTAATTCTATTGCTAATTAAATGAGAGATTACAGTTTTCTATGCATGTCACCATACAGCAACTTTTTAAGCTACGGATGCATCTGCTCTATTAATGCACTTTTACAGACGAAAATGAAGACAAATGGCCCATTTTGCATAAAAGTTAACTCGGTAGTCGTGGACGTGATGCACGTCCGACAGACAGTCCACTGCTAACTTTTCTTACACACATAAGGAACAAGAAAAGGCAAACTTTTCAGGCCCATTCAGCCCTTAGAAGCCTTGTTGAGTTAGTGAATCTGTTTTGGGATCCTTCCATCTCTTAAACGCTTCTTCACATTCCACAGGCGTGAGACCCTTTCTCTTTCTTTTCTGGCTGTCATTGCATTTTTGACAATATCTGATTATTTAATGGTGGGCAACTGTTCAGTAGCTCAGGCCACCTTTTCATCTTCTCTGATCACCAAGCTTTACCTGCCATCTTCCTTGAGGTTGGATGGTCTTACCTGGGTCTCTCCTAGAAAACTTCATGGACCCCACCCCAGTTCCTGTAATGTAATAAATTATCTCTCCTGTGCTGAGCAATCGTGGGAGGGAGATCTACATGTGGGGAAGTTTGACTGCATGCTGGCCCTGCCCTGAGTGTGACCTTTACCTTTTAGGTTCTGTCATCAGTATGACAAAGGGTTGTCCCTCAATGCTAATTCTGGCATCTTCTTTCAATGTACTACTCCAAGCCCAGGAAAAACCTGTTTCTGTTGCTTCTCCTCAGTCTCATGGAAAGTGGCCAGAATTTCCCCCAAGGGCTTGTGACTTTTTGGGGGAACGTCAAATGTAAATTTTAATTCTGCAAGGTGACAACACATTCATTGATTTTCTGTGTCCTTTCTGTTCATGCACATCTCACTCAAAGTGCACTTAAGTGGCACCCGGTCTCATTCATGGAAGAGTATTAACAATGTTACCTCAAGAGAATTAAAACGTGCAAGATAATTACCCATTTGTAACACCTCTGTGTGCAGAGCTGGATATTAACCCACTAACAGACCATCTTAAATCCTTTTGGAATGACATGGAGTACAGAAGATAAATAAATTCTCTAAAAATAAGATAGGTATTTAGTTCCACTTAATTTTAGCCAAACTAGGATTGTAAAGAGAGTTACTCTATGATACACACACACACACACACACACACACACACACACACATACATACGTACTATATATATAATTTCTATAATATATTCATTTAGAATTCAGCTGCATTAAGTTGTAAAAATAATTCTCCTATGGCTGAAAGCCGATTGCTAAATTATCTCATGTGCAGGTTTATTAAGAAGAATTTGTTTTCATGCTTCAGTATGTAAGCTGTGACTGTTAAGCCAAGCTCTCCGGAGCTCATGGAACGTGTGAAGGAACACAGTGACTTGGATGAAATGCTGCATATTCTTCTGGATAGAGAGGGCAGAGCAGAGCCTGTTTCTGGAGATGTGAATGCTACACTGTTGTGCTGGGAATACAACCTCCTGAGATCAGGAGGGACCGGCAGGGACAGCCTGGGCTCTGTTTAGTTCACCGTGAAAAAAGGATGCTCTCCAACATTTTACCCCAGCACTTTTTCCCCCCCTTGGGGTATAAAACCTGGTGTGGACAGCTTTCTGGCATTCCTCAGCTCTGGTGCAGGTGCGGCATGCACAGATGAGACTCCATCCACCCTGTGCAGCTTTTCCTGCACCTCAGGACTGTCTCGTGGTTATGCCTAGGCTCCTGTTTTCCCTTGCCACCAATCTGCAAGTTAATTAACCGGCTTCGTGCAATTTGTTGTGTGCATGGGTCTTCTGTTTCACCAGACTCAGGCAAGTTGGTGACAGTGCACAATGAAACTGCTTATGTGATGCATGAGGAGGGCCAGATTCTCCCAGCCTTTCCCCTCACGGCCAACTCCTGGCTCATCAGAGAGGCTGTTCATCACCTGGGGAATTCTTGCTTTCAGAGAAAAGCGTTGGAGAGCACTGTCTTAGTTCATTTATCCTGCTGTAACAAAATGCCTGAGATTGGGCAATTTATACAGAACAGAGGTTTACTGCTCTTGTCCAACCTATCACCTAATTTTTAGCATATACAAAAGTCTCAATAAATAAGAGCTAAAATAACAAAAATGCAAAAGATGCAAAAATACACTTAAAAAAATCCTTGCACATTGCCACAGACCTGTAATATTTGCTGTTCAAATAAGTAAACCTCCTTGAAGACTCTTCTGTACCTTCTGTTACAATAGAAGCAAAATATTGTTCACTGTGTCCTCCCCTTCTGTATTATAAGAATAATACAGAATTTCCTGTCAAATGAAAGAATGTAATCTTTCCCTTTAAGTGAACTTGCATTAACCCTTGCAGGTAGTGTATGTGTTTTGACTATGTATCACTTTTGTTTTTAATATAAATTATTTAATTGTAAGTGCATGCAGTTTATTTATTTATTATCATGGTGAAATACACAAAACATACAGTTTATTGTTTTAACTACTTTAAAGTGTAGAATTCAGTGGCTTTTAGTATGTTCGCAATATTGTGCAACCGTCACCAATTCCTACTTCTGGAACATTTTCATCACCTCAAAAAGAGACCTCATATCCATTAGCAGTCAGTCCTCATTTTCCGTCCCCCACTTTCTGGTAACCATGAAACTACTTTCACGTAGTGGACTGAATTATGTCCCCCAAAACTCACTGAAGCTTGAATTGTGTTCCCAAATTTTATGTATTAGAAACTTAGCCCCCACTGTGACTGTTAAGAGGGTGGGAAATCCTATTATGGTAACTGAAAGGTGGGGCCTTGAAGAGGTGATTGGATTGTTGGACTGTGCAGTAGTGAATGGATTAATAATGGTGGTGAGGGGTGTGGTCCTGAGGGCTTTAAAAGGACAGTACATGAGAAATTGTCTCTCTCTGCTCTCTCTACTCCCACCATATTGCAATGTGAGACCCCTGGGTCACTGTCACCACCACCAGATGGACTTTGGACTTCCCAGCCTCAGAAACTGTAAGCAATAAGTTTCATTTTCTTTATAAAACACCCAGTTCCATTTATTTTGTTATAAGTGACAGAAACAGACTAATGCAGTGGATTTGCCTGTTCTGGACATTTCACATAAGTGAAATGAAACACTATGTGGCCTTTTGTGTCTGTCTTCTTCTCTTCAGCATGATGTTTTCAAGGTTCACCCCATTTTTTTCGGTGATTAAAAAGCCAAATCGCCATCTGCTCCCATTTCTACAGTTCTGTGTGATTCCCAGGCTGTAGATTTCTTGCTGATTCATGTCCTGATCTTACACTTTTTACCTGTTTTTTGCTTAATTATCTCTTAAGATCGATTTAAACCTATATCTCTATTGTATGCTTATATATGTATGGTAACGTTTTAAGTCATGGAGAAATTATTGTGGAAGGGTGCACAATAAAGTTGTAAGCAAAGTGGATATCTTACTGTCACTGGGAGTTAATTTTTCACATTTTTCAGTGTAACTTTTTTTTCTTCCACTAAGCTAGGGCTTCTCAACCGTGGCACTATCGAGATGTAGGGCTGGATAATTCTTTGTTGTAGGGGCCGTCCTGTTCATTGAAAGATGTTTAACGACATCCCTGGTTTCTACCCACTAGGTGCTAATATCCATCCCATAGAGTTATAATTTCACATAATCAAAAATATCTCCAAGGGGTTGGAGAGAGAGAAGTAGAGGAGATGTTGGTCAAAGAAAACACAATCTTAGTTAGACAGGAGGAATACGTTCAAGAGATCTGATACAAAACATGGTGATTATAGTTGATGACAATGTGTTGTATTCTTGAGAATTGCTGAGAATCGATTTCGAATGTTCTCAACACACACACACAACAAGTATGTGAAATAATGCATCTGTTAATAAGGTCAACTTACCCATTCCTCTATGTTTACATAGTTCAGAACATTGTGGTGTACACAATAAATGTATACAATTTTCATCTGTCAATTAAAAATAAATTAACTAATTAACAAAAAAAGTTTCCAGACATTGCCCACTGTCTTCTGAAGAAAAGGTGGCAGCATCAAAATAATTCCTAGTTAACCACTGATCTAAAGTATAGAATTAAGAAGTGTACACAATTAAACCCTATACTATTATGTGGAAAACACAGAATAAAAAAATTGTTTAAACGTTAGGTGAGAAATCAGTTTGAGCATTAAATATAAAGATATTTTGTCCCTTCTCCCTCTGACCCCCCAGCATTAAAATGAAAACATACTAAACTTAAATATGACCCTAGAGATTTGACATATGAGCCTATTTATTATCCATATGGGAATATTGGGGTCCAAGATGCTAAACAATTTGCTCAAAAGCACATGTCTAGTTGTTAAAGGAGTCAAGGTTGTTCTCACTGGTGTGTTTTATTATTATTTTTTTTTTTTACAAAGGCCTAAATATTCTATCCCATTTAAGAAGATGGTTGAAAATAACCCTGCCATGAGAAACTAAGATAAGCTACGTAATCAATGCATTTGAAATGAAAAATGACTCATTTCTTTTTGAGACTGAGAGAAACACCACTCCAAGTGACTTTGTTATATATACAAGCTAAAGAGAATTTTATCTTGTTCTCATGACTCAGAAAATTTTAAATGTTTGCCTTTTTCAGTTTATATATTTTTTATTGTTGTTGTTGTTTAATTTTGTTAATGTAATGAACTTTGAAAAAAAGTCAAAATAAAAAACGTTCAAATGCAAATCCTTCCATACAGCAGATTTAATACGTACAAGAAGCATATTGAGGTCTAGAATAAATGTGGAAAGTATCTGGGTCTTTAATTATTGCAAAATATTCCTATATCTGTCTTGGGGGGGACATGTTTTCGAGTGGGAAATAATAATCGTTGGATATCCTGTTGATCTAAAGACATTCAAACTCATTTTTTTTTTTTTTTTGAGATATGCCACGTTTTCTCTTTTGGCTTAAGTTTCATTGAACACTGTAAAATACACATTTTAACTGCAGCTGAAATAAATGGTAAAGGTCTTTGGATGCAGCTTAAATGCCAGCTTCCAGAATTAAAGAGGATAGATTTGCTAAATCAGCTTCAACTTTAATGGTCACTTAAAAATAGTATTTCACCTGCCACAAAGAAATCTGGTAGGTTACTTTGTGGCTGACTGATTTTAATGTTGGGATAAAACACTGATCACTCAAGGTTTTTATCTAAAATGTGACCTGTTGCAATCATAGAAGTTTCTAGAGAAGAAAGGGAGCTAAGTAAATTGTCTTAAAGTCTTGTTTGAAAAGGAAACAATTTTCTTTCTTTCCTTCCCTCCCTACCTCTCTCTATCGCCTCTTTCTTTTCTTTCTTTCTTTCTTTTCTCTCTCTCTCTCTCTTTCTTTTTCCTTGGGTAAAAGATATGTTCATTTATTTTCCATTTTAGATATATTACATAGGATATTACACATGTAAATTCTATTATTTGTCTATTTTTCTAATTTTATTTTATTTTGTCAATGTACACTGTGGTTGATTATTGTGGCCCATTACTGAAACCTCCCTCCCAACAACCTCATATCTGTTTGCTTGTCATATTAACTTCAAGGAATTTTAATTGTTGTGTCTTCCCTCCCCCACCCCAGTTTTTTCATGTATTTATTTATTTATTTCTAGCTCCCACAAATAAGTGAGAACATGTGGTATTTCTCTTTCTGTGCCTGACTCGTTTCACTTAATATAATTCTCTCAAGGTCCATCCATGTTGTTGCAAATGGCAGTATTTCATTCTTTTTTATAGCAGAGTAGTATTCCATTGTGTAGATATACCACATTTTCCAAATCCTCTCATCTGATGATGGACATTTGGGCTGGTTCCAACTCTTAGCTATTGTAAATAGGGCTGCAATGAACACTGGAGGGCAGGTATACCATCGACTTGATGATTTCCATTCCCCTGGGTATATTCCCAGCAGTGGGATGGCTGGGTCATATGGTAGATCTATCTGCAATTGTTTGTGGAACCTCCATACCATTTTCCATAGAAGCTGCACCATTTTGTAGTCCCACCAACAGTGTATGAGAGTTCCTTTTTACTCTGCAACCTCACCAGCATTTATCATTCACACTCTTTTTGATATTAGCCATCCTCACTGGGGTGAGATGGTATCTCAGTGTGGTTTTGATTTGCATTTCCTGAATGCTGAGTGATGTTGAGCATTTTTCATGTGTCTTTTGGCCATTCATATATCTTCCTTTGAGAAATGCCTACTTAGCTCTTTTGCCCATTTTTATATTGGGTTACTTGTTTTTTTATTGTAAAGTTGTTTGAGTTCCTTGTATGTACTGGATATTAATCTTCTGTCAGATATATACTTTGCAAATATTTTCTCCCACTCTGTTGGTTGTCTTTTAACTCTGTTAATTGTTTCTTTTGCTGTGCAGAAGCTTTTTAGTTTGATATAATCCCATTTGTTTATTTTTCCTTTGGTTGCCCCTGCTTTTGGGGTCGTATTCATGAATTCTCTTTCCAGTCCTACTTCCTGAAGTGTTTCTCCTATGTTTTCTTTGAGAAGTTTTATTGTTTCAGGGTGTATATTTCTTTAATCCATTTTGAGTCGATTTTAGTATATGGTGAGAGGTATGGGTCTAGTATCATTCTCCTGCATATTGATATCCAGTTCTCCCAGCATCATTTGCTGAAGAGGCAGTCTCTTCCCCAGTGTATAGGCTTGGTGCCTTTGTCAAAGATCAGATGGCTGTAGGTGTGTGGGCTGATTTCTGGATTCTCTATTCTATTCCATTGATCAGTGCATCTGTTTTTATGCCAGTACCATGCTGTTTTGGTTATTATAGCTTTGCAGTATAGTTGAAAGCCATGTAGGGTTATTCCTCCAGTTTTATTGTTTTTGCTCAGAATTGCTTTGGCTATGTGTGGTCTTTTGTTATTCCATATAAATGTCTGCATAGTTTTTTCCATTTCTGAGAAAAATGTCATTGGAATTTTAATGGGGATTGCATTGAATTTGTATATCACTTTGGGTAGTATGGACATTTTCGCAATGTTGATTCTTCCAATCCAAGAGCATGGGATATCTTTCCATCTTCTTGTTTCCTCTCTAATTTCTCTCAGCAGTAGTTTGTAGTTCTCATTATAGAGATTTTTCACCTCCTTGGTTAACTCAATTCCTAAGTATTTTATTTTTTGGGTGGCTATCGTAAATGGGCTGGCTTTCTTGATTTCTCATTCTGCATGTTCACTATTGGAGAATAGAAATGCTACTGATTTTTGTGTTTTGATTTTGTATCCTGCTACTTTGCTGAAATCATTTATCAACTCCAAGAGTTTTTTTTTTGTTTGTTTTTTTTTTTTTGTAGAGGCTTTAGGCTATTCAATATATGGTGTCATGTCAACTACATGCTGCCTTCTAGAGACCCTCCTCACCTATAAAAACTCGCTTAGACTAAGAGTGGAAGGATGGAAAAAGGCTTACCATGCAAACAGAAATGAAAATTGAGCTGGAGTAGCTATTCTTATATCTGATAAAATAGACTTTAAACTAAAAACCTTAAAAAGAGATAATGAGGGACACTACGTAATGATAAAAGGATTGATCCATCAAGAAGACATAACAATCATAAATATGTATGCAACCAATGTTTGAGCAGCCAGATTTATAAAACAAGCTCTATTAGACCTAAAGAAGGAAATAGACACTAATACCATAATAGCAGGGGACCTGAACACCCCTCTATCAATATTTTACAGATCATCTGGGCAAAGAATCAGCAGAGAAACACAAGATCTAAACAACACTCTGGACCAATTGGACTTGGTAGATATCTCCAGAACATTCCATCCAACAACCTCAGAATATTCATTCTTCTAATTAGCACATGGATCATTCTCCAGGATAGATCACATATTATGTCACAAATCAAGTCTCAACAAACTCAAAAAAATTGGAATTATCCCATGTATTTTTTTCAGACCACAATGGATTAAAATTAGAAATCAATAACAAATGAAATTCTGGAAAGTATACAAACCCATGGAAATTAAACAGCACTCTACTTAATGACATATGAGTCCAAGAAGAAATCAAACAGGAAATCAAAAAAATTTATTGAAACTAATGAAAACAATGATACATCATAACAAAATCTGTGAAATACTGCAAAAGCAATACCAAGGGGGAAGTTTATCCCATTAAATGCTTACTTCAGAAGAATGGAAAGATGGCAAGTGAACAACCTAATACTTCACCTTAAAGAACTAGAAAAACAAGAACAATCCAAACCCAAAGTTAACAGATGGAAAGAAATCATTCAGATCAGAACAGAACTTAATGAAATTGAAACCCAAAAAATGATACAAAAGATCAATGAATCAAAAAGTTGTTTTTTTAAAAAGATAAATAAAACTTAAAAACCATTAGCATGTTTTGGTGATGGGGAGCAATAATCAGCTACAATGTATATCGACAAAATAAAATTTAAAAAATAAAATAAATAAATAAAAAATAAATAAAAAAATAAAAGTTAAAAAAAAAAAACCATTAGCATGGCTAACTAAAAAAAGAAGAGAGAAGACCCAAATAACACAAATTAGAAATGAAATACGTGATGTTACAACTGATACATCTGAAATACAAGGAATCATTCTAGACTACTATAAACAACTGTCTGCCAACAAATTAGAAAATCTGGAGGAAATGGATCAATTTCTGGACACACATAAACTACCAAAACTGAGCGAAGAAGATGTAGAAAATTTGAACAGACCAGTAACAATAAAAGAGATTGAAGCTGTTATCAGAAGGCTCCCAACGAAGAAAATCCCATGACCAGATGGATTCACAGTGGAATTCTACCAAACGTTCAAAGAGGAATTGACACCAATTCTCTACAAACTATTCCAAAAGATTGAAACAGAGGCAATTCTCCCAAACTCATTTTATGAAGCAAACATCACCCTGATACCAAAACCAGGTAAAGATACAACTAAAAAAGAAAACTACAGGCCAATATCCTTCATGAATATAGATGTAAAAATCCTCAGAAAAATACTAGCTAACAGAATACAGCAACACATACAGAAAATTATACACCATGATCAAGTGGGATTCATCCCAGGGATGCAAGGTTGGTTCAATATATGCAAATCAATAAATGTGATACACCATATCAATAAAATCAAACACAGGGACCATATGATCATTTCTATAGATGCTGAAAAAGCATTTGATAAAATTCAACACTCATTCATGACAAAGACTCTCTACAAGTTGGGTACAAATGGAAAGTATCTCAGCATAATTAAAGAAATATATGATAAACCCACCACCAATATCATCCTGAATGGGGTCAGCTTTTCCCTTAAGAACTGGAACTAGACAAGGAAGCCCACTCTCACCGCTCCTATTCAACATAGTGTTGGAAGTACTAGCCAGAGCAATCAGAGAAGAGAAGGAAATAAATGGCATCCAGGCTGGAAAAGATGAAGTTAAACTGTCCCTGTTTGCAATGACATGATCCTATAATTTCTTTCTTCCTTCCTTCCTTTCTTCCTTCCTTCCTTCCTTCCTTCCTTCCTTCCTTCCTTCCTTCCTTCTTTTCTTTTCTTTCTTTCTTTCTTTCTTTCTTTCTTTCTTTCTTTCTTTCTTTCTTTCTTTCTTTCTTTCTTTCTTTCTTTCTTTCTTTCTTTTTCTCTCTTTCTCTCTCTCTCTCCCTCCCTCCCTCCTTCCTTCCTTCCTTCCTTCCTTCCTTCCTTCCTTCCTTCCTTCCTTCCTTCTTTCCTCCCTTCCTTCCTTTTATTTAAAGTATATTATCTTTCCTTTCTATGTTCAGTGTCTGCATGACCTCAGATAGCTCCATATCTTTCAATAGTATATTCAGTTGATAACTCACAAATTTATACAAATAGCCCAGACTTCTTTTATGAGCTCCTGCCAAATTCATCACTCCGCCTGGCTGTGGCACCAACATTTCTAACATACCATGTTCAGAATGAAGTTTTGGATTTTCATTTACTAGTTCTGCATGGCTAGATAAATACTGCTTGTAGATATATGGAGATATATTGAGGTTTCCCTGTGAGGTGCTTGTGTATTTTATTAATTTTTGATGTAATATTGATTATTTCCTTTAAACTTAAGAGATTCCTTTATTATTCATTTATTAATTTCTATGAATTGAATATTTAAATTACTTTAAATATCTTTTTTAAAATTATACATACATGTTGGATACAACGTTGATTTTCAATAATTGTGTACAATGTATGATGGTCAGATCAGGATTATGAGCTTATTCATCATTATAATATGCAATCATTCTTTGTGTCCCTTGACCAATTCCTCATTAGTCCTGCTCCCTGTCCCTCTCCTCTCTCCTTTTCCACCTTTAGTTTTCTAAAAGTTCAACATATTACCGTGATTGCTGTAAAAACTCATTTATAACTATATATTTATTATATATCCTTTCAGAGGTCTGCTTACCTATCATTTATCTTTCTATTATCTATCTATATATTTATTATCTATTTATTTATTATTCCTGTGTGTCATCTGTCTAATATCTATCCATCTAATCATCTGTCGGTTTTCTATCTATGAATACCTATGTAAACACCTATCTATCTAATCATCTGTCTATGCTTTATACCTATCTACATCTATGTCAATCCCAAAACGCCTCTGTTAACAACAAATCTTCCATGTGTAAATATGTGATAATTAAACTGTTTTTGTGGAGCAAATAACACAAAACTGAACATAAATTCTTCTGATGCCAGTAGGGATGCAGGATTTCAGTGGTGATTTTGCTCCCATCTGTTAAGGGATAGATTCAGTCTCTCTGGAACTATGCTCATCCTGTGACTTACTCTGCATAAGACATTGTTATCCACACAGCAAAGTGGGAGCCCCCAGCAGAGGCCTTAGGGGGCTTTGCAGCTTCCTCTCATGCCATCTTGGAACCTGGGAACACTTGGAACCTGGGAACACTTGGGAAGAAGCCTGGATGGACCTGCTGGAGGTTAACGTTCATTCTGTCCCCATGGAGCTGCTAGGTGCTTGCAAGTTCTTGGAGCCCAGGTAAGACAGCAGAAAAGCAGCCTGCCTGAACCCAACCCAACATGCTGACTGCTATAATAATGAGCAAATAAAACGAACTTGGTTTTAAGTAACTTAATTTTGAGGTCATTCATTGAGTAAAAATTATGTCTGATTTTCTTTGTAAACCATGAATTAAGATTATCTATTTTATTTTTCCACATATACATTTTTATCTGCTTAAATAAACACAAAAATCATCTTTTTCTGTCTCACTTAATTGCATTGTGATCAGAAATAAAATTTGTATGCTATTGATTCTTTAAAATACATCAAATTTTCCCATATGATTGGGTGTATGGCCAAATTTTATGACTATATCCAAAGTGACTTTTTAATCTCTGTTTGTTGGGTGTCCTGATACTCTAAACTCTTTTTTTTTTTTTTTCATTCTCCTGCATATCGATATCCAGTTATCCCAGCACCACTTGCTGAAGAGGCAGTCCCTTCCCCAGTGAATAGGCTTGGTGCCTTTGTCAAAGATCAGATGGCAGTAAGTGTGTGGGTTGATTTCTGGATTCTCTATTCTATTCCATTGGTCAGTGTGTCTGTTTTTATGCCAGTACCATACTGTTTTGGTTATTATAGCTTTGTAGTATAGCTTAAAGTCAGGTAGTGTTATGCCTCCAGCTTTATTTTTTTTGCTGAGCATTGCTTTGGCTATTCGTGGTCTTTTATTGTTCCATATAAATGTCTGAATAGTTTTTTCCATTTCTGAGAAAAATGTCTTTGGAATTTTGATGGGGATTGCATTGAATTTGTATATCACTTTGGGTAGTATGGACATTTTCACTATGTTGATTCTTCCAATCCAAGAGCATGGAATATCTTTCCATTTTTGGCCTGCTTTGTTAGACATTTGCAAATCAAATGTAGCTTTTCTGGATTCCTTTTCCGTAAAGACCCTGTTCAAATACTTGGCCCATTTTCTATAGGGTTGCTTTGTGGCAGTTGTTCTGACAGTCTGTGCATTACTGCTAATTATACGTCGTGAGCATAATTACTTTCCATTTAGAGTCTCTGCACTCTCTTTACGATTGACCCTAAAAGCATATAAGAAGGCCCTGCATATTATTCCAATTATTTGTAGCTTAATTTTTCTCAGTGTTCACATATTATTAAACATTAAAGATTGAATAAGTTCCCCATTTTGTTGTTTTCGTTTTAGCTGATGCTAAGAAATTTAAAGCTTAGTAATTGCTTTCATTGTCAAGTACTAAAGACCTTTTTTTTTTTTTTCAGAACTCAGAGGAAAAACAAATGTCACATTAAACTAATTAATTATTTTGGAAACCATGTCAGACTAATGTCAGATGATTATTTTTGTAAATTAAAAATACATATATTTTTTATTATCTAAGTTAAAGGTGGAAACGAATAAACACAAGATAAAACTGACTTATTCTGTATGAGGATATAGTCAGTTTCTCTGTGTATACCTTAAGGGAAGTCTATATCTCATCAGAGAGTTTTTAAGATATCCACCCTGAATGCCTGTGTTATAGATGATAGACACTCTTGCTGAATGCAAATCAGTGGTTATCAGGGGCTTTATGTAATTCAATAATAATCATGATTCTTCAAAAAGAGTTCATTTAGAATTAGAAAATAAGACAACCATAGAAGGAGATACTGAGAGAATTAAATTGAAGCGCAAAATAATTACAAAATGGTAATTAAATATATGCACCAGTAGATTTCTTATGAGCCCTCATCAGAACTTATAAACCAAATATGCATAGTCCAGCATTTGTCAGACTTTAATGTATTGCTTAGGACCTGCATTTCTTACCTGCCCCATGTGATTCTGACACTGTCAGCCACAGACCTCACTGTTGTAGCAACCCATTAAACTGGGGTCTTTGGGGGCTTATTTTTGTTGGTCCCTTGTATAACAATTTTTTACATCTTACGTTCATCAAAATTTTCTTTGAGATTGGAGAAGAAAATGAATTTAAATGACTTGGCTGCAGTCACAGTACAGCTGCAAGTTATATCATTGCAGACTTTTGGAGCTGAAAGAAATTTTAGTAATTTATGCTGTAGGTTTCGAATTTCTTTGCAAAATCAATTTTATTCCTTTCTGTATTATTGGTATCAGAGAGTAGAAAAGTGGTTACAAAAGGGGAAGGGATTGGGGGCAATGAGGAGAGGGTGGTCAGTGGATACAAAATATTAGAGAGAGAGGAAGAAGGGGGTTGGGGATCCATAGTAATATAGAGAGACTACGTTTAACCACAAAGTACTATGCATCTTTGAGCAGCTAATCAAGATGATGTTGAATGTTCCTAACACAAAAATGTGACGCGAGTTTGAGGTGTTGGATGCACTAAGCACCCTGATATGATCATTGCACACAGTGTCATTGTACCCAAATATCATCTTGTACTCCATAAATATATTCAATTATCATGAGTCACTAAGAAAAATAAGTTAAAAGAGAGAAATACAGAATAGAATAGTGAAATACGTACATTTCAAGATAGCCTGAAAAGAGTATTTTAAATGTTACAACCGTAAAGAAATGATAAATGTTTAGGGGATAGACATGCTATCTGTTCTGATTTGATCTTTATATAATATATGTATGTATTGAAACAACAAACTGCACCCCACTAACAAGTACAATGAAAAATAAATTTAAATTTAAAAAATACAAAATTAACCATTTTATAATGAACTATTTTAAAGATGCATTCAGTGATATTTAGTACATTCCCAATGTTGTATGGCCACCACCTCTGCCTAGTTCTAAAACATTTTTATTACCCCCAAAAGAAACCCTGTCCTCATTAAGTAGTCACTCCCTATCTCAGCCCCTGTCCACCACCAATCTGCTTTCTGTCTTCATAGATTTGCCTATTCTGGACATTTCCTATAAAAGGAATCATATAAATGTGGTCCTTTTTGTGTGGTTTCTTTCACTTAGCATCATGTTTTCAAGATTTATCCGTGTTGTAGAATGAGTCCGAATTTCATTCCTTTTTATTAGTAAATAATTTTCAATTGTATGGGCAGACCACATTTTATTTACCCATTTATCTGTTTATGGTTGATTTGGGTGATGTCCAACATTTTGCTATTGTGAATTATGCTGCTATGAACATGGGAATACATGTATTTGTTCAAATACCTATTTTCAATTTTTGTGGTTATGTAACAATCAACTTCTTTTTAAATGAAACCCAGTGTGGCACCCCTGTATCAGAGAAGAAATCATAAAGACTTGCCTGATAAAATCAACACGAGGTAGACACATTGATTCCCCGTATTTAACATCTTCCCATTTCCCATTAACTCTAAGTCACCCTGAGTAACCCCAAGAGATTCAGTTTGGTTCCATAATCCAAGCCCCTTATTTTTTCAGGGAACTAGTGAGCTTGTATATCTTTTCTAACACAGTACTTGGTATTTGGCTGGGCAGGACAAAGACATCCATTCCCCAGCCTGCTGTGCAGTGATCTGTTGAGTGTTACTTAAGCCATTAAGAAGCAGAGTAAATATCAACATGGCTTTTCATGTTTGGTGTGCAAGGATTCCTATAAACTGAGCTGCAAGGATTAGGGAGTCACTCCTCTCTCCCCCCACATTTCTCTAAAAACTGACATTTGAAAATCAGAATTGGATTCCCCTATCCTTTTACTATTCTTCTTGCTTTAAAACCTTCCTGGACAGTTGACATAACTCAACATGAGATGCAATAGGTATAGCCCCTCTGTGCTGAGCTAGTAGAGAAAAAGAGGTCCACTGAGGCAGGGGCTCTTTGAGGGGTCTCCTTTGGTAGCATCCAGAACATAAGTGGGGGTCTAGCAAGGCACCTCCTTTTTCGCACCAGCAGCTTTCTCTAGTTTCAAGGGTAAGTGTTTCTGCTCCCGATTGTACTTTGCTACAATGTTTAATATCCACCCTGAAATTCTAATTCCTTGGGTCCATTGCTATTATTTCTTGGTTTCCCATTTAACTCTCCCTTCTGAAAGGTCCTGGCATTTGGATTTTAAAAGTCATTTCCAGGGGATTTGGAGTGAATGACCTCTTAAGGCACAGCCTTAAAAGGTGGCTAATGATACTCTCTGCCTATTCTTTCTCTGGGCTACTGTTTCTCTACTAAGTATGAATCAAACTGTTGAACACATCCTCTCTGTAGGGGATTGAGCAGTCTCCTTCCCAAATCTATGTCCACCTACCACCTGTGAATGGGACTTATTTGGAAATAGGGTCTTTGCAGATGTAATTAATGTATGGATTGTCATGAGATTATCCTGGATTAGGGTAGACCCTAAATGCAATGACAAATACTTATAAGGGACAGAAGGGGAGACACGGACACAGAGGAGGAGCCATGTGAAGATGGAGGCAGAGACTGGAGTGATGTGGCCACAAGTCCAGGGACACCTGGAGCCACCAGGAGCTGGAAGAGGCAGGAAGGATCCTCCCCTGGAGGCTCTGGAGGGAGCGTGGCTCTGCCACACCTGGATCTCAGACTTCTGGCTTCCATGACTGACAGATAGCAAATTTTTGTTGTTTTAGGCCACCCAGTTTGTGAGAATTTGTTATGGCAGGCCCAGGAGACTCATACACCATGTAACCTGCCAATCCACATATGCCTACCACACACCCACGGCCTCCCCACTGTCAATATCTCCCGGTACAGTGGTACATTTGTTACAACTGATGAACCTACATTGATTGTCATTATCACCCAGAGTCCATAGTTTACGTTAGGGTTCACTCTTGGTGGGGTACGTATGAATTTGGACAAATGTGTAATGATATGTAACCACTACTGTTAGATCATACAGAATAGTTTCTCTGCCCTAAAAATCCTCTGTGCTCTGACTTTTCATCTCTCCCTCCCGCCTGAGTCTTGAAAAACTTTCTACTGTGTCCCTAGTTTTGCTTTTTCCACCATGTCATAGAGCTGGAATCATGTAGCCTCTCTAGACTGGCTCCTTTCCCTTAGCAATATGCATTTAAAGTTTCTCCATGTCTTCTCATGGTCTGATAGCTCATTTCTTTTTAGCACTGAATAACATTCTTTTATCTGGATGTAGCATGGTTTATTTATCTGCTCACCTATGGAAGAACACTTTGCTTACACATTTTGACAATTGTAAATAAACCTGGTATGAATATTTGTGTGAAGGTTTTCGTGTGGACATAAGCTTTTAACTGCTTTGGGTACATATCAACGGGCGTGATTACTGGATCATGTGGTAAGAGTATGTTTGGTTTTGTAAAACAACTGCCAAACTGTCTTCCAAAGTGACTGTACCACCAGCAAAGACTGAAAGTTCCCGTTGCTCCAAACTGCAGCTGGGGTCATCTTCCTAAAACATGCAAGTCCCAGTGTGTTCTTCCTGATCCAGGTCCTTGTAAGGCAGCTCTGCATAGCTGTCAGAATGACTCATACCCTGTCTGTCCCACTGCAGTTTTTTTTCTGTCCCTGCATACTACAAGCCCACCACACTCTCAGAATATGCTTGCCTCCTGTTCATGGCCTGAAAAAAATTCTCTCTTCTTATGGAATACTCTCTGAAAGCTTTCAATAGGGCTTTCCTCTGTCCATTTTTTAGTTTTAGAATACACACCATTTATTTGGGAAAATTTCTCTGATCTTCCAAGGCTCAGTGAGATATTGCTGCTATGTAACCTTGAGACACTTTGAAGGTAACCCTCTTTAATAACAAGATACCCTCTTTTCTGATTAATTTTTGTCTTTCCTGATACACAAAACTCTCCCAAACAGCATGTGGGTCCTAATAATCAGCATAATGAGTGGGAAATTGGAGTATCCCATTTTCCTTGAATTCATTGGGAACGTTTTGGAATAACTTGAAATGGAATCATGAGCAAACTCAATCTTGTTTACAAGGCTTTTTTCTCTCCCCAAACAATTTTGTGATATCAGTAACCAGGCACAATAGCACCATTCTGTAATTATTTTGATGCCAGCATTCCATTTATTTTATTTTTTTCCTGGATTCTGGGGTATTATGCTGGACAGAGAGAAACTCTTTGAAACTGTCCACAAGACAACATTGTGTCCATCTGATTTCAGAAACTCCAAATCAAAGTCTCATCAGATGAAGATAAAAGTCACCAAACCGGTGATGTCCCTCAGTGAATAAAAGCTGGCATCTGTTCTTTTCAGATTCAGCATTAAGGATTCTCGCTAGCAAACGGCAGCTGAAAAGATGATCTTAGAGCAGTTTTAAATAATAGAGTGTTCTCCAGCCTGGAAGGGCCCTCTGCTCCCTGTGGTCTGAATGACATTTGGATAGCCAGCCGGATGGTTTCCTCAAAAGAGCCTGCCACAAATAGACAAGGGGAGGAAAGTGAGAGGAAGTATTAATGCTTCTTCTCTGGGTTTTGACGGAAGAGAATTATGGCATGTTTCCTTTTCTCAGTTTCCTACAGAATGGGATTTTACAATACCTCAAATTCATAGGAGACTGGAGGGTCTAAAAGTGAATCGATGGATGAAAGTCATTGGGGATTGCATAGCGGAGGTGGGTGCACATCATGATAAACGTACGAAGGGCCACTAAAATGCACATGCTAATATGGTTCGCTTTATGTTAAGTGACTTCTACCTCCATAAAAACAGAGAATCATTTAACTGTTATTCTTCCAAAAGTGAAAAGAATGATTTGTTCCCTTAAGTAGCGAAAGTGAACGTGTTGAAAGAAATCCCTGATGAGAATGATTATTAAGCATGTGAATAAACATCTGAGACTTTTTTGAAGTGAATAAAGAACAGATGTCTCATCAGGACAGTGTCCCCTTTTATCTTGGGTCTCTTAAAAGCATTTGGAAATGTGAATTCTCCATCTGCAGAATATGTTGACTGCACAGCTTGTATTTCTTAATGCCTGTGAAATATGCACATCTTTGCGCCTTGCCCATAGGTCAAAATGAATATGCTGACTTTTGGCCTTTGCAGTTCAGAGCTCCTTCAAAGCTTTCCATTTTGTATATATACCACATTTTCTTTATACGTTCATTTAGATGCATAGGTTGATTCCATATCTTGGCTATTGCGAACAATGCTGCAATGAATATTGGAGTGCAGATATCTCTTCAACATATGGATTTCAAATCTTGCAGGTAAATATTCAGAAGTTAGATTACTGGATTGTATGGTAGTCTATTGCGTGTGTGTGTGTGTGTGTGTGTGTGTGTGTGTGTGTGTGTGTGTGTGTGTACTTTGTTTGTTTGATTTTTGCATAACCTCTTTACTCTTTTCCTTAATGTTTGCACTAATTTATATTTCCACAAACAGTGTACGATGATTCCTTTTCTCCACATCCTTCCTAACACTTATATTTTGTTTTTTTGATAATAGCTATCATAACAGGTGCAAGGTGATATCTCATTGTGCTTTTTATTTGCATCTCCCTAATAATTAGCAATATTGAGCACTTTCTTTTAATATATCTGTTAGCCATTTGCTGTGGATTGAATGTCCTCCCCCCCAAATTTATTGGAAATTTAATCTACACAGTAACAGTGCTAAGAGGATGGGGGATCCTATTATGGTATTTGAAAGGTGGGGTCTTTAAGAGGTGATTGGATTGTGAGGGCTGTGCCCTTGTGAATGGTTTGATCCATTCATGGAGTGATGGACGTTCTTCTGATGGCTTTATAAGGAGAGCCAGTGAGCAGGTCAGCTCTCTCTTGCTCAGTCTGTTCTCAACATTTTACACCCTGGTCACCACAGGACCCTGTAGAGAGTTCCCACCCAGAAGAAAGTCCTCACCCAATGTGTTCCCTGGACTGTGGACTTCCCAGCCTCCAAAGTGTAAGAAATAAATTTTATTTCTTTATAAATTACCCAGTTCCTAGTATTCTGTTATAAGCAACAGAAATGGACTAATACACCATTAGTTTGTTAACATGTAATAAAAGTGAAAATTAACAAAAGGATTCCAAAAATATAATTCCAGCCTCTTAGCAGAAGCAATGCTCAGCAACCTCTCTCACCCCAAGGAGTAGCAAGATGAGGAGAGATGAATCCAGTTTACATCTCTGGGTCTGAGTTCTTCACAGCATGTCCGTCAGGTTGTTCTAGCAGGTGTGTTATTGGTACAGGATAAGCATTCATGGGATTGCCTCCCTGGCTCCTGTTCTCTCATCCCTCATCCTGAGACCTCACCCAGTGTTTCCACACTCCCGTGGAGGATCTATCTCATATGTGATTGTCTGCACTGTTCCTTGTGGCTGTTCATGTCAATAATCTTCACTTTCAATGCATCATAGCCACCTTCTACCATGGGCAGATATGTCATCTACTGAGACCAGACCCCCATCTGAAACTTTAAACTGAAAACTTTGCCTCTGTAACTCCAACCTGGATCTTCAACCTCCCAAACTCGCACTTCCTACCGAACTGAGCCCTTCAGACCCCCCAAATCCTACATGGTCCCCCTATTATCAATCTCTGCACCACCTCACTTCCATGCCCATGGAGCCAAATGGTACAGTTCATCACATCAATTTCATTCCTGAGTTTTTAATGCCTTATCCACCTCTATCTTTGCTCACAGGGGTCTCCAAAATCCCCTACTCTGGGTCAATCTGTCTGTATTTTCACTGTTTTTGCCCAAATTTTGCAACGGTGCATAAGATGATTGGCAATTATGTTTTCTTTTTTTCTTTGGCCAGCATAAATTTGGGTTTTCCAATCTCTACCCCATGTTTTGTAGTGGTCTGGTATTTTTTCTTACACCCTATATTATTTTCCTAGGGCTGCTGTAACAAATCACCACAAACTGGGTGACATAAAATAACCGAAGTCTATCCTTGCCTCATTCTGGAGGCAGAAGTCTGAGATCCAGGTGTGGCAGGGCTACATTCCCTCTGGAGGCTTCAGGGGAGGATCCTTCCTGCCTCTTCCAGCTCCTGGTGGTTCCAGGTGTCCCTGCGCTTGTGGCCGCATCACTCCAGTCTCTGCCTCCATCTTCACGTGGCTTCTCCTCTGTGTCTGTGTCTACTCTTCTGTCTCTTATAAGGACATGTGTCATTGGATTTAAGGCCACCCTAATCCAGGATGGTCTCATCTTAACTAATTACATCTGCAAAGACTTTATTTCCACATGAGGTCCCATTTGCAGGTTCCAGATGGACACATTTTGGGGGGACCAGGTCACTACAGAGACCTCACTCAACTCTTGCTCCCATTTCCCACAGTGTTGATTGCACACTTTTAGTGTCCTCTGACAAGGATCTCTCCTCCTTCACAGGGAAAACAGAGGCCACCACTCAGAACAACCTTCACTTCCTATACTCTTATGTATGTCAACTAGTCTCCATGTCCCTCCTGGTGTTGCTTTTTGCCTGTCTAGGGAAAATTACTCTTCCCCCCACCCCATGCACATCCTCAACCATCTTCCAAATCCCCTTCTTTTAATCTTCTCAGGGAGTTTGCTCCACCGACTATGCCCTCTCTATAGTATCCAGTGAATCTTCAACCTCTCCCTGCAGGAGGTCCATGCCCACCCTCAACCTTTCCCCCAGACACAGCCAGATATGAGAAGGACTATACAAGGTCTAGGAATTGGGGATGGGACAACAGCAAGGCCAGGAATGTTGAATATACAAATTATCCTGATTTGAGCATCACACATTGCACACAGGTATTGATACTCAATGTTGTACCCCACATATATGTATAATCAACCATGTTACCATAAGAAAAAAAAGAAAGAAGGAAAATGTAACCTAAATGATGAAGAGAAAGTGGATATATGGTGGATACATTTTTGGGGGGCCATAACAAAGCACCACAGACTGGGCAGCTTAGGCAACAGACATTTATTCTCTCATAGTCCTGGATGCTGGAAGTCTGAGATCAAGGTGTGGCAGGAACTCTGAGATCAAGGTGTGGCTGGAAGTCTGAGATCAAGGCATGGCTGGAAGACTGAGATCAAGGTGTGGCCAGGCTGGTTCCTCCTCAGGCCTCTCTCCTTGGCTTGTAGACAGCGACTTCTCCCTGTGTCCTCACATGGTCGTCCCTCTATGTATGTCTGTGTCCTAATCTCCTCTTCTTATGAGGACACCAGTCCTATTAGATCATAGCCCAACTAATAACCTCATTTTAATCTAATCATCTTTTTAAAAGACCCTGTCTCTAAACACAGTCACTTTCTGATGCACTAAGTGTTAGGACTCCAACATATGCATTTTGGAAGGACAAAATTCAGCCCGTATCCAACGGCCAAAATCATAACAGTAGAGTAGAGGAATCTCCTGGGCAGAATCAAGGATACAATTAGCTGCATATTAAGCCTCACATTGCAAGATATGTCTGGATATTGTTACAAAGTGAGGATATTGTCTCCCAGAGGAAGACAAGGTAGCAAAGGACCCCCACCCCATATGCCCACGATGACTGCTGATTACAACAGCCGATCTGCCTCAGATGTAGTCTATGCCTCACCATCCAGTGCACTAACCATATTTCTAAGGATAGCACCCACTTCACTCATCATAACTGTTAACCTGTTTAGTAGCTTTTGGGTCACTTTCAAAATAAAACCCAGGATACAGGACTTGACAAGCTTCATGCATCAGCCATGGTCCACTACTCATTTCCTAGAACATTGCAGGTCCTTTGAACTTCCAGGATTTTGTTGATGATGCGTCAGTTTGTGCTCCACCCGGGATAGGTGAACATTCATTTCTTGATCAGTGAAAGAATAAATGGAGCTTTGCATTGTGGGGTCTCTGGCTCCTCTGAGAATTGACGAGGGGTGTAGACTCTCTTCCAAGTAAAATATACTTAAGCATGTATTGCAGTGTTGCAGAGTATTTCAAAGAATCCATGGATGTCTTGAAATTCAAACATTAATTGCTTTGAAAGAACCAATGGACACCAGAAAAACAAAAGAGGACTTCATTATAAGATCATCAGATTTCTCTCTCTCTCTGTCTCTCTCTCTCTCTCTCTCTCTCCTTCCTTCCTTCCATTTCTTTTTTTTTTAACCATGCCACTTTTTAACAGGCACTACCACGCTTCAAGTCATCATTTCAGATATGACTCAACATGAGTTTTGTTTCACACACCGACCCAGTCAAAATATTGATTAGAAGCAAGGGAAGAGGGCTTGGAGTAAGTTCATGAGGCCACAGGGAAAGCTGATTCTGTTTAGAAAGCAAAATGTAATTGACATGCGTACAGCCTGAGTAATTGAGTTTGTTTCTTTTTTCTGCTTCTTAGAAGGAAGGGACATTCTGAAAGCTAGAGAAAGTGGTAAGGCAGCATGTCCTATACTTAGACAATTAAGGTTTGTGTTTCCATTCTGTGTGTTTCCCTAAATTGCTACATGAGTGGGTTATGTCAGTGCTTTTTTCTGTCTTTTTTTTCCCCATCCACGAATCAGATGTGTAAAGATCTTTTCTCATCCCTGCATGGGATTTCCATGATGTGCAGATGCAGATAACATAAGTGATAAAGAGATGACACAACGCGGTCCATGGGACACCGTTGTTAAGATCACCATTACTGCAGGCTATTGAGTTAATTGTGATCAGGCAGGTGAACCTCTTCAGCTGGGAAAAATAAGAGAAGCAAGAAGTTTGGGACTCAAGTGATCTCTAGTCTGATGCCCTAAAATTAAGAGCTTCTGTGGGAAGTCGAAAGAATCAACATGTTTCCTATTCAGGATGGTAGTAAAACAAAAAAACAATTGTGTTACACTCGTTCAGAAATGTAAGCACAAGTGAAGTGATCTCTTTATCTTACTTAAATGACTTTAGGTGGTTATATGATGAAAGGAGCATTTACTTATTTTTTAAAAATGTGTTTTATTTTTGACCGACAAATCATCGTTGTATACATGTAAGGGGTACAATGTGATGTTCTGATATATGGAAACAATGCAGAATGATTAATCAAGCTAATTTACATATCGATCACTTTGTTTACCTATCATTTTTTTATGGTGAAACATTTGAAATTTACTCTCACTTATTTTGAAATATTTACTGCATTATTTGTGACTATGGCCACCCTGCTGTGCAATAGATTTTACAACCTATTGAAAATGTGTACCCTTTGACCAACAATTCCCCACCCCCTCTCTTCCCAGTCATGAGCCAGCCCCTGGTAACAATCATGCTACTCTCTGCTTCTATAAGTGCAACTTTATCAGATCTCACATATAAGTGCTATCATGTGGAATTTTTCTATGCCTGGCTTATTTCGCTTAGCATAATGTCATCCATGTTGTCACAAAAATGGCAGGATTTCCCTCTTTTTAAAGGGTGAATAGTATTCTTTTGTGTATATATAACACATTTTCTTTACCCATTCATTCCTTGATAAATGCTTAGTTTGTTTCCATGTTAAAGGTTCGTTTAGAAGATGCACTTCATCTATTTCAAAAATTATATCGCATGAGTTTGTCAAAGTAATGTAGAGTAAAGTTAAAACTACCCAGAAAAAAAATTTGTTTTGTGCAGAAAGAAGTTTGTTTCTTTCTCTTTGGTTAATATTCTTCTATTCTTTATCTATTCTGGTGTTTTGCAACTGGGAATGATTCTTTCTGTAGGAGACACTTGGCAATGTTTGAAGACATTGTTGGGGACATTATCACAAGTAGGGGTGGGTGCTGCTGGTATCTATTGGGTGGAGTCCAGGGACGCTGCCCAACACCCTACCATGCACAGGACAGTCCCCTCTACAGAGAGTCATCAGCCCCAGATGCCTACAATGCTGAGGTTGAGAAACCACAGTCTACGAACATGTATTTTAGCACTGAGAATCTATTTCAGTTCATAATGACTGAGTGTAACTGTTATGATAAATAGCACCATTTTATTTTAACCAAAAGTGTTTCTTGAATGCGACCCCACATACATATCTTTATATTTTCCCTGCAGACTGTAACACCACACTTATGCATGCAGCAGCTACCCAGAAGTGGGATTACACGTGTATTAGTCAGGGTTCTCCAAAGAGACAGAACCAATAGGATATGTATACAGATAGAGAAGTGATTTATTGGGGGAATTTGCTCTCATGATTGTGAAAGCTGAAGAGTCCCACAACAGGCCATCTGCAAACTGGATGTCGGTAGCATGGCTTGGTCCATGTCCAGAACACTCAGAACCGGGGAATCTGATGGTGTAAGTCCTGGAACCCAAAAACTGAAGAGTCCCGAGCTGTGATGTCCACGGACAGGAGAGAAGAGTGTATCCCCACAGATGTGCCTTTTCCTCTATTTTTGTTCTCTCTGAGCCCCCAGTGGATTGGATGGTTCCTGCTAATACTGAGGGAAGATATTTCCCATTTGTCCACTCAGGCTGACACGCTAATCTCCTCTGGAAACACCCACCCTCATGTTCACACCCAAAAAGATTGCTTTGCCAGGTTTCTAGGTTTTCCTCAATCAAATCAAGTCGGCTCACAGAATTAACCATCACAATAAATCATAGGGTAGATCTGTATTCAATTTTTTGAGAAATTACTGAACTGTTTTCCATAGCGACTCCCACAATGAACATTCCCACCAACAGTGAATATGGATTCCAATTTTTGCACGAAACATGGCAGCTTTATGTTTAAAACTTAAAGGTCTACTCTACGTTCTTATTTATTCCTAATAAGGCATAAATAATCATAAATAGTGAACACATAGTCACTCGATTCCAAATCTTGCCAGAGCGCACGTGTTCTACATAACTAGTGCCTGCTGACGGTCTTGATATGATTCTGTCTACAAATTATTTTTTCCTTTAAATCTTAGCAAGGACATTTTCCTTCATAGAATCTCTCCAAAATTTTTAATAAAATGCAAACAAAGGCATTTTTTAAAATGGAAATATATAACAACATCACGGAGCAAGACAAGTAAGCCAGCATCTGAAAAGAATATCAATTCTTTGGTCTAAGGTAGATGGAGTTGTACGGGGAAAAATAAACCAAACAAAACCTAAATTTCCCCTCAGGGCACATTTACGCTACAGCCTAAACCCAGAGACCAACTGAAAGAAGAAGCATTGGCCCCACACTCTGGGTTTTTAGTCCCAAGCTCTGTATTTCAGGATCTTTGCTTTCCAGAAACTCGATACTTCTAATGACAACATATGTTTTATTATCATTCAGGAACAACGAATCCAGAAAGCACAAGGTCATTGAAGGTGCGTGTGTGTGCCTCTGCATGTTGTGTGGGTGTGCATGTGTGTGAACCTTGTTTCTTTGTATGTATGTGTTTGCATGTGTGTGCACGCCTTCTGTGCATATGTGTGCGTGTGTGTGTGAGAGAGAGACAGGGACATCACTATGAGTGTTTGTACGGAGCACAGGATACACATGAGAAAGGAGAGAGACGACTCAGACAGTACTCATGGTATGTGTACATTTCTAACTCACCTCCAAAAAAGTCATTCTCCCTACGTGTATAGATGCTTTAATTCCTTGCTCTCACACTTTAAGATCTGTCACTGGCATTTCAGGAAAAACCCTATAGACATCTAGATGGAGAGCAAATCAAAGCAACCCAAACAAAGCAAAGTGTAAACTTTCGGATAAAGGAAACAAAAACGAGCTCCTCTCAGATATCCCTGTAATGTCAAAATACCAGCAGATGAAGAAACACCTACAGACATTTAATGGGAGAAAACTGTTTGACCCCCAAGACATTTATGAGCTTGAAGTTGACAACTTCAAAAAACACATTCAACATATGTTTTCTGGGGTGAAAAAAGGCAGTTTAAAACTTAAGCCTGCTGCTCAAGAAATAAAATAGGCTGGACATCAAAGAATTGGATGTGTTTATGCAGAGGTCTGGCAGGTCTGCCCTGTTCACGTATGGTTCCTATCCCCAGAATTTAGCTTGGCTGTGGGTTGCTGGTTGTTGATTTCTGACATCCATGTGGATGGGTTCTGCACCTGCTCCTCGGTTATTTCTTTTCTGCCTGTTCTCCATTCTCAAAACAGGCAATGTGTTTCTTATGCTACATCCATTAAGAATCTAAATGTCTTTTCAATTTTCAGTCCAGCATCAGTGGTAATCGTTACTAACAAGGGCTGAGATATTTTCATGGTGAAGAGATGAATAAGCCATCACTTCCTTCTTAAATACAGAACTGCAAAAGGTCACATATAATTCATATATGTATATAGCTTATATATATAATTAATATGTATATAGTTCATGCATGTATGCATTCACATGCGTGCACATGTATAATACACATGTACATGTACTGTATGTCTTTTAATAATACATACATGTGTGTGTATATATATATGCATGCTGTAAATAAGTATATTATATATAAATTATAAATATACAATTCAAATTACTTATGTACGTATGTAAAACATGCATATGTTCATAGGCATATATGCATGGATTATCTATACATGTGTGTATATAAGTAATAAATGTATACTTATTTCATATTTATCCAAATACATATTAATTTTTATTTGATGTATTTTGTAATTCAAAATTCATTTTCCCAATTAGAAAGACCAGTTCAGTTGCAGACGGGACCAGGCATGTCCACTGAGTACGATATCCCCGTTCCAGTAGATGTCTACCCACTAAGCCAGTCTATATGCCATGACCTCAGCAATGGTAACAATACATAACTTTCATCTGGAACATCTTATATACCAGGCATTCATGGGAACACTTGCAGGTACTGTTCTCTTTAACTCCACTTCATTGAAATCTCTACGGGGGAGTTCCTACATGCAGAAGAGGGCTGGAGAAGTAAGAAACTCACTAAAGTCGTACTGCTTGGAAAAGAGAGACCTGGGAATTAGGCCCAGATAGCACACCTTGGCTCCACATCCCCCAGTCCCGTGTGCCATTCCCTGCTGTGTACAAAGCCACATATGAAAAAGAGCTGTGGGAAAAAAATACTCCAACATGTAAACAATAGGTATTTCTGGTTAAATTCCTGGCTAGCTTTTACATTTTTGCAAATATATATATAAAAAAAGACTGATAGTAATAAAACAATTTTATTTTATTTCTCATATTTCTTCTGTTTACTTTTTAAGATTTTTGATGAAATTTAATAAAGTTTGGAGGAATGGGTGGTTTAATAGAACCACCCATTTTTTTTTATTAAAATAAGTTTGTTCTCTCTTCCTTCAAGAGGGAGAAAAAATGAAAATTGGCTCAGCTTTTGGAAATGTTGAATGTGATATGTGTAATTTCCATTTATTTAAGTGGTGAGACTTTATTAAGAGGTTGCCTTGTCTTACAAAAAAAATTGCATAAGTTAATCAACAAGAAGTAATTATTACATCCAATTATAGATAGCAGGGTGCCTAAAAATAAATAAATAAATAAAAATAAAAACCCAGTAGGCAGTGTACCAATAAATACTACATGAGAAGGAAAACTGCCCTCCATAATTGTAAAATTTGATGAAGTGATGTAGGACAGACAAAAGATAAATAAATAAGACAATTTTATATGTTTTAAAAGGATGGTTAAGAAAACAGCCCTATAGCTGAGTAATATTCCCATTTGCAACGACATGTATGGACCTTGAGCGAATTATATTAAGTGAAACAAGTCAGGCACAGAAAGAGAAATACCACATGTTCTCACTTATTGGTGTGAGCTAAATATTAATATATAAATTCACACACACACACACACACACACACACACACACACAAAGAAAACGGGGGGGGGGAGAAGATATAACAACTACAATTACTTGAAGTTAATGCGACAAACAAACAGAGGGGACATTGTTGAGGGGAGGGAGGAGCGGGAGGAGGGAGGGAGGTTTTGGTGATGGGGCAACAATAATCAATCACAATGTATATCGACAAAATAAAATTTTAAAAAAAACTAAAGTGCAAATTCAATTTCTTTAATAAATAAAGGGGTTTTCAAGTTAAAATAAAAAAAGAAAAAGAAAAGAAAACAGTCCTACCATCTATGGAAAAATTAAAATTTTAGGTAAGACTTAAAGGATTCAGGAAAACTACTCCCCCCACAAGTTATCATTTTTACTGGTTTGCTGTCCTCTCCTCTTTCTGTCCCCTCCTGTCCCTTCCTTTCTTTCCCTGTTTTAATTGTCCTTTTTGCTTCCCGTCTTTTCCCTTCCTATTCCCCCTCCTTCTCTTGGACATGTTAATAATATTGATTTGATCATTACATACAAATACTGATAGTCAACTCTACCCCATAAATGTGTATAAATTAAAAAAAATAAATAAAACCAAATTATTTCTGACAGTCTCCAATTCCAAATCTCGGGTTCTGGGGGTCATGTCAAGCTGTTGTCTCACTTCTACATCTTTACTGTTTGTATTTTCTTTGCAAATGTTCTCTGATGTTTTCATACAACACATCAGCATTTCCTCTCTTGTCTTTTTCTCGTTTTAAGGCAGATCTATAGTTAAACCTATGCATCTTCAAATTTGTCTTGTTAGAAAATGAAACGTTCATTTCGTGGGGGAAAAAAGAAACTTGTTCATTTTTATTGCTAAGTAGTGTTGTGTGGTGCTTCTTTCAACATTTACCTGCTGAGGGGCATCTAGGTTTTTTCCAGGTTTTGCATATTTCAAGTAAAGCTGCCATGAAAATCTGGGAAAGAAAAAAAATAGTTTTCTAGGTTATCGAGAGTTCACAAGCTATTCCCTTCTTAGCAAGAACTAATTGACCATGGCGTTCTGTGGACCAGCATGCCCTAGGAGATGGTAAACTTGGATCTTACATTAAATAAGAGCAAGTCTGGTAAGTATGCTGGTGTATGCTGCAGAGCTCTGAGATGGAATGACATGCCCTGAATCGCTACGGTGCTCCAGAGACAGAAGAAAGTCTGAGTATAATTTAGGATGCTGTAGAGTCTCCATGACCAAAGCCTACTCTGGTCTTTCCTTCAAAGCATAGTAGAGTAATTATCTACTCTATAAAAATGGATCACCCATGTCTCTAAGAGTCTGGGAAGACTGGGAGTTTTAGGTAAGATGAAAGGCTATTCTCACCTCGCTTCGCATTGAATTTAATTTTTTTCTCAGTCTAAGAGTTTGTAGTAAATGTTTTCAGCATTCCCAGGTGTGCCTACTACTATAAAATTGTTACCGTAATATGCTTTCAAATAAAAATGTTTAATATCCAAATGCAGCTGAAGACAGATTTAAATTGTTTCAAAGGCTCTGGTCTGTTGCAAAACACAAAAGACCGGAAAGACCAAGAGATAATAATATACATTTTCATGCTGTCTGTGTTTCTACCTTCATTTTATTCAGTGTCTAGGTAATAATACAAAGATATTCTAACTGGCAATTATTTATACTCTCTTTATCCCTATGAATCCAAGCTCTCATACATATAGATGGTGCACAAATCAATGCCACTTAATTCTGTTCTCTGTCAATGAAAGAAAATGTCCCCGTCGACCATTTTATCCCTGAATATTGCTAGTATATTTCAGACTTGACTCACTTTTTTTGGTGGCATTACTTTTTTTTTTTTTCTTGGCTATCTAGATAAATTACCACAATGTTTTTTTTATCATAGCTCCTCCTCAGACTCTAAGCCTGGTATTACCGCATTATCAGAGAGAGAACATAGTGGAATCAGCTTCTTAGCTTGCATTTTATTGATCGTTTTTACAATGTCCCGATCATTTATTGTTATATTGGTTTTAAAAGTTACTTAAGGAAAATTCAGATCTCACTGTAGAAATGAGAAGAGATTTCTTTATTCCTCTTTGTGACCATCCTACTTGTTTGCAAAAGGTGTTCAATTTCTTAAAATCACAGTCAATATAATTAAATAATTTAATTTATATCATACTTGGCATGTCCAGGTTGACGATAGTCAGGCACATATGGATCTGAACTTGGAGGCATCCTATGTAAATCCAGGTGTGATTACTACATGCATAATAGCAGCCCCTTTAAACTCCTAAAGTTCTAATTTTGCCACCTGACCCTATGTGAATACAATACCTGTTTTCACCGAAACAAGAATTACTTTCATAGCTAAAATCTGTCTTAAATTGATTTTAGCTCCTCTGAATACTCTGAGTTTGCATTTGTGATTATAAGGAAAGTATTTCCATACCTGCCAAACACTGATATTTTAAGCTCTCAATCAGGTGAGACACCTGCATGCATTACTTTAGATATGTCAGAGGCTCATAGGAAGTTGAATTGTTTTCTCATTAGTGTGTTCTACTGACTGCTGTCTAGGTGCAAACACTCTGTGTGGCACCTGCTCAAGCGCATTTTGTCTGACACTTTACGTATTCACGAGGTGATAATGCCTATTCTTATTGGAAAAGGACATCGTTCGCTCATTTTACCTTTTCTATTCAGAAGCCTCAGACCTGTCCTGAACACTCTGAAAATTATAATTTGACACCAACAGGTAGCTTTGGAGAAATGGCTTCCACACCCTGGCAGAAAATTTTTCTTGGAAGTGCGTGCCACCCAGAGGGATTTAAATGGTCAGGAAAACAATGTAAACCCTGCATCAAGGCCAGATAGGATTGTTGAGCTCCTTCTTGGTGCGGGGTGTGTTCCAGGAGCAAAGGCCACAATTCCTCTGTGTTGGTCCACAGGCCAGAGCTTCTTCCTTCTCCAACCCTTAGGGACATCATGGTGTGGCTACAGTTCCACCTGTCCCTTTCTCTTTTACAGACTCCTGTTTTCTGTGAATCTTTTGTGTCCTGGGTATTTCGCTTGAGTTCCCCAGAGGGACGAGAGAGAAAATTCGAGGGCTGCAAGGACCCTCTGAAATTACAAGGGAAATCATGAGTGTAAAGAGCTTTTCTGGCATTTTAAGGAAGAGATTTTGTAGTGCTTTCTCTGATCGAAATCCATGACCAACGTTGGAATTGAGTCTGCATGAGTTTTAGAATTGGTGTGTGCAATTTTTATGTATTGCAGTTTAAGGTCTTTTGTAACAGATGGATATTTTTGCCTCATTTGTGACAGCTCACATGAGCGTGGAGGACATTATGCTGTGTGAAATAAGCTAGGTATAGAAAGATAAATATTGCGTGATCTGACTAATAAGTGGAAAACAAAAAGTAGGACTCATAGAAGCAGAGAGCAGGATGGTGGTTACCAGGGGATGGGGTGGATGAGAGGACATTAGTCAAAAGACACAAAGTTTTGGGAATTCTGGTGACCTACTCTACAGCATGGTGACTTCAGCTAATAATACTCTATAGTATACTTGAAACTTGCTAAGAGACTACAGTACATTTTCAATGTTCTCAAAACAAAAGAAGGTAAGTGCATGAGATAACAGTTTAGCTGTCACTTATTTTTAGAAAAATGTTTTCAAGATATAGCGTAACAAATACTTTATATGCACTTCTTATCGTGAAAGTTTCTCTACATCACTTGTAATCACCGGCCACATTCTGAGCAGACCTTTTTTGGCTAATTAGGGGAAGTAAATCCCTAACACTCTCTTCGATTTTTGTCTTTGCTTTGGGCCCCTGCAGAATACACGGTATTGGCATGTTTGTGCTTAAATGCCGGTGGACTAAAGGTGTTGCTTAGACCCCGCAGAGAGATTTGAAGAAGGGAAAGGTATTTTAGTAGGTATGCATATTTAAAAATATACTTAGAGATGTCTATTTATTTATTTTTATTTTAAAATTTAATAGTACCTATTTGCAGGTTACAGTGTGTTTTTTCAATACATGCATATGTTATACTGTGATTCACTTAGGGTAGATAGCATATCCATCACTTGAACATTTATCTTCCCTTACTGGTGATTACAGTCAAGATCTTCTTTTCTAGCTGTTTAGAAATGTACACTATAGTTATATTAGCTCTACTCAGCCTAGAACACGAGGGCCTATTTTTCCTATCAATCTGTAACTTTGTATCCATTAATCCACCTCTTCCCTTCCCCCACCTGCACCTCTGGTAACCATTTTTCTACTCTCTGCTTCTATGAGAACCACTTTTTCTTTTCTTTTTTTAGATTCCACATACGAGTGATATTATGCAGTATTTGTCTTTCTGTGCCTAACTTACTTCACATAGCATGAAGGTTTCCAGTTCTATCCATGTTATTGCAAAAGACAGGATTTCATTTTTTTACCACTAAATACTATTTCATTGTGTTTACATAATGAAATGGAAGTTGTCTTGTCTATTCATCCACCTATGGGCATTTAGGTTGATTTCATCTCTTGCCTACTGTGAATAGTGTTGCAATGAACATGGGAGTGCAGGTGTCTCTTTGATGTATGGATTTCATTTCCTTTGGGTATATGCCCTGTATGGAATAGCTGGGTTATAATGTAGATCTAGTTTCAGAGAAGCTTTAATAAAGCAAAGATGTTTCATGTAGCAGGCAGAATAATATCCACTCATAGATGCCCACACTCTATAACCCAGAACCTGTATTTGGCCATTACATGGTATAAAGGACTTATACAGATGTAATCAATACCATGGGCCTCAAAAGAAACAATAATCCTAATTAACCAGAAGGGGTCCAGTCTAATCATGGGAGCCATAGAAAGCAGAGAACATTCTCTGGCTGGAGCGCGAGAGATGAGGCACAAGAGGTCAGAGAGATGCGACGTATGAGAAAGATTCAATCCACCATTGTTAATTCTGAGATAGAACTCTTCCTGAGTTCACTGATGAATTCAATGCCAGATCAACAAAAATACCAACATAAAATTTTATGAGCCTTCACAATGTGATTTGAAAGTTTACGCCAAAAAATATCCATGCAGGAAGATTTCAGACACTACCAATGTTGACGGGAGGTTAGTTCTATTAGAGATTCAAACAATGTATTCATTCATAATTAAAACTGTGGCATTGGTTCATGACAGATCCACAGAATACCATAGAAATTGCCAAGCTAGACCCATGATTATACAGCGATATAGTATTTGGTAAGCACAGCATCATGTATAAGCAGGGACAAATAGATGTTTTACCAGATTGCACTGGGACAAGTGGATAGACATTTGGGAATTAAAAGAAAAAAAATAGGATGCATTAAAAAAATGCATACCACAATAAGTAAAACTGTTTCAAAGATATACATGTGAAAATATGCAACAAGTTATGTACTGAAATGAAAGAAAACTTCTGTCATTTAAACCCCCTAAGAAATAAATTCACTACACAGAAGTATAATGAATTCACTGTATATAAGTATAAAATGTTTACATCATAAAACCTTCCTTAAGTAGTGTTTAAAGATAAATGACAAACCAGGAAAAAAAAATATTTATGGTGTAGTATATTACAGACTAAAGTCTCTTTCCATTACAATCAAGACATAAAACCCCAAAACCCATTTCAGAAATGTGCAAGGAAAATGAACAGATGGCCCTCAACAGAAGTGAAAAAGCCCTAAATACATGAAAATATGCTCTCAATGATAAAATTGCTAATTGACATCATACATAGGCACTGCTTCTCACCAATTGGATTGGAAAAATACAAAAGTTTGGTTATAAAATCTGTTGGCCAGGCTGTGGAGAACTAGATTTCATATGCTGCAGGTGGAAATGCAAAATAGTACCACACTTACCGAGGGGAAATTTGGTAAAATGCATATCCAGTTACCCTTTGATTCAGCAATCCCATGTCTGGATCCAATCCAAAGATAAATAGGTCTCTTTTGTACGATGTGACTCCTTGCAGCATTACTTGTAATTGCAAAGATTGGAAATATCCCGTGTCCCTCAATAAAGGACTGGATCTATGATGGGTTTATTTCCTGGTAAACCCATTATATCTCCAAAATATCATTGAGCCAAACGTGCATTTAACATACCTAACCTGTGGAACACCATCGCTTAGCCTAGCCCACCTTATAACATGCTCAGAACGTGCACATTAGTGTACAGTTGGGCAAAGTCATCTAACACAAAGCCTATTTTATATAAAGTGCTGGATATCTCATGTCATTCACTGAATACTTTACTGAAAGTGAATGACAGAATGGTCATATAAGCACCCAATGGATGGGGTCCACTTAACGTGGAACACAGAAAGCATTGATGAATGAACAACACAGATACTAGTTATGGAGCACATTCCATTTTCAACACACATTTGTGGAGTGAATAATTCCACTAAAGATCAGTGCAATCCCATCTGACTCTGCACTTTTCTTTGGAAACCAGATGGAGAAAATTCTACCAGTTGTGAAGCCACAGGGAACAGTGCCAACAGGGCTGTCCTCCTGTCTGACACCATTTGCAACTTCAAGGAGTCCTAAGACCAGCCTCAGTTTCCATAATTGGCTCGAAGGACTCCCTAAAACACGTTATACTCACAGTTATAGTTTGTTACAGGCAAAGGATGCAGAATAAAATCAGCCACAGAAAGTGGGGCACAGACACATCCCAAACAGATCCCAGTGTGGAGCTTCTAATTGTTTTCTCTTCTTTGGAGTCATGGATGGAGTTTTGTCCTCTCAGGCATGATGTGTGATGATATGCATAGACTATTGTCACTGAGGGATGCTCACCTGAACTTTGCTGCTCACAGTCTTTGCTGGAACTCAATTCCATACTTCCCATGTGGCCAAACTTTAGTCTCCAGCTTCTCCTGGAGGTTGGGCTAATTCCCTTAGTCTTCATTCCTCAGGAGGTTACAACTGACATGGCACAACCCCAATCCCCACCATGAGTCACATTGTTAGGCTGCTGGATGGTGAAAGGCTGTATGTTAAACAAAGGCACTTGCTGTGGGTTACATGCATCCCCCCAAAATTCATGTGTTGGAAACTTGACCCCCATTGTAACAGTGTTAAGAGGTTGGGAAATCCAATTATGGTATTTGAAAGCTGTGGCCTTTGAGGCCTTTGAGAAGTGATTAGATCATGAGGCCTGTGTCCTTGTGAATGCATTGATCCACTCATGGAGTGATGGACGTGGTTCCGATGTCTTTATAAGGACAGCAAGTGAGCAGGTCAGCTCTCTCTGTCTCAGACCATTCTCGCCATGTGACACCCTGTGTTCTGTAGAAGAAAGTCCTCAACAGATGTGCCCCCTGGACTTTTGACTTTCAGCCTCTAAAAGTGTAAGAAATAAATTTCATTTCTTTATAAATTACCCCTTTCAGGTATTCTGTTATAAGCAACAGAAACCGACTACTATAACACTTCTACTAAGCAGGGCATTCCAGTGGTCCAAAGACTACATGTCAGGAGCTGACGGCAAGAGTAAGACCTCTATTTAGGTAAAGAAAATTCCTTACTATAAATTTATACACTTTGTCAAGTTCTCTAATTGTGAAGGATATTTTGACACGTAGTTGGAGTGATTGAAAAAAATGGAAGATTTGAAACCATGATGGAACCTAACACGTGCAAATAGCTAAAAGGCAGTCATGCTGTCTTTAAATTTTAAAGTATTTAATTGGCAAACAAAAATTGTATATATTTAAGGTACAGAAGGTGATGATTTGATATATGTACACATTGTGTTATGACTAGCATAAGCAAATTAATTAACATGCCCATCACCACCCCTAGTTACCATTTGTGTGTGTGTGTGTGGTGTGCATGTGTGTGCATGTGTGTGGTGTGGACTCTTGAAATCTGATCTCTTATCTAATTTTAAGTAACAAACATGGTATTATTAACTATAGTCACTGTGGTGTACATTAAATTCCCAGAAAGTATTCATTGTATAACTGAAAGTTTATACCCTTTGTATTAGTCTGTTTCTGTTGCCTATAAAAAATATCTGGATCTGGGGAATTTATAAGAAAATTTACTGCTTGCAGGTTTGGAGGCTGGGAAGTCCAAAGTTCAGGGAACACATCTGGTGAGAGTCTTTGTTGCACTCTCTTTGTCACCTTTCTTCCCCTGGGTGATGGAGACTCAAAAGGATTACTCAAAGCCCATTTCTTCTGAGCAATGAGAAGCCCTGAAGGGGTTAATTTTCCGTGAACCCTCAAGAGAGAGGCATTCCTCCTGGAAAAATTAACCCTGAACTGGGGTTTTATCTCAGTATTTATTCTCCAGGCCAGAAAGTTACAGAAAAGGAACATAGGTGTAGTTATGGCTAAGTATAGTTTAACGATAGAAGCTGGTAATATCAGGGAAATAACAAAGTGACATTCTATAATGCAGTTTGCAAAAGGTTAAGTCAATCCACCAACAAAAGCTTGTTCTTACCAAATACTGTCTTTTCCAACAGCAGTTTCCTCAGTAATTTTACATAACAATAAAGCAACTTTAGGTTAACCTACACCAAGGGCATCTGTCCTTGAGCCAGCAACTTTGCTGTGTTACAATTCTTTATCAACAACAGAGACTTTAGCCTGGGGAAATTTTCCTGTCTTTTGCAAGCTTAACATTTCTATGAGTGATTTCAAAAAGTTAGGCTAAACCAAAGCTACAGGGCTTTGGAGGCTAGGCCCTGTGAAATAGATTTGCTTTATAAATGCTAGTATACTCTACAAGTATTGGTGGTGGCAACAGTGACCCTGGGGTCTGACATGGCAAAAAATGGCAGAGCAGAGAGAAACTAACCTCTCATGTGCTCTCCTTTTAAAGCCTTCAGAACTGCACCCATGACTACCATTATTAATCCATTCATTATGGCATGGTCCTTCAATCTAATCACCTCTTCAAGGACCCATCTTTCAATTACCGTAATAGGATTTCCCACCCTCAACAGTTACAGTGAAGATTAAGCTTCTAATATATGAACATTGGGGGATACGATTCAATCAATACACAGCACCCTTTGATAAAATCTTAAGATACCTGCACACCCATGTCCATTGCAGCATTATTCACAATAGCTAAGATATGGAAACAACCTAAATGACTACCAGGGAACAAAGAGATATAAGAAAAATGTTGTACATATATATATATGTATATATATATATATGTACATATGGACATATATATGTATATATGTATATATACACAACATATATGTATATATGTATATGTACATATATGTACAATGGAATACTCTTCAGCCTAAAATAAGAAGGAAGTCCTATCATTTGCAGGAAGGATGAAGCTGAAGGACATTATGCTAAGTCACATAAGCCAGACACAGAAAGATTAAGACAAGATAATCTCACTTATACAGGTTGAGTATCCCTTACACAAAATGCCTGGAACCAGAAGTATTTCAGATTTCAAGATTTTTTTTCCCTTTTTTTGTGTGTGTGGGATTTTTGAATATTTGCATATATATATAGTGATATATCTTGGGGATGGGACCCCAGTCTACCACAGCTAAAAGGGGGTGGGATGGTCTTTTTTCTCTTTGGGACTCTGAATGAACCACGTGTTGTGCACCTGTATTTTGGCTGCAACCTGCCATGTGAGGTCAGGTATGGAATTTTTTACTTGTAGCATCATGTCGGTGCTCAAAAAGTGTCAGATTGTGGAGAATTTCGCACTTTGGATGTTTGGATTAGAGATGCTCAACCTGTATGTGGAATCTAAGAAAGTCAAACTTATAGATGCAGAGAGTGATACTTTTGCAAGTAGCAAGCTGCTGCTTATTTTCTTGAGCAATTATTAGTAGGGCATTAGTTAATTAGTTAATGATCCTTTACATCTAAGAATTCCGAATAACAATGGAAGTTTTTCTACTTCTATATTAATAGTATCAAAGTGGTATTTGTGTGAAAACCCAAATTGCAACTCATTGTGAAGGATGTAACTATTCCCTCAAAATTCATTTAAAATCTGCTTTTGAATCTACTTTGGTGAATCTTCGGTGATAATCATCAGAAAATAAATCTCCAGTCGTAAAACAGAGTGAGGTGGAGTACATCTCTCTGCACCCAGAGTGGCTCTAATGTTCTGGGGTGATGGGTCACATCATCGCACAGATCCAGAAACTTAAAGCAAACCCTGTGAAGCGAGACATGCATCTAAGGTTGGATGCACCTGTTTTCTTCTGATCAGGACACACACGGAAGAGACCAGCATCTGAATGAAAATGAAACACCCAGGGTGACTCTGAGCCTGCTCTTCCCCAGACAGTGATCATCTTGCTCATAAATCCATCAACTCTTTATGGTCTGACCTCCAGCACACGCCCTTGCTTTTTTTCTTTTTTCCCTTAGCATTATTATGTACTTTGCAGATGCAATTTTCTCACAAATTACACTTTGAGCAAGGTCACAGGTGCCTTAATTCCAAAACTTTTGACATCTCACTCGATTTTGTCACTGGGGACCTACTTGCTATTCCAAGGAGGCTACACGTCTGATAGCTGAGAATTAACTTGACGTGTGGGTTTCTGAATCACAGATGCTTCTTGGGAGACAACGCCATGGTGACTTTGGTTGTGCTGTGTGCTAAATGGTGATGTGACCCAAGGCTTCAGGGAGGCACACGGTGGGTCAGAAAGGTTGGAAACATAGAAAAAGGTTCTGCAGAAATGGAATTGGTGACCGTGTATTAGCTCAGATTAGTTCACGTGGTTTTGTGATGTGCTTCCTCTTTAGAGAAACAGGCTTTGGATTCCAGATGGCGAGTTCTGTATTGATTCCAGACACTGTTTCCCATGGAAGGCTAAAGACAGAGAAAGAGGGGATATCACTTTTAAGTTCCTTAAGTAAAAATGGAGGAGGTGGCATTTTATCCAGTGTAGGAGAAAAGGGGCTACAGGGGAACATATGATTTTTGGAGGGTGAAGGTTAACACAGAGTCTAAAGAATCTTTTACTCTGGTTCTTCTTTTCATGCAGATGGAATGGTGTTTTGTGACGCTGTCCCTGGGCAAGTACTCTGGACCCATTCTCTGCGGGCCCACCCATGTGGTTGCTTTATACAACTCAGATATGACGGAGTGAATTTGAGATGTTGAAGAAAAGAACAAACACACAACTTCTCTGAGTTTGCTGAGCAAGCTGATGGTTTTCAGTAGAGTCTTGACAAGTGTCATGGGTTGACTTGCGTTCCTCCCAGAAAAGATGTCCAGGTTCTAATGCGCTGCACCTGGGAATGGGTTTCATACTTGAAAATAGTCTTTGAATCTGCAGTCAAGTTAAAAGGTGGTTGTTTTGTGTTAGGTTGAGCCCCAGTGCAATGACTGGTGTTCTTGTAAGAAGAGGAGAATTTGGGCATGGGCACACAGAGAAGGCCACGTGAAGACGATAGCACTGATCAAAGTCATACATCTAATAGCTGAAGGACACTAAGGATTGTCAGCAACTACCAGCAGCTGGGAGACAGGCATGGAGCAGATTCTCCCAGAGAACTTCCAGAAGGACACAAGGTGTCCTGTAGACACCTTGATTTCGGACTTCTGGTCTCCAGAACTGTGACTATATAAAGGTCTGTTTGTTTTAAACCACCTGGTGGATGATACTTTGTTTTGGCAGACTTAGGAAACTAAAACAAAAAGGGAGGCTAGAAAATGACTTTTCAAGTCACCTACCTCAGACAGCAAAGGATGAGGGAAGGTGCCTACTACGATCAGCACTGGGGGACAAGACATTTTTGCCATGTGGCACCGGAGAGAGGCACTCATGGTTTGGAGGAGCAGAGGGGAAGAGGCTTGTATATTGATGAATAGGTGTCCACACAACAAAAGGCTAAAGAGACAGCAATGGTGACCAGTAGCTACGGTGATGCCAAACCTGCCTGGCAGTTGTGTTGACCACAAAATTGAGGACTTCAGCAGTAGATATTCAGTGGGAACAAAAGGGTTAGCAGGTGCCCATTGCCATAGCTAAAGGACTTGTTGGGAGAGGGATCCTGGGGATTCAGCATATGGAAGAAAAGACATGTCCACATTGAAATCATTAAATACCATGGAAGAAATACTATATCTTCCCACTAATGGTGGCGGCACAGAGTGAAAAATGTGTTTAGTATACTTAGATCTTTGTTAGCCTCAAAATCTCTAGACCTCCCAGTTGCATTTTTACCTTTCAAATTTCTACCTGGATCTTCATTATTCAGTCTCCACCTCTAAATTTCACAGTTGTTCTTGTGTCTGCCTGTCGGTTTTTTTTTTTGTTGTTGTTTGTTTGTTTGTTTGTTTTTACACAGTTCTATCCGTTGAGAACACAGGCTTTGGTTTGGTCACGCAAAGAGGCGATTTTTAAATCCTTTCTCTGGTGCTCACCAGCTAAATGGTTTTGGAGTTACTGAGGTTGTGTCAACGTATCAAGGATGGAAGTTTGGGTAACACACTGGGTGTATCTCTTGCAACATGGTGCATGCTATGTTGATGATTATGGCTGTCTTTATAAATGCATAAGAACTGCTGTGTTGACTTGTTCCTTCTTGAGCACAGCTGGATAGAGGGAGGAAGGAGACTTTTGTACTGGCTGAAGGAAAGACCCCTGGGAGCTGCTGGCTCCTAAGGCATTGCTAGGGTCTGAATCACACCTCTCATGATTGAAAATGATGAAGGCTCAGGGAAGAGAAGTTGGGGGGCTCATCTTCCACCTGTTGCAACTCTAGGTGTCCAAAGAGCACGGGTTGGGGACAGAGGATGGGGCTAGGGGATCTGTACCACCCATGCCCTCTACAGACACAGACCCAACCCTAGGACATTGAAGAGACTCAGGACAACAGAATGTGTAGGCAACAGGATGTGGGCTTTGTAACACAACACACCTGAGTATTGTTTTAACTCTCACAAACTCTGTGGACCTACGCAGACTGTATGCCTTCTTGAAGTTCCAGGTCTCTCCTATATCCGTTTTGTGTAAAAAATACGGGTGAAAATTGCGTGATGTTCTTAAAAGAGCTTGGAGAGAAAACACGAGGAAAGATCTCTTCTGACTTACAAAGTAAAACACCAAGACCTATGGTGTCAGATACACCAGGTGCAAATTTACCTGAGAAAGATTAGTTTTAGGGAAAATAAAAATTTAACATAGATTTTATGATGTTACCAATGGAAAAGGACCGCCTTTAAATGGTTGCCAAGGATGGAATCACAGAAACAGGAGATTCCTAGGGTAAAGCTCATTAATATCCATCAGAAATATTTACCCCCAAAGAGGAATTATTTTCAGAGTGGCAGACGCTAAACATAATGATATTTATTTTCCAAGGATATAACAGTCTCCAGATGGTAATACCCTGTCATTAGTAGATATTGGGATGGACACCCTAGATTGGTCTGATTCTGTGTTCAAAATGCAACCTTCCAGTTATATTTCACTTTTCCACATAGATTTGCTCTTAGGAATTCTCTGGTCTATATAATTGTTCAATTTCCCTCTGAATAAAAGAAGATACAGAAAAAAAAAACACAACGAGCACTTCTGCACTGTACATCAATGCTATGAGTTTGGTTAGTTTTACTTCATTGTCAAACGGTACATTCAGTCTTAATTTATGAGCGTTCAGACTAAATACCAGATCGTATTCATCCAGATGGGTACTAGGGGCTCTTTGGTCATCTTCTGGTAACCTACTTAATGGTGCTGTATTAGTTAGCCTAGCTGTGTAACAAATCACCACAAACTTAGCAACATAAAATCCTACACATTGATTAACTCATTATAGGAAAGAGAGAAGTCTAGGCACGGCTTACTGGGTTCTGTGGTCTGAGTATCACCAGGCTACAAGAAAGGTGTCATTCGGACTGTGTTCTTTTCTGGAACTCATAGTCCTTTTCCAAACTCATGTGGTTGTTGGTAAAATTCAGTTATTTGAAGTTGTAGGACTGAGGTCCACATTTCCTGCTGGCTGCCATAAATTTTTCTAAGGGCAGTTTGGAACATGCAAGCTTCCTTCTTCAAGGCTAGCAGGATAATCTCTCACTCTGTTTGTTAACACAAGAGTCCCATATAACTAAACCTAATCATGAAAGTGATGTATCATCATTTCTGCTATATTCTATTGGCTAGAAGCAAGTCACAGGTCCACCTGCACCAAAGAAGGGACTATTCCACAGTGTGACTTGTTGGGTGTTATCTTAGGAAGTGTCTACCATAGACTCTTTTTGTGTGTGTGTATATATATATATTTTTTCTCAATAGGCTTCTGGTCAAATGTCAATATTTAACCATGTAAGGTTGTTAAAATGACTAAATTATACAACATATGCAAAACGCTAGTTGCACAATAGACCGTTAGTAATGTCATTACTGTCAATTTCCATGTCAGTTGCTTCTAAGGATTCTATATTAATTAGTTAGGGAGAATTTGTACCAAACATTGCCAAGAAAGAGCAAATTGAAGTAACTGCTTATATTCTACTTTCCACACCTGACTCAACTTGGAATAAGTCTATGCAGGCAAACCTCAATTGTGGTGAAAAAATAAAAATTAAAGTAGCAACACTTTTCTGTTCCATTTAGTGTGCAGTCCCAGGTGATGAAATGCTAGTTCATTTCTCTGTGTAAACTGTCTATCAAGTCACACTTCCTTCTCACTTATGTGTTAGGATATTGTTCCTGTGATTTTATGTAGCATCACAGCACCATGAACAAATCCTGTTTTTGACATGCTGGATCCAAGATATGTGCGATTATAAAGTGAGATTGCCACTTTTTATTATGCCAACGAATTAGTGCAGACCAGGAGAAACTGGCACCAATATGTTAACACATGGCTATGCTGAAAAGGCTAGACTTGTGTATTTTGCCTCAAATGAATCTTTTGGCCAGTTTATGGGTTTTATTTTCAAAATAGTGCATCTTATCTGTGAATGATACAAAAGCGATTTAAATCTGAAACAACTATGACCTTGCTTTTACTCAGATTTATCCTGTAGCTTCAATACAACTAGATTGTAATCTAGAGTAAATCTTATTATATTGTTATATAGAGGTGGTGCCATCTGCAAAGGAAATTTATGGAATTATAGGATCATCACATATATTGAGCAGGTTGTCATTACAGTGGTGATGTTCTTGGTTTCAGACTTTTTTCTATTGTCAGTTTCCTCCAGAATTTATTCTTGAGAATGTTTTTTTGGTGTCAGTGGGTATAGCATGAATTAAGAATACTATCAAAAGTACGTAAGTGTTAGTGTCTGGTGCCTATCAGCATTGATATGATTGAGGTAACTCTGTAGAGAGCCACATCTTTTACTTTAACTAGAACGACTGGAATCCGAGGCATGCACAATTATTCAACATATGCGCCCAAACTTTCATTTTAATGAAACTCTATTTGTGCAGGACCAAGAAATGAGATATACCTGTCAGTCAAGAGCATTGTTTCTTGTTTATGCTCAACCACCAAGTAAGTGGTGCCACTCTGGGAATGAGTTCTTCCAATTAATCGTACTTGGGTTTCCCAGGCTCCACCAATATGAGCTTAAAATGGGTTGCCATTAATTACCAGGGATAAACTAGAGTTCCTTAGGTAAGTTCCACAGTTTCTTTGCAGGAGTTCTACGTGTGCCTCGATTCTTTCCCATTCACTCAGAAGTTCAAGGGAGGTGTCTTGAGGTGACTCATGCATTAGTCTTTTGTGAACAATGAATAACTCCTCTACCTGCAAAATTCCGGGTGTGTGACATTGATTTGGAACTTGAGACCAAGCTCCCTGGCCCCTGCTACAATGACGGACGTGCATCCTGGAACGAGACTAAATTCTATTAAGTACCTCAAAAGCTTCAACTCACTAAGGCAACGCTATAGTCTCTGCAGAATTTGTGAGAGCTGTGCTTCTGAGATACACTTTACCAGTATGAGCACTGCAGTGACACAATGAACACCTGAATCTTATAGAGTTTTTCATAAAGAAATGTCTATAGTGTTCTGTACAGCTCAATGCCTCCACTTCTTCAGTCTGTCTCCTGTACCACCTGGGGGCTCCCCGAGACTCATTATGAGTTCCTGGATGCAAGATCCTGGGACAACAGGTATCTCAGACACCCCTGTCTGGTGAGAGCTGCCTTCAATGACCAAACTGTTAAACTGACCAAACTTCTTCTCATTGAGGCAATTTCTTAATTGAAGCTATTCTGGTCAAGTTTTGCGTTTTCCTCCTGGGTACCAGACATATCCAGGAATGGGGTGCATCCCAGTTTCTAATGCACATGGTGCCAAAGGACCCTCTGGACACGGCAGGCTGATAATGTTACTACTTTTTGTCTAAGGTCCCTTACTGCTTTTCAAATCTAAGAGTCTACCCTTTTGCCCATGTGAACGTTTTGGACATCCATTGTTTCATTGTGTGTCAATAGTAGTGACTTAAAATTAGGATGCTTGATGGATCATGGAATAGAAAGTTAATCAAAAAGAAAACAGAACCCATGTTTTACTCCATATATCTGGTGAACATACACTATTTTGTAAGGCTAAGTATAAAATCAGATATTAATAATACCTGAGAAAATGTTACCTGTGCTTGTGGGAATGCCGGTGGCTACTTACATGACAAGGGAATCTGTCATTAAACTTCACACTTTCTTTATCTTACCTAGACTGGATACAAGGTCTTTTTTTTTTTTTTTTTTTTTTTTTTTCTGTGCACAGGACTTATGCCTAATGGTTAATTGGAGTGAATAATTTATAGGTACGAAACCTACATTTGAGTCCCAGGAGGTTCTGGGTTTTCTTCGGAGGAAGCAACTGACCTCAGCACTCAATTATCTTCGTGGCCTCAGCTAGTTAATTGGTTTAAAATGTCAGAAGATCTTAAAACCAAAACACTATTCCTAACTTGATTTCACTCATCCTCATTAATTTTGAGAAACATGCTTCAAAGTCAGACTATGACATTCCTTCTATTGTTGAAATGCAGATAGAGAGAGGGGAGAATGGAGATGCATTAGAATCCTACTTCTTGCAAAGGGCAGGGACCCTCCAAGCTACACTTTAAATATCTGCACGTTCAGTAAGTGGGTATATTCACTGGACATCTCCTCGGCTGGGCATGGTGGATTGGTCTCGAACGCACTCTATTTTTCTTTAGGGTGAAGCCGTTTTTCTTGACTTGCAGTGACTTGCGGAACAGTTGCTATGGCATTAAATCAGAGTTGCCGCAGCAGAGCCAGGCACATATGGGGCCATAAAATACCCAGATTGGAGCTGATTGGGCGACCAAATGATAGGAGGATAACCCAGCCTGACAACATGACAGGTTTCCCTTGCCTCAAAAATGGAGACGTCGTTTCCTTCCATGGCAGGATGACTTATTAATGAGAATATCAGTGGTTGGGCAGACTTCTTTGGGGAGGAGGAGGAATCGAGTTTACCTTCAAGGACAAGTCAGAATTTTCTTTATTTTTCCTTACGGGAGGAAAGCAGGTAAATCATACCTAAACCAGGTAATATTTGTTGAACATTTGATTACAGAATAAAAGGGAGGGCAGAATGTTCAAGAATAATGGGATAAAAAGGACTTCAACATACTGACTCTCTACCTATATAGCCCCCCTAGAAAATGCAATTGGGTACAAGAACTGAATTAGGCAATCTTTTGTTTTACATGCCTTGGACACAGCTGGACCAGAATCAAGAGCAAACATTTGCACTTTGTTGTTATTTATGATCGTCTGATCCGACAGTGCCATGTTAGAGGTATTTTCTTATACTCACATCCTGAGGCAGTTTACGTTATCAAACAAAGCAATGTAGATCAACGGTGATTTAACAGCAGGCAGGAGGACAGAAAGCAAGCTTTTCACCTTGCATTAAAGTCATACAGTCCAGAGCTTTCCTGGGGGCCTAAGAAACAAATTTAACACGCTGAGGACGTGTTTATTTCATGAATATTCTTGGAGCACAAAGGACTCAGCAGGGCCATGGGATGTGAAAATAATTATGTAAACTCAGATTGCCAAAGATCTTGTTTGAACAAACCATAGACCCATAAATCCCCCTCCAAAACTGCAGTCTGGCATGATGCCCTATTAGAATTTCAAAACAAGGCAGTCTCTGATCTTTATAAAGCTGCACCTTGGGGACAGGGGAGGATTCCCTGGAGAGCTCTGCAGAATCAGAACCACTCTGGCTCTTCTATAGTAAACTTTTTTATGGACACTCAGTAAGCTTTCTAAGGCATTTCACACATTCCTGGGTCATGGTGGTGGACAGATTTTAAGTGGTCTTACCAGTGGTCTGCACCTCCTGGAGTTCACGTCCCCATATAATCCCCTCCTCTTGAGTGTGGTGGGATGAGTGACTTGCTTCTAACCAAGAGGACACAGCGCTGGTGTTAAGTCACCATTTTCATGATTATATTTCAGTAGTTTCCCCCTTATTCTTATCCACAGGGATATATTCCAAGACTCCCAGAGGATGCCTGGAACGAAGGATGGTACCAAACCGTATATACACCATGGTTTTCCTATGCATGACATACCTATGATAAAGTTTCCCTTCTCAGTCAGGCACAGTAAGAGATGAACAACCATCACTAATAATAAAGTAGAACAGTTATAAAAAGATACTAGAATAAAAGCTATGGGAATGTGGTCCCTCTCTCTCCCTAGACATCTTGTGATCTGCTAATTTGATGACTAAAAAGGGTACGAAGTGATATGTGGAAAAAGAGGTGATTCACATCCTGAGCGGGACAGAATCGGAGGGTGCGAGATTTTACCCCACTGCTCAGAATGGCTCACGATTTAGAATTTATGAATTGCTTATTTCTGGAATTTTCCGTTTAATATTTTTGGACCACCATTGACCACAGGTAACTAAAATCATGGGTAAGGGGGGACTAATGTATATAAGACTTCATCTCTCTCGAGGACTCTGCTGACTGTGAAGATACAAGCTTCCTTGTGTCCTGTATACAAAAGGAATTCTGCCAACAACTTGAGAGAGTTGGAAAAGGACCATTCCCCAGTTGAGCCTGCAGATGAGGACACAGTCCTGGACAAGATCTTCATGCATCCTTGCTAAGTACTTTCAAGGCTGAATAGTATTCGATGGTGTGAGTATGTCACATTTTCTTTATCCGTTCACCCACTGGTGGACACTAAGGTTGATTTTATCTCTTGGCTATTGTGAATAATGCTGCAATGAACATGGGAGCACAAATATTTCTTAAGCATACTGATTTTAGGTCCTTTGCATATATACCCTGTAGTGGGAACACCGAGTCATATGATAGTTGTATATTTAATTTATTGAGGAATCTCCATATTGTTTTCTGTAATGACTGTGTAGATTTATAGTCCCATGAAAGTATCAGGGTTTCCTTTTCTCCACATCCTCACAGACACTTGTTATATTTTGTCTTTTCAATAATAGCCATCCTAACAGATGTGAGGTGATGTCTCATTGTGTTTTGAATTTGCATATCCCTGATGATTAGTGATGTTGAGCATTTTTTCATATGCTTGTCGGTCATTTGTACATCTTTTAAGAGAAGCATCTTTTGAAAGTGATTGTACTCTTTAGTTTAATGGGTAATTCTATCACCATGCGATACCACAACCTTTAACACTGCCTTCTTCATGCATTGAACAGAGTGTAGGTACCTCCATACCTAAGTCTTCATTCTATATTTTGGGGGGTTATACTGTAAATTTTCTAAATTTCCCAGTCTCTCAGCATGCTACACACAATGGTCTTTTCTCATCTACATCTTTGAGAGACCCCTTCCCGTGAAGGCTTTGACTATCATACACACTGGCTGCAGATGTAGCAATTGTTGCTTTGCTTCTTTGATAAAACTGGCTTTAGACAAAAAAGAGGGATGGTCATTCTCTTAGACCATGCTAATATTAACAGAAAAGTAGCACGCTTTTTTCCTATGTGAAAGTTTAAATGAGGAAAAGCAATTCTAGTGTAAATCATGCACGTGCTATAATTACTATAAATAAGAAAATTCAAGAAGTTTCAATCACTGTGTAGAATGGCAAAGTACCAAACTCATTCCTTATCTCATATTGTTAAATCAACTGTGTGCTACACACAGAAAGGCTGGTCCTTCTTGAATTCATGTACATGGTTTTAACACTTAGCGTTTTTGTTGTTATGAAAATGCTGTTTTCAACCTTGCATTTGGAGAATGAATGTGTTTTTCCCCCCGTTATATATAAAGTGCCACTTAAAATTGATGTAAATTTAAAAGAAAAGAAAAAAGCATATTAGAGACTTAGCTAAGCCCTGACATTATTTTTTCACATTCATCACTGTTGGGGAAAGTGGGAAAAACATTGTTAATGTCAACACTGGTTGGCAAGTTTTGCTTTTTATGTCTTTAATGTCACCTGGACACTCAGTGCTGCTTGTTCACCTGTTAACTTGTCTCTAATTGAAACACATTTTCCACATCAGCTTTCATGAGAATTTTTTATACACACCAAGCCCTCCCACCTATTTTAACCCTTTTCTTAAAAAGAAACAGTTTCATTACAGTATAATTCATGTATGAAAAAACGCACCCTCTTAACGTGGACCATTTAATGGGCTTGACAAATACATAATCATGGTTAATCAGTAAAACTATCAAAATATATCGTATTTCCATCACCCTAAAATATTCTTTAGAGTCTTTTTGTAATTAGCTTCCCTTCCACCACTCCCTATAGCCTCTGGAAGCCACTTATTTTCTTTCAGTATCTAGTTTTGTATGTAGTTTGTCATTTTTAGATTTTCATAGCAATGGAATCATACAGTTTAAACTCTTTTTTTTTTTCTGATTTTTCTTTTCACTTTGAGTAATGTTTCGAGATGTCTTGCAGCTGTCATGCAGGTGGTGCAATCCACAACTCCACCTTCCGTCACCCCAAAATGGTTAGAATGCCTAGATGGATGGTAAAGGTATGAGAGTATTTGTCATTCACATAATGAGAGTTGATGAGAAATCAGGATGAGGGACACAGTTTCATTCAGAATGATTTTTTCTTTAATTCAAAGTATTTTAACATTTACCTATACACGTTTGTGAGCTGCAGTGTATTGTTTCAATACATGCATACACTGCACAATGATTCACTTTGGGTGGATAGCATGGTTTTGTCCCTGTTAACCCACCACTTCTCCCACCACTTTTTTTTTTTTGATTCCACATATGAGTGAGATCATGTGGTATTTGCCTTTCTGTACCTGACTCATTTCACTTAGCATGATGGTTTCCAGTTCCAGCCATATTGCTGCAAATGATAGGATGTCATTTCTTGTTATGGCTGAGTAATATTCCATTGCATATGTATACCACAATTTCTTTATCCATTCGCCCATTGATAGATATTTAGGTTGACTCCATCTTTTGGCTATTGTGAATAGCACCAGGATGAACATGGGAGTGCAGGTGTCTTTTTGATATATTGATTTCATTTCCTTTGGGTATAAACCCAGTAGTGAGATACCTCGGTCCTACAGTAGATGTATTGTTGGTTCCCAGAGGAAATTTTATACTATCTTCCATAATGGCTGTACCAATGTATACTCCCACCAGCAATATAGGAGAGTTCTGTCTTCATCTGGAATGATTTAAGCATAGCCGAGGATGGTGGGTTTGGTTTTTATTGTTGCTGGTGGGCACAGCCTGGGGTTTGAATATTTTGAATTATCTGTTGGCACCCAGAGAATGTGTATAAGGACTTTCTTATCTAATGAACTTGCCCAGATGTGGGGCTTGAAAACTCTCCTCTGGCAAACATCAAATGTGAAGCTGGACTTTTTATAAGAAGCACCTACATTGTTGTTGTGTGGATTGTTCCTACTTATTGCCAAGTGGCAGACGCTCATCAGAACGGACCATAAAGTGATCCTTCATTGACCTGGCAATGGATGCTTGGCTTATTTCCCATGTGGAGTCATTAGGATACCGCTGCTGGAAATGTATGCATAAAAGTCTCTGAAGGGACAGAGGTTTTTCCATCTCTTAGGTATTTCCCTACTAGTTATCTAACTAGGTTGTATGACAAGGGTATGGGTAATATTAAAATAAATTGCCAAACTGTTTACCAAGATGGTTGTACCATTTTACACTTCTGCAAGCAAATATGAGGGTTCCAATTGTTCCACAAAATCAGCAATATACAGTATTGTCAGATGTGTTTCTTGTCTTTATAGATTTCTATTTTATTTATTTATTTTTGTTCTTTAGACTTCCTAGTGGCTTGGTGATATCTCCCTGTGGTTTCACTTTGTATCCGCCTGGTATGTTCTGAACTTGAGCATCTTTTTTACGTGTGTATTTGTCTTGCATATAAGCCTATTTTGTGAAGTGTCTGTTTGAATATTTGCCCATTTTAATAAAATTATTTTATTGGACTTGAGACGTAAGATATCACATAGAGTACACACAATTTGTGAGATCTATGTACTGAAACAGTCCTCTGTCTGAGGCTTGCTTTTTAGTGTCTTAATGGTATCTACAGAAAATTAGAAACTTTAAAGTTTGATAAATTCTAGTATTTTATTTTTTATGTTTTTTGTTGCTTGTGTTCTAAAAAAACACATTTGGCAATCATAGGTCACAGATTTTTTCTCTGATTTCTTCAAAAAATTGTAGAGTTTTAGGTTATATCTTTAGGTTAATGGTCAATTTCAAGTTACTTTTAGAAAGTGTGGTCTTAGTTTATGGTTAAAACTTATATATAATTCTAGACGTTTCAGCACTTTTAATTAAAAGTCTATTTTTTTTCCTTCATTGAGTAATCTTGGTAACTGTTGAAAATTAATTGCTTATATATCTGTGGGTATATTTTTGACAGCATTTTGTTCAGTTCTATATGTCTCTCTACATGAATACTACACTGTCTTGTGTATTGATGTTTTGAAGAAAGACTAAACAATCAGGTTATCATTTTGGCTGTCCTTGGTCTTTGGGATTTCAGTACAAGTCTCAGAATCAATTTTTTAATTTCCACATAAAAGTTTGACTGGAATTATGTTGAATCAACAGGTCAATTTGAGGAGAAATGACATTTTAACAATATTTATTATCCCAATCATGGTGGTGCAATACCATTTATTAAATTATCCTTTAATTTCTCTCAGCAATGTTTTGTAGTTTTCTGTGAACATGTTTTGCACTTATTTTGTTAAATGTATCTCTCAGTATTGGGGGTTCTTTTTGGTAATTGTGTTTTAAAAATGGATTTTCCAATAGGTTTTGCTTGTATAAAATATATGGTTGGTTTCATATACTTCTCCTGTATTCAATTCCTTGCTTAATCCTCTTATATTTTCAATATATTTTGGGGGTTTTTTTGCAGAGTCCATAGGATTTCTTACATCAACAATAATGACATTTTCAAACAAAGATGATTTTACCAACTTCTTGGCAATATGGATGCTTTTAATTCTCTTTTCCTCCTGAACACCCAGTATCATGTTAAAGAAAAGTGGATCTTAGTGTAAAAGTCTTTCAGTGTTGCGTTCTTTATTTCTTTTTTTTGTAGATGCTTCTCTTGAGCTTTAGTTTCTTTCTGTTCTGAGCTTGTTGAGTTTTTTGTTTGTTTGTTTGTTAGTACTGTCAACTTTTCTCAAATATTTTTTCTGCATCTAATGAAAGAATTCATTTTTCTCTTTTATTCTGTTAATATGGTGAATTCCATTCCTTGATTTGTTACCGCTGAATCATGTTTGCATTCCCGAGATAAACCTCAATTGGTTATTCTTTATTTTCTGTATTATATCTTACCCGATTTGATTTTCTAATACTTTGCCCAAGATTTCTGCATTTATGTCCATGAGAGATATTGATAATGTCTTCTCTGGTTTGGATATCTTTATCTGGTTTAATAAAATAATTTAGAAAATAATTCCTCCTTTTTAATTTTGGAAACAGTTTATGTAGAATTGGTATTATTTAGTTCTTAAACATTTGGTAGAATTTACCAGTGAAACTGCCTAGTGATAGAATTTTATTTACTGGAAGCTTTCAGTTATAAATTTAATTTGCTTAATAGATTCAGGCTATTCATATTTTCTATTTCTCATTTTGTCCATTTCAGTTACGTTTCTCAAGGATTTAGATTTCTTTTTTTCAAGAATTTGAATTTGTTGTCATCAAGTTTTTCATAATACGTTTTTAAAATTTGCAAAATCTATGATAATTTACTTTATTAAATCATTGATATTGTTAAAAATATTTTTGGGAAGTCTGGCTAAAGGCTATCAGTTTTGTGCCTCTTGTTAGAAGAATCGTCTTCTGGTTTTACTGACTTTCTGTACTCTTTCCCTTTTTTCTATTTCATTTTTTAAAAATATGTTATTATTTTCATCCTTCTACTTAGACTTTAAGTTTAAGTTCTTTCCTAGCTTCTTAAAGTAGAAGCTTACTTTCACATTATTTTTTTTTACTTTGAGACCTTTCTTATTTGATAATATGAGCATTAAAACATTAAGTTTCTCTCCTGTCACTAAGCTTTACCTACAAACTACCATTGCTATGTTGTGTTTTTATTTTCCTTCAGTTACAATATTTTCTCATTTCTCTTGTAATGTTTTCTTCTACCCGTAGGCTATTTAGATGTGTTTTTTTAAAATTCCAAATAGGAATTGGTTAGCTGTGTGTGTGTGCGTGTTAATTTTAACTCCACTGTGCTCAGACGGCGATTGTTGCAGATTTATCAAGACTGGTTTCACAGCCCAGCGTGTGGTGAATCTCAGTAAATGCTCCATGGGAACCTGTAAAGAATGCACTTTCTATCATTATGTAGTATAGTGTTTCATAAACGTCAATTGCGTTGATAGTGTTGTTTGTACATGCCATATTCTAATTGATTTTCTGCCTACTTGTTTTAGCAATTCCTGAGAGTGTTGAAATCTCTAAATATAATTGAGGGCTTGTCTGTTTTTTCTTGCCTTTCTATCAGTTTTTTTTTTTTTTAATCTGTGTGCTCTTATACTAAGTTCTCTATACTAAGTTCTTATACTAAGTGTATACACAACTGTCATAATGAATTGACTGTGTGTTCCTTTGACATTTCCCTCTTTATCTCTGCTAATAGTTTTCAGCCTGGAGTCTACTTTGTCAGATATTCACATTGTTTCTTTGCTTTCCCATAATTCACATTTGCATCATACATGCCTTTTTTTTCTCTCTCTCTCTCTTTTCTCTTTTTTTTTTTCCTTGTTTAAAAATTTTTATAGCTGTTTCAGGTTAACAGAGAAATCAAAAAGAAAGTAGGTAGTTCCCCTACTTTCCCCTACACACATACACAGTTTCTCCTATCTTTGAAAGTGACATTTGTGTGGTACATTTGTTACAATTATCAGTCAGTACTGATATATTATTACTAACTTAATTTTACATTAGGGTTCCCTTTTTGTATTGCACAGTTCTATTGTTTCCTTTTAACCCCTTCTGAGCCATTAAATTGTGTTTCTTGTAGAAAGAATGCAGTCATGTCTTCTCTTTGTGTGAGTTCAATCTGTGTTTTCATTGGAATGTTTGGATCATCTATAGTAATGCAATCATGGACACGAGCAGGTGGAATTTTGCCATCTTGGTATATGTTTTCTATTTGTCTTATTTATTATTTTCTTTCCTCTTGTCCTGCCTTCTTTGGATTGAGTACTTCAGTTTACCATTTTATCTCCCTACTGACCGGCAAGTTATACTTTGTGTTTATTTGCTTTCAGTGATTTTTCTGAAGATGAGCTATCCAATTTGGTAGCCAATGGCCATGTATCACTTTTGAGCATTTGAAATGTGAACAGTGCAAATGAGGAATTAAATTTTAATTTTGTTTGATTTTGATTATTTTACATTTGAATTTAAAAGCTGAAACAGTGTAAGGGATTTTTCTGTTAGATAGTACTTTTATTGTTTTCTTGGGATTACATTTTACTCTAGTTGTATGACCATACTAGTGTAGGGTACATGCATGGTTTTTAGCATTGCACATACATGTCACCAATGTAGTCCATATCAAAAGATTGATTCAGTTTCAATAATTTCTTTTTATGAACAGATGTAATGTTGCTTTGCCACCCACGGATTTGTCACCCCTTTTCCCCTGGGTGACGGAGCCACAGAAGATTACTCAAAGCCCATCTCTTCTGAGCAGTGAGAAGCCCCAAAGTGGTTAATCTCCCGGAACCCTCAAGAGAGAGGCATCCTTTCATTTGGAAAATTAACCATGAATTGGGGTTCTCTTCCCACACTTATTCTCCAGACCAGGAATTGACAGGAAAAGAACATAGGTGGGGTTATAGTTTAACAATATAGGCTGGTAACATTCAGTAAAACAAGTCAGATGACATTCCATTAGGCAATTAAGTGATCCACCAACAAAAGCTTGATCTTAGCAAATATTCCTTCTCCCTCTTGCAGCTTCCCAGTATCTTTACATATCAATCACGTAACTTGTCTGTCTTTGAGCCAGCAACCTTGCTGTGTTACAATTTTTTATCTTACAACAGAGACTATAGCCTGGGGGAAAATTTCCTGTTTTTTGCAAGGTCAACATCTTATATGTACTTTTAAGAGGTTAGACTAAACCTGAAAGTACAAGAAAATAGGCCCTGTGAAATATATTTGCTTTATTGGATACTCCACAATGTAAGATGGTAATTTGTTGATATTTTTGGTAGTCAGCAAGATACCTATGTAAATAATATCAAGTAATTTCTTGAAAATATTTATTACTATTTTAATCATAACTTAAATTAGTTTTATAATTAAAAAATAAGTATTGGGTCTGGCCAGGTAGCTCAGTTGGTTAGAGCACAGCCTTGTAATACCAAGGTCATGAACTTTGATCGTCAAGCCAGGCAGCACCCCCTCAAAAAAAGTATTGACATATTTTAAATTTTAAAATGAAGTTGCTCTACTGATCCAGAATTGAGTGGAAATACAGATTCTAGAGTGAAGACCAGAATCATAAGGAATAAAGAGACCAGAAATAGGCACATTGCGATTTTATGAATGTCACTTAAAATTTGCCAGGACAGGGCAAAACAATAAAGATGTTTGCTGTAGAAAGAATTTAAATGGTAGTAAAGTGGACAATATTAAACGATATATTTAGTAAATGCAAAATGAGTTTAACTGGATTTTTTTCTCAATAGTCAAAAAATATCAATAATATTATTTAACTGAAATCGGAAACAAACGCATAGAACAAGTTTAATGATTTTTCACAGGGTCTGAGTTTGTGAGATTGGTCAGTTACATAATGGCTTGAATTTCGACACAGAAATTTGGTTAGAAAAATATGAGAAAGACGCAAAAAGAATATTTTACAAAATGTGAAAGATTTTCTGTGAAGTCCCCAGTCAATTCCCCACGGAATGCAATCCCTTTCTAGTTATATATGAGATCAATTGACTCAGAATTAAAACGCTTTCGAGTATAGAAGAGTAGTTCAAAAAGTTCATGAAAAAACAGAATTGAAAGGTCCCACAAATCTTTCCATGAACTTTTTGAAGTACCCTTAACATTTCCTTAGTCTTAAGAAATGCATTTAATAATATAAGGGACATTTACTGATTAGTAGTTGGGGAATGTTTTGTTTCCAAAGAATTCCAAGTGTATGAAGAAATGTTGTCAGCTGTCAGCCTGACATGAAACTCCTGGGGTCAGGGGGTCTTGGAAACCACACCCTGGTACCATGATTGGGAAGGGTATTCAGCTGCCAGTCATTTTTCAATGTCACAAGTGCAGGCTCTGGACACAGAGTATTTTATAAGTGGATGTTACAGGATATTACAGGGGTTCCCTGACATTATTGAGGACCCTTAACAACTCGGATGCATGAAGCCAACTTCATATTAAAGCAAAAGAAGAAAAAAAAGCTAAAACCAATAAAATCCTTGCCATGTTCATCCTCCCTCAGCTTTTATTCCTCGGCACTGTTCCGAACCTGGTGTCTTTGGGTCATAATTCTTCTTTCCAGTGAACCCATTAATGCTACGCACATTCCCACCTGGTTACTCTCTTTTTTCATTGACCCGGATTATTTTATTAAACTGTCCTGCAAATAAACAACCCCCCCCCCTTTCTCTTAGAAATGTCAGGGACATCTCCATTGGAGTGTCTTCATCTCTGGAAATATTGCATTTTCTCTGACCTTCTTACGTGTATTCTTTCACTGTTACAATTGTTGGTCAGTGAACTTGGGTCTACATTCTCTTTGCATTGTTTTTTGATAGGACATTACTCTTTAAATCTCCTAAAATCCCTGCTCCTCTGAAGTTGAACATTTGGCCAGACAATGTCGACCCTCATTTTCACCATCCTGTGGATCCTCAGGTGGCTATGAACGGCCACCACAGTAGGTCTTCTGTCTGTCCCGGTGAGCTTCCCTTTTTCCTGTACTAAAACAGCCTAGAATCCTTTACTATTGTGAGGGTTAAGTCCAGACATCCTGCTCTTCATAGTCTGGACACTTGATATTTTCTTGCTGTTCACAAACCCAAGTTATTCACATCCTCTAGGGCCTGCAGACTCCACACCAAAAACTAATTTTGTGTGTGTGTGGGTGTTTTCCCCCTAAGGATTGATTCAATTTGTCTTCAGTGATCCTGGGTGTTATGTATCCTTTCAAAACTGTGCATGTGATTGCAATGTGCAGCCAGGGTTGAGGACCTTGAGTGCATAACTGGCCCTCTGTCCTCCAAAGCAGAAACCATATGTGTTTTAGGTCCCCTTCATTCTTGGATACTCTCCGTACTGGAGAGGAATTTCAACTCCATATTCTAATAATGTCAGCACTTAAATTAGTAAAATAAATCACTGACTGAAATGGTTGGCACTGTGGCAGGTCACTGAAATTTTGTTGGAGCAATCACTTGTGCTAGTGAGTTCCCAATTCTAGGAGTACAAGTCAACAGCGACCTTGAACTCAATCTAGATTAGAGATTTCTACTGAACTTCTTTGCAGTCAATGGAGCAGTTAAGTGCTGAAGACACTAAACTTGTAGACATTTAAAATATTCTATGACTTTAAGAACTGTGGCTACTAGAGGCGGGAAAGGGGACGGGGAAGACGGACAGTGAGAGGTTAGTTAATGAACTCAAAATAAGTTCTATTGGTGTACAGTTGAGCTAGGAATCTATCATTAACAATTTAGTACATGTCACCAAATAGCTAGAAGAGAGGAGCTCAAATGTTCACATCACAAATGATTAAGTTTTGCAATGATGAATATGCTAATTACCCTGATTTGATCATCACATATTGTATACAAATATTGAGATATAACTCTGTACCTGCAAATATGTATTAATCAATACGTTTCAATAAAAAAGGGGGGGGGGAAAGAAAACACAACTGTGATTTAGTAGCAAATAATAATACTGTAATGTCTGCTACTTATAATCTGTTTATTTGTGTAAAGATACTTTTGTTTAAAGTACTCGATATTTCTTCACATATTATACATCATTAAGATTTAAAGCATTAAGCACCTTAAATATTGTGCAAATAGCACTTGCTGAATGTTTGGTTCTCTAGCGGCAGGACCTGAGATGAGCAGGTGCTCTCAGGGGGGACCCATAAAAAACTAAGGGAAGCAGGTGTAAAACCCAGGAAGCCCCTCAGCTTGATCCCAGGAGGATCTCTAGAGCACAAATTGTCTCAGAGGCTGTTTCTCACCCGGAACCAATGAAGCTTAGCCACATCAGTTAGGCATCGGCTAGCAGCTGGCTTTCAGTGTGTGCAGAAGTGTCAACTCCCAGGCACCTCCAGGTGAGATGGAAGCAGGGGTGACCCTCTGAAAAAGCAGACATATGTGAACTTGTAGCAGCAAAAGCAAGGCCTCTTTGTAAAGATGGTCTGCATGGGAAACACAACCTCTACGAGCATGCAAACAGACTGTTTTCAACCTGACTTCCCTGTGGTCTGTAAAACTCTACCTGCACACAGTCCCTTGACTTTCTCTTTAATAAAATGCCTTCTACCTCCTGCAGTTTCTCTTCCTTTAGGCCACTCTATTGCCTTCTTCCTGCATCTTCACTTGCTACTTTGATTTTATCAGGAGCAATTAATTTATTTCTCTAAAAGTAACCCTGTTTAATTCACCAAGGAGCTATGGCTTTCAGCAGCATTTGAGCCTCCAAATTAATGCACAGGTTTTTAATGGTCTTATAATATGCTTCCTCTCAAGAAACAGGAGAAAAACACAGTGGCAGGCTCCTGAAGCCATTCGTAATGTGTTTAACAGTCTCAAGGAAAGAAAAGTTAGCATAGAAATACAAGTTGCCCAGAGTTTTCTTTCATCTTTCTTTATAACTATACATATTTTAATTACAAATATTATACATCTATAATTATACATAGTCTACCTCTCAAACCTCTAATCTCCATTTGAGTCTCATCTCTTTTACTCAAGAAAAAGAAAACAGAAGTAAAAAAAAAAAAAGATTTGACCATTGATACAATCTTAATTCCAAGACCTTTATTAATTTTATCATCTTTACTTGGGAGTTTTCTCCACTTAGTAATCTCTAATTATTCTTCTTTTAAAATATAAAACCTGGTTTATCTTCATGCTTAGGAGACCCTTTGGTAATATATATTGCTGTTTTCTTAAATTTATTTCTTTGCTCCCACATATGAGTGAGGACATGTGGTATTTCTCTTTCTCTGTCTGGCTTATTTCACGTAGAATTTTCTCCAAGATCACCCATTTTGCTGCACATGGCGGAATTTAATTCCTTTTATAGCTGAGTAGTATTCCATGGTATATATATACCACATTTTCCTTATCCAGTCATCCATTGATGGATGTTTAGGTTGGTTCCAACTCTTGGCTATTGTAAATAGAGCTGCAATGAACATGGGAGTGCAGGTGTCCCTTTGACATGATAATTTCCTTTCCTTTGATTATATATCTAGCTGTGAGATTGTTCTTTTACTCACTTTCTGCATATAGCAACATATTTGATCTACAATTGTATATATTTAAATTGCAGGTTGCTGTGAAAGTTAGACCAGACTTGTAAGAATAAAATGGTTTAACCGTTTAACATGCAGATTCCATGGGCCCAGGTCTAGATGATCTAATTCCATTTAGTTTGGGTAGGGACCTGGGATGGGCCTGTTCAGCAGACAGCCCCAAATGACAGTGAAGCAGGTTGCCCACAGTCCTAATACTGAGAATTGCTGCATGTGTCCAGTTCTAAGAAGGCAGAGAGGATCGCCTAGTTCTTTTTCATTCCCTTTTGCCCCATGGCCAAGGGAGCTAAAAAAAAAAAAAAAAATTCTTAACTATAAACTGATCATTGACAATCAATAATGTTTTCCTTGTTCACATAAAATCATCCAAAGCAAAGCAGTTGAAGCATTTAATTTCAAATTTGAAAGTAAAAGTTTGTGTTAGGTTATCATACTCCCGCAGAAGTGTGGCCTGCTTGATCTACTGCTTTTCACCTTTTCTGAAGTCTTAAGGGCCTTGTGGTTTGTATAATTTTGCATCAAATGATAATATGTCAATTGTTATTGTCCAGAAGTTTCATGTTTTTAGTCTTGATATCCTCAGGATGGTATTTTGTCTTTCTGATGGCCAACCCATGGATAACTTGTCACACTTCTATGTCCTCCCTGGTACCAGGCGAATTCCTATTTATGCATCAAAACCCTGAATAGATAGTGCCATCTCTGGAAAGGTTTTCTTTTTTTTTTTTTTTTTTTTCCTTATATTGCTTCATCCATCCTTGTGTAAATCTTTCTTGCTTCTGTACTGTCTCTGTACTTTCATCACTTCCACATATGAAGGCATTTCAAAAAGATCTTGGAAAAATAGAAGTAAAAATCAGTGCAAATCTTTCCATGAGCTTTTTGATGTACCCTTGTACATGCTGTAATTGTACATGCACATGATTACCTCCCTCTTAGACTGTGACATACGTTGGTGGTAGTGATTATTCACTTTTTCTTCTATTTGTTCATTTATTCATTTATTTACTTCTCTTGTTTTAGTGCTTAGCATATTGTCTGAAACAGAGTACACAAGGAAATTTTTCGTTGAGTTTATGTAAATCATAATGCAGAGTTCAAACACAGGGAGTGATTCTGCCACCTGGAGGATATTTGGCAATGTCTGGAAACATTTTTGGCTGTTGGAACTGGGAGGGTGGGTGCTACTGGTATGTAGCGTATAAAGAACAGGGATGTTGTTAACATACTACAATGCACAAGACGATTCCCACAGCACACAATCGTTGGGTCCCGAATGTCACCAGTGCCGAGGGTGAGAATCCCTGATTGTATTGTATGCTCCGTGATGGTAAATTCCATAGAACTTGTAGGTTATATTACATGTTGTATAATTTGATATTTATCAAAGTACCTAAAAAATTACACACCCAGAGTAGTTGCCAGACAGTATGGTAAAGCCAATCTCATCAAATTAGTTGATGCTTGTGGATGGACTCATTAGTTGACTAACTGAAATGAAAAGTTAACCTTTTTTTTTCATTTTGTACGAGCTTTTTGAAGATGGGAGTGGGTCGTGTACCAGAAAGGCATCTTCTACTGCCTTAATTTCCAGAGGAAAATCAGGCAAAATCTGCTCGGTGTGTTTTATCATTTCCTCATGGAATTAGTCACTGTCTTATTAGAAATGAATCCAAGTATATTTGCTCTATATATCCTCACCCACTTCCATCTATGAGTAAAAAGAATAGTACAGAAAGTTTTATCTAATTTTTTTTAAACCATGGTTGAAAAAAATGATTACATTGTGTAATGCTGAATATACTAATTATCCTGATTTGAGCATCACATATTGCACACAAGTATGGAGATTCAACATGGTACCCCACAGAGATGTACAATCAATTATGATTTAATAAAAAATAAATTAAATTAAATTAAACAAAGAGATAAAAAAATTGTCAACGCTAGATCCTTTTTGCTAAAGTGAAGAATGGCACAAAACTGTTCAAAATGTTACAAGTCTGCCATGAGGACAATATTCTTCTATGTTGCCTATGTGACAATATAAGCTGAAGTAGCTTTGCTTTTATTTATTCTGCTATTATTTATAAGACTTGAAACACTTTTAACATGCAAGACTTGAGAAATGCCACATGCCCAGAGAAGTATACATCTATTCTCCTAATATGCTTGCAGGTAAGCAGCTGATATGGGAAAATAAGAGAGGCACTATCTCAGCTCTTACAAAATTTACAGTGCAGAGAAAGAGTGAGAGACTCAATCCTTGTTTTGTAGTCAGTGTTTTGATGGGTGAAGACGCCAAATCTAGTCTGGTGACTCATAAAATACATGCAGAAGCCAGGGAAGGCTGAGCAACTTGCAGAAGGCTGTGTGTAGTTGTCAGAAGAGGTTGACCAGAGAGAAAAGAGCCATTATCAATCAATAAGAAATGTTCTTTTAGGAAAGAAAGCACAGCCTACTTTAAGAGCAAAATTGTGTCCCATATGGGTGATGCTAAACATGGGACAGAGGTGGGAGAAAGAAAGAATAAGTATCATCGCATAGAAACGGCAGGCGGAATGGTACAGAGGTGGCCCAGCAGACCCCGCCAAATATTTAGAATTCGTATGAAAGGCAGTATGGAGATTTTTAGCCCGGAAATGGTGTGATGCATATTCTGTTTTAGAAGGAGAACTCTAGATACTTAGCGTTGATTGCTTTGGCCGGGAAGCAAGATGGCACCCAATGAGAAGAGATTAGATGCTCTTTTCTTGGATCGACTTGGATTCCTCTAAACTTGGCAACATTATTGTTGTAGTAATGGAGACAGGGTAGTGATATGGGTGGGTGTGGGGGGAGGGTGGTTGGAGGGTGGTTAGAAATGGTATTGAAAGAACATGCTGACTCATAAGTTCTTGAAACAGGGATGACAGCAGAATTTAGGAGACCTTCGGTAGTGTTGGCTTGGAAAGTCCATGGCAGTGACATGATTTGAGATCCTGGACACTGGGGAGGCAGTGATCACCAGGGGCATGCTGGAAAAGATGGGTTGATGATGCATTTGGGACATGATGAGGTAAACGTGATGAAGACATCCATGTTACATTGCCCTTTAGGTGGTAGAAAGTAAGAGTAAGGAGATTAGGAAAAATGTGGTCACTATAAGAGGGAATAGTATTCAGCCTTGAAAAAGGAGGAAATGCTGTCATTTGCACCAACATAGATGAACCTGGAGGACATTATGTTAAATGTAATAAGCCAGACACAGAAAGATACATACTGCACGATCTCACTTATCTCTGGATTCTGAAAAAATCAAACTCGTGGAAACAGAGAGTAGAATGGTGGTTACCTGGGGCTGGGAAGAGGGTGGGTGGATTGGGAAGATGTGTGTCAAAGGATACAAAGTTTCAGTAATGCAGGAGGAATAAATTCATGCAATCTATTGCACAGCATAGTGACTATAGTTATTAATAACATGTATATATCAAAATCTCTCAGAGTAGATTTTAAATGTTTTAGCACAAACAAATGACAAGTGTGTGAAGTGGTGGGCATGTTAAAGAGCTTCATTTAATTATTCCACATTGTATGCATATATCAAAGCATCACATTGCACCCACACCCATAAGTATGTGCAATTATTATCTGTCAATAAACGGTTAAGTACTGTAAAAAAAGAAAAGAGCTGTGAACTGTAGCTTGAGGTTTGAAAATGATCATGAACATTTTCTTTCTTTATGCATCTCTTTCCGTAAAGGTTGTCTCTGTCTTGGAGAAAGAGGCCTGGATTTCTCACTTTCCCATGAAAGTACTAGAACTTGAGGAAGACAGTTGGGAAATATTACCTGTTATTTCCTATCATGAAAGCAGACTTGAAACAGAATCCTGGTTTTTACTCATAGTGCTGGAATGACTGACCACTCAGTGCTGGGATCAGACAAGATAATGACATGTTGTTATTTGATAAGCTGGGCTATATTCCTTCGTTGTAAGGTGTTTCTGCATTATTTGATTGGCCCTAACAATTATGTACAGCTGTGTGTCCCTTAACAATGGAGATACAGTCTGAGAAATTTGTCTGCTATGGGCCAAATGTATCCCACAAAAGTTCATGTATTGGAGACCTAACCCACACTGTGCCAGCGTTAAGAGGATGGGAAATCCAATTAAGATATTTGAAAGGTGGGGCCTTCATGAGGTGATTAGATTGTGAGGACATTATCCTTGTGAATGGATTGATCCATTCCTGGAGTATTTGGTCTGGTTCTGATGGTTTTATGAGGAGAGCCAGTGAGCAGGTTAACTCTCTTGTTCAGCCAATTCTTGCATTGCTGTAGAGCTCTCACCAGATGTGCCCCCTGGACTTTGGACTTCCCAGCCTCTGAAAGTATAAGAAATAAATTTCATTTCTTTATAAATTACTCAGTTTTAGGTGTTCTGTTATGAGCAACAGAAATGGACTAATACATCACCCTTAGGTGATTTCATTGTTGTGGGAACATCATAGGGTGCACTTGCACAGATCTGGATGGTACAGCCCACTATATACCAAGGCTCTATGGTATAACCACTGCGATCTTATGGCGCCATCATCGTAGCTGTGGTCTGCTGTTGAGTGAAATGTCATCATGTGGTGCATCTGTCTGGCCTGTATTAATTGCACTGTATGTTCCTATGCAAATGTTTCTTTTCAATATTCCTTTCAAACAAGCTTTGAATTTCTTGAGAAGAGAGTGCTGTTCTGCTATTACTTTATTACCTCTTATGTGAGTAGGACAATTTTCTAAAAAGTAGGTACCATATGCATTTTGGAAACATATTTTGACTCCTTTCGGCAAAAAAAAAAAAAAAATCATATTAACATGCTGCTACGTTAGTCTTAACAGCTAAAACGGGAAAAGGGCATTTGGACATTTGAATTATCCACTTCCAATCCTCCTATGGGTTGGAGAATGCAAGAGAACAGTGTTTCCAATGTCAGCATTCCTGAGAGTTTGGGACTGGATCATGCTTTGATGTGGCATGGGACTGTCCTGTGCTTTTTGGAAGTTTAGCAGCCTCCCTGGCCTCTACCCACTAGATGCCAGTATCATGCCCCACTCTGAGCTTTGACAACCAAAAATGTCTCCAGACAATTGCTCGATGGGTGAAGAGAGGTTTCCCGGATTCACAGATAAAATACAGGACACCGAGTTCAATTGGCATTTCATATGATGAAGGAATAATGATTTAGCATAAGAATGTCCCTTGCAATATTTTTCTGACAGACTTGCTTGGTGTGTAAAAATCCACTGCTTGCTCTTCTTGATTTTTTTCTGAATTTATGAATGTTTGAGGATCTTTAGGCCTTGGGGGTGGCATGGATTTTTGCTTTAGGTCAGTATTCAACACTGTTCTACCTGTCTGTTTTTAGGTAGAATCACAAAATTCAGAATGTTCTAGCTGAGACACCCTCATTATCTTGGTTTCTTGTTAATTTTATTTCCACCTCACTTTATTTACTAAACTCAGGCAACGTTAAATACTGACATTTGTAAATTAATTCTTTACTTGGATAGGATGGTCTGTTGCAAAATTCTCAGCATCCCCTTACAATCTCCCTTGTGGGTAATAACCAAATATTCTAATTATTCTTTTCAGGTTTGATGAATCTCCTGTCTGTAGCTGTCCCCCACCACCACCACCCCTGCCTTCACCCCCTGAGGTTATTTCTGCTGGAAAATCTTCAGCTGGTATAAATAAAGTGTACTCTTCTGCCCCAGGAATCTGGTGGCCTTTATCTTCCAACCTGCTGGTCCTAATCTAATTACCTGATGTGAAGAGTCATTTATTGGCAGTGACACTAGACTATGCTGGCAATGGGTAAATCTTCCTGATAAACAGCCAGCAGATGCACAAAATTAAAAGGTAGCATTTCACAGGCTATATTCCTTGCAAGTTTTAGAGCAGATGAAACTCTTTACCCAGGGATTGATGCACAAAATAAATGCATAAAAATGTGCAATGGGTTTACAAATTTCTTGAGTACCAGGATCTGTGTTCTCATTTTCTTTGGATTCCATTCCTCCAGACTTTGAACAAGGAAAGCACTCAATATATTCTCATTGCTAAAGGGAAGTTCAAATAGAATGCCTCCAACTTGACCAGAAATTCATACTTTCTTACCAACCAAATCCTGTCACTCAGTCTCAACCCCCTCTGTCTCCTTTTTTATCCCCTGCAAAAAAATCATCCTTATCTATGATGATGATGATAGTGATGATGATGATAATGGTAATGATGCTGATAATGGTGACACTGGCAAAAATTATTGTGATGATGGTGATGATGATGGTAATGATGGTGATGATGGTGATGGTGGTGGTGATGATGGTGATGGTGATGGTGATGATGATGATGATGATGGTGATGATGGTGATGACGATGATGATGATGATGATGATAATGATGACAATACTGATGGTGTGATAATGATGACTGTATGGTATGGTGATGGTGATGTTGATGGTGGTGATGGTGATGATGATGATGATGGTGATGATGATGGTGATCATGGTCATGGTGATGATGGTGATGATGATGGTGGTAATCATGGTGATGATGATGATGGTGATGGTGATGGTGGTGATGGTGATGATGGTGGTGATGATGATGGTGATGATGGTGATAATGATGGCGGTGATGTGGTGATGATGATGATGATGGTAATGATGATGATGATGATGGTGATGATGATGGTGATGGTGATGGTGATGATGATGATGATAATGATAACAATACTGATGGTGTGATAATGATGACTGTATGGTATGGTGATGGTGATGTTGATGGTGGTGGTGGTGATGCTGATGATGATGGGTTGATGATAGTGATGGTGATGGTGATGATGATGGTGATAATGGTTGTGATAATGGTGTTGGTGATGATGATGATGGTGATGGTGATAATGGTGAGGAGGATGATAATTTCATTTCTTTCTCACTTATTATTTAATAAGCTTTTGGTAAGTATTCTGCACTAAGCCTGTGAGTGGCCTAAATCTTCCCTAAGTACAAGTCTAAAGTCTTGTTAAAGGAATAGCATATCACATACACAAAAAGATGAGAAACGCTATGGGTGATAAATAACTGAAGAGCAGTCTTGTGGCTGTGAAGAGCAGAGTACCACTAGTGTTCTCCTGGCTCTGCTCTTTGTATCTCAACTCACCCACATCACCCTCTGTCCCCAGAATGCTATCTCTCCTCTATAGAACATTTTTTTCTTGTGGCCTATTCATTCTTGTGAAGGTTAATTCTAGATGTCAACTTGATTAGATGAAGGAATGCTGAGAAACCTGGTGAAGCTATCTTTTCAGATGTGTTCATGAGTGTGTTTCCAGCAGAGATTAGCAGGAGAGCCTGAGAGGACTGGGTGGAAAAGACCCACCCTCAATGTGGGCAGGAACCATCCAATCTGATGGGGTTCCAGAGAGAACAAAAGACAGGAAAAAAATGGTGAATCTCTCTCTCTCTCTCTGTCCAGTGGAGCTGGGATACACTCTGCTCTCCTGTCCATGGATGTCAGAGCTCGAGACTCTTTAGCTTTTGGGTTCCAGGACCCATACCAACAACACTACTGGCTTCCCTGGTTTTGAGGCCTTCAGACTTGGACTGAGCCACTCTACCGGCATCCAGTTTGCAGAATTCCTATTGTGGGACTTTAATTCACAACCACACCAGCTAATTCCCCTAATAAATTCCCTGTCATATATTTATTACATATCCTACTAGTTCTGTCTCTCTGGAGAAACCTAATACAATCCTCGCTTGCAAACCACTCTCCTCTTTCCAACTGTAATGCCTGTGCCTCCTTTTCACCTTTATTTGAATCTTGTCTGTCTTCTAAAATGCCTCTTCAAGGGGCCAGCCTGTGGCTCACTCGGGAGAGTGTGGTGCTGATAACACCAAGGCCACGGGTTCGGATCCCTGTATAGGGGTGGCCGGTTGGCTCACTCGGGAGAGCGTGGTGCTGACAACACCAAGTCAAGGGTTAAGATCCCCTTACCGATCATCTTTTAAAAAATAAAATAAAATAAAATAAAGTAAAATGCCTCTTCAATATCTGCCTCCTCTGATTTCTCCATCCCACGTCCTTTTCCCTTTCCTTAGGACCCACTATAATTAGGGCCTCATTTGTGATGGAAACGCAAGCTAATTTGCCTTGCTGCTTAGCAATTTTAGGAGTATCTGATGTAACTTGAGCAAATGGGTGACTGGCTTGGTTACCACAAAATCAGAAAGAGAAAAGACCCATGTGTTTGTACCTGTAACTTTAAATCAATGGTCATAAACACTTCTTTTTTTAAGAAAAGATATTCACCTTCAGAAAGAAATTTGTGTATAATGCAGTAGAAATAAATGAAAAGCGACACTGGAATCAATGTCCTCCCCCAAATCTCCACGCTGATTAACAACTGATGGATTAATTTCGATACTTTGTTTTAGTACTGTACATGTTCAAACCTGTACTTTTTAAAGTTTACTTTTCTTTCACTGTATTAAAAAAGACATTTGCAGGTCTTCACAAAATTTTATTCACAATGACGAATTCTAATAACACTTTTAGTAGTAGCGTATCCATACTTTAAAATTTCTAACTATGGTTCCAAGTAGATAATGTGAAAAGGGGAGAAAATTAAAGAAAAAGGCTGGAAACATCACTGGGTAATCAAACTGTTGAATGTTGGCTATGCCATAATTGCTTTCATTTTTATTTAGGCAAAAAATGAAAGTTTGTTAATCCTCCCCCTTTTTATAAAAATTTTTATTGTGTGGCCCACAGCAGATAGTCACCACACATTGGAAACCTGCCCACTCTATTCATATCATGGAGACGAACACTGGAGCCCGCAACCTGGAGCACAGGACACCTGTGCCTGGGCACGTGGCAGGTAACACCAGAGCCCCACACGGACACTATTTGAAAGTAACTTGGCTTAATAAGCACTGGAGGTAGTACGTGAAAATTAACCTATACGAGAAGAACCGAAGGAAGGTCACCAGCATGTTTGAGAGTGTTTGTGGAGGAGGAGAGTGGGAGAAGTCTCCTCGGGGCTGAGGTGTGACGAAAGAGACTTTTGACAATAGATGTCTGTAAGAGGTGGTCTGAAGAGTGCCCCGTCCTGATGCTGAACCCACACCCATGGCCCGCAGCTTGCCAATAAAATTCCTCTTATAAAAGCTTCAGTGAGTGTTGTCTGTTGATAGTTGTTTGTTTTAGTTTTATTTTTCAAGTTTTATTTTTTAACTAACAAGCAGAAATTGTATATATGCATTATGTACTATATACCATTTAAAAATGTAAACATTTTGAAGCAGATAAATTGAGTTAATTAACATAGGTATTACCTCACATGCTTATCAATTTTTGGGTGGTGAGGACATTTAAAATTGGTGTCTTAATGATTTTCAAGGATACAATACATCATTATTAACTACAGTCAGCATGCTGTAAAATGGATCTCCTGAATTTATTCTTCCTATCTAAGTGAATTTCTGTGTCCCTTGACCAACATCTCCATCCTCAGCCTCTGTTAACCACCATTCTACCGTCTGTTTGTATAAGTTTGACTGTTTAAATTCCACGTGTAAGTGAGACCATGTCACGTTTGTCTTTCTGTACCTGCTTTATTCCACTTAACGTAATGTCCTGCAGGCTCAATCATGTTGTTACAAATGACAGGATTTCCTCCTTTGTAGAGGCTGCATAGCATCCCATTGCATACATATGCTACATTTTCTTTATCCATTCATTCGTTCATTGCTGGATACTTAGGCTGGTTCCATATCTTGGCTATTGTGAAGAGTGCTGCAATGAATGTGGGAGTGTAGATAGCCCTTTGAGATTTGTATTTCATTTGGTTTGTTTTAAAATGTTGACAAAGAGGTTGTAGACTAAAGCTGGTTCTTGTGGTTCGGTTCTGTACCACGTAACAACAACAACCAAAACAAGTCTGAGATGTGACAGATTACCAGAGAGAGCAGGGTCAGGGGATATTCTCTGGAGAATTCCACATCCCTGATGGTTTTCAATGGTTTCTAGGACACAAACCATATATTTCTTGTTCTGATCTGGGTTTCATTTAGAATTCTATCATTTTTTTTTTAACCAAGCAATATTTGAATGATGTAATAACATAAAGAGTATACACTCACTCACTAGGATTTTGGAGAGAGATGAAGTAATTTTAAGATATGAAATAGAGTAGTAGTATAAAAATTGGAACACTATCATTTCATTGAGTTTTGAAATGTTGCCAGAAAGTAAAACAGTACTTCCTGGGGTAAATCCACTGGAAAAACATTAGAACACATGCTAAACACAAAACACCATGCTTAAAAATGTTTTACCACTTTTTCGTTCTCTGAAATCTGAAAAAGAAAGATTTTCCTCCTATGAGTAAGCATATCCCGTTCACATGTGTTTAACTGTAAATATTATCACACTGTGTTTTTGTAAAGCAGAAGAGAATACAGTTTTAGTATTTATTATGAGGCAGATTCTCCATTTTTATAAGCTCCAAACTGAAATATGAGCGTTTATCCTACATTAGTTCAAATTATGATGTATGTTGAAAGCCACACAATAAGTCATATTTCTGAAGATCTGTTCCTAAGGCAGTATTCATTTTAAATTAAAACACTTTAAGTATGTATAGATGCATCCTTTCAAAAAGGAATTTTGGATTCAATTTGTATTAACACGTATTCAAACACAAATTTCTTGCATCTGAAATTGACACGTATATATTTTTCATACAGGTAATGTGTAGTTTAATGGAACAAAAAGGAATAATTAGATGTGTTTGTCTTGACAGATAACCTGACAGACTACTGAACAATGAATATTTAAGAATTTTTTTAACTCAAATTTGACTTTGTCATAAAAGTATAATGCACATGGCAAATGTCATGCAACACAAAACTCTTAAGTGTGTGAAACCACACTGCTACCACATCATAAATATTTCCTAGTTTATATTGCAGAGAAAAATTGAAGTGCAATCCCATTGGCAGAGATCTCCAGGTTTGCTTTTAATACACCGAAGTCTCATATCAGCCTCAGGATCAAGTCAGTGGATGGAAACGCCTTCATTCCACAGACAGACTTACATCAAAGTCCTTTTGGCCAACATCTATGGCTGTAATTGCTGTTCCTTTTGTTTTGCAGCCTTTTCAAAAATTTGCCAGATTATTGTAACAGATGTAATGCAACTTTACACAGTCTATTCCAACGAGGGGAGTCATAGAAACGTTACTCCTAAAGTGGAGATAGGTTACTAGGTCTTTGCAGTTCCTCTCTTTAAGAACAGAGGGAAAGCCAGCCCTAAACGTGAGCTACCACGTGTGTGCATACTCTGTGACACACCCACCTGCCTTTCAGTTATGTCCATACCTACCTGTTTTTAACGGGGGTACCATAATGACTCTCTTCATTTTGATACCTCTGACTATCCACACACCTCACTCTTCCAGTCACTTCAACGCCAGTCGGCCAGTTGTTGAAGTGATAACAAACTCCATTTTCAGCCCTCGAGCTGAATATTTACAAACAAAGCAAAAGAACCACAATGACAATGAAACAAGGACTCCCAGTTAAAATTTGAATTTTCCATAAGCGATGGACGCATTTTTAAAAATATAAGTATGTCTCAGATTTTGCAATGGGGCATACATATACTAAGAAAAAAAAAAAGTTGTGTATCTGAAATTAAAATGTAAATGAACATCCTGTATTTCAGCCGACAACTCTCCCTGGAGTGAAGAACCTATCAGTTCTGGAGCAAACCCATTGCCAGGTTAACCCATCAGAGATCCCTGGCAGCAGATAAAACTTGGTCGTATTTATTCCATGAGTGTTATCTCGGTCCCCAAACCTACCAAATCCACTAGGAGTCAGACATGCAGCAGCAGGAAATGCTGGTTCCGAAGCTCACTTGCCTGAACGAGGGTGATTAATCCTGAACCCTTTGGGTGGCAGAACTCGAGAGAAACAAATTAACTCATTGGAAGATACAAACATGCACACACACACACACATGCACACACACACACATGCACACACACACACTGCACACCAGCATGTTTTGGTTGGTATTTCCTTGCCAAAGCAAGCCAAATATTTCTTAGAAATGGAGATTCATAATTCAACTGAAACAAAGGTGTCCTTTGATGGAGCCCTAGCTGGCATTAGAGAAAACCAGCCTGTTTTATTATCTAACAAAATTGATGTGTAAGGATTATTTTGGTGTACTGTTCTTAATGTATATATGCAGCTGCCCCAATGAAATTTAGGTCACAGAAAAACAAATTAACCAGTTATCTAAAGTTGTGTTTCTTTTTTTTTAATCTTATCCCCCCCCTTTTTTCCTGGGGGTGGGGGGATGATGTCTTAGGAGACTTGGTGATAAATGTGTCCCTGGTCACAATTTATTTTTGGGTGGAAAAGCACAAATTTGAAGTTGCTTGACTTGGACTGGATTGTTCATATAGCTTTATACTGGAGGGATACTTGTGTCCAAGTGGATCTGAAGAACAGTAAGCCTTTAAAATACTAGGTTTGAAGAATTTGACGTCTGATGAAAATGTTGACATGTACTCTTAAACAGAAATTTGTTATGATTTTTTTCCCACTAGTAACACCTGCTACAATGAAGAAAATCTGGCACCTTTTTATTGCTTTTTGGTACTTGTTACTTCCACTCAAATAATGCCACAAGGGCACCAGTCCGCACCCTCTGGAAGTCTCCCCCAGTGCAGGGTCTTTAAATTCCCATTTTGGAACATTATCCAAGAGTCTGATTTAATCACAGGATGTAACTCACGGTCTATTTCCCCATGTTGAAATCACATTTTTCACCGTGAAATAATATAGCAAATAAAGACCATGTTCTGAACATTCTTCCTAGACCAGTGATTCTGAACTGGGGGTAATTTTGCCCACTAGGGGACACTTAGCAATATCTGAAGACATTTTTGGTTGTCACACTGGGGAAGGGGGTGCTAGTGACATCTGGTGTATGGAGCCCAGAGACACTGCTCGACACCCTACGGTGCACAGGATAGCCCCAAGCACAGAGAATAATCCAGCCCCAAATGTGAGCAGTACCAAGTGAAGATACGTGCTCTACAGTAGAGTTCAAATTGCAAAACTGGGGTTTACACATTCCGTCTTTACTACCAGGACCAGGTGTGATCAATTACAAATTTTCATTCAGTGTAGTTGAATACATCTCCAAACATATGACTTTAGCAACTAAAGAAAAAGTAAAATAAGGCTTCCATTGTGCTTCAGTGTGTTTCCACAAATATTGATGGAAAATCGCTACCTGCTACCTGCTGGGATTCAAAGATTGAAATAATGTGAACCTGCCCTCTAGAAGCTCACATTCTATGGGCAGAGGCACACCCGGAATTGGATACATTTTAACATAATGTAGAAATATGCTTAGGATACAAATGGGAACAAGATGGTGACATTAATATCCACTGTTTTGTGTATGAAAGCCAGTTTTATTTATTAAAAATGATTCGACTTCCTAGAATGGACAATTACCATGAACATAGGTAGGTATAAATATCTCTATATAGATAGAGATAAATATAGCTAGGGATATAGATAAGTGTGTTGTGTAAATAGTAATTATAATGATAACAGTAATAATCCTAGGAGATTTCCTTGGGACACATTCAGATTGCAAAATTTCATAGATCAGGTGGTTTGTAAGCAAGAGACTTCTATTCTGCACAGTCCTGGAAGCTGGAAGTCTGAGATCAGGGTGCCAGCATGTTGGGTGGAGGTGAGGGCTCTTTGCTGGATTGCAGACGGACACCTTCTTGCTATGTCCTCACACGACAGAAAGCAGAGAGAAGCAAGCTGTCTCAGAGCTCTCATAAGGACACTAATCCCATCGTGCAGACCCTACCCTCATGACCTTAGATAATCACAATCACCTCCTGAAGGATCTACTTCCAAATATCATCACTTTTGGGATTAGAGCTTCACATAAGAATTCTGTGGGAGACACAGACACTCCGTCCATAACATGCAGGTACTTTGTTTTTTTAAAAAGTTGCAGTTTACCTCTGTTGTCTCGTCTCAAAGCTCTGTGTAAAATATATTTGGCATACTTTTTAAGAAAAGGAATACTATTGTCATGAGATGAGCCAAGTAAAGCTTTTCATTTTTTATTTCATGATCAGGGAGCTTGTGTTTATTATTGCACTGGGGAAAGAGAGTAGGTGGAGATGGAGAAGGTGGCATTGCTAACAAGAGAGGGCAAATGCATTAGGAGGTATAATAAAGGCATTTATGAGACAGAAAGCCCAGGGGGGAAGGACATAAAATCTGAAAAGAGGAATTTCCCTCTGACATAGGAAGGGAAGGAGAGGGGTGGACAGAAAGAAGAAACGGAGAAGGGGAGAGGAAGGAGGCAAGTGGGGAGGAACAGAGAGGAAGGAAAAAAGCTGCAACCTGAACCCAGGAAAAATTGGATTTAGGTCTCGGGTTGTGCAAGACACTCATAGGAGCTCTTTTTCATTTGTTCAAGGAGTGCCTTAGCTTTTTCTGTCATGTTCTGGTAAAAGTAAACTGTACACAAGATTGTAAACAGAATAAAGGGAGTGGAAATTAAAACTTTAAAAAAAAATAGTAAATCCATTATTTCATTTTTGACCCTGAGCAAATCTTTTATTATTCATAAAACTCTCTGTTGGATGCATTCCTTAATTATGGTGTTTTTGTGGCCATTTGGGGTGTGTTGGTTTTTACGCTACTATTTGCTAGAGAGTGAAAGTTCCTTTTCGAACGCAAGTGACTATCCTATGCCTGCCCCACTATTGCATTTTGGAAGCACGTAACTTGTTGGAATTTACAGGCGCACAGCTGGAGGAGGATTTGCCTCAGAATGAATCGTACCTCGAGTGTCACTCATATAAAATTTAGATGATATTCTGCACTTTAAACTTTTGAGATGATTCTGAAATGAGTTAAGACTTTGGGGGCTATTGGGATAGAATAAACTTTGCGTGAATTTTGGGTGGCCAGGAGTGTAATGCTATAGATGGCTATGTGTCTCTCCCAAATTCATATGTTGAAATCTTCACACCCAATGTATGGTATTAGGAGGTGGGACCTTTGGGAATGATTAGTTTATGAGGGTGGATCCCTCACGAATGGGATTAACGTCCTTTTAAAAGACACCTCACCCTTTCCACCATGTGAGGACACAGTGAGAAGATGCCATCTAGGAACCAAGAAGCAGGTCCTCACCAGACACAGAGTTTGCCATGCCACTGGGTGAGGTGTGTATGCTTTGACTTTGCATCTAACTTACTTTCAGCAAGGAGCTGCTCACTCTCTTGAGCCAGCCTGCACTCTGTCCTGAACTTTAAGTATGTTTTTCTTGCTTTCACGTTAGACTTGGTGTCTGTGCTGAAATTACTTTCATATGAAACTTGGTGTGGTCCCTGCTCAGCCTCTGGAGCTGTGCCACACTCTCTCTGTCGAACCTGTATTTCTTATCTGTTATATTCAGCTTGTTCTCACTGCCTACCGTGACTTTGCTCCTGGATTCTTTCCTGGGGCAGAGTCAAGAACCTGGTAAGAGGAATGGGGGATGTTGAGGCTGACTTTTGGGCCCCCCACACCTTACCTCCGACATCACCATCACTAATCAACCCACTTCTGGGTATAAACACAAAGGATGTAAAATCAGTATGTCAAAGAGATATCTGCGCTCCTGTGTTTATTACAGCACTATTCACGATAGCCAAGACATGGAAACAACACAAGCCATCATCAACAGATAAATGAAGAAAGAAAATGTGGTACATATTCACAGTGGAATACTATTCAGCCTTAAAAAGAAGGAAATCTTGTCACTTCAGACACCACGGGTGATCCCGGAGGACATTGTAAGTAAAATAAGCCAGGCACAGAAAGACAAATATCCCATGGGTTTCTTCTGATTCAGTAGATCCAAGGTGTAGTTAATATATCCATTACCTCAGGCATTTATTATTTCTTGCTGATGAAAGCATTCCGAATTTGCTCCTCCAGCTATTATGTAATATACAAAACTTAACTGTTAATCATAGTCACCCTACTATGCAATAGAACACCAGACCTTAATCCTTCTATCTAATCGTAATTTTGTACCCATTGGCCAGGCCAACCTCTCTCTGTTTTCCCTCCTCTGTCCCCTCCCCAGTCTCTGATAATCACTGTTTTACTCTCTGCCCCTATAATGTTACTTTTTTTTTTTTTTTTAACATTTGAGTGTGATCATGTGGTATTTGTCTTTTTGTGCCTGGCTTACTTAACTTGACATAATCACCTCCAAGCCTATCCATGTTGCCACAGATGACAGGATTTCATTCTCTGTTATGACCGAATAGTTTTCCACTGTATACATATATATATATGTATACATATACTGCATTTTTTTTACCCATTCATCCATTGTTGGATGAAGGTTCATTTCATACCTTGGCTATTGTGTATTTACAATATAGTAACTATATTGATTTGAGGACTACATAAAAATAAAAAAGTGATAACTATGTGAGGTGATGGGTATGTTTATCAGCTTTATTGTGCTAATCATTTCACAATGTATACATATATTAAAATATCACATTGTACAATGTAAATACATATGATTTTATTTGTCCACTATACCTCAATAAATCTGGAAAAAATAATAAAAAGAAAATATTTTAACTATTTTCTTTGACAAACTACAATAGAACTGTAAAATATTGAGGAGTTGGGGAATCCCATGAATTTGTTAATTTTGAAATCTCCAAATGAGCCTTTGGCTGGGAAATCAAAACTTTAATTCACAACTATCTAGATATACACATAACATACTGCGTGTTTAAAACTGTGGGATCATTAAGCTCAAGAGGCGTTCTGTAGCTTAAACATCCTTTAATAATAAACAAATATTACTATATATAAAGTCTACTCAGCTTGTTTAAAGGAAAACAAAATATAATTAAAATGATAGAGAGAAAATAATTTGGAAAGATAATGACTTTCTGCTCAGTTGAGGGGCTAGTATTTTAAGAAAACAAATACAATGATAAGTAAATAGCTAATCTCCTCCCTGAAAGAAAAAAAGCGTCAAGTCAAAAATTCCTGAAAAAATAGAAGCACACAGAAAAACTGTAAATTCAGCACAATTATTGACTACAAAACATAGGAACTAAGGTAGAAACAGATTTTTTTCCTAAACATAAATAAGTGGACAGATTCTTTAGTTAAATAATTAGTATCTCCTGTGAAAGTAACTCTTGGAAGAGTATGTCCAAGCCATAGAATCGAGGTTTGGAAATTCTCTCTTAAGCGGAGCTTCTCAGCCGTGATTTGTGCATCTGAGTCTCCCAGGGATTCTGCTCAGTGCAGATTTCAATCCTCTTTGTCTCTGATTCTGCATTTCTAACAAGCTCCCAGCTGATAGTGAGGCTGTCCTTTCACTAACTACCCTTGGAGCAGAAAGTAGTCAGAGCATCGAGTCAAGAGGCAGGGAGTGGAGAGAGATGAGGTGGGCACAACTCCATGTAGGGTGTTAATTAGTTTAGATTCTATCCCCCAGGTGACAGGAAGATACTGAAGAGTTTGTAGAAGTTCAGGAATCACACGGGTTTTCAGGGGTGGCTTCTGAATGGGGTGTAGGTGTGATGGCATTAACCTCCCTGCAGAGACTACCTCTGGGTAGACAACATTGTAACAGGCTAGGTGAGAGATTATGAGGGCTGGAACTCAAGAAGTGGGCAGCCGTGAGAGTCTCAGGAAATGTTTAGAAGTTATAATCATTAGAATATGGACATTGATTGAGGGCAGTGATTGATGTGGGGGAAGGAGCCTAAGAGAAAAAAGAAACATATGGATGATGCTTGATTTTCCAACTTTAGTGACTGGTGTGGGTTTGAAAAGAGGAAATGCAGGTGGATGACCTATTTAGGCAGAGAGATGCTGAACTAATTTTAGACTTGTTGGCTTTTGAGTATCTGTGGACACCCAGGGAGACATAATGACTGTGCAGTTGGAGGTATAAGAGTGAAACCAGTTGGGTGACACCCGAGTTGTAGCTACAAAAGAGGCACATAGCTGGTAAGCGATACAAAAAGTGTGTATGATGGTAAAGCCCAAAGAAGAATGTAAAGCAAGAAAATCAATTGAACAGATGACATAGACAATATCCACAAGAATGGTTAGATAGACGAAGAAACACCTAGAGAAGGCAGAGAGGAGACGTTCAGGGAAAAGAGATGACATAAACATCCCATCTCCACGGGAGTTTGTCAGAAATGTTGAATCTGGCGCCACCAGGGATTATGAAAGGTAATCTGCTGTGAGGAAAATGGACACAGACGGGTCATGCTCCCTCACCTCATAACCAGCTGAGCATGACTCAGCCTGTCTGACATAAATACGTTAACCGTGCATGTGAGCCCAGGTGTTCCTTGGTTACCTGACTCTAGAATAAAAGACAATGGCTCTGATCCACTGGGGACTGAGCTTGCATCTGAATAAAGCATGCCAACCTTGCCAATGGCTCTCAGGATCTTTTTCAACTACCTAGCTCAGGACATGCATATGAGGGGTCTGTAACTCAGTCTGCACAGGACAGGTTTGAAGGGTCTGTTTCCCAGCCTGACATCTACATTTCAGGGGTTGTCCATTGTGATTCAAATACACATCACAGTGAGAGAAACCCTACAATGGAAACCATTTTGGGAAGAGAAGAACAGGGATTTTCTAAGGCTTTGGAGGAATTAGTTAGTGGGGTAAAGCTGACTGAGGAACATGAGAGAGGATGTTATCCAAACAGCAAATAAAAGTTATGCTGAAGGCAGGTAATGGACTTTCTTTCCTTGTATCTCAGGCTTTGGGATGCCAGATTTTCTTTTTTCTTTTCTTTTCTTCTTTCATTCTCTCTCTCTCTCTCTCTCTCTCTCTCCTCTCTCTCTCTCTCTCTCTCTCTTTCTCTCTCTCTCTCTCTCTCTCTCTCTCTCTCTCTCTCTCTCTCTCTCTCTCTCTCTCTCTCTCTCTCTCTCTCCCCCCCCCCTCCCTCCCTCCCTCCCACTTATGGGTGAGAACATGCAGTATTTCTCTTTCTGTGCCTGGCTTATTCACTTAACATAATTTTCTCCAAGTTCATCCATGTTGCTTTGAATGGCAGAATTTTATCCTTTTTAAAGGCTGAGTAGTATTCCATTGTGTATGTATACCACATTTTTCTTCTCTGGTCATCTGTAGATATGCATTTAAGTTGGCTGTTGTAGGTAGAGCTCCACTCAGATGTGGGAACACAGAATGTAAAATGCAGTACAGTGCAGGTTTGTGGCTTGGCACAAGGAGAAGAGAGAGGCGAATAGTGAATCCAGTCTGCCAGTGAGAGAGTTGTTTAGATGCTTAATCAAGGGTTTGGAAGAACCCCATCCCCCCAAAGGCTGATACCCTCGGAAAAAATAGAAGAAAAAAAATTCTGGCCCAACTTCAGACCAAGTAAATGAGAAACTCCAAGAGAAAAAACAAGATCTTCTACTAAGTGTACTGAAATAGAGATGGTACAGGATGGGGAGAGACTGGAACTATTGATTACAACCTGCATTAGTCTGTTTCTGTTTCTTATAACAAAATGGCAGGAACTGGGTGATTTATAAGAAAATGAAATTTATTGCTTACAGTTTCAGAAGCTGGAAAGTCCAAAATCCAGGGCACACATGTAGTGAGGGTTTTCTTTGGTGGTAACTTTACAGCAACTCAGGGGTCTCACATGGAAGAAAATTGTGGAGCAGAGAGAGAGAGCGAGAGAGAGCGAGACCCTGATGTGCTCTCCTTTTAAAGCCCTCAGAGCCACACCCATGACCACCATTATTAATCCATTCATTAGGCACGGTTCTGCAATCTAATCACCTCTTCAAGGCCCAACCTTTCAATTGCTGTAATAGGATTTCCCACCCTCTTAATGCTTTCACAGTGGGGACCAAGACTCCAACCTATTAAACTTTGAGTAGACACTATTCAATCCATACCAGAGACTAGTAGAGAAAAGTTCAACATCTGGAAGGCAATGCTGTTTTATGTAATCACAAGATTCACGTTGCTGCTGGGATGGAGTAGAATTAAAGTTACTGGAGTTAAAAAGGGACCATGAGTCTGTGAATTTAGTCTGTTAGAAGAAACATCTCCATAGATGCAGAATGCCTGGAATTTTGGCAGTAGATGATCTAGAGATGGAGTTGACAAAAGAAACAAAATATAATGAGGAAACTAGAGGAAACAAAATGTACATGATAAATACATAGACTATGAATGTCTAAATATGTTTGCAAACAAATATACCCTTAAGAGATGAACAACGTGTCTCATAAGTTAGACCTCAAAAAGAGGTAGGCTTCTGTCTGTAATGGGTTTCTGAATACCTGTCTTAGGACAAAGAACATTATATTCCCAGGAAAGTGGGAGCTCGCCACTCCAGGGACTCTGTGAAGGGTGAATGTAGCAGCAATTAAGTCAGAACAGTGGACAGAAGGTGGAACCAGTTGGAGGAGCTTTGGAGATCTTCAAGCTTTAATGATTAACTTAGAAATTTCTGGTTATAGAAAAATGAGGGAATACGTAAATTGTTGTGGTTTTTGAAGTGCCCGTGGCACAAGAAGAGGAATTTGAAGTGACAGTTGTGATATTTCTGTGGGCAATTTTTAAAAGAGGAAATGGATCCTGATACAAAATAACAAGAGGAGAGATGGATGGGTCATGTGTGAATGTATGGTTGGAATAGACAAGTGGGGCTACCCGGACCGTGTCTCAGGAGTTTTCTCACCGTGCTGCCGAGGCTCACAAGGTAGGGGAGATGCAGATGGAATACAGAATTTCAATATTCAGATTTACTATAAAGATCTGATTATATTTACACACAAAACGTCAATGTTTCTCTATTGCTAAAATTTATATGTAGTCTCCCCTTATCTATGGTTCTGCTTTCCACAATTTCCAATGGTCAACTGTGGTCACAAAATAAGTGAGTACCATATAAGAAGACATTTTGAGAGAGAGAGAAAGAGACCATATTCACATAACTTTTCTTACAGTATACTTGTGCTGTCATAATTGTTCTGTTTTGTTATTAGTTGTTAATCTCTTACAGGGTGTAATTTATAAATTAAACTTCATCTTAAGTATGTATATATAGAGAAAAATAGTATAAATGTATAGGGTTCAGTACGACCCATCATTTAAGGCATCCATGGAGGGTCTTGGAATGTTCCCCCATGAATAAGTGGGGACCACTGTATCCATACTTCTTGCTGAGAGACACCATATCCCACAACCTTCCTTTCCATCTTCCATTTTTCTCCTGAACCTGCCTCTCAAATTCAACACCCTGGGAAACTCGTCTTTCACAGGGGAAGCATCTCACGTCTTGCAGTGCACCCTGGTTCTTTGTACTTCCTGGCAGCTTTCCTCAGGAGGTGTTTCTGAATGTGGAACTCAGGTAAAAGTTAGTTCCTCTCTCCCAGATGCATTGTGCACTAAGACAAATAAATTACAGCACTCTTTACAAAATACAGTGAGTCCAGCTCTAATGCAGAAGACCCTGAGTTCACAGGGGACAGAAAGTGTCCTGATTTGGTGAAATGCATGCATGAGTCAGAGGGCCCCTCTTTTACGTGGGTGCTATGTCTGTGGGGGTGGGAGAGGCTTGGTTTATGTCAAACCAAGGAGTAGAGGTAGGGCAGGGTTATATGATGTACTTTGTGTTATCATCTATTAATTGCCAGTATCCACTGAGCTGTTCTTATCTCCATGTGGTTGCAAGAATTGGTCTATCCACGTCCTGCTGACTTGACATTCATCCCCAACCAAAATGCTTCTTCATCACTTTCTCTCTCTTAGCTAATTCTGTGACATCTTTGGGAACATGAGTTCAATTGGCTATTCTTCTATGAAGACTTTCCTTGGACAAACTTCTTGAGACTCTCGGGTAACACCCAGTGATTTTGACTGCACTGGCTCAACCTAATATTTTTCTGTTCCCTCAAACCCATTTGGGGATTTGGTCATGACCACATCCCTTGGCAAGATTGGACCATAGGAGAACACAGAGAGGTACCCTTGGCTTCTCTGCAGGGACAACAGGATCAACTCTGTTATACTAGTTCTTCCTTTATGGGAGGTGGTGTTGATGTATGAGTTAAACTATACATCCTTTCCTTGAAGGGATAAAGATGGAATTCCTAGCTGGTAGGCTGTGGAAGAACATGGGAGATTGATGAAATCAGAAAATCTAAAAGACAAAGCTTAGTATTTCTTAAATAGACTCTGACCACATCTGTGTCCTGAGAGCCAAGTTTAGGGCCTACAAATAGTTGTTGAATGTGTGAGTTAAGACAAAGCAGTTCAATTTTTTTTTTAAAGGGGGGAAACACTTGGCTGGAGAACTAAGTAGTGGAGTGACCATGATACTGAGATGACCTAGAAGCATATGTATATCACTGACATTTCTTGATTGCAGATGCTCCTGGGGATTCAGAGCATGGTCCCAAGAAAAAAGGAGCTGGAGATTATGTGCTGAGAAAAAAGTTCAGGGCAGGAGGAGAGAGGTTGTTGCAAGACTCAAACCCATGAAGGGATTTGAACTTTCTGAATTTAAATGAAGATTGCTGCATATCCTTAAAGCTCCCTCTGTGACCATGGCTGAGGTTTTTGGCAGATGTAAATCAAGCCTTCAGCTACATCCTGAGATCTCAGGAATTCTCCTTTGAGAATTAGTTTTATGTGTCAAATTGGTCGGGGCACAGGATGCCCAGAGATATCCAATTAGACAGTATTTTTTAGTGTGTCTGTGGCAGTGTTTCCGAAAGAGGTTAGCACGTGAATCAGTAGATTGAGGAAAGCAGATTACCCTCCACAATGCGGACAGGCATCCTCCAATCCATGGAGGGTGTGAAGAGAAGAGAAAGGTGGAGAAAAGCTGGGTTTTGTTTCCCTCCGTCTGACTGCTTGAGTTGGGACATCAATTTTCTCATGTCCTTCATGCTTCGAGTTCTCAGGCCTGGGTATGTGGGCTGGAATCTACACCATCTATCCTCTGGTTCCCAGGGCTTGAAACCACACACCTGGCTTTCCTGGGTCTTCAGCTTGCAGATGGCAGATGCTGAAAATTCTCAGCCACCATAATCGTGTGAGCCAATACCTAAGTTAAATCTTCCTGTCTTATTCCTCATCTCTTGTCTTATTGTTCGGTCATTCTGTCATCCTATTCATTCACCTTTCTATCCATCCACCATTCTGTCCATTGACTCCATCGTCTCTCCACCCCTCCACCCCATTGGATGGAGTTTGGGTGTGTTGTCTCCTCCAAAACTCACATGGAAATCTGATCCCCAATGTGGCAGTGCCGGAAGCTGTTTGAGTCATGGGGGTGGATCCCTCCTGAATGGAATAATATTCTCCCTGGGGGAGGGGGGATTAATGAGTGAGTTCTTGCTCTATTAGTTCTTGTGAGGGCTGGTTGTTTTAAAAAGACCCTGGCACCTGCTCTTCCTCTCTCTTGCTTCCTCTCGCCATGTGATCTGCTTGTACCCGCCGGCTGCCTGCCACTTTCCACCATAAGTAGAAGCAGCCTGAGGCCCATGTCAGATGCAGCTGTCCCAGAATCATAAGTCAAATAAACCTCTGTTCCTTATAAATTACCCAGTTTCAGGTATTCTTTTATAGCAACACAAATGTACTAATACACCATTGAAAACTCCAGTTCAGTTTTCCTACAGAATGACTTTCCCTTCTACATGTGTCAGGTAATTTCCTTGTGGTGCTGTTTAGTTTGGCCATTCACTTTTAAGTTTCTACTGCCTCCTTTAGAAATGTCAATAGTTAAACGTACAAAAGGTCTTATCTCGAAGACGCATCTGTGCATTCTGCATAATGTATGAAGAAGTAGGCCAGGCATGAGATTTGCCTTTTGAAAACTCTTCTGAGGGTTTTTCCTGATGGCAGCATCTGACAAGTCAAGGTCTCTGTGTTGTCCTCTGATTATATGAAGACTGATTGGCTGCAAATGTAATGAAGAGCAATGCCACCTGTCTATTGACCCTGTAATTTCTCCTTTCATTTAATTACTGAAATTCATTTATCAATCTGTTTGCCTTTTATGGGCTTCTATAATTATTAGAAGCCTCGAAGGGTAAATGGTGTGGCGTCCAAATCACATTAGCTGGCTACCAAGGGAAACACTAATTTCTTCACGATCCCTATTAGTTTGATCAATCATTCCACTCAACTTTTTTCTTTATGTTTTTATTTTAATTTATTAATATACAATGTAGATGATTTTTGTGTCCCTTTACCAATTCCTAATCATTCCACCCAACATTATCTTCCACTAGGGAATTGCCAGATTGTTTTCCAAAATGACTGCACCATTTTACGTTCCCACCAGTAGGGTTTGAGGGTTTCATTTTCTCAACATCTTCCCCAATGGTTGTTATTTTGTGCCTTTTAAAAAAAATTTTGTTTTAGATGCTTCACTCACATGTACCCCATAAAACTTTTCATTTTAAAAACCAAATTGGAGGCTCTATTTTTCATCACATAAAGATTATTTGATTGATAGAAGGATGTTCTACCAGAGAATTCTTTTCAATATGATTCTTCCTGTACTTTAAAAACTTTTTTATTAGCATATTCATTATTACAAATTGTAATTATTCTATATGTTTAAAAGTGGTACTTTATACACTTAAAGTAAATTTCAAAAATGATTGCCTTAGGTTTAAGCTAGACTTTTAACTGTTAATATTTTGGGTTTACTGATTTACAGCAATGGAAATAATTCCAGCAATAACTAACCTTTTGCAGCTGAGAACATGCATCCAGCAGGATCTCTGGCAACCCCAAAACTTTTGGTCTCTCCTGTTCCAATGATGCTCACAGAGGGCTGCATTAGTGCCCCAAACACCTGCTCAAGTTTCCCCACTCCAACTGCCAGCCCTCTACTGTGCCCATGATTTTTGTGTGTGTGTGTGTGGTATAAAAAAATTATTATTTAATGCTACTTCTTCGTGAAAGGGAAATACAACTCAAAAAGAGCTAGGGAAAAACCAAAGACAGTATTGATGGAACACAAAAACTATTTGAATATTGCCATTAAGAACAAAACAAAGAAAAACCTACTAATATTAGCTAGTGGTTAACAGTGAACTGTTTATTAAATTTTCCCTCATCTATCATTGGTGATACATGTACAATACACACACACACATGTTTGAAAGTTGTCTGTGTGTATGTGTGTGTATGCACTTGTGTGTGAGTATGTGTTTGTATATGCACTATATTTTATATTCTGAATATTGGGGGCAATGGTTAAATACAATAAAAATACACATTTAGGAGAAAAAGCACCATAAACTTGCCACATCCCACTAAAACCAGCTGGTGCTGAGATGGAAGCAGGGACTTTTAGAATGTGTTAACTGTAGACATGTGAGCGTCTGTGTGAGCAATACGCTTCCCCATGGGTACGAACAGCCTGTTTCTGTTCAGCATGACAGTTCTGTCCTCTTCTTTCAGTATCATTATACAGACTACTCTTTGGCACCTGCTCTGGGACAGGCATCTGACTGCCCACTGAGGAAAGAGTAAGAATAACACAACCTTTTTTCTCAAACTGGTATGGTCTGTGAAAAGGCAGACTCATCCTCTGACCCTTTTGCTCGAGGTGAGATACACTGTAATTCTTCTCAAATAACACACCTTCTTATGAGATGACATGCTCAAAGTCAATCAGATTCACAGAGAAGAGCCAAACCCAGACTGCAGTCAGTGACATCCTCCTGGGAGACAGATGGCTCAGAGGACCTAGCAGCAGTGAGGTTTAGCAGGAGTCACCTGGGAGAGGAAAGTCACAGGTGACATCCAAATAGAATAGAGCTGTTTGAGGTGTGGGGAGAAGCTTGCATCTGGAAGTGGCAGGAAACGCTCAAGGCCTGATGACCAGTTTAGTTGGATTGGGTACATTGGATACCTCACTTTCACGTCTGCCTTCTTGTGAGCCATTCTCTGCCCAGCAGACAAACTACCAGACATACTCCCCTGTGCCAAAATCTCTCTTTAACCTGCACATCTCCACCTGGTTGTCTTTTGGCAGGGAAATCTTTTCTAAGCTCCCCTGCCATTCCATCTAAATTTCACTCTCTCTCTTCTTTAAACATCTCATCCTTCTTATTTTCTGTTCTGATCATGATTGTCATGACATATTTACTGGTGTTTATTTGTTTGATGGTTTTCTTACCACAGAACCCCATACACCCCTTTTCTTTGGTTTCTCTACAGTATTTCTACTTTCTGCAGCCATGATTGGCAAATGGTAGACTCCAAAGTAATTGAATGAATAAGTAAAACTAGAGGATGTTCCCAGGACTTAGGAGTTCAAGGTCAGCTTTAACTCATCCGGTGCCTTTTATCTCTTTTGCTCTTGCTGGGTGCTAGTGTTTGAATGTTTATGTCCCCTCTAAAATTCATTTCTTAAGACTTAATCCTCATTATGGTAGTAAGAAGAGGTGGGGCTTTTAAGAAGTAATTAAATCATGAGGGTGGAGCCCTCCTGGATGGGAGAAGGTCTCTTTTTATCCTTCTGCCCTCTTTTATCGATCTTCTGCCATGCAAGGACACGGTGCTCCTCTCCTTGGGAAGATGCAGCATTCCAGGTGCCATCCTGGAATCAGAATCACCAAATCTGCTGGCTTCTTCATATTGTATACTTAGCCTCAAGAAGTGTGAGCTGGTGCATTACTCAGTCTGTGGTATTCTGTAATAGCAGCACAAATGAATGAAGGCACTGTTTCTTCTCTGGGGAATGACCTCCTTCCACACCTATTTAATTATATGATGGTTCAGCTCACCTTCCCTCTTCTGAAAGCTCTCTTCGGATTCCTTTAGTGGAAGTGTGTGCAGAAAAACGTTAACACAGCAGCAAGCCTGGAGCAGTTATCTTCAGAAGGCTCTGCTTGCAAGGTCAGCCTTTGGCTGGTGACTGGGAATTGAGCTTCTAGAAAGTTTCTACGCTGATCTGAAATGTTTCCCGAATGAGTTTCGTAGGGCTGTCCTACACATTCTCACAAACTGGGTGGCTTGAAATGACAGAAATTAATTTTGTCACAGGTCCTGAGCCAGAAGTCTAAAATCAAGGTGTTGGCAGGGCCACGCTCCCTGTGAAGGCTCCAGGGGCGGATCCTTCCTTGTCACTTCTAGTTTCTGGTGGTCACCGGCCATCCTATACGTGGCATTCCTTGACTTGCACCTGCATTATTCTAGTCTCTGCCTCCATCATCCTGTGGCATTTTCCCCTAATTTCGTCTATGAACATGCTATTTCTGTTGGCATGAGCAGGACTGAAGCCGTGTTGGGACCTAAAACCACCTGGTGTGTGTTGGAGGGGTTGGTTAAAAGCACACTTTTTTTTCTCTCCACTCTGTTTTCCCATCCCCTGACTTTCTAATCTTGCATACTAAATAGGAAAACAAGGCTGAGAAGCTAAGCAGTACTTTGCAAAGCTAAGATTTCTTTCCTTGAGACTTGTAGAGTTTTGACAAGTGATCAAGTCCAAATGACTGGATGCGGATCACGGGCACTGGCCAAGTCAGCCAGAGCTCTGCAAAGTGAAACTGTGCAAAACACTTTGCAGAAAAGATGATTCTACTCCAGAGCGAATCAAAGACTTGCAGGGTCTTGAGATAACAGCAAAGGGAGAGCAGAAACCAGACATGGCCTTAGTGAGACCTTATACCAGACTCATAGACATGGACCCCACGTAGCTCATGTACCCTTCTCTCCTGCTTTTTGCTTCCCACATTCCGTTCCCTCAACTCCCTCTTTAAAAACCCCTCAGTAAGTCTGACTCTTGGAGATGGCTTTAGCCTGGCCATTCACCTTGAGGCTTACTGGAGAGATGGGTTAGCCCAACATCTCTCCTCAGGTCACCGGTATTTCTGAATAAAAGCTGACTTTCATTTTCACCAACATTCGACTTTTGATTGGTTTGCTTTTGTCTGGGGGCAGACAGCTGTACCCGTGGAGTTTGATACCAATTTGGGGGAGTCTCAGCCAGGAGGTGAATGTGCCCTGTCACATTTTCAAATAAGGCCACATTCTGAGGTTCCAGAAGGATATGAATTTTGGAGAGATACTATTCAACCCAGTCCATTCCCTAACTAAATTTTGTACTTGTTTTTGTTTTGCTGTGCCTTGACTGTGCAAACAATGTGATTTATGGTGAATACCTGCTTTCCTTCTGGAGCCTGTTTTTTTTTTTTTTTTTTTTTTGGTAGATGGTAAACAGACCTTCATAAAATCTTTGGTTGCTGAGTCTCTGATGGGAAGGAAAGCTTCCCATGTATGACTGTTTTTGCTGCTGTAGGTAGAGTGCACTCCTAGGAACTTGGATTTTTTCAAACTCTACCTATGTCTTTTCCCCTTAATGATTCAGCTGAGAATTCTCGCTGTGTAGCTGTAATAAATCTTAGCTGTGACTACATCTAACAAATTGTTAAATGTAGGTGTGGTCTTGGGCACACCCAAAGCAAACTGAATACAATTATCTTTGGGTTTCCACAACAGCCTGTGTGTACATCTATCATATTTAATATATTGCTTGTTTCCATAGATTTATTTATATATTTGACCACCCCCCATCTAAATATAATATAATATTTTTACAGGCAGGGAGTATTTCTCATTTGTTTCATTACCATCTAGTGCAGAGTGCAATCCTTGGCTCATAGTAGGTCCTCAGTAAATGTATATGGAACAAACGCAGAAGAAAGGGATAGCTAACCATTAAGCTGTTTTCTTTCATGCATTTGATTACTGAGGGAAAAGTTTCCAAGGGCAGATAATTATTCCATTGTCATCAATCAGTAGAGACTATGCCCCTGTACCCCTGCAAATACAATGTTACTCAAGGCTAATCTTTATGTGAGGAAAAACAATGTTTCCAGGAATGTGCTTTAAAATGCCAGGCAGGTTTATCGTAGCTGAGCACTTCCACAGCACCGTCTGGGGAATCCATACCCTGTTATAAATCAGCCTGGCTCTTTGGTATCTGTTTGAGCTGATGTGTCATTGATACTTTTTGGAAGGGAACCAAAAAAGATTATCTTCATCCCGACTTACTTTTCTCCCATGGTAGAATGTGCAACTTTAGTTGGAAATGCCAGATAAGTCAGATATTTTACGGTGAAGCCAGGAACGTACACGTGTTGGCTGACACTGGAGTTCTGCTTTTACAACAGAAAAAAAAAAAAAAAAAGCCTATGAAATTAAAAACGAAACACTTTATCACTGATTCATTCATACGAAATCACAAATGACAATATTTTACATTACTGCTTAACGTTTTCATCATTTCTACTAAAACACTCTTTGTGCAAAATGTTTTTAGACATGACAACTCATATCGTCTAAGGAAAGATTCAGCAAAGTCTACAGATGAGATAAGAGATACATCACCTTTTGAATCTCCAAAGCTCCTGTGTTCACAAATGACATGAGGCTCTTTGGGGTGTTTCATGAGTTCAATTTATGGGAAGATCGCTGTGCCAAGACAACCTATGACCCACTGCAGATTCAATGATTCACTCGGAGGTATCACAGGACTCAGCATATAGTCATACTCATGGCTATGACGTACTAAAGTAAACGGATACCAAGACAAATTAGCAAAGAAAAAAGATCATGAGGAAAAGTCCAGGGATAACCAGGGGCAAGCTTCCAAGAGTCCTCTCCCAGTGGGGTCACACAGGATGTGCTTAATTCTTCCAGGAATGGGCTATAACCACATATTTGAAATGTTGTCTATCGAGGAAACTTCTTAGAGACTCAGTACTCTAAGGGTTTTTATTGGGGCTGGTTACATGGGTACTCGCTGCCTGGCATGTACCAAAATTCCAGCCACCAAGAAAAAAAGCAGTTGCTCATCATAAACCACATTGTTTATACAGCTTGGGTGCAGTGAACAATGCTCCTAAGGGTTGTGGGATCGTCCCAAAGTCCAACTTCCTATATGGAAGCCAAGGGCCAACCAAGCAAGCAGGACTTTCTTAGAATAGAGCCCTAGGCCTCTAGGTCAACTCTTCATTTAAAAGTTGCTCATTTAAAAGTACCACATAAAGGAATATTCAGGTTTGTGACAAGTTTTCAAACAATGTCTGCTGTGCTGTCTCTGTGACATAAGATTATTTTCAGAGAAAATCTCTCATAGGTTTTTAAATACAAAGGACTTTCCCCTGTTGGGTTCACTTACCACTGGATCAAATTCTAATTGCAATACTGATGTAAAAATTCCTTTTTTAAAAATAAAATTATTTATCATAACCATCACCTTTTTAAAGTGTACAATTTGGTGGTTTTTAGTATATTGGCAGCTGTGAAAACGTTGCCACTGTCTAACTGCACAATATTTTTATCACTTCTCATTTTCCTCCCCCACCCCCCCAATTCCTGGAAACCACTAATCTGCTTTTTGTCTCCGTGAATTTGCCTGTTCTGGATATTTTCTGTAAACAGAATAATGTAATACGTGGTCTTTTGTGCCTGGTTTCTTTCATTCATAATGTTTTCAAAGTTTATCCACATTGTAGCATGTTTCAGTACTTTATTCTTTTGAACTGATGGTGTTTTTAAGTAGTGAGTGTAACACTCGATAAAAATGTCATCAGTGGCTAATGGAAAGCCAGCTTCTGACCTTCAGGGTGGATCCTTGCAATAGAGCTATCTTTTTGTGTGTGTAACGCTGAAAAAAACAATAGGATAAGGAACGGGCTGCAGGATGGTTACTTCTTAGTTCCTTGCTGGTGATGTTCCTGGACATTAGAAGCATCAGCGTCCTTTTTGTAAATGACGATATCAGAGAGATAATTTCCTTTTTATTATGGGCCTGGGGAGCCACAGGTTGCCAAAAATCTGTATTCATATAAACACAGTTGAAGTCTTGGCTCCATTCTGGGGGTTGGATTTCCAGTGTTCACAAATCCGGAAGGAAACAGCTCTGCATCAGACTGTGCCTGCAGCGTGTGGCACTAACCACATTCCAGGTACAGTTGCAGACAGCCTTACAGGTTTGGCCGACTTTCAGGTCAGCTCATTTCCACTGCATTTATGGCATTCCTGTCAGCAGACGTGTCTTCTGATGGACAGCCCAGAGAACCTGAGCTGTGTTCCTGTCGTGGCATAGTTGATCACTCCCCACCATGATGACTGTGACTCCCAGGTCTTGACACACCATCAGTCAACATTTACGAAGCTTTCATCGTGGGGGAAAAAAAAAAAAATTACTCTCTTGGATATATAGAAAAAGGACCGACGGAAGTAAGGGAAAGATGTGATACCTGCAATTAAGAAATTTAATTTTAGGACATTTATTTTCTGCTGTTATAGAGAGCTGGTGGCTGGAACAGGAGAGTGCAAAATTCCTATGCAGTTTTATTTAGCTTCTCCACTGTTTAGAAGAAAAACAAGCGTGTGCAGCCAGAAAGTCTAAACATGTTTGCCAAGTAAGTTACCGTAAAAGGACAGAGAGGGAAAGACAGACAGGGACAGAGAGAATTATGTCTCTACTCCTAATATCTCCAAAATGTTAAGAAGCTAGCCGAAAGGTATAGGAACTAGATGAAATTAATTATAACATGCTCTAAACTTTAATTTCACAAAAAGGCCAGCTCACAGCACCATACTTTCCTGTTCAGTGGTGGTTTTGGGGGAGATTAATGGATGAATTATCTAAATTTCCACTCAGCCTATGTTGAAATAAATAGAACTTAATAAATCCCAGTGAAGTTTAGAGTTTTCATGAGTGTTATGCATAATTTGAAATAGAACAGTTCTAAACAACAAAGAGCATCAGATTTTATTTCTTTCGGAGTTAAGGAGCTTATCCCATGGGAACATTTATAGCACTTGCTTCGGGAATATCTGTGAGAGGTGATGTCTTTTTCTAAAATGCATGTATAGAATTATTCTCATAAAGGAGTATATTCTGATTCTTAGAAGCAGGGCCAAGACTTGCCAACTTCAAATTTATGTTTTGCTTATTTTAAGGAGAAGACTTAAGGTCAAAATAAACATCTCTAGAGAGTTTCCGAGCCTTCCAAATGTGATTATTTGAACAGATGCCCCCTCTACTTTTCCAAGCTTCTTTGATCTCAGTTTTTTTTTTTTTTAAGGAGAAAATGTTCGCCATTCAATTAAATTTAAATTTAAAAATTGTAAGATTCTTTGTCTATTTAATTTAACTAAATGATTTTCAGCATCACGGATTTTAAAAATTTAGTATGTTGGAAATAACATATTTAAATATTTAAAGTTTCGATTTTTTTAAAAGTATAATCCACATACCATAAAATTTTATTTCTTCAAAGTGTACAGGTCAGTGGCTTTCCATGTGTTCAGAGTTGTGCAAACATCACCACTACCGAATTTCAGAATATTTTTATCACCCCATGCTATGGGTTAAATGTGGCCCATTTTTTTTTTTTTTATTTAAAGAAAATTGCTGAGACATATTGATTGTACATATTTGTGGGGTACGGTGTTATATTTCGATACATGGATACAATGTGTGATGATCTAATTAGGGTAATTGGCATATCCATCTTTATAAAAATGTAGCATTTCTTTGTGATGAGAACATTTGATTACCTCTCTTCTAATCTTGTGGTAACATGCAGTAAAACATTTTAAATTACATTTTCCTTGGGCAACTGTACAGGAATAGAACTTATTTTTTTCTGTCCAGCTGTAATTTTGTGTCATTAACAATCTTCTCAGTATCCCTCTGCCCCGCTACCCTTTCCTGCTTCTAGTGGTTCTTCTCCCACCTTTTAACAGTTCAACTTACTATTATTATTTATTTGGTTGTTTTGTTTTGCTTTCTTTTGTAGCTCCCACATATGAGTGGGGACATGTGGTATTTCTTTTTCTATGCCTTGCTTATTTCATGTAAGATAATGTTCTCCAGTCTCACCCATGTTGCCGTGGCAGAATTTCATCCTTTTTTTTTTTTTATGGCTGTGTAGTATTCCATTGTGTATATATCTACATTTTCCTTATCCAATTATCCATCGATGGACATTGATATTGGTTCTATATCTTGGCTATGGTAAATAGAGCTGTAATAAACATGGGCATGCAAATATCCCTTCAATATGATGATTTCCAATCTTTTGGGTATATACCCAGCATTGGGTTTGCTGAATTGCATGGCAGTTCTATCTATAGTTGTTTGTTATAGAAACCTGTGTACTATTTTCCATAATGGCTATACTAATTTACACTCCCACCAACAGTGTAGAAGGTTCCCCTTTTTCCATATCCTTGCCAGCATTTGTGATTCTCTGTCTCTTTATTATTATTATTTGTATGTATACATGTTCATGAGGTAAAGAGTTGATTGTCAGTATTCGTGTACAGCATGTGATGACCAAAATCAATATTATTAGCATGTTCACCATTACAAATCATAATTGCTGTTTGTGTCCTTTACCTGAGTATTTCCTATCCTCCCACCTCCTCCCCCAAATTTGATCCCCATTGTAACACTGTTAACAGAGTGGAGAATCTTATTATGGTATTTGAAAGGTGAGGCTTTTAAGAGGTGATTGGATTACAAGGACTGTGCCCTTGTGAGTGGATTGATCCATTCATGGAGTAATGGGCATGGTTCTTATGGCTTTATAAAGAGAGCAAGTGAGCAGGCTAACTCTTTTGCTCAGACCATTCTCACCATGTGACAACCTGGTGACCATAGACCCTATAGAGAGTTCCCCCAGAAGACTCTCACCACATGTACTCCCTGGACCTTGGACTTCTCAGCCTCAAAAACGATAAGAAATAAATCTCACTTCTTTGTACATTACCCAGTTTCAGGTGTTCTGTTATGGGCAACAGAAACAAACTAATACACCCCCCAAAAAGCTCCCATATCCATTAAGTAATCATTACCCATTTTCTCTCCCCCCAGTCCCTGGCAGCTGCCATTCTGTTTTCTGTCTCAGTCTGTTTTCTGTCGTGATCGTCTCTCAGCTACTCTAATAGCAAGTGACTAAAGCGAAACAGTTCAAAGAAGACTTCATCAAAGACTGGTGTCTTGCTCAGAGCTGTGTCGTAATTGTCAGCAGGTGTTTTTGCTGTAAGGGAGTCCAGTTGATGGTCAGCTCATTTCCTTAGCCTTCCATTCATCCAACAACAAGAACAAAATCCCAATTCCCCAAACTTAATTAGAGCTTAAAAGCAATTAAACCCCTTTGTTCATAGAAATTTTTATTTTTTTCTTCTGGACCTCAGGGATTATGGCTTGCTTTAAGACTGTGGTCAGCTGCATACAAGCAAAATACAGGGTTGAAGAAAGTGACAGATGGTAATTTAAAGCTTTATTCACTGCTGTAAAAATCTCAGCTTTCCAATTTGGAGCTCTAGGGTCCAGATACAGTGTTAGGCAGGGGCTGTAAATTGTGCTTTGGAAATTTAACAGGGGTCTTAACAGACCAGGCACCAACAAAGACATAAACACGTCTAGTCGCTCTGTAAATTGTACAAAATGCATTATTTACACCACACACAAAAAATATGTGTGGTAGTGGATGGATTAATGAGCTTGAGTTAGCTCTTCCACATGTTATACACCATAAATAAGCAAAATTTTTAACCACCAGTTAAAAACAAATGCTAAAAATGTTAAAAATCTATTTGTTTTAAATTACTCACTTTTTATCACCCTATGTGTGAATCTACAAACCGTACCAGCCACAGTGATGCTGTAATTCTACAGACTAAGACCAAGATTGTGCTTTTGAAGATGTGAAAAAATTCATCAAAAAATGAGTCCCCTTAGAGTGCCTTGTTATGAGATTGTATTTGAAATGTGGTTCAAAAACACTTACCAAATACCAATACATATGTATAATAATGGTTCACATTAGGATTTCAAAGACCAGTAAAATATATGGAAGACTATCCATCTATTGTTACCATAATTTCATTAAAAAGAGAGGCTCAATTTATCAAGTACAGGTAGAGAGACATGGGTGTCAATAGCCTTGGAGTGGATCTTGAAAAGCCGTGTGTCACTGAAAGTAAAGTATTAATACATTATTCATATTAATAAATTAATACTCATGAACTCTCACAACACATTTTTATACATAAATTAATAATTCTAGTTTCAAGATGGCGGCAGCTGCGGCGGCTGGCATGGAGTAGCTGAGGTGGAAAAGGTGGCCACTGGGCCTCAGGCAGCCGGGAAACTTGTGGACCTTCCTCTGGCCATCTCTTAAGGGAGGACTGCTGCTGCTGGCCGGTCGTGGGGAGTGACCGCCACTTTGCCCCCCGGCAGGAGAGGCTGCCTCATTTACAGGCAACAGCTTTGAAGTGTGGAGCAGGAAAAGAACTGATTCTTAGCTGCAAAAGCGAGTCTTGAAACAGGGAACACGGCGCCAGGGCTGCTGTGGATGCAGCCAGGATCCCGGAGGCTGGGGCCGCACTGAAGGCGGCCAGCTGCCCTATTCAGGATTCGAGGTTTCAGGCCGGCATTAAAGAAGATTCCTGGGAGCGCCCAAGCGGCGCCGCGACTGAACAGCCCGAGGCGGCAGCGCCGAGAACACGGAAGGCAACAAACCAGAGACAGAGCGAGCGCCCGACCTGGCACAGCACTGTGAGTGATCCCTGGCACAGCTCTGTTCGGGGGGTGGATGCCCACGCGGCTCTCGCCTGCACCACCAGGCCACTCACTGCCCCGGTACTGCCTCCATTTTCCCAGGTGCGGGCAGCTCCGCCCTGCTCGGCCATCACTGAGCCCATTTGCTTGGCCTGGCGCGGGGCTTTCCGGACCCCGCGGGCCGGCCTCCTCTCCCACTCCCTCCACGGTTCTCTGGCGGGGCTGGGGGTGTGGGGCATCCCGACCAGTGTTGGGAGGGCTAGGAAGTACGGGCGGGCCGACTGTCACTCCACAACACCCTGGACTCCGACCCCGGTAAACTTCCTGTTACTGGGAGGCAGATACCATCTCTGCGACCACCAGTTTGGAAAAAAGCCTAACGAATTTCTGGTTGGGAATAGTGTGGTAGGAGAGTTCCCAGGTCCGCTTGAACCTGCCGGAGAGCAGGCTGCAGGCGGGCACTAGACTCGGTTTATACCGGGGGGATACAAAGGTGAACAAGTCCCGAGAAAGATCTACACAGTGCTACAAAGGCACCCAGAGAGACCGGTCGTCTGTGCCTAGCAGAAACCTGGTAGACTTCCTGGGCGAGGCAGTGCTGAGCAGGGTCTTGAAGGCCCAGCTGATAGACAGGGGTGCAGAAGACACACCCCAGCCCAGCACAGTGTGCACAGAGGGGAGAGACGTGCGGCCAGGGAGGCGGAGACTCAACAGAAACCACACACCCGGTGGGGTCGCCACTGCATGATCTAACAGCCTGGGCCAGAGCACACGGAACGGGGAGAAGTCCGGTACAGAAATTGAAAGCTCAACAGAGATCACACACCCTGTGGTATGTGATCCACCAGCCCAGCAGAGTACAAGCTGACCAGAAAGGTGGATCCCCGGAGAAGCCCAAGACCCGAGGCAACCACACACACAAGACACTAGAGACCAACTGAGCAGTCACGGCGGGAGCCATACCAAATTGGCAACCACAGCAACATCCTAGTTAGTCATTAGTCTCAAACCGGTGGAATGTGAAACCCCCTGCCACAATGAATAAACACCAAAAAAAAAGACACCAGAAATACAAAAAATCAAGAAAGTACACCACCAAAAGATAATAAATCTCATACTCTAGATCCTATAGAACAAGAAGCCCTTGAAATAACTGACAAGGAATTTCGAGTGATAATTCTAAGGAAACTGAATGAGATACAAGAAAACTCAGCTAGAAATCATGATGAAATGAGGAAAAGTATACAGGATCTGAAAGAGGAAATATACAAGGAAATCAATGTCCTGAAAAAAAATGTAGCAGAACTTGCTGAACTGAAGAAGTTATTCAGCGAAATAAAAAACACAACGGAGAGTTTAACCAGCAGGCTTGTCGAAGTTGAAGAGAGAACCTCTGAACTTGAAGATGGGCTGTTTGAAATAACACAAGCAGACAAAAAGAAAGAAAAAAGAATTAAGGACATGGAAGAAAATCTGAGAGAGATATCAGACAACCTCAAGCGCTCAAATATCCGAGTCATGGGTATTCCAGAAGGGGAGGAAAATGGAGATTCCATTGAAAACATATTCAACAAAATAGTGGCAGAAAACTTCCCAGGTATAGGAAAAATCACAGATCTTCAGATCCAGGAAGCTCAACGATCTCCAAACGTATTCAACCCAAAAAGGCCTTCTCCAAGACATGTCATAGTCAAATTGGCAAAACTCAGAGACAAAGAGAGAATCTTAAAAGCTGCAAGAGAGAAGCGTCAAATCACCTATAAGGGAGCCCCAATCAGGTTAACATCAGACTTCTCATCACAAACCCTAAAAGCTAGAAAGGAATGGGATGATATTTTCAAAATACTAAAAGACAAAGATTGCCAGCCAAGAATACTCTACCCTGCAAGGCTATCCTTCCGAAATGAGGGGCAAATAGTATATTTCTCAGACAAACAAAAACTGCGGGAGTTCACTACCACAAGACCACCCTTACAAGAAATCCTCAAGGGAGTACTGGGTTTGGTTCCTGAAAAATAACTACCACTGCCATAAAAACCTAAGAAAAATCTAAACCCGCTAGTACAATAAAAATGGCATTCATGAAGAGAAAACAAGCTAACAAAAACACTATCTACAACCTAAGGAACCAACAAACAAAGAAACCAAACAGTAAATCAGAAAGCAAGGAACAAAAGACACCTAAGACAACCAAACAACCAATAAAATGCTAGGAATAAATCAACACCTTTCAATAACAACTCTTAATGTTAAAGGCTTAAATTCCCCAATTAAAAGACACAGACTGGCTGACTGGATCAAAAAGCAGGACCCAACTATATGCTGCCTACAAGAGACCCACCTCACCCATAAAGATTCACACAGACTAAGAGTGAAAGGATGGAAAAAGATTTACCATGCAAACAGAAAAGAAAAACGAGCTGGAGTGGCTATTCTTATATCTGACAAAATAGACTTTAAACTAAAAACCATAAAAAGAGACAATGAGGGACACTACTTAATGATAAAAGGACTGATCCATCAAGAAGACATAACAATCATAAATATGTACGCACCCAATGTTGGAGCAGCCAGATTTATAAAACAAACTCTATTAGACCTAAAGAAGGAAATAGACACTAATACCATAATAGCAGGGGACCTGAACACTCCACTGTCAATATTAGACAGATCATCTAGGCAAAGAATCAGTAGAGAAACACAAGATCTAAACAAGACTCTAGACCAATTGGAATTGGCAGATATCTACAGAACATTCCACCCAACAACCTCAGAATATTCATTCTTCTCATCAGCACATGGATCATTCTCCAGGATAGATCACATATTAGGTCACAAATCAAGTCTCAATAAATTCAAAAAAATTGGAATTATCCCATGTATCTTCTCAGACCACAATGGATTAAAACTAGAAATTAATAACAAACAAAACTCTGGAAACTATACAAACACATGGAAATTAAACAGCATTCTACTTAATGACATATGGGTCCAAGAAGAAATCAAGCAGGAAATCAAAAAGTTTATTGAAACTAATGAAAACAATGATACATCATACCAAAACCTGTGGGATACTGCAAAAGCAGTATTGAGGGGAAAATTTATTGCATTAAATGCTCACTTCAGAAGAATGGAAAGATGGCAAGTGAACAACCTAACACTTCACCTTAAAGAACTAGAAAAACAAGAACAATCCAATCCTAAAGTTAGCAGACGGAAAGAAATCATTAAGATCAGAGCAGAACTGAATGAAATTGAAAACCAAAAAACAATTCAAAAGATCAACGAATCAAAAAGTTGGTTTTTTGAAAAGATAAATAAAATTGACAAACCATTAGCATGGCTAACAAAAAAAAGAAGAGAGAAGACTCAAATAACAAAAATTAGAAATGAAAAAGGCGATATTACAACTGATTCATCTGAAATACAAGGAATCATTCGAGACTACTACAAACAACTATACGCCAACAAATTTGAAAATCTGGAGGAAATGGATAAATTTCTGGACACACACAAGCTCCCAAAACTGAACCGTGAAGACGTAGAAAATTTGAACAGACCAATAACAATAAAGGAGATTGAAGCTGTTATCAGAAGGCTCCCAACAAAGAAAAGCCCAGGACCAGATGGATTCACAGCAGAATTTTACCAAACATTCAAAGAGGAATTGACACCGGTTCTTTACAAACTATTCCAAAAGATTGAAACAGACGCAAATCTCCCAAACTCATTCTATGAAGCAAACATCATCCTGATACCAAAACCAGGTAAAGATATAACCAAAAAAGAAAACTACAGGCCGATATCCTTGATGAATATAGATGCAAAAATCCTCACTAAAATACTAGCAAACAGGATACAGCAACACATACGAAAAATTATTCATCACGATCAAGTGGGATTCATCCCAGGGATGCAAGGTTGCTTCAACATACGCAAATCAATAAATGTGATACACCATATTAATAAACTCAAACACAAGGACCATATGATCATCTCTATAGATGCTGAAAAAGCATTTGATAAAGTTCAGCACTCATTCATGACAAAGACCCTCTATAAGTTAGGTATAGAGGGAAAGTATCTCAACATAATTAAAGCCATATATGACAAACCCACTGCCAATATCATCCTGAATGGGGAAAAGCTGAAAGCTTTTCCTTTAAGAACAGGCAGTAGACAAGGATGCCCACTCTCACCACTCCTATTCAACATAGTGTTGGAAGTACTAGCCAGAGCAATCAGAGAAGAGAAGGAAATAAAGGGCATCCAGATTGGAAAAGATGAAGTCAAACTGTCCCTGTTTGCAGATGACATGATCCTATATATCGAACAGCCTAAAACCTCTACAAAAAAACTCTTGGAATTGATCAATGATTTCAGCACAGTAGCAGGATACAAAATCAACACACAAAAATCAGTAGCATTTCTTTTCTCCAATAGTGAACACGCAGAAGGAGAAATCAAGAAAGCCTGCCCATTTACAATAGCCACCAAAAAAATAAAATACTTAGGAATTGAGTTAACCAAGGAGGTGAAAAATCTCTATAATGAGAACTACAAACCACTGCTGAGAGAAATTAGAGAGGATACAAGAAGATGGAAAGATATTCCATGCTCTTGGATTGGAAGAATCAACATAGTGAAAATGTCCATACTACCCAAAGTGATATACAAATTCAATGCAATCCCCATCAAAATTCCAAAGACATTTTTCTCAGAAATGGAAAAAACTATTCAGACATTTATATGGAACAATAAAAGACCACGAATAGCCAAAGCAATTCTGAGCAAAAAAATTAAAGCTGGAGGCATAACACTACCTGACTTTAAGCTATACTACAAAGCTATAATAACCAAAACAGTATGGTACTGGCATAAAAACAGACACACTGACCAATGGAATAGAATAGAGAATCCAGAAATCAACCCACACACTTACTGCCATCTGATCTTTGACAAAGGCACCAAGCCTATTCACTGGGGAAGGGACTGCCTCTTCAGCAAGTGGTGCTGGGATAACTGGATATCGATATGCAGGAGAATGAAACTAGATCCATACCTCTCACCGTATACTAAAATCAACTCAAAATGGATTAAGGATTTAAATATACACCCTGAGACAATAAAACTTCTTAAAGAAAACATAGGAGAAACACTTCAGGAAATAGGACTGGGCACAGACTTCATGAATACGACCCCAAAAGCACGGGCAACCAAAGGAAAAATAAACAAATGGGATTATATCAAACTAAAAAGCTTCTGCACAGCAAAAGAAACAATTAAAAGAGTTGAAAGACAACCAACAGAGTGGGAGAAAATATTTGCAAAATATACATCTGACAAAGGATTAATATCCAGAATATATAAGGAACTCAAACAACTTTACAAGAAGAAAACAAGCCACCCAATTAAAAGATGGGCAAAAGAGCTAAGTAGGCATTTCTCTAAGGAAGATATCCAAATGGCCAACAGACATATGAAAAAATGCTCAACATCACTCAGCATCCGGGAAATGCAAATCAAAACCACATTGAGATACCATCTAACCCCAGTTAGGATGGCTAAAATCCAAAAGACTATGAACGATAAATGCTGGCGAGGCTGTGGAGAAAAAGGAACTCTTATACATTGTTGGTGGGACTGCAAAATGGTGCAGCCTCTATGGAAAATGGTATGGAGGTTCCTTAAACAATTGCAAATAGTTCTACCATACGACCCAGCCATCCCACTGTTGGGAATATACCCAGAGGAATGGAAGTCATCAAGTCAAAGGTATACCTGTTCCCCAATGTTCATCGCAGCACTCTTTACAATAGCCAAGAGTTGGAACCAGCCCAAATGCCCATCATCAGATGAGTGGATACGGAAAATGTGGTACATCTACACAATGGAATACTACTCAGCTATAAAAACGAATGAAATACTGCCATTTGCAACAACATGGATGGACCTTGAGAGAATTATATTAAGTGAAACAAGTCAGGCACAGAAAGAGAAATACCACATGTTCTCACTTATTGGAGGGAGCTAAAAATTAATATATAAATTCACACACACACATACACACACACACACACAAACCGGGGGCGGGGGGGGAGAAGATATAACAACCACGATTATTTGAAGTTGATACGACAAGCAAACAGAAAGGACATTGTTGGGGGGGAGGGGGGAGGGAGAAGGGAGGGAGGTTTTGGTGACGGGGAGCAATAATCAGCCACAATGTATATCGACAAAATAAAATTTTAAAAAAATGTTAAAAAATAAAATAAAATAAAATAAAATGGGGACACACACACACACACAAAAAAGTGGAATTCTGTGGTAGGTGCATACATCTCAGTAAAATAAAATTATCCATACAACATACCCAATTTGCCTCTTTTCTATCAAAGTACCTCCTCTCATATCTTGTGTGAAAGAATCCAAAATGGTAGAGGTACTTGTTTTATGACCCAAACTGTTATTTTTATCCACCAGGCAATTTTTCCTCCCATAATGCATTGAATATGGCTTGTCGGCCTCAAAACCCATGTTGCAACTTAATCCCCAGTGTGGCAGTATGAAGAGATAGGGCCTTTAATAGGTGATTGAATCATGTTAATCCATCAATGGATTAATGGGTTAAGGAATTAATGAGTTATCATTGGAGTGGAACTGGCGGTTTTATAAGAGGAAGGGACACCTGAGAAAGCACACTCAGTCCCCTTGCTACGTGACGCCCTGTGCCACATCAGGAATTTTCAGAGCCCTCACCAGAAAGAAGGTCTCACCAATTCAGCCCCCTCAACCCTGCACTTCCCAGCCTCCAGAATGGTAAGAAATAAATTTTGTTTCCCTGTAAATTACCCAGTCTCAGGTATTCTTTTATAAGCAACAGAAAACAGACTGAGATAGGCATCATATTCTTTTTCTTATCAATCATAAGCCACATGCCCAAGTTTAAGAATCACATATTGTTCTTTTATCTTCTAGAGGGCTCATTTTTGTTGCAACTCAGTAGGAAAATGTGTGGATTATAAATCTCTTGCAATGTGGCTTGTGGAGCAAATCAGATCTGAAAAACCAATGTATGGTCTCCCCTCTACATAAACAAGCCTTTATCAGCCAAGATGGAAAAATACCAGTATTTTGATTATGTTAATGTTATTTTAGACTGTTAAAAGAATAACTTTAGACAAACTAAATTTGGCAGTTTATTTGAGCAAAAAATGATTCATGTATCAGGCAGCATGTAGGAATAGAAGAAGTTCAGAGAGTTCCACCCAGCAGGGTGAACAGAGAGCTTTTCTATACCAAACAGAGAAGCAAAGTAGAAAAATCACCTATGAGCTACAGCTATGTACCTGCCTTCTTTGGGTAGGATCTGAGGAGGTATTTCCCCAATTTGAGAATGATCTGAGAATGGCTGCCCGTGTTTGACTGAAGCTTAGCTGCCTGTGATTGGCTGAAACAACAGCTATTTGTTATGAAAAATATATATAGTACTAAAGTTGGATTTTGGTGTGTTTATGTACTAAGTTAGGTTGCAGTTTGCTACTTAAGAACTCAAAGTACAAAGTCAGCCTCAGGCTAATGGCCTCCTGCTTATTTAATTTAACAGGACTTACAATCTGCCATGGGAGTGGGGAGTCGGAATGGTATGTTTATAAAACAAATTTGCGTGAATCTTTCAAGAGCTGTGGTTCTCTCCAGCACCAAAGAGTAATTCATACCAACTTGTAATCCATCTTTGGTTTTTTTTTTTGTTGTTGTTTGTTTGTTTGTTTGTTTGTTTGTTTTAATAAAGTCTCACCCAGAAAGTAGGAAAGTTTTCAGATACTATTAAAACAGCACTGGAATTCCTGTTAATTGCTTATCCAGAGATTGCCAGTGAATTGTGTAGATGTTATAGAATCGAGCAGTTAGGGTTATTTTGAATATACTACCTAGTTCTTTTTAAGTGTTTGCCTCTTTTTGTTTAATGTGTGTGTTAGTCCCAATAATTGACTCTTTTAGAAGCTTTTCTCATTGTGTAGAAATTACCTGTGCAAATTTAAGAGGAAAAAATATATAAATTTGAAATATAACATTGTTAGTGTTCTCCCAGAATTTGAGTAAGATTGACTTGCAAAAAAATCATAAACCTCTATCTAAAATGACACAAAACAACTAGATAGGAAAAATACGCTCTTGAGCTAGGCATCTGTAATTAATAATAATTTAATGCATGTTATCAAATGGCTAGAAGAGAGGAAACCAAAAGTTCTCATCACAAAGAAATGATTAAGTTTTGCAATGATGAATATGCTAATTGCCCTGATTTGATCATCACACAATGTATACATGTATTGAAATGCAACTCTTTACCCCGCAGTATGTGTAATTAATTAATATGTTTGAATAATAAATAAATACATTTTCTTGTAAAATTTCTAAATCAGGTCTACCCGAACATGATTGAGAAAATGAGCAGTTAATAAAAAAATCACTTTATAACGTATTAATGTTAATGGAATTTGAAATGAAATTCCATTAAAGTTAATGAAACAGTTTAATTAAAATTAATTAAAAAATGAAAACAAAGAAAAGCCATTGGGAAGACCTAGAAAAATCACTGAATGATATCTCTGAAGTTTTACTTTACATAGAAAGGAGACTGATTTTGGAAACATGTTGAAGACAAGTTGCATGAGATAATTTAAGAATAATATTCAATACATTTTGGTATGAGTAATTGCTCACAGAATAAGTGCACTTGTGATTTAAACCTTCATTTTCTCATAATGTAAAATTTTACTGCTTTCCCCACACTATGTCAGCTTGAGTTACAACATAGTAGGTTGGAGAAAGATTAACTATTGAAAAATGCATGCACACAATTATGCAAATCCTGTCTTTCTTTTCCTGTTCTTTGTCTCATTTAATTGTGCTCTTCTATACATACGGCACTAATATTTCTAGAGTTGGTAAAAAGGGAGATATAAATGAATAAAGCCCATATCAAAGTCACAAGTTGGATAAACAAAATCATTAAATAGAACAATACACAGATTATGAATAGGAGGAAAGTCCCATAAGTGGATAAGACACTGGAGAGAGAGAAAATATTTTAAGACTTTGTCCCTTTCAGTGGTAAACATTACGGATGTTCAAAATAGAAAAGCGATGACTTTGGCGAGGTTTGAAGGCAATTCGCTTACAAAAAATAACTTTTTTTTAAAATTTAAATTTCCCTCCACTCTTATCCTTTGTTTTCTCCTGACTTAATGCACAGATGTCTTTTTTTCATTTTTCTTGAAAATTTGAAGATGGGGCGCTTGCTAAACATCGTGAGCAAATGTCATGACTTCTGGGTTAGAGATTCTTATTTTCTAAATTGTATGTAAAAACATGATTATATACTAGGTGTTGCTAGTGCTATTTTTCTCTCTCCTTTTTTTTTTTTTTTTTTTTTTTTTTTTTTTTTTTGCCTTCTTAGCTTCTGGTGGTTACTGACTATCCTTGGCGTTCTTGAACTTGCAGCTGAATAATTTTGATTTCTGCCTCAATTGTTCCATAGACTTCTTTACTTTCTGTATCTCTATGCTTTCTTTCCTTTTTTATAAGGACACCAGTCATTGGATTTAGGGCCAACCCTAATCAAGTAAGTCCAGATTCTAAACCCCGGCTTGATCAATGCCTGACTCTGGGGAAGTTCCTCATCCAATCTTTAACCTTTTCCTCTATCAATGTGGTGGAACCAACAGTCCCTATTTCAACAGATTCCTACAAGGATGAGCTGACTTCATGTAAAATATGGTTATTGGAAACCCTTACTCAGATCCTATTTAAGGATCTAAAGACCACCTGAGAGTCAACATGGGTTGAACAGATCATATCTGTTCTCTCTCTCACTCTAAAACAAAATTTTCAAATATTTCCAAAGGAATAACAAATGCTGGAGAGGCTGTGGAGAGAGGAGAACCCTCCCACGCTGTTGGTAGGACTGTAAATTAGTACAGCTATTATGGAAAACAGTATGGAGCTTCCTCAAACAACTACAGATAGAACTGCCATAGTATCCAGCAGTCCCACTGCTGAGTATATACCCAAAGGAATGGAAATCATCATGTCGAAGGGACACCTGCATCCCCATGGGCATCACAGCTCTATTTACAATAGCCAAGGTGTGGAGCCAACCCAAATGTCCATCAAGGGATGACAGATAAGGAAAATGTCGTATATATACACAATGGAATACTACTTAGCAATAAAAAAGAATGAAATTCTGCCATTTGCAGCAACATAGATGAGCTTGGAGAAAATTCTAAGGGAAATAAGACAGACACAGAGGGACAAAAACCACATGTGCTCACTCATAAGTGGGAGCTAAGAGAGAAAAAAATCACAGTTTTCTAAAGAATTAGCTTACTTGTCAAATTATAAAGAGAGTAGATAGTCACATGCAGGTTAGTACTTGCACTAAGATAGGAATATTGAATTCACATGCCATCGTTAAACCATCCATCTCTAATAACGTAAAGGGACAGATCTGGGTCGTAAACACCCACCATCTTTTCTTGCACCAGGAATAGATTGAAAAGAGCCATAACAACTCTTCCATGAAGGATTTTTCTCGCTGGTCCCATGGAGGTTGGCTGTGGGATCCTACCCTATCCCTTCACAGTCTCCTTCTCTCCACATGAAGTCGGCTTTCTTGAGAGTCTAGGTCTGTTCAGGTATTTCTAGGGTGACCAACTCATCCCGGTTTGCTTGGGAATTTTCTGGTCTTTCAAAATCCTGCATGCTGGGAACTTTTTTTAGTCAAAGGCAAATCAGGACCAATGGTCAACATAGGGCTGGACAGACTCTACCTGTGCCAGAAAGGTTAACACAGTGTGGGTGGTGTCTGAGTGCTGTGCATTGCCTCGGACAAGAGAAAAAAGCTACAGTGAAAGTCTCTTGACTGATATTCACTCTGTGTGTGGTGTCCTGAAAGAAGGGACTCACCTCTTATTTGAACGTGTAGTATAGTACTTACCTACCTACTTAGCTACTTAGGTAGCTAGTAGCTACCTACTTATCTACTTATCTATTTACCTACCTACCAACATACCTACTGACTTATCTACCTATCTACCTACCTACCTATCTACCTACTTACCGATGTATGCACATAACTATCCACATAGCTAACTACCTACTTATGTATCTACTTTACCTATCTACCTGTCTACTGCCAAAGTATGACCTAAGTACCTATTTATATACTTTCTAACCACCTACATATATATTTACCTACCATGCACCCACCTACCTGTCTACTATTTACTAAGTACCATCTAAACACCTGCCTACCTACCATGCACCTACCTACCTGTATACCTACCCATGAGAAACCCGAATCCCAAGAAGAAAGTCAGTTTTGGAAGACAGGTCTCAGTACCTGTTATTATATTGGTCAGGTTCAGACTCTTCTTTTACCATTAACCATCCTTACTCATGTTTTAAAATTACCAAAAATGTTAAAAAATGGCAACACTCACATTTTAACACTACTGAAATGCAAATGTGTAATGTCTAGGATTTAATTGTGCTGCATTAATTATTCAAGCAATTAGAAAAAGGCTAATAAGGTTTTCTAAAAGATGACATCAAACGCTCTTATTAAAGGGAAAACTGACTTCTTTGTGCTAGAAAAAGTTCAGGAGCTAATTCTGATAAATAATAAAATAATAAATAATAAAACATCACCCCTTGTATTTTTAAAAATTGATTTCACATATGGTTGACACTTGAACATTAGGGTTGCCAACCCCCTGCACAGTAAAAAAAAAAAAAAAAAAAAAAAAATCCACATATAACTTTTGACTCTCCAAAACCGTAACTGCTAATTGCCTACTGTTGACCAGAAGCCTCACTGATAACAAAAATAGTCGACTCATATTTTGATGTTGTATGTGTTATAGACTGTATTCTAACAAGTAAGGTAGAGAGAAGAAATTTTATTAAGAACATCCCAAGGGAAAAAAAATAAAAATTAAAATAAAAAAAGGAAAATCATAAGGAAGAGAAAATTTATTTATAGTATTGTGCTATATGTGTCAATACCATAAATTTTTAATGGTAAAAAATCTACATGTAAGTGGACCTGCACAATACAAACCCATGTTGTTTAAGCATCAACTCTAAGCGAAACCAACATGTGATTTGTTGGTGATAATAATTAATATTACAGTGAGTAATAAACTGGGATTTTTTAAGCAGTAATGAAAAATTTACATTTTCATTTGCTTTTTCTATGCTTTCACTTTTTCAGCTGTAGAATTTTTTTAAAAATAGATTGCTTAATATTTTCTATTGGTAGATGTTAAAAAAAATTTTTAAAAAACAGAAAATGATTGTCCTTTTTAATGTTTGCATTAGTATCTTTGCACCCATTAAAAGTGAAACTGTACATGTGTGAGATACATGAAATCGTGTGTTTACCAATCTTTTCTTTCTTGTATTTTCTCAGTTAACACTCACCCTCTATTTTTGGATAATTGGGGTTGGGATAGCCTCAAACCCAATCTTCATCATTGTGGACAGAAGTGTAGAAAACAGCTCAGTGAAATGGTCCCTTCTGGCTCCAGAGCATGTTGAAGATCCCGCCAACTTTTAGAGAATACATGTGTTTCATACTAAAGAAAAACTAAGAAAGCAATAAAATAAGAACTCTGTACCTAGTATGTACAAATTACAAACACCTCCCCTCCCCTGCTTTTTTCTGTTTTGTTGATTAAATATATCACAGTACAGCAGTTTTCATATATAAGTTCACACACAAATACATAAGAAAATAGTATCAGACTTTTCTTCAACTCTATCACTGATGTCAACTTCTATAAACTGTATGAATATATGCTAATTTTTGATAAAGCGATGTATATATAAAATACAGTATATATAAAATATATATTTACTAGAAATAGAAAATTTGCATTCAATTTCTACAGAAGTTAGGTAGCAATCTTTTTTATAACATCTCATATATTTTCAAATAGGTACTATTTATTCCTCTTAAAATATACAGTTGTAGGGAAAGTGAAGGAAAATGGTCGGGGCCCCTAGATGGTCAGAATCTTGCTGAGCATTTGATGTAAATATGCAGGTGTGCCCAGGTATTCCTTGGTTATTTTCTAATGTAATTGCACATGTGCACCCGGGTGTCCTGGCTTATGGACTAGAGTACAAAGGATGAGTGGCTCTGATCCACGGTGCCTCCCACCCCCAGAATTACCCCAGGGAGGCCACTGGGAGGCCACTACTGCTGCTGGAGGCTGTTGCTGCAAGGTGTTGCTGCCAGTGTCCCCAAGATGCCCTGAGAAGCCACCACCACTGCTGCTTCTGCTGCTACTGCTGCTGTAAGCTGCTGCTGCTACTGCTGAGGACTGAGCTCATGTCCTTTGCCAATGGCTCCCGGGATCTTTCCTAATTACTTAGTATGGGTCTGCATGTGAGGGGTCTGTGACCCAGCCTGGCATGTGAAGGGTCTGGTGACCCAGTCTATACAATTAGTTTGAAGGGTCTGTGGGTCCTAACCCCTAGCACTGACAATACAAATGGAAAACTTAGTGTAACTAAAATAATGAAACATTTTGGCTTTATTTACGAAATGCCTAGGCATGCAATTGGCATCGTCGTGTAGCCCTAACTAGACAACAGTTATTCAACCATATTTTTGCCTTTTATTCCAATAGTCCCTGTTGGAACAATTGCTTCTAGTGAAGAGCTTATGATATTTTAAGTAGGCATGAATAATTAAACAGCAGACTACAATGAGCTACAATACTCTTGCAGTTGGGAGTGGGGTGTAAAGGAGTCTAACTCAAGTTGATTGTGTTTGAATCGATTGGGTTCTATACTCACAATAGGCTGCTGTAAACAGCACGAACTCGTCTTTAAAGTATAGGCAGTCATTTTAGCTCTATTTCTTATCTCTAATTTTTTTATGACCCATGGTAGGGTTTGACAAATGAACCAAATAACAGGTCCCAGGGCAGAACTGATGTTCCGTCTGTTTTAATATATAAAGTTTTATGGACACAACCACACCTAAAGGCTTATATATTGGCTGTGACTGACTGTGTGTTACAACAGTAGACTGGGATAGCTGTGGCTGAAAGGGAGGAATTGGTAAAGGGCCACAAAAATCAACTACATTGTAAAAATAAATAGATAAATAAGTAAAAGGGGGAAAAATAAAATAAAATATTTACTCACTGTTCCATTACACAGAAAGTTTGCCAAGGGCTCCCCTAATGAATCAACTAGTTAACTACTTAAAATTATAGGAGGGCTTCCCTAGAAACAAACATCAGTTTTCTACCGTGAATGCTCCTGCTTTGACTGAATTCATTAATGACCTTTACAGCAGGTTCTTTGCTGAAGGACTAGCCTGTAGGACCTCAGAAAGCACCATTTCAGTTACACACACTTGGTAATTTAGTCTAAGCACTAGATTTCCCACTGGTCGTTACATAATTTTGAGTCAATTTTGGGGTGAGAATTTAGAGGGTTGATAAAGGTATCTGTAAAGATGACCAGGAACAAATTAATCACATGACTTTCTTTTCCCAAAAAAGAAACTACCATCAGGAAAAGTATGAAGGGATATATCTGAGCATAAAGACAAAATGGATAATGACAGGTCTTTGTTTTATAGTGTATCTCTCTTTTCTTTATTATTTCTCTTTAATGTAACCCACAGTGACAACATACCGGCAAATCAAATCCAAAATCATTACCTGTTCCTTGGATTCTCTTACTTTCACGCTTGTCACCGTCTTTATGAGGGTACTTCAAGAAGTTCATGGAAAAACAGAATTAAGTGATAATATGGATCCTTCCGGGACCTTTTTGAGGACCCCTTGTATGTCCCAATCTCTTACATGGCTTTACCAAAAAACAAGGAAAAACCCTCCGAGATCTTTGATTCTTCCTTCTTATTCATGTTTCAGTACGTATTTATGGAATCAAACTCTTCTGTTATATCTTTTCAATCATTTTCTGTTGTTGATTCATTAAATTAATTCAAGTCGTAGATATCAGCTTCAGAGTCCCCAGATTTTAAAGATACATGATGGAATGTTTCTTGGTGGTAATTTGCTGGTAGCTGCAACACATTATTTTTGGTCTTGTAATCTGAGTGGAACCTGCCATCAGAGAAGGTCTGACTAGTGCTTGGAAGGCATGTGGTGTGGGTCATTATATTCCATGTGGGTTTGTGGGTATCTTTTTCCTAAACTTCCATCGAGGATGGCTTCCACAGAGCCCATCAAGAATCCTCTTACCATATGTTTCATTAATTCAAGAAGTTCTGGACCATTTCATCCTACAAGGTCTATAGATTTCCCAATCTGATCTCCTCTCTCCCCAGATCCCCAATTTCCAAAACCTTCCTCTTGGCTTCTGGAACTCACAAATCCTTCCGAAATGTTTTCCTTACCCTCAAAACTCTTTGAACATTCTCTACCCTCGTCCCATTGAAATCTTGATTTTTCCCTCATGGCACCTTTTCCGTCTGTAACATTCTTCAACAGGGATTTTTCTCTTTTTCAGTCTTTTCATTTCCTGGCTTGAAGGTGGCGTAGTGTCCTTCAACCTGCTCATAGCTTCTTCCAGAATCTCCTGTTCCAAAAAAGTCCAGCTTTGAAGCTCACAACACCTGCCATGTGGCTACATAACTTTCTCTCCCACTCCAAGATAGAGCCGTTGAAGGAATCTATTGTTGTTTGACGATTTGGGCACAGGATTCACAGACACTACTCATGTCTTAGTAACGAGAGATTTCAAAATCCATGGGGTTTCATCCCTAGGATCATATTGGAATCTCCTGGGACAGATTTACAAAGCAAGAAAGCCTGATTTCTGTCTCAGAGATTTTGCTTACACTGGACGTGGGCTGTCCCAGGTGAATGTAATGCATAAACAGGGTTTAAAACCAGAAATGAAGATTTCCAATACCTTGGTATTTCCATATCTTCATCTTTTCTCTTGCATAAGTTTTCTTTGTTCCTAACATCCCTGCTTCCTCTCTCCTGTTCTCACAGCTGCCCAGACTTATCTTAGATTACACATTTCAGTATGACGTTCCTTACTGACCCTCACCTGTTACTAGCTTACTCTCTCCACTTTCTGTATTCTGGAAAGATCCCTTTGTTGAAGAAAAGACAAACACACTGACAGATCGGTATTTAATTATGCACAGCGAACTAGACTATGCTGCAGTAATAAAAATCGTGTACTAATTCTCCATGCCTTAGGCCAGCAGAGGTTTATTTCTTACTCTGCTGAAGTCTTGACAACTCTTCAGGGCAGCTGTTTTCATGCAGACGGAAGTATCATTATTTCTTAGCTCAGCAATCTGGAACAGGTGGCCTCCTTAGGGTATATGGGAAGGCAAGGGAAACAGGATAATTCCACATACGCTTGGTTGCATATATTTTACTAGTGAGAAATAGGTGCGTAATTTCACCCAACAGTGAGGAGCCTGAGACCCGCGGTCTCTGTATGCCTGGAAAGGTTGAGAATCAATTATTGATGAATTCTAGTAATTTTCACTGCAGCATCGTGGAGCTAATTTTACTGATCAAGTATTGAAAGTCAAGGTTCTTATACAATTTACTCAAACCTCATCACCATTGAGCTGTCCGAAGAGGAATAAATGTATCCCATGAGATCTACCCCTACAACAGAGGAATAATTCATTTCAGGAAAGAATGGCATGTTTGGATGATAGGTGATTGGAAGATAAGTATTGAGATCCATCTTCATGTATTCATTGGTGACAGGCATGTTAATTTTTAACATCTTCCGAACTGGCTTCCTCTGTGGTTCCCAAAACTCAGGGTTGTTTCACCCTGGCCAGATTAATACGTTGGTATTGTCTTCCTGACCTAGGAAGGTGTTTGAGTTTTTGGTTCCGCCCATAACCTTTATAAGTCATAATCACCTAAGAAGCAATAACCCACTGCAAATTCATTTTGGTGGCATGAGTTCAGTACACTATCTAGCTTTAAGAAAAAAAAACTCCATGATTAACTTTGTTTAATCTCTTGCCAACAAGCTGAAAAAATGCAATAAAAACTGATGACTTATTTTGTTATGTAAGCCCTTAAGCCTGGAAATATTAGACCAGTCATGGTATACAAGCCCTGGAATAAAGCTATGGGGAAAAAATAATAATTTAAATGACCAGCATTCTCTTTGCTTGGTGTCCTGATCTTAGTGAACTGATATTACCCTTTCCAATAAATAATATTTCAAGATTATGAGTGTTTTGTTTTGGTGATCTTTTCCCTCTAAGGAGCAGAGTGGGTGCCAGGGAGCACGTACTTAATCCTGGAGTACGCTGTGTTTAGATTTTGCTTCCAGCTTTTGACGTAGTTTGGTTTTAATTGTGTTTAGCTTTTAACACCAACAAACAAAGCCCAGCAATAATAAAATTCATCCACCATTGCATCTGAGAGAGAGGTACTGGAAAAAATCAATTTCAGATAGTTAAAACATCATCAGTTGCATAAAATAGATCCCTAACTACGGATTAAATTCTCTTCCTTGCAGACTTGTCTCACGAAATTGTTTGGAATTGCAAATTCAGACCTTTAAGATAGTGGTCTGGAAGTCTCTGTAACACTGGATTGAAGTAGAATTTCAAATGTGAGTTTCTAATATCCAAAATGTTACTTTTCCAGAAACATTGCCATGTAATTGGGGATGGGGGGTAGTGAAGAGTTTGAAGGGTTACGACATTGACTAGGAAACAGCAAGGCATCTCAAATTTCTCTTTCCAACCTTTTGCAAATGGTTTTAAATTTTCTCTACCCAGTTTTCCCCAGAATAAAGAATTTCAAGCCTTTATGGATGGACGTGTTGTCCTTACTACCTGCATGATCACAGGTAAGGCAATAATCGCTATGCTTTACTCTCCTTACCTGTAAATAAGATCACAGTACATGTGTCATGAGACTACCAGTGCGTGATGCAGGAAGAGACTGTGGCTAAATGAGTTATGTAGAGAAATTCCTCAAAAACATTGGCTGCCATGATTATTCCTTCCCGACGATGGCACCAACCTGAGCAGGGGTGGAATAGATTCATCTAACCTGGCTCACGAGTAATTCAGTGTGATGATGTACCTCCATGCATTTCAAAAGCAGAGTAGCAAAAGTGCACCCATTTGTGGAATGAGCTAAAAAAACACAAAAGATGGTGTTTCATCTGGTGACGTGCAAGACTGCTTCAAAAAGGTCACAGAAGAATAGAATTGAAGGATAATATGTGTCTTTCCATGAGCTTTTTGAAGTCCCTTCGTACTGATTTCCCACATGAGTAAGCATGATGAATGTCTGCATAGGGCCAAGATCTCTTTCAAGTGGGAAACTTCATATTAAGTGTGGCTGAACCTTAAGCAACATGATGGATATTGTTTTCTTAAAAGAGAGTTTAAATGTGATGCTTGGTGCTTGTGGGACTTCCTGTGGATGTATCTACTTGTTCTCAATGGAGTAAAATGTTTAAATATCTTTTATTTCATGATGACTCCTAAATTTATATCGACCCAATGTCTTCTTTGCTTCTCTCAGAACATTGGCAGAGAAGTCCAAACTTATAAATCCTACTGCTGTGGATTGCTTAAGTTGTGTCCCCCAAAGTTCATGTATTAGAAACTTGGCCCCCACTGTGACATTGTTAAGAGGGTGGGAAATCCTGTTATGGTAATTGAAAGGTGGAGCCTTGAAGAGGTCATTGGATTGCAGGACTGTGCAGTAGTGAATGGATTAATAATGGTGGTCAGGGGCGTGGTTCTGAGGGCTTTACAAAGAGAGTGAACAAGGAGGTTAGTCTGTGTTCTCTGCTCGGCCATTTCTCAACGTGGTACCCTGCCATCACCAAAGTCACCACCAAAGAAAGCCTTCGTCAGATATGTTCCCTGGACTTGGACTTTCCAACTTCTGAAACTGTAAGCAACACACATTTCATTTTCTTATAAATTACCCAGTCCCCTGTATTTTGTTATAAGCAACAGAGACAGACTATTATATGCTGCAATGATTCCCATTTCCCCAGAGTAAACTCAAGTCCTCTAAAGTCCCACGAGACCCTCTTCCACCTGTCATCTCATGGGTTCCCATTTCTCTTCTCCAGCTCTAACTTCTGTGTTCCAGCTACCTTTTTGACTGCTAATCAAACTGCAGCCTTGGGACTTTTGTCTATCCCGTGTCTGTGCCTTTTGTCTTCTGTGCTGTCCTTCCAGCCATCTGACTTATGTGAGATGTAACTTTTCAGAGGGTTCTTCCTGAACCACTCCATCTAAGAGATCTCCCTCCATCACTTTCTACTCTCAATACTGTGGTTTTTACTTTTTAGTTATGACTATGATCTGACTAATTACATATTCATTTGTTCATTATCCTTCCTCCCCCACTACAAAGAGAGTCCCATAAAAGATGAGTTTTATCTGTTTTGCACAACATTGTATCTCAATTTCTTAGAAGTATACTCAACCTGTGACAGGTTCTCGATAAATGGGTCTGCATGTGACTCAGTGAGGATCTTTAACTTGCTAATGTTCAAATGCACATTGGAATAAAAAGTTCAGCATTCTAATGTTCAGTTGTATGATTGCTTATGTTATAAGTGCAGGGTGATTTGCCCTTGCTAACTTGCTGTGAGTATAAGCAAAACCTGTGATTTAGCTTAATACTGATTGGCCTTAAGGTTTTAGGTCTTAAAGTCTATGTGATGGACCTAGAGATGATTTTTTTTTCTCTTACTGTGTATAACCTCTTCCAAGAGGAAACAAATTACATATTTCATTCTAAGTTAGTATCATTAAAATCAGTGGCATTAGTTTGTCATTCTTAAGCCATGTCACAAACTAAACCAAAAATAAAATTAAAATTTTTTCCAGGATTGTCTACTTTCTGATTGTTTTTTCTCCAGTGTGGCAATCAGAGACTTTAGTGGCACAACTTTCATGGAGGTCTTTTAGGATCATTCTGGAATGATAATTACCTTTTTATTTTTAAATGCACAAAATGCCAAATTCACCAGGAAGGGTGGCTAGCATATGTCTTGTAGAATTGCAAGTTGCAACAAACATGTGTTGTTTTTAACTATTTATTTTGAGAACCACGATTTGGCCACCAGAATATACAAATCAGTATCCTCTCAATGACAGAAGCAAAACTCAAAATAGCTTAACAAAGAAGAATAATTTATAGACTTATTAATGCAAAATCAGGAAGGGTGCTTTCAGGTACAGTGGGATCCTTAAACCACACCACCTCGTATCTCTTTTGTAGAATCTTTCTTCACGTCAGTTCAAGACACATTCCTTGGCTTAGCAGCCAGAAACCAATTTTTTAATCAAGTACTCTAGTGGAAAATTTGGTTTAGATTTTTCTAGCTGGGGTTACTAGTTCAACCCTACACGAACCACTGAACCCACCATTGGAGCCAGAGAGGCAGCTGCTCTCTGGCCAAGGCAAAAACGTGCTTTCCCTTGTGAAAAGGAAGTGCAGGCTTAGTTAGGAAACAAAAGACAAAAAATGAAGCAATAAAAGATACATCCTCAAGAACATACTGTGATGTTTTTTATTTTGCTTTATTTTATTATTTTTTTTGGCAGCTAGCCAATATGCAGATTCAAACCCTTGACCTTGGTGTTATGTGCTGTAACCATAAGAGCTAACCAGCCAAGCCTCCAATATTAACATATTAATTGTTTTTGTTATAAGAGATTCCCTGTGTTAGTCTGTTTTCTGTTACTTGTAACTGAATACCTGATACGAGGTAATTTATAAAGAAACAAAACTTATTTCTTACACTTTCAGAAGCTGGGAAGTCCATGGTCTAGGGGGAATATCTGATGAGGGTCTTCTTCTGGGTGGGAACTCTCCACAGTGTCCCGTGGTGATGCAAGCAAATACATGGCAAGGATGGTAAGAGCTCTGTCACATGCTCTTTATAAAGAGCCACCAGCCCACACCCAGGATAATTCATTACTCCATGACTGAATCAATCCATTCACGAGGGCACAGTCGTCACAATCCAATCACCTCTCAAAGGCCCCACCTTTCAAATATCATATTTGGATTTCCCACCCGCTTAACTGTTGCAATGTGGATCAAGTTTCCAACACAGGAACTTTTGTGGGACACATTTGACCTACAGAAGTTCCCTTTTATGTAAACTGAGTAGTTTTAGGATTAATAAAATGACCATATGTTTGCAGTTTCTACCACAACTCATTTGTAATGCACCTAAGTTTGCAGTACAGCATGCAACTTTCAGTGTTCTGAATTTTGCTAAATTTTGGAGTTTTAAGGTTAGCCAATCTGAGTGTCCTTTTATGATACTTTTACGGAGCAAATAAAGAGCTGAATTCAGTCCCAAGTGTAAGAAGCACCACATAATTCTTGCAAGCATTCTTCCTTTCTGGGCCATTTCTTGTTTTCAATTGAAGGCTAGAGTTTAACATTAAAATTTAAACGTAATGTGCAAACCAACTGAGTTGGAATAACAAATACCAGGATCTTAGAGGAGCTGAAAAAATGGTAATAATGTCAAGGCTGAAATTCCACTGCATCATAAAGAAAAGTCTTAAAGGCCAAAGTGGTTAGCGATGTGTAGCATATTCAAAATGCATTCCCTTAATGCAAAATGACAATTTGTCCTCTATATCTCTGGAAACCCTCTTCCTCTGCTCATTATTTACTCTTCCATATGCAAAACATTCTGAAAAGCACTCATGCTCAACTAAAAGTGTTTAAAGAACAAATTTTATCTATGGATTTTTCCAGCAAAGATTGAACGTATTGTAATAGGCCTTAGGAATAAAAATCATCCAAGTTGAAGTAATTTTATTCTTTTCTATCTAAGGTTACGTGTGTTATTTCATCTGTCTGATCTTCATTGCTGTCCTTTGGTTTATCACATTAATGTAAATTTTTTCCCCTAAGTTGATTTTGAGGGAAGAGAAAAATTGAATCTAACGTAAAGTCTTAACCTCGTGTGGTTAATAATTTTTAGCGTGTTTCTTTTTAAAACATTTTTTACTTTTTATTTTTTATTAGCATATTCATTGTTACAAATCATACTGATTCTTTATGTCCCTTGTCCAATCTCTCTCCTTCCCCCCACCCGTCTAATAACCATAGATTTGTTCTCTCCATCTGATAGATTAACTATTCCTCTGTTGGTTTGTGGCCTACATGACCTGTCCAGTACTGAGACAGCTTTGATCAAGTCCTCCCCTATTATTGTAAATCAGATGCTTCTTCTGTTACTCTGGAGTGTGCTATGTGGATAGAAAGGACCTTTTCTTTCTTTCTTTCTTTCTCTCTGTCTTTTTTATTTATTTATTTTTTTGCGGGGGGGGGGGGTCTCCAATGGTGCCTCTCCTTGTGTCAATGAAGTTGAGAGCCTGACGTGCCATCTGCATGGTAGCTGTGACTGCTGCTACAGAAACTAGCCGATTTTGTGGCAGTCCTGGCAATTGCAGTGGCCACGATGGGCTACCTGCGTGGAAATGGTGTTTTTGGTGTGCTCTTTACCTGGGTATGTCTGGGTTCTCAGGGTGTTTCTACATTAAGCTCTCTTAAAAGCAAAATTGTCTCATATTTGAGTTGAATGATTGGATTTGCAATGTTAAAAATAAAAACAGCAGAGCAAGAAGATTGGGGGAAAAAAAACCCAACTAAATTTACAGAACTTAGAATATGTGGAGGCAAACAGAAAAGATGCAAAGAGAAATACGTAAAAATGCATTTATTTATGATGTCATTTACACCTGGAGGGAAAAAAGCTCATGGAGGTGAGATTAGAAGGTGAATGGAAGAAGGTCTGAGGATGTGGGAAAGGAAGAAAAAGTAAGAGAAAGGTGGTGGAAAGAAATATATGATTGACTTGATTGAACAGAGGAGTTAAGTGACTTTCTCAGAGTCACACAGCTTCAAAGTGGCAGAGACAGGATTTGAACTGAGGATGACTCTGACCTCTGAGCCCATGACTTTGACTACAGAACAGTGACACTCTGAATGGCATTCCCAATCTGGTTTCTGCAAATTATCAAAGCCTCCTTTTTGAAGTTGCCCTGCAATTAACATTTTCCATAGACATGTGCATTTATCATTGCCACTGTTGTCTGTATATAATTTAAAATATATTTTAAATTCAGTCCAATCCATTCAATATCCAGTTTGATATTTTGTTATTTTTAATAAAAAACAACCAGTTACATAAAACGTACATATCTCTCACAATGTTGTAAAATTAAAATTTGTTGCATTCTAAAAACTGGTGTTATTGGCTCCTACACAAAACCAAACTAATTGACTGACAAACACAGGCTCATTTTAGTTCTTACTGTGTGTAGATAATTATGTTTTGGTGATTGTCATTTTGAAACTATGCCAGTTATCTTATCTAGTGTTCCTTTATAAAATTGTGCTATCCACATACACATATGCATATATTAACCCCCTCCAAAATAAAAAGATGTAGGTATAAATAAGAAACATTCTCACATTTTTCTTCTGATGGATTTAGCATAAGAAACACTGTTTCATTCACTCAGATGATTCTGTTTGAGCATCTCTACTAGTGTGACTAAATCTTCACTTGACTAAATGAATCATGACTAATGATGATAAAGTGCTTTTGTCATCTTCAAAGCGTAACACAATGTTTATTTTTTTAATAAAAGGTGAGCTGGGAAGAAAATAGGGATGTGATGGATTTTCATCACACCCACAGTCTAGGAAGTTTAGTCCACGAATTTATTCACTGAGAATTCAGTTGTTCCCAAAAGTCAACAGCCAGGCTAAGGGTCCTGCAGACATTCTCATGAGGACAGTCCTGACCATGTTTAAGGTGTAGGCGGTGTTGGTTTGGGCAGTGGTAGGGAGGGCCATGCAGAACATATGACTATTGGACATAAGCCACCAGTGCTGTAACAAGGACAGGACTGGCAAAAATATCCCCATCACATGGGCATGAATATGGTACCCAACGTCATAAAGTCCAGATTTCAAAGACTACCAACTTATACCACTACCTTCACCAAATGTCTCTCTCTCTCTCTCTCCATTCCTCCCTGGTCCTGCTGGGAGCAGGACATTTCCCGGTCCCCACGGTCATCACAGAAGAGAGATCCTCAAAGGCAAGGAGACTGTGGCTAAATCTATTTTTAATAATCCATGTAGATTTTTGGAATTATTGCAAGGATTGAATTGATGGCTTAAGCCCTAAAACCCATCTGGCTTCTGGCATGTTAATATTGCAGAGTTTATTTTGTATGTAAGTCCAGCCACCTTCAAGCAAAACTAGCAAAATGAAGCGTGTCTGTCTTTGTTTTGCATCTTTAAGGTCATTGTCCAAATCACCATTGTACGTGAAGGACGCTGATCTTATAGTGCAGGGTGCTGCTGGTGTAAGAGAGTACACATTGCTTAGTCTTAAAATAAATTTTTTAAAAAATTTAAAAACCCTTAATCACATACACATTTTAATAAGCTGGCCAAGCATGGCACTGTCTATAACACAAACCGTGTCTTCTTTCTTTCTTTAGATAATAGGTTTTGCATTATTTTAAGGGCAAAACATGTCCATTTCTGCCTTTACTGCAAAACCAATTTGCTTTACAACATTGCTAAATAGTCTGCAGCAAGTACAACTTGCTAAGTTGGCTCATTTACTGAGATTGAGAGCTCCTGCAGCACTTGCGAATGGTTCTGTGCCCACTCATACCTGACAGGAGATGTGAATGCAAAAAAAATTCCTAAGTGGTTCCTAATGAGAGGTTAGACAAAAGTAGAATAGTGAAATCATGGCTAATTCAAAACTTGCCCAAAATTAAACCAGACAATGTGAATTAACAAGTGTCTAGATGAAAGCAATAAAATATATGAGCATCACTTTTGATGTTTATTCACATATTATGAATGGGTTTTCCTTCACCTTAAGAATATGGAGACACACACACAAAAATTTGAATCATGTTATTACATTCAAAGACAAAGAATCTCTCAGAGTATATATTTGGAATTGCAAAATGCTCATTCAGAGAATCACTTTTAAAGACTGATATCTTTGACATAATTTCTACATATGTGATTAGTCTATATGTATCTAGATCCATGAAGAATTATTCTTCGGACACTTGTATCTCCATGTAAGGGAGACTGGACACAGTGCAAGTCAGGAATGTAAAATGTTGATGTGGAATATTAACGATTATTACAGTGTACTAATTTTGAACCAGGATCTGAGAAACATGTACTTGGGTGAATGTCACATACCAGCTGACCAGGGAGCAACCAAGAGCTTCAATCCAGGGGAAAATCCAAGATGGGTTTCCAGAAAATATTATCACATGTTGGGAGGCAGAAAAAATCAGTTCTGCTATCAGGCAGTTTCACAAATCCTGCTAATGTGGGGGTCTTAATTAGTATCACTCTGCATTTGGTGGATTTTGTTCCTCAATATCCTAAAGATACCGCTGAACTTTTGAAAACATTGCTCAAGTTCATCATTTCTATTACATTCCTATTTTCTTTGATATAGTCTTGCTTCGGTGAGTTTTGGGGTGTGTTTATTTGGGGAGGTGGATAAAAATCAAGAAATAATACTTTATAATCCTTGGTATTCATCTTTGTACCATTTCCTCGGGAACAAACAAACAAACAACCAACGTGTAGACACACACACACACAAACACACACACACACACGCACCCACGCAAACACACACACACAGATGTAAATACATGCTCTGCTACAGGCAGGATTTGTGTCCCAAATTAACAACAAGCAGATTGTAAATAATAATATTCAATAATAAGGACTGCTAATGAAGAATGCTTGGGTGAGATCACATCTATTTTAATTTTCCAGTATATTTATGGATGTCTGGAGAATAATGCTCATAACTAGTCTGTTATTTGGAAGTTTCCTTTATATGCATTAAGATAAGAAATAAGAACGCAGAGTATCTTGTCCAAGAAAATCTCGAGTGCATCACGAGACTTGATAATCTTCCTCTTTGTGCCTTTTCGTGTGGTGTCAGTAAAGCAGCATGAAAACACAATGCATTAATAGTAGTGGTGCCACTCCTCAAACAGAAAGCAAAATATGACATAAAATCTAGTATATGGATTTCCACTTTCGATGGTGAAGGATTAACAGGGACTGTATTTAACAGCCCCACCACCACCCCCAACACAAGAAAGAACCAAAAATTAAACAGATAGCATGGCAAAATTAGAGCACAATACAGGAGGAAACAATGGTATGTACACTGTTGCAAGCTCCTAATACTATAGGTGGTGGAATACAGTATCATCTGAAAGTAGACTGTGATATGTAAAATTGTATACTGCAAACCCCGAGACAAGCACTATAGTCACCAAGTAATTTTTTTCACTCCAAATTCTTTTTTCTTTTAGTTATTTTTTTAACAAAGAAAATGTAATTTTATTCATATTATTTTTCTACATTCTTGGGTGTTGTTGTGGAGCAGTTGGGAGGGAGGGGAGGGGGAAAGGGGAAGGAAATGTGATGGAAGATGGAGGAAGGAGCAGGATTGAGACCTGTGGCACCCCCCTCATTCCCACAGGGGAGACCGAGGGGCTTCCAACGGTGGCTTGGTCATTGCCAGGCTGGGTGCAGATGACAGGGGGGTGTGGCAAAAACCCTTACACCCCACGACCCCAGCTCAGGAACCCAGGGCCCTTCTTGTTGTGGCTTGTGGTTGTTGCTGGGCTGGTTGCAGGTGTCGGGGACATGGCCGAGGCCCTTAGCCCCCCCCAACCCTCACCATAGTTCAGGAGAACCCGGGGCACTTCCTGCAGCAGCTCAGTGGTCATTGCTGGGCCAGCTGCATACCAAATAATTTAAGCTAATATGTCAATGCAATTAGTTAAGATAGAATTGTAAAAAAAAAAAAAAAAAAAAAAAAAAATGCTCAATGCAAAGAAAAAGACAGGAAAGCAAGAAAACATGAATAGAAAACAAATAGCAAGATGGCAGTTTTAAACCCGATTATATTAATAGTCATATTAAATGTAAGTAAACTGAACTCCCAGATTAAATGCAGAGATGGTCAGATGGAATACGATATGTAGCGTGTAGCTGAGAGCTGAAAAGGAAGTTGAAATTTTGAACAATTTCTAATGGGAAAGGGTAACGAAGACAGTCAAAGCTCAGACTAATTTTTCAAATTTCAAGGACTTATGGACGGTGTTATATCTAGTAGAATGGCTTCTGACAGTGGTGGGGATAATCTGAAAAGAAATGCTTTTCCTGACCAGTTACCAGTGAGAAAGATCAGATATTTAAAGAGAGCAAGAGCCAAAGAATAAAATAAAGAATTATGTGGTGCACATATGTATAAAAATGAAAAAAAAAAAAAAAAAAAGCCAGTGGCCTCAGGGAAAGTGTCATTTTTAAAAATAGCATCACTCTCCAATCTTTTTGGCTTTCAGTACATTTTCCATTTTTATACCTAAGTGAGTGTTAAACTTAAAAGATTTTTTTTTTTTTGGCTTCCTGCACATGTCAACTTGAAGCTGAGTGAGATTACCTTATATCCTCACTAATCTTTTCTTCCTTATCGGGGAGAGTTTTGTCTCCTTGCAGACCATCAATGTGTGCTTACGTGTATGCCATCTTCATAGAAAGGTTCACCCTGATGACATCCATGTCCAGGCAATAGACACCTGTCATAGAAACTCAAGTCTTGCCTCTGGCCAGCCCTGAGGCACAAACATCTTCATGAGCAATAAACACTCCACTGAGGAGTCGCCCTTTGACATGACAAATGGGATATTGACGACAGCCTGGGAAATGCGTTTCCACAAGGCAGGTCTATCTTTTAAAAAAATGACCTGCCACATTCTCATTTCCCTTTGCCTGCTTTTAGAGTTAAAGTCAAGTGCCAGGAGCAATCATCTCAGTGCCTGAGGTTAAAAATGGACAGGATTTAATCACTGAAAATTATGATCATTGGCTCATCCATCCACAAGGTTAATGGTTGATAACATGGTGTTGAAATAATCCTTGCATTTCTATTACTACCTGTGACAATCTCCACTCTTGGACCAAGAGGGGATTCATCGAGTGAAATTTGCAACTTCCTGCTTCCTGTGTAAGATTTGTCCCCCAAAAGAGGCACACAGACTTGATACAACACGTGGAGCCCTCTGACCTATGCTGGTCTCTTGGATTCTTTGCAGCCGCTTTCTCTTCTTTTGTTCCTGTCTTCTTTTGGGTTCTGCAACATTCCTTGCACTTTTATCTTTTCCATGACTGCTCAGCCATCCCACCCCTGCGCTTCAGGCAAGCACCCTGAGTCTTGTCTGGTTTAGTTCCTTGTATTCGGTGTCAGACCAGCTGCAGGTGCCACTTCCACCATGAACCCTCCACAAGACTCTGGGCTGTTACTTAATCCTTTATGTCTCAGTCTGCTCACCTGCAAAATGGGAATAGCTTGCCCATAGATATCTTAGGTTAGGACTCATTGGAATGATGCTTTAAACTTGCTTAACACGTGGCCTTCCATGGATATTAATCAACGCAACCCCAGTCCAAGAGTAACACCAGATACCAAGGGGTAGAGAAATGAGTGTGAGATTTTCACAGCTTTCATTAATAAACTACAAAAGTCCAGAAAGTGTTCCCTAATTGGATAGGGCTGTTATATACCAATATATCTATGACTCACTTCTGAGGCCAACTGAGTTTCAAAATAATGTAAAATTACTCCATTTTATTATATGGCAATAATTATGCTATTTATAATATGCTATATTATAATTTTCATAATTTCGCTATAATATAAACTATGTACATTATATTATATTAAAATTTCCATATACTTACATTTATCTAATCAATGATAACAAATTGATGTCCCTTTTTTGGATAATGAATAAGATTTCAATGAATAATGACAAAAGCTATGTCTCGACTGTCCACATTTTTAGTCAGATGTACCTATTAGCTACACTGGTGCCCCATCTTCCAAGGAGAAATCTTTCAAGAAATATTAAGTTATTTTTTGTAAGCTTTAATGCTGAATGTGACTTGCTGCATCATGTCTCTTTAAAAATATGAACAAAAGAACTGAATTTAATGGTCATATGGTATAAATTATATGGTTAGAATGGATATGTCCTCCCCAGGTCCTGCCAGGTATCCCAGAAAGGATGACAATAAACATAAAGTTTGCAGAGTTGTAGAACAGCCCTGTGCTCAATGCTGACTGGGGTTAGAAAGAAATACTATGAGTCTAAAGAGTTTGCATTCCAGGAGTAGTTGCATGGACGCCAAAAAAGGACGTCTTTGCAAAACAGCATACGTGGATACATAAGTTGTACATTACAGTGTGTTTAGATATTTTTTTAGTTAAATTTGCGTGGTTTGTGTGAGCATGGGGTCATTGCAAATGCCCGGTAGACAGTATTCCAAGGGCTCACTTTTTCCCCCCAATTTGTGTATTCATGGGTGACTGATGAAACTGTTTTTCTCCAGTACAGAGAAAACACTCTGAGGTTTCCAATACTCTGACAATGAAAATAAGTTTATAACAACCTTGCCTTTTAAGGTGCGTTTAAATTCACTTTCCACTCTTTAGTGAGTTGCATGAAATACATGTAGTTATCCAGGGGAAAAAAAACCCCAAAGAACCTCCCAAACATGAAAACACATGTAAAAGGTGACAGTATATCCTTTCAGCGATACACTGGAACCCTGATTTAACAGCCCACCATTTTTTTTTTAAATTCTTTAAAGTACAGTAATTGTCTTTGATATATTAGGCTTTAGGGCTCTGACTACTACAAATCACATGTTAACTTGTAAAGTCTGATAAGTTGAAAAAAATGACCACAAAGGCTAGAGTTGTATTGCCTTGTAGGGCCTTAAGTCTTTTTTAATATAATTTACCAAAATTATTTCTGCATGATTTTTCCCTGACTTTATATAAATGTATGCACTTCAAATGTTCCTTTGAATCAGACTTTATTATCGTTCTGGTCCTTGCCTCGTTAGTGAGATAAGTAAATAACTGGTATATACTTTTTCTGTGTTTAAATAGTGGGTTATTTCCTATTTGAACATTAGGCTTCAACGTAATTATTAAAGAGATCCAACTGTGTGGTTAGACAGATCCATATGTTTTCTTTTTACCTCTGGTTGCTGAATGAACTTCTGTGAGTTGTTTAAGTTTTCTAAGTGTGTTAATCTCCAAACTGAAGTTTTGATGGAATTGCATAATTCCAATGTTGGACTGTTTGGTACATAGCACACAATCCATAAGTGTTAGCTGTTGTGTTTATTAGCATTGGCATTTTAAGATCATATGACAGAATAACTTCTTTGCAGTCATGCTTTTCTGTAGATTTCAGAGCAAAGAAAAACTGTATTATGGATTCATAGGAAAATGTTTATAATTAGAAGGTGGGGAGAGGAAACCACTACAATAAAAGAAAAAAAGTAGCAAAGAAAAGGACATGAGATGTAGATATCTGACTTCACCCTTTCTCTGCCGATTCTTACAATTGAGGGAGTTGCTTCCTAATACCTGCTTGATTCAACTCACATTAGAAAATTAACGTACTTTTGGATGCTTGCTTTCATCATTTATGAAGCTCTTAGAATCACAAACCTAAATTGCATGGCTACTGGGACAAGAAAGAAGCAGTTAGGATTCTGTAAATCAGTTGGAAAACCCCATACTATATAAACTTTTAATGACTGGGTAGTATTCCACTCTACAGGTGCACAACAATTTAGCAAATATCTAAAAGTCTGTGATTTAAGCGGAGTTATTTTTTCTTGCTAAAAATAAAATGTAACAGATATTTTACTTTCACTGTTGTATTTTTTTGTTTGTTTGCTTGTTTTTTATGGTTTATTCAGGACAGCTTCTATGTAGCCAGATATTTGGATTAAAGGTATAAATATTCATAAAAGACCTTAGATGCATATCTGTGAATTTCCTTCAACAAAAGTTGTATCAATTTACAGTCCTGACACCCATGTATATAATGTCTATTTCCAGTTATCTTCAGCAAAATTCTATTACTTTTTAATGACTACCAATTTAATAGTCAAAGTTTGCACCTGACTGTGAAAGTTTTTTTCTGCTTTCTAATGTTTATTAAATTTTGGTGTATTGTTGTTCATTTATATATTTTTTAAAAAATTTCTTTGTTCGCCTTCAGTTTTCTGTGGTTTCTACAACTTAATCATTTTGGATGCCAGGTTCTTCCAACCACTTAATAAATATTTCTGCTATTTTACCCTAGTTGTTTCTGTGCATTGATTTATAATTATACTTACTTATGCTTCACTACACCACATAATAAAAACTTAAATCCAATTGTGTTCCAGATCACTAGCCAAAGAATTCAATAAAATGTAATCAATGATTCTTGAGCAGGATATTTTTCTCCAAGGATGTTGTAGTGAGAGAAAGAGCAGAGCTTAAATCAGCTGGACGTGAAGGAAATGACAAAAGGAAACCCCCCACCCCCATGTGTGGCTTCAGCAACCTAACACAGAGGAACACCTGCCTTGGACCCACCTCTGATCCTGATATCATCAAAAGAGCTCCATTGTACACCAAGCCAGTGTTGCTGATATCATCAAAAGAGCTCCATGGTACACAAAGCCAATGTTGTTTTCCCGTTGCTTCTTTTGCTTTCCTTGCCAAGTAATCTTTCAAGCTTGAGAGATGGTTCACTGTGATGAATTTCAACCTCTTCTCTCCCCTGCCCTTTTGCATAATTGTGGAGAGTGAACCCTTTTGTCACAGGTTCAGCTGTTGGCCTCCTGGTTTCAGGTGAGAGGGGGAATTACACAGGAGAAACTGTCCTAGCAAAAATGAGGCACAGACAGGCAGATTTTCAAAAGGTCGAAGTCAGCTGGGGATGTCAGCACGGGTAAGAAACTGAAAGACCATCTGGTAAGACTTTTATCCATAAACATGAGGTATAAGGGAGATAAAGGAAACCCATCTGCAAAAATTAAAAACATATATATATATATATATATATATATATATATATATATATGTTTTCAGACTCAGTGTTAGTAAAAGGTGATTGCCACATTTACTTATGCAAACTTATCAAGATTGACAGTCTAATTCAGCGGGGCTGTGAAGTCCTTAGATTTAGAATATTGGATGTGAGTCTTTTTTTCCAGCACCTAATAACTGTAATCTGAAACAAGTCATTTGGCATCCCACATTGTTTTGGAAATCAAAGGTATTTTCATAGCACAAATGAAAGCATGTTGAAAATCATCTGATAGAACATGAAGTAAATGCATATCACAATTTTTACTGTCACCTGGTATTGCATGGATTAGACCCCCCAGTAGAGTCAAATACTAAAAAGATGGGTATCTTCATCTCTAAAGTGCAATATGGAGCAAGATAGTATTTACTATGTCTTTATGTAAAAAGGCTAGTGGTCAGCAGATTAAGGTACTGTTTTTCTTTTCCATAAATATCTTGTTCATCTCTTCCAGTGGGATCTGTAAGGCTAAGAACAGTCTCTCTGCTTTGTTACATGTTTTGATTTCTAATTAAATCTTCATTGGATGTCATTTGCTCAGATTGCTACTGTTGCATAAAAAGATTAGTACCTGTGCGTGTGGATACGTGTATATATATATATTTTTTTTCTATACAATGTTTAAATATGGATATAAATATTCATAATATCCATATCCATAACAATATAACAGATTGAGTGATGGAAAACCACATCCTTAAATCAGTATGATTCAAAATGTTATCTGCATCAGTGAAAATATAACATGGCTGAGCTTTGCTTTTTTAAAAAAATAATTTACTATGTGCTTTCACCATTTGAATTCTTTCCAGAGTCATTCAGTGAGGCAAACACTTAACAGAAAGTGGACGATTTGCAAATGTTGTCAGAAATATGAACATGAGCAAGATAGAATCCTGCTTTAGGAAGCTGATGTTTTAGGGCCTAAGGTTTTCAAAGACTGTGTCCTTCAGCTACGTTATGCATCACTGCTGTTTTAAAATGTACGAGCATTGTATAAAGCACTGAAAAAAGGACTTCATAAAGCATTAGAACTGCAGATTTTATTTTAGAAAATCAATTAAGCATCTTTTTTCAGTTTATTCTGAGGCTAATAATATGGATTTTGATTTTTTTTTCTATGAATAACAAAATAAAGCCTGTTCTGGATTTAAAGGGTCATCTTTTTTTGAGATGCATTTTACAGTAATTAAATAATTATTGCAAAACAATTAAATATTTCTTTAAAAATCTTTTAAAATTTAATAATTTAAATATTTTTTAATTAACAATTTTTATTTTTAAAATTAAAATGTCATAATTTTATAATAATTTAATTCATTTGAATAATTTAATAATTTTAAGTAATTTAAAAACAGTGATTCAATAATTTTAAATAATTTCAAAATAATAATTTAATAATTTTTTTCCATAGATTAAAAAAGATGAGAGAACATTTGGTATCTTTAATTTTTTCCCCTGTACTACAATCAATTTATCCTATAAAATCACCTGCTTAGAGACAGTAAAATGCAAAAGCAATTATTACATTTGAACCTGATTGTTCAGTATTTTGCAGTGAGCCTACAGAGGGAACTTAGTTAAGTGTCTCCAAGGAAACATTTTAACTCAAGTGGTTTGATTTAGTCTGTATGTCATCTAGTGCTATTAATGGGACTTCTGGTTAAATCTGGAGTTTGCTTTTCAAGCCAAGGAAAATCCATACCTCACCGAACTCACCCAAGGACGAGACCGAAATAAAGACTGCATCAGAAAAGCAGGAGGGCTCTGCTGAAGTGCTTCATTTCTGAGTCTTTCTAATGGGCTTCTAGCTTCTGTCAGTGACTAACTGATGCTTAAATAAATGTTGGAAACATCACCTTAGACTCCGTGGCTGGTGAAATGATGGCTCATTGGTTCCAGGATCATCGGTTTTGGTCTGGCTGCTTGAGAGTTTATTACCCTTGCATCGGCCTTCAACAGAAACATGATGGATTTTCAAACTCTTCTTTGCTAAACTCGGTCCCTACATGCAGTTTTCTCTCACGGACTCTGTGAGGTACTTCCAAAACTGATTCTAGATTGTATGAATAGAGATGGTCATTTATTTTCTTGAAAATTAATGCTGTCAAAGGAAAAAGAAAAGACTGGCCCTTAATAGACTCATGAATGAGCTCCCATAAATGGTGTTGGAGAAACAACTTTCACCTGTATTGAGTAGGCTAGTGTCTCTCATGTCTCAGCTCTGGGGAAAGCTTTAGGTTCATTCTTGCAGAGAAGGTCAGAAAGACTTCACTTTTTATTTTTCTCTAGGTTCTGGATGCAAGTTCATTGTTGTCGGGGCTCTTAATTCTTTCAACGACCTATGAGGTGGGCGATATTTGTGTGCTAATTTTGCCAGGGGAAATGCTGCCTCTTTTCAAGGTTACTGAATTTGTCCAATGTCATACAGCCAGTTATTGCTTGCACCAAATTACAAAATGAGAACTGTGCTTTATTTGTGTTTAGGAAGGAGAGAAAGAAAAGAACACCTTGTTTTCAAAGCAATTAAAAATGGAATTGAAATGGGTTCCATATTGAAAAAATTACAGATCATGATGAATATAAACAAGACGACTTCTTCTTTCAGAAATCCAGCCATGAATCCTACTCCAAAGAGAACTGATATCTTCTGTTTTGTTTTGTTTTCCAATTGGCAAATATATGCAAGTATGTCTTAATATTTTTTTCCAAGGGGCAGCTGTGGAGGTGGGGTGTAACTAGGGGTAAATCAGACACTATGAGAAATATAAGAAAGGAGAACATGATATTGTGTTACCAAGTTCCGTGAAGTCAATAGTGCTCTCTGGTCACAGCATTCTAGAACTCATGATGAACTTACAATAGAAAAGCTTTTTTGAAAAAAAAAATAATAATTTAACAATTTTCCAAATACTTAGCACCAGCCACATCATTGAAAGCATTCCGTCCAAACAAGGCAAAGTCGCCAGTGCTACTATTATAAAAATGTGGTCCTTTCGCATTTTCTCCTGAATCATGTAACTCTGAAAATTGTATTCCATGCAGAAAGCACACTTTCCGACGTGGGTGGAGTAAGGGTGACATCTGAAATGTGATACATCACGTGAGGCTCAATACACAGTCTCTAGTTTTAGGATTGTGGGTGGGCCTTTGTCCCAAGAGATGTCTTCAGATCCTGCCTTTTCTTTCGAGAGAGATGACATATTTCCAGTGCATTGTACTTGAGGCACATCTGATGTTGGCTGTGGATTTGGATGAGTCTGGTTTTCAAGGGGTTAACATTAATATCCTAACGTTACTTGTGTTAGGACAGTTGAGATAAATGACCAGGATCCCCACAACTCCCTTTATGCATTATTCATAAAGGTTTGCTGATAGAGTAAACTGTTCTAGTACCATGTCAGGTTTCTCTAGAAACACATTATAAATTTCCTTCTATTCAAGAAACCTACCATTTATCACAATTAATAAATAAATTCTCTTAAGGCATGTGTGCAGGTATATAATAATAATAATAATAACAATAATAACGATAATAATAATAATAATAACAATAATGATTAATAATAATAATAATAATAATAATAATAATAATAAAAGCATCTACTTTTTGTCTTCTTATATTGTTTCTTTCTTCAATTTCTCTTATTTAGTTGCTTATTTACTGAGCTCCGTCATTCTTTAGTTTTCTCTAGTAGACTCAGTAATGCACTTCATGAGCTGATTCTAGGTTGTCAGTATAGTGATAGTCATTTAATTCCTTGAAAATAAATGCTGTCAAAGGGAAAAGGAAAGAATAGCCCTGAATTTACTTGTGAACGACCACATGTAAATGGTATTAGAGAAAGAACTTGTCTGATCTGTATTGAATAGGCTGAGATCCCTCATGTCTTAATTGTGCTTTCCTCTTTCTTTAAATTGGACAGTTTTGAACAAGCAAACCCTCCTTTCCTACAGTATTTCATTAATCATTTAGCAGCTAAAAGAGTAACAGAAACTGAGAGACCAACATGGCTTTTTCAAGGGGGTCTGACCCTAGCCCAAGAAAAGTGGACCCACTTTGCCATTAAGTTGAAATGCTTACACTCTTAATCAGAATAAATGAAAGTATAAAGAATCGTTTTTACCAGGTGTATGCATTCCATTTTGTATCAATTTAGAGACTTAATTGTATTGATGTCTGTGGTGCTGGTTCATTTTAAGGTCTGTCTTAAAGTGAGCCCTGCATTTCCATGAAGGTAAACATCAGAAATTCGAAGGTCTTCTTATATTAACATGTATTATTAGATGCACAATGAAAGCACTTTTCAAATGACTCACATTTGTGTGAGTCATAGAACAATCTTTGTGTGCCGTAGAACAATCTTTAATGGATTTTCTCATGCCAATTTTAAAGACTTAAAAAAGTTGTTTTTTAAATTAAAAAAAAAACACTTTTATAAACCACTTCTAGATAGAATGCATTACAGTAATTCCAAAGGGACTGGTGAACTAGTTCACTCTTTGTGATTTTTTTAGGAATGTTATGGAAGGAAGAAATTGAGACATTAGGAGTCTAGGGTGGAAATTTGAGAGAGGAACATACCTGAGGTCATATGCATGTCAACTGTCAGAATGTACTAGAAGAAGACCTGGTTTTCTGTGCTGTTTGCCGTTTACTCTGAAGATCAGTCAGTTTTGGCAAGAATGTTGGGCTTTCCATTATATCTATAAAGCACATATTTATAACTTCTCAGCTGCAGGACATTTCAATCTATTTGATTACTATGCTGTACCTGAAGAAAGATGTTTTCATGATTGTCTCTTTAGAATGTGTCATTATTTTTATACACACAAACACATGAACCCACATACACACCCACACACCCACAGTTTTTTTTTGTTTTGTTTTGTTTTGTGAACAATGACTTTGAAATAGAAACATTTTATTTTCAGCCACTTACATCCGCCATACTAAATGTTGACAATATCTTCAGTTAACAGCTGTTCAAAGCTCACTGTCTATGGTTGTGGAATGCATTTACAACCACTTGAAGATTAGCTGATTTGGGGAGAACACCCTCTCAACTAACTTGAATACTTGTTCCAGACCCGCACTGTCCAACATGGCAGCCAAGAGAAACATGAGATTATTAGAAATACAATGAAATAAACTTAAATCAAATGTGAATCCACATTCCTCAGTCACAGTAGCTATATTTCAAGGACTCAACACCCACCTGTAGACAATGCTACCATGTTGGAAAACTCAGATTATAAAACATTTTTATTACTGTGCAAAGTTCTCTTGGACAGTGTTAAGAGAATGAATTTTTTTTTTCATGCAAAATTCATTAGCCAAGCATTCTTTAAAAAGGTTTACAGATCTCTACTTGGTGTTCCATAGGTTCGATTTTCTGCAAAACAGTGTATTTCATGATGTTTGGTCTTCATGCTGGCATTCTGGTTGTTCTGCGGCCGTGTGTCATGTGGATGGGGACTTTACCCTTTGGAACTAGCACTGCTGGGAATCAAGACAGACTACCAGGTGAAATGTCTAGTCTCTCTAAAGACAGTGAAGTGATTGCATGACCTTTTTTTAAAAATGTTGTATCTTTTCTTCAAATAAACAATTTTTCTGATTTTATTCCTCTGTTAATCCCACCCATATTAGTTTCCTGGGGCTACCGTAACCAATTATAATGAACGGGGTGGTTTAAACAACAGAAATGTATTCTCTCACAGTCTTGGAGACCAGAGGTCCAAGGTCCAACCAATAAGGTTGGTTCCTTTTGGAATCTCTGAAGGAGAATCTATTCTTTGTCTGTTTCCCAGCTTCTTGTGGTTGTTGGCGATTTTTGGCATTCCTTGGCTTATGGCCACATCACTCTAATCCCTGCCTCCATTATCATATGGCATTTTTCCTGTGTGTCTTTACATCCAAATTTCCCTCTTTTTAATTTACCTCTTCTTTTCCCTGATCCATGACACCAACCCACCTCAATCCAGTATAAATTTTTCTTAGCTTGACTATACCTGCAAAGACCCTATGTCCAAATAATTTCACATTCTGAATGACTGCAGGTTGGTCTTGAACATAACTTTTTGGGAGATACCATTAAACCCATAACAGCATTCCTGAGCTTTTTCTACCCTGCCTCTTACAGAGGAATGCTTTTCCTCCTTTACACCCCATGATTTCACCCTAGGAAGTAACTTCAACACCCATTGCTTAGTGAGTGGAAAAGGTTACTTTTTATTTATTTTTTTAAATTGGTGCATAAGCATACATCTGTGACGATTGTGGAAATGAAGAAGTTGGGACAATGTGAAGCAGAGACTCACCTTCTCCCATCAACATGAAGGCTAGAAGTATTTCATGCCTGCACTCATGCTAGCAAATAAATATCTGTCCCTGTCCTACAGAGATGCAAGTATTATTAGGCTCTCCATTCTGAACCGCAATCGTGGGCATTAAAGTGGCTTTTTCGCCCCAGACAGAGCCTGATTACAATTTGACAGACGTTGGATTCAGTGGAAACAGACATAAAATTCAAGTAAGTGTTCCCAAGTACCCTTTGATAGCTTTAGATGGCGAATAGATGCTTTAATCAAGGATGTCACATTGAATTGTAAAACGGAGAGGCTGGGGAAAACGTTAACCACTGTGATTGTGGGTTCTGGCATCACTGAGATGTTCAAGAGGCAAGTCCTGGACAATGGGCATTTTTATCAGCTTCAACAATTGCTAAGGAATATATGGTGGGTTGTTGATCACAGTCCCTGATTGATCTGGGGGAGTCTAAGTATGAAAATGACCTAACTCCTCACTGGGCATCTGAGTCCTACTCAGAGAAGCAAGTCCAGGTTTAATCAAGAGGGAAAGTAAATGTTGTTTCCAGACTATAGGACTCAGGATGTCCAGGGAGCCCAGACCCCATCACCAGCCCCTGAAGTTCAAGTTCACAGTCAACAGACTCTGTTGACTTGATTTCCTTTTTATGTTGACCCTCCGTTTTAGTTTTCTAGGGCTGCCATAACAAAGTACCACAAAGTGCATGACTTATGACAATCAGCATTTACTGTCTCGCAGTCCTCGAGGCTGGAAATTTGAAGTCAAGGAATCAGCAGGGCTGTTCTCTGTCTGCAACTCTGAATAGAATCATTCCTTCCTTGCCTCTTCCTAGTGTTGCTGGTGGCTCTTGATCCTTGGTGATCCTTGGTTTGTGGCTGAATTACTCCAATCTCTGCCTTTGTCTTCTGCCTTATTGTTGTGTCTCTGTGTGCACTTGGAAGTCTTCTCACAAGGACACCAGTCTTAATGCATTAAGGACCACTCTACTCCAGAATGATGACAACTTAACTAATTGCTCCTGCAAAGACCCTACTTTCAAATAAGGTCACATTCAGAGGTGCTGGGGATTAAGATTTCAACCTACCATTGAAGGGGAAATAATTCAGTTCATAACAACCTCTGTATAAAATAATCTGAAAAAATGGTATTAATTTTTGAAGCTTTGAGGTTTAATATCCCTATTCTGTCATTCTTAAATATTGAAGCCAGTATCTACCTCTCTGTTCACAGAAACACCCATACTACTTAATACCCACTTCATTTCTACTCATTTTCTGCCTGTTTGCCTCATTCTTTGCCTCATGCAAACTTCTTCAAAAGAAGCAAATATCCTTATAGGAGTTTTGCACTCCCCTAAATTCCCTTAGTCTTTAAGTAGACACATTTTTTTAACAGCCACTAATATAAGTCACTCCTCTCTGTTGTAGAAATACAATCCAATTAATTTAGTAATTGATTGTTCCTTGGTAAGTCTAGGTAATTGTCCTCCTGTGTAACCCACATGCAGTTTTATTTGTTAAATGACCACAACTGTGCTTAAGTGTAGTGAAACCCTCTGGTATGGTCTGAATGTGTATGTCCCCTCCAAAATCCATATACTGATATCTAATCCCCAATGTGATGGTATTAGGAGGTGGGGACTTTTGGACGTGATGTGGTCATGAGGGTGGAGCCTCATGAATGGGATTAGTGCCCTTTTAAAAGAGACCCCAGAGAGCCCCCTTATTCCTTCCACCACATGAGGACACAGTGAGAAGGTGCTGTCTATGACCCAGGAAGCAGGTCCTCACCAGATGCTGACTCTGCCACGCCTTGATCTTGGACTTCCAGGCTCCAGAGCTGTGAGCAATAAATGTCTGTTGTTCAAGCCCCTGTCTATGATACTTTTTGATAGCAGCTGGAATGACCTGAGATACCCTTGGTGGGAAAATTCTCAAACATGGAAGGTACGAATATTTCTGTTGCTATTCTGCTGTCTGATGACTCCATGCTCAACTTGCCTTCTTCAGCAGTAGCGTTACAAGGGCCACTCAGCTCCTGGCTGAGGCTCTTCAAAATTGATACCAAACTCACAGGTCTGGCTGCGCACCCTCAAAAAGTCAGATGTTGGGGAAAATGGAAGTTAGCTTTTATTCAAGAATACCAGTGACCTGAGGAGAAATGTTAGGCTAACCCATCTCCCCGGTAAACCTGAAGGGCAATGGCCAGGCTAAAGCTGTCTCAAAGACTCAGGTTTATCATGAGGTTTTTAAAAAGGAGGCTGAGAGAATGGCACACGGAAAACAGAAAGCTGGAGAGAGGGGCACGTGAGCTGTGAGGGTTTCATGCAATGTCTCAGTTGTGAGGTTTCACCAAGACTCATCTGGTTTCTACTCCCGTCCTTGTTATCTCACGATCTGGGTAGTATGAGCAAGTCTGCAGCTTCAGACTGGCTGGAAAACAACTTTACATTCACGTAAATAATGTCATCTTGCCCCATAACCAAGGTCCAAAATATTAAATAACCATGGGAAAAGAGGGAACTCAGAGAAACACATACCAAAAAAAAAAAAAAGAAAAAAATGGTCTTTTAAAAAATTCCTACAGTCCAAGTGGTTTTAGGTCCCAGAATGGCCTAGACATCTTGGCGCCTCCTGTTGCTTTTTCAAAGAGCCTAGTCATGTTTCCGTGGGAGTACACGAATTCTGGGCTTGGATTGATGCATCCAGAATGAAAGCTGATACTTTGCATCTCTGCAGAGCTTCTGTAGCCCATTGTTATCCTTAATTCTAGTTTGACAAGTATTTATTTTGCAGCTGACAAATACCCACCATTGAGATAACCACCACAGAAAGCACCTACATTTATGCTCTGAACTGTGTCATCAAGGAGTCTATGTCTTGGGACAGAGGGATGGAGAAAAAGCACTTTTGTGATGTGCTTGAGGTTTGTATCCAGATTCTGTTATTAACCGAAGAAGGGATCATGTGCAGGTCATTTCTGTGTCAGTACATTTGGATGTGAATTATGACTCTGTGTGCCCTGCCAAGTGAGAAGATCCATGAATTGACCACGAAACCCATGAGGGGTGAGGCCAGGATGTATACGTTTATTTTCAAGTCTCAGCATGTCAGCAGCAGACAATAGAGATTCACGTATGTGTCTAAAGTTTTTCCTTCTGCTTGGAGGTGGTCATGTGCTGCCTGCATTGCAACCTACAGGTTTGGGGGGGGGGATCTGCTTTGATATGATGGGTTAGTAAGAACAGTAGGTCAGGCACTGACTCAAGACGTAGCTATTCATCTTTCCCTGGCTTTTTATATCATTTTGGATTTTTCAGCCCAGTTTCCAGAGGGAGTTTGCTTGAGCTGGCTTGAGCTGAGGTGAGAACGGATTTGCCTGCTAGCTCAGCCACCAATTCCTCCTGTTTATTTCAGGACATTGTCTGGCCTGTGTCAACAAGAAAAGACCTTTATTTCCAAAGCACTTTTCATCAGAGGAGGAACCACAGAGGTGAGTGCATTATCCTCCATCCCATATTTCGGAGTAAATTTGTAGACGATGGCTGAAAATTGGCTATTGGCATGGGAGTTTATTATTGAGTTCTGGGGCCCTGGGGAATTTAAACTAGACTGGGGCACCTGCTGTCAGCAAATAGGGGACAATTATAGATTCCAAGCAACAAGTCTCATTTTATGTTGGTCTTCTGTCTGCCCTTGAGTACTTATTCTGGCATGGTGATTTAAAAATATAATTATCTATATTCCAGGAATACATTTCTTTATATACTTTATTTTATGTGACCAGTAGAAAAGCAGTGGGATTTGAATTGGGACAATGAGAAGTGAAACAGAATTATGTTGGGCGCTAAAGGGAATAATATTTCTTTTTCATTGGAATGTTAAGAACACGAACGATGTTACAAATACAAATGGGATGAGTCTCAAATATGTTACGAATATGACAAAAGTGGTCAAGAGTGATGCAGGAAACAGGGAGAACATGATGGATACATTCAAACCAAAAGGACAAAAATATTATGATGGAAAGTGGAATAAACATTCTGAATATGTACTAGAAGGTGAGTGTCCACGTGAGTTGGCTATCAACCTGTCATCAATTCAGGAGAAAATGAAGTGTTCTTTGGATATCTTATATGCAAACCTAGGAAAGTGCCATCGATTAACTTGTAAATCAGGTTTTCTCCCCCTGGGCATTATTGACATGTGGGTGGGATAATTCTTTGCTCTCGGGGCTGTCCTGTGCACTGTAGGATATTTAGCAGCATCCCTGGTGTTCACCCTGTGGATGCCAAGAGCATCTTCTTAGTTGTGGCAACCAAAGACATCTCCAGATATTGCCCAGTGTCCCTGGGGAGCAATCTCCACTACGAGAGAGAACCATAGCTTTAGGTGTCATCTGAGCATGTTCAACATTCTGGTATGGGGGGAGTTGTCCTGAACCTATATATTTGAAGCACAAATACTTCCATCCTTGTTGCAGCATGGGGCAACTCGAGTAGTTTTACTTTAGCCTAAATAGGGAGCCAGAGTTGCTGCTTATTCATCTGAGAAGCCAAGTGTCCACTATATTTAGGAACAATCCCAAGGTAAAAAAGAATGAACTGAAGGGAAGACTTCTTACTATGCATTGTGTGTGAACCGAGGCTGTTGACATTTCAGCATGAGGCCATTATCTTCATCATGCTGTCCTTACTAGCCTTCCCAAGATCATATAGGTGTCATAGTGGAAGTCCAGTGGTAATCTCACAGGTGGCACAAAAGCATTTTATGAAGCATAAAAATAACTTGTAAAATCTAAATCCACTGACCTGACCAATGCAAGACCTGGAGAAATATCAGGCACATTCTCCTGTTGATTTTCTTCTCCAATCCACAAGGCTGAGAGGTCTTGTGTGGATTGTGGATCCACCTTGTCTTTAAGACCCGGCCACTTCAGAAGGTCGTAGTGAAGTTAAACCTTAATCAGCATCACTGTGTAAGATTCCACTTAAGAGAATCTGGGTTTTACTTTCTGGTGCACGGCCAAAAACCTAATTAATCTTTTAGCTGAATACATTATAATAAAATTAAGCAATAAACTTGCTGTGAATGACTTTGCAAGTTGAAAACAAAGAGATTCTCGAAATCTTCATGAAAAAGAGCATGAGAAAAAAATGGGTGATGGTAGAATGTGTATCTGACCTCAAAGGTAGGTGATGCGAACCAACCGATGACAAATGGGTGGATTTTAATAAAATATAATAGAGTGTAATAAGATAATACAATTATATTATACTAAAATATAATGGGACATAACACTATAATTATAATAAAATATAATAGATATAATAGCATACTATACTATACTATACTATAATGTAAACTCAACTATATTGCTAAATGCCTACTTTTCGCCAGTCAATTATTTAAGTATTGGAGATAAAAGAATAAAGTAAAAAGACAAAACATCTCCCCACTCAATACTAACCTCTTAGTGAGATAAGACACAATAAACAATAATCTTTTAAATGACTGACATATCATATGCTGGAGAGTAACAAATGTTGCAGAAAAGGATAAAGAGATTTGGGAGCCCTGAAAAATGTGGGGTTTTGTAATGTGAAATGGTGTCATTTACAATTCTTTATGTCTCTAGGAGATATTTTAGGTCGTTTTCTTGAAATGTGTCTATGAGCAGTTCTTGTGGAACCTGAAGTGTGCTGTACTGTACGTGACATGCAAGAGGTACAGAGATGAACAGACATCCATATTTTTCTCTTTTACGGATTCACTAGTCACTTGAGCTGGTCTATTAGGAGACTCCGGCTACTTTTTAAGTGAAGCTTGATCTACAAGGCGTCATTCTGGACTAGATGGTGCATCGAGTTTAAACAGTAAACCACTCCTTACCGCTACACAAAGCATAAGACAAGACTGTCGAAATGCAAAGGATAAGATTTAACCAGGAACACCCCCCCCCCAAAAAAAATGCACATCAGAAAAAAGAAAAAAAGAAAAAGTAAAAGAAAATAAAGAGAGACAGAGCAATGTGCATAACAGAATAGCTGTTCTGAGGTTTCTTGAGTTTGGATCAGAAAACAGGTAGAAGGGGACAGGGGTTTGGCTATACCATGGCTAAGTTCTAAAGATCTTTTACGTTAAACACGGATGAAAGCCAGGTGTACTGTCGAAAGTCAACATCTGTGGTGAGGACAGTTCTCTCAATCCCGGGAAGACTGGCTAAAATGACCAAAAAGAAATGCTACATGGATAAACCTCAAAAACTTTATGCTAAGGGGAAGAAGCCAGAGAGAAAAGGTCAAATACGGTATGATCCCATTTATAGAAATTGATCAGAATAGGCAAATTCATAGAGATAGAAAGTAGATTAGTGGTCGTCAGGGGATGGGGAGGGGGTGGAAATGGGGGGTGACCGCTTAATGGGTACGGGGTCTCCTACGGGGGTGATGAAAATGTTTGGGATGAGAGAGAGGTGATGACTGCACAGCACTGTGGATGCTGTAAGTGCCACAGGACTGTACACTTTACACTTTAAAATGTTGAATTTTATGTTATGCGAATTTTACCTCAATAATAATAATTTTGAAAAAGTGCACAGACATACCTTTTTGGATTGACACAGGTGCTTCTGACTTATAGCACGGCATGGTGCTACAAAGAAAAGAGAATCAAGAACCAACATCTCAAGGAAGATGCAAAGCAAACATCCTGCTGCCTTGGAGCTGGACGTCCAACAGTTTCAGTTGCGCTGCAGGGCAGGAACTCTGGAATTTCACTGCAAGACCTGGTTTTCCACCTGGACAACCACATACTGTTAGGCAGGGTTGGAGATGAAGAATATAGAAGGCTGGGGGGAGAGAAAGCAAGTCAAGGAATAAAAAAGCAATCCCAAACCAAACCAGGACTGCTAAAACATACATTTTGACACACTGAAATGTTAAAGAGTTTGTTTGTGCATACAGGAATGCTCACTAATCTGGTTGCTCCAAAAACAAAAATAGTTTGGGGTTCCTCCAAGGAAGGCAAGGGGAAAGGCTTTTATGGGGTGACAGTGGAGCAGAACAAAGAAATTATTTGAGTGATTAAATTTGAGCAATTATCTTAATTGGATTTTCTGGGTAGGATGTTTAAGATAATATAACTAACTAATGTCCAGTTGGGCTTCTGTGACTGGCTAAGCTTAAGTTTTGGTTTCCTTTTAAGTTAGAGGCTTATAGGAAATTAGTCCGAGTTAGGTTTTGGTTTGTTTAGGTTTAGGAAACTCAGGGGGTTAGCACCATCTCAGTCTAATATCCTCCCATTTAATTATTTTAACACTTCCCATCAAAATAAAACAGTGAAAGAAATGCAAACTATAAAAATAAATACAATTCTAGGAAAGCATCAAAATCAGTGTTTGAAACCTGAAGTAACTCAAAGTGAAAATATTTTTATGCATTTTCGAGAATTTCTTTAAAAAGTATATTTATCATGTTGGAATTGAGAATAAAAAAATGCTAATTAGTGACAATGTATGTGAAATCAAAACTTGATGCAGTTAAACAGAACTTATGGCTATGGAAAATCTCATGAAATCTAAACTCAGTCATTTATATAAATTATATGCACGTATAAAAATTCCATATCAGGTATAATTGAAACAGTAACTCAAGAATTAGAATATTGATAAAAATAGGAAGCAGCAGATAAATAAATGGTGAATAGATTGAGAGTTTCCATGGTTCACATATTTGAAACTTCCAAGAGAGCAAAAGAAATGTGATGAAGCAATATTCAAAGAGATAATTGCTGACAATTTTTCTTAACGGAAGAAAGATACAAAGCTAACATTAAAAGTATCCAACAGGTTCAAAATAAGTAAATGTGCAGGTGGAAATTACATGGTCAGACTGTGAATTAAGGCAAAATAAATCCTCATTCATACATACAAAAATAAAGGGACTTACCATGACCTTTAATAAAGGAATGAATACATTTGATATCAAATTTATACAAAAAGATACATTTCTGTAACTTCACGTAATTCTGGAATTCTCCCTATGGAAAGGGAAATATGGGAAAGAACGACAAATCTGAAAGTTTATAAAATGTATCCAAGAATTTAAAAAACTTTCAACTACAAAATGGTGAGCTTTTGAGTTGTAGGAAAAAATAGAGAATTTAATTTCAAAAAATTATTATTGTTTACACATGTGTGATCAAATCAATATTACTGGCATGCTCATTATTACAAATTCTAAATACTTTTTTGGTCCCTTACCCAATTACTTCCTATCCCTCGTTGCCCCTTTCCCACCTGTAGTAACTATAGGTCTGCTCTCTCCTGGAAATTCAATGTTTTACTGTGGTCTTTTTTTTTTTTTTTTCTTAGCTCCCACTACAGTTCAATTATTAATTAGATATTCTAAGATATACATGATAGTCAAGAGTATTATAGAAATAACCAGTTTAGATTATATCAGAAAAATGCATAGCTTAGTATTTACAATGCAATTTAAAGGTAACTGCTAAAAGAATAAAAATAAAGCATAGAGATTTCAAATAAGCAAAGGGAAAAGAGAAAAGAACCAAAAAATAAAATAAAATAAATCCAGAGCTCGCCGCTTAGCTCAGCTGGTTGGAGGATGGTCTTGTAACACCAAGGTCAAGGGCTTGGTCCCCCTGCTGCAAAAAGAAAGAAAGGAAGGAAAGAAGACAGACCACAATAAAATGTTGAACTTTCAGAAGGAGAGAACAGACCTAGAGTTACTACAGGTGGGAAAGGGGCAGCGGGAAGGAGGTATAGGAAGCAATTGGGTAAGGATGCAAAAAGTAATTATGATCTGTAGTGATGAACATAGCAATAATATTGATTTGATCATCCCTCATTGTCCACAAATACTGAGAGTCAACTCTGTACCGCATAAATATGTATAATTAAAAATAAATAAATTAATTGATTTTTCAAGAAAAAAAAACTCTCAGACAAAAGCAGAGTGGTAGTACGAAAAGAAGCAAAATGTCGTCAAAAACAGAAAAAAAATTGGTAGACAGTATTCAACATGATGAGTAATGACTCTGTGAGTGTGTTTGCACAGTCATGTGTATTATATTCACCTATTTGAAAAGATTACTGGGTTGAATTAAAATTATTCAGCAATATATTGTGTGCAAGAGGGACGGACACATACAAAATGCCACCCGGAAAATTTCTTAATAAAGGATGAAAATATTTCTGCATTGCATGAACCATTTAAGAGTAAATCAGTGTAACATTATTGATATAAAGAAACATAATTTAAAGCACAAAGTATTAATGTAGCTGAAATGAGATATCATGCCTAAAAATGTTCATCAAGAATATATAACAATTCTGAAATTGTAAGCACGTAACAACAGAGTTTCAAAACATATAAATCTTCACCTGACAATTTACAAAAAGAAATTGTCTAGTCTGAAATAACAGTGTGAGTTTTTTCAAGGAACTCAAACAGAATATGATATATTATCAGACAGAACTTCAAGAGTAGTATTATAGTTTTGAACATTAGCATTGGCAAGGTTGATTTGAAATAAATCCACATACATAAGATGCATATGCATAAAATACATACATAAGAAACATTTAAAATCGATTATGCAGCAAATAAAATCACAATAAAATGTGGAGTCACTATGGAGACCATATCTTCTTAACATTATGCACTTAAAGTAAAAATCACTCATTTTAAAATACATAAATATAAAATATAGTCCCCCCAAACTTGTATATAACAACATAAGAACATTCTAAAACTACAAAATCAACAACTAGGTAAGTACTACAACAAATTGGGGGCTACATAAAAAGTGGTACTTCAAGATAAATGTATACAATTAAATATATTTTTATTTTTAAAAAATCTATTACTAATAAGCAGTGTTTTTAAGTCAAGAATAGAGAAAATAACATAACACAAAAACAGATATTGTAATAATAAAAGCAGATAGGAAATTTTAGGGAGAATTGTTTTTTAATTTTTTTTTCTTAAAAAAAGCATGTTTACAAAATTGATAAATCTCTAGTAGACTAATTTAAAAATAAGAAAAATCATAGTAAATGAGTATTTTTTAAAAGTGAGAATACAGCCATGAATAGAATAGAGAATCAAGTAATATGAATATATTATTTAAAAAATTCTGCTAATATATTTAAAAACCTGGAAGAATTGGATATTTTTGTTAAAATCCATAAATTAACACATTTGAATGATGAAAAATTTGAGAATCTGAATTAGTCAACAATAGATACAGATATTAAACGAATTATCCAAACTCTGACCTCAAACACACATATGCAGACACACACACACACTATTACAACAAAACAAAACAAATAGAAAAAACAAGGGGGATGCCTTTTTGATACATCTCACTGAAGCATTAAGGAAAAAACAATGTATTTTTAAGCCCGATATTCCATTACATAGAAAATAGAGTGCTTGTTAACTCATGCTATGAGATTATCATTATCTTATTTCCCTCACAAAAGATCAAGCAGAATACAAGAAGTTATACACCCAGCAGTGGGATTGCTGGATCGTACGGCAGTTCTATCTGTAGTTGTCTGAGGAACTTCCCTACTGTTTTCCCCAAGGGCTGCACCAATTTACGGTCCCACCAACAATGTAGAAGGGTTCTCTTTTCTCCATAACCTCACAAGCATTTGTTATTCTGTCTTTTTGATTATAGCCAGTCTAACTGGAGTGAGATGACATCTCAATGTGGTTTTAATTTGCATTTACATGATGATTCATGGAATGGGGAAAAGGGTTAGGGACTAATTGGGTTAGGGACGCAAAGAAAAATTATGATGTGTAATGATGAAAATGCTAATAATATTGATTTGATCATCACATACTGTACACAAATGCTGATAGTCAACTCTGTACCCCATGAATATGTATAATCAAAACTAAATAAATATTTTTTAGGAAAAAAAAGAAGTTATAGACTTACACTTGTGAACACAAAAGGCAAACATTCTAATTAAAATATTCAGAAGTTGACTTTAGTGGCATGTATGGATTTTTGCATATGTGTGTGAACATATGATTATTGCATAGTAGAATTTACTTGAGGAATATAAGAATCAAAAGAAAATGTAACTAATGTAAACAAAAAAATAAAACCCTGAAAATCAGAGTTTAGAAATGTAACAGGTCCTAAAAAGGCATAGGAAAAAAATTAGTACTCATCCATAATACGTCTTATTAGCAAATCACTAATAAAGAGAAACATGATTAGCTTCGTAAAGGATATCTCACAGAAACCTACAACAAACACTGCATTTGCTGGGAAAGAACCAAACAACCCTAACAGTTATGAGTGGGTCACTGTCCTGTTTGTTACAAGTTAGGCGATGTCACTCCCCTGCCAAACATAAGCAATTCCCATGAGTGTCGATATTGGACCAAGAAAGAAAGAGAAAAAACAAGTCCAATCTTTAATCGTGTGTAAGCACAGATGAAAACAGAGATACTCTGCAACCACATAAATGCCACTCGGTTCTCCTGACTGTGATTCCCTCCCCGATGGCAATATTAACCCTCTTTCCTCCTTCTTATCCCCTAAATAAAACTTCTGATACCCCACTGATCACATTCCCCTGCTTTCTTAGTAGAAGACAGGCTCTTGCTTTTTTGGTCTCTCCCCCAAATTACACAGATAAGCCAAAATCCTGTAATTAGCTCTCCCCGCTTGATTCCCTTATATAAAGAGGCCCACAGTTCTCCACAAAACATTATCTCCTTCGCTGCAGCATGCGTAATAATCCTGACTTTGACTATAAGGCTTTTTCTTGAGGTGTTCAGCTGGTGAACATCAAAATTACTGATGAAGAGATATTTTATAGTCAACACAATATGATGCAGAAAAATTGTTATGCATTGACTGGAATAGGAAGGATCAATGCATTTATAAGACAGGGGATGCAAGACTCAAGGGTGAAAAAAAGCAATGATTTCTAGAAGAAAATGTAGGAGAAAATCTTTACGACTTGAAGCAGGGAAGCATGTCTTCAATGGTAACACAACGCCACATTTGCATAGCATCCAATGCCAGAAAAGACAGATGAGAAATTTAATTTATATGCAATCAAAAATGTTAAAAAAAAAAAGGCACAATCAACTAAAGGTGAGACACCCATTTTACAATCCAAAGGGATCAGTCTTTGAATATGTACTTTGCAGAAATAATTAAGACAAATGCAAACCACCCCAGATAAGTATGATTAAATATACAAACCAGCAATTCAGAGAAGAGGCAGCTCATCCCATCTCGACACACAGGGATTGATTCTCAACCTCAGTAGGATTTAGGGAATGCAAAATAAGCTAACACCATAATATCATCATAGGCCTAACAGACTGGTGAAAATTAATTCTGCCAGTAGCAACTGTTGGATAAGATATGGAGCATGCTGACTACTACTGGATACATGTATAAATAGCAGGATTGTAAAACGTTCTGTGTCCAAGATAAACATTCAAAGTAGGGCACTCTGTACTTTTTTTCCAATGGGAAAAAATGAATTGGATCAGATTAATTGCTTACAAAGAGCTTCAAGTTTTTTTTCCTTTTTTTTAAAAAAATAAATAAACCTATTTTGAAAGAAGAGACAAGTAAAGTAAAGGATTTTTTTTGAAAAAAATAGACATAATCTTTGGTTGCCATAAGTTCTGGCTGGTTTTCTATGTCTGCTTTGGAGGCAAAGCTACTTCAAAGTCCATGACTTTATTAGGCTACAATCAAATGCAAGACAGAGGCAAGCTATTTTGGACAATTCTTGGATCTCAATAAGCCCAGGCACACACAGTGCTTAGGCAAGCCAGAGACGTGGAATTTCTGGATAATTTCTTTTTTCAGTCATTAAAATTCTAAGGAAACAGAATTAATTGCACAGTGTAGCTGACTGATTTTTGTTTGAAGGTACTGATTATAGATCTCCCCCTTTATGACTGTAATTAGTCCTGATCTAATTTGATGGGTAAAAGAGAAAATATGTGTTAGGCTTGCTGGGTCATTATGTCAATAATGTGTCTAAAATATACAAAGGACGTAAATTAAACAGAAAATTGGTTGGGAGAGGCTGTTGGAAAATGTGACAGTAGGTATGTAATGTCTTTATCACAGGAAGGACACCCAGTTAAAGGAAAAACAAAAACTCAAAGCTTAACGTGATAACGAGAGAAAAATATTCTGTAGAAAAGAAACAAAATTAATTTTAAAGTGGAAACATTACAACTACATAGTTATTACAAAAATGAACAAAGAAAACTGATTCTATTCCTCGGTATTACAGACTGTGGAGTAAAGAAAAGTCACTTCTTGTAGGAGGGGTAAAATATTAATATTATCTTTAAGAAAAACAGTAGGGCAACCAGCAATAATTGCTGTAAAAAATGCTATGAAATCTAGCTTAAGGGAAGCATACAGAGTGAAGAATAAATTTTGTTATATATGCATATGTGTCTTGTTAGCTAAAAAAATATAATAAATGTGTAAGTTGCAAATGTTAGAAATAAGACAGCTATGATCCATCAATCATTACTAAATTTGATTTTTCCCCACTTTATTCTGATTTTCTGGATGGATTGTTTGGAGAGTTTGTCTGCAAGAAAAAGACAATTTAAATTATTTTTATTTTTTATTATGGAATGTATCAAACATGTATAAAATTAGAGATTATCAGTAAAGGGTCACAAAAACGTTTACACTGTACAATCAAATAAGAAAATAAAATTAGATATTATAATGTGATGAGATCTCATGAGTCACCCAGTTGGAATAATTAGCAACTTCTTGGGCATTATTATTATTATTATTATTATTATTATTATTATTATTATTATTATTATTATTATTATTACCCTTTCTCCCTGCTTCCACCAACCTCTGGCACTGGATTATTTTTAAAAAGCTATTAATTCCTAGATACACTGTCCATGGCTTGGGTTTGATTTAAGGAGATATAAAAGTTGGTCTACTTGGTCAAAGAAACCTCAAGAATGTCTTGTCTCTGGTGCTGGTAGGAGACATCCTGTTTGAGGACCAATCTTGAAAAAAATGGGAATCGATAATGTTTGTCCAGAGCAGCTACCTGAAGAAATATATAAAGAGAAAACCAGCTCTTTTTTATTTCTTGCAGTTCTAATTTCCATTTTAGTCCAACAGGTTTGACTGATTTCCTCTGTCACGGTTTATATATGAACAGCAGCAGGCTCTCAAAATTGCTCTTTGAAATTGTTCAATCCTCCTTTTTAACTTCCAGGTGAGTTAAGTGCTATTTTTTGTTTATATCTCCAGTGGCTATGAGGCATTTAAAGTTCTGGGTGTGCAGGGAGACCCACTTCACATTCTCCACTTAGGACACGAGGGGACCTAAGACCAGGGAGATTGATTGAGCCAGCGAGTTAGGAAGATGAGACAGAGAAAATAGGCAAGAGGGAACTGTGCAGGGCTTTTGTGCAGGGACATGACATTGTCAAGGCAGTACTTTAGAATCAGACAGGGCAAAGGTGTGCTTGTTCTTTACGTGGTTCCTGGAAAAGCTTGGCACCATATTCACCACAGAAAGAAATACATCATTATTACAATCCTCTTTGATTATGAATCTAAAATCTTAGCATTCTTATGTGAGGCTAAAGTAATAATTACGTTTAAGCAAATAAATCATGATTATTTTATTGAAAGAAGATCTATCTGGAAATGTCGTTTCCTTCCTTCCTTCCTTCCTTCCTTTCTTTCTTCCTTCTTTATTTTTTTCTTTCTCTTATCTCCTTTTCCCATTTTTTTTTGGGGGGGTAGGGTGGAGGATAAGGGTGAATGGGAATTAAAATAAATCTAAAAACTGCACAGTGAGGATTGAAAGGTGGATAGTTTCTTGATGCAAAGTTCCCATTACCAACACAGGTATTTTAAAGTTAAAAAGCAAACAAACAAATAAACAACAAAAACAAACAAACAAACAAAAAAAAACAGGTGCAATGTCTCCCAGGAGATTCAATTTAGGTGCATTAATATTTCAAGGAATGTCTTAAAAGGAGTGAGACAGGAGCACAGGGAGACTCATGCTGGCTGCTATTTATGAATAAATGGTGGGTTGCAGACCTTGCCGCTTTGAAAAACGCAGCCCCGAATGCTTTTGCAAAACTTGCTGCCCCAGCATGAAATTTTTTAATCTTCCAGTAAAATATCAAGGCATTGGCATACTCATTTCTTTTAAAAGAAGAGTAAGAACTTGCATTTGCATAATACTTTCCATAGTATCTTTATAGATATTATTTGACTTTATCATAACAGGTTAGCAAGATAAGCAGCTAAATGTAACAATTTTGGATTAAGAAATGGAGGCATTTGGCATTTATTTCACTCACCTACATTTTAACAAATATGCAGCAGCCATGTAGAGATCAGTAACCAGCATTATTTTCAGCACACCTGAGAGAGTACTGTTAACTTATTCGAGTAAAGGAATTTCTCCTGCCTTTTTATTGTTGTTGGTTTTATTGTGGACTGTACGCCTCATGCAGGAGGATTCTCTTTGGAATAATCGTCCCTCCTTTGTTTTTCCTCTTCTATCTATAAAGCTCTAATTAAAAAGAGCTTAAAGACCTTCTGCTATTGTGTACCAATTGCAAATCAATTAGGGAAAAGGAGACATCCAGTATCAAGTGCGAGGGCAGTATGAGAGCTTTCGTCATTAGTGACAGCCTTTAGAAGGGGTGATCACTAGCTAGCCTTCAGTGGGGAGACCACCATCCCTGGGGCGTTCCTGACTTATCATCCACTGTCAGAGCCCAACAGATACTGTGTAGTCATCACATCGCCATGCTGAGAGTCTCCACCTAATGTCGTAGCATTTACAAAGAACCAGATGAGTTTACAGCCTAAGAAAACTAGGGTTCATTCAGTCCAGAGAGTCTTAAACTTGAATCGGCACAGAAATCACATAGTAATTTTGTTAAAGTGCAGATTCCAATTCAGCAGAGGAGATGCTGTTTTTCTCATAAGTTCTTAGGGATGCTGGCACTACCTGGCTGTGGACCACACTCAGAGTGTCACAATTCCACGCTGAAGTCCCTCATTTTACACTGCAGGAATCTCATCTCCAGAGCAGCTGGTCTAGAAACAGCAGCTTTCAATCTTTGCTTAATTATGCAGCAATTGTTCCCGCATCCCTGTCCTCTTCCAATAAACCTCACTGCTTTGACTCTCATATATTGATGAGCCTGCTTCCTGTGATTATAATTAATATATATGTGATGAAGATTATATATGGCAAAGTTGTACATACATACATGTGCTTATGCATGTATGTGAATGCATGTATGTATCATGATATAGTATGAGAAATATATGTGTACTATGCCAGAGACCAGCTCCAGTCGAGTTGGGGGTCCTGGAAAAAGGGATGAGGAGATAGCGAAAATAACAAACACAGGCAGAGACCTTGGTTCCTTTGAAGCACGTTCTTACCCTGCGGGCTGTCACCACTGTCACAGCCAGGGCAGCTAAAGCAGCTGAAGCAGCCTTCAGACTGAAAACAGCATTTTTATTTGTTACACAACACGGGGGGTGGGGGTTAATGTGGGCATTTTAACTACATAAACCTTTAAAATTATTAAACCAATAGTTAAAAGGAAACTTTTTAAAAAATCACGTCAGTTCTCATAAAATTAATAATCCACAAAGTTAAATAAAACTCGGTGGTCAGCCAATTCTTTCTGGTGATTATATCTGTTGTGGTCAATTAGTCCGTGACTCGCTGTTCTTGACAATTTTCACCATTGTGTTTCTTTTCTTCTTGCCCTCGTATTAACCTTAAACTTATTACTACCAGCAAGCATAAATTAGTTAAACAAACTTTATATATATTTTTAAGTTTTAAATACTATAAAAGAAAATTCTAACAATTATATTTAAAACTTATAAATCTAACAATTAAACTTATAATCAACTAAAATTTAATGATTCTCATATTTCTATAGGCATGAACCTATTGTTCATTTGGAAAAAGAATAAAGGATATTTGAACAGCTTTATCATGCGTGTACTTAATATAGTGGCTGTGTGGCCCAATGTAAAGTGTCAAAGTGCACAGCACCGTCCCTCACAGAACCAGGTGCATTCTAAATTCCGTCTACAATCTTTATCTTTAGGAGGGAAAGTTGTGCCTCATATGTTTTTGTCCCAATATCTTACTAAGATGTTTTTATTTAACTTAGGACACCAATAAGTAACAGGGTTTCTATGCATTCTTTCTCATAAACTTAATTCTTCCTATAGTATCTTTTTCCATTAATTCCAACCATTCTCTTACCATTAATGTAATCCCCTGTAAATGATATTTGCCAACTTAAGTTATATTTAGGACGTCCCCTAGGAGGGTACCAAATTTTTCCTTTTCCCATTTTATAATCCATATAACCATTTACCCAGATGGTGGGAAGAGGATGGGCAATTCTATTATTTATTAATTTCTGCAGTAAAAACAATCCCTCATGGCTATTCATAAGGTGTTTTTAAAACATCCATTGGTGTAATAAATTGACTCAAAAGGGATAATTTGGAATTGTTCCATCTTCCCAGATCTTTTGTGGGGTAATCTAATTTTATGACAACAACTGTTTGTGTGTCATTTTTTGCATCTTTTGGGAACTCAGGAAACTGCCACGCTGACCAAAACATCAAAAGAGAAAGTGAAAGCAGCACCACTATGCCAAAGCAGAGATCTTTACAGTGAAAGCAAGTGCTGGTAGCTGGGGCCCTGCCAGCAGCTCTCCCTCCGGGGCCTTGCTAACTCAGAGAGGGCAGCCCAAGCTATTCTTTTCAAGACCCCGCCGTGGCGTGGACTGCGCCAGTACTGTAAATACTATATACATATATGCATGCAAATGTATATATTACAACATATTATGATAAATAAATTTATCTATTATAGGTATACATTATATATATACAAATTTATACATACATGCATTATGTTGTATATAATATATTGTATGCAAACATATATACATACACTCATATGTTGTACATAATATATATTATGTGCACACATATATACATACACTCGTATGCATGTATGAATATGTATCATAAGATATTATGAAAAACTAATATGTATCATATCTATTACATGCATTATATATTATCCATCTATCTATCTACCTGTCCAAAAAAGCAATAGGTTATTACAACTGCAATCTGTTTTATTTTTTAACACCACCCTTTCTTTTCTGCTTGGCTTGAGGTGTTATTCCCTCTATTTACGAAAAGAAAACCACTTTATTTTAACCTTTTTCCTCACTTTGCAAATGGACATTTCTGCCTTATAGTTCTGCAGTGATATTAACAGTCGTTGCTATCCATCAATTTCAGCATCGCTGAAGAGCAGGAGACTAGTGGTTTCCATTTTGTTTTCGTGTAATAATATGCCACATGGATATATTAGGATTTTATTTTGGAGGAAGGTGCTCCCGGCAAGCTTTGTCTGTCCCTGGCATCTCTAGCTTCTCGGCTGAAATGAGGACCATTACCTTTTTTATGTCTGTGAATGCACGTGGAATGCAGAAGCCAAGTCAACCACCTTGACTCCAGAAACCACAGTTTCACCTTTCTTGTATTGTATTCTCTTTGCAATTCTCCAGCCCCTTGTTTCAAGAAATGACAAGGATCTACTTTTTTTTTTAAGCAGTAAATGCTAGAAATCTAGAAACAGTGTCCTCTAAAATGAAATTTACTACAGAGATGCTAACTTTCTCTCTACATAATGTTTTTTCTTATGGCATGTCCTCATGTCACTAATCACTTACCTGTGAGGTTTTGCTGGTCACACATTCACACAGCTGTCCCCAGAAAGGAGGAAAGTGATTCTGATTATGGGTAAACATCCTTACAAGTGAGGAGTGTGGACGCTGCTTCAAAGGGGGCATCACACGGATTATCTTCTGACCTTGTCGATCCAGCCAGCAAACCTGTCCCTAAAAGGAAAATACTTTAATTTTCTTTTTCCTTCCTTCCTTCCTTCCCTCCCTCCCTCCCTCCCTCCCTCCCTCCCTCCCTCCCTCCCTCCCTCCCTCCCTCCCTCCCTCCCTCCCTCCCTCCCTCCTTCCTTCCTTCCTTCCTTCCTTCCTTCCTTCCTTCCTTCCTTCCTTCTCACTTTGATCTATGGCTGCATAGAGCAACACTGTTCAGTGGTGGGATGTTTTACCACGTTGGAAATATTCTTCATCTGACCTTTGTGCTGTGGTACCGCTAGCTATCTGTGGTTATTAAGCGCTTAGAGTGTGGTAAATGCAACTGTTAATCTAAGCTTTGTAATGTTTTTTCATTTTATTGTGGTAAAATATTTATAACCACATTTACAATTGTAACCCTTTTTAAGTGTGCAGTTCAGAGACATGAAGTACATTCACATTCTTTTGGAGCCATCACCAACATCCATCTCCCAGACTTTTGTTTCATCTTGCAAAAGACAAACTCTGCACCCATTAAATAATAACTCCCGACTCTCCTCTCTACCTGCCCCAGCCCCTGCCCCTATCTCTGTGAATTTGGCTACTCTGTGTCCCTCATAAATAATGGAATTATGCAGTAGTTGTCTTTTTCTGTGACTGGCTTATTTCACTTAGCACAATATTTGCAAGGTTCATCCATGTTTTAGCGTGTGTTGGAATTTCATCCCCTTTTAAGGTGGAGCAATAGTGTATTGCATAGATAGACAACATTTTGATTATTCTTTCATCAATTGATGGTTATTTCCACCTCTTGCCTATTGTGAATAATTCTGCTATGAACATGAATTAAAAAATACAAGGGTACTTCAAAAAGTTTTTGGAAAGATACTTATTGTCTTTCATTTCTATTTTTCCATGGACACTTTGAGGTATCGCTGTATGTTTCAGTATCTGATTCAGTTACTTTGCATATATATCCAGGAGTGGAATTGCTGGATCATACAGTAAGACTATATTTAATTTTTTTGAGAAATTGTCAGACTCTTTTCCACAGCTGCTGCACCATTTTATGTTCCCAAGGAGGAACTAAATTTTTCATTGCAATTTAAATTAAATAGCCACATGTAGCTGATGGGTTCAGTATTGAACACCATCACTTCAGATGGCTAAAATAAAACTTGAAAATTTATTTTCACCAATGATATGCAGATAAATGACAAAAGGAGATTGGAATCCTCAGCAATAACAGTAATAATTATGGCATGTTTTGCCTTAATTATATTTGAATATCTTGTTCACATTTTCATTTTGCATTTATAAAATATACAAGCTTATCTTGAACTTTTAGGTGTCCAGGCATAAAAAACATTTTCATTTGATGAAACTAATGCCAACTGCTAGTCTAAAATTTCTGCTGGTATTATTCTAAATTAAATACAGATACAGAGACGGGTGTCCTGTGCATGACTTTGATGGCACCACGGGTGGGAACTACAGGGGTGGAAGTGGCCATTTAAAGGGTGCACATGGGATTGGTTGCTCAATACATGGTAGAAACTGTGGAACTTTGAAAAGAAGAACTCCTTCCAGAAATGTGAAATCTCTGGAAGAAGCCTGTTGTGTTACTTGTTTCTGTTTTCTACTAGGTAAATTCCATGCTGGTTTTCCTCCCTCTCAGGCATTTAAATGAACTCAACACATGTCTTTATTTCTCTCCATCATCAGGGGAGGGAAACACCAGGTACAATCACAGTGGCTCCTAGAAGGGCATCTTTATTAAAGAGACCCCAGAGAGTCCCCTCACCCCTTCCACCATGTGAGGACACTTTAAGAAAGCACCATCTATGAACCAGAAAGAAGGTCCTCACCAGACACAGGATCTTGCAAGCCTTGATCTTGGACTTTCAGCCTCCAGAACTGTGAGCAATCTATGTCTGTTGCATGTAAGCCACCCAGTCTATGATATTTTGTTACAGCAGCCTGAATTGACCGAGACAGAGCTGTTCCCGCTTTGTCTTAAGGGTGACATTTCCTGACTATTTCCAAAGCAAGCAGAAATTTCCATTGCTTTCCTTTCTTGGGCACTCCTTTGCTTGAAGGTAAAAACATTCTACTTGGCTTTTCACCAGGCTGTGTTTTCTAGTCTAAATGTTTTATCAGGGTTGTCAATGTGTGATTTTGATTCTTAGTTAAAAGGTGCCTGCTTTTGTATCAAGATACTGAGCATCTTGAGAGATGAAATATAGTCACGCACACACACACATTCATGCATCCATTTATACAGACAAATATGTTTACATTACACACATGCACACACATGCAGAGAGAGAGATAGAGAGAAAGATCAACAATGTTTCACGCTGATAGGTTTGTCTTGAGAGGATCTTTTCTGCATTTTTAAAGCATTTGTTTCAATGCTGGCATGGAGAATTTGACAGAACATTATTGACTTGAAGGTTATCCCTGCATTTTAATAACAGGTTGAAGAGAACTCCAAATGATCAAATAGCAGAGACGCTCATTTAAGAGGGAAAATAATCCCTCTAGAAAACAAATCTGTCTTCAGAAAGCTCTCTTTTGCTAGTCGTCTGCATTTTAATTGGTTTCATGTGAGGGAAGATAAACTTGGCTAGTCTTCTACCAACACAGAGGTGCCCCTCCGCACTTCCACGGCCCTTGTCATAAATGACCTAACAAATATCAGAATGAAATGAGAGGATCTTCTGTTAGATTGCAAACTTCTCCAGGGAACCCTGAGTGTAAGAGGCTCTTTTCATACTTGCTTCTATTTTGTCAGAGCGTGTGAATCAGGGGATTTTCTTGTCCGTACCATCCCACCCAAGTTCAGAAGTTGCTCCTTTGCTCTTAATATTGTCTCTTTCAGAAAGAATAGAAAATTAAATTTATGGCTGGTACAGGTGTATAGAGGTGTCCTTGGTGTGTTTTCCTCAGGTTTACAGAGACTAGAGGACAGAGTGGAAATCCACCAGCCAGGGCTGTTCAAATTAATTCCCAATGTACTTAGTGCAGGGTTGGCCATGCTTTGTGTAGTTGTTGCAGGACTGTCCTAACAAATTCCCACAAACTGGGTGCCGTGGACTATGAAACTTCTCATAATGCTGGAGTCCGGAAGCCCGAAACCAAGGTATATTCAGGGTTGGATCTTTCTGGAGGTTCATCACTTCAGACTCTGCATTTGTCTTTCTCATGGTGTTCTCCCTGTGTCTAATTTTTTGTGGAAACTCCAGTTGTGTTGGAGTAAGGGCATGCCCTACTCCAACTCCAATATGAACTTATCTTAATCTAACTAATTATGTCTGCAAAGACTCTATTTCCAAATACAACTACATTCACAGGTATGGGGGTTAGAACTTGGACATATCCTTTGGGTGGGCATGATTCAACCCACATCACTTTCCTATAAGGTTCTTGTAAACATCAGGGTTTTTTCGCAGCTTGTCTCATTAAATACATTTGGGCAGGACTTCCAGGGATTGACAAATGCATAACATATTTGGTAGGTACATGAGGGGCCATGCTGAGGAAATTTCAGAGGCCAAGAGAAGCTAGAGGAAAAACTGTGTCTCACGTGAGGAACACACACATCTTAGCATTCAGAGCACAGGCATCATGACATTTAATATTTAACATCTCAAATGGCTCCTGTGGACAGCTTCTTTGTTTCTCCCTTCTCCTAAGAAAGAGCTTCCTCTTTTCTCTTGGGGTATCAGTAGTGGGGGAGAGGTTTTTCCTAGACACATGGAAGGACACAGGCCATAACCCACCATGATGCACCTGTGCAGAAAATAAGAAAAGAGACCAAATCTTCCTATCGGTTAGATGACTGTTCTTTGCTTATTCTTTAAAGACAAGACACTCCAGGCAGATCAGCTGACCCACCTGTAAGTCTGCTCCCAAATATCGTTGGCTATCGGCAACTGAGAATAAACGGGTCCCCCGTGTCTGTGGCCTGGATGAGAGAGATTAAAAGAGAAAGAATAAGACAGAAGCTTCTGTCTTCTTCTTTTTCTTGACCATGTGTTTAGCATCCACCCAAGACTCAAACATATTCATCTAGGAAAGAGGCATCATACCGCGGAGAGATGGAATTGAATAACAGCTCAGGAGAGAAGTCAGCAGCTGCACTTTTAATGAAAATATGGCCAAGATCTTGAACAGTTCACAAATTCCAGGGTGCATTTGCACTCTTGCAGGGTTTATAAGTGTATTTTCAAATGCTTTGTTTGGTAACGGGTACACACAGATATATGTGTGTGTATATATATGTATGTATATTTGTCTTTAATGGGTTAGAAGTGGTTTTTGAGGTCTGTGTCTCTGATGTAGTTTCATTGTCTCACCTAAATAGTAGACCAGCTTCCCATCTGTCTAACTATGGCAAATTTATTTGTTTCATTGAGTATATCACCTTCCTTTTCAATCATCAGTCTGTCGAGTGCTGAACTCATGGGTGTGGATGTGTGGTGTGCTGAACACTGATTTCAATGTTGATAACCTTCTTCTGCAAGTTTCTTGCAAACTGAAGTTCTGCAAAATTAAGCATTTTTCTTAGGCTTATCCAAAAAGTAGTGGAGCTAAGAAAACAGATGAGCCCAGATGCAAGTTTCCTGCCTCATTGCTTTATTTTGATTCTCTCCTCTTGGTTTACCCAGGGCCCTTGTCTCATGGAGCAGATTTCTTCTCTGCAGCTGTATTTTGCGGTCGCCATATTAACACTCCATCAAAGTTAGCAGATAATTACTCTATTAGTATCAAGACCTGCAGCTTGAACTGCTGGCTTCTTGGCAGCATTAATCACTCTTAAGGGGGCAGTCAGTTTCATTTTTTTCTACTGATAATGCACAGCTGGGTGTTTCCATTCTAAGCTTCTTTCATGCTTGATATTGTCTTGAATTTGGCATTTCTGTTTACACAAGGAAGAACAGTACATCCTAAAACAAACACATTTTGGAAATAATCAGACAGCAAAAGTATAATCACAGTAAAACAAATTTATTTATTTATTTTTAAGAATAGGATTCTTTATACTAGTGAGTATTCCACTAATATCTGAATATGGGTGGGAGTCCAGTCTCCTCATGTGGTACCCAGTGACATTACGGTTGGGGATGTAAGGTTGGCCAGCATGAAGGCCTTGACTCTGCACTCACCTGAGATTATGTTTTTTTTCTGTAGTGTTTGACTGTCCTTTCCTCCAGCCATGAAATGCAGCAGCATGTGTGTGCTGTGTTTTGCACAAAGGAAACCCAGTAAAAACTCAGTGTTCATGGTTTTTATTGGGTCTCTTCACATAGAATCTCTGCCTGAGTCATCAGATACAGTGATCGAAATTCTGGATTTTCTGAAAGAAATCGGGGGTTTGTAGAAGCAGTCTAGGCAGGCTGAAAACAGCAGAATTTAGTGCTTCACACACCGAGAAGAACCTTATCACTTAGTAATGTAGAGACTATTCTGCTTATCAAGTTTTCAGAAGCCAGTCCCAGAAACAGGTCTTTCTAAAGACAACAACCTCATGCCTGTTACTTTAATGCTTTTCGAAACAATCCCGTATTTCAGTAACTCTTCTACCTTCTCATCATCTGGTATTCATTTTTCTTGGCCAATCACTTGGGACAGTGAATGAAATCATGAACCACTGAAATATCAATGGTCATGAGAAAGATCTGAGTCCCTTTTGGCTGCTGTGCTCAGAAACATCAAGTCAAATTATCAATAAATTTTAAAAACTGAATAATTCTATATATAAGAGTGGCTCAAGCTCAGCCATGTCATTAGTGTTGGGGTTCCTTTCCAGTTTTCCACTCTGTCCTCCTGAGTGTTGGTTTCCACATCAGGGTCTTACCAAGATGGCGGCCACAAATGGAAGATGCACAGACTTTCTCTGCCACACTCCAGATGGAAATCTTCAAGGTGTCTCCTCCTTAGGGTTGTAAAAAAACAGTTCAGAGAATCACTCCAGCAACCTTCCTGTCTTGTCTTTTTGGACAGAATTCAGTCTCAATCCCATTGTTAAGCCAAACAATGGAAGTATCAACACGATTGGCTTCAACAAATCTAAATGCATCCTTCCTTCACTCTTTCTCCAGGAGACAGGAATGGATTTCATTTCCATGAAGCACTCATGCTAATCCATGCATAAAATTAGGGTTCTGTTAGCAAGGAGGATGCTGTGTAGGTCACAATAATGCTGGAGACATTGAGCCTCTAGGGCAACTTGTCTCTCCATTACCCCAGAGAAGAGCCCACTAGTAGATTTATTGATCATGCATTCGATAAATTGCTTAAATCAGAAACAGATTAAAGGTTATCTATATTTTTAAAACATCTCTCTACTGAATTATTTAAGAAATTCCTTACACCTCTCAGATATAACAAGCGTCTCAATGAATTTGGGAACACAAGCCCTTCTAAGTGACCTGAATTCAAACTTTTGTCTTCCACATGTAACCATCTTCTCTTGTGAGAAGTAGCCTTGAGTAATGATGCCATCTCAGTGCGTTCTCAAAACTTGTCTTCGATCAATATGCTCTATGACCTAGTAGCAAACATTCGCTTTAAGGGCTGTTTCATATTCTTGAGTCTCACTTTATATTGATTTATAAAGGTTCTCAGATTCGATTATTGTATCCTTCAATGTGTAAAGAGTAGGTGCTAGGGTGAATGTTTCCCACTAAGAATGTCGTGGAGGCAAATATATCATTTTGGCTTATGGATCTCACTTCATTGGCTGTAAGAAAATAGGATTTTTCTCTTTCTGCCTTGGAGGGATGAAAAGGGGGGCGAGCTTATTCAATGACATGAGATTTGGGGAACCTAATGAGGGACAGATAAAAATTTACAGATTCAGATTTCCTTTTTCTACCTGTGATGCAATACTTACAGATATATAATATCTATTATATATATATAGTATTTTTGAAAGTAATATGTTTTAAATGCAGTGAGGGTGGATATGTTGTAGCCTCATTGAGGGGGTGGTGATTTTCCACATAGGTTTGCCCTCCTTTTTGAATGCAGAAACGCAAGAAATTTAGCAAGCATGATTAGCATGCAGAACATGTGGATTTGAATAAATTATCATATCATATAGTAAATGCTGCCACCCGCCTTATCTGTGTCCGTTCTCCCAATATTTCTCTTTCATGGAGCTGCAATTCTGTTCCAGTGACAATGTACTGAGCTAAAAAAATTGCAATTTTGGTCTCTCTTGCAACTAGGAGAAGCTATGTGGCATACTTTGTCATTTTGAATCTTCTATGGGCCAGACCTAGATTCTAACGAACTTTTCTAGTGGCTGTTAAAATAGCGGACCTTATTGCAAAATCATTTATTAAGTTCTAGATCCTCTGAATTTCGATTTTCATGGCTAATTTCCCCTTAATGAGTTATGTTTTCTCCTAACCTTTTTACTGCTGCCTTCTCATAAAAGTATATCTTAGTCCCTCACTAATTGACAGTACTTTTTGACATTCTATTTGGTTTCTTTGGGCTTTTTCTCTTACACGTTGATGTTGGGAATCTGAAAGTTCTTATCAGTGTTGTGTAGATAATGCTTTGTAAGTAGCAGGAGGTGAAAATGTTATCTGTGCTACTCCATGGTTTCAAGGTGACTTTCTCTGTCTACTCATCGAAGCTAAGGTGTCTTTAAGATCCCAAAGAGCAATATGTCCCCCAAGGAGCCTGTCCAGGTCATTCTCAGTAAGGATTTATCACATCCTCTCTTCTGCATTTTCTCTGAAAGTTTATCTGTAATACCCAGACAGGTCTTACTTCATTTCTTTTACAACAGTGTTGCACGTTTTTCTTTATGTTTCACTAATTACAGCGTTCTTAATGGCAGGGTTAAGGTTTTACTCATTCTGTGAATGCTTTCCAAGTGCTTAGCACAGTACTGTATGTAGTATACATGGACTTTTATTTGTGAGCTGGATGGCTTTCCCAGAAGTTCAGTAACTTTTCAAAGATTACAAAGGGTGTGGATTGAATGTACCCCCAAAACTCACTGAAGTTTAACCCACATTGTAACAGTGTTAAGTACATGGGGAAACCAATTATGATATGTGAAAGGTGGGGCCTTTAAGAGGTGATTAGACTGTGAGGACTGTGCCCTCATGAAAGGATTAATCATATGCATGGTTCTGATGGCTTTATAAGGAGAACAATTGAGAAACCTAATTCTCTTGCTTAGTCCATTCTCAACATGTGACACCCTGCATCACTGTAGTCACCACCCAAAAGAAGGTCCTCACCAGATGTGTTCCCTGGACCTCGGACTTCCCAGCCTCCAAACTGTGAGAAATAAATTTCATTCCTTTATAAATTACCCAGTTTCAGGTATTCTGTTATAAGCAATAGAAATGGACTGTTACAATAAGCAAAATTTCGTGTCTATATTTTGTCTGGGAAGAACCTGTGTTTTGTTTTGTTTTTTAATGAGATTGATAATGTTGCTTGAGATTTGAGAGAGAGAGAGAGAGAGAGAGAGATGGGTCTTTTCCCCTACCAGGTATTTAGTCCTTACTGAATATAAGTATTTACTGAATTTGAGTGAACTAAGGAAGAAGAAATGAGGAGGACATAAATACAATTTTACACACTTTTGGGGGTCTCTCCATACACTTTTGCTTCTTACCGCAGTTCCTTTTGGGAAGATCCACCCATGCAGGTTTTCACCAGCTTTATGCAAGAGTAATCTTACAGTATCCCACCTTTTCCTTCTTGCTTTCTTCTAGAGAGAGTTACCTCTGAGAGGTGGCTCCTGATGAAGAAGAGATGGATACTGATGGAATAAACAAATACATGATTCCCCAATTTCTGCTGAGAGTGCACAGTCCTGACATACATTTTGTGAGGGGCCTCAAAATGTCTTGTTGAATCAGATACCATTTCACCATGAAGTGGTGGATTTCCATAATAGGGCATCTTTAAATGGACCTTCCTTTCTTCTCTCTGTCAACACCTTACTCACTGTTCATTGGAATTATGCTATCAACCTAATTGTGCTAAAGCCAGATTCTGTGGGATTCACAGTTGTTAAAATTCCAGATAATGTCTACACAGTCCCTACATTATATATAAGATGTGTATGTAATCTGTGTCTAACTGGGATGAACTATTTCAAATCACATAAAGTTTGCACATTGACAGGTACATTTCTCTGCTTAATATGGTCTCTGAGGATAAACTTGTGCATGATAGAAAGTCAGTAAATGTGAAGATAACGGAGAAGAAAACTAGTGAGTTTGTTCAAAGAGACTTTGGAACTTAAGAATTTGTTTTCCTGTAGTAATCACCCCAACCTGCCATCTGTAAAACATTTTAACTCCATTCGTGGATCTCAAAAGTTTTAAAAGATAGTATTGTACTTAAAAATCATTAGCAATATTTTCTGCCCCACCCTACAATTTTTTTCCAAGTATATTTTTTCGGACAAAAATATTTTAAATTAATTTTTTCCTGTGATCAGGTAAAGAAATTGCCCATAGAATTCACCTGAATGTTAGTCACATTTAAAATGGAGCATAAAAAAGATGCCTGGAACAGTTATATAGTACATGATTCTACAGTTGGAACTCAGATTAATTCTGTTTATACAAAGGGCTCAGCTCTATGCATTTGGATAAGTAATAAATCTCTTTTATCCTCATTTCCTGATGAACAAGGAACTTTTGCTGTTTAAATATTTGCTGATCTAAGAAACTAAATACATTATGACTCAGAGAACAAGGCTTTCCTGTATAAAATGTAAGCACTTTGTAGGAGAAAAGAAAAAGACCTGCGTCCACAGGATTTCAGCCTTTGTTGTTGTGTATTTGAGTGAAAAACTGTTTCTGCACTTACTCTTGAAAATCGGAGACTGAATTTCCATTGTGCCTGGAAATCCAATTGGATTAGTCCATTTCTGTTGCTTATAACAAAATACCTGAAACTGGCTGATTTATAAAGAAAACAAAATTTATTGCTTACAGTTTCCAAGGCTGGGAAGTCAAAAGTCCATCTGGTGCTGGCGACACTGACCCAGGGGTCTCACATTGCAAGATGATGGAAGCAGAGAGAACAGAAAGAGAAAGACAGGCAGACTCTCTCTTCTTTTAAAGCCCTCAGAACCACTCCCGTGACCACCATTTTTAATCCATTCACCACTGCACGATCCTGCAATCCAATCACCTCTTCAAGGCTCCACCTTTCAATTACCATGACAGGAGTTCCCACCCTACAAACATTCACAGTGGGGGCCAAATTTCTGATACATAAAACTCAGGGGACACGATTCAAGCTTCAGTGAATTTGGGGGGGGGGGGACATAATTCAATCCACTACACCAATAGAAACAGAGATTGCTATATAAATAATTATTTTTAAAATATTACCTGAATTTACACCTATAAATAAAAGTGTATGAGGGTAGTTCAAAAAGTTCGTGGACAGATTAGTACTATTATTATATATTTTTTCGTAGATTTTTTTTTTCTTTTTGTGTTCTTTTAGTGGCTGGCCAATACAGGGAGCCAAACAGCCAAACCATTGATGTCTGTGTGATAACACTGCACTCTAACGAACTGAGCTAAACAGCCAGCCTATCTTTTAATTCTATTTTTCCATGAACTTTTAAAAGTAAACCCAAATATTGGTACCTTCTTGTTTTCCCTTGGGCTGGGAATTATCTATCCTCTTTGTGCTGATATATATAGAGAGAAATAGGATACCTCATTTTTCCATAAAGATGAGGTTTTGTGGCTTTGGCTAACATATCCAGTTGATTTCTGCCTTCCCTGCTGCCTGCTGTATTTAACCTAACTGGGAAAACCAGGGAAGGGCTCCAGAACCTTTAACAGTAAATGTGGTAGCATCCTCTGCAGTGCAATGTGACATTAAGAGCTTTAAATTAACCTTTATATTAGATACAACTTTTAAAAAAAAGACTTGAGGTTCAGAAACCACACAATTATTAAAACTCCTGAATAACAATCAGACCAGGTAGCATTGTGCGAAATGTCCCTATGGTCAGAAAACCTTAAGTTATTTTGGGAACTTCACATATTGCTGGAAACAATCATGATTGGTAATATTAGAAGATGTCTAGAAAACACACTCAAATACTTCATTAAAAAATAGAGAGCCTTAAGATTATCCTTTTGTCGCTTTGTTTTTGCTTGGTGGGGTACATAGATAAGGATATCTAACTTTAGATTCAGTATATGCATTTTACATGGTAATTTACTCTTCACGTTATTTTTGGATCTTCACATTGAAAGAAAACCTATAATGCCGTTCATACAGGGCTGAGTTGCCTTGTTTTAAATTTAGATTCTAGCAAGAATTAGCTAGGCAAGAGAACAAATAGAGAGTGATTTTTATTAATTGGATAATGTCCAATTACTTCTCTAAATCATGCTGTCATTCTGTACAAAGGTCTGGGAAGGAATCATCAGTTTATTTCTAGATCTGATCCCCATGCTGCCGAAGTCACTCTGAGAATCTGTCCTTGACAGCAAGTGAGTATGTGACTTACTCTAGATTCCTATCTACAGCATTCTCACATAAGGTTGAAAATGTATCTCAAAAATAGTATTCATCTCAGCATGATTTTATTTGAGCCTAGAAACTGATGCTTTAAACCAGACCTGTAAATAGAGGTTCACTACCCAAGGTTGTATCTATATAACGCATTTATTTTCTTTCATTTTTCATTTCAGGTTTTTATCATTTGATTCTAATAATTTTCCAGATTCTTATCAAGTGAAGAGAAGGTTGACAGCTGTCCTATGATCCTAACTTATTCCACAGGAAATTTTAGGGCATCGAGTACAGTAAAAACCTTTTTCTTTATTGATCACATGACTTAAGTTATCTTGTGACAATGACTTAATGGGCTGAACAGACAAAAGCTGCCTCTAGACGCATGGAAACAGAAGTGTCTCTGAAATATACAGTTTATAACTGGTAGAGAGGGTAAGTCTCAGCTCCATACAGTGCTGTGAATACCAGAAGACTGAAATGTGTTTTTATATCTCAATTGTTCTGTCTACTGAAATATTTACATGGGCACACATGAATAAGTATTTCTCTGTCTCCCTTTCTATCTATAAATATGTATTTATAGCATACACACAAATAAAAAGACATATACATATTAACACATATCAACACAGGTCTTTCCAATTGTTACTTTGGAGATGTTTTGACCATCTTTAAATAAATGACCACTCTGTTCTTCTTACTGCTAATATAAAGCTACTCCTGCGAAGCTTGATGGAAAACTAGCATTAGCATTTGGAGCATTTGTATTTACGACATTCGACTTAGGACTCATACATTTTATTGGAGCAAAAATAATGGAGTAAAAAAAGTTGGAGTAAGGGGTGCAAAACTTGAGTTTATAGACACAAATATTTATATTCATGCAAGAGAATTTATAAACACAAATGTTTATATTCATGTAAAAACACTCAAGTGAAATCTCTTGTTAATATATGTTATCTTTTTTTTACATAAATATGTATTTATGGAATTGCTGGCATGTTGGTTGTAAAGGAATCGACAGTTCAATTTAGGTATAACTTATAATGCGGTATTGAGTTTTCCCAGTCATGAGCAGAACATCTTTCTTTGTCTGCTTAGGTCTTCTCTAATTTCCCTTGGCAGTGTTTGGTAGTTTTCCATGCAGAGGTCATTGATAACTTTTCTTAAATACATCTAAGGTGTGGTGTGCCTGTTGGCACCATTGTAAATAAAACTGATTTTTATTGCATGTGGAGATTGTTTATTACTGCTGTCTAAAAATTTTCTAGCCTGGAAACTTGTTGAGCTCACCTGTAAGATATAGCATTCTGGTTTTAGATTTCTTTGAGTTTTCTACACGCAGGTGATACCTTGCAAATAATTTGATTTCTTCTTTTTCAAACCTATCTATCTATCTTTCATCTATCTCTTTCCTGTCTGTCTGCCTGAGATGAGCTAGAACATCTTCCATGAATTTTTCTCTTTTCTTAATCCTATGGGTAATGTGTTCGATATTATGCTAGGTAAAGGCTTTTGAAGATGTCCTTTATCAGATTAAAGAAGTTCCATTTCTATTCCTACTTTGTTGCTGTTGTTTTTCTTGTTATTGGGTTGTGTGTGCTGAATTTGTGAATTGCTTTCTCTTCCTCTATGGGATCATTATATTATTTTTCTCTTTTAATCTGTTAGTGATGTGGTTAACTACACTATTTTTTAGACGTTAAACCAACTTTGCATATCTCGGATAAACGGCACAATGTAATAGAGCATTATTCTTTTTATGTATTGCTAGATCCCACCTGCTAGGATTGTGTGGAGAATTCTTGCTTCATTTTTGCTCATGAGTAATATCAGCCTATAAATTGCTTTCCTCACACTGCCCATGGGTTTGGGGTTAGGATTCTGCTGGCTTCATTAATCAAGTCTCGAGGTATTACCCCCTCCTTTATTTTATGAATTTGTTTAAGTTTGGTATTTTTTTCTTAAATATTAATTAGAATTCTCCAGAGAATATCTGAGCCAAGCCAAAGTGGTTGTTTTTGTTTTTGTCTGGGGAGGAGGTGGTAATTACAAATTCAATCTTTTTTTTAACAGATATCGGAATACTCGGAATTTCTATTTTCTGTGGTACTGTTGACAAATTGTGTTTTTGAATGAAATTGTCCATTTCATTTCTGCTTCCAAGGTTCTAGGAATAAAGTCATTCATGATATCCCCTTATTATCTCTATGGGATGTATGGTGATATTTTCTATTTCATTCTTAATTTTGGTGTTTCTTTCAGCTTTTCTTTTCTCTTGATCAGTCTAACCAATGTGTCATCAATTTTATCGATCTTTTAATATAAATATTCTTAGAGTTTTACATTTTCTATATATTTTTCTATTTCATCTGTTTTCATTCTTTTGTTAATTTCTGATTTTTGGCTTTACCTGGTGTATTCTCCACCCCCACTAAATTCTGAAGTTTACAGCACAAGTTACTGATTTTAGACATTTCTTATCCTTTTTTTTTTACTATACATATTTAAAGCCATGAATATTTCTCTTTGCAAGATATTAGCTGTATCCCATAAATTTTAAATTAGTGAGTTTTACTTTTGCTAATATCAAAGTAATTTCTATTTTTTCTTGTGATTTCTTTCCTGAAACTTATTTATTTAGTTACTTAATTTCCAAATATAGATGTGTGTGTATGTATATTTATATATAATTTCTGTTATTTATTTCTTATTTAATTTCATTGCAATAAGAGAGTATTCTCTAAATAATTTTAATCCTTTGAAATTTATCAAGGTTTCTTTTATGGTCCAGTATGTTCTCTGTGTGACTAAAATTTTATAAGTTGTGGTATTCTATAAATATCTATTAGGTCAACATAATTGATAGTGTGATTTAAATATTCTATATTTTTCAAGCTATATCTATAGGCTTATGTTTTGTTTTGCTTGGTTTTGTCAACTTGTTTTGAAGTAGAAGTGCAACTATCTCCAACTTTAACTGTGGGTTTATCTATATGTCCCTTTACTTTTGTTAATTTTTGCTTCATATTCTTTGAAGATCTGCTTTTTGAGGCATACATATTCCCAATTTTTATATCTTCTTGGTGAACTGATCCTGCAATCATTATGAAATATTGCTAGTGATATTCAGTTATCCTCATTGTTTAGAAATCTACTTAACCTGACAGTACTCTAGCCATATCAGTCTTTAAAAAAAAAATTATCTCATCTACATGGAACATTTTTTCCCATCCTTTTGTTTCAGTGCATCTGTGTTTTCGGATTTAAGATGCATCTTTTACAAACAATGTGTAATAGTTGGATCTTTAAAAACATTACACGTTGTTAATCTTTGCCTTATAATTGGAGCAAGAGCCCATTTGCAATAAATATTATTGCTATGTTTTTTTTCCTGCTTTCTTTGTTCTTTAACTACTTGGGGATGTGTGCTGAAGGGGGAAAGAGGATCACTAGAGTATTTCTTGAAATCCAGTTTATCACCTTATGGATTTTTGTCTACATTATGATTTTAGTTAGTGGTTGCCTTAGGGATTATACTATGTGTTTAACTTCTCACTGTTCTCTATGAAATAATATTGTACCACTTCCCATGGGATGTACCTTCCAAAAGGATATGTCCATGTAGCCCTCCAGCCATTTCTTTTTTGCCATATATTTGACTACCAAATACATCACACAGTCAAAATAGTGTTGTCTGTACTTTGATATAATTTCAAGGAAATTAGGTAACTTAGTGCAGTATTGCATATTTTCCTAATTTTTCACCCTACGTGGCACTCTTCTGACCTTGGTATATCTCCAAATTCTCTAACTGGCATCATTTCTCTTTAGTCTGAAGAACTGTCTTTAGTATTTCTTATAGTACAGGTCTTAGAAAACTTTTCTGTTTTAGCTACTTAGAAATTACCAACTTTATTTTTTTTTAAATAAATTGTGTTGCATATATTTGAAAATTTACATCATGATGTTATGGGACACAGTACTTCATTTTTGAATGACTGTTTTCACCGGGTATACATTCTATCTTCTCTTTTCTGGAAGTTATTGTAGCTCAGTCTTCTTCTGTGAAGGGCTCCTCTCTTTGCATATAGCTCATTAAGGCTTCATTCAGTCAATTTACCTTCCCAAACTCCATAAATGTGTGTGAATCTCGCATTACTCTGGGTTTTTTCTTGGAATTACGTCCTCTGTTTCTTCTAATATCCTAAAACATAGGCAGATATCTAGAGTTTATACTTTCTTTGTGCATCTCATTTCAGTAAGCATGATGTATGTTTTAGTTTGGGTTCCCCAGAGACCAAAACTTCAGGTTTCAGTGAAAAATGAGAACTCATATGCAGTTGTTTTTAGGAAGACATTGATTTCAGGATAAACCAGTACAAGCAGACGGAAATCAATATTTAGAAATGGAAGAGGCCCAGCAAGAATAAGATTTCAGAACAGTATGGAGGTTCCTCAAACAACTACCAATAGAACCACCATAAAATCCAGCAATCCCACTGCTGGGATATACCCAAAGGAATGGAAATCATCATGTCAAAGGGATACTCACACCTCCATGTTCATTGCAGCTCTATTTACAATAACTGATATAGAACCGACCTAAATGTCCATCATCTGATGAGTGGATAAGGAAAATGTGTTATATATAGACAATGGAATACTACTTGGCCATAAAAAAGAAGAAAATTCTGCCATTCATAGCAACATGGATGAGCTTAGAGAAAATTATGTGTAGTGAAATAAGCCAGGCACAGAAAGAGAAATACCACATGTCCTAACTTGTACATGGAAGCTAAGAAAGAAATAGAGGCAGAAAGAAAGACAGACAGACAAAAATCACAATAATACATTGGACTTTCTGAAGGAGAGAACAGAACTATGGTTACTAGATGGGGGAAAGGAGGAGTAGTGTGGGGTTTGGGAAAAATTTGTTAATGAACTCAAAGAATGAGTCTATTTTGTAATGACGAATATGCCAACTATCCTGATTTGATCATCACATATTGTATACAAAAACTGTTAGTCAATTCTGTTCCCCGCAGATATATATAATCAACTATATTTCAATTTAAAAAAATAGAATGAAATAATAAGATTTCACGTATAATGCAGTCACCATCTGATTCCACAGGAATACTCTGGAGTGTGCATTTACACCTCAGTGTTTGCCCAGGAATAGGCCAGAGAATGGGCTCATAGGACAGACAGGTAAATAGGATCTCAGAGGATCAGGGTTCCACATCAGCACCGTGTGCTACACATGATTTCCCTGGATATTCTGGTGATGTCCTGTACATTGCTTTAAGATGCTCTGGAGCACTAATCTCTATTTAATTGAAGGATTATCATTTTTCAGAGCACTTCACAGGGACCTGATTTTCTATGCCAGGTAGAGTATATTTTATGTTACAGCATCACAAGCATGCCCTCCAGACATGGTGGAAATCGATCTAGCTCTTTTGGCAGAAGTTGTTTTTCTGCACATCTCCTCATATGGGACCTAATATCTGGGTCCCCTGGCAGGGGAGACTGAAGGATCTTTGAAGTTTCTTCCTCTTCTTCTATCCTGCAATGATTCAACGGCAACTTTGTGGGTCTAAAGGAGTCATATTGAGGTTGAAAACATGGAGATGTAATTGAGCCAGTTCTGGGATCCATCGGTCTATTGTGCACAGTATTGTTCAATTCTTTGTTATGCAAGGAAGTGACTAGATGTGACCATAGGTTTCCTCTATGAGGACTGGCATCAAAGACGCATGCTCTCAGTTTACTGGCAATGCTTCCTGGATCTTCCTGGCACTGAAACATGAAGTGCCCCACATGGGCCTCATGTTTGCTAAGATTGGGGTCAAATCTTCAGTGGATAGTAGCATGACCACTTTTTTCCTGCAGATCACTGTCTTGCGTTACCATTTTCCTTGGAGAACTCCTGGGGAGGAGGGATTAGTGAAAGGCTTGGTTCAGATTGTGAGACTTGGTCAAAATAAATTCTTGAGATCTTTTCAACCCCACCGCAATTCCCCAAAATAACAGAAGAGTTTCCACAAAAATCCTCAGGCCCATAACGTACTTTGCAGCTTCGAGTTTATTCTCACTCAAACTCTTCAGGACTCAGTTCCTTGAACTATACCAATGTTGGGGTACACGTGAAAATTTCTGCGTTCCTTTCCCACTGAAAGTGTGAACGGTGTATCTGTACTCATACAAGCGACCCATCCTTTAGTCTTAAGTGCACTATTTAGTTGGTACCTGTGAACGTGGATAGGTTATGTTAAATATCTAAAGTGAGTTGGTATCATTCTACTGTTATAGAAAAGAATTTTCAATGACTCTTGTTAAAGCATGGTTAGAAAGACTTGAATAAAACCATCTGACTTGTAGAAAGACCCTCAATTTTATTAATTGTGGAGAAGTGGCCTCAAATGACATTTCTCAAACTCTGAGGCTACCTCAAATCTTCTTATCCAAATAGCTTCCGTGCACTGGGTCTCCCCTGTTCTACAGAATTATTCTGTGTGTTTCTTGCCCTTCTAAACACTCCATTCTGCATCCATCCTTCGAGCCCTGATGGAGCTTGTATCACATGACAATGGCACTTCTGACCAGCCCTGTAAATGTTTGAACCTATTCCCTGAATGCTCCTGAGCTGGCCCATTAGTGGGGTTCTTTCTGTGGCTTTACCTTATTCTCCACTCTATTCTTCTGTGATCACCTTGTCCCAAATGGCTGTTAGACTCAGCACCAAGCACCACTCACAAAGTCACCTTCACAAATGTGTTGGCTGTTTCTTTTCTTTTTTGGGGGGGAGGGTCATCTACATGTCTTTTTATTTCCTTAGTTCAAGGACAAGAATGCAATTAGTATGTGCATGAAGATGATTAAACAGAAGTTGTCCACGTAACTGGACTCTCGTAAGTCACAAATTTAAATTTAGAATGGTAGTGATTTTTTATTTTAATTTTTAAAAATTTGTTTATTTTCATTAGAACATAGTTGATTGTTCATATCTGTGGGGCAGGCACTGACTATCAATACCTGTGTGCAATATGTGATGTTCAAATCAGGATAATTAATATATTCAACGTTATATAATGTCACATCAATTTTTTGTGGCCCTTTGCCAATTCCGCCTTCCCCCCCACCCCATCTGGTAACCTCAGTTCTGTTCTCACCTTTTAAAAGTTCAATGTATTGTTGTGATTGTTGTTTCTTCCTTCCTTCCTTCCTTCCTTCCTTCCTTCCTTCCTTCCTTCCTTCCTTCCTTCCTTCCTTCTTTCTTCTTTCATTTTTAACCACAGCAAGCCTCTCATGAGGAGGAACAAAAACATCAAAAATGGATCAAAGGAGAAACTGGGGGTCAAAAGAAATATAATTTTTTAAGGAAATACAGTTCTGGAAATGTCCATGTAGGTCAATTTTCATTTATTTTCTGCCTCTATGGTATGTATACATATGATTATATACATGTATATTATATTATATCATATTGTATCGTAGCACACTATATTATATATCATAAAAGGTTAGCCTTTAAATCCCCTCAGAAAGCCACTGTGTTACTGTTACATGTTTTGAGAACCACCCAAGCACCATTCTTTCACACACGTAGTTCTGTGTGCTTTATTAATGTAACATGTCACCATAGCTAATGGTATCACTGTGGTCTATCACGTGACACCTGTTGGGTGGCTTTGCTTAGTTTTAACTCTCCTGCCTTTATCTCATAAGTTTGTGTTCCTCTGTGTCTGTTACTGTCATCCCTTTGAAAAGATTATTAAAGCATTACTCCATCCCATTGTGGCTTTGATGTGCAAAAAGGGACATGTGCTTTTCTGCAATGTCAAACACGTTGAATAAATTCAGCACGACACTCCCAAGTCTTCAGAAACTTCCAATCAAGATGTACAAACGACATGTCTGCAAGTGCCTGGACTAGGAGGAAGGGATATGTTCTGATGTACACTGCTGTGACAGTACTGAAGTTATAACTGCACTTTTTAATAGTGGGTAACAAAGAGCTACTGGGTTACAACGTAGATGTTTGGCAGCTGTGAGAGCCCCTCAGCTCAAAACATCAGACATATTGAAAAAAAAAAAAGTTGCATATCATAGTTATATGTGCCTGTTTAGCTACTGAAAATTCCATTTATTTATGCTTTTCAACTATTCTTGTCTTTATATATATCAATCATGTATTACACATCTTGTACATTTCTGCATTTTAATTTTTAAAAAGGGGGTGAATTTTATCTAAAGCACACACCTTTGAAGTATGCCATGATTGATTTGATATCACGTTTTTATATTTGCCTTTCACTGGGATTAAATATGTGGTGTCAGGTAATAATAATCAAGCATCGGTAGGAGCACGTTGCTAATAATAGAGGAAAACTCACATTGAGATTTCTCTAGATTTCAGGTACTTTGAGGTGATGCTTTTGATTTGAGGTCACCTTTGTATGTCTTTCTGTGTTTACCACTGACTTTCTAATACGATGCGGTCACTTATTATCAATTCTAGTCTAGTTTTGATCCATGAGTTTTTGTCTATTTATATGGACTAGGAATTACATTCTTCTTCACACTGCTTAATTTAATTGGTCTCATTATCCCCACAACATATAAATTAAAAATGACAAGATCAATGAGCTAGAAAATTCTCATACAGACTGCAAATGACAGCTAATTGTTCAGTATGCCGTTCCCTGGTCTTCAGTGCAATGCAGCTTTTAGATAAACAATAATAATAATAAATCAGCACATAAGCATTTAATACAAGTATCCCTTCCCTGGAGGAAGGATTAAGATGTCCCTAGACAAGTGGTAGAAGACACAAATTTCCCACTGATTTGTGGGAAAATGCATGAGACTCAAAGTCAAGGAAATTCAGTTTCCAGACTTGGTCTGTTTTTAAAAGAGTCATCATTTCACACACAACAAGACAATGTACGCCTTCATCTGGGCAGCCATGTGCCCTGGACAAGTACTTCTTATTTTGCAAGAGCCTAGGAGAGTCTGGGGGCCATCCCAGGCTTTGCCAAAGGTGCCTTTATTGGTAGAAGAAATGCATTTTAGAAGCATCTGTTTCCTTTGCAAAGTGAGTATAGGGCAAAAGGCAAGCCAAGCACTTTACAGAAATTTGGCCACTCCACTTGAAAGAATTATGTCAGATTAAGCTGAGAACCATCATTCCAGGGAAGACAGTTGATGACAGAGATAGGCCACCATGGTCCCTTCAGTCCAGGGAGCACAGTTGATGTCAGAGATGGGAAGCGCTGATCTATTTAGCACAGGAAAAGCAATCCATGACTGGGAAGACAGGCTGTGATTGCCACAGCCCAGGGGAAACAAGAAACGTGGGCTCTATAATGTTCATTCCTATTTAAGAATAAGTGCACGTAGTTATTTTCGTTATTAGTTTTCAGATAGTTACTTAGTTTATAGCTACTTAGAAAAGGAAATCCTATGTTTGAGAAAACATATAGCCTATGTAATATGTGAATGGGTTCACCCTTGTCGAGTCTCTATAATTTTGAATTTTTGCCTTTGTTCACTGAGTGTTGCTATGGGCCAAACCTCCTATGAAGGTTGGTTTCATGTTTCTCCGTGGTGTTGATTCTGACCTTATTTTTCTTGCGATTTAGGAGCATTTATGCCGTGAGGTTAATTGACTGTCTACTGACTCGATTGGGTCATCTTGTCCAGAAAATTGCTTGATAACCATAGTTGCTTACATTGCTTTTCCTCAGAGACTTATTGTTCGGCCATATGCAGAGAAAACTTTCTAGGGAAACAAATTTGGAGCATTTCTTTGAAGGAGAATGTTGGAAACTTAAAGACATTTAACTCTTATTCTGCTTAGATAAGAACCACTCTCTAAGCACAGCCCCAAAATGAAAATAAGAAAACAAGCAATGGAAACTACACCAGTAATACCGTCCACTGGGTTCTGAGACACCCCCACCCAATTCTATCTCTTGCATGAACAGAAAGAAATTATGCATATAATTCCCTTCAGTTAAACATGACATTCCCCAGCAAGTTGCCAAACAGAACTCTGGAGGCATAATCTGAGCAGTAATTAGGGATTCCCAAGTGATCCATGAAAATGTCTTGTGGCCATGGTTTCACCTGCAGGGACACTTTTGCTTGAAGATCAGAATATAGATTCTATCTAAGTTGACATCAACTAACAAGCCTGTTCCCTTCCAGCAAAAGCATGTTGCCAGGTTTTCCTACTCCTAAGTGCCTGCTTTTGTAAATGAAACTCCATCTCCTTAGCAGGAACCCTAGATTTTCCCCAGGTGTCCCTGCTGAATAATTCCAGAAGAAATGCTTTCAGCACGTATCTGTCACTGAGCAAATATTATTGGGTGAATAAAACACATTTTTGTGAAGACTACAATTCCAGAAAACATCATGTACTTTTTCTGTGTTGCATCAAGGTTCATTAAATTACTAAGAAGAGTTTCTTATTTCCTATATTAATTTTTTGCAGAGCAATTTCAAGGTATATTTTCTTCCTCAATAGTCTTTTCTATAGGACAGTAGTTCTCAAATTGGGGCCTGTGTATAGATCGCTGGGTATCACCAAGACTCATTCAGGAAAACTGCGAGGTCAGAATTGTTTTCCCAATAATATTCAGACATTAGTTTCCTTTTTCACTGGGATGATGTTTACACCATGCAAGAAAAGCTAGTGATGTAGCATGAATCAAAGTAATTATTTTTATTCTCTGCTGTCCTACACTGACAGTAAAAAAGAAGAAAAGTTTCACTTAAGGATTTTCTTCAAGAAAAAAAAAATCGTTTACTTTATTGCATATTGACCCTCGAGTAAACGTCTTTTTAAGATGAACACTGTGTTTACTAGAATGAAAGAATGATTGACAACCTATGGTTCTTCTGATTTCAGTGTTCCCTAGACGTTTTCTCAAAAATGAATAAAGTCACTTCAAGGGAGCAACGGAAAGCCTGTCACTTCAAGGAAAATGACTAACAGTACTTGTCGACAGTGATGAATTTGGACTCACAAGACCACAGTAGAATTATGGAAAACTTTTATTCAATATTGTGAGCTAGACAGTTTCTCAGTACGTAAAGTCTTCCTATCAGATCCATGGTAAATAGCAACATGTTTTGTTTTGTTTTTTTTTTCTATTATATAATAAAATTTGTAAAAATCTGCAAGATCAGCAAAATTTAGGGAACTGATATTTTACAAATGAACTTTATCTGATGTTTGCAAATCGTGCTTGGATAAAAGATCTCCTCAAAATTGCAATAAATAATGAATGCAGTTCATTATTGATTTTAATGTAGGAAAAGTTTATTGGATAATGATTTCAGATTCCATGTAAAAATCTGAAATTTCTTTGAGAAACTACCATTCGTTGGATTTTGGCGTAGTGTGAAACTCCAGCCACCTGCAAAGGTTATTAAGACATTCCTCCTTATTCAAGTGATCTGTCTATGTGAAACCTGATTTTCTACGTATATCAGTCAAAACAATACATTGCAACAGACTGAATGCAGAAGATAAGAGAATTCATCCATCTTCCAGCAAGCCAGACATTAAAAGATTTACAAAAATGTAAAAGGAATTTTGTCTTGAAAAATATAGTTACTTTCATCAAAATATGTTATTTGACTTGTAACATTTATTATTCCTATTTTTAAATAAACTAATACTCACTTTTTAAAAATTCTCAGTTTGAATGTCTGCAATGGTAAATGTAGATAGGGAAAATCTACCAAAACACAGCTGCTGGAGTTCTCGAAATGTTTTAAGAATGCAACTTTAAAACTGGGGAGTTTGGGAACTTCTCTTTGGGTTGAGGTTCCCAAACTCACTCTTGACATATTAGAATAGCTTTTATAAATTTTACTTTTGACATATCCTTGACATATTCGAATAGCTTTTATATTATAAAAAACATTATAAATACATTCTTGACATATTAGAATAGTTTTTAGAAATTTCTTACGTTTTCACCATCTCTGTTACTCTGCTTGACCCTTAGACATGCCTTGGAAAAATCAGGCATTTTTTTTTTTTTAAAGGTTATACTCCAATCTTAAAATGAAAATGGGACTACTATGGCTTAACCTCCTCTTTTAGCCACTAGCTTGGAATTGATATTGTAACAACAGCTCACTGGTTTCTGTTTTTTTTTTTTTTTTTTGCTAGGACTGATCACTCTGCCTGGTTGCCATCATTTGAAACTCACAGCTGGCCCCTGGGGTCAAGATTTTTCAAGCTGGGAAACAGGGGCTTGGAGGTTAGGTAACCCGTCCAGTGCCACACAGCTCAGAGGTCTGTCTACTGGATTTTGCATTCTGGGTAGCAGCAGGTTCCCTTCTCAGAAGGAGAGTTGCAGCTTTCCAATTAATTACACGCGTTTTTATGCTGAGAAAGTTACACACGTGAATGTATAATTTATATATACCCCATGCTATTTCAAATGGAACAATATATATTATCCAAACACACTGGGGAATTTATTAAAATGTTCTTATTTTAAACAACCTCCAAAGAATCTCACTTTCCAAAGGCAACCTTAATTAAATATTTTAACCCTAACAAATGATCTTACAAATTTCAAATGCTTAAAATGTGGGAAAATTAGTACATCCCTTTTCTTTCCAATTTTTGTTTTTATAATAACACTTTTTCATTTCCAAGTTTCCATAATGTAATTAAGTCTTTGGGGCTTTATTGTTGGTTGAATTCCAAAAAAATTCTAATTCAGTTGAAGAAAGTATTCCAGTATTATGTAAATATTATTCTTTTAAAAACATTAATTGGATTCATAGAGATGGAAATTTATTCATGAATCATTTAAACTTTGCTGCTAAACAAAGACACTTCCAAGGATCAAGGTTTATTGGATTCTCTGCTAACTTATTCCCAACTGTGCTGTTTTCCTGATTTTGTACTATTTCTTGATGACCTTTTCTGATATTTCTTCCCTTTCGTTTTATTCAGAAGGAAGTTATCCTAAGAATCACTTTTTTTTTTTTAAATGAAAAAGCATGTTTTGGGGAATGTAAGTGCATAAAGTCTACAGTATTATATTTAAAAAATTATTTTGCTGTAATCCTTGAATGTTTGGCTTCTTTCAAAATTCCTGCATTAAAATTATATATTTTCCCCTCTTCAGACTCATTGAAGACTTTGATTCATTGTGAGGAGATGCACCATGTCAAACTTATCTTTATAAATTTTTATATTTTTTTCTTCTGGACTTTTTTTTAAATAATTTTTCATCAGGGAGTGAGACATTTGCTTTCATTCTACTTAGCATTTCTTGGGCCATTCACTTTGTTTTATAATATTTTGTGTTTTAATTTGCTAGAAATTTATTTTATGACATATACACCATATAATATATATTTATACCTATGTTTATAAATTTATATACATATACATTAGACTTGATGCATATGTGCTATATTACACACACACACACACACACACACAACCACATGTCACTCTCCTACATTCTGTAGAACGTTTTCTTATTTCCTGTCTTGATCATCCTCTTGAAACATTTTGAGAGCATTAACTTGATATAAAGTTGGAACATTCCTTTCTCTTTCTTGAGTTATCTCTTTGTTCTGATGTGAGGCATATGGTTTATCCCATGCTTTTTATTCTCTGAAATACTTGGTGACTGTTGGGTGCCTGTTTGCACTGAAGGGTACCTGGTGCTGTGCAGGTTGCTGGTAAGCACCATTTACAGGGTTTTGGTGGCTCATGTTCCTTCCCAGCTGCCTGGGACCCCTAACCCGGACCAGCACCTCAGTCCTCACTACGGTCCAGCAGCACAGCTTTGAGATGCAACAGGGTTAGAGTTTGCTTAGGTAGCACAGCTGGCATCTCTGTGATTTCTCCACTCCCAGGACAGCAGTTGAGCCTTTTGGTAATAACTCCCATATAAAAGCAACCAGTGGGAGACAAACCAGCTTAGCGATTACCTGGGTAGATTGACTTTATTTCCTTTCTTTGAGCATCATTTTATTTTGAAATCATTTCAGATTTACTGAAACATGTAAAGAAAGTAAAAAAAAAAATCTGCACCTGTTCAATCAAACTCGCCAAATATTAATATTTTATTGCAAGTGCTTAATTACTTCTCTGAGACAGAAGTCAGTGTGTGTGTGTCTCTCTTTATGTGTCTTTTGCCCTAAGTGTATGTATATCTAATTTTACTTATAACTGTTGGATAGTAAATTGCAGACTTAATCCTCATGTACTTAAAAAAATAAATGAACATCCTCTTCTATCTCAACAGTACAATAATCAAAACTAGAAAATTAAGAATGCTTAACAACAACAATCTACAGACGTTACTGGAATTTTTCCAATTGTCTTACCAATTCACCTTGAAGAAAAAATATATATATATTTTCTATCCCAGGATACAATCTAGGATCACACATGGTGTTTACTTGTCACGCCTCTTTAATCTAATTTTAGAATGCACCTTGATTAGGACGTGTCTGATGATTTGTGACCAGGTTAGGTGATGAATTTTTGGCAGGAATATGACAGAAGTGATGGTGTGACCTTCTCAGTGCCAGCACAGGCACCTAGTATCTATCAATACTTATTCTGAAGACTTGGTCCTAGAGTTTGTGCAGGTTTCCCCACCACTATGGTGAACGTTTTCCCTTTGCACTTAATAAATTCCTCATGGGAAGATCCTCTGAGGCTGTGAACACATTTCTTTCCTCATCCCCCTTTTACCCCCCAACTTGTGCACCTACTTAAGAGTCTTTCCTGTAATGATGATTATGATTATGATTATGATTATTATGATTATTATGATTATGATTATGATTATTTTTATTATTTTATGATGACTGATGGATGGTGATTTCCAAAACTCCATAGTCCCTTCTGCATTTATTACCGTGGCATTCTTTTGTAAGAAAGTGTTTTTCCTTTTCTACTATTCATTCATTCTTTCATGTGCTCATTCATTCATTCACTTGGAACATATAGATTATTGTTTATTGTGATGTGCACATTGTCTCGGATTTGGTAAGTAACTGACATGTTGTTTCCTCTGTTCTTTCAATGTTATTCTTTCGTCGCATTCTTACTTTCTGGTACAAGATGTGCTCTGCCCATCTGGTATTTTCAGTCCCAGCCCTGGAATCCACCATTTGCCCTCATTTCTTTTAGCGGAGAATGGTAACCAGAAAGCACGATCTCGGTGATGAGTTTGCTCATTGCTACTGGTATGTCCTGAAATGTCGTTTCTTCTAAGCCCTCTTAGTGCTTAGTGTATATATTCTATATCTATCAACCCAGATTCATGCTTTTCTCCTGTCCATGTTTGTAACTCTCTCCCCCAACAATGGGCACCCTTACTTCCAAGATATTTACTTATTTGCTGTGTCCTACAATATGCATTAAGCTGCTGCAGAATTGCTAGCCGTAGTAGTGAAAAGCAAACCTACCGAGTTCAATACACACTTTAACTTCCTTTTGCTTTTAGCCTGAGGTATATAGGAAAAAAAATCAGTGTTTAATAGCTATTTTTCCTCTCTCCCTTCAATATGGTTATGCTATTCATTTGCAATGCGGTTGGGTTCATGTGTTTTTGTTTGCATAAACTTTTTTTAAAAAAAATTGTTTCCATCCCTTTATTGTGTATATCTCTTTCTGAGTATGTGTACATAACAGAGTACTAAGTGTCAAAATTATACAAAAGTATAAAAAGTATCAGAAAAAGTATCACTCCTTCTTATTACCCATTCTCACCCTCCCCAATCTTTCTGTCTTATTTATATCCACCCCCTTCATGACAAGTATCAATCATTTTCTGCTTTTCTCCTATTGTGTTTCTTTGTGCAGAAATGAGCCTTCTCATTTCTCATTTCGCTTTTTAGTTTCTTTCTGGCACAAAAGGTAGGTTAAAATAGAAACTCTTGTATTTTGATCTTTTCATGTAACAATACTTTCTGAAAAACCTTCAAACCAGTTTTTTAAAAATCATTTAAAAATTTTCTTTCATTCAGTTTCATAATACATCATTTTAAACACTCTCCTACATATGAGCATTTAGGTTGTTTTATTTTTTTTTTTCTCCAATATTTTGTAATTTCAAGGAATACTGCAATGAATAAGCTTGTGCATGTGTATTTTTCACACTGCTGGATGTAAACCTTCCAGGTAAATTCTGAGAAATGGAATTGATGGCTCAAAAGGAAAATGAATTCTTAGTGATTTGTGGGTTATTTCTTTGTTTTTTTATTTGTTTTATTGTTTCTAAGATTGTTTCCAAATTCTCCTCCAAAAGGGTTATAAAATTTGCATTCTACTGGAAAACTGTGAAGAGTGATACTCACTTCCAGCCACACCAACTTTTTATGAAATTGTTAATGAGTTACTGGTATCCCTTGAAGTTTCGATTTTATTATCCATTTCTCTGAGTGTGGTCAAACATCTTTTTCACGTGTTTAAGGGCTGTGGGTAGCAAATGTTGTTTATTAATTTTTCTTTTTGCCTATTTTAAATAAATCTTTCAGTTTTTTTCTTCTCTGTTAAAAAAAAAACCCAAAACTTTATATATTAGTTTAACTTAGCCCTTAACATACAGTGTATGATCTGAACATTTTCCTTATTTTTAGCAGTTGCCTTTGACTTTGTAATGTTTTTTTTTGCCATTCAAAAATTGTTTTTAATGTAGTTTCATATTTTTTAAATATATGCATTGCATTTGGAATTTGAATCATAGTCACAAAAAGGAATTTGCTTACGTCGTCTTTTAGTACCAACACAGATTTTTAAAAACACTTTATTTTCCCAGTTGGAGTTTATTTTTTCCTTTGGTGTGAATTATGTATCTAATGCTATTTTTTTTCTCTAAATGTCTAACCAGTTGTCCCAAGACTGTAGAGTAAAAAGTTAATCTTTTCCCAGTAATTTGAGATGGTGTCTTTTTACGTACATTTCCATATGTGCTTGAGTCTAAGGATAAACTTTCTCTTCTACTTCACTTCTATTACAAATAAAACCACACTGCTTTTGAAAACAGAGGTGCTATATTACCTTTTAAATGTCTAATAGGGCTAGTCACCCCCTCACCAGTTTTTTATTTCCAGTGTATTTTTTTTACACTTGTTCCTAAACTTTTAAAATTATCCACCCAATGCCCTATAAATAGTTTCTGCACATTTTTATGGGATTGCATTAAACATATTTATCATTATAGGGAGAACCTACATCTTAAAATGTCTGTTATTTATCTTGACGCAAATATCTCATTTTTCAACATCCAGCCCTTTTTGGGAACTCTATTCAAATGTTTAGGTTCTGGTTTCTCTCTTTTTTCCATCATTAATCAGGGTTATAAATCAACAGTAATGTTTCAGAAAGAATAATTCCTCTGTATAGCTAATGAATAACAAATTTATCATAACTCAAGGAATAATGATCAATTTACATGCATTTCAACACCAATATGTAAAATAGCTTTATATTGGATCAACTCAGAGAAATGTAAAGATATCAGATTTATTGTTTTATTCCTGTACCATAGACTACAATTCTGATTTTTACTCTTTTCCTATCTTTTTTTTTGGCCAGAAAATGTAGCAGTTTTGTAATTCTCTCCAGAGAAGCCTTATTTAATTATTCACGTCAGCTGGACTAATTAGAGTTTTCAGTACTTGTTTCTCCAAAACCACTGAGTAGAATTACCTGCAAGTGTTATTTGTGGTGGGGTATTAGTATTCCAAAGCTGTTGTGTAATTTCTGCCCATCTCCTGAGATTTTATAGCTCTAATGTCTTTTATCTGACTTCCACTTTCTTTCAATAAAGACAGTGAGGTAGTATTTTCTTTGAGATGACTAAACCTATCCAAATTGATAATATCTGAATGACAGACTTCTAAGATTAATAAAAGAACAGTGGCTGTGTTATCAAAAGCCTGCCAAACATACTTATCTTTAGAACCCATTATTTCACATAAAAACGCAGCAGTGACTTTCATAACTTTTAAGCATATGGACTGGGCTCATTAATACACCCACTTCTAATAATTATTCATAGAAGCTATTCTGGTTAGAAGTTAACATGCAATATTATTATTAAATAGCATAGAAAGAGCCTTTATTTTCTAAGGAGTCATTAAGCCAGCAGGTCTTTTCCTAATTTTTCTTTAGCATCAATTTTGTACATTGATGAGAACCATTATTTTGAAATATTTCACAGGTAATGCAGACAATGATAAAAGAGTTGAGATAATTTAGCCCGGAGAAGTAAAGCCAAAGGAATGATTGAACTTATTTTTAAAAATCATGCAGAGATAAACTGTATCCAAATTCTTTAAATACATTGAAATTGGAAACCAGCTAAGATTTGGGGAAAACATTAGGCATTTCTGAAATTTTAGTAGTAAACATTGTGTTCTTTTTAAAGAATGTGCTTGCATGATGGTTAATGGATTCTCCCATTATGATACTTGTAAAGTCCTCAGCTTCTGAAAACATTGTTCATTTGTCCAATTGGCCAACAGACATTTTAAGAAGTGACCCTTGGTCAAGAAAGGTGTCATTTCTTTGCAAATAAAATGACACGATGCTCAGTTAAATTTGAATTTCAGATACACTGTGAATACTTTTAAATACCTCCTCAGATAAGGGAATGTCTGAGCTGAAAGGCAAGGCATTCAATGCAATATTCATTAAGTACCTGCAACCTACTTTGAGTGATGCTAGGGACCGTCAGAAATAAAATGATGGATAAAAATAGTCATTGTTCTCTGGAATTCATTATCAGGTAGAGGAGCATGACTTAGCCATAAACAGCTCTATTCCAAAGCATATCAAGGTAAGTGGCATTCTTTATTTTTTCAAGCTCGAGAGACAACTGTTACAATGTGTTTTATATAGCTTCCACTTTTAATTAGGAAAAAAAAAATCTTTATTAGACATGAACGATGCTATCAGAGTGCATGATAAGGGAATGTTTCCTAGTTCTTTGTATTTATAATTAATGCAGTCCTAGATAGACTATGGTATTAGACGTGAGGGGAGAATGAAAGTATAGGGAAAGATAGAAATATACTTGATAAAGAAATAATGTTTCAGCTTCTACTTGAAGCCAGCTAGAATGTTGAAAGCTGTAGATGGCAAAAGATATTCCAAGAAAGTGGAACAGTATCAGCAATTATTTGCTGTTCATTGGGTTTGAAAATTAAGTGATCAGGGAGCTTAGCAAATGCAATTTCTTTGCCTTGACCATGTAGAATCTGGATTAAACTGGGTGAAAGAATGACTTTGGTGTAAGTAAATAGCAACTAAGAACAGCCCTAACGAGATAGAGCTATAGCTTTCATAAATGACGATGGGGATTATTATTATGATATTTTTGGGGAAATCTCAAGGACATCGATTCGGACTGAAAGCCCTGCCTGGTTTTTAATATGTAAGATTTATGGTGCATATTTAATAAAGGAGATTCCAGGGATTAGATAACGGGTGGCCAGAATTTTTGAGCAAAAGGGAATATGCCTCTAATCTTTGAAACTATGTTTCTTGCATGCTCGGTTTAACTGGTAAGAAAGGTTAAACATCTGTACAGCCATAGCCCTCAGAAACATTCAAACCCCTATTTCATTTGAACATGTCCTTCTACTAAAATATGTTTTTTAAACAATTTTTGAAGTTATTTGTCATGTTTAACAAAAAGCAGGAATTAAGCCTTCAAATCTTGTTTAGACATATAAACTCTGAGAATTGAAATGTTGCAAACCAAAGACAATAAAGTTTTGCATGTATTTATAACAACCCAACATGATGTATGTTCCAGGGGATTTATCTAGAATCTCTATTTAAAAAACAAGGGTATAACTGTCTGCAAAAATGCATTTAATGCATTTGCAAATTTACAAAGTAAATTCTTTACTGTTTTTATATTTTTGAGCAATGGAGTATTTAACATTAGCCACGTAGAAATGCAAAGCTAGATACAGCCTGCAAAGATCCAGGGAAGATAAGTGGGAAAAATTCACATATTTTTATTGAAACTACACCATGCTCACTTCCACTAAATGCTAGTTTTAATGCATGGCACATTTTACAAGCCCAAAACCTCACTTACATTTTGGAGACACAATCACATTAGAGAAAGAGCAAGGCTGAATACGGAATGTTCTTTTCTTTCTACTGAACCAAATATACAGAGATAATGTGCCCTCCAGATCCACTGCATTGGATGTAGTCCATTAACAAAAAGCCCTTTTTGAATCCATCAAATCCTCCTGATTTTTAAGCCATCTTGAGCGTTCCTGTCACAAAGATTCGGTCTAAGATATCTGTGTTAAAGTTTGCGTTCTGACAACTTTACATATTATGTTGGCTTTTATGTGATTTCAGTGAATTAATCAATCCTTAAAAACTCAATGACTCACTAAAAGCATTTCATCAGAAAAAAAATTGCTAAAATTATTCCTCTTCCATTTCATAGATCTTACTATAAAACACTTTTACACAGCATTACTTGAATAATTCAAAATGCAATGTAAAATGCTCACTGTAACAATGCAGTCTTAGAAAATGTGTATGCCTCCGACAAAGATTTGCCTTACTAAGGATGGGATATTAAACATAAACTATCATAAAGTGAAAATAACAAAAACTTAGAATTAATCAATTTGTTTAAGCCTGAATATATCAATGAAGGAAGGATTCCCTGTTCATTAATCAAAACATGTCAAAATATATTTTAAGTAAATTAAATAAATAACAGTAAGTTATTAGAACTGTATTTACTACTTTTATGAATATGTGCCAGAAATATGAAACTGCTCGAGACTCAAGCCTTTGCTTTTATAAAAAGAGCATTGCAGAATCATAGACTTAAAAATCTTTAAACCAAAGGATTATTCATAATTTCTAAATATTTACCTTTTTGATTACTTTCTAATGGCATTTCTTTAACATAATAAATACATGTACCATATATGTGTGTATATATATACATGCATACATACACAGGCACACATAGGTACATACTGTGTTATATAAACTCACAAGTTTTATGTTAATTTAACTTAATATCTACACACACGTACACACACATACAACTGCATATATATACATTTTTCACCTAATTAGCTGCCCCAATCAAACTTTCCACAAGAGTCCTTCAAAGAGTTTGTGGAAATATTTGTATTATCTTTTAATTCCATTTTTCCACAAACTTTCTGAAGTACCCTGTTATGGGCACACCTAAATGCCAAATAAATAAAGTATGATGATAGCATACTCAAATCCCCCACGTTTCCCAGCATTTTCTAACATCTCCTCAAGTTCTTCTGCCTTTGACATACTTTTTAGAAATTTGCAGGCTAGGTAACCAATGTATTTATTATTTTAGCTAGGTAACCAATGTGCTTAATATCTTAGAAACTTATGAGGCTGTGTGGGTCCCAGGCCCCATCCTAGTTTTTCTATTTTGGGCATTCTGGAGCCCTCAGCTGGGTGTGTGAGGTAGACCAGATACCTCAGCCACCTCACTGAGCTCCCAGGATCAATCCAGTGGTGTTGTCCTTGGGCCCTACAGCTGGCAGATGAAACATCCCACCAGCCAGTTCTATATATTATTTTTCCAAGGGATGTCTTGACACTGAGCTTCTCCCTCAACAAAAATCTCTAAGCTGCAAAAAAATCATCATAATTTATACTTTTGTACTTAGAGTAAATTAATTGCATTCTATTATATGATGATAAGGAACTTTCCCCTATAGATTCCTGTAATGGATGCAGGTAAAGGACTATCAAGGTCATGGGAATTTTAGGTGGGTCATTTTACATTGAGCTGACACTCGAATACTACTGCAGAAGTCACTTAAATTGTTTGTCATAATGCAGTGCTTAGTGATGACTTGGTAGTCCACGAGACTGCAGCAATAAACCCCTATAACAGGCTCAAGGAGTATACAAACCATGGATATGGTGATTGCTTCTTACTGTGCTACAGTAAGGACTCTTAAAGGAAGAAAATCACTGGTTCAAAATATGAATTTCTCAGAGTAGGGCATACCCAGTGCTGTAGATTGGATATCCCCCCAACCTCACTGGAGCTTAAATCCCCACGGTAACTGTTGAGAGTGGGATATGCTATTATGGTATTGAAGTGAGGGGCCTTGAAGAGGTAATTAAATCATAGGACCATATTCTAGTGATTGGATTAATAATAGTGGTCAGGGGTGTGGTTCTGAAGGCTTTTAGAACAGTGCATAAGGAGATATTTCTCTCTCTGCTCTACCATTTTCTGACAGGTGAGACCCCTGCATTGCTGTGAGCCAACACCACAGAAGACCCTCACCAGATGTGTGCCCTGAACTTTGGACTTCCCAGCCTCAGAAACGGTAAACAATAATTTTTTTTTTCTTAAAAATTACCCAGTTCCAGTTATTTAGTGATAGGCAACATAAACAGACCCAGAAAATAAAGAATCTTCCTTTCACTAACTCAAAAAATAATGATCTAGTTTCTTTCTTTTTTTTTTTCTTTTTTTTTTTATTGAAACATGATTGATTGTGAGTATCTGGGGAGTACAGAGTTGAAAATCAATACCTGTGTACAATATGTGATGCTCAAATCAGGGTGATTAGAATATTCAACATTATACAATGTAATCTTTTTTTGTTATGGGCCCAGGGTTGATATACATATGAAACTCTGATGAAGAGTATGATACTGAGATTTCAACAAAGGACAAATTAAAGCTTCTCAAAGTCTCTAGGGAAGTTGATGAGGAGGACATAGTAATGAAAACTTTTCAGACTAACTGCATGTTGATATTCCCTTGTTTGCAAATACTCAAGATACTTGGATGAAGCTGTTTCTGCCTTGTTTGAACATCTTGTGACATTGTCACCTGATATTTTATCTCACCTGAGATGTCAACTTTCAAGGGAATGCCAATTTTCCCCATGACCCTCCCTTTTCTATTCTTGTGGTCTCCAGACCTACAGTGACAGTCAGATCCCAGCAGCCTTGTGGTTATGGGCATAGATGAGTCCAGGAAGAAGTTAAGTGTACACCAACATAAAAGCAGTATTTTGCATTTTTTTCTTATGACTTTTGTTTATTTTTTTTCCTGTTCATTGTTAGCTTATTTTATTTATTTTTTATTTTGATTTGTCAATATACAATGTAGCTGATTTTCCCAGAGCAATACATGGACACATAGGAATAAATTCTAAAGAGAGTCAAGGGAGGCCCAAAATAGCCAGAAATTAGCTAGACTTTATTTCTATGGCTGCATTAATGAGAGCTTGGAGGGCTTCTAACAGTTTGATCTGTTGGTGGTAATTGAATGCTAAATAAAGTTAGATGTCAGAAAGCCCCTGTGATGATAGGAAGATCTGATGGTTTCAGGTGAAACTAGACCCAGCATGTGGAACCCACACATCTCACATGAGGATTAATGGTTTATCCCTTCATAAGAGCATCAGGAAATTTATAGAGAAGAGGAAAACCAGCCCCTGGTAAAGTAACCGAATTATGAGCCTTTTCTATATGTTGGGGATGAAAGTTAACTTCTGCAGCATTTGCAATGTGTTCACTCAGTCATTGCAGAAGGAGGAAATGGACAAGACTAGGACATTTCTTCATCACTAACATTGTCATATGTCATCACTGAATAGGCACAAGGAATGCTTCACCCACAGAGATGTCTGCTGAGGGTTCATTTATCATGGCCTCTGTTTTTGTCCATTTCTGTTGCTTAGAACCGAATGCCTGGAACAGGGTAATTTATTAAAAATGAAATTTATTTCTTATAGTTTGGGAGGCTGAGAAGTCCAAAGTTGAGGGTGCCTCTGGTGAGGGACTTCTTGGTTGGGACTCTCTACAGAGTCCCCTGGTGAGGCAGGGTGCCACATCAGGAGGGCTGCATGACACCATGCCAACGTGCTCACTTTTTCTCCTTATAAAGCCCCCAGTCCATGCCGATGATATGATAACTCATTAAATCATTAACCCATTAATCCATGGTGGGTTAATCCTGTCACAAAGGCATAGTCCTCATGATACAATCACCTCCCAAAGGCCCCACTTCTCAACACTGTCACATTAAGAATGAAGCTCCAACATGAGCTTTGGAGAAGAAAAACATTCAGACCATCGCAGCATCTCTAGGGACTCAGTGGAGCAGAAGTCCACATTATTGTCCACCATAAGGAAAAGAAATAGTTATGGTGTATTGATCTCTCTCTGTTGCTTATAACAGAATACCTGAAACTAGGAAATTTATAAAGAAAATCAGTTCATTTCTTATAGCTTCAGAGATAGGGAAGACTGGGGGGGTGTATCTGATGAGGACTTTCTTCTTGGTGGTGACTCTACAGCAATGCAGGGTGTCACATGGTAAGAATGGGCTGAGCAAGAGAGAGCTAACGTGCTCACTGCTCTTCTTATAAAGCCATCAGAACCACACCCACAACTCCATGAATGGATCAATCCATGTGCAAGAGCACAGTCCTCACAATCCAATCACCTCTTAAAGGCCCCACTTTTCAAATACTATAATGGGATTTCCCACCCTCTTAACACTGTTACAATGGAGGTCAATTTTCCAACACATGAACTTTTGGGGGACACATTTAACCCATAGCATATGGTGACTGGGTTTGTATCTGTGGAACCATCATGCTGACTCATGGTCCCTTAACCCTTTCTGACCCAGAGTTGTTTCCAGACAGAGGGTCCTTTGAATGATATCCTTAAAGAAGAACACTGTGATAACATCAAAAGCACTTTACCAACATGACCCAAAGCCGAATACAAAAATAAGTTTACATGTGAAAAGAAAAATACCTAGGCTTTCAGGATGGATGGGTTATTGGCTCTGAGCTAGCATGAGTCCTTGGTGAATTAGAATACTTCTCTTATAGATGAGTTAGAAGGGGTCTCATTGGTAGTGGGAAAGTTATTTACATGAAATTGTTTTGTGAATCTGTCTCACAGTGGGCACAGGAGGTCCAAGCCATCTTGCCACTGTTTCTTCTGTTTCTGGGTACATATTTAAAGTATATAAACTCATTACCAGGTAGGGAGCACAACATTGGCTTTCTGTGGGGCTTATGATGGGGGATGTGCCAGGTCTCCTCCTCTTATCAACATTGTAAACCCAAACAACAAGTCATCCCTGGGAAATGAGATATCAGTGCCACGATCAGAGTTTAACAATATGTAGGGATAGTGATCTTTAGTCTATGGCTATTATAAACTGAGCTGTGCCCCTCCCCCAAATCCATATGTTGCAATCCTAACCCCCAGTACTTCATAATTTGACTGTATTTAGAGAAAGGTTTTCTAAAGAGGTGATTAAGGGTACAATGAGGTCACATAGGTGAGCCTTAATCCAATAGTACTGGCATCCTAATAAGTGAAGGAAAGGGGGGGATGTTGGTCAAAGGTTACAAACTTTCAGTTATAACGTAAGTTATGAGGATCTCATGTGTAGCATGGTGACTATAGTTAATAAAACTGTATTATCTACTTGAAATCCAAAAAGAGAGCAGAATTTAAACATTTGTACCCCCCACTACATGCACACAAATGGTAACTATGGGTGCTAATGGATGGGCTAATTAATTTGATTGAAGTCATCATTACACAATGTATATCTATATCAAATCATCCCATTGTAAGCCAGAATATGTACAATTTTTATTTGTCCATTAAGTATTTTGAGAAAAAGGGGGGGGGGGAGAAGAAGAGGAGATTAGGACTCAGACACCCAGAGAAGGAAGACAGTGTAAAGAAACAAAGACATGGAGTTCTGGTCAAGATGGCAGACGAGTCGGTTCCTGGTATTGCTCTCTCCCACAGAGTGACCAATTTGCAGCTATTGATGAGCAGCGATGGAGGTCCCGAGATGTGTGCTGGAGTGGACAGGAGCCACTCACCACAGGACCCCAGTTCAGGTTGCTCCCTATTTCATAGAGAGACTTTAGAGCTTCTGGGCCCACACACCCTGAGCCTGCCAGGCCAGAGAAGGCAGGTGGGGCTGGAGTGGGATTTCTGGTGCAGGCAGGTCCTGCCACCCTCAGAGTCATAACAGCCTCAGGGCTCCAACACCCTGAGCCCATGACATCCCTGTCTCCGAGAGTCACTTGAGAGGCTCCAGCCTCCCATGCTCCAAGCCAGCCAAGCTGGTAAAGGTAGGCAGGGCAGGACTACAGGCACAGGCAATCCCCGTCTCCAAGAATGACTTGAGAAGCTCCAGACCCCGATGTCCCAAGCCTGATAAGCCAGCGAAGGCAGACAGGGTGGGACTTCCAGTCCAGGATAGTTTCTGCTGTCCAGAAGCAGCAGTCCCATCAGGATCCAAGTCAGACATCAGGGTGAAATGAGTGGACTGTGATACCATCCTGCCACAATGACAAAACACCAAAGGAAAGAAGCCAGAAATATGAAAAATCAAAAAAGTACATTGCCACCAAAGGAATTTAATAACTTTCAAGCACTAGATCCTATAGAACAGGAAATCTTTGAAATGACAGATAAGGAATTTAGAGTCACTATTCTAAGGAAACTAAATGAGATACAAGAAAACCCAGGGAGACAACAAAATGAAATGAGAAAAAATATACAGGATCTGAAAGAAGAAATGTACAAAGAAATCAATGCCTTTAAAAAGAATGTAGCTGAGCTTGTGCAGCTGAAGGATGCATTCAATGAAATAAAAAACACAACAGAGAGTTTAACCAGCAGACTTGAACAAGCAGAAGAGAAAATTTCTGACTTTGAAGACAGGCTGTTTGAATTATCACAGGCAGACCAGAAAAAAAGAAAAAAAAAGAATTGAAGAAAATCTGAGACAACTGACAACCTTAAGCACTCAAATATCTGAATCATGGATAGTCCAGAAGGGGAGGAAAAGGCAATGACATTGAAAACATATTCAATGAAATAATAGCAGAAAAATTCCCAGGTATAGGGAAAGTCACAGATCCCCAGATTCAGGAAGACCAAAGATCACCAAACACATTCAACCCAAAAAGGTCCTCTCCAAGACGTGTGATAATCAAACTGACAAAACTCAAAGACAAAGAGACAATCTTAAAAGCTGCAAGAGAAAGCAGCAAGTCATCTATGAGGGAGCCCAAATCAGAATAACTTCAGATTTTTCATCAGAAACCCTACAAGCCAGTAAGGAATGGGATGATATATTCAAAACAATAAAGGACAAAAATTGCCAGCCAAGAATATTTTACCCAGCAAGGGTATCCTTCCAAAATGAAAGACAAACAGTATATTTCTCAGACGAACAAAAACTGTGGGAGTTCACTACCACACAACCAGTCCTACAAGAAATTCTCAAGGAAGTACTGGGTTTGATATCACAAAAACAGCCATCACTGCCATGAACACACAAGAAAGAACAATATGTATCAGCAAAACAAAAATGCTAACAAAAGGGAAAGAAAATACTTTATCACCCCAAGAAACCAACAAATACAGAAGACAAATGGAAAATTAGGGAGAAAGGAACACAAGATACTTAAGACATCTAAACAAAAATCAGTAAAATGCTAGGAATAAATCAATACCTTCCAATAATAACTCTAAATGTAAAGGGACTAAATTCCCCATTCAAAAGACACAGACTGACTGACTGGATTAAAAAGATGGACCCAAAAATATGCTGTCTCCAAGAGAATCATTTGACCTGTAAAGACACACATAGACTAAGAATGAAAGGATGGAAAAAGATATATCATGCAAATAGAAATGAAAAATGATCTAGAGAAGCTATTCTTAGATAAAATAGACTTTAAAGCAAAAACCATTAAAAGAGATCAAGAAGGCCACTATATAATGATAAAAGGATCTATCCACCAAGAAGACATAGCAATCATAAATATATATGCACCTAATGTCAGAGCAGCCATACTTACAAAGCAAACACTATTAGATCTAAAGAAAGAGATAAGGCCAGCCCCGTGGCTCACTCGGGAGAGTCTGGTGCTGGTAAAACCAAAGCCATGGGTTTGGATCCTATATAGGGATGGCTGGTACACTCACTGGCTGAGCATGGTGCAGACAACACCTTGCCAAGGGTTGTGATCCCCTTACAGGTCAAACAAACAAACAAAAAAAGAAAGAAAGAGATAGACACTAACACCATAATAGCGGGGGACCTGACACTCCACTCTCATCATTGGACAGAGCATCTAGGCAAAAAATCAACATAGAAACACAAGATCTAAACAATACCTTAGACCAATTGGATTTGACAGATATCTACAGAACCCAACAACCTCAGAATATTCATTCTTCTCATCAGCACATGGATCATTCTCCAGGATAGACCACGTGTTAGGTCACAAAGCAAGTCTTAACAATTCAAAAAAATAGGAGTTAATCCGTGTATTTTTTTCTCATCACAATGGATTAAAATTAGAAATCAATAATAAACAAAAACGTAATTCTGGAAACTATACGAACACATGGAAATTAAACAACATTCCACTTAATGACATATGGATTCAAGAAGAAATTAAACAGGACATCAAAAAATGTATTGAAACTAATGAAAATAATGACACATCATACCAATACCTGTGGGATACTGCAAAAACAGTATTAAGGGGGAAATTTATTGCATTAAATGCTTACTTCAGAAGAACAGAAAGATGGCATATAAACAACCTAACACTTCACCTTAAAGATCTTGAAAAACAAGAACAATCCAAACCTAAAGTTAGTAGATGGAAAGGAATAATTAAGATCAGAGCAGAACTTAATGAAATAGGATCCCAAAAAATGATACAAAAGATCAATGGAACAAAAAGTTGGTTTTTCAAAAAGATGAATAAAATCGACAAATCTTTAGCAAGATTAACTAAGAAAAGAAGAGAGAAGACCCAAATAACAAAAATTAGAAATAAAAAGGGTGATATTACAACTGACACCTCAGAAATACAAGGAATCATTAGAGACTACTATAAACATCTATATGCCAACAAATTTGAAAATCTGGAGGAAATGGATAAATTTCTGGATGCCTACAAATTACCAAAACTGAGCTAAGAAGATATAGAATATCTGAACAGACCAATAGCAATAAAAGAGATGAAAACTATTATCAGAAGGCTCCAAATGAAGAAAAGCCCAGGACCAGATGGGTTCACTGCAGAGTTTTATGAAATCTTCAAAGAGGAACTGATAACAATTCTCTACAAAGTTTTCCAAAAAAGTGAAACACAGGCCATTCTTCCAAACTCATTCTATGAGGCAAACATCACCCTGATACCAAAACCAGACAAAGATGCATCAAGAATAGAAAACTACAGGCCAATATCCTTGAAGAATATAGATGCAAAAATCCTCAGTAAAATACTATCTAACAGAATACAACAACACATACTGAAAATTATATGCCATGAACAAGTGGGATTCATCCCAGGGATGCAAGGTTGGTTTAACATATGCAAATCAATAAAGGTGATACACCACATCAGTAAAAGCACAGAAAAAAACACATGATCATCTCTATTGATGTTGAAAAAGCGTTTGACAAAATACCACATCCTTTCATGATAAAGACTCTCTACAAGGCAGGCATAGACGGAAAGTATCTCAACATAATGAAAGCCATATATGATAAGCCCACTGCCAATATCATCCTGAATGGGGAAAAGCTGAAAGCTTTTCACTTAAAAACAGGAACTAGACACGTGTGCCCACTCTCACCACTCCTATTCAACATAGTGTTGGAAGTACTAGCCAGAGCAATCAGAGAAGAGAAGGAAATAAAGGGCATCCAGATTGGAAAGGATGGAGTCAAGCTATCCCTTTTTGCAGATCCTATGTATTGAATGGCCTAAAGCCTCTATAAAAAAAACTCCTAGAGTTGATAAATGATTTCATCAAAGTTGTAGGATACAAAATCAACACACAAAAATCAGTAGCATTTCTAGTCTCCACCAGAGAACATGCAGAAAAAGAAATCAAGACAGCTAGCCCGTTTACAATAGCTACCAAAAAAATAAAATATTTAGGAATAAAGCTGATCAAGGATGTGAAGAATCTCTATGAAGAGAACTACAAACCACTGTTGAGAGAAACTAAAAAGGACACCAGAAGATGGAAAGATATCCCATGCTCTTGGATTGGAAGAATCAACATTACGAAAATGTACATATTACCCAAAGTGATCTACAGATTCAATGCAATCCCCATCAAAATTCCAATGATATTTTTCTCTGAGATGGAGAAAGCTATCCAGACATTTATGTGGAACAACAAAATACCACACCTACCCAAAGCAATCCTGAGCAAAAGAAATAAAGCTGGAGGCATAACACTACCAGACTTTAAACTATATCGCAAAGCTATAATAACCAAAACAGCATGGTACTGGCATTAAAATAGACACACAGATCAATGGAATGGAAGAGAGAACCCAGAAATCAAACCATACACTTACAGCGATTTGATCTTGGACAAAGGCAGCAAATCTACATAGTGGAGAGGAGACTGCCTTCTCATCAAGTGTTGCAGGGAAAACTGGATACTCCATATGTAAGAGAATGAAACAAGACCCATACCTTTCACCATATACCCAAATCAACTCAAAATGGATTAAAGAATTAAATATACATCCTCAAACAATAAAACTCATTAAAGAACACATAGGGGAAACACTCCAGGAAGTAGGAGTGGGTACAGAATTCATGAATAGGACCCAAAAAGCACAGGCTACCAAAGGAAAAATAAACAAATGGGATTATATCAACCTAAAAAGCTTCTGCACAGCAAAAGAAACAATCAGCAGAGTAAAAAAACACCCGACAGAGTGGGAGCAAATATTTACAAAATATACAACTGACAAAGGATTAATATCCATAATATACATTGAACTTTACAAAAAAATAAAAAATAAATAACTCAATTTAAAAAATGGGCAAAGGAGCTGAACAGGCATTTCTCAAACAAAGATATATGAATGGCCAACAAACACATGAAAAGATGCTTAATATCACTCAACATCTGGGAAATTCAAATCAAAACTACTTTGAGATACCATCTCGTTCCAGTTAGGATAGCTAACATCCAAAAGACTGAGAATGATAAGTGTTGGAAAAGTTGTGGAGAAAAAGGAACTCTCATACATTGTTGATGGGACTGCAAAATGGTGCAGCCTCTATGGAAAATGGTATGGAGGTTCCTCAAACAATTGCAGATAGATCTACCATATGACCCAGCTACCCCACTGCTGGGAATATACCCAGAGGAATGGAAATCATCAAGCCAAAAGGATACGTGTACTCCCATGTTTATTGAAGCTCTATATACAGTAGCCAAGAGCTGGAACCAGCCCAAATGTCCATCATCTGATGAGTGGATAAGGAAACTGTGGTACGTCTAAACAATGGAATACTACTCTGCTATAAAAAAGAATGAAATACTACCTTTTGCAACAACATGGATGGACTTAGAGAAAATTACATTAAGTGAAAGATGTCTGGCACAGAAAGAGAAATACCACATGTTCTCACTTATTTGTGGGAAGTAAAAATTAATAAATAAACACATAAACAAATAAATAGGTGGAGGAAGAGGAAAGAATAAGTACAAAAATTCCTTCAACTAAGTCAAGATAACAGATACGATGTGGGGGGGTGGGAAGGGTAAGGGTTGGAGAGGAATGGGTAAAGGGGCATGATAATCAAATACAATGTATTTTGAAAAGCAAAATAAAAACAACAACAAGAAAAATATTTACACACACACACACACACACACACACACATACACACACACACACACACAATGAAACAAAGACAAGATGCCGTCCACAAGACAAGGAGAGTAGCCACAGGAGAAATCAGCCCTGCCATGCCTTGATCTTGGGCTTCCAGCCTCCAGAATAAAGAGGAATAAATTTTTTTGTTGTTTAAGCCACAGAGTCTGTGGCTCTTTGTTCTGGTAACCCTAGCGAGCTAATCTCATGCCCGTTTAATGCATCTGTCAGGCTGAGCAGAAGACTGACAGGTTGTGAAGATTTCCTGGGCCATGATGAGCTTAATCTTGTGGAGATCCCAATGTCTCTCATTTCTAGATGTGGTTAATGTAGGCCCTGGAACCTTGAAAGCAGCTATGGATCTGAGAAATGCTTTTGATGTTTTCTCATGATTCTAATCAACAGTTCCCTTACTCCAAGACAGGTTTAATTTCTATGCTATCTCAAAGGAACCATACCTGTCCCCAATTTTAATTAAATTGTACTGATTGGCCCCGTTCAGCAAGAAGTCTTGGAGAGAAATGTTTACCAAGGGTAGCAAATGAATACCACAAAAAAAGTTAAGGGATATATCCCTTTTGTGAAATTTTTGTAGAATCCACTGGCTTGGACATGTCAGGCCATTTCATACAAACTGAAAGAAAACTGGCTGCATTTTTACCCTATAAGAGATGCCCTCCCTGAATGACCTTGGCCCATCCACTCTTACAACTTTCTCTTGCAATTCTGGGGCAGAATGTAGCAAGAATGAGATATCCTGAGGTTCTGAGGAATTCTCCAGAACAGCCCAGACTTTCTCCTCATCCCTATTAGAACTAGATGTCCCACAACACTTAATCTCAGCGACCCATGTGACATCTGTGTATAAAACCCATAGCTGAGTGCTTTGGGGGTCCCTTAGCTGCAGTGTGAAATGGAATATTAACACACAGGACTGCACGTGCCCTGAACAGCTTTTGTTAGCCATGGGGACTGACCCCCATGGATCCTAGGTTCCTGTTGATTCCTGCCTCCTCTCTGTGAGTGATAAAGTTGCTTTGTCTGATTTGTGTGAGTCATTGGTGCAGCCAGGCTGGGACTGGTAACCAGTGCATGCTATTCTGCATCATGCACCCCTGCTTTGGGTTTTTGAAATAATGTCAATTTTATTTGAGTGTACTGCTCCTATAGATTTGTCTCAGCCTGTGGTCTTCGGAGGGGCTTCCCACGATTATTTGATTTTGGAGGCCAAATTCCCATTTGATTAATTGATGGTTCTGCAGAACGTGTTGGCGTCAGCTGGAAGCAGACAGGTACAAATTTATTTGTCTTTCAGTGGTGGCTTTTAGTTGCCCTGAAGAAAGGTAACCTTGCCAGGGGATAGGATTTCAAGGAGTGCCACTTGGGGCTCATTTACTGGGAAGAAAAGTTGGCTATTATTCAAATATTCTCAAGTTTGCATAGAGTGTTGGTAGGGTAACTTCCACCATTTAGTCCTGCGATTATATCATATGAATATGAGATCATGATTTAACAAGGCGAAAACACAGCCCAGAGAAGTTTTCAGTGACGAATGAGATTTTGTTCGTTCTCAAGTGGGGAGAGACTATTATGTTAGTTGGGGAGGGGTTATGCTATTGCTGTTTGGAGTTCAACTACGGCAAGGGGAATGTGTATGGGAATCAAATAGCCACAAGAAGGTTCTGAGACAGAAGCTGATGACAGACTTATTCAGTTCTAGAGTATGTTCGTTTCCTATAGTCTGGAAATCCTGATTCCTTTCTGGCTAGGCTTTTCCATTTGCCTCAAATTCCACCCAGCAGTTGCACCCACATGAGTCTGGGAAGGTGGGACTGAGAAACATTTAGAAGAAACAGGAGAGGTCAAGAGATTTCTGGGGTTAAGGTGTTTGCTCCTTCTTGAGTAACAGAGGCAGAGGCTCAGGCAAAGTAGTCAAAAAATATCTTAGAGTGAATTTCCATAAGGTATAATTGAGCATTTCTTCTGACTTTTCCTTTTTATTGAAAGTTACAGCTTGGTTCTTCTACCATGTCAGATATTCAGTAAGATACTTAATACCACGTGAGGGTCATTTTAAAAATCAATTATGGGACAAAGAAGAACATGTACACACAGCCATGTGCATCATAATGAAGTTTTGGTCAATGACAGAGTACACATACAGCCATGGTCCCATAAGATTATAATAGCTATACCATATAGCCCATGAGTGTAGGAGGCTCTACCTTCTAGGTTTGTGTACACTCTGTGATGTTTGAACAATAACAAAATAGCTTAACGACACACTTTTCAGATGTGTCCCCGAGGTTAAGTGACAAATAATTGTATACCCTTCTGGTAGCTTGTCCAGTACTTCCCACTAGAGGGTAACTCTGATGTTATTGGATCCGTAATGATGTATACATGGAGCCGATTAACTTAAAGCAGCACTCATGTAAGATACCAAGAGAAAAGCAGAATTCAGGAGAAATAAGCACCAATGCAAGAGAGATCTAGGTGGGCATTCTACAGTTGACCTTGCCTGAGACACGTCTCAGAGTAGTATAAAGAAGATAAAAGGGAGGGAATCTATAGAAACCAAGAGGAACAGTGGAGCATAAGAACACAGAGAAATAGCAGATAAGGAAAAAGCTGCAAAAGCATAAGCACTTCAGTTGACAGGCTCACTGGTTAGTACATAAGCATGAGCTAAAAAGAGTGTCAGAGAAAAAAGCAAAGATTTGTATTACCTTTTGATTCTATTTCTTTACGAACTTTTTTGAAGTACCCTAATCCAGAAGATACATTTGCTCTTTTATTACTTTAAACTATTTAGACATAGATCAGGTGATTTTGCTTACGGCTGTTGCTCTGTGTCTTGCAAAATAAAAGGTAGGGCATGGGCAGGATCTGGGTCCAAGACTCTCAAGGTCAAGTTCTGTCTATCCCCACTGAAGCTCAACTGCCTCTCAAAATTTATTGAAATGGAGAAAAAATGGTATTGAAGAAAAGATAAAAGGAAGAGGAAGATATCAAATTTTAAAAAGAAATGGGAATTATTTTTTTCATTATGTTATATTATTTTTATGTTATGTTTTACATTATGAATATCACGGTATATAACATTATGAAACAGTGTTATGTGATATATGTTGCAATGCACATTATGTGTTGATATGTAACATGTGCTATATTATATGATCCATGCCATGTAATGCACAAATATGGTATACATGTAAAAAAAAAAAGGCATTATTTAAATGACTTTTTAGTAATTGAAGACAGGTGAAAATGGACTCAGAGCAAGAAAAAGAATTATAAGCAATGCAGATTCAGAGATTTCTATAGTTTCTAGGCCCAAAACTAAAGAAACTTTTTTTTTTTAACATAATGTTGCAGGAACAGGAAAAAGTTTTACTTATGATATTATACAGAAATACAGACATTTTCTTGCAATGGATGAAGAAATCTTAGACTGCAAGCAAGGTATATAATTTTAGATGTAAGAGGAAAAGTGTGAAGGTTTTGAAAAATAGAAATGAACAAGTTCAGAACAAGCCAGAGAAAATTAGCAATAACGGGAGAGATTTTCCTTTCCATGTATTCAGAGGAAAGGGAAAATTGCCTCAGAAAAACGAAATACGAACTGACATCTATTGAGTAAAGAGATAACATTTACCAAAGCAATACACAAAACCATATTGGAATTATATAAACTGACACAGGTTGGAAAAGACATACTTTGCCCAGTTTTTATTCTACAATACTTTGGACCAGTAATGCCTAAAGAACTAGGTAATCTACTGAGATCAGTGAGGAACAACACAGTCAATGTGAGAACGTAATAAGGAAAGAGTTTATACTTACATATCTCAGAGACTGTATCCAAATTATGACATTGAAAATAAAGTGTGACTACAAGCATTTTTTGTGCAGTTTTTTTGGAAAATAAAATATGACGTATACATTGTCACACAGGATTGCAGTGACGAATGATGTACGTGATGCCTCAAATGTAGAAAGCAGGTGCATAGTATTGATTAAATCACTTTCATTTGATTACAGTGGATGCATTTTCGTGACTGAGTAACATGGCCAAAAACATGCAGCAGTTTTCTTTAGATTTTCAAGACATTTCCTAAAATCATTGGTTCTGCCTTCTTTGGAAAAAGTAGTCAATAAGGGGCTTGGGTATAGTTCTTTGTGCAGCCCTAATAAAGAAGATCAGGCATTAGATACACAGTTTAAAACACTGTGATATTTCTTCAAGTCACATCTCTTGCTGCACGTTCCTTTGCTAGGTGGCTTTTGCATATTTCTGATATGAAGGAGTGAGAAACGAGCACACCAGAGTTGAGACTGCTGAATATCCTTATTCCTATTTCAGCCAAAGAAAACTGTTCTTCAAAACCACCCAGCCTCGTAAACAAAACCACATTAATGGGCTGCGGTTTCGTGGAGAACGGACATCATTAAATGGTCTGTTATGAGCTAAATGAATGTCAAGAAAAACTCAGCATCTTTTGTGGCTCAGTGATTTTTTCATCCAATTTCCATATTTCTTTCTACCTTGGCAGAATGACAGCCCCGCTTTTTATTCTCTCTCTGATCACCTTTCTCTCATGATAGGTAAAGGAATTTAACATTTTTAAACAAAGGTCAAGTAAATGACAAGCTTTGGACACCTGTTCAGGCAGAAAATGCACGTGGATAAATAGATACATTGCATGACAACTCTAAGGGAAAATGTTCTGCGAACCTAGAAAAGGCTAATTAAATGGAAAGAGCGAGACTCTTCTAAAGAAATGTATTGAATAGACTTTAGATGCTTAGAGTCTGTGGTTTCCTAAAGGGCAGGTAAGGGAATAGGACCGACATTGGGAGCCTTTTTTTTTAACTAATGAGCATTTCTACAAAGTAAAAGCATATTGGCCAGCCTGGGGGCATTTCATTGCTTCTTGGTTGTGGGTAAAGTCTGTGTGACTTTCCCAAGTTCCAACAATCCCACATCATTCTGGAGAAACTGAGTCCCACATGTGTGGACTCAGCACCCTTGTCCCCTGAGGCAGCACCGTCTGCTTTATTTGCTTTATTTGTCTTCGACCTACACAGCAACTTGGGAACACCCACAGCTGCTTATCAGTACCCAAGCAATCCAAATGACCATTGACAGTCACAAAGACTCACCTCTGACTCTGCTGTGTTTGGTTGCTGTTGACAATTTTGATGCATTTTCAGATTTCTGAGGGGTACTCAACATTGCATGTTTTTCTTCACAAGCACCCAATATCCCTTTCTTCTCTATTTACTATTTTGAGTGACACCGCTGAATATACTGTGTATTATTTATTATATTTAAAGCCAAGGGGAAGGGAAAGAAAGATATTTAAAATGTATTAAAATCCATTCTAATATTTTTAACAACACCTTCATTTAAAAATAAAAATAATGTTATAACACAAAAAAGAAAAATTGTCCCAAATTGCCATTTACAATGAATTATACATTTACGGTACACAAAATACATTACAAACTCATTTTCAATTTAAATACCTTATATAATTTATTTTATTGAATAATTACACTATGGTTTGGTTAATTATTCCCTACTGTGGCACAGTTAGACTATTTTCTTTTTATTCTTTTTTTTTTCCTCCTTTTAAAATCTTGCTAATAATGAAGTAAAAACAAGTATATTTGTAGGGATGCTCTAAGTCTTGTCCAGTAGTTTTCTTAAAATAAATTCCTGTGAGCGCTGGAGTTTCTGGATAAAATGCAAGGCATATATATTGGAGGGGTTATTATATGACTCATTTAACTACTTTGCTTTCTAGAATTTTTTTTTTTTCATTTATCAATGCCTGACTTGCTGCTATAATTTCTTTTAATTGTTGTCTGCATGATGGGCAAAACCTCTTTTGAAAATATTTTTGATATGAACTATATTTCAAACGTGCTGTACTCTTTAGGAACTAGTACAATAGTTCGTATAACTAACACTTATAAACACTCCACATAGCACTGCATATTTTGAAACGATTGTATAGTCATCTTCCCAATCTATTTCTTAATTTCTTAATTGTTTTTCCTCCATTTTTGAGAAATAGCCTTTGTCAAGTTGAAGGGATTCTGTTGGGTTTTTTTTTTTTTTTTTTTTTTTTGCTTTATTTGCTATTTTTTTTTAAAATCATGAGTTATTTTTAACATTTGCCAATTTTTTAAAATTTTATTTAAAATTTTCTCTGTCATTCTGTTAATGTGGTGAGTCATATACATATGTTTTCTAATAATCCATCTTTTTGGATTCCTAGGATAAACCCAATACAGTGATAATGATTTTTTTCTTAACCAAGATGAATTCACTTTTCCATTTACATTTAGGATATTCGATATGTCCCCAAGTAAATTTTCTATAGGTTACTTATAAGACTGTGGTTTAGCTTTATCAATTTTATGTTATTTTTAAAAATTCTTTTAGTCTAGATGTAGAAATTTAACATTCGGGACCGTGGAAGGGAACAGATGATATACTTAAAGAGGGATGGGACTGAATTTATTTTAAGGAATGTTTATCATCAAGGTGTGAGAGACCCAGAATCTAGCACCATTAAGAAGCTGATAAAACCCTTAAGCTTGAAACTGCACCATGAGGAAGCAGTAACTAGAGCCCAAGAAAAAGGCAATGGAGCTGAAGACTTACGCAAAAGAAAGAGCCCCGTGATGTAATGAATTGTGTCCTCCCCAAAATTCATATGTTGAAGCTATAAGCCCCAGGACCTAAGACTGTGACAGTATTTTGAGGTGGGGTCTTTAAAAAGGTAATTAAGTTTTGTTCTCGCCTTCTGAAAGTTCAATGTATTATTGTAGTCTTTTCCTTTTTTCTTTCTTTCTTTTTCCTTTTTTCTTTCTTTTTCTTTCTTCCTTCCTCCTTCCTTCCTTCCTTCCTTCCTTCCTTCCTTCCTTCCTTCCTTCCTTCCTTCCTTCCTTCCTTCCTTCCTTCCTTCCTTCTTCCTAGCACCCAGTTATGAGTAAGAACATGCTGTATTTCTCTTTCTGTGTCTGGCTTATTTTGCTTAAAGTAATTTTCTCCAGCCTCATCCATGTTGCTACAAATGGTGAGAAGGGAGAGAGGGGGGGTTGGGGGAGTGATAGGTCAGATGGTAGGCATAGGGAAAGATTCCGATTTGTAATGATGATTAAACTAATAATAATTTTAAAAAGTAATCTATTTAAAATGAGGTCATTGGTGGGCTCTAACCCAATAGGGCTTGTGTCCTTATAAGAAGAGGAGATTAGGACACAGACATGCACAGAGGGATTACTGTTCAAGGACACAGGGAGAAGATGGGTTCTACAAGCCAAGAAGAGAGGCCTCAGGAGGAACCAGCCCTGCCATGTCTTGATCTCAGACTTCCAGCCACACCTTGATCTCAGACTTCCAGCCACACCTTGATCTCAGACTTCCAGCCACACCTTGATCTCAGACTTCCAGCCATACCCAGATCTCAGACTTCCAGCCACACCTTGATCTCAGACTTCCAGCCACACCTTGATCTCAGACTTCCAGCCGTACCCAGATCTCAGACTTCTAGCCACACCTTGATCTCAGACTTCCAGCCACACCTTGATCTCAGACTGCTAGCCTCCAGGACTGTGAGAGAATAAATGTCTGCTCTTTAAGCCATGCAGCTGGTGGTATTTTGTTAAAGCAGTTCTAGCTGACTAATATAAGACTCTTCACAATATAATGAAGAAAACACAGACTACTGTATACACTAATTGTTGGTTCTAATTTTTAAAGAATTAATTTATAGTTGTGATCATTAACTATATTCACCAACATATAAAATTTCTCTAATAAAGCTTCTTATAAGTTCATGTATTATATTAAAAATATATTCCACTACCAGCCTTATCTGTTTAATAAAATTGGATGTAAAAAGAAAAACAAGATGTTTTCTGTAAATTGTACTACAAATGGATTTTTGTGTGTTTTAACAGGTCAGATGTCCACTACAGCTCTGTTTCTGTGTCTAACTTCAACTGTGGTGAGCTGTGCAGTTTCTATTTATCTATGGGTGAACTGTTCTGAACCCAATTGGTTCCCTTAAAGTCTCACATTTACCATAAATTTGCAGTGGTCTTGGCCTGACCTTGGGGTTAATGTCTACCCTGGGATATACAGGATCCTCTTTCTACCCTGTTATTAATGAAAACAAAGAAAGAATATCAGCAATGAAATATTTTTTTGAGATTTAAAAGATAAATTTAGTGTCTTTGTAAAAGAATCTGACAGTGTTTTTTTTTTTTAAAAGAGAGAAACCTGGTGGCTTTCTCTCTATAAAGTGGCCACTATCAAAATTCACTTAGGATGATGAGACCTTTGGTTGGAGACATATTCAGAGAAGTAAAATGGTGATCCAAATGTAGTGACTCATCCTGTTGTTTAATTTCCATGTGGTCATACAGTTTTTAAAGTTTTGCTGCTATTAATTTCTAATTTTATTCCATTGTGGTCTAAAAAGATACTTGATATGATTTCAAGCTTTTAAAATGTGTTGAAACTTGATTTGTGGCCTATAATGTGATCTATCCTGGAGAGTGATCCACATCCTGATGAGAAGAATGTATATTCTGCACTTGTTGGATGAAATGTTTTGTAAATGTCTGTCAAGTCCATTTGGTCTATAGTGCAGTTTAAATCCAATGTGTCTGTTGACTTTTTTTTTTTTTTTTTGTCTAGATGATCTTCCCAATGCTGAGAAAGGGGTGTTGAAGTCTACAGGTTGAACTTTTTAGAATTTATTCATTTATTTTTGGCAGCTGGCCAGTATGGGGATCCACACCTTTGACTTTGGTGTTACAACACTGTGTTCTAAACAACTGAGCTAACCATGTATCCCCCCAAGTTGAACTTTTAGAAGTAGACAGTAGAATGGTGTTTACTAGAGGCTAGAAAGGGTAGAGGGATAGGGAGAGGTTGGTTAATGGGCACAAAATTACAGCTAGATAGGAGGAATAAGTTCTAGTGGTGTACAGTCGTGCTCGCCATCTACAATTCACAATCATTTCTTGTATATTCTCAAATGGCTAGAGTAAAGGAGGTCAAATGTTCTCATCACAAAGAAATGAAAAAAATATATGATGGTGAATTTGCTAGCTACCCTGATTTGATCTCCTCACATTGTAAACATGTATTGAAATATAATTCTGTACCCTGCAAATATGTACAATCAACATATGTCATTAATAAATAAAGAAATGTCACCATTAACAATAAAATTATATATTTTTTAACAGAAATAGGGATTATAAATAAAAACATGAACCCTCTGTGTTAGGAATTGAATAGCACTCTTCTAAACAAAAGTTTAGCTTAGCAATTAAATCAAAACTGTATTTATGACTTTACTGAATTAGGAATGCTCATTAAAGACAAATTCATATTTAAACTGGTATGGTATGGCTAAAGGACTTTGGCATACCTTTGGCAAAAGGACTTAATTTTTCCCCCAAGCCTACACTAATTTCTAAAACATTGAGACCTTGATAAAATTATTCTTTAATTATGCCACAAAAGCTAGGTATGCATGAGCTACAGTAAAAGTTTTCTTGTTGATGCAGGAGAAAAATCAAGATCAAATCCTGCAGGAGCCAAATGTTTGACTTAGGGTCAGTGTTAGGGTTAGTATAAGTTTCCTGTCTTAAATCCTGGATCTCTTAAGCATTTAAATATGGACATTATTGGACATTTCCAAACCTTTGTCTCCTCATGTAAAATATATATATATATATATATATATATATATATATATATATATATATATATATATATATATATATATATATATATATATATATATATATATATATATATATATATATATTAATGGCATCACATCAATTCAAACACTTAGAAATAAAATTTGGAGTGTTGAGAACACAGCACTGCTGATGCATACAAGAGGTTTACACATGTGACATGGGATTATATCGAGATAAAGAATAGTACTCTTTCATGTTGGCACTTTTTTACAGTTTTAAGGAGTCCTCAGGGTGTCAGGCACCCAAATCAAGGCGATTTCTATCCAGGGATGGAAATCCCTTAGGATAAATGGGATGCGACAAGGCAAATATCATGAAGAGAGAAATGGAATTTTTACAGCCTGGAGAAGAGAACTGAGTGGTGATTTAAAATGGAGCACAAAGTCTTTGGTGAATGCTGCTCTACTTTTTATGTGGGAATTTAATAGAAAAAAGCAAGCTGATAATATTAATTCCCAGAAGCTATAATCTCCAGCACAGGTATAAAAGAAAAAGAACATTTTCTCTCCTTCTCCCCAGCCCCTCAGTCCAGTAATGGTGCAATACACATCTCAAGTCTGTAGGTTGCCTTAAAGTATAAATTAAATGACATCTTTGTGATGTTTTCTTTCGGTATGTTAACATGAGCTTGATGTCTTAGCAAATACGTTGTGATTCTTATTCAATAAAACTTTGTAGTAAATATTTCACCATTTTTTCTCCATCTACTTCCAAAAAAGATTTGGGGTAACATCACAAATTAAAAATAGGCTGAGATTATTAAATGTGTATAGAAGTATAAAATAATATCTAATAATTAAATAACTACACATGGTTTATACTGTAATGGTTAATTTTAGGAATCAACTTGACTGGGTTAAGGGAAGCCCAGCTAGCTGGTAAAATATTAACTCTGGGTGAGTCCATGAGGGTGTTTCTGGAACAGATTAGCCTTTGAATCAGTAGAGTGTGAAAAGGAGATCCTCCCTTGCCAACAAGGGTGGGCATCATCGAATCCATTGAGGGCCAAAATAGATCCAAGAGGTGAAAGAAGGACAGATCTGCTCTCTTTTTCAGCTGGGGCATCCATTCTCCTGTCCTCAGATATCTACCCCTTCAGTTCTCAGGCCTTCATACTCGGACTGGAACTGCACCACTGGCTTTCCTAGGTCTCCAGCTTACAAAAAACAGATCATGGGACTTAGCCTCCATAATTGCATGAGCCAATCCCTCATCATAAATCTTTTTCTATACATCTGTACACATCCTGTTGGTCCTGTTTTTCTGGAGAGCACCGTGACATATAGCTAAGTATTTGGGCAAATTTCTACTTTAATGAAAAGTTGCATTTCCATTAAAAACGTATTGTACAAAACCAGCCTATGCTAAAAAAAATTAAATTATACATGATTATTGCCATTAGAAACACTTTGCCAGACTTTCTATCAGATTCTGTAGAAAGTATATTGTCCAGTTCAAGACAACTGACCCAAAGTTTAGCAACAGCCATTGGACAAGTCTTTGAAAAGCAATGCTCATGTTTTCATTTCTGGTTGTATTGGAGTCTGTTGATGAACCTTTCTGATCTGGTACCTGCCCTGCTTTCGGGCCTTGAGCAGGTGTCCCAGGATGGCTGGTCTCAGAGCTGGGTTGTTAATGACCCTGTATAGAACAAAGTCCCCATTGGCTTTTGCTGTATGGTCATCAGGTACCCACACCTGCACCTTGGTCTTGTGCTCCTGACCTGGAACTCCCAGCTATCTCTGAGTCAAAACATGCTGCCGGGCCAGTTTGGCACCCATGGGTGACCTGGGAGGCAGCTGGATACCAGAAAATAGACTGGAGGGGGTCTTGGGTTTTCATCTTACTGTTTCTTTTCTGGAGGAACTACACTGAAGAGTCTCAGAGTTTTGAGGGTTGGTTCCCCTTGAAAAGAATTTTGAAAAAATGGGAGCCTCCAAAAGTAGTAATGTATTCTCCCCTTTGGAGAGACTTTGGTGGCCAGAGCTCCATGGAGCTTCCTTGAAGAGATGGAGCTGTCACATTATCCGGAAGACGTGGCCAGCTGGATAACTTGCACACAATTATTTTTTTCCTCTCCCTTCCTTCACTTTTTTTTTCTCTGCAATTGTTCTCACTGAATATGTGCTGATACCTGAGCTTTTGTCTCAAAGTCTGCTTTCTAGGAAACCAGACAAACACACATAAACTATTTTTTTGGAAAAATTCATAATAATAAAAGTATAAAGCATAGTTAATTAAAAAGAAATGCATAGTTATATATATATAATTTTATATGTGTGCATGTGTGTATATGCGGATACATCAAAAAGTTCAAGGAAAGATTTGTATCATCCTTTAATTCCATTTTTCTACAAACTTTTTGGAGTACCCTTGTGTATACATATGCATACATAAATCATGTATATGAACTCAATATGTCCAATCAAACAAATCAAAATAAAAGAATCCTTATTTCCAGATCTGTCAGTAAAAACTACAGTCGTCGATGCATATAATCTTCCTTCATAAAAGTTTTGGTTCCTCAAAAAGCAAAGTCTAAGCTTTCTTTTCCTTTACTTTCCTTTTTTTTTTTTTTTTTTTTTTTTTTGAGTAGGGAAAGTTGAGAGTTTAAATACAAAGTCTTTTTCCCTTCAAGCGTTTTCTTTTACTCGCAAAGAAAGCAACCACGACATCATGAGCATATGATGAAAAAAGGAAAGAAAACTGGTAATGATTATTTAACTCTGCCTACTTTCTGTTAAGTCAGCTAACTTCAAAGCCTTGTGAAGGATAATCTTTATTTCTGAATGAGGTTCCCATTGCTACTTATCCAAAGCCCCGTAGATTATACAAGCACCTGTATTTCTTATTCTCCTTTGTAGAAAACTACTGGAAAGTAATGACCGATTCTAAAACTAGACCTAAATGTATCACTTAATGCTATGTGCTTACTATAATTTTTAAAAATAAAATCCAAGAAAAATGTAAATATTTAAAACTTAGTATATTAAGATAAAATAAGTTTTATATTAAAATTGATGTAAAAAATTGAATTGGAGTGCATTTAAACTAAAATACAATTACACCTGTTGGAATGGCTATAATCAGTAAAACAGAAAAAAAGTGTTGGCAAAGATATATAGCAATTGGAATCCTCGTACATTGATAAAATGGTTCAAACCCTGTAAAAAAAAAAACAGCATAGAAGTTCCTCAAAAAGTTAAATATCAAGCAATTCTAGCCATAGGTATATACCTGAACAAATTGAAAACAGGAACCCAACAAGTATGAGTACACATATGTTCATAACATCATTAGTCACAAAAGCCAAAAGATGGAATCGATGCAATGTCCATCAATAAATGAATGGATAAGTGAAATGTGGCTTATCTGTGCAATAGAATATTACCCAGCCAAAAAAGCAACGTAGTGCTGATGGATACTGCAATGTTAATGAACCTCAAAACATTACTTCAAGTGAAAGGAGCCAGTCACAGAAGATCACAGAGCACATGGTCCCATTTGCAGAAAATATCCCAAATAGGTAAATCCATAGAGGTAGAAAGTAGATTAGTGGTTGCCAGAGCCTGGGACTGGGAGAAAGATATAGGAGGTGTTTGCTAATGGGTATGGAGTTTCTTTAGGGGTGACAAGAATGTTTTGGAACTTGATAGATATGATGGTTGCATGACATTGTGGATGCATAGATGTTAATCAAGCAATTACAGATAGAGCTACCATATGGTCCAGCAATCCCACTGCTGGGCATGTACCCAGAGGAATGGAAATCATCATGCTGAAGGGACACCTGCACTCCCATATTCATCGCAGCTCTCTGTTCACAATAGCCAAGACCTGGAACCAAGCTAAATGTCCATCGATGGATGATTGGATAAGGGAAATGTGGTATATATATGCAATGGAATACTACTCTGCCATAAAAAAGAATGAAATTCTGCCATTTGCAGCAACGTGGATGAGTTTGGAGAAAATTATGTTTGGTGAAATTAGTCAGACCAGGAAACAGAAATACCACTTGTTCTTACTTATAACTGGGTGCTGAGAGAGAGAGAGAGAGAAGAAAGAAAGAAAGGAAGGAAAGAAGGAAGGAAGGAAGGAAGGAAGGAAGGAAGGAAGGAAGGAAGGAAGGAAGGAAGGAAGGAAGGAAGGAAGGAAGGAAGGAAGGAAGGAAGGAAGGAAGGAAAGAAAGAAAAAAAAGAAAGAAAGAAAAGACAGAAACAATTCCTTGAACTTTCAGAATACTAGAGATGGGGGTGAGGCAGGGGGAGGGGGTTTGGGAAGGGATAGGTTGGGTAAAGGGCATAAAGAAAAATCACAATTTCTAATAATAATATCCTTATAATAAATAATATTTAAAAAATAAAATACTTGAAATTAAAACAAAAAAACTTGTAATGCAAAACCTTAATCATTTTTCTACTCTCTCTCCCTCTTCCCAAAGGGGCAATGTGAGTAAGAATAAAGAAAGCAGAGAGATCAACTCAGATAGTATTGAAACATCTACAAATAGGAGATAATAAGAGGAAAAACAAAACCAGGGACTTTTGGTGCACAATGAAGTTGCCTCTTTTAAGAGAATGGAATAGGCCTGATAGAGGTCAGTAAAATATTATTTGGGGGTAAAATCACTTGAGGCTCACAGAGAAGAGTTTCCTAGGTCTCCCAGGAAGGTGTTGGTTTTGCTGTCAGCTATGATAAAAGAGGATCCCACATTTCACCTTGAGAGCTGAAACACAGATGAATAGCCAGTGAAGCAGGAAAAATGAGAGGCTGATACCTTCAGACAAATGCATCCAGGAGAAACCCAGCACGGACATCAGGATTCACCCTGTAATTCTCATTTTTCTGCTTGCAGAGAGCGTCTACATGGAGGGCTTGTGTAAAAAGCTAGTGGTGTCGCCTGCACGGCCGGGCAGCTCCCAGCCTGTCGTGCATTATGGATTTCCATTGCGACGGCTCTGATGTGAATTCCAATAAAATTCATGATGGAAAATAACTCAGTGCTGGGGATTTGCTCGCTCTTGATATTAACCCAATAACACCGGAGCCCTGCCTGTCATCGTGATGAATCGCTGACAAATTACACCTGCACCTGCTATTGCTTGCTCTTAAACTACTTTTATAAATAGCAGATGGAAATGCTTAGCAGGTTCACACTGGATGTGGTGTCTCTGTGCAGTCAGCTGTCTGAAAGCTTTACACAGAGGGATGTATTCCAGGGAACCGGTGACCCGATCTGACCCCAAAAGAGAAAATTAAGGCACAGCAGCCCTAAAGTTAAAAATACAGCTCAAAGAAAGCTATTTCTTTTTCTTTTCTTTTCTTTTCTTTTTTCTTTCCTTTTCCTTCCTTCCTTCCTTTCTTTTTTCTTTGAAGAAAACTGTTGGTTTCAGTACCCATCCATTTCCAATTTAAACCAATTCATCAAAAAAATAACTTGTCGGATATATTTTCTGATGATGTCAGTGTTCATTTTCTCTATCCATAGTGGAATATTATGGTACGTTTGTTTAATATTTATATATTAAAGATAGCAAAAGGACAAAAAGTGCAAATAGGTTGAAACATATTACAAAATATTCACTCTTTTGCTCTTCCAAAGACAATGCACTCATTTTTTACCTGGGAATTGGAAGAATTTGCTGTTTCTTTTATCCATTGTATTTTCTGTTCTTAGAAATGCAGCTTATGTAGAACATTGTTGTGGTTGGTGGTTAGGGTTTGGTTATAATCTGTAGGAGGAGATTTCATAATGTACCAGAGACTAAGCCTACCTGGTAAAGCATAGAAAAAGGAGGGAAAGAGAATAAAATTGACCTGTGATTCAGTTGTGTAAACAACTTCACAGAGGAAACCATCATGGAAAATAAAGTTTGTTTTTCTGGTTCTGAGTTTCCATCCATCTGAAGGTTCGGTGCTAAATTGTGTTGACATTATGCATTGAGCAGAACTGGGGAAAATTCTAGCCATTTTTATAAACATAGAGCTGTCAGTGGATACTCTCATGAGCCACTAACTTGATTCAGATGTCAAAGAAACTTAAAAAGTTCATTTTGTTTATAATGAGCGAGTTATCTATATAGGCTGATGAAGGTGAAATACTCTAAATACATAAATAAATATAAACGGCTTAGACATTTGCCAAACAATATTCCGATCCTGGTGGGATGACTTTCTGCTTCATGGTTCCCTTCCTTAAGATGATTTTCCTTCTATGTGTTCTGCTGTTTTTTTCTTCTACTTTCTTGGTGATTTTTACACTAATACCTCTTCCATGGAGTTTCTGAAAAGAATTATAGTGATGAATACTGACCCAGGCACACCTTTGAGAATCTAGAGCCTCCTAAACCATGCAGTTCATGTCACCTTCCCTACAAAGCCTCCAAGCCACTAATAGCTAGACATCAGAAGAGTGGTCTTGGGTTCTTCTTTTTTGGGAACAGAGATGAAAAAGGAAGTTTCTTAGTATCACAGGACACTGACTGTCCCATTCAGCTACACATTAACAGCCCAAAAGTTTTGCAGAGAACGTCTTCTGTTTTAGTACGTTCTGTGTTGCTATAACAGAATACCTGAGACGGGGTAATTTATAAGGAAAAGAGGTTTATTTGGCTTACGATTCTCAGACAGCTGCATCTGGCACGGGCCTCAGGCTGCTTCTACTCATTGCAGAAACTGGCAGCAGCCAGCGGGTACAAGCAGATCACATGGCGACAGGAAGCAAGAGAGAGACAGAAGGTGCCAGAGTCTTTTTAAGCAACAAGCTCTCACAGGAACTAATAGGGCGAGAACTCACTCATTAATCCTCCTGTCCCCAGGGAGAGCATTAATCCATTCATGAGGGATCCGCCCCCATGACTCAATCAGTTTCCAACGCTGCCACATTGGAGATCAAATTTCCACATGCGTTTTGGAGGGGACAACACATCCAAACTATATCATTCCACCCCTGGTCCCCCCAAAATCATGTCACTCTTGCATACAAAATACAGTCATTCTATCCCAACAGTCCCAAAAGTCTTAGCTTGCTCCAGCATCAACTTAAAAGTCCAATGTCCAAAGTCTCATCTGAGACCAAAAGCAAAAGTCCTTCCAGCTGTGAACCTGCAAAAGTCAAAACCAAATTTATCTACTGCCAAGATACAATGGTGGAACAGACATTGAGTATACATTCCCATTCCAAAAGGGAGGAATAGGCCAGAAGAAAGGAAAAACAGGCCCTAAAAAGTCTGAAACCCAGCAGGGAAGACATTATGTCTTAAAGCTCCAAAATAATGTTCTTTGACTCCAAGTCCTGCAACCTTGGCACAAAACGGCATCTGGTCCCCCAAAGCATCAGGCAGCCTCATTCCCACAGCTCTGCCAGGTGCAGCCCAGTGGGCTGCGCTGGTGCCTGCAACTTTTCCAGGCTGGTGTTCCACTCTGGTAGCTCCATAATTCTGGGGTCTCCATGGTGGTCCCGCTGCCTTGGCTCTACTAGACATTTCCCTGGTGGGGGATCTCTGTGGGGGCTCCAACCCCACTTTCCTGCTCAGCATTGCTCTAGTAGATGGCCTCAGCAGTGGCTACGCCCCTGTGGCAGGTCTCTGCCTGGGCCCCCAGGCTTTTTCATACATCCTCTGGAATCTGGGTGGAAGCTGCCACATCTTCTAAATTTAATACGTGAAATTGGTCTATAACATATATTCTTTCTGTTGGAAACGTAAAACCTACAGTCAGATTCATATTTCTTAAAGCTTTACCCTCTTAGGCACGATTCTCTAGGACAAATATACTGTGAAAACTATTTTAAGTATTTGAAATTCAAATTCCAGGAATTTGCAATGGTTTTCTACCTTTGTACATATGTGGCTCACATTGTTGCAGTCTATGAAAATCTGCCTTCTTTTATTGTTATATGACTATCATTTCAATTGAGTAAATTTTAGATATTAATTGTTAAATAAGTTCTCTCTTTTTATATATTTTATATCATTGTGATGGTTAATTTTATGTGACAATATGCCTGGACTACAGGGTGCCCAGATATTTGTTTAAACATTATTTATGGGTGTTTCTGTGACAGTATTTTCAGAGAAGATTAGCATAACAAAGGGTGGGGGGGTGAGGGAGAATTTGCTCTCTCTTCTTGAGTATTTTCCATCTGGCACATTGGTCTTCTGCTCTTGGACTGGAACTTACACCACTGGATCTCCTGGGTCTCCAGTTTGCAAGTGGCCAATCATGAGGTTTCTGAGCCTCCATAATCATGTGAACCAAATTCTTAAAATAATCTCTGTGTATCTATCTATTTATCAATCATCTGTATATTGTAAGGAACATTTATTATAAGAAAAAATGCACACCCACACACATACATACATATATGTACCATACTTGTCATATATGTATGCACATAGACATACATATATTCATACATGCATATACATGTGGATCAAAGGGATTTGGAAAATTTGGAGATTTGTATGCTGTTCACGTCACTACTGTTGCCTGATCCAATGTTCCTCCCCAGTGAGTTTAGGCCTCTGATTCTCTTTTACTGCAGTTGGGTCAACTTTTCACCCCTCTGTCAATATATATTATCGAGCCACTGTAATAAAATCAGTATGATACTGATGTAGGGGCAGCCAAAGAGATGAATACAAAGTGAAAAATTTCTTAAACTTTTTTCCAAAGAAATGAAAAATTAATAAATAGATTCCAAAACATACCGATACGTAATGCATAGCAATGTTTGCTGCTGACTTCAGTGAGAGAAAGCTGTCTTATTTAATACACAAGGCTGGCACAACTGACTCTATGAGCAAGAAAATTAACAGAGACCTTCATTTTCTGCCATATACATACTTAGCTTGCAAATGAGATTAAAGACTTAGATTTAAAGCAATACAAAATATTAAAGAAAAAAATGATAGCTAATTTAGGGACAGGGAGATCTGGACTTGAATTATTATTCTTTTTAAAAGAAACAGTTGTAAAAGAAGTGATGGGTGTGTTTACTATAAAATATAGTGCACCAAATGACCATATAATGCTAAGTGGAAGTTTATGAGGAGATAATACCCAGAGGACAGACAAGGAAGATCTCTCACGTACATGGGAGTCTTATAAGGTGAAGAAAAGGGAGTAGCAAACCCAGGAAAATAAACAGCTTGAATTGGAAATATATAGAAATTAAAATCCAAATGGCAGCAAAATACACAAAAAGGAATTCAAATTTACTAGTAATCAGGTGATTGCCAATTAGAAATAAAATTTTACTTTACCTTCACCACCAGCCTGGAGAGAGCTTGATAGAAAGATGTGTTTATGGAGAAAAGTAAATAATGATTATCTTTCTTAGAAAGTAGTTTACAACATCTCTGGGAATCCATTTAGTGATTACTAAAATAGCAATCAGTATGTGTATGTATGTATACGTGCATGTGCATGTATGGTGTTTGTCGTAGTTCAGTATGATGGTTAATTTTATGTGCCAACTTGACTGGACTAGAAGATGCCCAGAAAGCTGGTGAATTGCTATTTCTAGGAATGTCTGTGAGCATGTCTTAGGAATAGATTAGCATTTGAAGCAATGGACTGGGTAAAGAAGATGGCATCATCCAATCTGTTGAGAGCACAAATAGAATAAAATGGGGAAGGAAGGGTGAATTCTCTCTCTGTTTTTGAGCTGGTTCATCTGTCTTCTCCTGCCCTTGGACATCAGTGCTTCTGGTTCTCAGGCTGTCTGACTTGGATTGAATTGCACCACTGGTTTTCCTGGTTTTCCAGCTTGTAGATGGCATGCAGTGGGACTTCTCAACCAACATAACTGTGAGCCAGTTCCAGTAAGAAACATATATGTATCTCAATTGTTCTTGTTTCTCTGGAGAACCCTCACTGACATATATGACATATGACAAAACACCAAAAACATAGCAAAACACAATTAAAAAAAGAATGTTTGAATGAATTATGCCCTGTCTACTTAATGGAACATGATGTAGCATTAATCAAAATTTAGTAGACATTGTCAAGGGTTTGGATCCTTGTACTGGCCAGCTGCAAAAAAAAAAAAAAAAAAAAAAAAACCACAAAAAAAAATGACACACCAAAAATGACTTATAGCTATTCCAAGTGACTTGGAAAGAGTTCCATATGTTTTAGGGTATAGCACATACAATAGGCAGAAAGAAAAAAAAAACACTGTTTAATATGATTCTGATTTTATAAAACAATAGCAATCTCTACATATACTTATTGTTATGTTATATATGTACAATTAATACACATGTAAATATATGTGTGTATGTGTGTGTTGCTGTACTTATATAAATGTTTGCTTAAGCATATAATTGAGAGTGTGTGTGTATAAATGTATGTATGTGTGTATGTATGTGTGTATCTGTGGGTGCATGCGTTTGCATATATGTGTTGTAAAAACATGAATTGCTGCATGTTGGGATATAAACATGGCTTAACTGGTGAGAGAGATTAGTAGAAATGACGAAAGTAGGAATAGAAACCAAAGAAAAGAGAAAAGACATTACAGGCATGCATGCATACATACATACATACATAATAAGTAGATAAATAGATGAAAATAAATAGCCAATTATATTAAAATGGTTGATTGGGCACATTTATATATTTGCAAATTAATGTCAATATGTGCGCTTATATAAAATAATCTCTGTCTTCATTTTGCATGAAATAAGGTATCATTTGTGACTAGTTTCTACTGAGAGTTCTGGTTAATCAGTCATTAATGTACTTGCAACAATCAACTTGCAGCACAGACTTGTAGAGCTTCAGAAGAAAGCTGGTCTTCATGCTACAAAGAAGCAACTGTCATCCCCCAATAGAGAATGAAAGTGCTTGATAATCACTAGACAGTCATTGCTTCTGAAACTTTTGATAGGTGGTATATTTTATGTGGAGAATGCACAAGGATTAGTGGCATGATATTCTTTTATCTTTACCAATGTCTAATATGTTATGATACCATTCAGCATCTCAAGTTTCCATTTAAAATTAAGTTTCATAGAGAGGAATATGAGCTCCATACCAACCACATGATATTTCAGATATGCATAGTATATTATAAAGTTTGCTCAACCTTGTCGTTTTTCCTTCTGTCTGTAGAGAAGGTCAAAGGGTTGTAATTAAATGGAGAGAATTAGAAGGAATGTTCTTTTATTTCCACCTACGCCCGACTAGTGTCCTTTGTGTTTGATCCAAGAGAGAATTGTTCTAGGGAAACAGATCATCAATGTAAATTACGTAATGTCAATGCAATTCTAGAAAGACTTGGGGACAGATAAAGGAAGCATTGGAATTAAATAGGGCAGAAATCTAAGGCCACATGTAGCAAGAAAGACTGTGCTTAGCCATGTGGAAGTTATTGTGTCTTAGTCCTTGCTCTGTGCTATAACACAATACCATGGACTGGGGAGTTTATAAAGAACAGAAGTTTATTTGGCTCAGATCTGGAGGTTGGGAAAGGTTCCCAAGAGCATGGTGCCGGCATATGGCAAAGGTGGAAGGTGTCACATGGTGAGTGAGACAAAAAGATGGAGAGAAAAAGGCAGCTGAATTCCTGCAAATAACTAACCCGCTCTTGTGATAATGGTGTTAATCCATGTAAAGGCAAAGCCCTCATGACCTAATCACCTCTCTAAGGTCCTACCTCTTCATGTAGTCACAATGGCAATTAAATTTCAGCATGAGTTTTGGAGGGGACATTCAAACCAGAGCACATTGTTTACCCAACAGAACAAGTCTTGGTAAAACAACGTGGTGAAATTCTGATTGGAACAGGTTTTGGAGGGAAGAAGTGGACGGCATAGATGGAGAATTGATATGACTTTGAGGAAGTTTTGTTGTCAAGGTAAGTAGCAAAATAGGATGGTACCTAAAAAGAGGTGGAAGGATAACAATGTGTAGGGTTTTTAAAGAATTATTTCTTGGATGTTGAAAAGCATGTCTGATGAGGATGGACCAGCATAGAAGGAAACACTGGTGTGACAAGAGAGAAAGAACAAATATTTAGACTACGAAGAGAAATCAGGGCATGAGACAGGTGGCTGCCGTGTATACCTGCAGCTTGTTTTGGTAAGAGGTAAAGAGTGTGCAGGAGCAAGGCTCCCTGGAAATCTCGTTTCTTTGGTGCAGTAGGACTTGAAGCCATCTGTTGAGAATGGTGTCGATGGGTTTAGTACCTGTAATATTCACCTGTGACTTAGAAGAGAGGAGGTCTTTGCAGGTGTGATTGAGTGAAGGATACCGAGAGGTGATCGTCCTAGATTATCCTGGTGGGCTTCAAGTCCAATGACAAGCGTTCTTCCATGAGGCAGAAGGGGACAGATGCTACTATGGACTGAATTGCGTCCCCCTCAAATTCAAATATTGGAACTCTAACCTCCAGTGGGATGGTATTAGGAGATGGAACCTTTGGAAGGTAATTAGGGTTAGATGAGGTCATGAGGGTAAAAACTCCCATGATGGGATTAGCGTCCATATGAAAAGGGGAAGGAAGACCAGAGCGCTCTCTCTTTTACCAGCTTTTTGCTGGAGAAATATCTTTCTTTGCTGGACAGCAGGGGCCGGTTCCATAGCTGGACTCTCCCAGTCCCTAATTATGGAGTAGAGACAAAGGCCCACTCCTATGGGTCACCGATGACCGTGGCCATTATGGGTAATTGATGACATGGCACTACAAAGACCGTGTGATCAGGAATGAGGTCGCCTGACTCCCAGCTTTATACTTGAGATAATTGATAATGAGGAAAGTTCATCTATATTTGGGGTACCAAGAGAAGAAGTGTGATTTATCCCCCAATGGAAAAATTAAGAAGTGTCAAATAAGCATACTTTCTTAGGAACAACAGCAAGACAGCTGGACAGTGGAGAACATTGCGTGCTTCCTTTGAATCCTTGAGTTGCAATTTGTTGAGAATGATCTTTCAGGAATAAAATAGTTGCTGTGGAAGCTGCTGTAGGAATTTCCCCCACAGTGTTTTAAGACATGCCCTGGACAGATAAAACGAAAACCTGCCCGTGGTGGCAAGTGGCTGGAAACCTTATTATTGGCATGTGAGAATTCCATGGGTCTCCTGGCCTCCCTGGAAAGTCTTATTCAAGAAAAATGCAGAAATAGCAGGGGAAAAGTTTATTCTGAAAATGGCATTCCACTAAAAAAACTAGCATACTTCGAGGAAATGGTCTTCTGTTCTTGGGTTTTCATTAAGAGAGATCTGTACGTGTATTTTCCGTTCTTGTACCAGAGACTGTTTCCTGTTTCTTATCTGGCTTTAGTGTACATTGAGAAGTCATGAAAATGTTCAGAATTTGAATATAGTGAATTAAACAGAATCTGAATCGTAAGACTATTGACTTCTAACATTTAAATGCTAATTCCAAGCAATTTAATACTCATTATTTCAAATTTATCAAAACTCTTCAACATATGTAATACATTTTTTTCACATTTTTACTGTGATGGAAATCCATTTTGCAAATAGCAAAATTTGTCATCAACCACATTGAAAAACTAATGTTCTTTTCCTTAAAACCCCGAAAACAAATTTACATAATACACTGCCGATTTTTTTTTTTTTTTTCAAATTTCAATCTTCCTCTTTTCAGAAGGCTGATTTGGTAGAAATTTGAATTTCAATAGCTTCAAGATAATCATTTATTTTTCCAGAAAAATAATTTATCTGTCTAATACGTGAAATTGAAATGAGTAACATTTTTCATGTGGCAATTTTTTGGAATATTACAAAAAGGCACATTGACAATTCTAGGTTCTGATTGTAACCTTGTTCAAGGGGTGATATAAAAGACAGCTTTATAGACAGAGCTATGAAAAAATCAGAGTTTCAAGATACATGATCCTTTAAAATGCTTACATAGACTTGTTCTCTGTTCCTCATTAGTCAGGACGCCCATGGGCTTGGCATTCTGATTTGACAGTTAAATAATATTTCCTTTAGATCTAAATTTCTAGAAAGAATTCTCCCTCACGACCCTGAAAAGGAACCAACTCTGTCACCTTTGATCTTGTTCTGGCCTCTGGAATTGTGAGAGAATAAATGTCTGTTCTTTAAGCCACCTGGGCTGTGGTGCTTTTGTATAGCAGATACAGGAATCTAATATGCAGGTGAAAAGAAACTTGATAAAGTATCTTTTATTTAACCTGACATATTCAAATATTGTTGTTTCAACAGGGATCAATATAAAATACAAATGAAATATTTAATACCCTTTTACCGTATGAAGCGGTAACAATTTGGTGTGTATTTCTTGCTTGTAGCATATCACAGCCCAGCTCGAATGGAAGTTTGGAATTAAAGATAAGGACACAGCCTAGTTTCTCACACACAACGGGCAATCTGCAAAGTGCTTATGAAAAACGTACAAAGCAAATCTGTGGTGATGGGCATGCTGATAGTATTGACCTGGCCATCACATCTTGGGCACAAGTGGTGACGGTCGGTGAGCTTTTACCCCATGAATATACATAATCGTTTTTTAAAAAAAACACATACAAAGCAAAACAAATCCACCAGGCACCCACCCACAGGAATCATGCAAAGAGACTGCAAAACAAAACAAAACAAAACAAAAAAACATGCATTTTCACTTATTTTAAGTGAAAATTTCTTTGAAGGATCACAATTCAACCACACAAAAGTTTTCAACAAGCCAACCCAGATCTTTGGTGAATTTTTTCACAGCTCTTTTTTCTGTGGTTGACTCTTCTCTTGCAATTGGTGGATTTTCCTCAGATGTTGTGTGGAATATAACACAAATAACTAGTCCGGAAGAGGTCATCTGAGGTCTGTCATGTGTTTAAAACTTGCTAACAGGAATTTAAGGAAAAAATATTTTAATTCAATTCTCTACAAGGCAGAAATTCTCCGGGCAGCATACTGCTGATAGCCTTGATAACAAAACGGTAATTTTTATTTTTTTTTCTTTTTTTATTGAAATGTATTGGTTATACATATTTGTGGGGTACAGAGTTATATGTCGATACATGGATATAATGTGTGATGATCTAATCAGGGTAATCCGTGCACACATCGCTGTGAAACGTAATCATTTGTTTGTGATGTGGACACTTAATCTCCTCTCTTCTGGCCATTTGATAACTTGTAGTAAATTATCTTTAATTATAGATGCCTAGCTTGACTGTCCACCAATAGGACTTATTTTTCCTATCTAGCTCTTTTGTGTCCATTAACCAACCTCTCAACATCTTCCTTTCTTGTCTCTAGTAACAAAAGTTCTACTCTCTCCTTCTGAAAGTTCAACTTCTTCTTCTTATTATTAATTTATTTACTTAGCTCCCACTTATGGGTGAGGACCTGCAGTAATTACCTTTCTGTGCCTGGCTTATGTCACGTAACATAATTTGCTCTGAGTTCACCCACGTTGCTGCCAATGGCAGAATTTCATTCTTTTTTAAGGACTGAGTAGTATTCCATTGTGTGTGTATATACCACATTCTCTTTATGAAGTTTTCTGACAATATAGAAGGGTTATTCATTTTCTGCATCCTTTGCTCTTCTCTGTCTTATTGATAATACCAGTTTAACTAGGGTAAAATGATATCTTAATGTGGTTTTGATTTGCATTTCTCTGATGATTAGTGATGTTGAGTATTTTTGTATGTACCTGTTGGCCTTTGAGAAATATCTATTCAGCTCCTTTGCCCTCCTTTTTTAGTCAGTTTTTTTTTTTTTTAACTATTAAATTATTTGAGTTCCTTGTATATTTTGGATATTAACCCCTCGCTGGATGCGTAGTTTGCAAATATTTTCTCCCATACTGTAGGATCTCTTTTCACTCTGTTGTTTCCTTTGCTGGGCAGAAGCTTTTCAGTTTGATATAATCCCATTTGTTCATTTTTTTTCTTTTGCTGCCTGTGTGTTTGGGGTCTTATTCATAAAGTTTTAGGATCCTTTTAAATGGGGATATTATTTGTAAGTCACTGACAAATTATATAAATGATTTAAAATTTGATTTGATGCAATTCTCTGTTTATTATAAACTTCCACATTGATGTTTCCAATAATTCTTGCCAATTTTTCACTATTGAAAGCAATAAGCAGTTGCCGTTACTTATTTACTTGTGGAAGTACCTATAGACAGTATGAATAAAACAGTGAGGGATATGTTTCAGTTAACACTTTATTAAAAAAAAAAAAAAATGGCCATGGACTGGATTTGGTCCTGTTCTAAAAAATTTTAAAAATCAAATGGAATTGTATAATAAGTTTATAACATTTTTGTAAATTAAAATACACAAAAATATCAAATGATTAAAAAATCTTTCATATTTTCAAAAAGTTGTTTTTTGCTTAAGCATATAAAAGTCTAATTGAAGTAAAAGATATGACGAAATATAATTAGTAAATCAATTTGAAGCTTTCAATTTATGTTTTAAAAATAAACTTTGGTCTATCATTTAAAATGTTAACTTTCACTTGGTGGCTAAAATAAGGAATGAAGTTCACAATTTCCATGAGATATATATATATATATATCTCATATATATAGACATATTATATATATCATGACACACACATATATCATGACATATATATTGTCATGTATATATGTGAACATGTAGATATGTTCACAAATTTACATGGTGTTCACAAAAGTTTCACATAGACACTCAGGGACATGTTACTATATATATACATTACTGTATATAATCTTTCAATAAATATATGTTACTCTCTATATAGTAACATGTTCCTCATATATGTTACTATATATGTTACTTCATATATAATTTTACAATAAATATATGTTACTATATATATGGTAACATGTTCCTCATATATGTTACCATATATATATATATACACACACATATATAGTAACATGTTCCTTAATGGCTGTGTGTAGCTTTTGTGAACACCATGCATGAGTAAAACTGGAAAAACGTAAGAAGTAAATGCATGCTAAGCAGTGCTGGGAAATGACACTATTTATTCTACAGTTTTCTACATCGGAGGCTGGCAAGCTTTTTCTGTAAAGAGCATGATAGTAAATATTTTAGGCCTCACAGTCTAAGACGGAGGACCTAGGAAATTATGTAGGTGCTTATATAACCATTTACAACATAACCATTTGCAAACATAAAAGCCATTTTTAGTAATAGCTCGCACTTGCAAACTCTATTCAGTATTTACTCTTGTGAGTAAGAATTGGACAAATTAACACATTTTTTTCACTCACCTAAATACTTCTGATGCTGAAATCCTTCTGCATCCCAAAGCAGCAAAGCCGTGCCAGCCTCAGAATTGGCCAAGCTGTAATTCATAGATCATCAGGGCATTAGGACAAGTTACCTTTGTTTTTTAAATTTTTTAAAATTTTGTTTCAACAAGCATAACCATTAAATATTTTATTTTATTGCCGAATGTTCTAAGATAATACTCCGGAGTACTTATTTCCTTCATAAAACATCATTTTTCCTGGTAGGAGATGGCTTATTATATGGCTTTGTTTTTTCTACTCTGAAGTTTAAGGAGCAGATTCTGAGGAGTGAAAAGATGTGTGTGTGTGCACTGTCTGTCTGCTGTGTGAGTGCATTTATATATACATATATATATGTATATACATAAATATATACATATATATGTATATACATAAATATATACATATATATGTATATACATAAATATATACATATATATGTATATACATAAATATATACATATATATGTATATACATAAATATATACATATATATGTATATACATAAATATATACATATATATGTATATACATAAATATATACATATATATGTATATACATAAATATATACATATATATGTATATACATAAATATATACATATATATGTATATACATAAATATATATACATATATATGTATAATTATTGGTTATACATATTCATGGGTCAAGAGCTGACCATTAGCACCTGTGCCCGAGATGTAGTGAGGAAATCAATGCTATCAACATGCCTGTGGAGGATTCTTAAAGCAAATGTACTTCACAGGGCCTGGTTTTCCAAAGCCTTGCAGTTTCAAATATTGACCTTATGGAGGACTGGAAATTTTCCTCAGGCTATAAAGTCTCTGGTGTAAGATAAAGATTTGTGGCACAGCAAGGTTGCTGGCTCAAGGACAGACTAGTCTATTGACTGCTATGTAAAGAAACTGAGAAAGTGCTGTAAGAAGGAATGTTTGCTAAGATCAAGCTTTTGTTAATGGATCACTTAATTGCCTAACTGGAATGTCATCTGGCTTGTTTCACTGAAAGTTAGCAGCCTATATTGTTAAACTATAACCCCACCTATGTTCTCTTCCTGTAACTTCCTGGTCTGGAAAATAAATGCAGAAAGATAACCCCAATTTGGGGTTAATTTCCCAAGGAAGGGATGCCTCTCGTTTGAGGGTTCTGGGGGAGATTAACCACTTCGGGGTCTCTCACTGCTCAGAAGAGATGGGCTTTGAGTAATCCTTTGTGGCTCCATCACCTAGGGGAAGTGGGGTGACAAATCCATGGGGGACAAAGCAACACATGACCACCACCTCAAATTGGAATTGTTCCCTATGTCCCCCACCCAATGTCTCCCCAATGTCCTTCCCCCTCCCCCACCTGTGAGCCCCAGTAACCCTACGTCTGTTCTCTCCTTCTGCACATCCAACACACCACTGTGGTCTTTCTTTCCTTCCTCCTCTGTTAGCTCCCACTTATGATTGAGGACATATGGTATTTCTCTTTCTGTGCCTAGCTTATTTCACTTAATGTAATTTTCTCTAAGTTCATCCATGTTGCTGCAAATAGCAGAATTTCATTCTTTTTTATGGCAGAGTAGTATTTTTCATGGTGCATGTATACCAGATTTTCCTTATACAGTCATCCATTGATGGACATTTAGGTTGGTTCCATATCTTGACTATTGTAAATAGAGCTGTGATGAATATGGGAATGCACGTGTCCCTTCAACATGATGATTTCCATTCTTTTGGGTATATACCCAGCAATGGTATTCCTGGATCATATGGTAGATCTACCTGTAGGTTGTTTGAGAAATCTCCATAGTGTTTTCCATAATGGCTATACTTTTAAGAACACAGGTCAAGACTTGGGGAGGTTTTTGGGGGGACATGAAAGGTATTAGGTTTGTGAACACATGTTTAGGGCTGCACCTATGCTACACCAGAGCTGAGTTCTGGATCCTAAGAGACAGGTATTATTAATCTCACATGTCTATTTGTTGACTTGTGTATGATGCATAAGACCTTCTAAGGCATGGGCTTTAGGTTAGGGACCTCACCTGTCCAGAGGTGTGGACTGTGTTGCCTAAAGGGATTTAGAAGCATAAGCCACAGTTTAAAATATTCTTGTATCACCATTCCTAGCTCCATAACTGTGTCTAATTTTCTTAATTATTTTAAAAAATAATATGTAGAAGGAGATAGGGTCCCCTTCCTGGAATTGCTCCGAGGAATACATGAATTAAGGTGAGCACATCTTCCCAGTTTCTGAGGAACAAAAATTTTAAAAAGACTTTGCAGAGGTGATGTGGTTTTACTTAACCTTTGCAGTTCATGAATATCAAGAGTTTCAAGCACAGGAACCAGCATAAATGAAGTAATGGATTGCTGGGAAAAGTAGGACTTCATATTCTCAAGTGAATTTCTTGGAAATATTCTGAGATGGGGAAAGAATGTAACTTGACAGCCGTTCCTGGCTCATAGCAACCAGTAAGTAAATACTTTCTGTGCAACCAATCATTCAATCAATGCATGAGTATATAAGAAGCTTCAACCCAATCTCCCAGGTAAAGATGTTGCATGACCAACTCAAGCAGGGAAATACAAACGTGTGTATATTTTAGGAGCCTGTTTTTGGTTGCACGAACTGGTGCCTGGGAAGAGATTGTGCACAAGTCTCAAAGCTCTGAATTTTAGCAGATTATAAAGGGCTTTAGGGGCATGTAATGTCCTAGGGCTGCCAAAACAAAGTACCACCAACTGGGTGGCTTAAAACAACAGAAATTTATTGCCTCACACATCTGGAGGCCAGATGTCCAAGATTAAGGTGTCAATGGGGCTGGCTGCTTCTGGAAATTCTGAGGAAGAATTTTTCCTTTCTTCTCCCCTAGTTTCTGGTAATGGCCAGCAATCCTCAATATTCCTTGACTTGTAGAGGCATATTTCTATCTCTAACTTTATCATCACATGGCGTTTCCTCTGTGTGTGTCCATCTTGACACAATGTTCTTTTCATGAAGACACCAGTCATATTGGATTTAGAGCTTATGCTACTCCAGTATCTGCAGTGACCCTGTTTCCAAATAAGGTCACATTCTGAGTTACTGAGGGTTAGGATTTCAACATGTTTTATTTTGGGGGGGTTTTTTTGGGGGGGATCACAATTTGATTCCTAACAAGGAGGGTACAGTCCTTATCTTTGTAAATATCATGGCATGAAAAATTAATCAATTTGGTGAAATCAAAAATGGTGCCAAGGTCTCTAAGAAGAAAACCTTCATATTAATGAAAATAGAGGATGTCAGAAAAAATGTGTGTATAGAACCCACAGAGTTTAGAATGCCTGGGAATTATTTAAGGGAGATTGGGAATAGAGAGTTGGACTTACTAGAAACAAAGTGTAATTTGTGATCCAGTCGATTTAATGGTCTCACTTCCTCCATCAGGGGATTACTACACATGTGCAGAAAAAGATTGTACTGCTGCTTTCTGTGTGAGATGGAAAAGCCTCCAAGATGCACTGCTGGGTAATAAATGCAATCTGTGTAATGCTGTGCATAGTCTATGGACATGTATGCAAAATAATACATAGGTCAAGTGTAAACATGTAGACTCACTTCTATATTTATACATTTTCCTGGACTGGAAATAAAAGGCACTAGAAACTTTGAGAGGAGAGGTGAGAGGGTTACTGCTTATCATTTTGAGCCTTCAAACCTGCTACCCTTTTATGGTATTCATTATTTTTTAATTGATAGTTGGCTTGAATATGAACACTGGCCCTGTAGGCATTTTTGTGTATATTCCATTGAATTCCTCCCTGAGTCTATGTACATGTTATTTGTAGAAGCTGAGATAGAATAATTCAGTGGCTGGTAGGTGTGGAGCACCTTGACATACACGGCTTAATTCCATGACACCCATTCAGAGTCTAACCTTGCAGCACCATGGTGCCTCTTATCAAAGGAGAGGAGATAGATGCATTTCTGCATTCAGTATCCAGCAGTGCAAAGTAATGAAGACTGTAAAAGGTGAAAATACACTGGGAAGTAACATTGCTTGTGTGAGTAACACCGTGTGAGCTTCAAGTTGTTCTTCTCTAACTGCTTTATTTAATGATCCAAGTTGCTCTGGATACGCAAGAGGGAAAGATAATTACCATGCCCTGTTGGGAAGCAAAGATCCCTCGCCTTCCAATTTTACAGCACGTTGGTTTTCAGGCAAGGCAGTCTGTGCAATACTGGGCTTGAAAGAAATCGTGTATCTCTGAAGTTCTTCTCTTGGCGCTGCTCCATAGCTGGGTAGAGGCAGTTTTGCCACACAGCCATGCGACACGTAGCTGCCTCCAGTCCCTCTGGAAAATCGCTTTATAATAAATGCAATTCAAAGACATGTTTGCCTACTTCCTAAGCATGTCTTCAGTGGAAGGAATGCAGATGACTCCAACAAAATAAAACCTAAGAACTCTGTGACTTTGCTTCATCGTGAGGTGGGGCAGAAATGGGGAATAATTTGGACAGAATTTAGTGAATAGGCACTATATCAAATCCTAATTCTGTAAAGTGCTGAACGTTTGAAAACACTATTAACTGTAGCAATGGTTTTTTTTTTTTTTTTTTTACAGTCAGAAACATAGTTTGCAAAGTTAGGGCTTCTCCTCATGGTTTTAATTTAAATGCGTGCTTTAAAAATGAAGCCTTAAATTGCAGGGAAGTAAGGCATATCCAAGATTTATACCCTGTCGATAAGAGCATAGCCAAGTTCTCCCACTGGTTTATTCCAATGAATTACAGCTTCCTGTGAAGTTTGAAAGGCATACACAATATAAATTCGACTTTTCACAACCATGACTATTACCACAATTGGAAGGCAAGGGAGTGAAGGAGATTGCAAAGATGTAAAAAAGGAGGATGGGTTTCAAATATGGGTTAAATTTAAAGTTAAACAGGTCCACAGGATTCCATTAGAATTTAAATTAGGAAGTATTTCCCGGCTTTCTGAAACACAAATTGGATAAATTGCCATTTGTCTTAGTATTCATTTTATGACCTAGCTGATAAATAATCATTTTACACCCATTTTCATCTTTTTTTTTTTTTTTGCTATTGTTGCTTTCCTTGGGTAAATCATGAAAGTAAGCCAAAGTGTATAAACTAAGAAAAGAAACACACACGAACCTGCCATCCAGAATAAGCAAGTGTGAATATGCTTACCCTCTTTGCTTCACATGTGTGTATTTTGTGGTTGTTGTTAATCAGTTAAGACTTTGTAAACATTGCTGAATGTAAACATTGTTTATCTCAGCCCCCATCTTCCATCCACTTGTCACCCAGAGTCACTCTGGAGACTGCCATATGTCCTGTGCACATGTTAGTTTGTGTGCACACCAGTTACTCTGTAAGCTCTTGTTTACTTACAGTTTTTCTTTTCAAGTTCTAACCACATTGATGTACATTGTTAGAGGTCGTTTCTGTGCAAGACTATCATATCTAAGTATGTCCATTCCCAGATGGGTGGATACAAGCGATGCTAATAGCAAGGTGGCGATGTTAATGGGTTGATTGTGTCTCCCTCAAAAAAATATATGGCAATGTCCTAACTCCCAGTAATTGTGAATGTGAGTTTATTTGGAAATAAGGTCTTTGCAGATGTGGTCAAGTTGACATGAGTTACTAAGGTGGGTCCTAATTTATATGACTCGTAAAAGGAGAATTTCAGGTGCAGAAACCCAGGACTATATGACAGACACAGGGAGAGCTCCATGTAAAGATTGGTTGGTGCAGACAGCAGCCCAGGAACATCTTGGGCTACCAGCATCTAGAAAAGACAAGGAGTGATTCTTCCCTAGAGTCTTCAGAAGGAGAAATTCCCTGCTGACACCTTAATTTTGGACTTCTGTTCTCCAGGACCATGAGAAAACAAATCTCTGTTGCTCTCAGCCACCTGGTTGGGTAGAGCAGCCCTAGCAAACTAATATAGGTGGTCAACACATCTTCTTGCGAGCAGGGTAGGAACTCCAAGGGTGGAAGCACCAGGTGGAAATTCTGAGCCAGAGGGTGGAAGTCATTCTTTCTTTTATTATTATTTTTTTTCAAATTTACTAGGTAATTTCATATGTCTCCTAATGGTTGAGAAAGGTTCGTTTCCGGAAAAATAATGGTAATCGCAATTTTCCTGTGGCCTTGCAAACACTTCATAGTCAGTCTTTACTCTGCTTATTTCTTCTTTCATATATGTATTTTTTAATTGAGAAATTTAAAAAGTATGTCTTTATGATATAAAACGTGATGTAGTGATATATGTACACATTGTGGAATGGCTTGTTGAGAATATAGAATAGTTTGGTCAGGGCCCTAGCCTTGGGTCTGGTTGGGTGTGGTTCAGCATCCTTTGTAAGCAAATTGTATGGGTATGTGTGTGGAGTTACTGTGCATATGCGCCAGTGTATACTTTTAGTTTTGTTGCTATTCTTGTGTTCTTGAGAGAGAGAGAGAGAGAGAGAGAGAGAGAGAGGTAGTTTTAGTGAAGCAGGTGGGGCATCTGCCTCGGGCATCTGCCCTGTGCAGCCATGCTTTCCAACCTATGGCTCCAAGGACCTTTTGGTCTGTTGCATAGCTCATAGACCTGCTTCTAAGGGGTCTGGTGACCCAGCCTGGCATGTGTGCAATCTGGGGACCCAACCTGGCATGGGAACAGTTTGTGACCCAGTCTGTGAATGGGCTTGAGGGGTCTGTGGGCTCCTGACCCAAACTTAGCTCGACAATCGGCCCAGTCAGTACAGGATTACCAGCAGATAAAAGAGCCCAGCAACTGGCATGGTTGCCTAGCTTTACAATTGGTATCACAAACAGGATTAAGAGCACTACAATTGTCGATGTCAACAGGATTCTGACCTTAGCCTTGGTTCCACAGGCTAAATCACGCTTATTAGCATAGGCACTACCTCACATACTTATTTTTGTGGTGAGAACATTTAAAATCTACTGTCTTAGCATGTTGCAAGTGCACAATACATTGTTATTAACTACAGTCACCATGTCATAAAATAAATCTCTTGACTTATGCATCCTGTCTAACTGAAACTTTGTATCCTTTAACTAACCTCTCTCTATCCCCGCAACCCCAGGCCCTGGTACCCACCTTTCTACTTTCTGCTTCTACGAGTTCAACTTTGTTAGATTTGGCATATGAGTGAGGTCATGAAGTATTTGTCTTTCTGTGCCTGGCTTATTTCATGTAGCATAATGTCCTCTAGGTTCATCTAAATTGTTGGAAATGACAGATTTTCCTCATTTTTGAAGGCTGATTACATGTGCATAAATAAATTTGCCTTTCTGTCTTTAGAGAGATACAGAACATCTTACAGAACATCTTTTCATGGGTATTGAATGGTTCAATATCCTTTTGAGTGATTTTACTTGCTCCTATCTTTTTCTCATTTTGTCCAATTTTTGCAGTTTACTTTTAAGAACCATTTATATATTAGTGGTTTTAGTCTTTAGACCTTTTTATCTTTTGCAAATGTCTTTGCAAATTGCTTGCTTTCTAAATTCCTTTATGTAGGCTTTGACCACATGCAATGTTTTATTTTGAAATCTGTTTTATCACTCTTTTCTTTAAGATTAGGGCTTTTTGCATCTTTTAGAATAAAAATTCTCAAGCCTTAAACTTGTTAAAAATTCTTTTTCCAAGTTTTACATACTTATTATAGATCTAATTTATTGTCCCATCACATTGGAGTTAGATAATTTATTTTATTTTTCAGATAGAAATTAATTGCCCCACATATATTGAAATTCCAAAATTTTATCACTTATTTATAACACTATTTCTCTCCATGACCATCTGTGTATGTGTATAATTCTAAGTTCTTTGATTTTTAGATCTATTTTTTTTTTCTTGAAACATCTTGCATGGCACTAATTTGCTCAAGGTTCAAAATAACTCTGTATATTTGTGATTAGCTAGTCAAGTTCCATGAAAAGATTTTGTAGTGAATTGTGTTCCCAAAGGTAGGTCCCTTATCCCATCCCATAAATTATTTAGCCATGTTGTCTTGTCATCAAATACTGGCATCCTTTCTTGAAACTGGTCTGGGCTTGGCATCTGTTTTGACCAGTGAAATGTTGTGGAAGCTATGCTGTGCAATTTTCTAAGACTGGACTTTAGATATCTACAGATATCTACAGACTCTGCCTTTGCTGCTATGAACACTTCCTGGAATTCAGCCACCATGCTGTAAGGAAGCCCAAGCAATCACAAGGAGAAATCCACATGGACAAGAACCAGAGCCTCTGGCTGACAAACCAGCTTTGTTCCCTGCAAACCATCTTTCTGTTGTACAAATGAATGAAGCCTCAGGGACCTTGTACCTCAGACAAGTCACCATTTCATGCAGCTAAATGAATGCCCCAACCATCACCACGGAGAATAGAAACCCCTCCCTCCAATCTTGGCTGAACCCAAATCTGCAATGCACAGGTTTTTGAGCAAATAGCATAGTTGTTTTTAGCTATGAATTTTGGGGCTCATGTGTTATACAGCAATTAATAACTAAAACTATTCCATTTTAAATTTAATTGGAATTGTGTTATACTAATAAATTCAGAATCAGAAAGGATTTGTCTCTAAAACATTGAATATTTCCATCTATGTTCATGATATAATTCTTTCATAAGGCAAATTAATTTTCTGTTCCTTAGTTTTCATTTGGAGACAAATGTACTCGTCAGCAAAGTTTATAAATCCTTTTATCATCCTAAGAATGAAATCCCTTCTTCTAATGCTTTGCTAGTTATTTTGTATTATTCCACTTGAACATAATGATAATATTGTCTTTACCTTCATAAGCATATAACCCTTTTTATTCTTTCTTGCTTTTTAAAGGTCAGGACTGAGAAATAAGGGTAACTATGAGAATCCCTATATATATTTTTTCTTCTTTTTACTTCGAAACATGTAAATTTATGCAGATTTACATAAGTTTTTGAAAGTTTAAATGCCACATTTTTTGAAGGCTCAGAAAAACTCCCTCGTGATTTTTAGATGAAAGAGGTTTTTGATAAAGAGATTCAATTTTCTTAATGGATACCTGTCTCTTTGAGATTCTTATATCATTGTTTATGAATTCAAAACATTTTAAGGGGTCTGTTATGTTATGCAATATCAGGATATCCCTCTTTTCTCAGTGATACCTTCTCTGTGGAAGAAAGGAAAATTATATTGCTGCAAGGCGGCAAGAAGTGTGGGGAAGAGGACCCAGTGACTGCATGACAGGGGGGTCTAGCTATGCCTCATTGTGGAGGTAATTCCAGAGACACAGTTTGAACACAGCAGTGAGGGGGTTAGCAGAGCAGGTCTCTGAGGAAAGAGGGCTCTCATCAGTGAAAATTCCAGAGTCAATGTGTCTAGAAATTTTCCTCCAGAAGACCCAGGAATCTAGCATGGCTGGAACATATTAATCAAAGTGATGCATAATAGGAGATTTGATTCAACAGAGAGCAGGGTTTGGGATGGTGCTAAAAGTCATGCATAGTTAAACTTCTCTTGTTAACAATACATGGTTCCTTCATTCCTGCATTTGCTGGCTTAAAAAAAAAAAAAAAAAAGATGCATTGTATTTCAAGCAAGCAATATCTTTGCGGGATAACGAATGCAATTAGATCATTTCCTCCTTGCTTATCATAGCATTTCCACAATTTTCACTATTAGTTTTAATCAAACATGTAATAACTAAATGCGCACATAGTTTTGAAAAGAAAATGAAACAGAGGGATGGAGAGTAAACTCCGAACTCCTTCTTTCCCCATAACAAGAATTCCACACCTGATGCTTATTTTAGGAACTTGTAGAGGAATCGACCTACTGCTGCAGGAGCACTTTTGGAATTAATCTATGGGTGTTTGAAAGGAATGCATTTGACATTTGGGGAAATTGCTCAGATTATCTTTGTTAATTGTCTTTGAAATCTTCCATATTTCAGATACTGTTCAAGCTAACTTGAACTACTGGTTTCTAAGAAAAGATGATGAAAGTCTTCAAATACAAGAAGGGCTTTGACAGCTCTTTAATTTTTACAGTGATTGTTACATGGCTGTTCCAGTTCCTTCATGAACCACACTTCATATAATTCTAGAATATCCTTCTTTTCTCAGTGAACTTTACATCTTGAGTTTTACGTGAATTTAATATTATTGCCATCATTTACCTGGTATGCATTTTCCTATGGCTTAATGTTCAACATTTTGTTGCTGTTGTTGTTACTTACTTTATTTTATTTATTTATGTTTTTGTCTAAGGTTTTTGTTATTGATCGTGCGTATTCATGGGGTCAAAACTGACCATCACCACCCAAGATGAACACTATCAGCATTCCCATTACCACAAATTATACTTATTCCCCGTAATCCTCCCCCAACCTCTTCCCAATCTCCTTCCACCTCCCACAGTGCTACGTTTGTTCCCTCCCTGTGCAAGTCCAACAACACCACTGTGGTCTTTATTTCCTTCCTTCTTTCTCTCTTAGCTCCCTCTTGCGAGTGAGGCCGCGTGGTATTTTTCCCTCTGTGTCTGGCTCATTTCATTTAACGTGCTTTTCTCCAGCTCATCTATGTTGCTTTAAATGGAAGAATTTCATTGTTTTTCACGGCCGAGTAGTATTCCATTATGTATATATATACCAAATGTTCCTTATCCAGTCATCTGTCAATGGACATTTAGGTGGGTTCCATATCTTGGCTGTTGTAAATAGAGCTGCAGTGAACCTGGGAAGGCAGGTATCCCTTCGACATGATGATTTCTGTTCCTTTGGGTATATACCCAGGAGTGGGATTGCTGGATCATGTGACAGTTCTGTCTGTAGTTGTTTGAGGAACCTCCATACTGTTTTCCGTAATGGCTGCACCAATTTACAGTCCCAACAAAAGTGCAAGAGGGTTCCTCTTTCACCACATCCTTGCTAGCATTTGTTATTCTTTCTTTTTTATCTATCCATCTGTATCCATTATCTATCTATCTCTGCTATCTACATAGTAGCTTGTCTTTTGACTCTATTGATTATTTCCTTTGCTGTGCAAAAGATTTTTAGTTTGATATAATCCCCTTTGTTTACTTTTTTCTTTTTTTGCTTGTGCTTTTGGGGTCTTGTTTTTCCTGTGTTTCTTATCAGCACTTCATGCTTTTCTAATCTAATATGACCAATTTGGTTATAATGGGGTATTTTATCTCATTTCCATTTGTTAACATTTATCTGATCTCATGTCTTCTGTTATATGCTAAGTCTCATGTGAGAATTTCTTCTGTCTTTCATTTCTCCTATTATTTTTTCCAATCCTTATCCTTGCTAGATAGAGTATAAGTGATGTGGTTTCCTTTCTGTTCCAAATCTCCACCACATGCAAATTCATTTACATTGGCTTCTGTTGTGTATCAAAAACTTAGAAAATATCTTTTAAAAAATATCATGAGAGCTTAGGTAAAATTTAGGTGTAAATGGTTATGTATTCTTTAACTAAGAGAGTTTTTGGAATATGCCAAAATCCAGTAAAACCTGAAAACAAATAGCACAGTAATGAATTGACAATTAAGATACGGAGTCAAATTCCTAGGTAATTTTCCATTTCAGTCACTATTCAATAGAATTAAATTTTAATATGAGCACAAGACTTAATCTAATCAGAACATTGAAACAAATGTTTCCCTGATCAGTCAACTGAAGGAAAAAGTTGGCATATCACCCAAAAGGTGCCAAAATGCATGAAATTGAAGAGATTATTTACAATAAACTTATCTTCACATCTCCTCCAAAATTGCATATTTTATACTCTGTGCTCAATTTTAATCTTTAACATGAAGAGGAAAAATATAACCTTTTAAAAGCTAATCTTAAATTGGGGGTATTAGTGTGTTTGGCTGAAAAGCCATTCATTTTTGCTTCCAAAAAGCAATTTTCAGTGGGGCATCCTTTCCTTCTCAGCCAGGAGATAGGAAATTGAAGTTGTAAGTGGGAGTTTTTCACTGGGTGTCCTATCAGTGGGATGTGGCCACGACAAGTGTGGTGTGGGATGCTATTTTAGTAGCTTTTACAATCCTGCCCTGATTTTCAATGGGTGTGTCTGGGATTTCTGCCATTAGCTCTCTGGCTGAAAGTTGAATTGGGACAGATCTTTCATCAAATCTAAATTTGGGTTTGTCAATGGAGGGCAAACAGTTTTTATAAATGGTTCCCAAATTATAAATATAAATGGTCATTGGCTTATCTCATTTCAATCTGAAAAGAGTTGGTGTTTGCACGCAAGCATTCCGGACATTCTTGGCAAGTTGCCTGAATAGATACATCAGCAGAGTGATGGTCTGAAGCGTGTGTGTGTGTGTGTGTGTGTGTGTGTGTGTGTGTGTGTGTGTGTACAGTCACAATGAATCCAATGAAATTGAATTCTGCAGTATTTTCTTAAAGATACTCATTAGCATATGTGTAAACAGAATTGTCACGAAGCATACGTTGTCCCATCCAGCTGCCGGCCCCCAAACAAAACATAAACAACCTAAAAGTCAAATGTTGGTGAAAATGGAAGTCAGCTTTTATTCAGGAGTACCGGTGACCTGGAGAGAGATGTTGGGCTGACCCATCTCTCCGGTAAACCTCAAGGAGAATGGACAGATTAAAACCATCTTAAAGACTCAGATTTACTGAAGGGTTTTCAAAGAGGGGCTTGAGTGAATGGACCTCGGAAAATGAAAGGCAGGAGAGAGGGGGACGTGTAAGGAGCTGGGTACAAAGTCTCACCAAGATTCCATCTGGTTTCTGCTCCCATCTTTGCTGTTATCTGTGGTCCTGCTGGCAGGGGGCGGAGGGATGTGGAATCAGCATAGTTTTATTAATGTCTTCTTTGGTTACTCAGAGTCTGGATAGTTCATGCAAGTCTGCAGCTCCAGGTTGGCTGGAAAACAACTTTACATTTATGTAAGTAATGTCATCTTGCTCCATAACCAATGTTCAAAGTATCGAATAACCAAGGGAAGAGAGGGAACTCAGAGAAATGCATGCCAAGAAAAAAAATGTGTCCTTTAGTTTTAATGATTTGCCTACAGCCTATGCAGTTTTAGATCCCAACATGGCTTCAATCCTGATCACCCCAACAGAATAAGTACTTTCCCTGAAGGTGAAAGTAATTTGAGGTAGAGAAAAAGATTTCTCTAACTTCAAGTGGAAAGTCCTTACTCTGTTTTATCAAAACTATCAGCATTACTAAATTACTAATTTGAAATACATAAAGAAACTTATGCCACAGTCAAGCTTTGGGTAAGAATCAAGGGGCACTCTGTTATCCAAAGGACATAGCTTTGAGAGTTTTAACTAGCAGCCTTCTTTGAACTTACAGACTTTTATCTAGGGAAGACAAAAAATCACCATCTGCAAAAATGACCGTAAACTTGGCTGACAGCACAGGGAAGTATGCAGAATTCATTCTGAATCTCTAGGCTCTTTACCCTTGGGCAAGTCATTTTATATCTCTAAGGTTCAACTTTCTCAGTTGTAAAAAGCAGACAAATTATAGGAAAGGTTTACACTTTAAATAGTTACAGCATTATTTATTATTTTGATTTCTCTTCTGAATTCTTTGGAGAATTAGAAGTTCTGGATTAGTAAATCTTCCCTGGGAGAAATATTTTGGAATTTCATTCTACACCAAGCCTGAAGTTAAGGTTCAACTTCAGGGGTGTGGCAGGAACTTCCCAACAAAGATTTGATTCCAGCATTCCATCATCATGACATCAGGCATGACACAGAAGAAGTAGTCAGTCTCTTTTGATTCTGAGTTTGCCAATGCTTTTTTCGACACTGCCACATCCACTTGCATCTACTGGCAGTGCACAGGATTGTGGATTCTGCAAATTGGGTAGAGTGCATAGAAAAATGGGATGACAGTGTCATGATCACAAATCACTTGGGACCATTTGGAAACGGTTGTGCCAAAGACAGGGTACAAGCTAACCACGGTTGAAAGAGTGATCCTCAAAGATGATGTCAGCAGCACCCGCTTCATTTCTCCAGCAAGCTGTCACATTCAGGTTGCACCCATAGCTTTGGATGCAGGAAGAGCTACAGGAGGATCATGTAACTGAGTAGCCCAGGAAAGATGACATTACCTGTACTGTGTTAGCTCATTCTCAGGACAGTTTCTGGCCTTGAAGCTATTCTGTGTCATATTTGTTGGCATACTTTGTAAGCCTGTTTTCTTCAAGAATCCTTCTCAGCCTATAAATGAGAGCTTGGTTCATGCCTTTTTTCTTTGCAAGGGTTGTGTCCTGCACTTTGGACTTCTTCTCTAGCCATTGGCTGCACTTTCTGTTGGGATCATGATGTGACCCAAATCCTTCCCTCATATCATTCACTTTCTGGAATCTCTTGATACTGTCCCATACCTGGCATTAGCTTAGGCCAGCTGGTTGGACCAGCCAGGGATGGGCAACTGGTCTACGCCAGCTCATGATCCATATCATAATGAGGTTTCTTTCTGGTTTTGGTTTGCTCCTTTCTTTCTTACTGGTGTTGTTGCTGGTCTTAGCATACCTGAGACAACTATTGTAAGAGGCGACCTCTAATACTAGGGAAGCAGAAGACCACAGAGAGATCACCCCACCAAAATGGTGCCCACATCATTTGAACTCACCTGGAACACAACATCTTATTTACTGGCTTTCATAGCAACCTTCTCAGTACCTTACAGGCTCCAGGTAGAAGGGATCTGCCTATCCTCTTGAGGCCAAAGGGGTTCTATTCCTGGAGTGAGTTCAGCTAGTCAATTTGAGGAAGGTCCTATAACTCCTTCTGGTGTTAGGATAACTAACTGTGGTGCTGGTCTCATATATCAATTGAAATATCCAATATTCCAATTTGTGGTGTGCCTCCAAAACTTGTATTTAGTCAACTGTTTGTCCTTTAACTGAAACTACCAAAACTTGTGGCTGCTTTAGTTATATTTTGGGGGAGGTTGACCAATCACTTTGGGCTACAGATAATTCAGACATAGAATACATCTGTTTGCCAGACATCTGCTCTGGTCCTGCTAAATGCCCCTGCCTCCACCTACTGTTGTAACTCAACTAATCTTATGCTGGGGCAGGGAGGCTCCTACTAGAATATTGAGAAAACATTTTAAGAGAACCGAACCTTATTGCTATCGGATATTGACTGATGTATACGGCCATAGGACAAAAAGGCTTTTTATAAAAACAAAGAAAAAAACATTCCTTAGGGAATGCTTGCTGTATACACGGTTCTTGACTATCTTTCTGCAGATTGTGAAATGTTAAATAGGTGTCAGGGTGTACATCTAAAGTTGTCTTATTTTCGCTCTTATTATTAACATCATTAATTTGAGAAGAGTGTCAGTTGTGGAAAATGATAGAAATTATTCTTAGGCAATATTAAACTTGATCTGAATGTTAGATAATCAAGGGGGACAAGAGAAATGGTAAATGCAAACTCCATCCCAGTTACTCACTCAGCCACACCATCCTTAACCAACCTTTCGAATGGCATAATATTTATTCCCCCCCCCAAATATCTCCAATGATCTCTATGTGTTTATTTTTAATCAACATAAGTTGCACATATATCATTCAGCAACCTGGCTTTTTTAAAATTGTGGTTAGAAAAAAAAAAAAAAAAAGAACACATATTGTAGAATTTACCATCTTAACTATTTGTTAATGTACATTTCAGAAGTGTTAAGCATATTTACATTGTTGTGAAACAGATCACCAGAAGTTTTTCATCTTGCAGAACTGAAACTTTGTACCCAATAAATGACAACTCCCCTTTGCTTGCTAAGGGGATTTTCAATGCACTGAGTTTTTTCTCAGTGTTTTCATACCTGAGGCGAAGGCAATATTCGATACTTAATGTTGCTACAAAGTTATGGTCTGAACTACATTAACTAATTTATGTAAAAGTGCTTTGAGAAGTTACCCAAAAATGTATCGTTGGAGATACTGATTCTATGTAGAAAATAAAAAAATATATATATTATCTGTTTCAAATATGTAAAAATTGTTTAACAATTACAAATTTGTTAGTAGAGTCTACGGAATTTACAAATTGATTCTTACTTAAGCTATTTATTCTTCTGCATTGTTGCATATTAATGTCATGAAATAACTACATAAAAAGTTTCTGTTCCATACATGTATGTTTGTTGCATACGTACCGTTGATTTTTCAGAGGTCATGACATTGTAAATTCAGTGTTTCCATGGGCCATTCGGGAGATTTTCCATGAAGTTAATGTGGAGGTCCATCTATATCTATACGCATATCTATAACTATTTATATTTTCATACATTCAGGTTAAAAAACACAGTTGAGTTCTTTGGGAGAATGATCACAGGATTCTAGCATGCTGTAACATTGGTTATAGATATAGTTCTAAATGTTCTGTATAACATGAATTTCAACCCAGTTTTGCACTAACGTCTGAAACCAAGACGAGACCTTGGGGCAGGGACGCTTGCCACAGGTGGAGACAAATAGGGCCTGTGTTGCAGGACGTCAGCGCAGTCTGTGTTGGACGAAGGCTCAGAACTGTGCACGGGGCCAGATGGGCTTTCCTCTAGAACATCCTGGCAGGATGCAACCTGACTGTTTACCTACTTGTACTCTGGCTGTGAATACCATTTCACCTGGGAAAGGTTCTACTGTTAAAATATATACACAAACAAACCAGAAAATAAATCCCCTTCTTATACTATGTAAACTTAAACAAACGAGCAGGGGAAAAAAAGAATAGTAAACAGAGCATCCCGTGATCTTTTCATATATACACCTCTATGCAAAGTGACATATGTCACCCTACCTTTGAGAGGGTACAAATCCCCAGTCTTGGTACTCTCAATTTATTTTATCATCAAATAGGGGTTGAAAAACTCCATCCATTATGGACAGTGTAGCACAAAAACTCGAAGTGGTCCCCACCCTTATGTCCATACATTACCATATTCTTTCTTACTGTTCAAGTAAGATTCCAATTCTCTCTTTTCTTTTTTAAATTAAAATCTTCTTCCTTGTTTTTTCCTTTTTAAAAAAAGTTTAGTTTTATTTTCAATGGGCAAAGAGGAACTGTATATGTCTACAGGGTACAATGTGATGTTTCCACACATGTATACATTGAGAAATGATCAAATCAGGGTAATTACCATATGTGACACATCTAATATTTATCATTTCTTTGTTGTAAAACATTTACGACTGTCTCTTCTATCTATTTTGCACTATACAATGCATTATAATGAACAATAGTTACCTGGACACATCATGCCTAGCTTATTTATTAAGCTGCTGTCATGGCTTATCTCATCTTTGACAAAATGCGTGCAAGGAATTTGCCTTTCCACATTTCTAATTTAAAAAGAGAGAAAAGGACGGAGGTCATTAGAAGTAGATCCAGCAAATGCCTTGTGGCCAGGCATTTCTAGAATTATGTTTTCATACCTACAGTGTCTAACACAATGTCTGGCATGTTTAAAATATTTAATAAATATGATGAGTTATTACACAGATAAATAGTTCGTGTATTGGAAAATATTCCAAAATTTCATACGTTTAAAAAGTATGTGATATCACAGTGCATCTATCGGACCTCTGCTTTCGATAGGACACATGTTCTTTTTGATGTGAAAAATGAAATATTCAGGGACAGGTTATTTAAATGCATTAGGGTATGTCCCTTTGTCATGGGCTGCTCAGCATGGGTTTCTAATTCATCGGGTGGCTTTTCTCCTGATCATCATGGATACTGTCATTTTTAATTAGCCTCTTCATGGACACTTACCCATTAATGCAAATTTAGCTTAACTCGTAAAAACCTGAAAATGAATGACTTCATGTCTGATCATTCTCCTCCAAGATGAGTAGTCAGTTTAGCATGTGATTATGGGATTCACAGACATTCTGTCTCTTTCGAAACCACGTCGTGTTTTAAAGCCATCTCTTCCCTGACGGTTGCCTGTGTGCAAAAGACTCAATTGGGATCTCAATCTGTGTTATGACACAGCCAGTATGGGCTTCTGATTGTCCAGTACGTTTTCATACCCAACCTGATCTCACGAAACAATTAGGAGTCTTTGGGCTTAATTCGTTTGTCACTCTTAAAAGTTATAGTGTTAGAATTTTGTCTAGACGTGAAAAATAAAAATGGTACTCAGACACCTAAGCATTCGATATTATAGGTAAAATCCGTTCAATCCTTTTAACCAGACTTTTCTCTTTTTTCTTATTTTATATTCAGAAATATATGTGTTGCCATAATCCAGGCACGTTTACCAAAACGAGACGACACTGAATCTGAATTGACAATCAACAGAGTTCTCCCATAACCACCCTGACTGCTTTTGCAACTTGGCTTATGGCTACATTTTTCATCTCTCTAGAGATTAGCTTGACAAAGCAGAGAGACCTGAAACTAAACCCTAAAATAGCATCGGCTGTCAGACCAGGGCTTTCCCCAATCAACCACATTATGCAGAGCACCCCAGATAGCAGCAGCACATTCAAAATTAAATCCCAACATGTCAGTGAAAATGGCTTGGGCACCTCAACCAAACACAATATATATATAAAACAAGGAGCCTCTAAACAGTCAGAGCCCCTTACTCAAAGGGCTCTGTCCATCAAAGTCGCTCTTTAAATTGCATTTGAGAAGAGAGTCATAGCAGAGCATGCACAGAATTTGCTGTGAGCTAAACAAAGCTCGTCTGCATCTCTCATTCTCAGGAATGCCTAGAGTGCAGTAGGACTCAGGGTCTGGAATGCTGAGTCTCACAAGCAGGGGAGAAACTCCAATCCCAACAGCCAACACTGAACGTAGGAAAGCTTCCATTCAGGTAGACAAATGCACACCAAATTCAAGGGCTGTTTGCACCCAGAGGATAAAAGTACTGTGTTAGTCTTGCAGTACCTATCACCCCCTCAGAGTAAGTGGCAGCTTTATTGTTTCTGAACCACAAAAGAAACAATAAACAGAGTGAAAAGACAACCTACACGGTGGAAAAAAATAGTTGCAAACTATGCATCTGACAATGGATTGATATCCAGAATATTCAAGGAACTCAAACAACTTAACAGTTAAAAAAAACAAACAAAAAAAACCCCCAAATAACCCAATTTAAAAAATGGGAAAGGAGCTGAATAGCCATGTCTCAAAGGAAGATATACGAATGGCTACAGACACATGAACAAATGCTCAACAGCACTCAGCATCAGGGAAATGCAAATCAAAACCACATTGAGGTATCACCTCACCCCAGTTAGACTGGCCATTATCAAAAAGACAGAGAATAATAAATGCTGACAGAGATGCAGAGAAAGGGGAACTTTCCTACACTGTTGGTGGGACTGTAAATTAGTGCAGCTATTATGGAAAACAGTTTGGAGTTTCCTACTAGAACTACAGATAAAACAGCTCTATGACCCACCAATCCCACTGCTGGGTACACATCATGTCAAAGGGATACCTGCTCTCCCATGTTTATCACAGCTATATTTACAATAGCCAAGAATTGGAACCAACCTAAATGTCCATTGTTGGATAAGTGGATAAGGAAACGGTGGTATATCTACACAATGGAATACTACTGTGCCATAAAAAGGGATGAAATACTGCTATTAGCAGCAACATGGATGAACTTAGAGAAAATCCCATTAAGTGAAATAAGTCAGGTGCAGAAAGAGAAATACCACATAAGTAGGAGCTAAAGAATGAATTAATTAAAGAAAGAAAAAAAGACAGCAATCACAATAATATGTCGAACTTTCAAAAAGAGAGAACAGAACTGAGGTTACCAGAGGTGGAAGAGGGGTGGGGGGGAGGAGGAATAAGGGAGGAACTGGTCAAGGCCATGAAAAATGGTTACATTGTAGATTGTTGAATATACTAATTATCCTGATTTGAGCATCACGTATTGCACACGGGTATTGATATACAGCACTGTACCCTGCAGATATTTACAATCAACTATGATACAATAAAAAAGAAAAAGTTTCTATAAAAAAAAAAAGGAGGTGGCTTTTTACAGCGCTGATTCTTCTGCACTGAGTATTCCTGCATGTGGAACTCCCTGCATTCTCCTGGTCACCAGACTCTTGAAACGCCCACCTTTGTAGTCAGCCCTTCCTCCATTTCTCTTTTTTGACAGCTCAAATCCATCCTTCAAGGCTCGCCGAAATGCATGACTTTCCCAGAAGCCTGTTGCAAACTGCTTTCCCCGAGAGGTGGTTAAATAGCCATCCCAAACTGTAGTCCCATAGCTTGTGCCACTGGCCTTATCGACTTCCTAATGTATTGCCACTGAGCTTTTTTTTCATCACCTCCCAATTATGCAATGGGTTGCTATTTGACTTCAGCTTTCTATGTACTTCCTACCCCTCTGCACCCTTGTATCAGGACATGGTTTTGTAAGACGAGATTTGGGAATGCTTTCTGTTTAGAGACTGTTTGGGGATGGACTGTACCATCCCTGAAAATTCATATATTAACATCCTAAACTGAGGATCTCAGAATGTGATTAGGTTTGGAAACTAATTAGCTAAACCAAGGCCGTCCTGGACCCTTAATTCAATAGGACTGGTATCCTCAGAAAAAGGAGAAATTTGGTCAGGGACGCGCACACACACACACAGGGAGTCATTCATGAGATTGGGGTGATGCATCTACAGTGGAGGAACGCAAAGGACTTTCAGCAAACCACCAAAAACTAAGGGGCATTGAACGGATTCTCCCTCAGAGCCTTGAAAAGACACCGCCTTAAGGTCCGACATACGGCCTCTGGCATAGAGAGGATAAATATCTATCGACTAAGCCACCTGGTCTGAGGTCCTTTGTCTCAGCAGCCAAGAGAAAATAATAGAGTGATCTTCAGTTCTACCAGGAAATGGAAGTGAAGGAGAGAGAGGATGTTCTATTTCTTACTGTCGGAAGAAAACCACTATTATCTTTACCCTTTTCTGTTTGTGATTTCACTGGCTGAAGGTCAGAAGAATCAACAGTCCCTGAGGACCTGGAAGTGGGAAGCCAGAGGTCTGCAGTCTGGTTCTTGTTCTGAATGTTGGGAATGTCCTAACCACACCGGAGATGAGAAAGGGAGAAAAGTCTGATGAGGTTTCTCAGAGTAGCAACCTCCCGACACCTCCCTTTGAAAAACTTCAAAAACCTCCAGCTCTGCAAGCTGAGTTTACGAGTGTGTGCACCTGAGAGGCAAGAAGGCAGAGCCTCCTGACAAGCATGGTTTACGTGAGAAAGAACCCACCAACAACCGCTGTGGGTTAGATGTGACCCCCAGAAGTTCATGTGTTGGAAACTTGACCCCCATTGTAACAGTGTTAAGAGGGTGGAAAATCCAATTATGGTATTGAAAGGTGGGGACTTTAAAAGGTGCTAGATTATAAGGACTGCTTCCTTTAGAATAGATTGATCCATCCGTGGAATAATGGGTGTGGTTCTGATGGCTTTATAAGGAGAGCCAGTGAGCAGGTCAGCTCTCTCTCGCTCAGCCCTTTCTCACCTTGTGACACTCTGGTCACTGTAGAGTCACCACCATGAAGAAGACCCTCACTGCATGTGCTCTCTGGAGCTTGGACTTTGCAGTCTCCAAAACTGTAAGCAATAAATTTCATTTCTGGATAAATGACTCAGTTTCAGGTATTCTGTTCTAAGTAACAGAAATGGACTAATACAACAATGTCACACCCTGATTTATAAGGTGTTAGACTTGAAGAAAATTTTTTTATCCTCTTCTCATTTTCCAGATTCAAAACATAATAATAATAAAAGAATGGGGAAAAGTTAAATGAACTGTCGGGGATTATCACCAAACAGGAAAACCTCAGCTCCTGAGAAGTAAAGTTATCAAAATTGTCACCAGTGATTTAATGAGGATCTGAGAGGCTTTGGTTGGATCCTGCAATATGGCAGGATGGGGTGGGGGGTTGGCACCTAAAGAAACATTTTGTGATGGGTTTAATGTGACTTTTAACAGCATCTTTATTAAACATGGTCTCAACAAACATCTCTATGATGACTTTATAGATTACAGAAAACATTATTTCAGGAATTCAAATGTTGAAGATTCTGAACGTCCACACGCTATATTTTCCTCACCCCAAAAGGACACCTTGTACCCATCAGCAGTCACTCCTCATGTCCCCCAGCCTCTGGCAACCACTAACCTGCTTTCTGTCTGTATGGATTTGCCCATTCTGGACATTTCACATAGATAGAACAGCATATTTGTTTTGACATGGTAATTCCATGAAGGACTAAGGATGGCAAGCCGTCCTGCCTGGGGCTGCATTCCAGAATGAAGTGGATGGAAAAGCGACCTTCGACCATTGTAGACAGAAACAGAAGAAACACCACATGCCAGAGGAAAATTGTATGTTTTGAGATCTGTATTCATTAATTGATTGTGCATCGTAACTTAGCTCTCCATTTGTATTTTTGTCAGCCTAACGAATCCAAATACTATTATCATCTGCAAAGTCTGACAATTATTAGATGTCAGAATGTCAGGGTAGGAAATATCCTTCCATTTCTTTTCAATTCTCACTTTGCTAGACGTGTGTCTTTTTTTTTTTTTTCTTCTTTTTCTGTAGACCTGTGACTCTCACAGATTGATGTCTGCTTTCTTTGTTTTGCTTTAAATTATAAGGACTGAGAAAAAAAAAAAAAAAAAAAGGACGTCTTCTCTAAAGAAAGCAATTTATTTGAGGGGAAGTTGTATCGCATCTTATGATGCCAGTAACGTTCTGTGTCTCGCTGACTCCGACAGGCAGGTGTCTTTTAGGTTCCATTTGGACACACAGAACAAAGATTTTTTCAGTTGAGTACAACAACGCTGGCATTATGTCACGAGCGTAGACCTTCCTTTAGAAACGGACCATCTGGAATGTGATATTTTCTATGCAGAAAAGTGTGTCTGCTTGTCTGTCATTTTCATTTGACCCAGTGCCGAGTGTTTAGAGAGACAGGAAGAAAAGTTTTTTTTAAGAAAAACAAATTGAGCTCTTAACTGTGGTTTATGCAGCCAAACTAAGCAAGCTCAGTTGAGTTAATGTTCACTAACTGAGATTTAGGACAATCTCAATCAAATGGTCATCTTAATATTCATTTAATCTCTTTGTGGTTTTCTTCTTTCCTGAGCATGCAAAGGGAAATACCAACTGCAGGGGGGAAAGGGGTTTTCATCTTTAACATAAAACAATGAGCAGATGGAGTTTGACGTTGATCTGGATGGACCATGAGCGAGGTCGTATTGTGGAGGAAACCATGGTTGCACCTACTATGTCTAAAATAACTAGCCTGAAACTTAATGATTTCTTAGCAATGTAAAGATTTTGTTTTTTAATTTACTTTTCAACTGACATGTATCGATTGTACATATTTATAGAGCACAGAGTCTTATTTCGAAACATGTATACAACATGTGATGATCAGATCAGGGTAACAGGCATACTCATTACTGCAAAAATTTATCATTTCTCAGTGATGAGAGCATTCGAGCTCCACTCTTCTAGTCAACTGAGAACGTAGGATAAGTTATTGTGAATTATAGATGCCTAGCACAGCTCTGCACGCTTGGACTTATTCCTGTCTAGCTGCAAGTTTGTGTCCATTAACCAAACTCCTCCATCTCCCTTCCCACCCCATCCCAGCCTCTAGTAACTACAAGTCTCCTCTCTACTTCTAAAAACTCAACTTTTTTAAACTCCCACATATAAGATTTTTAAAATATTCTTCTCCTATTGCTTTCATATTTTGCCCTGTGCTGTTTTCCACTACATGGATCAGAGGCTAGATACCTTTAACTCTTTTTTATATGACAGATGACCTGAGTTTCCATGGGACAGTGGCTTGTCTAAAGTTCTGAGCTATAAATCTTGGTCTAATCATTATATATGCTAGAAGAAGCTACCTGCTGTAGGAACAACCCTAAATCCCAGTGGCTTCGCCCAACACAAGTTTATTTCTTGCTAAGATCATAGTCCACTGTGATTTCCCCCCAGCCCCACGCTACAGAGGCAAATATCTATTACACCTGCTCCTTCAAAGACAAGGGCTGAAAAGGGCTTTGCTTGTTCAAAGAACTTCAAGGTCATCTTGCCATTGGACTGGATAATAGAGCAGAAGATGCAGGAGACAGGTATGCACGGTAGAAATGTGACGTGTATCACTATTGCCTACGTTACACTAATGGGAACTAGGAACTAGGAACAGTCCCTGCAAGCAAGCCATAGAACTTACCGGCAATGTCCCCAATTCCATCCCATTAAATATCTTTGTTGAATTTCTCTTTCCACATACTGTAGTCCAGTACTCATGGTAGCCTAAATATTGGTATTTCTTTGAGATACATATGCACATCCATGAAGCTCTTTTTGAGTTCAGAAACCACCATGTATAATAAGAGGAAGAGAAGGAACTAGAGACAGACAAAATAGGAAACATTTTTAACTAAGACGGTTTCCCCAATGAAGAGTAAAATGCCTTAAAATACCTGTGTGTGAAGGGGCAATGAAAAAATGATCTCAAATGATAGTATTGGTGATTGTCATTAGTCCATTTCTGTTGCCCATAACAAAATACTTGGAACTGGATAATTTTTAAAGAAAAGAAAACTTATTGCTTGCAATTTTAGAGACTGGAAAATCCACAGAGGTGGCGACAGTGACCCAGGGGTCTCATATGGCAGAAATCTCCTTTTAAAGCCCTCAAAATCATATGCTTGACCGCCATTATTAATCCATTTACTACACCCTGGTCCCACAATCTAATCAGCTCTCCAAAGCCCCATCTTCCAATTACCGTGATAGGATTTCTCACCCTCAACAGTTACAGTGGAAATTAAGCTTCTAATGTATGGATTTAGGGAGAAACAGTTCAATCGGTCCACGGCAGTGGTTAAAAAAAAAAAAAAAGAAAGAAAGAAAGTTGGGTATTCATTAGCATTGTTTAAAAATGGTACCTTGACCTTTCTACCTTCAGGGTGCTATAACCTCAGTCTCCAAGGTTCCTGGTGGCTCCTCCCCTGGCCTCTGCCCTCCCTACGTCTTTGGATACAGGACTGAGATGATTGTCTGGTTGAGAGTGAATAAGGGTTTATTATGAACTGAATGGCCATAATAAAATGTATATGTGGAAGTCCTAACCTCCAATGGGATAGTATTTGGACATGGGATCTGTGGGAGGTAATTATGGCTAGATAGGGCCATGAGGACGGGAACTCTTATGATGAAATTAGTGGTATTCAAAGAAGAGTAAAAGACCACAGAGCTCTCTCTGTCCACCATGTGAGGACACGGGGAGAAGGTGACCAGTTGCAAGCCAGAAAGCTTGTCCTCACCACACACGGAATCTGCCACCCCTTGGTCTTGGACTTGCAGCCTGCAGAACTGGGAGAGAGAAATGCCTGTTGTTTACACTGCCCAGTCTATGATATTTTGTTATGGCAGCTTGGACAAACTGAGGCAGGGTCCTAGGTCTCACTGCCCCTTCGATATAAGTAATACTTATGGGGTTAGGTGTTGTTGTTTTTTTATCTCATTGCTTTGAGCAAGAAATTCACAGTCTGGATACCTTTTAGAAAAATCAAAAATGTTTCATTTAAATTTATAACCCATTGTGTACCAGGAAACCAAATTGGGTTTTGCTCTGGGTGACATAATGTCTCAATACAGTCCCTAGTAGCATGTTAAATAATTGCTGCTTTTGTCTGTTTTGTTAGTATGGTAGTCAGCAACTTCTGTTATTAAATCCATCTGGTTGTTGTTTGTGTTTAAGATGGTGTAAATAGAGAGGTGGAATACGTTAATGCGTAATGATATACTAACTTATACTTAGAAATTTTACTGAATTGACTGAAAGATATTTTTCTGGTAGTTGTAAGACTTTTTATTTATGCAAATGTATACCTAATGATATATTTGTCACCTGCTCTACAATTTCACATCTCTTATGATACTTGTGTCAAATTTCTTTGGTTACTACCACCAGAATACTCTTCACAGGGTGGGGGGGAATATCTTTCAGTCATGATTTTTCCAGAATGTCTAAGGTTTTAAGAGTAAACATGATGCTTATTTCTACCTATATGTGTATGCATCTATAACATTAAGTAAAGATTTATTTTTCCCTATTTGTTTTCTATTAAAAAATGATAACTTTTATAGAGGCCTTTTCAGATTCTATGAAAATATTCTCATATTTTTCATTATGAATTATTAATCTGGAAAACAGAATTCATACATTTCAGTGTTATAATGGATTATCCTTTATTTCTGGTATGAACCCCACATAATGGAAATAGTTTTTTTTTTTTAATGCTCTGCTATATTATACTTTTTAAATGTCTTATTTAGACTTAGTCATATTTGTAAAAGGGACTGCTCTGAAGCTTTCTTTGTAAAATTTTCTTTGATTTTTGTGCCTGGACTTGTATAAAAATCAATACATTTTCCTCTTTTCCCTGCATTCTATAATAATTTTTAAAAAGTAAATGATTTGTCCTTTTTAAGTTTTAGTGGAATGCAACCCTCAATCCATTGTTCCCTGGGATGTTGGCACCTGTCTCTAACAATTAAATTTTTTGCATAACAATAAATTTGTCCACTTTGCAAAATCCTTACATAAACCACCCAGTGATTTTTTTTCATAAAATTACACTTTCTTTGCCTCTTCAATATTCACTTTTCTTGGTTCTACCACAGTGACTATTAAACATGTGCATAAAACATAAGAAGAAATACGGCTGGGCAGTTAGATCAGTTACAGTGCAGCATTATAATGCCAAGGTCACAGGTTCGGATCCACAAACCCACCAGCTGCCCCCCCAAGCCCCCCAAAATTAGAAAATATGGAGCTAGACACTTTCCAAGTGTCAACATTCCACAATGTTCTGGTTTTCTATTTATTCTAGATGCTTCTCTGCAACAATCCCAGTCAAAGCAACTGAGACTTACCTACCACCCCATCTGTATATTTTCCCTCTTTGAGCTTGTTTGTTGCTTAAATTTGCTTCTATGTCTCACCCAAAACATGAGAAAAACAGCTGACATTTATAGCCCCTTCCAGCTTCTCGAGTTCATCTGTCTACAGTCTCTACAAATGGTAGAAATGTCCCTCCAGTGCTTTTCTGTCTCCTCCCTCCCTCATTTCCTCACATTTAAATAATCATCCAGCCTACAACAAATAATTTGATGGTTATGCAGTTGTCTGGGACCTTCAGCAAAAGACATTTTTCAAAGGCTCGTTTTATTTAATTTCTCTATATGATGACCAGGGAGGAAAATCAGAGCCATTTCATAAATACACCGTGTCTGGCTGAGCAGAGCTTTGGAAATGCTGTGATAGCTCTGTGGAGAGTGTGGGTGCTGACATGGGTGTCATAGCACGCTCAGAATGCATCTGTGCTTATCACAGGTACACTCCCAAGAAGAATGACTTGATGAATAAATATCCTTCTCCAGGAAGATTCCAAGTTTATTAGGATGCAGCACAGGGCTCTGCAGTTCACGTTACCTTTCTCGAAGATAAAGTTTCCAGGAAAGCACAATTTAAGTGTCTGAATGAAGATGACACTCCAAACCATTCAAGCAGCTGAAACATGCCTGATAAGAGGCTTCTACATGGAGCCTTTCGTTTTGGTTCCTGTTCCGGGCTCTGGCTGGCTTGGTTTTGCCTGTTCCCAAGACCAATTCTGCATCCTTCTGTGGATTCTGAGAGGGTCCAAGGTGCTTCCAAGAACGTACTCTTGCTGTAGTTACGAAATCAAAGCTCTTTCTTCCAGCTAAAGAAGCTCACCTCTTACAGTGCTTGAAAAATCACAGGTCGTGTTTGCAACAAGTTCACAGCTTACAGCTTTCTCATAAAGCCACGGGTATCTTAATTTATTTGTCATTCAGAAAAAAACATTGCATGTTTATTCTATGTCAGGCATGCTTCTAGAAATTCTGGATACCAGAACAAACACAACCATCTGTCCTTAAGGAATTTGCTGTCTTAGATAAAGAAACAGATCAGCTCTTCACTCATTAAATTTTGATAACATCAAGGACTAGAAGCTAATTTTGAAGAGGTATAAATTAAACCTCTTTTATCTTAAGTAATCTGCTCCAGTGAGCATATGCAGTTTTATTTGAAGAAGTGAAATTGTGCCCTGGATGTTACTTTGCAGGGTAGGCTATATTGTGTGTTGCTCTCTTAATGTAAAGCGAATAAGCACTATGTGTGTAACAGGAAGCAAAAGGATGTTCTTATAAATAGAGGTAGCTAAGGAATGGGAAATTCTACTTAAGTACAGATTATCCCAAGGGTTGATTACTAAGATTGAAAGTTGACCTCCTTCCAAAATATTCTCTGAGTAGATCTTAGGTGTACGTGTGATGGTACCTACTGCATGGGGCTGGGATGAGAAGGGAATAAAATAATATTAGAAAAGGGCTTTTCCAGTGTTTCATAAATATCAAGAGTTAAATAAATGAGACTTATAATACTAAGTACTGAAGATACTTAAAATAATTAATTTTGAACATTTGTGCCTTGCCTTCTATCAAGTTAGTCTTATATATTGATTAGAGATCATTTTCTCATGTAACTAATTATACAATTAAATGCTCAACAAACTTTCAAGCCTAGAGTCAATCCCCAAAGCCATGTTGCATTTTCTTTAATGCAATGCTGAAATCACTGCCTTTTAATGTCTTATTTCTCATTTCTTATATTCAGTCATAATTGAGATTGATCTGAGATTTATTTTGTACTACATTTATATATATTATATGATAAAATTAGATAAAGTGTATACATACAAATTATATCAATTTTAACATTTCATTTCTTATTTCTTTTATATATTTATAATTTACACTGATCTAGGTTTTATTTTTCATTAAATATATATGCAATATAAATTTATATGTAAATTGCATATTTATATACATTTTACAAATTTTAACACTTTATTTCTCACTTGTATGTAGTCATAACTTAGATGAATCCAAGTTTTACTTTGTGTTACATTTATGTACATGCGATATCATGCACAAATTGTACATAGAAGCTATATATCTAACTTCATAAAGTTGTTGTTACTTTGGCATTTTGTTTTATCTTTTATTTCCAAAAGAATTTGATATATATAAATTTCATCTCATTCACTGCGCTTTTTCATTATTTAGTTCTAAATTTTGTTTCATATTTCTAATTTTGTATATATGCTCTACTCATTTTTTAAAGCAATGAACATATCATAAATTTAGTAATTGTTATGAACTTGCCTCCTTTGCAAGTGAAAACCTTAGTGGTTATAACATATGGGATCACAGATATTATTCTTTAAAAGCTATATTTATATTGTGCCATTGTTTTCTGGCATTTCGTGTCACAAAGAGAAGTCTGAGCAGTATTAGGCAACCTGTCTCCACCCACCCCACTTCCCAAATCCTTATATAATATTTTTCATTATAAACGCAGTTCAAAAACTTTCACTGGGTGTGTTGAGGTAAGGGTTCTATTTCCCCTGGGTAAAAGACAATTCAAACTTTTGCTTGGGATGGTTGAAACTTGGCTAGGATAAATGAACTTAAAGGTAGCGACCAGCTGTGTGTAGAGGATTCTCATTTGCAGAATAATTTAAATAGGGGTGGCTGTGTGCTCTAACACACACATGCATAGACACACACCTTGGTAGAAGGAAATACTGGCCATTCTAGTAGTAAAGGTTCTAGTGGAAAGACTTGTTTCCTGCTTCAGATAGAAAACCCATATGAGCAAATTTGGGGCTGGTAAAAACTCTCTAATCAGAGACATGTTTTAATTGTTTCTATTACCAAATCATGTCACTTTTAGCAAGGGGAAGTTTGACGTGTGCAACCTGAGCTTCTCCTCCCACAGTTTCAGAGGTAATAGCACTGGAAAGAGACACCAGCTGTACATTTTTCTTGGTCTGATGGAGAGGAGCCGTGGGTGGAAATACATTAATGAACCTTAATAGGATGGACTTAAGGTCAGTAGATGTGCAGCTGTGGTAAATATCTCTTTTGCTGACATGTAGCCCAGACTATGTAAGATCAGATGAGTCATTCACAGCAGTTTTCAAACCAGCCCCCTGCAGGAAAAAGCAACCTCATTATAATTTTTTGTAAACTTGTCTAGAAGATTGGGGAAGAGAAAATAGATATTTTGATATTTCCCATTTGCCCAAGCAACCCCACAAATAACCCATGTATTTCAATAACTGATGTTAATAAAAGGACTCCATGCCCTTGAAAGATTTCAAAACTAAAGGGTTTCAAAAGGGGCTGTATGCCTAGAAGTTGATTGAAACTACCCATCCTGGGTCTGTTTAAGTTATAGAATAATTCAACGATGGTAAATGTCACATTACTCCAAACCATTTCCCAACAGCAAAACATAAGGGGTGGGGGTGGGGGGTAAGTATGATGAATATTATAATTTAAACAGGGACATTTTATCACCAAGCAGTCATTAATTATTATCACCAAAACCTTTTCTGCACATCCGTCTCTGTTTCAGTGCCCGACGTGCAGCTTATACCAAGAATAATCCACCCAGTGCTGGCGCCTCACTCAGTCATGGTAGTTCTGGAAAATGTTAAAACACTCTGAAAGCCTGGGCAAATGTGTCAGTGTGTAGTGGGGGATGGGGTAACTAATATCTAAATTCCACCTTTTACCCAAAATGACTTTGCTCCACAATCTCATCTGTGTGAGCGGGAGCTTTTACATGGTTTGGTTTGCTTTGGGAAGGGAGAGTTAGACTTGATTTGTTTTTCCCCTAAAAATGAGCACACTGTTTCTTGGGTTATTCCCAAGTGTCCATCGTTGAAAGATGAAGGGTTTTCTGCTCATGTTTTATGCAAATCTGATCTCTAACCTATGGGTCCTATAAGGAGACCCCATCAATATAACTGCTACATTGAACACCTCATGGGATTAACTTGAAAATGTACCCATTTATTTGTAGATATTGTATCTATGAGGCTAGTTTATTTGTTTATTTTTTATGCTTCATGTTTTCTTTTGAAAACTTTATGGATTTTCCTTTTTTTTTTTAATTGGGACATGGATGATTGTACATACCTGTGGGGTATAGCATTGAATATCCATAGCAGTGTGCAATATGTGATGTTCAAGTCAGGATAATTAGTATGTTCATCATTATACTATGCAATTCATTTTCGTGGCCCTTTACCAGTTCCTCCCTTCCCCCCCCTTCCCTCTGCACCTTTCTCACTCCTGGCAACCTCAGTTCTGTTCTCTTAAAAAGTTCAATGTATTATTGTGATTGTTGCATTTTTTAAAAAATATTTATTAGCTCACATGTATAATTGAGGATATGCAGTATTTCTCTTTCTGTTCCTGGCTTACTTCTCTTAACACGATTTTCTCTAAGTTCATCCATGTTGCTGCTAGTGGCAGAATTTCATTGTTTTTTATGGTTGAATAGCATTTCATTGTATGAATATACCGCATTTTCCTTATCCACTCATCTGATGATGGGCATTTATGTTGGTTCCGTATCATGGCTATTGTAAATAGAACTGCAATAAACGTGGGAGTGCAGGTGTCCTTTCTACATGATGATTTCCATTCCTTTGGGTATATACACAGCAGTGTGATGGTCGGATCATATGGCAGTTCTGTGTGGAGTTGCTTATGTGTTTTCAGTTGAAGCATTGCATAGTAGATGGGGTATTCTTCCAGCTACCAGCATGGTAAAAACACCAATCTTCTGATTCCAGATAGTTGGAAGCATTAAAAAAATGCATTGAATAACAAATTATTTGGCTTAATCCTTTAAAATTTTCTCATAGACTGCATCTTCTAAAATTATCTCCTGCACACACTGACATGGGTAGAAGCATTATTGTATCCTAATTTGGTAGGAAAGAAAGCAGCTGGCAAAGCTAGAGGATTATTTATCTCTGTAGAGTTCTATTATCAGTTCTAATCAAAAGAATTAAAAGATATGTACCACTTCTATATATTAACAATCATTTTCTAGAAAGTGTATTTTTATATTTGCAGTGGAAATCTATAGAAAAGGAATGTATGTGATCTGCACTCACTCTATACCTACATAGTTTCTGTTTCTACTTTCTTTTTCACTGTCCTCTTTAATGTACCAACTCTTGGAAATATGAATTCTTCATAACCACAGGAAAAAAACAGTTTAGGTAAGCAAAAAGTATAATGCGTATGCTTGTTAATGGCAGAGAAGACTTTCTGGATAAGATTTCTATCCATCAAGTGAAGTATGATTCTATCATTTTGTATAAGATAGAGACTGAAATAGTCAAGTCAGAATACCACAGAATAAATTATGAAGACATTTTTTATATCTATGAGATGGTCCAGGAGCAGATATTCTTTAGAGTGTAAAGGTTTACATGTTTGGAAAACTCCATCATTCTAAGTCTCTGACCTGTTTCAGAACATTGGCAGCGATCATTTTCAGCTTCAAGTCTTAAATGTGTGGTGGAATATAAATTTCCATAATTCATCATACTGCAGCATGATTGAGTTTGCATAATTGATTACACTCTGAAGCCACAGTAGAATGGTTTCCAATATTTAATGTTAACTATTGAAAAAACAGAATGTTCCTGTTGTCTTCAGGAACGTGTTAAAAATTATCCCCAAGCACCAGTAACCTTTAGGACATCACTGATAATTTAACAGTGATGACTGACGTTTTGATACCAGGAAAAATAGGAAGAGTGCATTTTTTGGCTTTATACTGCATACCATAGTATCTTTGAAAAAAAGAAAAAGAAAAACTATGATGCCTTCTTGACATGTCAAAACCCTACCCCTTTGTGGCCCAGTATCCATGGTGATGGATGAGGAAATTTAAGGGGAGATCTGCTAGTGGTCAATAGGAAGAAGGCATCCTAAGAGATCATTTGTCCTATAGTGATGTTTCTGTGAATAATTTACTTTTGTTAAAACATTCAAGATGGTCAGCCTATTATAAATTTAATTTCTACCTTCTCTTGTTACCAAACAAAATAAAAATCTGGAAATAATAGCACAAGTAGAGGAGGCCCATTATAACGAGAAAGGATGTGTTTCAGTTCTGTCTCCCCAGGATCACCCAGAAAAAGGAAGTCCATGTTCCTTTCACTATCCCATATGTCAATCAGAGATTAGAGAGAGGACTCAAGAACCAGTAACCTCACTGCAATTCAGAAAAAAAAAATATTCAGAACTCAAACCTCACAAAATCTATAACCTATTTCAACCACAGAAATCCAAACACAGGTCCAGACCCAGTCTGAGGTTTGCCGTCTTGGAGGTATAGATGTGTCTTCATTGTGAGAACATCCATTTTTATGTTTAAATTTTTTTTACATTTATCCATAAAGCATTAAATTATCATATAGAATTTTCTTATGTCCTTCCTTCCAAAGCCCATGTATTTTTCTGTCCATTCTTAATACGATTTATTTCTAACTTCCTAGAAATTCCTTAAATCGTGGTCCAGATCCCTTGAAAAGAAAAACACATATTATCATTCTGTTTTCAAGTAAAAAATGGCCAAAACAATTTCATCTAACCTATCTCTTGAGGCAACAACCTATTTCAAAGTCCTAGTAAACTCTGTAACTCTCAGAACAATTAGTTTCATTAAAAAATGCACAGATATTTCTTTTTGGTTTTCAGCTAATTAATACATATTTTTTTAAAGCTATAAGCAGCTTTAATTTCACAGTAAAATTGGGATACAGAGATTATTAACACCCCTCTCTAGAGAGGCATGTCTGTTGCAATTGATAAACATACATTGACACATCATTGTCACCCAAAGTTCACAGTTGACCTGAGGGTTCATTTTGGTTTGAGTTTCACTGCCCTAAAAATCCTCTGTACTCTGCCTGTTCATCTCTCTCTCCTAACCTCAGGCAACCATTGATTCTTTACTGTCTTCTTAGTTTTGCCCTTTTCAGAGTGTCCTATAGTTGGAATCGTACAATAGGTAGCCTTTTCAGTCTGGCTTCTTTCACTTTATAATGTGCATTGAAGGTTCCTCCATGTCTTTGCATGGCTTGATAGCTCATTCCTTTTTAGTAGTGAGAAATTTCCTGGTGTCTGCGTGTTTATCCTTTCAACTGTTGAAGGACGTCTTCATTGCTAATTTCATTTTAAGGCAGGTATAACTTCTACTGGATATATTCTCTCAAGCCTCCATCAACGTGCTTATTTTTCCTCTGTGCTCAGCTGCCTAGAAAAGTTCTAAGTTCATAAAAATCCTGTGGTTTCCTTTGCTGTTATAAACACATAAATATAAAGATTTAAAAAGAGATTGTTTTTAGTCCTCCTAAAAATGAGTGTTTTGCTACATGTCAGCCAACTGTGATTCTGGACCTGACTGATTTCTCACTTCATGTCAAGAGACTGCTCTTTAGCAGACTGGCATCTCTAAGAGTGAGAATTATATTTATCATGTGGCTTTAAGAAGAAAATAGGTTAGATGCTATCGTTGTCATTTAATTTTTCACGGATTCTAATTGATGGTCTGATTTTTGTGCATGCCTCCAGAGTAAATTGGTAAACAGGAAAAAAAATATTATCTGAATCAATGGAAGCCCATGATGATGAATTCTGAATTTTGATGCCAATTTTGGAATTGCCTGCTAAGGTAGGAAACAGAGGCAGTTAGCTCCCATTGCATGGCAGTGACTTTCTAGATTGCCATTCTTGGGGGATAGAGAAATGTGTAAGACATGAAAATGTTTCTGTGTTCTCATAAAATAATGAACAGGCTGTCATCATTAATAGCCATAGGTAAGGGTTGGCAACTCAAGCAGAAGAAGTCAGAAAAGATCATGATAGCCTGTCCCTGCCTAATGAAGCTGAGAGATTAAAGCTTCTCAGTCATAGTATTTTACCACTACACCTGGATTCTCTTTATTAAAAAGGCATTTATCTAATGATCCATTGCAAGCTGTTACCAGAAACTGAGAGCGGCGTTATTGATGAAAAGAGGATTGGAAAGCTTCTAAGAAGGAATATTTCCTCACTGTAATAAACCTCAATGAAGTATAGATCTTTAAACGAAAATTGTTGGTTTTGCACTTTGCACTGGTCTGTCAAGCTTAGTTATAGACAGAAATAAGTTAGCCACATTCCAAGCACCCCCACGTTAATGGAGTCAGGACACTTTTTCTTTGATCAAGTAATTTTAATACAAAATAGAAGTTTGGTGACTGAGGTAATACTAAAAGGAAATTCCACATTATTAAAAAGGTGATAGTATTACTCTGAGAAAAATCCATTCCCCAATTAATACCTTATTCTAGAATGTATCAATATGTCTGATTTGTATAATTTGTTGCAGTTGTTAAAATGGTTTTCTTCTTTTCTACCACCACACAGAGAAAGGTGCAGATTCTATCAAAGAAACTAGTTGTTATTAAATTATTAAGCAATTCTGGACAAAAAAAGGACAGAATGTCTTCACAGGAGCATTTTTTACTCAATAGAAAAACAGAGAGAAAGAGAGGTTGTAAAATGTGAAGGAAGTATGATAAATAGAAATATCAGAGGGAAAACAAACAGAAATATGAAAAGGGGTGAAAAGTTGACATCTGAAATTCGGTTAAAAATTTTTGAAATGTATTTTTGTGTGAGTGTCTTTGGTTCATGCCTACCTACAGGCAAAACCTAACATTCTTCAAAGCTGTGGTTGAAATTCTATCAGCTGTTATGTTCTCAATGAGTGTGCTTTTACTGTATCAGCTCACTATATAGAATATCTATTTCCAGTAGGCACACAATTTTCGATCTACGACTCTGTAATCTAGTGATTCTATGCACATGTATATATAGAGAGAATAAATTGCATACATTATTATATAATACAATAAAAATTATACCAGGATACTGCAAAAAGTTTTTGGGAAAACTGAATTAAAAGATAATATGGGGCTGGCTGGTTAGCTCAGTTGGTTAGAGCACACCAAAGTTAAGGGTTCAGATCCCCATACTGACCAGTCCCCCCAAAAAACAAAACACAGCGAAAAAACAGCAACAAAAAGATAATGCAAATCATTCCATAAACTTTTTGAATATCCCTCATATTATATAATATTTATATATAAGTACACAGATAATTTATATACTTTATGTTATATTATTATCATTCAAAGTACATTATAATATATAAAATATATATTTAATAGATTACGGGTTATATAGAGATAATATGTTATTTTTGTACCATAATTTGAATTATGAACTAAAATTCCCCAATTGACTGACATTCACATATTTTTGTTTTAGCTCCTGTGCATTGTGCAAAGATGATGCTGGTTTTGTTCATGCTGATAGAGATGTTGAAGACTGAGACACATGTGTGCAAGATGGAAATTTTCCAAACCCTGGGGATGAGAGGAGAGAGGGAGATGCCCCAATAAATCCCGTGTTTCCTGTGCACATCCTTTCATGATGTTAGTGCCATTTACCTTGAAAGGACCCTGAAAGGAGGACATTGTAGAGATGAAGGTATGTATTAGCAGTCTAATTTCGGACATGCTCTATAAGAAAATCATAATTTTATGTTCTTGGAAACAAAGGAAATATGATTCCCGATTCTCTTCACACCAGGCAGAAATAGAATTTAATCTTCATTGTGCAGGGTGGGGTAGGACGGAGGACTCTATTAGTTTGTTTCTGTTGCTTATGACAAAATTCAAGGAACTGGGTATTTTATAAAGAAATCTAAATTTATTGCTTATAGTTTCTGAGTCTGAGAGTTCCAAAGTCCAGGCAACACATTTGCTGAAGGCTTTGCTAGTGGTAGCGGTGACCCAGGGGTCTCACATGGCAGAAAACAGTGGAGCAGAGAGACTAACCTCCTCATTCTCTCTTTAAAAAAAAAAAAACCCTCCAAAGTATGCCCATGACCACCATTTTTAATCCATTCACTATGGCACGTGTCTACAATCTAATCACCTTTTCAAGGCCCCACCTTTCAATTACCGTAATAGGTTTTCTCATCCTCTTAACACTGTCACAGTGGGGGTCATGTTTCGGGGGGACACTCCATCCAAGGCATTCCACCCCTAGCTCACCAAAAGTCATGTCCTTTTCACATACAGATACATTCAATTTATCACCATGGTGTTAACTCGTTTGAGGGAGAAACCATGGAGAGCTGGCATCTCCCAGAATAAGCCAGCTGGGGTCTGAAAGTTTCATCACCCTGAACTTGGTACCCTTGTAGTTGCTGTTCAATCCTGCATCAATGGTTTATGCTGAAGCCAGGATGTGGTCACACTGGGTGCCAGAATCCAGTATCCTCAGACTTGCTACGGAGCTGTTTCCATCTGGGCTTGAGAATTGCCCCAGAGAATGGCTGCGTTCTCAGGGAACCAGTGCTTTCTGTTGCATGTTTAGCACAAGAGGATGACCCTTCTTCTTCTCCAACTCTTCCTGAAGTCTTCTAGTCTTCTGGTCTCTGGAAATTTAGGTGTTTTTCTTCTTTATTTGGGTTCATATATACCATATAAAATTTACTATTTTAATCATTTTTCAGTGTACAGTTCAGTGGCAGTACAGACACTCATGCTGTTGTGTTATCGTCACCTCCTATCTCAAGACCTCTTTTCATCTTGAAAAACTGAACTCTGTCCCCATTTAACTCTATATTTCACCTCCCCAGACCCTTGAAACTTCCATTCGATTTTCTGTCTTCATGAATTTGATGACTCCAGTTCTGCATATGAGTGGACTCATACAGTATTTGTCCTTTCTGTGACTGGTTTATTTTACTCAGCATCATATTTTCAAGGTTCATCCATGTTGCAGTGTGTGTTGGAATTTCTTTTCTTTTTATGTCTGAGTCATATTCCATTCCATGGCAAGACCGCATTTTGCTTATTTGTTCACCTGTCGAGGGACACTGGGGTTGCTTCTACCTTTTGGCCATTATGAATGGTACTGCAAGGAACATGAGTGTGCAAATTTCTGTCCAGGAAACTGTTTGCAATTCCTGTTGGTGTAAACCCGGAGGTACAATTGCTGAGTCATATGGTAATTGTGTGTTTAACTTTTTGAGAAACTGCTATTTGGGGTTTCAAGATAGTTTGGGGCAGGAAACGAAAATCTCTCTTTGCAACCTCTGAGTGAAATTTGCTACCGAGAGAGAGAGAGTGAGAGAGAGAGAGAGAGAGAGAGAATCCTCTAATTCAGCCTCAGGATAAAAAGTGTTTGTTTCTTCCTGAAAAGCAAGCCTTAGGGAGAGAAAGGGTGGAATTCTAGAAACAACACAAAGATTAGTACATTAGTAAAGTATCCCACCATATCAGCCATCTACATTAAGAGACTCATTTCCGCACATTCAAAGCGCTCTCTCATTTTCAGGTTATATGAACACTGAAATATATTTACTCCAAATCCAGAATCAAGTTGGGCATTATCTGTACAATTAAAAACAAATCCTGTTAGAAACTCCAAAGGGTTTAAAAGCTAACATCAGCTATAGAGTATATGACTACAACCATAACTTGACCTACACCATCTCATTGATAAGCCTTCTGGTATTTGTTTGCTAACTATCCGGCCTGGTTAGTTGGATTATGTCTGCCACAAAAAGAGTAACTGGGTATTTGTGGCTTTGATTTCTACCAGGATACTTTGCACACACAGCTGTGGATATTCCGTGTATATTGCCTAAAGGAGGCGGGGGAGACAGGTACCAGGCATTTTCTGGATGCAGGATCCCTGAGATTTAACATCTCATTGTTGATATATCCCACGTTCAACCAAACTTGAACCTCATGACATTCTGCAGCTGTCTTACAAATCAAGTCCCTGGGTCCTTTTTTCCCCCCTTAATGTATCCTCCTTTGATCAAACATTTAGAAATTCTATTTGAGATCTCACTCCTGCTGATTACCATATGCTGACCACATTTCTAATGAGTGCATCAAATCCAAGAGGGCCATGAAAGGAATATTGTTCAATGCCAACCCTAATTCTGAAGTGTATTTAATATTCATGCTCCGATTTTTCATTGCTTCGTGTTAAACATGGCAAACTCTATGGCGGTAGTTGCTTTTACTTTAAAATGTGGGCATATTGTTGAATAGCCAAGAAGTCTATGCAGAAAAAAATCAATTTTCTGACTTTCTGTGTTCTTGCTGCTGCTGGAGAGAACTGTGTCCATGGAGCTTGTTATAATTCTACTTTTCTTATTAGCCTTCTGCAGTAGACTGTGAACTCCTCAAGGGCGAAGATCTTTTATTTCTCATTTCTCTAATTTCATCAGCAGCAGAAAGCCTTGTATGAGGAATGTACTTAATAAGCATTGAAGGGTAGAAGAAAGAAGGGAAGACAGGGACAGAGGGGAAGGAAGACAGGGAAGGAGATGGGAAGGGACAGAGGACGTGTCTACGGAGGGGAGTCAAACTAGTTACAAAGCACAAAAGAAGGAGTTCAAATTTTTTCATTTTTCTTATGTCATATAATTGACCTTGTTGAAGTCAGCCTACTTTTCCTCAGCCTCCTGAGCATCAGAATATCTTTATACTGTGTATGCCCTCAAAAGAGTGGCCATATCTCCTCTGATTAATCCCCCCCCCCAAGAAAAGCACAAAACAAACAAAAACACCCACTGACTTTTACAAAGGGCAGGTGTGGCTTATCAAGCTGATGGCAGATGCTTAACCAGGCCTCTTGTGCCTCTGCTTATGGATTCCAAAATTCCTCTTGAGACTGTGGAATTTGTGCTCTGCATGCCTGGGGTGAGCTTAACTTAAATGCTGACCCACTGAGAGCCACATGACCTTCATTGTCATGCTGGGTCATCCTAAACCTGGCCTTTTTGGCTTCTTACAATTCTAGTCCACTGGGAGACTAAAGTGCACCTTGGAATTCCGTCCTAAAACTGGTCTACCCACTAGTGTGTTGTACCAAGCTTCCCGCCTCTCGGTGGGAATTGACACCTCTTGAGCTGTCAATTTCTGCTGGGACCCCCAAGACATCAGCCAATTTTGGACAATGGGTGGTGAATGTTGGCAAGTGCAGCCTTCCTCTTTCTTTCTTTGATTTTATTTTTCTCCATCGACCCCTAGAACTGAAATCTCTGCTCAGAGTCAAACTGAATTCATAGATTTAGGCAGAGGCAATTCCTCAATAATTAGAAAATAAGAATCATTGTTAAGGTTCTCCAGAGAAACAGAACAGTAAGGAGATGAATGCATGGATAGATGGATACATAGTAGATAAACAGATGGAGATAGATTTGTTAAAAGGAATTGGCTCAAGTGATCAAGAAAGCTGACAAGTCTAAAATCTGCAGGGTGACTCAGGAGACCCAATTGACCTGATGTTGCAACAAGAGTCCAAAGGCCATTTGCTGTAAGAGTAAGCGTACCCAACTCAACTGAACAACATCCCCTTTATAAAGTTTAAGACAATTTCAAATGAAATTCCTAGTGGAAGATTTTCTAGAAGTCAGTTAAATTTTATGGTCTATATTATCATTTTTATGGAAGTTGGAGAAGCTCTAGAGAAGTGAATTAACGTTGATCCTTTTGCTTGTAATAAAATAAAGAGCATCCTATTTCACCTGAGGGGACGTCTTCAAAATGACTTTTAAAGTAAAAATCATAAAAGTATATATATATATATATATCTGCAAAGAAATCAACTCCTCCTTCCTGGAAAGAACAGCGTCTTTACTCAGTGCCCCTTTCCCTCAGCCCCGGCTCAGCAATCTGCAGTTAGCAAGTTGTAAATTGGATTCCTAACATGGCAATATAAACCATTCTTCAACGTCATTCCTTGCACAGTATGGTCTAAACCCCACAACCTTATTCCTCAGTGAAGCTCAAGTTCACCTTTCACAGAGTAATTATCTAAACAGCCCCAACTCCAGTGATGTATGGGCTGTACTCTTGCTGTGCTAAAATGGAAATGTGGATTATAGCTCCCATTTTCAGGTTCAGAGCTCACACTGCACGTGCTGATTGATTTTTAACTGTCCATTGCCTTAGCACCGGCCAATATGTAGCATGCTATTTTGTCATACCCCAGATGTCTGTCCCCACAGCCACAGAAACATAGGAGCATGTAAGTCTCTGGAATGCTTTATAAAAATTGGCTTGTTTGGGTCTCCTGTGAAACTTTTCCCCTGAATATGATTTTTCTCTGCAAGTCATGATTGAATGTTTGTTTTTTTTTTTTGCCAGCTGTGCTGTATCTGCCAGTTTCTCTAGATTCATTGACACCTGTGTAGTGAGGGGAAAAATAATCAGTTTACTTGCGGGTATCCATGGAAACATATTGAATAATTTAAATGAGTAATTGTGTGTGTGTGTGTGTGTCTGTGTGTGTAACAGAGAGAGATTTAATATATATGCATATGACATACATGCATATATACTTATATGCACATACACCACACACACATATATGCATGTATACACACACACACGTGCACAAAAGGGGCCTTCAAAAAGCTTAGAAAAAGATTTATATTATTAATTCCACTTTTCCACAAACTTTATTTAAACTCGTCGAGTTTATGAGCATGGGTTTATGGAGTGTGCACACACGTATATACATATACACACACAAATATACATATATACACATATATCTCTAATGTGATTTTTCATTGTTATTGCAAAGAGGTGGTCGTTGTGGCCAGTACAGACATTCCTCGATTAACCCATCACAAGTTAAAAATATTGTACGTCGAGAATGCATTTAACACATCTAACCTGCAAAACATCCTAATCTACCTACCATGTGCTCAGAACACTTGCATTAGCATGCAGTTGGGCAAAATCAGCTAACCCAAAGCCTATTTTATAATAAAGTGTGAATATTTCATGTAATTTGGGGGATACTGTGCTTAATGTGAAAAATGGGATGGCTGTGTGGGCAGCAGAAAGCACCAGCAAAAAAACGTTTAAGTTGAGCCATCGGGAAGCTGGGCATTATCTGTACAGGGACAACGTTCCTGAACTCAGGAACAGGCTGGAGGGAATAGAATAGAACAACCTCCAAGGACCAACTGTGGCCACATGCCCAGAAATTATAAGGGGGGTATTAATAACATGAAATGACAGCTCACTGGAAATGGAAATAGTAAAGAAAAACATTTTCATCTTCCAAGGCTTAGGTTAAGAGGAGAAAAACATTTTAAACCCTCTGGCCTGAAAGGATTTCTCTATTTCCTTTCGAGGTAATTTAGCAAAGTTTCATTTCCCATTTTATTTACAATGGTCTTTTGAAGGTCCTGAGGGACAGACTTTAAATGGTTTCTTGAACAAAAAGCAAATTCTCATATGCCTCTCATCTTAATCACGTCTACCTTTATTGGCAAGACGAGAGAACAAAAAACAAGAGAAAAATTGATACAAGTTTTGAGGAGGTTAATGTCTCTCTATGCTCTCTCATTGTCTGCCATGTGAGATCCCAGCATTGCTGTAAAACCCCCACCAAAGGTTACTCACCAAATGTGTTCCCCGGACTTTGGATTTTCCCTTTGAAACTGTAAGCAGTAAATTTTGTTTTCTTTCTAAATCAGCCAGTTCAGTGTATTTTGATATAAGCAGCAGAAATGGACTAATACAGAACATTGGTACCAGAAAGGTGGAGTATTACTTGTAACAGGTACCTGAAAATGTGGAAGTGGCTCTGGAACCGGGTAAAGGGCAAAGGCTAGCAGAATTTGGAGGAGTAGGTTAGAAAAAGCCTAGCTGCTAGTGGGAGTTAAGACAAGAAAACCAGAGAAAGTTTGGAACGTCTTAAGGACCGGTTAAATGGTAGTGAGCAGAATGCTGATAGAAATGTGGACAGTAAAGGCCATGCTGATGAGGTCTCAGACAGAAATGAAGAACTTCTTGGGAACTGGGCAAAGGATCGTGCTTGCTACACCATAGCAAGGAACTTGGCTGCATTGTGTCCATGCCCTACGGCTTTGTGGAAGTTGGAGCTTAAGAGTTGTGAAGCAGAGTATTTCAAAGAAGAAATTTCTAAGCAGCAAAGCATTAAGGAAGTTGTATGGCTACTTGTAACAGCCTACACTGAGTTATGGCAGCAAAGGCATGATGTAAAGCTAGAATCTAAAATGGAAGCAGAGCATAAAGATTTGGAACATTTGCAGCCTGGCCACGTGGTAGAGAAGCAAAGAGCATTTTCAGGAGAAAAATGCAATGGTGCTAAGATGATTAGTACAAAAAAAAGGGATTGTCAAGAGATGGGGAGAAAGGCTCTGAAGGCTTACAAAGTTTATGGGATCAACCCTTTCCATCACAAACCCAAAGACCTAGGGAAACAGAATGGTCTTGAGGAACAGGCACAAGGCACCCTCCACGGGCTCACTTCCCAGGGCCACCTCATGAGGCTGCTTTCAGCACCAGCGCCACCCCGGCTGCTCTGGATGCTTTGGCTGCTCCAGCCATGGCTATTTTGGACCTAGATGTGGCTGTAACCACATCTTTTGAAAATACAAGCTGGAAGCCTTGGTGGTCTCCATGTGGTGTTAGGTCTGCAGGCTCACAGAATGACAGAGCTGTGGAGGCTTGGGAGCCTCCACACAGATTTCAAAAGATGTATAGAAAAGCCTGGGGACCCAGGAAGAGATATGTCACAGAAGTGGAGTCATCACATAGAACTTTCACTAGAGCAATACCAAGCAGAAAGTTGGGGATGGAAAAACCTTATCAGGGCCATGCCTAGTGGAGCTGTGAGGGTGGGACCACCATGGAGACCTCATAACTGTGGAGCTGCTGGTTTGCCAGACCAGCCAGAGAGCTGAAGAATGGACTCAGGCCAGGAAAGCCATTGGAGCAGAGCTGACCTAAGACTTGAGGACCTTGCCCCTGCACCAGTGTGCAGAGGAGTTCGAACATGGAGTCAAGCAAGGTACATGAGTCACCAGCTTTAAGATTCAATGCATGCCCTGCTGGGTTTTGGACTTATTTGGGACCTATTACCCCTTTATTTTGGCCTATTTCTCCATTTTTGAATGGGAATATATGCCCTATTTTTGTCCCACCATTGAATCTTGGAAGTAGATAACATATTCTGACTTCACAGATGGGACTTTGAACATTGGACTTTTGAGTTGAAACAAGTTAAGACTTTGGTGATGAAATGAAGGTATTTGTGTGTGAAAAGGACATGCGTTTGGAGGGGGTGCCAGAGGTGGAATGCCCTGGGTGGAATGTCCTCTCAAAACTTAATCCCCACTGTAAATGTTGAGGGTGGGAAATCCTATTATAGTAATTGAAAGGTGTGGCCTTGAAGAGGTGATTAGATCATAGGACCATGCCGTAGTGAATAGATTAAAAATGGTGGTCATGGGCATGGTTTGGAGGGCTTTAAAAGGAGAGTGAATGAAAAAGTTAGCCCCTCTGTTCTGCCATTTTTTGCCATGTGAGGACCCTTGAATTGCTGTAAAGCCACCACCAAAGAAGACTCATGAGATTTGTTCCTTGAACTTTGGACTTCCAGCCTCTGAAACTGTAAGCAACAAATTTTGTTTTCTTTATAAATCACCCAGTTCCATATATTTTGTTATAAGGGAGAGAAATGGGCTAATACAAGTTTTCAAAATATTTAATGTAATCTTACAATCTATGTTTTTATATTCACGTTTCCAGAATATCCAAATACCAAAGAGAAAATCTTGCTGGACACAGAAACTTTTTTCTTGTTATAGCACCTACAGAACCTAACACCATGCAGACCAGGAATAAACACTTCATTGTTGACATAGATGTTCTGGCCCATGGATGTAGGCAGAAGTCATATGTGTAAATTCAAAGTCATGTATCTCTTAAAAAGACACTTCTCTCAAGTTAAGTTTTCCACTTCCATGGGCTAGAATATGGTTGTGATGATAGCAAGCCATCTTTAAGCAACTGGACAAGCGCACCTCTCCTAGGGTTGGAGGAGCAAGAAAGAATGTGGGATATCTCTGAAACACTCTGGGTAGATCCAGAGAATAGTACCTTCTCTCAAAACACCCATCTGCTCAGACATTTACATGGGAGAAATAAAATTTCCACCTTGGTCAATCCACTATTGTGTGGTCCAACAAGACACATAAAAGCCAATGATATTTTGTGATCCATGGTAAGAAGAAAAACAGAAATGTGTGTTAAGAGAACACACAGCTTGATGTACCAGAAACACAAAAAAGGGTATTTTCAAGGAAGATTAGGTACACCACACAAAGAAATGATCATTGTCTGAGATAATAAAAAAAAAAAAATCACTGGTTGACAAGGTTTAGGGAAAAGAGGTTAGGAGGAGCAGGTAGCGCAGAAGATTTTTAGGGCAGCAAAACTATTCCATGTGATAGGTAATGGTGAATCCATGACATTATGCATTAGGCAAAACCCATAGAACTGTATAACACGAAGAGGAAATCCTAAAGTAAAACCAAGTTAATAATAATGTATCAACATTGTTTCATAATAATAACAAACACACCACACTAATATTAGCATGTTAATAATAAGAGAAACTGTGTGTGTCAGGGGGGAAATATCTACTTTCTGCTCAATTTCTCTGTAAAATTAAAACTGCTATAAAAATAAAGTCTATAGATTAGTGTGAAAAAAATTAAATGAAGACTCCTGACCAGACAGGACAAGAGAATTATTTGAGCCATAATAGTTAACCTAAACTATGTATGTATGCATCTCATCAACAGATATATCACTAATCAGAAATGGACACAGATTTCAGAAAATAGTGTGTCCTCTGTACTTTTGTTTTTCAAACTTGTACATCATTATTTGCCTATGACTCTACTTATAAGCCATATCTTCTATTACTCTTAACATATCATTTTTGTCCATATTTGAAAATTCCTGAAGATATTTTGACGTTCTAGGCAAACCTGGCATCGGGCCAAGGAACATTAGCTCATGAATGTGTGTACTAAGAATTTCATTGTTACCTATTAACATTGTAAGCAAATTAGTGATGATAATGATTAATATCATTATTACATTATTATTATATGTTTATTTTCCAGTAAGAAAAGTTATTTTTATCTCATATCATTGTGGAGACTTCTCCCCTATATTGAAATGATAATTTTGATTGAAGAAATTTCCCTGTCAATATTTCATCAGGGGTTTTCTAATCAACTGAGAATAGAAAGTGGGTACGTTATGTCTTGACAGACTCTGACTCATTGTATCAGAGTGTAGATTTGTTTCCTGGCTGGCTCTCTCCCGAGGTGCACACCAGTCCTCGAGTCCCATGAATTTGGGAGTTTCAATTTCTATTCTCGTGCCATCAATCTTAAATTATTTGGTTATTGGGACATGTCTCTAAAGCAGCTGTGTCACTCAGTGAGACTGATTGTGACCTGCAAGAATGAATGCTGTAAATTCTGAGATTCTGGGCTTCTAAAATCATACCTACCACTTAAACGTCTAACTGGAAAAAGTGCCCAATTCTGTCTAAAGATGATATAATTATTGCACGTCAGTAAACCCTCACAATGCATAGTGAGATGGAGTTGAAAACTCAAATGTATGTGTGCATTTTCTATCTAAATATTTTTAAATAGTCAATACTATTTCCTTTGCCACATATCAAACACAAATAACAAAAAATAGAGGAAAAAAAATCAAGAACACCATGTGTTAATAGTTCAGTCTGCATAAAGCTCACTGAATATTTTTCTTACAACCGCATGCTTCTCTTTCAGAAATGGACAATAAGACATGGTAATTTTGTTGAAAATAAGGAAAAAGCAGGTGTCTTCTTGGCTTCACCTTTGTTTATAAAAGTCAGTGACTACATAACTAAATGCAAAAGTTCAGAACATATATACCACGGTGGTGGGTTAATCCTCTTCCACTGCCTTCGGGAGAATTTTTATTAAAAGAAATCTTGTATTCTGAAAATTTAAAGGCCTAGGGAAAATAGCACTTATAGGACTTCTTTAAATGTGTAGCCTTTGTTGAAAGCTTATTTTAATGTAGTTCTGAATTATTCTGTGAACATTTGAAATTTCTTCTGCACTCAGAATTAAATTTAAAAAAAGAAAAACAATTCAGAAACTCGGTTGTGGTTTCATGCATGTTGATCTGGTGGTGTAGGTAATCCAATATTATGTAGAATTAATAGAAGATATATCAAAGGCAGGGTTTCATTTTCTCCAAAAAGAAGAGGATACCTCCAATTGCACATACATTAAAATTTAACATGTTGACTTAGTTCAGTGAGTCAACCTTATCTGATCTATAGAGAAACTGCTTATGTATGGCTCACCCCAGGAGAGAAAAATAAAAATTGTTGGTTTATTATTGTTATTTGTAATCCCAGTGGCTGATGGGATATTAATTGTTACCAATATTAAATACTCTCCTCCCTACTTTACGTTTTAGAATACATACATACTTTGTTAATCAAGATAGAGCATGCTTTAACTATTTTAGAATAAAACTATAAATTGAAATAAAATAGATCATTTTTGCCATACGAGCTTTCTTTTCACATTCCTCAGTGTTTTTAGTAAATTGAGATTGGCAGTTACTTCATGGTATTTGGTCAAACAGAACTCTCCAACAGTCATGCACCTTTGAAAGTCTCATAATTACAGGAAGGGACCAGAGCAACCATTGGTTAGAAGATCCACTATTCTACAATAGAAATGTTTGCTATAAACTTTGCTACAAAAGGAAAAAAAAAAAAAACACACACACACACACACACACAAATTCTCCTTAAAATATAAAGGGCTACAAATATATGTGTTATCTATTGAAGTTGTAGGTAGTCATTGTGAATTCATTTACATTGCCATGAGCGATTTAGGTAGGTACACCTTCAAAATATTGATTTATGCATTAAACATGTTTTTATTGATGTTAAGATACATAGCTTTTTATTGTGAAACATTACATGTATATATACATATATACACACACATACACACAAACACACACATATATATATACATATGTAAGGGTACATCAAACAGTTCATTAAAAGATTCATATTAAGGTTTTTTTTTCTGGTAAATATTTAATATAATTTAATTTAATTTTTATTTTTAATTTATTTTTTATTAATGGACCCATGGTAATTGTATATATTTATATAGTATAATGTGATATTTGGGTATATTTATGCAGTATTATCTTTTAATTCTCTTTTTCCATGAACTTTTTAAAGTACCTTCACAGAGAGGGGAAAGGGAGGAATTGGTAAAGGGCCACGAAAATCAACTACATTGTATATTGATAAATAAAATAAATAAAAAGTACCCTCATAGACTCATACAAACACACAACTCTCTCTATATATACTCACATATGTATATAATAAATCTACAGTTTAACTTCCTGAAGTGATATGCATTTACTTTTGTAAAATGTGAACATTAACACACTTTTTGGTTCCCAGCTATCTTCCCCTCATTTGTTTTATTAGTAAAAGGTGGTGTTTTAGACATTTTAATATTAAATAACTATTTTGCATTGTGCCTCTTCTATCTCAGAAGACATTTACACAATTATTACACTACATTTCTGTGAGATTCAAATCTTTAGCTCCACACTTCATATAAATGACATCGGAAATGTTCGTATTGCCACGTGTACATGTCTCTGCCTCGGGCTGTTCTCTTATTGTATAATTGTCCATATCTCCTTTCATAGAGTCTATGCTATCTTCACTTTTTCAAGAGTATTTATCAGCAGAGCAAATAGACCGTATCCAGCATTTATTATCGCTTGTGTGATACAGTTTTCCAGAGCTGTTCTTTCTCAGCAGCTTGGTTTTTAACTATTTCAGATATTTAACAACATTATTTGCATATTTTGATTTCCTTAGACTTAGCTGGCTTAAAAATATCTTCTTGTTGTTTTCGTTCCTGGGTGTTAGCATTTTGGAACTTCTAAATGTCTAAGAGTACTTTATATTGTCACCAAAGCCCAGGTTGCTGGTTCATACGAGGCATGTCAATGTGTCTTGGTGAAGACCACAGAACGGGAAGCCTACCTGCTAGTTTAAACCCCCAGCTGCAGGAATTACTAGACGGTGACCTTGGGCAAGTTACTGAACCACTCTGTGCCTCTGTAAAACTGGAATCATGATAGTACCAGCTGCAGGCATTACTAGATGGTGACCTTGGGCACGTTACTGAGCCACTCTGTGCCTCTGTAAAACTGGAATCATGATAGTACCAACTGCAGAGAATAGTTCCCAACAGGAAAACTAAGAAACATGGGTCCTTTAAGAAAAACAAAATTAAGGAAGAAAGCTGAGATATGCCATGCACTTAAGACATGCAGCATCCTGTACGCTTGGCTGTTGTACTCACTTCCATTTTCCTACCTAATTCTGCACCTTTTCTTCCCACCATATATGAGTATTCCTGCATAAGAGAAGTCTAATTCCCACATTGTTTTTTCACATTCATAAGCAATCCACTTCCCCATGAATGCTTAAATTAAGAAAAAACAAAAACCCTTTTTTCTGATATGAAGAAATTAACAGGTTTAAATATACACAAACATATATGTATATAAATTTTTTCATTGATTTTGCTAGGTTCTTAGTGAGCCCTTTAATTGGCAAATACAGACTTGATTTTGATACAGGGAATTTCCCAGAAGCATTTACATTGTATTAACGTTTCTATTGCATTGTGCTCTTGTTCAGAATCAGCCATGATACACACTTGGTATCAAAAGCATTAGAAACGGCATGAGCCTGGGTTTCCTGTGTGTGTTTCTGATTCTCTTGATCTGCTGTCTTATCATGAAATGGTCCACCTGTCATGCCACAGAGCCTGTGCTATCATATGTCTTACTGGATGCATCAGTAGATCCTATCCCATATATACTATTGCTTCCTGTGAAATATGTTTCCAATGACACACGCTCTCTTGCAGCTTGACGGTAAAAGCAATCTCTTCGACCTATTGCATATTTTCTTACTTTGTTTGTTAAATTGTTTGCTCATTTTTAAAGCAACATGTGTTTTATTGAAGCCAGCACTTCATTCCCTGATCCTCCACTGAACAAATGGGTTATAATGGGCTGGTGACTTCTTAACCTTGGTTTCCTCAATGTGTATAACTTGGATGCTATAGAGAATAAATGAATCAATATAGGGGAGATGTTTAGGACAGTGCTGGGCTCCTGCTGGATTCTGCCAGTGGCAAGAAAGCCCACCAAGCAAATAACTGGTTTTTACCATATTTTTGGCATTCTGTCATTTTAACTAAGCAGCCAGTCCCTTAATCATTCTTCATCAGAGTGAATTTACAAAGCGTGGCAAGATGCTGTTAGCAGTTCTCTTCTCTTCACTTGTACAATTTAAAGATTGATAAGATGATGGTAAATGTCCCAATGTCTCATGAGGCAGTAGCAGTGAATTTTTGGAGATCGGATGAGGAAAATTCACACTAACGTGGATACAGAACAAGGAAAGGGTTAGATTTCATCATTACTGGGACCCACGGCTGGTCCGTGGTAACTCCCAGTGGTACAGAGTGGGCACTGCCTCAAAGGGAGGACATGGAATAGGTGATTTTGCAAGCCATTTGTGACCAGGAATAAGACAGCCACTGGATTTGAAGGGACAGCTCCCAAAAGGTTACAACTAGCCCTTCCTTTCCGTCTCCCCTCACAGTGTCCGCATCTACATTACAAATAACAAGCACTCTGAACCGCTTGTGCTTGGAGACAGCACCCTTGAGTCAGCGAATATTGCTTTGCTTTTGTTTCCCCAAAGACTCATGTCTCTTTGGGCATTTCAATTCCATGTGAGAGTCCACTAATTCCATGTCCCATGGAGTAGATCTACTTCCACTCTGTAACCTTCTTGAGAGATGAACCTAGATCTAACAGATCTTCATTTTTCTACGTTCCATCACTAAGTAGGATGACCCGGTAGATACCACGGAGAGCAGAAAAGCTATGGAATGAGTCTGCAGATGAGTAAACCACCATGCATTTTTTTCCCACAGCGTTTAGATTTGAATGGATGCACAACACTGTGGAGTCAGTCAATCAATGTCCTGAAAGTTGAAGTTGCCAAAGCTTTTAGGAGAAAAAGTAGAAGTGGAGAAAAGCTTATGCATAACCTACAATATGAAAATCAATGTATTAAACTACGTTATTGAGTTTTGCTTACGACTTAGTGATAGCATAAACGAACGGATTTGCTCTCAGAGTTCACAAATTTGTGGTTTCCAAGCCACTAGTGTGCTGTTTGGTGTTGGGATGTGGGAGGAAAAATGGGAGGCCAAAAGAGGTGATTCCCAGTGAGTTGGGTGGTTTCTACACCCCTCACGCTCTGCTTGTATTTTTCCATTCCCTCTTCTTTCGAAAACCGCTTTATTCGAACATGCACCAGAAACCCAGAACGCTGCCACATCGTATGTGCAAAGTGAGGACAGTGTTGTTAGTAGACTAAATCAAATAATGTGATGATAACACCCTCCATCCAGTAAATTAATATATCCCTTTACTTTTCTCTCTTGGAGCTATGCAAATTTGGTCTTTAAAAGAACAGTTGTTTAGTGAGTGATGAAATATTTCTCTTTTTTTAAAGGAAAGAAAAATGACACATTGTTTTCATTTTGTGATGCTTTATTTCTTATTCATACAAAAAGATAGACATTGTGGCAATTTTCTTTAGTCACGTAAGAGGGTACTTCACGAAGTTTGTGGAAAAATAATAGAATTGAAAGTCTATACAAATTTTTCCATGAACTTTTTGATGTACCCTACTGTATTAGTCTGTTTCTGTTGCTTATAACAAAAGACCTGAAAATGAAATTTATTTGCTTACAGTTTCTGAAGCTGGGAAGTCCAAAGTCCAGGGAACACATCTGGTTAGGATCTTGGTGGTGGTGACAGTGACCCAGGGGTCTCACATGGCACAGAATGGCAGAGCAGAGAGAGACTAACCTCCTCATTCACTCTCCTTTTAAAGCCCTCAGAACCACGCCCTGCCTTTCAATTGCCGTAATAGGATTCCCCACCCTCTTAAAAGTCACAGTGGTGATTAAAGCTTCAATAAGGTCTGTGGGCAGAGGCATCCAAACTACAGCAGCTAGTATCTGTCCACCTAAATTAGGGGAGTAAAAAGGAAATCCCGAAACATTAGAGTGCAAAAAATAAAATCACTTAACAACTCATTTTTTTTTTAGTTGATACATCATATCTTAATAAAATTCCTAAGCAGTTTAGAAAACCAAACTTGCAGAAAGACACCTTTCAAATTTTCATATGCTTTCAACCTGAAAAAAAAAAGAAAAAACAAAAAGAATTATTTTCAAACAAATTAAAAGACATTGAGATTCTTCAATTGCATAGCAAAGTGTTCTTCTCAGGAAATGTTACATGGCACACTGTCAGCTTTATTTTTTATTGTTTTAGTACTTGATATTAAAACTAATTTAAAGTCACATTAAGAACTTGGAACTTTATATTGCAAGTTTAAAAAAGAGAGAATTGTAAATTAATTGGGATGTAACTATACCTTTGTTACAAAGGACTTTAATGTCAAATGCCTCTCTTAATAGCAGCTATTATACCTATAGAGAAATGACCTGCACATACTGAGTACAATCATTACATATGTATACACACATAGACACACACACCCTCTAACTACAACTCACAGTATTTTTCTGGAAGGAGAATTAGATATACCTAAACAGCAACTGAGACTTCTTTTTGACATTGAAATCATTATTTTGTAATACGAAACCTATTTCGTTCACCTTCCCTGGACTTTAATGAGGTCTTAAATTGTTGGCTTTCAGCAAAACTATCAAGGAACGTAGGCATGAGACATGTTGTTATATTGCTTGAGGGCTTTTTCCATCTGCATTTTAACACATGCATTTATGATATAGCAGATGGCATAGGAATATGCATAAGGAAGAGAGTCTTGCTATGTTTCAAATGCTCTTACCAGGTGAGCTGGGTTCAAAGCTCCATTCTTAAGCCAGTAATCATTCAACCCCTTATAAATGCTGATACAATCATTATTTTGTCAGTGTTTGTACGTTTTTAGTTTCTCATAATTTTCCTAATGATCTCTAAGTGCATTTTTAGATACAACTTTGTGTCTGATGTCTGAATATGGCAATCAGGATTACATGAGTAGAAGGAAAAGAAATAAACCAGAACCTCTTATTTTTTTTTCACTCATTAACATCACTTCAAACCTGGTCCTTATTTTCCTCTGTCATAAAACAACCTACATTGCCCAACTGCAAAACTGTCACTCTGTAGATCCATAAGGTTGAATGCCAGCAATTTAATATGGACAAATGCACATTCTGGTCTGATTCATTTTCTTATTTATTTATTTATTCATTCATTCATTCATTCATTCATTCATTCATTCATTTTTTAAGGAAGCTATACAGGTTAAGTCTAAGCTATGTTTATCTACTCAGAGAAAATTGTGTAATTTGTTTATTTATTAGTTTCATAGAATAGTGTTTACACATGCCGGGCATTTTGTTCGAAACTGAAAGTAGACTGCATAAGCTCATTTCTGATGCTTATAACAGAATCGCTGAGACTGGGTTATTTCTAAACAAATAACATTTGTTCCTTATAGTTTCAGAGGCTGAGAAGCCCATAGTCCAGGGAACACATCTGGTGAGGGCCTTTTCCTGGTGGTAGCTCTACAGTGATGCAGGCTGGAGAGAAGGGGCTGAGCAGAGAGAGCTGACCTGCTCACTCGCTCTCCTTACAAAGCCATCAGATACACGCCCATCACTCCATGAATGCATCCATCCAGTCACAAGGACACAGTCCTCACAATTAGTCACCTCTTAAAGGCCCCACTTTTCAAATACCATAGTTGGATTTCCCATCCTCTTAACACTGTTACAATGGAGGTCAAGTTTCCAACACATGAAATTTGGGGGGACACATTTGACCCATATCATAGACAAAGAAAATCTTTTCCTGAAAAGACTTTAAATGCATGTGCAAGAGGGGAATATTTTGACCATAAATAGCACAGGCAGCTGGCATATGCAAATTATTTTTCTGTGTCTTTTATCATTTCTCCCAACAGTCTTTGGAATTTTTTTTTCTGTCCTCAGCAGCTTTGCCAGGGGTCCTGCTGCCTCTCTTCCTGTTTTGAGCCTGTCCATGGACCCAGGTGGTTGAGGGGGTCCCACAGCTTTCTCTCTCACCTTCCTCAAAAACTGTCCCTCCTGGACCTGTTATTCTACAGCCCTGCTGTCTTCCAGTCAAGACTTGAAAATCCAATATCAATTATGCAAAATTCATCCAGGTGCATAGGAGCAAGTTATTTTGCCTGGAGAGATGGTCCTACACTCTCATCTGATTCACACAGTAGTTCATACCTGACTCCCAAACAATCAAAAACCCCCCACCTTCGGATGCAACCGAGGAGGAAGATTACAGAACAAGACAAGAAGGTAAGTGTGCTTTCACCTCTGGGAGGGAGTATTATGAGCTCTTCACGATGGCATAGATTGAATGGGTGTGAATTAAATTACACATAGATTTGGTTGTATTTCAGGTGTTTTTTCTTTAATACAGTTGAAACTGTTTCTGCTTTGTGTTACTTATAATGTGAGTAGATAATTCATCATGAGTTACAACATGACCATAGCCTTGGCAATTTGCAATTGTAACATCATTATAAAAATGTGATATTATATATATGTATATTTATTTACATGTATTTTTTTATTTAAAAAGATTTCTTATTGTTGCATGCAAAATAACTATATAAGAGGGTACTTCACAAAAGTCGTGGAAAGATTTGTATTATCTTTCAATTTTATTTTTGCACAAACTTTTTGAAGTAGCCTCATATATACTTTGGCACATACACATTTTATTTATATACATATAACATGTGTTATATATACACTCACACATACACACACACACATATATATGGCTACTATTGTATATGTGTTATATATGTTTTTATATATATACTCATACATACTTTTGCACATATATAATTTTATTTGTGTATATATATAACATGTGTGTGTATGTATATATACACACACATACATATGGCTACTTTTGCATGTAACAATAACAAATGTATTAGATATCTTCTATTATGTACCAGGCCCTGAATAAGGCAATTGAAATATATTTGTTAAAAAGCACATTTACTTATTCACATTTGCCTAAATGACTGCAATGCAATTTTGTTTTGTTATCCATGATAAAGGATTATTTTGAAGTAAACTTAAAAAATAAAAAACATCTTATAAAATGTTTGATTTCTCATACTGTATAAATTTATAATTTCCATTTGGATCACAGTTACTTAAATACCATCATAAGTTAGTGTCACGTGTATATTTTTAAGCCCACCAGGAGGTAGGTCTGGTATTGAATCTTTGTTTGATTCTCTTTCAGTTCCTCATCCAAAAGATGAAAATAAAAATTCAGTTATCATGAAATTGCAGAGAAATTAAATAATGTAATGCATTTATAAGTGCCTATGAGATGAAATTGTGCTCTGCAACTGTTCATGTTGAGACACTTGTGTTGAGAAGAGCTACAAGGACTTCAAAGTTAAGGATACTTAATAGTCATTGAGGGCAGACCATGCCCAGGGAGATGCAAACTACTGAAGCCTTGACCATGTGTTGGGCACTTGATTAGCACCTCGTATGTTTTAACTAATACTCACAGCAACTCCATGGGATGAGGGTGCAGTTTTTAATGTTGGAGAGACTGAACCTTAACGAGATGAAATGCAGAATTACGAACAGATAAATACTTAGACGAGGCATTCAAACACAAACAAGAATACCAAAGACAATCACTCATTCGAGTTTACACACGACTGCCTTGTAGTATAAACCCCTCTCAGGTTTTAAAGGCAGTAGAAATAGGTATCCTCAGAAGAATGGAAACAACAGTCAGTGAGAGAAAATGATTGTCTACAGTGAGAATATTGCTTTACCAGAAAGGGTGAATGCTGCAGCTGGCCTTAAGAGCAAGTTGGGTTCCAGTACAGAGATGTGTTGGGAACATTCCTGGTTTTTCTTAAAAAATCATAAACACAGGTTTTCCCAACTTTAGTCTTCTTGACAACAAAGTGTCAGAGTGAAAATTGTATAACCAGAAAAGTGAGTTTGACTGAAAGGTGCAAATCATGTTTAGATGTGGTTAAAAATAACAGAAATGAGATTTTTGCCCAGCTGTTAAAGGCCTGATGTCTCAGGTTAGCATATCGTGAGCTGGCAAACAAGTATACAGTATAAAAACAAATAATCCAACTAAAAAAAATTGGCAAAGGAGCCAAACAGACATTTTTTTCGGAGGAAGACATACAAATGGCCAACAGGTTCATGGAAAAATGCTCAGCATAACTCAGCAACAGGGAAATGCAAATCAAAACCACATTGAGATATCATCTCACCCCAGTTAGACCGGCCTTTATTAAAAAGACAGAGAATAAGAAATGCTGGTGAGGATGTGGGGAAAGGGGAACACCCCTGCACTGTTTGTAAGACTGTAAAATAGCACAGCCATTATGGAAAACAGTATGGAGATCTCTCAAACTCCTACAAATAGAACTACCATACAATCCAGCAATCCCACCACTGTGTATATACCCAAAGCAATGGAAATCATCACGTTGAACGGACACCTGCACTCCCATGTTTATCACAGCTTTATTCACAATAGCCAAGATATGGAACCAACCTAAATGTCCACTGGTGGACGACCGGATAAAGAAAATGTGGTCTTTATACACAATGGAATACTACTCAGCCAAAAAAATGAATGAAATTTTGCCATTTGCAGCAACAGGAATGACTCTGGAGAAAATTATGTTAAGTGAAATAAGCCAGACAAAGAAACAGAAATACCACATGTTCTCACACAAAACTGGCTGCTAGGAACGAAGGGAAAGGGGGGGGGGGGAGGAGAAGGAAGGAATGAAGGAAAGAGAGAAAAGACCACAAAAATAAGTTGAACTTTCAGAAGGAGAGAACAAAACTAAGGATGCTAGAGATGTGGGGGGCGGAGGGGAGAGAGGGGACTTGGGAAGTGATAGGTCAGGCAAAGGGAGTAAAGAAATATCGCAATTTGTAGAAATGAACATGCTAATAATAAATAAAAATTTTTTAAAAAATATTGTGAGTTTGATTCTGCAAGAAATAGGCAGTGAGCAGAGGATTCAGAGAAAGTGGCAGGGGCTGAGCAGAGGATTCAGAGAAAGTGGCAGGTGCTGTTATGAAACATCTTAGTGTAGTGGATTGAATTATGTCCCCCCAAAATGCACTGAAGCTTGAATTGTATCCTCCCAATTTTATGCATTAGAAATTTAGCCTCACTGTGACTGTTAAGAGGGTGGAAAATCCTATTACGGTCATTGAAAGGTGGAGCCTTGAAGAGGTGATTGGATTGTAGGACCGTGCAGTAGTAAATGGATTAAAAATGGTGATCAGGGGTGTGGTTCTGAGGGCTTTAAAAGAGGAGAATCTGTCTTTTCTCTCTCTCTGCTCTCTCTACTTCCACCATGTGACAATATGAGACCCCTGCCTGGGTCATTGTCACCACCAGCAAATGGACTTCGGACTTCCCAGCCTCAGAAACTATAAGCAATAAATTTCATTTTTCTTTATCAATCACCCAGTTTCAGGGATTTTGTTATAAGCAACCTAAACCAACTAATACACTTAGGGAATCTGGGTTTCCTAAACAGACAGCAGGGAAGCCAGCTGAAGTGTGCACACAGCATATCAGAATATCAAAAGACCTCATTCACAAAGAGTAAATTGGGGACATCTGTTGAGATGCTCTGCACCGAAAAGCAATGATTAAATTTTTCATTTGCAGCCTCAAATGGAATTTTCAAACTCATTAGGAAAACCTAAATAACGTGAGAAATGATTTTAAAAAAGGATGACTGCTTTGCAGAATCTAAATTATGTAGCTACTGTTATCATCACGAACATAAAAACTAACCATGAAAATGACACTTTCTGTTGTAAATTTTATTAAGCCAAATAAAGAAATTTGGCACATTCAGTAAGAAATGATGAAATGTATTCTCTCTTTTACTCACTCAACAAATATTCATTAGATTCTTCAATATGCAAGGGACTGTGAGAAATACCAAAATTCAGAAGCTTTGGTCTGGGCCTCCGAGAAGATAATATACTCAGAAATAAAGTCGAAACATATATTAGACAAAAACAAAGCAAAACAAAACAAAAAAACACATGACTTTGAGTACTCTTCATATACAAACTTCTGTCTGTATATGTTCATTGCAAAGAGGAAGCATTGTCAGAATACAACAGCGTGTTTTATTTAGCATGAAAAGTGTTGAGCTGAAGAAGACTGAGAGACAACAGATGGATTTGGCTGTTCAGGAACCAAGGGAAGACATCCTCTTCCACTCCCTGAAGGTTCTCTGAAAGGTCACCTTATACACATAGATTAGTATGGAGATAAGGCGTAACAAATTTTATTATATCACAGTTTATGTAATACAGAGATGAAGGGAAAACTGTCCATATTTATGCTTAGGTTCTGTGAGGCAGGCACAGCCTTGTAGAAATGTGACTGAACAAGAAACACGTGATCCGATGCTCAGAGTGGAGAAACCCAGCACGGTCTGTCTGCTCAGGTTATTCTTGGCCTCTCTGTGTAGCATTCATTCATCCAGGGTATGGGGCAGGAACCTTTCTGGAATGAGCGTCTTATGATCTACAATCAGACAAGGTAGGTCAGAGAATTTCTTCATGGCCAGCTGCAAGACAGAAAGGCGTATGGACGTAGATTACAGTGTAATTGTATGCTTTATGGCCGCATGTGGGGAAAGGAGTTCTGGTGTCTGTGACCCGCCTTGGGGAAGAGGGAATCTGCTTTCTATGGCTTGCTTCAGGGGAAAATGAGGCTGAGAGACAGGAGAGCAGGAGAAGGTTGGAGGAAAACTCTGCTTTTGAGGCTGTTTCGGAGGTCTTCAGTTTGGGGTGTCACTTTGCGATCTCCAACAGCCACAAGGAGGTCATTGCTGCAGTTGTCCATGATGGCTCTATGCAGTCGTAGAAACCATAAGTTGATAGCCACAGACTCAAGAGATAATAAAGAAGAGGAAACAAAGACAGTGGATAGAGCAACGCGCTGAGAACTTCTGTGAGAAAAGAAGCAGAAAAAGGTGGGGATTATGGTCTAAATCTGTGTAAAAGGTATTTTTCAATACAATATGTTAGAGTTTGTGTATCTTCTGGTGGGAATAATCAAGATCAGAGTCGAGTGTTTGGGGCCACCAAGTCTGGGATGACAATCTTGTTCAACCACTTTCCAAATGTGTGACTTTCAGCAAGAGTTCTCACCTCTACAGCCCACAGTGTTGTTATTTAAAAAGGAAGAACAAGGATACCTGCTGGTTATTGAACAATACCCGAGGGTCAGCGAGAAGGTGAGAGAAAACAGAGGAAGCAGCAAATACAGCCAAATAGAAATGTGTCTTCAATCATGTCAAAGGGACACCTGCACTCCCATGTTCATCACAGCTCTATTTACAATAGCCAAGAGTTGGAAACAACCTAAAGGCCCATCAATGGATGACTGGACAAGGAAAATGTGGCGTATACACACAATGGAATACTACTGTGCCATAAAAAAGGATAGTTTGCCCTTCGCAGCAGCAATGGATGAGCTTGGAGAAAATTTTGTTAAGTGAAATAAGCCAGGTGCAAAAAGAGAGACGCCACATGTTGTCACTCATAAGTGGGAGCTGAGAAAGAAAAAAAAAAAGAAAGACCATAATAAAACATTGAACTTTCAGAAGGAGAGGACAGACCTCTAGTTACTAGAGGTGGGAAAGGGGGAGGGAAAAAATCGGGTAAGGGACTCAAAAAGTGATGACGATTTGTCATGATGGACATGCTGATAATATTGATTTGATCATCACATACCGCACACAAAGACTGATAGTCTACTCTGTACACCATACATACGTATAAATAAAAAACAATAAAATACAATGAAAATAAAGATATAAAAATACGTGACGATTATGAGACACCCTGTGAGGATAAACGAAGGGTTTTTACTTTTCCTTTAGAATATTATTCAGAAGATACTCAACGCCAGGGAAATGCGAAACTCCAAGGAGAATATTGTCTGGCAGAAGACGCAGTAAGCACCGTTTGGAAGACAGGTCAGCCTAAAACAGCTCAGAGGATTCGACCCTGTCTGGAAAACTGATGGTGCCACTCAAGGAGTGGTTGGCACTGGGGACAGGGTGATTAATTTGTCCTGGGACTTGTTGGAATGCAGGTGCCAGCAGGGCAGCTGGCTGGAAATGCTCAAGAGAATGTGAATCTGGAGCAAAGGAGAAAGGCCAAGTTGCAAACATCTGGTTAGGGAATAACCTGCCTGGAGGGGATGATTAAGGCTTGGGACGCTGTGTTCGTGCATAGTCCCAGGAACCAAATGCAAACAGGCTTCAACAGAAGCAGCCGTTCATCATCTGAGCCAGCTGGGAAGTCACCGGAAGAAGGTGGCTTCAGGCAGGGCCAAATCCACAGACTCAGGGACAAAACTTGAGAGTTCCTTCCTTCCTTCCTTCCTTCCTTCCTTCCTTCCTTCCTTCCTTCCTTCCTTCCTTCCTTCCTTCCTTCCTTCCTTCCTTCCCTCCCTCCCTCCCTCCCTCCTTCCTTCCTTCCTTCCTTCCTTCCCTCCTTCCTTCCTTCCTTCCTCTCTTTCTCTGTTACTGAGAAAACAATGATAAATGAATGACCCTGGATACAACTAGTATCCTCACTTGACTTATACAGAGGCTGAATTTCTAAAGGATTTCTTGGCTTGGTTAAGTCACCTAAAAATAATGAGGCCAGGAGTTAAACTTGTGCTTTTGGACTCTTAGCCTGTTAGTTTTTTCCATTGCCATAATTGATTGTCTCAAGTTGCCAAATAAAGGAAATAGACATGAAGCTGCAGAGATATGATTGCTGATTGTGCACTTAAAGCCATCTATCCATTCATTAATTAATTAACCAGACTTTAGTATGAAGGTTACAGAAAACACATGTTTTGGGGGCTCATGGGATTAGATTGGGCACCCTCAGATAACCCAGGACAATCTCCCTATTTAAGGTCCACAACCGTAATTGCACCTGCAAGTTCCCTGGTACCATGCAATGTAACATACTCACATGTCACGTGGATTAGGGTGAAGGTATCTTTGGGGGTGGGGGGTGGTCATTCTGTTGATTACACCATTGAAGGGTCAGTTTGAAATAACATCAAAATGTGTTTATTGTCTGCAGCAGAATTCAGCTCACCTATGAGGTATGCCCACTGACTGGCCCATGCTGGTTCTCAGAAAGCAGCACTTTGAGGATGGGGAAAGACGGAATATTTGAAGCTGGAACCATAGTATTTACACCAAAGGAAAGCAGGTCTATCTAGATGTTATTTCTGTTCTTCAAGGTCACCAAGGAACATGTGTTTTTATCAGTTCTTGATATACTATAGCCATCTATTCCTTTTGAAAAAATTATATCTCCATATTGATATGTGTCTATCATCTATCTGTTATCTATTTATCTAACAACTATATGTCTATATCTATATTTAATTTGCTAGGCTGCCTTAACAAAATCCCACAGGCCAGTAGGCTTAAATAACAGACATTTATTCTCTCCCAGTCCTGAGGCTGGAAGTCAGAGATCAAAGCATGGCAGGGCTGGTTCCTCCTGAGTCGTCTCTCCTTGGCTTGTAGATGCCGTCTTCTCCCTGTGTCCTCACGTGGTCGTCCCTCTGTGTGTGTCTGTGTCCTAATCTCCTCTACTTACAAGGACACCAGTTCAATTAGAGCCCATGCTAGTGACCTCACTTTACCTTAATTGCCTCATAAAGACACTGTCTCCTAAATGTCTCTAAATACAGTCACATTCTGACAGACTGGAGGTTAGGACTTCAACATATGAACTTGTGGGGGGTAGATACGATTTAATCCATAACATGTATTTACTTCCATTTAAAAATAGGAGTAAATATTAAAAACTTTTAGACGTATTTTATGGGCACATATACCCAGCTTTTATCCTCCATTGTGTTTTTACATATTGTATTTGACAACCTAGTGCCAAATGAAAAATCCAAAATATCCCATTTCTCGGTATTTTATATAATAAATGTTAGCCAATTTTTTTGTTGACTCATTATACAATATTTCTTAAGTAGATTAGAAGCTGTGTCCAGTGAGTGAACTATAAAATTAGGCATACATCTTGAGAAATCTTTACTACGCCTACAGAGAAAATTAGAAAAATCATGAGGTAAGATGTCTCTGAGCTTACTTTTGACATTCCTACTTTGCAAATCAGGAATCTAAAGAGCTGGTACAGATGGAGAAGTCGGGTAGACTTGACATAGCCAATGTTAAGCTGTGTGACCTCAGTCGAGGTGTTTTATATCTCTAAACTCTGAATTAATTCATGCATAATGTGACAAAATTAACACTTACACGTAAAGGTGAGTTGTTCGTGGCCTGGCAGGTGTCAGACAATGGTGGCCATTAATACACATGCACAACAGATACATGTACAACATTTCATGAAGTACAATTTGGTGTCATTCTTAAGGACTCCATAAATTTGAAAGCAAAATCTCTCTTTTTTTGTCTTTTATAGAAGTCCAGACACTTAAGAGAACAATGGACAGCCACACCTGCAGCAAAATTCATGGAACTAAGGCCACAGATTTTTTCCTACAGTACAGGTTGATATCTTAAATGCTTTCTTGCCTCAAGATGGCTCAGTTCTCTTGAGCCACCGGCAACCTTCTATGTCTAATAAAACTTCACTGTCTCAAAGTCTTACATTTTTTAAAAGCAGTCAATTCCCTTGATATGTCTTTTTAACAGATGAATATGATCAGAGCCTGTGTAATTCTGTCACTGTTTTCAAAGAAGAAAGTTTAATCTAATAACTTCTTATTAGATTTTTAGTTCTTGCAGTCGCACGTTTGAAGGATATTCAAGGTAGAATGTTTCACATCAGAATTCCACTGCTGGGTACCCTCATCTTTCCTAATGAAAATTTATTTCAGGCTAATAACAAATTCTGTCCTTTGTGATGTTGTTGAGGATATGTGCATATGAGCTTCTTGATATGCTAAGTTTATACCTGATAGTTTATGCCTGCCTTTTTTCCCATTTAGAAATGAGTGATAAATAGATAAAGCCCTAAAGATGAAAAATTGGATTTTAAATTACTCAGTTGTTTTATGGTACAGTATATATTTAACAGAAAAAAAAAACTTAACCATGGGATGATTTAGAGTAGGAACTCAGGCGGACATGTATTGACTGTATTACAGATGGAAGTCGGAATGCCACTGTTTAACAAGACATCCCTAGCTGTCTTGCTCTGTGTCCATGAGGTTAGCTTAGGTTTACAGAAATATCAAGTGTGAGAGCACTCAGTCGTTGGTGGAGGTTAGATATGCAAATTCCTTAGCGGCCAAGGCAATAGCACAGGTAGGGTAGACAGTGTAGGATATTAATGGATGTATATTGGACTTCAAGCACTCATAGGTCCAGCACTTTCCAAAAGCCACTGTGCAAAACACACAAGGTGAGTTTGTAAACTCATGCAGTCTATGCGTCTTCTTTTGCCTCTGGTCCAACCTCTTCCCATATTAGCACCCCCTGCCCCATGTCTCATTTGTACCTTCCCAGGGAATTCCAAGGAGAAAACACACCTTACCTGTGGACAGGTTTCTCTTAAGTAAGAAGTTTGTTATTGTTTGTTTTTTTTTTGTTTTGTTTTTTGACTGTGATAAAGATCTTATGCCACAAACAAGACAGCAGGGCTGAGGTAGCTTGTAAAGTGACAAATAAATGACATATTCCAATTTCCTTTACATAAAAACAAACAAACTGAAGTGGATTGAATTATGTCCCCCCAAAACTCACTGGAGCTTGAATTGTATCCCCCAAGTTTTATGCATTAGAAATTTGGCCCCCACTGTGACTGTTCAGAGGGTGGGAAATCCTGTTATGGTCATTGGAAGGTGGAGCCTTGAAGAGGTGATTGGATTGTAGGACCGGGCAGTAGTGAATGGATTAAAAATGGTGTTCAAGGGGCGTGCTTCTGAGGGCTTTAAAAGAAGAGGAGAGTCTGTCTGTCTTTGTCTCTCTGCTCTCTCTGTTTCCACCGTCTTGCAATGTGGGACCCCTGGGACACTCTCACTACCACCAGATGCACTTTGGACTCCTCAGTCTCAGCTACTATAAGCAATAAATTTTGTTGTCCATTATAAATCATCCAGTTCCAGGTATTTTGTTATAAGCAACAGAAATGGACTAACACACCAAGCAACAAACAAGAGCAACAAATCACAATCATGATTTCAGAGAGAGGACATTTTAAACACTTTGTCTCAAATTTACTTCTTGAAATGACATCTGGGGAGATTTTTTTTCTCTTTTAGTATTTGGTTGTGTTTTTGTCATTTTGATGGTTAAGTTTACTTGTCAACTTGACTACATTAGGAAACCCCTAGAAATCTGGTAAAGCATTTGTATTAGTCCATTTCTGTTGATTGTGACAAAATACCTGGAACTGGATAATCTGTAAGAAAATTATATTTATGGCTTACAGTTTTGGAGGCTGAGAAGTCCAAAGTTCAGGGAATATATCTGGTGAGAGTCTTTTTTTGTTGGGGACTTTACAGTAACACAGAGGTCTCACATGACAGAAAATGGAAGGGCAGAGAGAGAGACTGTCTGGTACCCTCCTTTAAAGCCCTCACAACCACACCCACAACCACTTTTATTGATCCATTCACCATCACATGGTCCTACAATCTAATCACTTCTTCAATGCCCCACCTTTCAATTACCATAACAGGATTTCCAACCCTCAACAGTTACAGTGGAAATTAAGCTTCAATGACTTTGGGAGAGTATTCAATCCACTGCAGCATTATTTGGGGGCATTTCTGTGAAAGTAGTGAAGACTTTAGCATGTACACCTGAGTGGATTGGGTAGGAAAGATCTGCCATCAATATAGGCAGGCACCATCCAAGCTGTGGGGGCCCAGAGAGATCAAAAACAGAGGAAAAGGTCAATCTCTTGCTGAATCCTGTCTTGCCAATATTCCAATTTCCTGGATGTAAATCAAACCAACGAACAAACAGATCAAACCTCCATCATGAATAGCAATGATTTCAGAGAGAGGATATTTTAAGCACCTTGTTACAAATTTACTTCTTGAAATGGACATCTGTGTAGATTTTTTTTTTTTTTTTTTTTTAGCATTTGGTTGTGTTTTTCCCATTGTGATGGTTAATTTTTGGTGTCAACTTGACTAGATTAAAAATACCTAGAAACCTGGTAAAACATTTGTATTAGTCCATTTCTGTTGCTTACAAAAAAAATACTTAGAAGTGGGTAATTTGAAAGAAAACAAAATTTATTGCTTACAGTTTCAAAGGCAGGGAAGTCCAAAGTCCAGGGAACATATCTGGTGAGGGTCTTCTTGGCGGTGGCTTTCCAGCAATGCAGGGGTCTCACATGGCAGAAAATGGCAGAGCAGAGAGACAGAGAGAGACTCTCACACACTCTTCTCTTAAGGCACTCAGGACCATGCCCCTGACCCCCCTTATTAATTTATTCACTACTGCATGGTCCTACAATCTAATCACATCTTCAAGGCCCCACCTTTCAATTACCGTAATAGGATTTCCCACGCTCAACTGTTAAGTGAGGGTTAAGCTTCAATGACTTTGGCAGGGCTGAATGCGGAGGGGCATTCAATCCACTGCAGCATTATTTGGGGGCATTTCTAGGAGGATGTCTCCAGAAGAATTTAGCATGTAAGCCTGAGTGCACTGGGTAGGAAAGATCTGCCCTCAATAGGGGCATGCATCCTCCAGGCTGTGGGGACCTAAAGAGAACAAAAACAGAGGAAAAGACAAGTCTTTCGCTATTATTTCCACTCTTCTCTCCTGTCGATGGACATCCAAACTCAAGACTCTTCAGCCTTTGGGTTCCAGGAATCACATTAGCAGCACTGCCGGCTCTCAAGCCTTTGTCCTCATACTGAGAATTACACCACCAGCTTGCCTGGTTGTGAGGCCTCTGGACTTGGACTAAGCTATGCTGCTGGCATCCAGTTTGCAGACGGCCTATCATTGCGGCTCCTTAGCCTTCACAATTGCATGAGCCAATCCCCCCAATAAATCCCCTCTCTCATATATCTGTATACATATCCTATTGATTCTGTCTCTGTGGAGAATCCTGACTAATACCCCCGTATTAGGAGAATTACGACTTGCCCCTTTCCCAGTGTAACAGAGAATACATGCGAAGACAGTGAGCAAGATAAATGAAAAGCAGGGTTGCAGATACTCTCTCTGGCTCTCTCAGGGTGGTGTTTTCTCCCCCATGTGCTGGTCTCACCTCTATCCTCTGTGGCTTCAGGATCAATGACATGGATGGGAGGTGGGAATATGACACACCTAGGAGTGTAGGGGACAAAGAACAGAGGTGGGCATGACCGGAGGCAGCCGCTTTTGGAAACAAGCAAGGTGGGGAAGGTTGTGATTGCTTTTTAAAAACTTTGCCATCCCCTTCTATATTATGGAGAGTTAAATGAGAATCCTGTCTCTTCCTGGCCTGATTACTGTTTTAGGGCCATGCCTCATTGGCATGATCTCACTTTGTATGCCAATAAATTGTGCAAGATTCTTTGCACAGGGGACGCACACTGGATCTATCCATTTCTGTCTGCACCATATCTTGTAGTTATGGCAGGTATTTTATGGATCCTGATGTTATTCTTTTTTCCCCCCAATTCTGATAAAATGGCCTCTTGCTTTCACATTTATGTGATTATATCTGTGAGCATTTAAAAGGCAGTGGCACTGAGTAAAGATGAAACTATTTTAAAGTAGGCGAGCACTCATTGGGAAAGAAATATGTGTATTATATAAATGAGTCTTAGAATTAGTTTTGGAAACAATGTTTGTTCTGCTAATGGATACATTGCAAATTGTTGACCAGTTGAACAAAACAGCCCGTTTGTAACATGACATCATTTGGCACCACTTTTTTTTTTTTCCCCAAAGGCATTTTCTCATGGCTTATGCAACAGTTTCTATTACTTCTAAACTATATTCCTCTGTGATTGCATGCTTTGTACGACACATTCCTCAAACAGAATCTCGAATTTGTGGGCACTGACAAGTGGAATTCTGCCTCAGTGTTGGCCTACTTTGGGTCAAAATGATTTATTTCCCTGTACAGGTGTTTAAAGGCTTATGATAAGAGAGGATACTGAGAAAAGAGAGAGGGAGAATTGGTTTGAGAAGTTATTATAACATTCATAGATGCATACAATTATAGAACTAACCTGACCTTGGACTCAGTGGAATCTTAATCTCATTCCATGATTTTAGAAAAAAAAAAAAAAAAAACTAGACCCAAAGAAACTATTAGTAGTTCTTACTATTTTGACAATCACAGAGGCTTGAAGAATCTGATTAAAATTATGGACTTCTCTCCCTGGAACAATGCCCATCCACATTTCACATTGGGTTTGGGGGTCTTGCTACAGAATTTTATCACTAAACTTTATGTTAACACCTTCGGGGTATATCAGATATTCCAGATCAATTTTCTTTGCTTGGAATTGAAGCCATAAATTTCAGGAAAAAGACCTGTGGCTTAGATCTTCATCCTCACCGCTCTCTTTAAGACAGAACCTTGAAACTCTATCTTAAAATATTAGCACCTGTGCTCCAATAGATGGTCCACTTTCAAATGACAATTTTTTTTTGAAATTCATTTTTATTGGTTACACGTATTCATGGGGCACAGAGCTGACCGTCAGCACCTGTGCCCAAGTTCGGCGGAGCAAATCAATGCCATCGGCATGCCCACCACCTCAAATTGCAATTATTTTCCTTGCCCCCCGAGCAACTTCTCCCCGTGTCCCTCCCCCTGCCCCTTTCCCCCTATTCCACTTTGTATCCCAAGGAATGCTCTCTCCCTCTGCAAGTTCAACACACCACTGTGGTCTTTCTTTCCTTCCTTCTTTGTCTCTTAACTCCCACTCATGAGTGAGCACATGCGGCATTTTTCCCTCTGCACCTGGCTTATTTCACTTAACACAGTGTCCTCCAAACTCATCCCGGTTCCTGTGAGTGGCAGAATTTGATTATTTTTTATGGCTGAGGAGTATTCCATAGTGTCTATTTATCACAATTTCCTTATCCAATCATCTGACGGACATTTTTGTTCCTAATATGTAAAAGAAACTTGTCAAAAAGAACGAAAAAATAAATAAACCCTACTTTGTCCATAAGACGGTTACCATCTACCAGGAAACAACAATATTAACATCTCAGTATATAGAACTCTTAGTGTTTCGAGTGACTCTGGGTTAGATTCCATTTTTCAGATCTGAACGTCCTTAGAAGTTTCAATATGCTTACAGATATCCTTAGGGACTTCAAAAAGGTAAAAACAAATATGTCATTAATTGATTACATCTCTGCCATACTGACAACCATATGCATCTCTAAGAATGACACATTTCACATTATTCGGACAAAACATATCCATTATTGTCACAATTCAAAATTTGTGCAAGTCGAGGAATTCCCCTAAGATCCTTAAGCTCACTTTTTTTTTTTTTGCATCAGCGCCCAACATCCTAACTTTGATCCCTTTGAAACAGATACTCAATTGTGGGCAAAACTCACTGCCTGCTCCTAACCTTTACCTTCTGCCCCAAACAAAGAAACCTCATGCATTAATGATAAGCACTGAAACCTCTGCATTAGTAACCACATGCTGCCTTATACTATCAGAAGGAGATGGTGAAGTGGCATTTAAAAAACATGACGACGGGTTGTTACGTCTCCAGCTGTCCTGAGATATTATTTATCACTATTAATATTTTATCAATCGAATTTAAGTCAAGACCAGCAAAGCAAAATGAGGTACCCGCAATTTTGGCAAAGATCTAATACATTCTCAAGAGTATATGGCTGTATATAATAAAATACCCATTTCCTGGCTATTGTGTATAGCGTTGTGATGAACATGGGAGTGCAGATGTCTTTTGGATATATTGATTTCATTTCCTTTGAGTAGATCTACTGTTAGTTCTCTCAGGAACCTCTGTACTGTTTTCCACAATGACTGTACCAATTTATACTCCCACCAACAATGTAGAAATGTTCCCTTTTCACCACATCCTCACCAGCATTTGTTGTTGACCTGGAGTTTTTACAGTGATTAGGGGCTGGTGCCAGGATAAACTTCTCATGGACAGAAAGAAGCAGTACTCAAGCTTACGTATCAGATTGAAATGGGAGGCTCATTGAGTTTGGATGTGTTGTCCCCTCCAAAACTCATGTGGAAATTTGATCCCCAATGTGGCAGTGTTGGAAACTGTTGAGTCATGGGAGTGGATCCCTCATGAATGGATTAATGCTCTCCCTGGGGGAGGGGGGATTTAATGAGTAAGTTCTCGCTCTATTAGTTCCCACAAGAGCTTGTTGTTTATAGGACCCTGGCACCTTCTCTCTCTCTCTTGCTTCCTCTCTCCATGTGATCTGTTTGTACCCACTGGCTCCCTGCCACTTTCTGCCATGAGTAGAAGCAACCTGAGGCCCATGCCAGATGCAGCTGTCCCAGAATCATGAGCCAAATAAACCTCCTTTCCTTATAAATTACCCAGTCTCAGGTATTTCTGTTATAGCAACACAAAACAGACTAATACAGAAAATTGGTACCGAGGAGTGGGGTGTTGCTATACAGATACCTGAAAACGTGGATACAGCTTTGGAACTGGGTAATGGGCAAAGGTTGGAGGAGTTTGGAGGACTTACAAGAAGAGAAAAAGACAAGGGAAAGTTTGGAATGTCTTAGAGACTTATGTGGTGGTGAGCAGAATGCTGATAGAAATGTGGGCATGCGGATGATGAGGTCTCAGATAGGAATGAGGAATTTATTGGGAGTTGGACAAAATATAATCCTTGCTACACCATAGCAAGGAACCTGGCTGCATTCTGTCCATGCCCTTGGACTCTGTGGAAGTTGGAACTTAAGAGTTGTGAACCAGAACATTTGGCCAAAGAAATTTCTAAGCAGCAAAGCATTAATGATGCTGCATGGCTACTTCTAACAGCCTACTCTGAGTTATGGCAGCAAAGGCATAACATAAAGCCAGAATTTAAAAGGGAAGCAGAGTGTAAAGATTTGGAAACTTTGCAGCCTGGCCATGCAGTAAAGAAGCAGAGCGCCAGAGAACAATGCAAGGGTGAAGCAGATAAACTGGTTGCTAAAGACATTATCTTGGAAGTGAGGCAGCCAGATGCTAAATAGCAGAGAAAATGAGAGGAAAGCCCTGCAGGCATTTCAGAAGTCTGGAAGGGTGCCCCACCCATCACAGACCCTGAGACCTAAAATGACTGAATTATCCTGGAGGACAGACCTGAAGCACAGCTGCTCTCAGGATCCTGCTCCCTGCATCCCAGCTGCTCCAGCTGGATCAGCCCCAAGCATGGTTTGTGCAGCAGCCCCAGAGAGTAGAAGCCTGAAACCTCAGTGGCATTCACCTGGTGGTAAGTCTGCAGGCTGGTAGGATGTCAGAGCATTGGAGGCATGGCAGCCCCCACCCAGATTCCAGAGGATGTATGGAAAAGCCTGCGGGCCCAGTCAGGGACCTGCCACAAGGGTGGAGACGCCACAGGGGCAGAGCCACCACAGAGGCCATCTACTAGAGCAATGCCGAGCAGGAAAGTGGGATCAGATCCCCCACAGAAAGCCCCCACCAGGGAAATGTCTAGTAGAGCCAATGCAGCAGGGCTGCCACCAGGACCCCAGAACTCCGGAACCACTGGTAACATGCAATGCAGGTCGGGAAAAGCAACACGCAGCAGTGTGGCCCACTGGGCTCTGCCTGGCAGAGCTGTGGGAACAAGGCTGCCTGATTCTTTGTGGTCCCAGATGCCCAGTTGTGCCCAGGATATAGGACTTGGAGTCAAAGAACATTATTTTGGAGCTTTAAGACATAATGTCTGTCCTGCTGGGTTTTGGACTTGTATGGGGCCTGTTTTTCCTTTCTTCTGGCCTATTCCTCCCTTTTGGAATGGGAATGTGTACCCAATGTCTGTTCCACCATTGTATCTTGTCAGTAAATAAATTTGGTTTATGATTTTTACAGGTTCACAGCTGGAAGGACTTTTGCTTTTGGTCTCAGAGGAGACTTTGGACTTTTAAGTTGGTGCTGGAACAAGCTTAGACTTTTGGGACTGTTGGGATAGAATGATTGTATTTCGTATGTGAGAGGAACATGAGTTTTTGGGGGGGCAGGGGTGGAATGATGGAGTTTGGATGTGTTGTCCCCTCCAAAACTCATGTGGAAATTTGATCTCCAATGTGGCAGTGTTGGCAAATGACTGAGTCATGGGGGTGGATCCCTTTTGAATGGATTAATGCTTTCCCTGGGGGAGGGGGGATTAATGAGTGAGTTCTCTCTCTATTAGTTCCTGCAAGAGCTTTCTGTATATAGGACCCTGGCACCTTCTCTCTCTCTCTTGCTTCCTCTCTCACCGTGTGATCTGCTTGTACCCTCCAGCTGCCTGACTCTTTTCTGCCCTGAGTAGAAGCAGCCTGAGGAACATGCCAGATGCAGCTGTCCTAGAACCGTGAGCCAAATAAACCTCTTTCCCCTATAAATTGCCCAGTCTCAAGTATTTCTGTTAGAGCAACCCAAAACGGACGAATACAGAGGCTGAAGTTTAAAAACTATCTGCAATGAAACATCAGGACAATAGAGTCCAGTTGTATTTACAGCGTAAATTCAGGTGTATGAGGCTGTGCTGATTGGGTCTTTGACTGACAGTTACCATACAAACTGAGCTGAATAAATCTAAGAACAAAACATGCTGGAAAAAGTGGAGAGGTGGGATGAGGAATCCCAGGTAATGTCTTCGAGGAACTGCATCAAATCAAAAACAGCCTACCTGTAAGTACCTTCTTAGATGAGATAAATAAATGTACTATTGTTTAAAGTATGGGCTGTTGAGTGATCTCTCTACTTGCAGCAAATCACATTCGAGATTTTTCAGCATTCTTTAAGCTTGTTTTCTTCCACCCTTCTTGGGTTTTATTTTTTTTTTTATAGTTTTAAACTTTTAAAAAATTTTATATTCATTTTTTCTCTAAAAAAGTATTTATTCATTTATTTTTGACTATACCTATTTATGGGTTATGGAGTTGATCAGTATTTGTGCACAGTATAGGCTAATAATATTGATTTGTCCCATGCTGCTTTGATTTCAACATAAAAATTGGTCACCACTAATGCAATGGGCACAAAAGTGATGCTGGCTTCATTTATTTTTCCCTGTATCTCTACAGCTTAAAGGGAAGTCCTGATTCATCATGGGAAGAAATATAATTAAAATGTCATACCTGTGCAAGCCATTCTCTCCAATTCCCTCATTTTCTTTTGCTCTTTCAAGTTCATAGCAATGCATCTGACACTCCCTAAGTAATATTTTACTCTCTCCAAAACTTATTCAGAAACATAATGAGTTACAAAAGAAACAAACCATAAAAAACAAGAGAATTACAAAAGTAAGTAAAAATATATCAAACTATCTGGAGATAAAACAACATTGTTTCTGTTTGCTGTGTATTTCAGAATAAGTCAAAATTAATGAATACATGCTACTGGGACCCACACACATGAAATATCCACGAGACACATGGAAAGCTTTATCTCAATGTCTCACTTGTATAATCTGTGATTTTAATTAAGATATCAGTAATTACATAATATTTTTTCAAGATATAAATGTTATGATTATTTTGCAAAATGCATTGTTCAAACTTGTTGCTGTGAATTGAATGTCCCTCCAAAACTCATTGAAGCTTGACCCTGATCATAACAGTGGTAAGAGGGTGGGAAATCTGGCTATGGTATTTGGAACATGGGGCTTTTGAGAGGTGATTAGATTGTGAGGACTGTGCCCTTGCAAATGGATTGATCCATTCATGTAGTAATGGGCGTGGTTCTGATGGCTTTATAAGGACAGCGAGTGAGCAGGTTAGCTCTATCTTGCACAGCCCATTCTCACCATATGATACCCTGCATCGCTGTAGAACAAGGCCCTCACCAAATGCGTTCCCTGGACCGTGGACTTCCAGCATCTGAAACTGTAAGCTATAAATCTCATTTCTTTATAAATCACCCAGTTTCAGGTATTCTGTTATAAGAAACGTAATCAGACTAATATACATGTCATTAAGGAAATGACAGTTAATAATAACAATGGAAATTAATGGTAAAAATAAAAGTCACAACCTCTCCCCGTTGATATTACAAGATGTACGTGGCTGGTGGTAAGTTTCTCAGCTAACAGGTTGGTGGAAATGTTCCAAACAAGAAGGCAAATGACCCTCCAGTGTTTGCAGTCTTAGTTCAGCTCCACACTGTAGAGCACAAGCAGAGGCATGCATGCCCTCTAAGAACAAGCCAATCCCATTGTGGCCCACAGTGCACAGGCATATCACCCAGTGCATGTCATTCATGTTTCAGAAAGGTCTTCAATCAGCACACAGCTGGACACCTTGATTTCTTGGCAGGTTAGAGACTGACCTGTCTTTCTAAGTCATCTTTAGCTGACCACAAATACTGCACACTCTTCAAAGCACCGGAGAGAGGAAGGAGAGTAGAGAACACAGCAGAAACACATGTCACAACTTGAATTAAAATATTTTCAGCAGAGACTGGAAGGAGGAAGCATGGTCGGTGAGGGCTGGAAAACCAAAACCCGACAGTAAATGGTGCTGTGACAGATGGCATGATCCACACCTCCATTTGCTTTTCGACTGTAACAGGAGGGGGGAAAGGCCACATTTGGGAGTGACTTTTATTTTATTGCTCCTTAATTCAATTCAGATATTATTTTCACTGTGAACTTTTTTTCAACAAAGCAAATCCACGTAGCTGAGAGGTTGCATAATGTAATGAGGAAACAGAATATTTCTTCGGTGTCTCATGATGATTAAATGTGAATTTCTTTGTGATAAGCATCATGAAGGTTTAATCTGTCTCCAGGCATCTCAAGGCAAAGCACCAGAGAGCATGAGCTCTCAACCAAAGAGAAAAATAGAAAGGCTTCCAGATACCACCGCCACGGCAACCTGTCACAACAGACTCATTCCTTGACTTTCAAATAGCTGTGTGTTTCCTTCTCGGTTATCTATTCTGCACAACCCTGAGATAGAGCGTAAGCTATGAACATGGGTCTGCCCACAGTTTTCTGTCTGATCGGTTTCTCCATTTCTTTCCTCTTTTGATTATGCAGCTATAAGATTAGTACTGATATGGACTGGCCCAACCAAAAAGCATGCATAGAATAAATAAATGCTTTATTCATAAATGCATGATTAAGTGAATAGCCTTTGCCAACATATACTGGAATATTCCAGTCCTTCTCTGGCCACCCCTCCCACTAAATCTCTATTCATATTGTTGTAATTAGAGTTTGGGTCCTGATCTGGATCTTCTGCTTTATGATTAGATCCGTTTCTACTGAAATAAATAAGGGGTGAGGCAAATTTTCTAAAACAGGATTTATAATTAGGAAAGCAAAGTGGAATATTTAAATACAAGAGGAAAAAGGGTGTGTCTTGATTGGAGCATATATTTGTGATATTCCACCTTGTGTGTTCAACGCTGTTTTCTTCAGTTTTTTGCATCTTTATAAGAGATGATAGTTAGATGAAAATTCCCCTACAGTGGTAACCCCATTACAGAGAGGATTCAGTGTTACACTGTATTAAATATAAGAACCAACAGTGCAGGTATCAGGCTTGATTTCCAGGAGTCGTTTTCACTTTGAGTGCACTTTTAGTTTTATAATGGACACCAAGTCATAGCCGGGATTATTTGGTACATGGTAAGGATCGAATTGTGTCCCCCAAGTTTTATCTATTAGAAGCTTGATCCTTCACTACGACTGTTGGGAAGGTGAGAAATCCTATTATGGCAATTGAAAGGTGGAGCCTTGAAGGGGTGATTGGATTGTGAAGACTGTGCCTAGTGAATGTTGGTCATGGGTGTAGTTCTGATGGCTTTAAAAGGAGCCAACTGAGAAAGTTAGCTTTCTGTGCCACTGTTGTGCCATGTGATACTATATGTCACTGTCACCACCAACAAGTTCTTCACCAGATGTGTTCCCTGGACTTTAGACTTCCCAGCCTCCAAAACTGTAAGCAATATATTTTGTTTTCTTACAAATCACTCAGTTCCCAGGTATTTAGTTATAAGCAAAGAAGTGGACTAAGACAGCAAGAGTACAGTAAAAGCAACTCAAATGAGTTGTTTGATCCTCATGTCTTGATTACCAAAGCTGAACCATTTTTCTTTCATGGTTTCCATTACGAGTATCAGGGTGCCTTCTCTCTGAGAACCCACTTTCCCAAATTCAACATCTTATTTGGCAAATACATACAGAGTCCACATCAGGTGTGAGGTTCTGTATTATGGGCACATCCTATTATCCCAGGCATTGAATAAAGGACCTGTTGTACACCTGGAACCATCCAAGTAGTTGATGAGAAGAGGAAGGAATGAGGTAAGCAGAGAAATGTGATGAAGCTGTAGGGCGAATTGGCAGGGAGAAGAATGATGGAGGATCTTTTGGGTCATCCTAAGGGGCTTGTGCCATATCTTAAACAGCAGATGGTGAATGAAGGGTTTTATACAGGGGCACTCTGCTGATAGAGCTGTGTTTTAGCAACCTTTCTCTGGAACTAACGAAAGAGAAAATGAAAAAGTACATGTAGCAGCAAAGACAAGAAAACCCAATGTCTATATGAGTTGAGGAGATGGCTGGGAGGAAAGAGACAGAAATGTGAAAGAGAGAAAATTCAAGGGGCGGTGGAAGCGAAGGAAGGACCATGCATGAATGATGGGATGGGATAGTGACAGCATTGCCTTTGGAATATCTGAAGGAAGAGGCAGAGTAGGACTGGGAATAAGATACTTTTCCATGTCAGCAAGAGCCAATGTACCTCCATCTAGACATGGCGGAAGATATTTTCAGCATCTTCTTACATTCAACAGAGACAGCACATATATTAGTCCATTTCTGCTGCTTATAAAAAAAATAACTGGAACTGGGTAATTTATAAAGAAGGTGAAATTTATTGCTTACAGTTTGGGAGGCAGGGAAGTCTGAAGTCCTGATGTCACACACCTGGTGAGGGTCTTCTTTGGTGGTGGCTTTACAGAAATGCACGGGTCTCACCTGGCAGAAAATGGTGGACCAGAGAGAGAGAGAGCTTGTCATGCACTCTCCTTTCAAAGCCCCCAGAACCATGACCTCAGCCACCATTACACCATCAACTCAGTCACCTCTTCAGGGCCCCCTCTGCCAATTACCGCAATGGGATTTCCCATTCTCAACAGTTACAGTAGGGAGCAGGTTTCTGGGGGACATTCAATCCTAGGTGGCACAGAAGAGAAGATCGTATACGTGTAAGGGTATGTGTATGTGTGCAGGGGAGAGAGAGAGAGGATGAAGTCTTAAAGTAGAAAATGTCTAAGATAATTACATAAATTATGGTGAGTACAGCCACAAGTTGGACCCAGGATATTTGAGAACAGTGCAGTTCATATATAAAATAATGAAAAAGTGGTCCACGGCATGGAAAAAGCAGGCAAAATTAAAAAAAAAAAAAAAAAAAAAAAAAAAAAAAAAAAAAAAGGAGGGTTAAGAAAGAGCAAAGAACAGAGACTTCCAAAGAAAGAAAGGACTCAACATTCCAGTAAGAGAACAACGGACAAGGAATGAAAATACCCAGAGAATACAGTAAAAAAGAAAAATATATACACACACACATGCATACACGTTGATTTTGACTCTTTTTTCTTTCTTTCTTTTTTTTTTTTGGTGGGAAAATGTTTTCATTCTTAATTAAACATTTAGAAAGGAAAGACAGAGTGTTTCTATGTCTCGTAAGACTGGCATGCCCACATGAAAAGATAGAAAATATATTTTAAGTAAGAGAATAACCAGGAAAAAGTCGGTCACGGAAGACATCTCACATAATTGTTGTAATATTGCTTTCACAGTTGTGAGATGAGAAGACATAGCACTCGGAGGCAGAGGATCTCCCAGTGAGGTTATCGTATATTTTCAGAAAATCTAAGCCATTGATTTTCCTCCTTGGTGGCACCTGTTTAAAACCCTAGCCTGTTCTTAAAAATATATATAACAACTGCCAAAGTTTCAGCATAATCACTTCTGAGAGCCCCCCTCTTTGATGTATTCCATACTAGCAATGAAACCCCAACCAGCTTTTTGTTTTTTTTTTTTAAAGCTAACACCTGCCTGGGAGAGAAACGAACTCCGATCAAATAATCCTAGTCAGTTTCTCTCAGCAAAGGCAGCCCCAGCCAGGCAAGTCTCTGCAAAAACACAGCATGATCTTCCTTCCTCCATCTTTTGCTTAGAATATTCTCTGCCGATTAGCATGCAGAATCATTTTCTTTGCCCTCCAGGTTGCTTCTTGTATTTATAAATGTTGCATTTGAAGACTCTAGCATGAGGAAATAAATAGAAGCTGTTTATTCCCCGATAGGCGAGGTCTGCAAAGGCAGAGCTCACCTGGAGAAGCGTGCACTGGCAATTAAGAGTTGAGGACAAAGCTTGAAGCAGAGAGAGTGTCAGAGCTGTGCGAAAACACCTGTTACATCTTGTCACTTTCTTTGAAAAGCTTCCCAGGAAAATGGCTGTAAATCATTTGTAATTTTGATAGTCAATCCTCTTCCTCAATGCATCTCATATATTAAGTATCCAATCAGCAGGCCCTAGAGAGAAAGGCTTTGGAGGATACCATTAGGAAAACCATAAATTTTGTAGTATCAGGAGGGCTTAAAGAAAAAAAAAGAACTCTCGAATTACACATTGTCATTCCTTAATAACACTATGTCAAGGCTTAAACAGGGCTGATATGTTCCTGATGAAAACATGGAAATACTTTTGTAAACTATGTCTTAATGTTTACCCTGGTGGGTGCATTTAGAAATTAACTCATGCATTTGGAGGTTATCGATACAATACACATACTGAATTTGCAAAGTAGGAAATGGAACTGAAGGTCTGATCCTAATTCAGGTTACTCAAGGGCTATATCTGAAGTTTTTTATCAGGGAACTAAAAAGAAGACATATTGCTCTTTCAGTCCTCAAAACCCAGATTTCCAGATGAGCAAATGATCGTTTTTGTGGGTTGATAACTTTTATGTTACAGGAGATTGATCAATCACAACAGCACGTCATAGCCATGGTGATTCTGAATACACGCATTTCTTGCCAAGGAAATAACATGTCACTGAAGTGGAGATATACATTTTCCGTCAATACATTTCAATTGTAAGTTTACAGTCTGCTGGACAATTTGTAGCGTGATCTCATTTCATCGTTTGTACAAATCTATTCACATTTTATTTTATTTTATAGGTTGATAAATTGAGGCTCAGAAGCATTCAATAAATTGCCCAAAGACACAAATCTATAGCATGTGAGGACCTCAAGTAAGGAAAGTAAATCAGTGCAAAATAAAGAACAGCTTAGTCAGGCTCACTCGCCTCCTATTTGTTACAAATGGGCATGATTCAGCTTGGTGGTTTGAAACAAGTTATATGAGTAGTGTAATTGCACGTGTGTGCCCATTTACTGATTCAGCGTGTCAGCTGTAGTTACGTTATGCATTTGGCTTGCAGCCACTATTGTGTACTTGTAATATAAAATAGACTCTGGGCAGCAGAGCGCAGAGGGTCAGCAGAGCACAGAGAGGCTGAGCAAGGAGAGAGAGAGCCTGAGCTTGTCCTGGAGGAATAAAGCATGCCTGTGAAGCTCACATCTGAAGAATAAAGTATGTCTACCTTGCATAAAGCTGCCAGGATCTTCTTTCAATTACCTGACACCCGACCTGGGCAGAAGGATCTGAGATCCAGCCTGACACCTCAACAAATGTAGTCTGAGCTCTCAGACACAAATCCATTGACATGTTGCACTGGATAACTCTTTGAGGTGGGGACCATCCTTCTCATTGTAGGATATTTTACAGCATTTCTGTCCTCCGCTCACTAGATGCCGGTAGCACGTTCTTCCCCCGAACATGTGACAACTGGAATGTCTCCAGACACTGTCCAGTGTCTCCTGGGGGGCAAAACAGTTCAGACTTAGAATCATCACACATCTCATTCAAGTAGACTAAAGACTAAAATAGTCATTCCCAAAGTATCCGACCAAGATGAAAAGCATCTTCATCCTTGGGGAATGTGTTGGTACTGCTAATTCTCAGGTGCAACCCCAGGTATATGTTGCCAAGCCTCTGATGGTTCTGACACTCACTAAAGTTTGAGAATCACCAGATTAGAATTATGTTTTATAAGCTTTTCACAGGGAAGAGAAGTCAAGAAGAAAATAGATCAGTCTGAGATAGGACATGCTCAGTTTCCCTGGGTTCAGGTTTCAGGATGTGCCTCTGGGTTTCAGGCCATTCCCCAAGGTCTCAGGCCCCTCCTATTGACCTTCCCCTAGAGGAAAGTTATTGTTGCTAGTTAGAACTATTTTCAGCACGAACATGGAGAAAATGAAACCACAAGGGGCTGGGCTTATGCATATCCACTGGTTGGGTATGCTCGATAGAGACCACAGAATATTCTCGAATATGCCTGTTGCATGTGACAGAATTTGACCAATAAACATGCTCCAAAAAAGAAACCAACTGAGCGTGTGCAAGACTTTGTTACATAACTGGGAACCACACCCTTAATTGAATATTCATTAGATAGTGAAACTATAAAAGCCAAATCCCAGCAGAAGGCAGGGTTGTTGCACACTTTCCTGGGGTCAACACAGACTTTGCTGGCTGAGGTATGCATGATTTCTTTTTGTGTTAAGCCTACTTTTAGCAGGTGACTGCTCAGTGTCTTGAGTCAGCCTGTACTCTGCACTGAACTTGAAGTATGCATTTCTTACTTTTGTGTTCATATCTCTTATTCATTGTATTAAACATGTTCTCACTCTCTATAGTGACACTGCTCTTGAATTCTTTCCTGTGGCAGAGTCAAGAACTCAATAAGAGGATGGGGTGGGTTGAGGCCTGCTATTGGGTCTCCCAGACCCTTTCTCTACCATCAAGTCCCACAAACATCCAGAGGTTGTTTCAATTCTGTCATACACATTAGGTAGAATAGAAATGGAAATGGAGTCTCCAATTTACACCTCATTGTGTTATGTATTATTCATATATAAATCATAGTTTTAAGGTCTGTGACTTCTGAGATGCAAAGAGTCGTGGCTTCCATTTTAGTTGTCTTCAACCAATGCACATGCTACCTTGGAAAAATTAGGAACTCTCTGAGTCATCTCATTTTTCTAGGGAGACACAGTACTTACTCCCTGGCGAGAAAAGTCTGAGTTTAATTAAACCCTTTGCCTACCTCTCCTTAAGATGGATAACTGGCCCACTTGAGTAACATAAAGAATAAATAATTTCCACATTCCATCACAATGGTAAAGCAACCAGGATGGCCATTGTGAAAGACTGTATGAGTTTTGTGTTGCTGCTGTAACAAATTAGCACAAACAGTGGCTTGAAAAACAAGACACATTTATTGTTTTACAGTTCTGGAGGTCAGGAGTCCAAAATGAGTCTCCAGGGGTGGACAGAGTTGGTTTTTAGTGGATATTCCAGAGGAGAATGTATTTCTTGTCTGTTCCAGCTTCTAGAATCTTCCTCGGCTCAGGGTCCCTTCCTCCATCTTCAAAGAATTTCATTCCATCTTTGCTTCCATCAGGGTGTCTTCTTCTCTCTGTTTTGACTTTCTCCTCTTCCTCTTATAAGGACCTACATGATACTGATAGGACCACTCAGATAATCCAGCATGGTCTCCCATCTCAAGATTCTTAACTTTATCACATCTGCAAAGCCCTTTTGTCATGCAGATGGACAAACTCACAGATACCAGAGATGTCTTTAGGGGTCTAGCCTATCCCAGAAGGCCAGTTTTCTTCCCTTTCCCAGAAGTAATCGTGAGTCCACTGTCCAGCACCTGCAAATCCCTCAGAAGCCTACTGTTGGTCCAAGCTAGGAGTGATGGTTTTGTTCCTGTGTTATGTCACACTCTGGTGCATGTCTCACAATGTGTAGGTGTACCATCCTTTGGAAAAAGCATATCATGCTCCTTTTTTTTTTTTTTTTGGCCACTATGTAGTCCTAAATTTGAAAGAGAAGCAGGCACTAAGAACAGGAAAGAAAGGATTTGCTTGTACTATGATCAAAAGGGCACACTAGTGATTCTTCTCAACAATTTGTCTCTGAATATTATTGGAATAGTCCATTTCTGTTGCTTATAACAAAATGCAAGGAACTGGGTAATTTATAAAGAAAACAAAATTTATTGCTTGTAGTGTAAGAGGCTGGGAAGTTCCAAGTCCAGGGAACACATTTGGTGAAGGCTTTGGTGGTGGCAACAGTGACCCAGGGGTTTCACGTGGCAGAAACAGCAGAGCAGAGAGAGAGAGAGAGAGACTGACCTCTCAGGTGCTCTTCTTATAAATCCCTCAGAACCACTCTCCTGAGCACCATTATTAATCCACTCACTACAGCAGGGTCTTACAAGCTAATCATCTCTTCAAGGCCCCACCTCTCAATTACCGTAATAGGATTTCCTGCCCTCAATAGTTATGATGGGGATTTAAGTTCCAATGAGGTTTGAGGGACATCTAATCTACAGCAATGATCAAAGATATAGATGTAAGAGCCTCCATCCTAATCATGGCTCTGCAATTGACTATCCTAGGCAAGGTGGCATCACCTTCAGTCACTTCAGTGTATCATTGTCATGATTTAATAAATTAATGAGTGGAAACTCTTGAATAAGGTGTCTGTGACATTGTAGATGCTCTCTGAAAGATGACAACACTTTTTAGGGATTTAAATGCCACCCACTCAAGTCATTTTGTCTTTGCTATTTGTTACTCATGGTTTATTAGTAGTAAACTGTTCTCGAGTGTCTCCTACAGGGTACGTCTCCAGGATAGAAATCGTAGTAAGTCTTGATGGCCAAACTCAACAGCAAAAACTATAATTTAAAAAATCGGAGTAGATTTAACCAGACAATATTCATTACCTACTCATGTGCTTGTGATTGAATTAGGAGTGAAGGAAAACACATCAACTCTCTTTTTCTATCTATCGTACGTCTCCAATAGCTGAGCTCACAAAGGGCTTGCTTCTTGGGATTGCATTTGCAATAAGGGGATTTGGGACCAAACTGTGCCAAAATATGCTACCAGCCAAGATTTCCTCCTATAGACCACACTCACCTTGGGGGTAACTTTTTATATTCCCTACATGTAGAGGGAATTATTTTTTTTAAATAAAATTTATACTTTCCCATGAATAAAGCAATGCATGTTTATATAAAGAAAAATATGTAAAATTAGCTTTATGAGGAAGAATCTAGACTTTTCAGTATTTTGTTACTAGATCAATATCAGTGCATTAGTTTACACCATTTGTACTTTTTATCTTTTAGGTAGTTTATCTACTACTCTGCACAATGCAGATGATATAAACCCTCCAGGAAGAAAGGCATGAAAAAGAACTTTATGATAGTAATATCTCCTGACGATCATTTATTTGTTTTCCCAGCTAAATTATCCAGTGATGGAGGACATTCTGATATTGATTTTTCAATGGAAAAAATTATGACTCTACTTCCTTATAAATAGTAAGGCATTCCACGTTTTAAGAAATTTGTCTTAAGCACACACAAGTGCCTGGGACTGTATTAGATGACAGGGACAGGAATAAGCAATTTATTGTTAGTTTTAAAGAATAATTGGAATTGTGAAGCATCAGTGTATTTATTGCCTTCACCAGTATATAGTGATGACTATTGTTTCGAATGCAAACTGTTTGAGATTCCCTACTGTTTCTGCTGCAGAAATCACTTTTTACATTTTTCTGATATTTTAAGTCTTTCTTATTTTTTTTCTCATTTTTATAATTATTATTTATGCTCAGGAAGAAAAGGAGCTTCTCTCACTTGTCCTCCATATTCCACCAATTTTATTTTTCAAAATCTGTTTTTAATCTGGTAACTTAAAAAATATATATATTTATTTTGCTCATTACTGCCTTATGTATCTACAATGTAAGCCATGCGATATTCTGCAGAAGAGATCTTTAATCCCTCGTATGCATTGCTAATAGGATTCTTTTTGTTTGCATCTGCACAAAGACTTTTTCATTTTCTTTTTAACTTGGGGGAAATTAGCATTCCAGATGCAGTGACTTACTGCTAATTCTCCTCTGCTGGTATATTAGTTTATTACTACAGTGAAATATGCTGAGGTCAAAAATAAATCAACTAGGGTTCAGCACAAGTTATAGGTGAAACCTTGTAGTATATTAGTGCCACAAAATATCATTTATCCATCAAAAGAAATCAGTCAGGGCAAGGCTGAAAAATACACATGAAACTATGCAACATAGTCAATGAAAATGTCCTAAACTATTACAAGCAATATGACACACTTTAATTATAAAAGTTAAGAGATTCCTTTAAAGAATATATACAAAAATCCTATCAAAATTAAAGCAATGGATAACATATACAGATTTAAGGGGGCCCTTACTTTAAGTCAAACAGACAGAGAAATTTGATGCGAAGATCACAAGTATTAATAAGATATTGTCAAGGTTGTATTTGTGTGTGTGTTGGGTGATAGGTAAAAAAGTAAAAAATAATAAAAAGGGAATATAAAGGAGGGATGAACTGAACAAAGGAGAAAAGAGGAAAAGAAAGGAGGCAGGGAAAGGAAAAGAGAGAGAGAGTGATTCATGGACCCCTGATGAGATTGTGCTTTAAACCAGCAGGTACCATTAATTCATACCTATGCAATGAGTTCATTTAAAACCGAGGAGCAGTGGGACAGTGATTAAAACCACTGACTGCTGGAGATCCCCGCATGAGAAAGAAGGTCTCCATGCTGTGTAAGTCTCTAGCTGTCTGGAGCTTTGAGAAGCCTGGCTCTGTTCAGTAAATCATCACAGTGGATGGACCGGACGTGCAACATCAAAAGCAGCATTGTCTAAATTTAGGGTAATCTTGGCTAAAACGTTTTAGTCACTAGTTTTGTGAATTTGTGTGTGTGTGTGTGTGTGTGTGTGTGTGTGTGTGTGTTTATGTTTTTCTCATGTGTCCATGTTATTCCTGCTACTGCTTACAAGGGCATTTCAAAAAGGTCATGGAACGATTCATATAATCTTTTAATTCTCTTTTTCCACGAACATTTTGAAGTACCCTCACACTTTTACATCAGTATTATGTGTATACACCGGTTAAATCAAAGGATGATATAGTTAATAATTTTGCCTGACTTGTGAAATTATTTAAAATCCTCCAGATTTAATTAATTGCAACTATGCATGTTTCACATTTTTGAACTGTCTCACATCACAATTTCGTACATACAGAAACGTTTTAACTTATGTCTCAATGTACGTGTGCAAAGGCTTTCCATTAAACCTAGAACTTCTCCAAATGTGTGTTGTTAGATGCACCCACCACACATTTTGACAGAATGTAATTTAAATATAAAGGAGATTTTAAACATTCATTTGTGTGTTACGATCCTTCAGATACTAATAAAATATTTTATTTTAAGGCCATTACGAATTTGGGGCGGAAATATTGTAAGCAATTTCTCTTTTGATGCATGTTTTAAATGTTGGGATTCCAAATAATGCAAATGTAAATATTTTAAACAGCCCCAAGTGAGTTTCTACGTTCTATTTTGAGAAAGCAGATGGACAAGCTGGTAATTGTTTCAGACAAGGGCTTTCAAGGGCTTCAAGCCATGCTTCTATAAATCACCAAGCACCCTGGTAATTAATCATCAACTTTCCCATAAGATAATACCCCTAAAGCCCCCAAAGACAGTGAACTATACATCAACCTCTTCCAGCAAAGGATTCCTCATTTTGAGACCATAAACCTGTATCTGTATCTTTCTGAGGTTTACAAGTGTGTCCTGTCAAAGGGCTCTCCCAAAGCAACTTTTCTTCTCCCCTTGGAGGAAAATTGGATTAATTATATTCATTGTCATCCTGAAGCATCAAATCAGCACCATGTAGGGAGAACCCATCCGTGGGATTCTAGTTACACATTTTATTTCAGCTGCACTCAATCGACGTTGACCAGCTTTAGCATTTACCTTATTACAAGCTTTCTGGAATAAAGGTATTATTTAAAGTTATTCTTAATTTGGTGATGACAACAGTGAAATACACAAAGGTGATAAAAGCTGCAATGAACAGGGAGATTCTAAGTCCAGACCCCAAGTCTGTGCAGGTTCCAGGCAGCAGAGTAAGCAGGAACGTTGATTATCAGTATTTCCAAATAAAACATTCTATCAAATTGAACAGAGGGAAACTGGAAAGCAAGATTTACCAGAAGGCTCAAAATTCTGAAGACATCCCAGAGATGGAGAGACAAGTTTGCAAACTAATAACAAGGATAGGACTACGCTGAGTCGGTTCATCTCTGGCAAGCTAGAATCTGCAAGCTCCTGCCTCACGTCCACCCTCAGATGCAGCTCTTTGGATTTTCGGGCACACGCTTTGATGTCATTCCTGTCTGTCCTGTTCACTGAATAATGATATTCCTCATTAAAGCACTGACTATTTTTCGGGATTTGTGGTGAGCGCTTTGTTTATGTCTGCTGCCCACCTGGAAAGGAAGTTTCAAAGATGTAGTTAGGATATTATTTTTCATTTCCAGCTTTGCACAACCCAAAGAAGTGGGGATAAGAGGAAATAACTTCACCCTGTAGATGAACGAGGTGTGTGTAGCTTCTCGGTAACGACGAAGAGAGGAAGGAATGAGGGAGGGAGGGAGGGAGGGAGGGAGGGAGGGAGGGAAGGAGGGAAGGAAGGAAGGAAGGAAGGAAGGAAGGAAGGAAGGAAGGAAGGAAGGAAGGAAGGAAGGAAGGAAGGAAGGAAGGAAGGAAGGAAGGAAGGAAGGAAGGAAAAAATTGGGGTGAGAGAGAGAGAGAGGAAAAGAGATGGAGGAAGGGGGCCCAGAAGGACAATTTTGTTAGTTCACAAGGAGATCACCCCAGTTGTGAGGTGGAGCCAGAATGGAAATCTTAGTTTCTTGTCTGCCATCAAAATGGTATCCCCCAAAAGGCAAAGAGATATATGACTACAGATGTACAGGAAAGTTTGCTGTTAAAAAGGGAATTTGCAAATTGGCATAGGTTCTGTCTAGGGCAATTCTCCAAGCTCGAGGTAAAAAAATAAAATAAAATAAGTGGTTAGTAAACAACAGCCATTAGATAACCGGAGCCCATGTGTGAAAACCTTAAAATCTGTTATTATCATGATTGTCTGATGAAAGGCCAGGAGAGAGACACTCTGGGATTCTGAGAGGAAAATGAGATAGTCAGAATGACACACCAGGGTGATAATCATTAATGGGCTGATTCCCTCAGGTCAAGGGACTAAGCAATGTGGTTAATGACATAAATGATTCTAACACTGGAATGAGCTACAGTTGGCTACAAACACACCTTTGAAGGACTAACAGGAAAATGAAATACAACAGAGAAAGGAGAGATGGAAGCTCTAGTTCAAGCCCCTCCTTGGAACCAAAAAGCTAAGGGTTCTTGGAGACACCAGTTGCTCCGGGCTGTCTTTCAAATTTATTGGGTCGACCGGTGTATTTACAAGGTCCTGTTTGCATCGTGCAGGTGTGTGATGTAATTAGAAGATTACTACACCTAATACGTGTAATGTGATCTTACTCCAGAATTTTTTATTCCTCTCCTTTTCTTTTTCTTCTTGTTAATTTATTTTTGTTAGAACATAGTTGATTGTACAAATCTGTTGGGTGTAGCATGGAATATCAATACCTGTGTACAATACATGATGTTCTTATTTTTGTTAGAACATAGTTGATTGTACAAATCTGTTGGGTGTAGCATGGAATATCAATACCTGTGTGCAATACATGATGTTCAGATCAGGATAATTAGTATGTTCATCGTGATACAATGAAATCGATCTTCCTGGCCCTTTACCAATTCCTCCCTTCCCCTCCTTCCCCTCTCCCTTTCACCACTGGTTTGTTTGTTCATTTTGTTACAGATTGCATACATGCACACACACACACACACACACATACACAAACAGTGATGTCACATTTATAAAACAGATACATTGATTCACTTTGCTCTTGGACTTAATATTATCCCAGCCATTTCTCCACAAAAGCTCTACAAGTGATCAGTAAGCACAGAGAAAGAAACCCAACACCATTAATCATTAGGGAAATGCAAATTGAAACCACAGCAAGATGCTACTTTACACCTACTTACCAAAAAGAGGGAGAATAACAAATGCTGGTGATACGGTGGAGCTATTGGAACACTCCTACATTGTTTGTCAACATGCAAAATGGTGCAGCTGCTGTGAAAGACTGTTTAGTGGTTTCTGAGAAATTTACACATGGAATTATCATGTGACTGAGCAATTCCACTCCTAAGTATGTACACCAAAGAACTGAAAACAGGGATGCACATGGATAATTGTGTGGTTATTATTCACAACAGCCAAAAGTTGGCAATAACTAAAATATCCACCAACGAATAAACAATGTGGTCTATACATGCAAAGGAATATGATTCAGCCATAAAAATTAATAGGGGGATAATGAACCCTGAAAACATTATGCTGAGTGAAAGAAGCCAGACACAAAAGAGCAAATATTGTATGATTCCACCCATACAAAATATTTAGAATAAGCAAATCTGTAGACACAAAGAATAGATTGCTGGTAACTAGGGTGTGGGGGGAGGGAAATGTGGGTAGTTATTGCTTAACGGGTATAGATTTCCTGCTGGGACTGATAAAACATTTTGCAAATAGGTGGTGGTGATGATTGCACATTATTAACATAATGAATGTCAATGAATTGTACCCCTCAACATGGTTTAAAGGGCAAACCACACTATGCATATTTTACCACAATAAAAAATAGTGAAAAAAAAAAAAGGCTCCGCTCTATTAAATGTTAGTAGTTTAGAAAGCTTATTAGAAAACTTCTGTTTTTCCAGCCACCTCCAATATATAGATGGTAAAACTGTTTCATGAGAATTTCTGCAACAGTTTTGCTAAAATCTATCTCTCTGGTAAAACCTTTAATCTTTGTTGAGGACTTGCAAAAAATTAGTTCAAGACAAATAAGTATATGATACCATCTGGTGTTTGAATGACCAGTCTCTACCTTCTTTACAATCCCTTGTGGGAGTCTTAATTATGTAATTTAGTGAAGCAAGATATTACTAGCTAGGTTTACAATCTTTATGCAAATTTTCAACTTCATTTCATGCCTCTGCAAATGATTTCAGGAAAAATAAAAAGTCAATGTGATAGCCTAAGTATGTTTTAAGATGTCTTTTTTGCAGACAACATATCAAAAAATAAATAGAGCTATGATATCCTAAGAAAAGGAGAATGCATCATTAAATCAAAGTATATAAATAAGGTGAGAAATAGTTATTAATGTAAAACTATAGCAAGGAAACATCTATCAAAACTATACAAAAGTTCCTTTTTTCTGCATGTTTCAGTGACAGGTTTTTGCATAGCAATAAATTCAATTTATAGAGTGAACTTCACAATAATTTAAAATTGTTATGTCTTGTCCAACTCCCAACATTGAGACTTTTTATCAAGCTATTTAATGTCTTTCTAAGCTTCAATGGCATCATTTATGAATGGGAATTAATGATAGTCTATCTACTTCACAGAGTTCTTGAGAGGATCAAAAATAATAACTTTATTACAGGTGTCTTATGAACTATAAACTAGCAGGGAGTGGAAAACATTCATGGTCATTCATTCAATGTGTCCCTGACCTAAAGGTGGACCCAGACATGTCCAGAGGTGGGAAGGACAGTTGGTGATACTGGTCACTTTATCTTCATGTTAGGTTCGTTGTGATGTCCTGGGACCTACTCAAAGCTATCAGAGAGGTTGGTCTCACCTGTATTTATTGGCTGTATTAAATGCAGAAGATATGGTCTGAAGCTAAGAAAACTCTCTGGCCTAGAACCCTGGACACCATTCTAAATTCTTAATAAACGAGGGGACTCAACCTCCAGAGACTGCAAAATATGAGGAAGAATGGAAACCCTCATGGATTGAATTATGTCCCCCCAAAGAGACGTACTCATGTCCCAAACTCTAGCACCTCAGATATGACCTCACTTGGAAACAGGATTGTTGTACATGGGATCAGTTAATATGAGGTCCTACTGGAGTAGGGTGGGATATTTATTCCATATGAGTGGTGACCTTATAAGAAGAGAAGAGACAGAGAGAATGACACGTGAAGAAAGAGGCAGAAACTGGAGTGAGGCGGCCACAAGCCAAGGGACACAGAGGATTTCCTGCCACCTCCAGAAGCTGAGAGAGAGAGGCATGGAATAGACTTTCACCTGGAGACTAGAGAGAGAGCATAGTCCTGCTGACAACTTGATTTTGAAGCTCTGGCTTCCAGAACTATGAGAGAGTAAATGTCTGTTTTAAGACACCAGATCTGTGGTACTTTGTTATGTCAGCCCTGGAAGTGAATATAGAGATGCCCATTTGTTATTATAAGCTACACCTTGAGAGAGGGTAACTCATTCATGCCTGTAAATCTTTTTTATTATTGAAACATATTGATTGTACATATCTATGGTGTACAGAGTTATATTTCAATACATGTATACAATGTGTGATGACCAAATCAAGATAATTAGCATGTTCATCATTGCAAAACTTAATCATTTCTTTGTGATGTGGACATTTGATATTATCTCTGCTCGTCATCTGATAACATGCATTAAATTACTGTTAATTATAGATGCTTGGCTTGACTGTACACTGATAGAAGTTATTTTTCCTGTCTAGCTATAATTTTGTGTCCATTAACCCACCTCTCTCCCAACTATCCCACCTCTTCTTTCCCCTTTCCTGCCTCTAGTAACCACAGTTCTGCTCTCTCCTCTTAAAAGTTTAACTTATTATTATTATTTGTTTGTTTGTTTGTTTGTTTTAGCTCTTACATACAAGTGAGAACATGCGGTATTTCTCTTCCCATGCACAGCTTATTTCACTTAAGTTTCTTTAAGCTCATCCATATTTCTGTGAATGGCAGAAGTTCATTCTTTTTTATGGCTGAGTAGCATTCCATTCTGTATATATACTGCATTTTCCTTATCCAGTCATCCTTCAAAGGACATTTAGGTGGGTTCCATATGTTAGCTATTGCAAACAGAGCTGTAATAAACATGGGAGTGCACGCACCCATTCAACAACACGATTTCCATGCCTTTGGGTATATACACAGCAGTGGAATTGTTGGTTCATATGGTAATTCTTTCTGCAGTTGTTTGAAGAACATCCATACTGCCTTAGGAGAGAGACAAGCAACTTTATGCAAACGAGATCTGCTGTTTCATGTGCATCTTGCAGCTGGACCTGGCATGAATGAAATTCCCACTTAGTCCAGGCCCTCTTGAAGAGTCTGCTCTACTGAAGACCAGCTGACTTCCAGGCTCTCTTGACTGCCCAGAGATAAATTCTAGTCTCATTCAAAGTCATGTTTTGTGTCACTTACACATCCATGGAAGTTTTTATAGGCCCCAGAAATGGGATGCAGATGTGGGATTATCTGTTAACATTGTGTTTACCAATAGACTATCACTCCTGCGTGAAGCCAACTTCTGTTAGGGGAGGAATCTAAAAAAACACTTTTAGGCACTGACCACTAGGCAGAGTACATTAATTTGCACACACCCAAGCAAAAAAATGTGTTTTCCTTTTTATTCCTTTATTAAATCATTTCCAAAGTCACACAAGTAGCATTTTTCTTGTGCAACCAATGAAAATCACAAAGATAAAGAAAAAATATAAGCCCCCCCACAACCCACCCATTTTTCTCCTTCCTCATTATTGCTGACTGAGGTAACCAACATGGAACAGCTTATGCTATTTTCATTGGAAAACCATTTCTACATTTCTCTAGGGATTGCCATATCTTTTAAGCTATCTGTCTTTGTTTTTCACTTACATACTGCCTTGCACAAGATAACTTATCCCAAAAGTTGTCATACTTGTGGCCAAACGTTTTGTAATAGACTTAGGTTTCTCAGCTTTCTTGAAATCATATTTTGAAGATGGATTTTTTCCCCCTTAACACCTTAGAGAAGGTGTGGGCACAACTGTTCTGCAAAGGACCAGCTCTAAAATACTTTCAGCTTTGGGGGCCTTAGGGTCTCTGTCACAACTACTTAACTGTGCTCCTGTTGCACCAAAGAAGCCATAGGCATGGTGTAAACAAACAGGCAAGTCTCTGTTCTAATAAAACTTTATTTATAAAAGCAGGTGGGGGGTCAGATGTGGCCCTCAAAACCATAGTTTACCAACTTCTCCTTAAAAGATTGCAAGTGTTAGCTTTGAACCAACATTGAAGAATTAGCCTTAGGTACCTGGGTTAAAAGCAAATAATTTTGTAAAAAAATGAATTTCTGCATAAGCCTCAGGTCGATGCAAAGCAAAACCACAATGAGATGCCACTTTGTACCCATTAGGATGGCTATTATCAAAAAAACTGGAAATTAGCTAGTGGTAATGAGGTTGTGGAGAAATTGGAACCAACCTTTGTGCATTGCTGGTGGGAACATAAAATTTTGCAACCACTGAGGGAAACAATATGGAGGTTTCTTAAAAAGTTAAATATAGAACTACCTTATAATGCAGCAGCTCCACTTCTGGGAATAATACCACAAAGAGTTTAAACGAAGGACTTGAACTGATATTTGCACATTGTGTTCATAGCAGCATTATTCACAATAGCCAAAAGGTGGGAGCAACCCAAGTGCCCATCGACGGACAAATGGACAAACACAACGTGGTCCATCGTAACAATGGAATATTATTCAGCCTTACAGAGAAAGGGCTTTCTGACACATGCTCCAAGATGAATAAAACTGGAGGACATTATGCTACGCGAAGTAAGCCAGACATAAAAGGACAAGTATTGCATGTTTTCCCTTATACAAGGAACCTGCAGGAGTCAAATTTATAAAGACAGACAGAATGGGGGGTGATTGGAGAAAGGATGCAGAATTTCAGTTTTGCGAGGTAACAAAAGTTCTGGTGATAGATGGCGGGGATGATTGGACAACAGTATGAATGTACCTGATACCACCAAACTCTGTGCTTAAAAATGGTAAAAATGATAAATTTTACATTAAGTATATTTCACCATGATAAAAAAGTAGTAAGCGATTTTTTTTTTTAAATAAGGTAAATATTGTAAAAATACGTGACTCTTTCTTGATCTGTAATGAGTGTGTTTTGAATGGCATTCCTGGGGGACTCTGTGGAGCCAGCCCCTCCTTTTAAAGGGAATTGGAAAAATGTTCCCGAGTTCGCATGCCACCCACTGACCAAAGCTCCAATTCCATCTGAGGTCTGATTGGTAGCACTGTCTGCAAATACATATGCCCCCAAACAAGAATCCACTCTAAGAGGACTGTTGTGAAATTGTAGGGGGTTGTATTAGTCCATTGCTGTTGCTTATAACAAAATACCTGAAACTGGGTGATTTATAAATTAAAAAAAATATTGCTTACAGTTTCTGAGGCTTGGACGTCCAAAGTCCATTTGGAGGTGGCGACGGTGACACAGGGGTCTCACATTGCAAGATGGTGGAAGCAGAGAGAGCAGAGAGAGAGAGACAGACAGACTCTCCTCTCCTTTTAAAACCCTCAGAACCACGCCCCTGACGACCATTTTTAATCCACTCACTACTGCACGGTCCTACAATCCAATCACCTTTGCAAGGTTCCACCTTTCAATCACCATAATAGCATTTCCCACCCTCTTAACAGTCGCAGTGGGGGCTAAGTTTCTAATACATAAAACTTGGGGGACACAATCTAAGCTTCAGTGAGTTTTGGGGGAACACAATTTAATCCACTACAGGGGTGTAAATAAGCACTATTACGTGGGACCTTCATGCCCAGGGTTGGCCCTTTAAAATAGGCGTTTTATAAAGCCACACTGTGCATGCATCTTATATTTAGATTACTATTAAATGTAGTGGGGAAACCTCAAAGCCAGGAATTGTTTAGATTACATGATCCAGCAAGCAACAATGGGCTTTTCCTGAAATTATTTTCTCTTCCACATTTCGTTCTCATTGTCTTTGTCACATAAGTTTGTCATCGGTGCAGAATAAGCATAAAATAGAGGCGTGACTCAAGTGTTTTATGCTTCATTTTCATAGTGCAGGTTTTCCCAAAATGTACTCATGGAAGGAGATGTGTGCATTATAGTATTTCGAAGATGTTATCTGTAGAGGAGAGAAGGGACTGAAGGTGGTCAGAGTTTTTTGCTGGTTTATTTTTTTTCTTTTTGGTTCCTAGTTGTTCAAAAACTTAATGCACACCCATCATATCATTTAAAAATGTTTGTTTAAAGATCATTTTGGCTTGCCTAGCTCAACAGAGCCTAAAGGTGCAAATCTAGTCTTTCCTCAAATATTGCTGTTTGGGGTTGAATTGGGAACTACCCCATTTCCCCCCCCCCAAATTTGTATGTTAAAGTTCTAACCTCAGTCCCTGCAAAGGTGACCTTATTTGGAAACAAGGTCCTTACAGAAGTAATCAAATTAAAATGAGCTCAGTGAGGTGAGCCTTAATCCAAGGGGATTTGTGTCCCTATAAAATGGGAGCATTTGGACACAGAAATAGGCATGGAGGGTAAAAGATAGGAAGAGACAGAGGAAAGATGGCCATCTACAAGCCAAGGAGAGAGATGTCAGAAGGAGCCAGCCCTGCTGACATCTTCATCTCAGACTTCCAGCTTCCAGGACTGAGAGAGAGAAATGTCTGTTTCATTCAGCCAGTCTGTGGCACTCTGTTATGGCAGACCCAACTCACTAACACACTTGCTGATTTGTTCTTTAGGGTAATGCCACCTGTGAAAACAATCATGTTTCCATGGGAGAGAAACACACACACACTCTTACACACCAACACATACACACAAACCTGCACACTCACTTATATTTTCATGCATATACATGCACATGCGTACACACAAACACACACTCACATACACTTGTTTACAAGCAAACCACACACAGAGTTCTAGATCTTCTTTTGCTCTGCAATGATTAGCTTTCTGCTTTTGGAAATCACAGCATTCAAAGCTAGCCATGAAAGAAAAAGAAATATACTCCTCCTTGAATTTCTTTAATTTATTTCTTCTTTTTTTAAATTAGCTGCACGAATGCCTAAATTTTACAATTCTAGAAAAAGAGATGCATTTTTAAGAACCTCATACAAGCAGAACGCGGTAAATAGAAAGAAATCCCAGTACACAGCTCAGCACCTGCTTCTAAATCCTTTTACAAAATTGCAGAATCCTATTTAGTAGCAGAGAACACGGGTGTCATTCACAAACCACTGCAGTAGCGTCCCTAATTGTCTTGACACAATTACCGTGAGCACGCTGGGTGCATACAAATTAACAGATAAAAAATATACCACAAAAACATTAAATTAAACTTGGCCCTGACTATTCCTACAGGGGATGCTCCTGCCCACCCTAGAATTATCAAGAAGCTTCAGAAAAAAAAAAAAAAAAAACATGTGAGAAGTCGGGGAAAGACGACCGTCTTTCTGCCCTTGGTAATTCAGGTGAAAACAATAAAAAGCATAATTAAGAATGTTATCTGGGTTTTTTTTGGCATCTCTCTATTCAAGGCTTTGAAGTTAAATGTGTATTAATGAGAGTTCTTTGGATTTTCTGTTTTCATTCATGAAGCCTTTTTTGGGTGTCCCTAGGTTAAATGATATCACACTGATCATTTTTAAGTCTGTTTAATTTTTAAAATGCCCCCCACAGGTGCCTTCTATCATGCATGGTTATGTGTGACAAAGAGCTCAGGAGGTAAAAATGAGTTTCAATTCATTTAGAATTGAAAGAAAAAGAGGGAAACTTAAAAAAAGCAGAAGAGGAAGGCTCTGAATGGCAATATGTTTGGAATAGGAGAAAGAAACACCACCACCCAATGCACTGATATGCTGCTGTACACGTAAAAATCCTTCCTCTCCTATCAGGTAAGTATGCCATGCATTTAGTTGGTGCAGATAACTTTGCATTTTAAAAATCATCTGTACGCTATTCAGTGCTTGTGCTCACCTCAATAATCTAGAATTGTTTAAAAATTGCAAGTTTTATGGATCAAGATATGCTCTCCCTACTCCTCGATGTGAGATTTTTGGCTTATCGTATCTCAAATATGTACAAGGGTGCTTCAAAAGTTTGTAGAAAATTGAATTAAGCAGTCACATGAATCTTTCCATGAACATTTTGAAGTCCCCTTGAATATGTGTAAATGCATGTATATGTTTGCATACATATATATGCATATGCTATAAATGCATGTATGTTTACATACATATATATGCATATGCTATAAATGCATGCTTATAGAGGTACACACTCATTTATTATACATATTTTCAAACGTGCATTCATAAATATATGCACAAGCCAGGAAAGAGTATGCAGTTCTATATAGTTCTTAGGTATGATAAATAAGATTATTTATTTGACATCTCTCTTTTTGTTTATGCTCCAAAATACTCAGGTACCTTCACTACTAGTAGACTCGAACCTAAGGATTATTTGCCTGTGTGGAATTTTTTATACTGAGTACTTGTCCACTATAGGCAAAAACTAACAAGGATGAGGTAGATATGCTGATGCTGTTTGTATGCAGATGCAAATACTTCACATTGTATGAAATTTGGGGTGAATCAAAATGTCAGTGAGATGTTGGAACTCCCCTATAGTTTGGGAATAACCCTTTAAGATAGTAATTGAGTTCACTGGTTTAGGTGAGGTTGCCTGGGGAGACAGATTGGAGAGGAAAGTAGAGGATTGAGGAATATAGCTGGGGGATGTTAACATAAACAAAGAGACTTTGAAGAAAAACACAACCAAGAAGGCATCAGAAACAATGGGGTGTAAAGAGAACAGTACGACACCCTGGCTTGGAGGTGATAGGCGGAAATTCTACTGCAAAAAAGTCATAGAGGAAAAAGAGAATGTGGTTGAGCTTGGCAACCTTGCATGCATGTCTGCAAATTTGGTGGTGTTAAATGTTATTTTGTTCCTGTTTCAAGTGGCATTTTTTAAAGCAAGAGTGAAACTGATCATTTTTGTAGATTCGTTACTGCTATTTCTTTTACTGCATTGGCGACACTATTTTCTTTTCCATTCTCTTATATAATTATTTTTTTCTGCTTACTTTGAGCCGACTTGCTCTTCTTCTAGTCTCTTAAAGTGGAAACCAGGGTCACTAATTTAAGATCTTCATTCTTTAATATCATCATTAGGAACCATACATTGCTAAGTAACACTAAAACGTTATCCTGCAAATTTGATACATTGAGATTTCATTATGATTTTGTTTAATTACTTTCTAATTTCTCTCCTGATTTTTTTTTTTTCTTTAACCCATCTCTTCCCCATTGATAATTTATAAGTGCACTAATTAGTTTTAACAGTTGAGGATTTTCTAGACATGTTTCAGTGAATGATGTTAATTTAGTATCACCATGATCCCATAACATACATTGTTATCAGTTGGATTTTTAAAAAACTTTTTGAGCCTTATTTTTAGGCCTAGAGTGTGGTCTGTCTTGGTAAACATCCAGTGTCCATTTGAGCACTTATATGCATCTTAAGTGTGAGTTCAAGAATACCTACAGAATACAAAAATATCCAACTTCCAAGATGGTAAAATTTACCACCTCCTGAATCCAAACAAAAGTTTCTGGTCATGGAAAGAAGTAAGAAAATATAATTAATAAGGTGGAGACAAATAAATCAATCAAAATCAACCCAGAAGTAACACAGATTTTGTATTATGCAAATAGTGACATTCAGCAGATATTATAACTGTATTTCATATGTTCATAATGTTAGATAGAGACATAACAAATACACAGCAGACCAAAATCGAATATCTAGATATGAAAACTCCAGTATGTGAGAAGCAAAATACATTGAGGAGAATTAACAGTAGATTAGACTTTGCATTAAAAAAAAAAAAAATTACTAGTGAACTTAAAAAAGTGCAGCTGTAAAAAAAAAAACCACAAAATAAAACACAGAGGAAAAAAATAGACGGATAAATAAATAATAAATAAGTAAATAAATAGAGGATCTGTGAGCTGTGGGAAAATTGTAAGCACCCTAAGAATCCCTGACAAAGGGGACCAAGCAAACAATATTTGAAGAAATATTTCTATATATAGGCCAAACATTTTCTATATTTGATGTAAACTACATAATCTCATAAGAAGGTCAGCCAAACTCAAACAAACAAGCAAAAATCATCAATGAAACTTCAACTTATCAAGTTTGTAAGATGACGGCTGAGGCCGTCTTTAGGAGAAATGCATAGTACTCCATAATCAAAGTGCTGGAGAGTAGTGATTAAGAAAAAATCCTGCAAATACCCAGAGATAAAAGGCAGGCTACATACCATGGGGCAAAGATAAGCAGTGCAATCAATTCCTCGTGAGAAACCATGTGAGCAAGAAAACAGTGGAGAGACATCTTTAAGTTACTGGGACCAAAAGAAAATCTAGAATCCTACAACTAACAAAAGCATCTTTTAAAATCAAAGAAAACGTAGACATTTTCAAGCATCCGAAAGCAGAAAGAATTCATTAGCCCAGACCCCACTGCACGAAATGGTAAGGGCTTTCTTGAAGCAGAAAAAAAATGATAGTAGGTATGATTATGGAAATATGGATTTACGCAGAAAGATGAAAAACATCAGAATTGGGGACTGCATTGATAATGTGGAAGATTGTTTTCTTATTTACATCTTTAAAAGATAGTTGATTGCTTAAAGATATATCCTACCAATGCAGAAATTATAACTAAATGGGTAAATGCTTTTCTTATCACTTACACCTCTTTAAAAGTTCACTGATTCGCTAAGCAAACGTGATGTGGTATGGGTTTATAACACATGTAAATGTAAAATACATGACATTAGCACAAAGCTCAGGAGGAGAAAAAGGCAACTGTTAATGTTTTTACTGGATAGTTTTACTCTGGTCATGTGAAGTGTAATACTGTGTGAATGCAGAGTGCGATGACTCAGTGATGTGAGTGATAAACCCTAAAGCAACCACCGAGATAACAACACAGAGAGTTATAGCTAATGAGCTTACAAAGGAGATTAAAAAAAATAATGTAAAATTAAATTAATGTGAAAGAAGGAAAAAATATAGGAAAAGATATAAAACAAATGGGGCACAAAAATTTTTAAAAAATAAGAAAAAACAAAGAGCAGATGGTATTTTAAACTTTGCCATATCAGTAAGAACCTTAAATGTAAATGGTTTTAAAATCCCAATTATAAGCAGAGTTTGTCAAATTGGATAAAAGGCAAGATTCAAGTGTATATTGCCTACAAGAAACACTTTTAATATAAAAACAGGGAGTTTAAAAGTAAAATTTTAAAGGAAGCGATACCATGCTAATCTTAGTCAAAGAAAATGTGGTATGTCTATATTGAAATTGCATAAAGGATGTGCCACAGCAAAGAAAATTACCACTGATAAGGGTTATTTCTTAACAATGAAAAGGTCAGTTCATCAAGAAGATTTAAAATTGTAAGTCTTTAATGCACCTAAAAACATATCCTCAAAATGCTCACATCAAAAATTTACAGATGTGCAAGGACAACCAGAAAAATTCACAATTTAAGTAAGGAATTTAAATACCCTTTTCTCAATAATTGATAGAAAAAGTAGACAGGAAAGTCAGTAAGGAAAACTGAGATCTGATTAACACTATCAATCAACTTGACCTAATTGCTATTTATAGGAAAGTCTATCCAAGAATAGTTCTTCTCAAGACAACACAAAACATTTAGAATGTTAGACTTACTCTGGGCCATAAAACTTCTAAAACTCAATTTAAAAGGATTCAAGTCATACCTATATCATTTTATTTTTACTTCAGTAGATTTCTGGATCCTAACAGAGGGGTAAATATGTTACCTTTTATATTTGCATAGAGGGTGCTTGGCTAGCTGTCTTTGTTTTTATACTTAGTTTTTCATTTCTAATAGCAATATTTTTAAAACATTAAAATTAAAGTTATTTGTTAAATAAGTTCAGAGTGTTTTGTTTTGGTCTCTTATGTAATAAGTATGAAATCTCCATGGAAGAACAAAAATTAAGTCAATGGGAGTTCACACTAGCCACATTTTTGTACCCTAGAATTCCATTCCTAAAGAAATCCAAAGATACTTTATTTTTTCTTCTTGACATACAACATGTCGAGGAATTTTATTTGAAATTTCAGGCATGACAAAAAGCTCTGAGACCTGATAAAAGACTTTAAAGGACACCTGACTATGAGCTGAGTTGCGGTATTAAAGGGAATGAGTTTGATTTTGGTGTGCAGAGAATTTTATGAGAGTACTTCAAAAAAGTTCGAGGAAACATTCCTAGTATCTTTCGATTCTACTTTTCTGTGGACTTTTTGAAGTAACCTTGTGTACTTCAAAAATACAAAAAAAAAAAAAATATCCTACTTGTTCTGATATGAAAAATATGATGCACCATATTGGTGAAATGAGATCTGTAACAGCCGGGTAACTCATCTGCCTCATCGTGACATGGTGCAAGACGTTGACCATTTGGGAACCTTTATGAGAGGTGAAGTGGGAATCCTGCCCTCTGCAGAAATGATTTTAAAGAACGTGACTGATCTATGGCTTTTTTATCCATCTCTTATCATGTGGGATTTAGTAGCCAATACATCATCCACATTTTGGAGCTTAACCTTCTGAGGCCTGTAAAAAGTAAGGACCTCAGTAGGAATTAATTGTGGCAGAGAATAGATGTTAGAGAAAAGTAGATGTAATTCATCTTAGCTGCTAGGGATTGGGTTCAATATGCAAATAGAATCGAGCTCAGAACACATGATTTTTTTTGACTGGCAATAAGAAATAATATTCACTAGATATTTCCTATTGCATGCTACAGAGCAAAGCTACAACATTTCTACCTAAGACCAATCTAATGTTTTATCTAAAACATAATCCTTTTTTTTTTCCTTTATTGCCCAGAAAAAAATGCTTTTGCCTTTTCATTATGGGTCTCAGCAAAGGACTGAGTATTTTGTTTATGTGCATGGACTTTCTGCTGACCTGCTGGGGGTGTTGTAAACAGTGTAACTCATATTTCCATAAGAACACTTGTTTCTAAATCTATCCAGTTTTAGATAAGATTTTTGTTGTTTTTCTGTTCAAAACTAGAGGTCTGTGTAAAAGTTTTGCAAGATGATCATGCTTTCAAGACGTGTTTGTATTTTTCGAAGCTTTCCCAAATTTGGGTATTTAAAAAGACTCACCAAGATCTAGGGCAGATACTCACAAGAAGTTTTCATTTAAAGGAAAAGGAAACTGATAAGGTACAGAGAGAGAGCAAGCAAGAGAGACCTCTGGTAATCAAGCCATGCTACCGACCTGTCAATCACAGACCACCAGTAATGAGGGTTAGAAATACTGATTCCTATTTGATTATTAGATAGGGTTCGAAGATAACACATGTGTGGGACCAAAGTCCTTAGCTTGGAGGCAAGAGCCTACAGATAGGGGGCAAGAGCCCATCTAATCAACCTAATCACTGGTCAGGTAAGGGATTGTATACACTGACTGCTAATATAATGAGCTCATTGGAAGATCTAGTAAGAAGGAAACTTACGCAGGACTAAAGGCTTTAATGTGGACAAGAGAAATGAAACAGGAGGAATTGTTCTGAAGGCAATCACCCTTCATACAACAAAACTTAAATGACAGAAAAATATGTGAGTTAAGATTTCCAAGGACATTCTGCTAGGTTGGGTAGTACATGGGGGTCGTTCCACATTTTGCTCTAAGCTGTTTCTTTGAGTTTCTTAGGAAGTCAGGTACTTTAATGATGACCTTATTGTTTCTTTTGCATGTCACATAGTTTAGATTTATGACTCTTCTGATGGTATATTGTTTAAACCATTTTGAGCCATGCATGCTTGGATGAAAATTGTTATGTAGCCAGTTTCTTTATGTTCTTACTATGACTGATTAACCATTTGTTTTTCTCTGTAACTTCCTTGTCTTTACAATAAACACTGAAGCAAAATCCAACTCGACACTGCACCTTGCTTCTTGCTTCCTAAAAGGAGTCGTCTCGCTGCAGTCCCTTTGAGCTTCTCATTGCATTGATATATGCTTTGCGTCATCTCTTTTGCTTCTCCATTGCACAATGAGAGGTGTAACAATGTGAATGACCAAGGGACTTTCAGACTTTAACAGCACATCATAAAGTCCTGATCTTGGCCAAAATTCAGAGCTACAGATAAAGCTTTTTCAGACCACCTGTAAATTAACTCCACTCTTTATAATTCTTATATTCACCTGGGAGTTTGGATGGGGTAGTGGCGAATATATCCAGGAACTTATTGAGGAAAGAAGATGTATATATTGGTGAAGATTCTTGTCTCCACCTGGTCACAGTTTCCACTTAGGTGTAATGAGAGAAGCATCTTGAAGTTTCTGCAACCAAAACTGCAGTTACAGGAACCTGAAATGTGCCACTTAAGCTTCTTTGACTGCAAGTAAGGAATGAATAGAATTAGTGGCTTTGTTAAAGCCACTTAATTAGTGGCTATTTAGGGAAACACCAAAACCAGATGCAGCTACCACCATCAGAGATTAAAAACAAACCAAAACCTTTTTTTTTTTTTTGGACTGCTGGCCGGTACGGGGATCTGAATCTATAACTTTGGTGTTATAAGGCTGAGCTCTAACTAACTGAGCTAACCAGCCAGCCCCAAATCACAAAAAGTGATGACATTGCATAGTGTTAACTATACTAATTATCCTGATTTGAGTATCGCATATGGCTCATAGTTAGTGATATTCAATGTTGCACCCCACAGATATGTGCAATCAATTACATTTCAACACATAAAAAATAAAAATAGAAAACAAAACAGAACAATGTATGCTTATTAGAGAAAATTAGAAAACAGAGGAAAAGAAAAAGAAAATAAATAATATCCAGATAAAAACCAAACCAAACCAAAACACATGATCTTAACCACTGCTACTATATTTTCTTTGTTTATCTTTCACAAGAGGTCTTCCTAAGTTAACTATCAGGCCCCTTCCTCAACGAGAATGTTAATCCTTGGGGTAGGAGCACTGTGTGCTTTATAATGTCAGACACATGCTTTCCTAATACTGGAGTCTACATGTTAAGGAACAAAGTAAATATTACAAGAAGGCTTTCTCCAAGGGTTACAATGGTTTCACAAGGAGAAATGCTGTATTAAACAAACCTATTTTGTTCATCCATTTTCCCCAGATCCTTAGTGTATTAATGTGTCTAGATTAATGTGTGTAGACAATGTCCAAAAAGGTGAGTTGGAAAAAAGCCAAAAAAAAAAAAAAAAAAAGCTTCCTAAACTTATTTCACTTCAAATAACACCTAGCCCTACTTTTTATCCTGGAATATCTCATATTGGGAAATTTTGGTCTAAGGCAAGAGTTCTTAAGTCCAACAGATCATCAAACACATCTAAGGAGTTTTTTGAGGATATCCCTTTCCTTTTTTCAGCCTAGACTTTCACAACCAGAATCTGCAAGGGTGTGCACCTGCTCCATAATGATCTCTCCTGGTGGTTTGGAAGATTCTAGACTAGGAGGCATTCTATTTCCCAAAAATATATATATTTTCCAGCACCTTTTAGTTTGCCATTGCATAGGCTGATAAAAAGCCTAAGTCTTAGATTAAGTATGTCAAAATAAAGTATAATTTGTTCCTAGATTATAGCTAAACTATCTCTTTTAATTTCTCTTTTTTGTTTCTTTGTTTTTAATGTCATGTTGACATGGTTTCCATTAAGCTTTGCCAGAACTCCAATCATTTTGCTGGTCAGTCCATCAACCTGTGTGTTGCATGACAGTTGCCAGAGAAATTGCAGAAGTCAGGCAATTCAGCAGATAGCTGAAAACATTTACTAAAATAGTGAAGGAATTGTAGAACCCCTTAGAAGCTGTTATCAATCAACTGATTTCTTAGAAAATATCTGGATATTAAATAATATGTCACATTTTCCCCCCAAGTTTAAAACATCTGCATATTTCCCATCTGGATATTTTAGCACTGAATCGTAATCTTGTAGTCACATGCCTCAATATTTCCTCACTTCCTTTCCTGTCCTCAAAGGAAAGGTAGAAAAGAGAGTCAAAACAGAATTAGCTCTATAAACAAAATAAGCTAACATCTTCTATAGAGGAGCCACAGTTTTCTTTCTAATTTCCCTTGAGGGAGAAATAAAAGCTGAGATTTCATTTAAAACAAAGCAAAAATATATTAGTTCTCCTATGAACGCCAAATGCATATGGGTTTATTGATTCTTTTTAAAATTAGAAACTGCACATTTGAAAGGCATTTTTCAGTGCTTTCTTAGGGTAACTAAATAAGAGCAATTGAAGATAGGCTTTTACAAACTCTTAGATGTCTTGATTCTTAAAAGTTATCTAGATGGATAATAATAAGTTAATGCTTAATGGGTACAAGCTCATGTCTGGGATGACAAACATTTTGGAAACAGAGGTGGTGGTCACACAGCACTGTGAATGTAATTATGTAATTAATCCCGTGCAAGTGTATATTTAAAAATGTTTAAAATGGCAATCCTTATGTTACTGTATATCTTTCCACAATAATAAAAAAAAAGAATGTGAGCTAAAAGCATTTTCAATTCTTTTAAATGAAAATTAAAGATAATTTTCTTTTAAAATTATCTAGTGTTCATGAGAAAGCAGAATGAACCCACATGATGGGTCACAATGTTTTTAGAGTGTGCTCAAAGGGACCAGTTGCCAGGAGTAGACTGGGTTAGGCAGCTTTGTAAGTCATGTCTTGCACCAGCTGCAGGGCCGTAGTGAACAGCTCCTCCAACTTCTGGGTCTTGGTCTGGGATTACGGAGTCACTACAAGTCATTTCACTTGGCTTAAATCAGAGAGTGCAGCAGGGATTCCTTTAACTACGCCATCTTGTCCTTCAAATGTCCCACTCCATGTTTTAAAATCTGGCAACTTCTAGAAAGAGGCAGAGCAGAGAGAAAGCAAAATTTCTACAGTTAATAATGGTCACTGAAACCACCTCTATAGCATTAAGCCATCATGAAAAACATTACATCTACAAAACATTTATAGGAAGGATCCAAATACATTATTAGACTATTTTACCAGTCACTGAGCACACGTGGCTGGGGTTTAAATTCAGTGCATCTGTATTTAACGATGGTCAGGAAAGCAAAGATTGAGGTCCAAGAAAAATGAAGGGTTTCAGGGCAGAATAGAAAATAAAAAGTGTGTTGGACCTTTAATGTTAGTAGCAGAAAATATATTTATCAAATCACTGAAATGCAAATTAGATACTACAAACATATTTTGAGTGACCGGTAAGTGGAATTGTTACCGTACATTTGCTCTTGTGTATGCGAAAGGTTTTATACATTTCCAAATATCACCACCCTCAAATTCTGTGAACAGGATGGCCCTCTATGATGTGGGTTTTTTTCCTTGAATAATCAATAGCTTTTCATTTTTTTTATTTTACTTTTTGAATTTTGTTCATTTATTTTTAAAATTGTCACATTGACGTCTCCATGTTTGTGGGGCACAGCGTGCCATTTCAATCCATGCATACACTGCACAGTGATTCACTTAGGGTAGATAGCATAGTTTTGTGTCCATTACCTCTCACCAATTATGTGTTTTTCAGTTTTTTCTAACTTGTAGCATTATTCATCATAAAGTCAACAGTGTCTCTTCATCTGTTAAAAAGATAGAACCCATAAATAGTGGTTAATTCTGATTTTTTTTTCTCTCTCTCTCTGTTCAATTGTGTGCCTTCGTGAACAAGCATATAAAATTTTGTGTTTTGCTTTATAAACAAGAAGGATTATGATGCAGGCAAATAGCAAATCTTAGCTATTTGCAAAGCTACCCCTAGGGTGTTGGTTGACTGGCACATTCACATTCATAGTTCTGGGACAGTGGCCACCATGCTTGTGCTCATGACACGTAAGCAACGGTGAGAAGGGAAATACCAGGAACAGGGTGGGACTTGCCACTGGGCTGGGGCAGACACTGCAGTGTGGACACTGAGTGCTGCCCTGTTGTTTGAGCTATGCCACAATGCACAGGGACAGGCTATCCTGGGACCTGCTGGATGTCAAAGCTCCATGCAGACAATAGGGTCACATAAGTAGCAGTAGGGTCAGTCGTGTAAGCCAAAGTGAGTTAGACTTGTTGCTTACCAGAGTAGCAGGAAGAGCTCCCATGTAGAAGCAAATGTGCACTTATTTAGGATTCCATTGTAATGGTCAAGCCCCAGGGAGTCCTGCCCTGAGTTCCATCCATGGTCCCTACCACCATGCCTGTGTAGCTCACGTGCACAATTGATCTATTGCACGTACCACAATACCTTACAACCCGACCTTGCATCTCAACTGCTATGAGCAGCTGAAGAAGAAACCCTGTCATTTATTCCACTCTATTTCCTTGTCACTTGGTACAGTTGCAGTAAGCGTTTAATGTATCTGTTTGAGAGAAATGAGTTTTGAGAAGGCAGGTGCACATGATAAAGGCAACACAAACACTCAGAGAGTAGAGTTGGGATTAAGAGTCTTGCCCATGAAAAACATGAGGAATGTACTTCTAGATCAGAAAATGAGTGGAAGGGCAGATAATTTAAAGTTTATACACAGGAATACCAAAACTAAACTCTCTCCGTCCTAGCTCAGGTCAGTGGTGCCTTCTGTATGATTCCATGTGTGATTTTCCAAAGCCATGTTGGACACAGTATTAGTCTGTTTTTGCATTGCTTTACAGAAGACCTGAGACTGGGAATTTACAGAGAAAAGAAATTTATTTGGCTGAATATTCTGGGACAGCTGAATCACGCATGAGCCTTGGGCTGCTTCTACTCACGGCAGTAAATAGAGGAAGGCAGTGGGTGTGAAAACACATGGTGAGAAGAAGCAAGAGAGACAGTGAGGGTAGGCACCAAGGTCCTTTAAACAACTAGTTCTGTCAGCAAGATGAAAGAAACAAAAACAAAAGTAACCACCCTGAGATGTCATCTCACCCCAGTTGGACTGGCCATTATTAAAATGACTGAGAACAGCAAATGCTGGTGAGGATGCAGGGAAAGGGGAACTCTTCTACACTGTTGGTGGGGCTGTAAATCAGCATGGTCATTATGGAAAACAGTATGGAGGTTTCTCAAACAATGACAGATAGAACCGCCACAGGATCCAGCAATCCCACTACTGGGCATATATCCAAAGGATGGAAATCGTCAATGTCGAAGGGACACCTGCACTACCATGTTTATCACAGCTCTGTTTACAGTAGCCAAAATAGGGAGCCAACCTAAGTGTCCATCGACAGATGAACTGGAAAAGGAAAATGTGGAATATATGCACCAAGGAATACTACTCAGTCATAAAAAAGAATGAAATTCTGCCATTTGCAGCAACATGGATGAGTCTGGAGAAAATTATGTTAAGTGAAATAAGCCAGATAAGGCAAGAGAAATGCCACATGTCCTCACTTACAACTGGGTGCAAAAGAAGGAAGGAAGGAAGGAAAAGAGGAAAGAAAGAGAGAAGAAAGAAAGAAAGAAAGAAAGAAAGAAAGAAAGAAAGAAAGAAAGAAAGAAAGAAAGAAAGAAAGAAAGAAAGAAAGAAAGAAAGAAAGAAAGAAAGAAAGAAAGAAAGAAAAGAAAAGAAAGAAAGAAAAGAAAAGAAAGAAAGAAAAGATCAAAACAGTAAGTTGAACTTTCAGAAGAGGAAAACAAACTTAAAGATATTACAGGTCAGGGGGAGGTGGAGGGAGAGGTTTGGGGAGGGATAGGTTGGGTAAAAGGCATAAAGAAAAATTAAGATATGTAATAATAACATGCTTATAATAAATAATCGTAATAATAAAAATGCCCTTGTGGGAATTAATAGAGTGAGAACTCACTACCTCCTGGCAAGGAGATCATTAATCCATTCACAAGGGACCCAATCCCACCATCATGACCCAAACACCTCCTAATACTGCCACATTGGGGATTAGATTTCAACATGAGCTTTCGGGGAACAGCATATCCAAATCATATCAGGCACCAGATTGAGAAACACCATGGATTAGAAAAGCTATGAGGACCTTAACTTTGTTCTGCCACTTTCCAGCCGAAAGATGTTGGATAAGATGCAAGATACAGCTTGAGCAAGGTCAAAGGAGCAAAAAATAGAGATGATTTCTTTCCTTCCCTAGTGTAACCAGCCAGCCACAATAAGATGACATGTGAGACGTGTGGATAGAGCACATATTTGTACAAATGTATGGTGGTAGCTGAAGGAGACTCCTGTATTTTTTTAGACTTTGGCAGGACTGATGGATGGAGATTTCAAATTCCACGGGGAAATATATATGGTGGAGAACATTCACTTACATGTGTAGATTTGGCTAAAGTTACTTTAAAATTTATCCAACATATTTATATTTTTTAAAGTACCATTTTAAGTGCAGAAAAAAAAAATGATTTTTTTTAGATACTCAAAGTGGCCACCCAGTATTTTAAATAGAGACTGTATGCCCAGAGATTTTCAACTCACATCACAGGGTTCCCTTCAGGTGTTGAACGGTGCCTGGTAGGAACAGACAGAACCAAGACAAATTTGGAATTTAAGAAAAACTGCTTTCCGTATAAAATCTTGTACCTAAGTAATTTCTATACCTTTCTTGATGTTATTGGTTACATAATAATGATCTAGTATAAGCTGGAAAATGCCACAATAATTTACACATAGGTACATATTACATACTGGCAAATAAATCATTTGGAATTGATTTCGTGGTAACTAATTTTGGGCTTCATTTTTATCATAAAAATCTTATAATAAATTTACTAGTGATTTTTTTCTAAGGCAATTACCCATTTTACAGTTTACTTGCTCCAACACTGTTTTGATTGTATTATTTCTTCCCCCAAAGAACCTCATGGCTTCTTTGGCTTTAGATTTAAAAAAAAAAAAAAAAAATCAGAGACTAGGTGAAAATAAAAGGTTATAATAATATAAGCTCTTCATAAGGCTGTCAGCTAATTACACATGTGGTCCCTGCAACATGAAAAGGGCACGTCAGCCAGAGGACAGTTTGTTTTCTCAACTCTGTAAAGTAATCACTTTAATTTTCAGCCCTACAGACTGAGTCCATCTGTAACAAATGAGCGAAAGTGCTTGCAGGTCAGTGTGGGCAGTTTTTATTTTTTTCCTTCCAACTGCTGCTGTAGATTGGTCAACCAAGCATTTCTTTTGCCTTGTTTTGTTTCATTTCACCTTTCTGTGGCTCTTATTGTCATTTCAGCATAGATCCTAAAACCCTGGAAGACATTTTCTGATGGAGGGCTTTAATTAATCTTAGATTCTAGAAGGGAAGGCAGCCAGTGGAAAGACACAATATTTAATACATGTAGCCGCAAAATGAGCCCAGATACTGCAAGGAGAAGGGACTAGATAAGTCACTGGTGGAAAGGGCTTTGTGGTCGACCCACTGAGGGAACTTTGGCAGGTGGAGACACTATGGAGATAAGTTGTATAAGCAGAGCACAAAGGCACCGAGCAGAATCGCCCATTTGGGAAACAGTGGGTGTTCTGAACAAGGTGCTGGACCGATCAAGCCACTGAATGCCTTTCTAAGATCGATTCCTAAAAAATGAAGGGGACAAGTGGAAAAAATAAAAATACAGCAAGCATACCTGTGGCGGGGCTGTCTGAATTGGCGTGTGTGAGGGCAGCTTTAGCCTGGGGCAGCCCTGGATGGCTGTGAAGATTAGAATAAAATGTGGCAACTCTTGGCTATTGTAAAGAGTGCTGTGATAAACATTGGGGAACAGGTATACCTTCGACTTGATGATTTCCATTCCTCTGGGTATATTCCCAGCAGTGGGATAGCTGGGTCGTATGGTAGATGTATCTGCAATTGTTTGAGGAACCTCCATACCATTTTCCATAGAGGCTGCACCATTTTGCAGTCCCACCAACAATGTCTGAGAGTTCCTTTTTCTCCGCAGCCTCGCCAGCATTTATCGTTCATAGTCTTTTGGATTTTAGCCATCCTAACTGGGGTTAGATGGTATCTCAGTGTGGTTTCGATTTGCATTTCCCGGATGCTGAGTGATGTTGAGCATTTTTTCATATGCATCAGATGAGTGGATACGGAAAATGTGGTACATCTACACAATGGAATACTACTCAGCTATAAAAACGAATGAAATACTGCCATTTGCAACAACATGGATGGACCTTGAGAGAATTATATTAAGTGAAACAAGTCAGGCACAGAAAGAGAAATACCACGTTCTCACTTATTGGTGGGAGCTAAAAATTAATATATAAATTCACACACACACACACACACACAAACCGGGGGGGGGGGGAGAAGATATAACAACCACAATTATTTGAAGTTGATACGACAAGCAAACAGAAAGGACATTGTTGGGGGGGAGGGGGGGAGGGAGAAGGGAGGGAGGTTTTGGTGATGGGGAGCAATAATCAGCTACAATGTATATGGACAAAATAAAATTAAAAAAAAAAAAAGAATAAAATGTGGCAAGATAGACTTCTGCTTTAATTCCCCCCACCATGGCTTTGGGACAGCACATAGCCTCTTCTTTCACCTGTCTTCACTCAGACTTGAGAGGCAGATATTCTCTGCAGTAAAATAAGAGCAGTGTGGAAACCTGGAGCATGTGAGAAGCTGAGACACTAGGCAGGGGCTGATCCCTCTGTGACATTTGATTCTCCCTCTGTCTTTTCTTCCAGGTTCCTCCTACAGCTTGAGAGAAATGCTTGCACTCAGGTAGCTTATTAGAAAATATTGTTACAGGGGCCACTCAGCTCCTCCTAGATGAGGCTCTATAAAATTTGGTGCTGGGCATACAGGTCTGGCTGCCTGCCCCCCTTTTAAATGCAAACCACTCAAAAGTCAAATGTTGCTGAGAATGGAAGTCAGCTTTTATTCAGGAATACTGGTGGCCTGAGCAGAGATGTTGGGCTGACCCATCTCTTACAGTAAGTGGCCAGGCTAAAGCCATCTCAGAGACTCAGGCTTACTAAGGGGTTTTTAAAGAGGGGGTTGAGAGAATGGAAGCTGGAAAAATGAAAAGCATGAGAGAGCGGGATGTGAGCCATGAAGGCTTCATTTAAGGTCTCAGGTGCAAAGTCTCACCAAGACTCAGTCTGGTTTCTGCTCCTGTCCTTGCTGCCATCTCAGGGTCGTGCTGGAGGGTGGAATCAGCACAGCTTTATTGAGGTCTTCCTTGGTTTCCCAGGGTCTGCAGGTCTGTAGCTTCAGGCTGGCTGAAAAACAACTTTGCATGCATGCAAATAATGTCATCTAGGTTCAAAATATAAAATAACCATGGGACAAGAGGGAACTCGGAGAAATGCATGCCAAGAAAAAAACTGTGTCCTTTAAAAAATTTTTAGAGCCCGTGCAGTTTTAGGTCCCAACATGGCTCCAGTCGTGCTCACTCCACCCATATAATCAGAGAAATACAGAGGAAAAAAGAGGAGTTGGTGTCAGGAAGGGAGAAGGAGGCAATAAAAGGATGTTTTAGTCAGTTTGGTTTCTGATGCATTTGAATGGTGTCTCACAACTAACTGCTTGTTTGTAGTAGAGACCATTTTAAAATACAATTTTTTCTTAAGCACATATCCTGTACTTCAATAATTAAGCAAGGTTTTTTCTATAAAGAACTCTCAACAATATCAAAAGTACAATTGGGAACTCAACAAAGTATCATAGAAACTATAATGTTTATCTCTTAACTTGTATTATATTAACATTAGTTTACGTTAATTTATCAATTAATAATAAGAAAGTAGTTAATAAATCCCTGCATGTTTAATACAAAATATAAATATGCATAGGTAAATAGCTCATGGGTTTAAAGGAGAACTTACCAATAAAATTTAAAGGTATTATTAGAACTAAATAATAATGAATATACTGCCTATTAGAATACCATGTTGTAGGGAAATTGTTCTTTGGGGAGAATGGGAATGTATCTTTAAAATTTTAAATTAGAAAACAAAGCAGCTTGGAAGTAATGATCTAACTGCACATATAAAAAATAACAAAAACAGTAGCATACACCCGAAGAACGTAAAGGGAAAGAAATCGTATCACTGAGAAGAAATAAACAACATAGATTATAAAAGTACAATTGGGAACTCAACATATCAAGAATTGTTAGAAAAAAGACTAGCAGAAGATGCACTTGTCTGGTCATATTGACTAAGAAATGAAGAGACAAAAAAAAAAAGAAAACTTATAAATTTAGATTTATAAATATCATGACTACATATAAAGCAGAGATAAAAAGAAAAACATATGAAAGACTTTGACATATGGATAAACATTAAGGCAACATTTAAGAATTTTTTACGGCTATCTTACAAAGATGTAAAAAAGCAGTGGTTAAAAGTCTTCCAACAGAATTTAAAACACCAGGACCAAGTGACTTCCATGGAAGATTCAATAAACAGATTATTCTGGTTTTATGGAAAAAAAAAAAAAAATCAAACAACGGGAATGGAATAGCCTCTACTCACACTTTAAAGCTGATGTATTCTTAAAAAAAAAAAAAAAAAAAAACTGATGTGTTCTTAACACTCAGTCATGACAGAGACTTTGCAAAACAAAGATCCATTTCACTTATGAATTTAGTTTTAACAATCTAAAAAAAAATTCTTAACCAGTCTTATATGACAACGTATAAAAACAATAGTATACCCATGACCAGATTGGTTTGTCTCTGTGCAGCCAAGTTTTCCTATGAGAAAGTCTGAAATGCCATTTTTCATAGTATTGGGAGACACAAATAGGATTATCTGAATGCAACTGGAAAAAGCATTGATAATATCCAGCTTTCCTCTCTCAAAATTTTCTGTAAGTGAGGAATCTAATGGAACTTATTTGAGGGAGTAAAAGAACATATGAAAATATGCAAAGAGCAAACACCACCCTAAAGGGAACGCACTATGTTTATGTCAGAAATGAGATGATATGTTCATGAGGTGATATCACACCCACACGTGTTTGGCACATATCAGTGAATCAGCTGATGTTAAGCATAGGTTTGGAAGTAAATCCACAGTATCCTTGATGCAATGTGGATAATGCTGGGGCTCAGAAGAATGTTCCCCCAAAATATGGCATTTTCGAAAACTGAGTGCTTTGAACAAAGGGGATGGGTGGGCTCAGAAATAAGCCTCAGAATCAAGGTGCCTCAGACCTTGCCTTGTTTCTCTCTCCCAAGCTCAGGGCGGGATTCAATCTGGGGCTCTCTTATCCGACTGAGGGAAGTTCTTCCAAAACAAATGAAATTGTCTTGAACACTCTCCCTAGGAATCTCATCAAACAAGCAGGGAAGATTAATCACGGAAGAGTAGATTAAAGGTTGTCACCACACCCAGAACAAGCTGTCACCTGTTCTTTATTGACTGCATCTGGGGGCTGCTCTGAGATGACTTTTCTTGCCTCAAAGGCTTTATCTGCATAAAGCAGATAACCTTTGCTCCTGGTGTCATATCCCCCTCACCTTTCCATAACTCATTGCCAGCTCTCTGAGTGCAAAGGAACTTTGTCCTATGCTATCATTTGTTCTTTGTGCCCGTTTATTTCCCCCCCAAAATAATTTCCTTAGTCTTTCATTGAAATTGCCTACAACCCCTATTTTCCTCTCCCCTAGGAAGAGGATATTTAAACATCCACCCTCTGGCCTTCTTTTGAGTCTCCTGTTTGTGTCTCTTCTGTGCCCAGGCACACATTAAAAAACTTGTATGTCTTCTGCCAGTTCATTTCAAGAGACCTCAGTTATCAGACCTTCAGAGAGAGCTTTAAACTTTCCTACAGTTGTAAAAAGAAATTAGTGCACCACTTTGGAAGACAGCTTAACATGATCTCTTAAACCTGATCACCAGCAGAGCCTTTTGTTAACCATTGCAGCCTTTGGTTGCATACGTGACAGAAGCTTGGACACATACAGGACACAATGAAAAAAAATGTAGAAGGACGTTCATAGCAGCTTTGCTCAGAAACACAACATCTGGAAACCATGAAGGGGACCACTCAGGATAGAAAACCATGCAGCACTGTGAAAGCATAGCAATGGTAGAACACTGAACTAAAATCATGAGCTCAATGAATGGTGTCCTGTTTGTTTCTTCCTTCCTTCCTTCCTTCCTTTTTGTAAAATTAAATGCAATGACAATAAAAAACATATACTCATTTAAGAGCACCTATCAATGGAAGAAAACCTCATTTTGGAAAAGTAGGAATATTCTAAACACACGAGGGTGATGAACTCAGGATGGCGAAATGGGTTGTCTGGGAGGTCACTGAATAAATGCACTTATTCTCATGATCCTGGCTTTTGCTTGGTGCACGAGGGTGTCAATGCTTACTGCATTGCTCGCAGTACTTAATTAAATAATAAATTTAATAAACCTTAACCAAAGGCACCAAGCAAGGACCAGGGATGAATGCACATGATCCAGCCATGATGATTAACAAAATTCTGCCCACCTTTGTGCCAACATTAACCAGACATGGCAGTTTGCCAAAGGAGTTTTGTTAAGAAGCTTATTCTAGGAGAATGAACAGTGTTCACAGGTATCCGAAGCATGACACGGTATATGTAGGGCACTAAGTGTGCTTGAGAGGGATGGAGGTCTGTGTGTGTGTGTGTGCATGTGTGTGTTTTGTGCAAAAAGCCAAGAAACTCTCAAGCCAGTGAGCAGGGGCTTAATGCTATAGAGAGGAGAATCAAAGGCACCCATGTAAAATAGGGTAATGCCTTTCTAAAAACTATTTTTCTGAAAACCGTATTAAAAATTTCTTGATGCAGCATTTTGTTTATTGTGCTGGGAGCAGAAGGGATATATTTCTGGACTTCAGGAATAGAGAAATTTTCCCTATCAATAAAAAATATGTGTTCATAAAAGAGAGTTGCTAGTCCTTAGCCCTAACATACAGCCACTGGCACATAGATGACACATTTATTTTAGGTGAATAGTAAAGTCTCTTATACTTACTTATTTCCTCTCCTATGCACATCCGTGAGAGAGCTGGTTTCAGAAAATAAGGAAACATTGCCTAATCAATTATGAATGCATTTGCATGCCTATAAGCGTCTTCCAAAAACCAGAACTCCAGAGATTAAAAGAAGATTTTTTTCAAAGACTTTTCCAGTTGGTCATTCTGAAACCACGCTGTGTTATCATTATATTCAACTTGGGTGTTGGTGAATATTCTCTGAAGGGTATATTTTATTTGATTTTATTTTTAATTTATTTGTTTCTATTAACATATTGTAATTGAACATGCTTCTGGGGTAAAATCTGATCTGTTGATACATACAGATGTTCTGTAATGAACAGGTCAGGGTACATAATGTATCAATCACCTCATGCATTTGTTTTTTCTTTGAAGTGAGATCATTCCAAAGCCTCTCCTCTAGCTATTACATAGGGCATGAAACTTAACTGTTAACCATAGTCACCCTGCTGTGCAATGGAACATCAGAACTTAATCCTCCTATCTAATTGCAATTTTGTACACATTGGACAGTTGGACAGCCTCTCCCTGTTTTCCCTCATCTCTTCCTGTCCACTCCCCTGTTAACCACTATTCTACTCTCTGACTCTGTAATATCAATTCTTTTTTTAATATATATACCACATGTGAGTGAGATCATCGCAGTATTTGTCTTTCTGTGCCTTGCTTAAAATAATACGCACCTTAGGCTTGTAAACCAAGAACTAGCACGGATGTAAGTTCTGTGGTTTCCACATATTTACATTTGCATGGGTGAGGTTAATTAAAAACACTGAGATGGTTTAATTTAATTAATAATATGCCCAGCAATCACAAACCTCTTTGACCAAGATAGACTTTCGGAAGTTGATGGGTTCATGCGGTTTTCTCTGTATTCTTCTAAATGAACGAAACTAGTGCTGTTTTTAAACACACTTATATATGGAGGATGTAACACAACTGTTTCAAAATGGGGCAGTCAGAAGAGAAGGAAAAATGTGAACAGGTGTATGCTCAGTCAAAGCTGGTTATCAATGCTTGTTAAAACAATCTGCATAAATATCATTGTAGCAAATCTTACCTCCCTCAAGAAACAGTGTCTTTCATGCCTCAGCTTGAAGAGAGAACAATCTAACCTCTCCACTCTCAATCCCACTGCTTACAAGAGAAGCAACACTCTGTATCCCATGAGAATTTGTAGTTCTGTGACGGTGGGTGGGGGATGCTCTTAGTAATCTATAACATCAGCAAGAACTTCAGAAGAACCTGATTTGGATAAAAGGCCTTCATAGTTCAACCCGGGTGCTTTAGAGCCATTCCAATGAGTATACACCTAGGATATTCAATTATGGGCTTTCATTATTCATGGAGCTTGACTGAGCTTCCAGCTGAGTTGGGAGGAAGAATGGATGTCTTAGGCAAAAGGATTAGGAGAGTTGACACAATGAAGACTTGCAAATGAGGGGAGTTCTGGATCCATATAAAAGGCTTACATCATTTCCCCCTACAGTTTAGGAACTCTAGGTGAAAAATGCACTTTTTATTATTCATGAGTTTGAGTCCCATTTGGGGGATAGATTCCAGAAGATGGTGGCATTGAAAGAGCACATAAGGAGTTGTAAGAGACTGTGCATTCTCCAAGCCTGAGGTACTTTCTCGGAAATTAGAAAGTCCTCTCTCAGGGGCATTCTTCCCCATCAAGGTGAGACAGAACAGGGCTAGGCCTGTGAACCAAACTGACTCCATTTTCCCTGCAGAGGACACTTGTTACTTTTTCAATCCTCAGTCATGAGACTCCCCTCCCCACCACCCAGGACACCTAATTACCCCATGGCCTGCCCTGATAAAATAAACTGATATAAGAAGGGAACAGATATTCACTGAGTAGCAAAACCCTTCCCCAAGGCATGTTTACCATAATTATAAAGATTAAGTTACAGATTAACCTCAAGACCCCTTTAGGAGTTCCCATATGTGCACAAAGCTTCAAGGTGACAGCTACTACAACAACCCTCCTGGGGTTATAATAAGGAACACCGTCACCATCATGGACCTACTGGGAAGGCAGGAGGACCACAGCCCTAACTGAGCATAAGCCCATGATGCACCCATGAAGAACAGACCACTCCAGGGGTGCAGGATGATGACACTGGCCTGCACACCTTATCCTCTCCCTCTATAAAAGACCCTGAACAGCTCCCCTTGGGGGGGCTGCCTTTCCTGTAGCTTTTCCACTTATGCATAAGTCTATCTCGTCTTTTAATTATGCATGACTTGCATGCTTTACTTCCTGGGTGCACTGTTCATTTCTATGTCTTTGGAACCCAAGAACCTAATTCTATAACATGAGATGCTGGATTGGGCCTGCTTTATCAAGCTTCACTGGGTCTCACCCATTCAAATCGACTCACATATTTGTACTTAGGTTTTGAATGAAGGTAATTGAAAGGACGAGTCGACACCAGTTGACGATCCACCAGAGAGAGCTCGTTTATTAGGCGGCACACACACATATATATAGGGCTTTTAGGGAAGGCTGATTGGCTTAAAATACAATCCCTAATTAGCATACCGCATGGGGCTTGGGGTGAGCTGATTGGTGTGCGATTCGCGCCGGCGGGAAGGAGAGTATGGAAGACAAGGGCAACCAGCGCCATGATGGGGTGTGGCCGAGAAGGACTTATGTGATCAGGGTGTGATCCCTTGGGGCATTTGGGTTCTTACATTCCTCGATGTGATCCCTTGGGACATTTGGGTTCTTACATTCCTCGGTGTGATCCCTTGGGGCATTTGGGTTCTTACAGTAATGAACAGATATCATGAATGTCTTTTCAATGAGGGGACATTTTATAAAGTCCAAAGTTATTATTTTGCCATTAGCAAATGCTTATCAATGCTCATGAAACCATTTTAATATAGTTTTTATGTGTGGCGTTCTGTCTAGAATGAGGACAGGTTATTGAATGTGGTCTCATAGCTGATAATGCACACCTGTAAGATCCGTGCACCATGCACAAACCCCCCACGCTGGGATGGCTCACCTCACAAAGACCAAGAGACAGAGTCCGATGCAATCAAGCAAGAGGAGTTTATTTCCAGCATGCTGGGGTCACTCAGCATTGAAGACATAAGCAACCCCGAATTTACAATACAAGCAGCTTTTATACAGTTTTTCTGAACAGATCTTGTGACAGGATGAGTTGTTGGTTATCTGTGGCGCCTTTAGGTTTCCAGGGGGCCTTTAGCAGGCTGGCACCCCAATAGTGCATTTCTCAATCGTTTATCTTCCCCGGGGCCTGGCCAGGTGGCCTTTAGATAAGGAACCAGCCATTTCCTGGAACCGGGTGGGGGCTATTAATGTTTAGTGTGCTCGGGCCTGACCCTTGTATGGCCCCTTAGAAGCTGCTTTGCTTAAACATTTGTTACAAGACTGCGTACATTAAGGTTATATTTTTCTACAATTCTACAACAATTTTCTATGCTCCCCTACACAACATCATTTGCATTGAAGATAATCTGGTACAGAATTCTCTTGGTTTTGAGGTGTAAAGATTTTTTGTTTCCAAATTCCATTTTTGAATAAAAAACGAACTGCATCTATGCCTTTATGAGACAATTTAGCTCTCAGGACACATGCACACTCACACACACACTAAACCATCTTTGAGACATGGAAACAGAAATTAAGGGAGAATATCAAAGACTGAGCATTGATCCGAAAGAAAATTAACTTGAGATTCTGAGATATCTTCAATTAGAAGTTGTGAAGATATCAACTGATTCCCCATTTCTAGTTATGAAGGCAATTGATGCAACAGACCCAATAAATACAACATCACATAAACACCCTCTTTCCCCCCAGAAAACTTCAGAGGTACCTAACGATGGAGATATCTACCCAGAAAAATGTTTCTGTCAATCATGACATAAGACATAATAATTTACTTTGATGCAATGCTGAATGATTTGTTTAGAATAATGAAAATATAATTGGCTATGGGGGAAATGACATTTCCACTTTTAAGGCAAAAATTTTGTCTCAGTGAGGTACAATTAATTAAGCACAATATCTCAGTTCTCAATCTTAGCAGCAGCTTTCTCTGTTTTCACAACTAAACAATAGCTTACGATGAAATAACAGAGTTTGCTGTAGACTGGGTCCCCTTACAACCTCACTGAAGCTTAATCCCCTCTGTAAATGTTGAGGGTGGGAAATCCTATGATGGTAATTGAAAGGTGGGGCCTGGAAGAGGTGATTAGTTTGTAAGACCATACAGTAGTGAATGGGTTAATAATGGTGGTCAGGGGTGTGGTTCTGGGGTCTTTAAAAGAAGAGCTCAGGAATATAGTCTCTTTTTCTGCTCTGCCATTCTCACCATGTGAAACCCTACATTGCTATAGAGTCATCTCAATAGAAGTGTTCCCTAGACTTTGGACTCCCCAGCTTCTGAAACTGTAAGCCATAAATAGTTGTATTTTCTTGTAAATCACCCAGTACCAAGTATCTTGTTATAAGCAACAGAAATGAACTAATTCAGAATTCATATTAAACAAAGGTTTCTGGAATATTAGGAGTTATTCAATGCAATGAATTATTCTCATATATATTTGTCTATGATTTCTAGAAAAAATTCATTCAGTCGGTGGGATTCGGAAACTCTTTTACAGGTTAAAAGAGAGTGCCCATAAAATTGTCTTTAAAATTGTCAACATAACCAGCATTAGCATCCTCAGCATGTAGACTTTTCACATGATAATCCCATGCCTCTTAAATCAGCTCTGTGGATAGCAAGAAAAAAAAAAAAGATTGACAGTCTAACATTAAAAAAAAAAAAGTTAAATGTCTAAAATTGCAAGTTAAATGTCTTTAGGCATATCTTATTGTACACCCATTTCTATTTGTGATCAAACAGGCATTGGGATAGGAAGAAAATAAATTAGTAATTCTGAGCAGAAAATGAGGTTTGACTCACGACATGAAGATCAATTCTTGGCACAACCTGCAACTCTTTTAATGTTACTCTAAATTGAAATTGATCCTCTTTTCTCAAAGAGTATAATTTGAAACACCTTACAACCAATTATCCTGAAATGAAATTATTTAAAATGTACCCAGGACAGTGTACATTTGTTAATATGTACCCAGTTCATCTGCTAATCTAGGCCATTATGATTTTTGAAAGAAATTATAGAATTAGCCATACATTTTTAGCAGAAACCAATTGAATTTAGGGTAAAAACAAGTGGTGCAGTGCTTCCTTCCAAAAAAATTATTTTTTTTTGCCTTACATTGTGGAAGAGGCTTACAGTATTGCTGATGCATGCTGATACCCACAACAATAAGACTTGATTAGATACAAAGAAATCATCTTGAAAACTTATTAAAGGCAGAGCAAGGTTTTACTCTACATTCTTTTTAAGCATAAGTACTTCTGAACTTTGGTTGATTTTTTTTGGTCTTGGATTTATTAGCAGTGATTATACCGTCATCCTAATTTGAGTTTGAAAATAGAGGCTTCCATTGCAGGTTCATGTCTCAATCTATGTCCTGGATAGAGAACGTGTTGGTGTGACCTGGGAAAACAGGTGGCCGTTTGGGAATCACCATGCTGGGTAGCAACTTCAGAAGACTTGTATCCTGCTTGCTTCTAGCCCAGTAGGTCTCCGTCACCCCCAATCCAGCAAAATCTAATTTCCAGAAATAAGTGAGGACAGGCATTTCATTCCTATACTGGAAATCATTTCACAAAATAAAGGAATAGTCATTTCTTCTCCTGTCTTCATATTTCTTTACAGGTTCTTGACACCCTGATTGGGTGTATTAGTCTGTTTCTGTTGCTTATATCAAAATACACAAAAATGGGTAATTTGTAAGAAAATGAAATTTATTGCTTATGCTTTCTGAGGCTGAAAAGCACCAAGTCCAGGGAACACATCTGATAAGGGTCTTGTGGGTGGAGACAGTGACTCAGGGGTCTCGTTTCACATGGCAAAAATGGCGGAGCAGAGACAGCCTAATCTTTCATGTGCTCTTCTTTTGAAGTCCTCAGAACCACACCCCTGACCACCATTATTAATCCATTCACTTCTGCACAGTCCTATGATCTAATCACCTCTTCATGGCCTCACTTTTCAATTACTCTAATATAATTTCCTGCCCCCATAGTTACCATGGGGATTTAAGCTTCAATGTGTTTTGGGGTGGGTGTCCAGTCTACAGTATTGGGTTTAAAATTTCCCTCTGTTTATAGCAGTGTGTGTGTGTGTGTGTGTGTGTGTGTGTGTGCGCGTGCGTGTGCGTGCGCGCGCGCGCACACATGTGCTTTCTATCTCTTCCTTCCCTCCCTTTCCCCCAAAACAATCTATGGGTGATTTTTATTTAGGAAACAAATCCATTGCACAAATTTGAAAGACTTTGTTCTATGAGTAGGATTCAGAAGCCTCCCAGGAAAGACAAGACTAAAAATACATCCTGGGTGATTGCTGGGACAGAAAGTTTGTTACATTCTCGACAATGCTAATATTTTCAGCAAAATGTTCTTTTTATTTATACTGGTCCTTTACTCATAAAATTTAAATCTGTGAACTACTTTGGATACGATGTTCATAAATTTAATTTTTCTGAGTAATTTGCCATCTACCAAGAAGTCACCAGTACTGACATGTGCTGTCAATGTCCATTCACTTATAGAGTGTTTCTTTTTAATAGAGGTCCCAGAAATTATGTCACTTCTCAACTTATGCGGGATTTTAGGAGGACCCTCTCAGATTCCCTCACTACGGCTCTAATAAGTAGCTATAGAAGTTATATGTGCAGGGGGCTGGCTGGTTAGCTCAGCTGGTTAGAGTGAGGTGCTGAAAACAAGGTCCATGGTTTGATCCTTGTCTGGCCAGCCACCAATATACATATATTAAAAAAAATTTTTAAAGGTTTTTGTCCAAATTTATTACATCTCAAGCTCAGAAAAACCTGATGCCATATTCAAAGCTGTTTACATGACTTTGCATCACTTCTTGGGTCTCCGTACAGCAAGCGTCCATGTAGGACCTCAGATGATTTTGTTTCAAAGGAGAACTTGAGTAAGTTAAACACAGTTGATACTCATGAAAGAGGCTATCGTTATATAAAATCCTATACGAAGGGGAAGAAACACGGATGAGGACCGTCCCCAAAAAAGCCCGTGTGGCACAAAAATAGAAGGCACAGAAAAGCAGGCCTGTGAGGACAGGCTTCTATTGGGCAAGGTCATCTGTTAGAAAATCTGTGGGACAGGTGATTTCACTGGGGTCTTCCTAGACAGAAACTCTTGGTTTAAATTTGTGATGACATCTGCCTGGAATAGGTTGTTTTCCTCCCCATAAAACCTGCCAGTGTTTGTTTTTATGTCGGTGGCTGGCCATCCTGCTTGGGTTAAGACTTTCTCCCTCACACTGATTGGACTGCAGGAGTGATGGTCTGAAAAACGCACAAGGAGGAGTCAGGCAGAAAATCCCTCATGCCCCATTAATTTAGACACTCAAAGTGCATCATGCTCGTAAGATATAACCGTCATGGGGCCACCTGTAGATATCAGGGACTGCCATTTAGTAATATCTGTGTTCATGTGAGTTGAAAGATTTCTTTAATCAATTTTGTTGAAATAGCTATCATTACTGAGCTATCCATGGGAAAAAATTTATTTGGAGTTTGCCCCAAATAATTTTCCATCCAGAGGACACTATGAAGATTAGTAGGAAACAAACTATCATAAAATATATGCCAGTGGCTATTTCCAAGTAGGAATGCATTAGCTCTGATTAATTCCAAAAGAAAGAGCAAAGATGGAGAATGGGTTGATACAGGTGTCCTGACAGTTAACTAAGCACATACTGCATTCCATATCTCTCTGCACTAAACACACAGAAATCATCAAAATTGTTTGAATACATGTATGCCTGTGTACATAGCAATGACTGTAGTTAGTATGGGGATTTCTCAGGAAGACCAGACATCCAGGTGACCTCTGAGACCAGCCAAGAAACGGGTAGAGGAAAGCCAGACGTGGGAGGAGGCACGTGAGTGCAGGTATTGTAGGGGGATATGAAGTGTAAGAAGCAAGGCATTGGGAACAGGAACACGGGAAACCCTATAGGAGAAGACAGAGTAGTAGGTACAGAGGGCTCAGGCTATTACAAGAGGAGAGTCTGGAGTTACAGATCTCCTAGCAAACTCATTCACATCTTAGATTAGGTCAGTGATGTTAGAGATGGTTGAATCCAGGTGATGACATCAAATATGGAAACTTACTTTCAAAATGTGTCACCATCTAAGAAAAATGAAGAGTCTGAAGGTGGCATCCATCCCCTCTCTAGTGAAAAAGGGTGTGAAACCTGCAAGAGCTAAATGCACATTCCACACTTGGAAGGGTATGCATGGACTGTATCAGATGGATAACAGATTCTCCTGACAGGGGTACATATTACTCAAGTGTTAATGCATTCTAGAGTCAGAAATCAAACTGATGAATGTGTCCTTAACAATCAGTCAACATTTGAAAATGATGCCCACCATGCAATAGAAAGTATGCATTTGAAAAAAAAAAAAAAAAAACCCAAAGAACTCCAAGTGAAAGAGTTAACCAAGGAAAGCGAGAAAGAGGTTTAAGTATTTTAATATATTCAAAGAGATAACCAAGAATGTTGTGTCTTTAAGACAAGAATAGGTTGTTATGAAGCAAGGAGAAACATTTACAAAAAGTAGATTGGATTTTGTGCATTACCAAATTTTGTGCAATATCAAACAGATATCACAGAAAGGAGAAAATAAAAACAAACAAACAACAACAACAAAAAAACACAATATAGAGTGAGCAGAGGTGAGGCTTAAAAAATATGGGATACGGGATATGAAGCTGTTAAGACACCAAATGATCCTAAGAGACTCTGCTGTGGACTCATGGCAGGCTGGCAGAACTGACCCAAAACTGTCACATGAAACAAATTAAGTGCTACCAGGTGAGTACAGGAGAAAATAAACAGGCGGGCAACCCCCTTTATTTCAGTCCTCAAGCAAACACACACTGTAGAAATGCCTGCTCAATTCAGGTCTCCAAAAATTCCAAAATTAAGATCCAGCGAATAGGAGTTCTCAACCAAAGACCAGTAACCGCAGTAAGAAACAAGCCAAAACAAGGGAGTCAACAGAAACTAATTAAGGTCACACTATCAATCCTGGAGTTATCACAGACAGAATATCAAATAACTTTGGATGCAATTTATAGACATAATATATGTAATCGAAACATTACTGTTATTAGCACTGCAGTTAAATGTTCTAAAATGCATTGCTCTTGAAAGTAGAGATAGAATTCTTCCCCAAAGATGTGTGTGTATGTGTGTGTACGTCTATGTGTGTGCATGTATGCATATGTATGTGTGTATGTGTGTGTACGTATGTGTGTGTTTTTGTGTGGGTTGTGTGTATATGTGTATATGTTTGTATCTGTGTATGGGTGTAGGTATGTGTGTATGAGTGTGTATGTATGCGTGCATTTGTGTGTATGTGTGTGTATTTGTTTATGTGTGTGTGTGTGGTATGTATATGTGTGTATGTGTGTGTGTATGTGTGTGTGCAGGTATGCAGGTGTATGTGCATGTACCTGTGTGGTATTGTGTATATGTGTAGGTATGTGTGAGCATGTGTGTATGCATGGGTGTATGTGTATGTATATTTATATGCCTGTATGTATGTGCATGTACATATGTTTGTGTGTGTACATATGTGTGTAGGTATGAGTGTGTGTCTGCACATTCATGCTCATCAGTTGTTGGTTTAAAACAACTTCTATCTCCCTACGTGTTGTTACTCACAAAATAAAATGGAGCGTGGAAAGGATGTGGAAGGTACCTCTTGAAGCCATTGAAGGAAACATAATATGAAGCAGCTTATTTCCTCCTTTCATTAAGAAATGATTTCTCTCAACAAGTCATCTGCAAACATATTCTGTGTAGAGCCAGACAGTAAATAGTTTGGCTTTGTGGGCTACACGGTGTTGCAACTGCGTGGCTGTGCCACTGTAGCATCAAGGCATCCATCACCAATGTGCAAACGAATGGATGTGGCTGGGTGCCAATAAAACTTCATTGACAGAAACATCCGGTAGGCCAGATTTGGCCCATGGGCTTTACCTTGCTGGCCCTTGTTTCCTTTGCATGAGAGCATCAGCATCACTTGGGAGATGTTTAGAAGCTCAGCCCCCACCAAGACCTGTGGAATCTCAATGAGGCAAGAATCCAGTCTCAGTGTCCTAAAAAGGCACGGGTAAGGAAGACCACAGAAAGCCTTATTCCCAGGGAAGCCTGCACCAGGGAGCTCTGAATTAGCATCTCAGTGCAAAGCTTAATCAGAAAACACAGCATGTCAATTGCTCATCCGTGGGTGGTTAAAGCAAAGACACAGATGACTGACACAGAGACAGGAATAGAGAGATTCAGATATAGTTATATAAATGCATAGATACAAGTGCACTTCAGCACGTTTGTGGAAAGATTAGCGCTGTCTTTGAATTCTACTTTTCCATCAACATTTTGAAGTATCCTCATATAATTATAGTTATAGACAGATATAGTTATATAGATAGATTTAGATATAATTATTTACATATAGAAAAATATAAATATACTTATATAAACATAGATAAAGAGGTAGACATAGACAGTTCTAGTTAAGGATACACATAGAGATACAGTTATATAGATGTAGTTAGATATAGACTTAGCTGTATAAATAGATATAGCTGTATAGATATAGATTTAAATGCACATCTATAGACAGATAGAGATGGATATAAATAGAAACTTGTATGAGACCTCTGTATGTGTCTGTATCTGTGTCAACTCATATTTCTATTTTTCCCTCTATATCACAGACCTGAGCTACCTTGCAGAAACATCACTGAGGCAGAATTTCACATGTCTGGGCCTCCTTCAGATGCTCCGGGTAGCCCCACCTGTATGACGAATCAGCACGCGCCACTTCTCCAGCTCTGCCACACTCTCCACTCAGCATCACTCAAATGAGGAATCGCTTGTAGGACTCCCAGGAAACAAAGACAAACTGCATCTCTTAGGGTAATCTCCATGACTCCTGTTGACATCATTTATAGACTAGCACCTATTTTTCACTTTCTCTGACATTATGACACAGTTATAAGAAGAAAAAAATGAAGTAAAATATTTAACAGCTGCAGAGGACGTAATTACTGAATCAACTCTATTCCGTGCAGCCTATTTAGACAAATGTATTATTTTCCTTATATTTCAAGACTTTGTTCCCCGCTCATTTGTGGGGTTTTGTTTTTGTTTTTGTTTCCTAATCATGCTTGGGAATAAATTCTATTCGGATGGTCAGCTCTTAGAAGTAAAGACAAAAAGGAACTTTGGAGAAACATTGAGAATAAAGGGTTGGCCGTTTGGATATGCATAGCAGTTTTATTAGATCCAAGAGAAGTAGTTCCAAGTATTCACTGTGGCTCCAATGTGTGCTCTGTGTGTGCACGTGTACACACACATACACATGTGCACACAACATGCACATACAATATCACAATCCTGCATCTCTTTCTCCCAGGAAAGACAGCCAGCATACCACTGCTGTGCAATGAACAAGTAGGTACCTACCTAAATGGCTTCATCCACTTGATGAGTAAAAATTTTAACATAAGGGAGAAAAAATCCCAATGCTTCTCTCTTGTTGACTAGTTCTAACAAACTTGATGATCCTAATTCAATCAACAGGGCAAAGGATAGAGTGAAAAAAATAGGGAAAGCTGATATTTTCCCACCAATTTTCCCTGAGCATTATTCAACAAAAATTACTTAAGAAGGGTTACTTAATAGGAAAATGGACTCTCCTCCTGTAAATAGCCTCAATACCATTGCTTTTAAGTCAAAAACATAGTAAAAAAAAAGGAAAAATGAGTGAGGGAAATATTACTATGAAATACAATTAAGAAGACTATAATCCCCATTGTATTGGTGGATTAGACTCTAGATATGTTCAACTTTCTGCAGTTTTCCCAAATCCCAACCCTACACACCCACCGTGGCACCTGAGGAATTTCTTTTCCCATCTGTATTCCCTGCACAAGGACACATCTTCATTTTTTATTTACTTATGTACCAGTGCTTCTTCAGGCCTCTATCTGCACAACTCTCAAAAATGCCTTTAATGTTTCTGACAATGATCTTGTTGTTGCTAAGTTTTTTGGAAGTTTCACAATATTTTATGGGACTTCACAGCCACGTGACTGTATTACTGAATCGTCTCAGTGACCAAGTGAGCAGAGTCTCCTGGCCAGCTGGACACCCACAGTGGACAAGAAGAGAGAGATAAACCTTGGCTGATTTAAGCCATAGTTTGTTTGTTATTGTAGTATCACTTTGCTTATCTGACAAATACATTAGTTACATAATCCCTTGCTATGGCATGTTTATGTCCCCTCAAAATTCATATGTCAAAAACCCAATCATCTGTGTAATGGTCTTAAAAGGTGGGGCCTTTGTGAGGTGATCTGATAATGAGGGTGGATCTCTCATGAATGGGGTTAGTGTCCTTATCAAGAGAGCCCAGAGAGCTCCCCCACCGCTTCCACCATGTGAGGACACAAAAGCTGCCATCTATGAACCAGGAAGCAGGTCCTCACCAAACACAGAATCTGCCACACCTTGATCTTGAACTTCCAGCCTCCAGAACTGTGAACAATAAATGGGTTGTTTGTGAGCACCCAGTTTAAATGGTATATTGTAACAGCAGCCTGAACAAACTAACCCTAAATACCAATAGTTAAATTTCAGGCATGCATGACCAACAGGTACTAGAAAGAATTTGAGTGCAGATCTCTCTTTGACATATTGGTTTCAAATCTTTTGGATACATTGCCAGAAGTGGGATTTCTGGGTTATATAGAAATTCTATTTTTAGAGTTTTTAGGAACCCCCCATATGCTTTTCCATGATGGCTATAAAACTTAACATTCCCTCCAACAGGGTTTTATATATTTCAAAATTGCTAAGACGGTAAATTTCAAACATCCTCAGCACAAAAAAGTGGTAATTATTTCAGGTGATGGGTGTGTTGATTAGCTTGATTTACTCACTCCACATTTTGAAAATATATTATAACTTCACTTTGAACCCTATGAATATATACAACTATAATTTGTTGATTTAGAATTTAAAAAAGTAAAAAAGATGTTTCCAAAAGAGAGAGAAAAAAAAAAAAACGATTTGGGGAATGATCTCATGAAAGTACACCAGAATATACAAAAACCACTAGCCTACCTTGAGATAATTATTTCAAGTTTCATCCATTTTCAGTTAAATCTGTATGCCCATTTAAATCTCACTTGTGGATAGAAATAGATCACGTAGAATAAGATAGTTTTTTTTCTTCAACGTGTTTCTTATTATCTAAGATTTATGTCTTGCTTGTACACTTTGATTCAGATTATCTGAACAGAAAGAGGATTGTAATGAAAACTTATAGGAAAGGGGCACTACTCCTGATTTCCTACAGGAATGAGGTTTTATACTAATAAGCTTCAGACGCAATTAACAAAAGCCCTGCATTATGCAACAGAAGCACCCAGACATTTATGGTAAGAAGGGCCAAGCTTGAGTGCAGAGTAAAATTTTAATATAAAATATCATCAATTTAAATATTCCTTTCTTATATTCTAGGTGAAAGCATGCTGCATTTTTCAGGAGGAGGTGCTGTAAGAAAATGTCAGTATTCATCTCTGACATAAAATGTTTGTTATCACTATACAGAAAAGGGAATTAAAGGAATATATTTAACACATTTGACTGCTCTCTTGGGTTAAGTGAGCCATGATGTTTTACTTCTCTGCTTATCAAGTTGGGGAAGGCAGCACATTTGGATTCACTCAGAACTTGACCATCGCTGGCCTGTCTTTTTGAGCTTGCTCCCCATTAGGTAAAGATAAATAAGCTAATTTAAATAAATACATGTTGCACAGCTATGTTGCAAATCTCATACCTGCTCAAAGGAGAAGAAACAAGAGACGGAAAAGATTTCTCCTCTATGGAAAATGGGTCATCATGAAAACACCAACCTGCCATGTCATGAAGAAACAGTCCCTTTAAAAAATCTGTCATATGAAGTGAGATTGCAAAGAACACTCAGGCAACTAGTTGGACATGCCAAAGAGGTGATTTAGTCTCCTCCCCCCCCCCTTTTTTTTTCTGTAAAGGTTTGAGTAGATAGACAGAAGTTGGATTAAAGACTGTCCAAACTCTTGCCTTCAAAGTGCCTGAATCTTTTCAGTATGGAGGTAAAACAGAATCCTTTTATGTATCATGGATTGCAGTTAGCTTAATAGCAACAGATACATACATACATACATAGGTGGATAGATAGCTGATCAGGAGGTAGGTAGACATAGACACAAGATATAGATAAAGAGAGATAAATGGATAGATGATGGGTAGATGAATAGATAAGTACAGACAGATAAATAATAGATGACTGACAGATGATAGCTGGCTAGATTGATATTAGATATACAGGTGATAGAAATATAGATCATTATAATGCACAAAGTTAACCACGAAAGCTTGGTGTAAAACAGTACATTTTCCTGCTTTATTGAGGTGTAATGTATGAATGAAACCCACCTTTTTAACATGCAAGTTCTATGAGTTCTGCTAATTGTATTATTTTATGTAGCGAATGCCACAATCAAGATATAAACCAGTTGCAGGAACTAACAAGTTTCTTAATCCCCTTTGCAGACAACCCCTTTACACAATTCCCAGAGCCAGACTAGCATATGCATTTACAGTCTGTCCAGTTTTGTCTTTTCTAGAATTTCACATAAATGGCATCTTGCCATGTTTGTATACTTTTGTGTCTTGTTTCTTTTACTTATCCTCATATTCTTTGAGATTCATCTATGTTGTTGCACTTGTTAATGTTTTATTCCTTTTGATTTGCTATATAGTATTCACTACATGAAGTGGGTGAGGTATATGTTTGTTCATTCACTAGTTGATGGACCTATGGTTTGTTTTTATTTTTATTTTCTGGCTATTGTGGATAAAGCCGGTATGAGTTCGTGCACAAATCTTTGTGTGGATACATTTTCACGTTTCATTGGTAGATACCTGGGAGTGGGATTTTAAGGTCATAGGATTACTGCATGTTTAAATATGAGGCAACCTCACCATTACTAAGTGGATAATACATGTTACAAAGTGATGATTTCTTGAAGTTTGTCTTTCTTATACTTTCTCAAAAAGATTAGCAAACAATGATAAGTTACTGTTAAGTCTTTGCTTGCCTGTAAAGGTTTGTTTTAAGTAGAATCTCATTATCTGATGTGTTTCATGGTCTTTGTATTAAACACATATGGTTGGTCAAATACTTTATCTAAAGATGATAGTACATCATCATTTAATTTCTTTAATCACAATAGAATTTCTTACAATTTTAAGTAACTGTTGACAGGCTAGTATTGCAAACATATTCTCCAGTTGAGGGTCGATCATTAATGATTACCTTATCATCTGTAAAAATTCTACATATATTAAATGCATATATTTCAGACAGGTGGTTTTAAAAACGTATCCTATTTGATTTTAGATCACAGCATGTATGTCACAAATGCAAACTCAATAATGATCACTTTTGAAGTTATTTTTCTCTTTGCCATGCCTTTGAGGTATATACCTAATAGCTTTGTAGAATAAAATGAATGGAAATCATCAAATTGAAGGGATACCTACACTCCCATGTTCATCGCTGCTCTGTTTACAATAGCCAAGATATGGAAGCAACCTGAATATCCCTAGATGGATGACTGGATGAGGAAAATGTGGTATATCTGCCTTACGGAATACTACTCTGCCATGAAAAAGAATGAAATTCTGCCATTTGCAACAACATAGGTGAGCTTGGAGAAAATTATATTTCAGTGAAATAAGCCAGGCATAAAGGGAAAAATACCACATGGCCTCACTCATAAGTGGGAGCTAAGAGAGAAAGAAGGAAAAAAAGAAAGACTACAGTGGTGTGTTGGACTTGCAGAGGGAGAGAACAGACCTAAGACTGTGAGGAAGGCAGAGGGGTGGAGGTGTGACAGAGGTCTGGGGTTAGTCAGGCGGTGACACAGGGAATAATTGCAATTTGTGGTCATGGGCATGCTGATAGTATTGGTCTGACCATCACATCCTGGGCACAGGTAGTGACGATCAGCTTTGTACCCCATGAATATGTATAATCAAAAAAAAAAAATACCTAGGTAAAATTATCACACAATGGGAAAAAAAATAGTAACTTTGGAGAATTGGTTACTAATTTTCCCTGCATCAATTTCTTTTTCTCCAGTTTTTCTACATGATGCTCTGATTCTTTTTATTCATCATAAGAGTGAAGAAGACTCTGATTAACTGTTATAAACCAGTGAGCAGGTAGTTTATCATTTTTTTTAAGGTGTCAGTTTCCTCTTTAAGACAATTGAATGAAGAACAATTACTATTTTTTTCCTCTTTTTCAAAAATATTTTATTTTATTTTGTCAATATACATTGTGGTTGATTATTATGGCCAATTACCGAAACCTCCCTCCCTCCCCCATCTCCCCCCTCCCTCCCAACAATGTCCTTTCTGTTCATGTGTCGTATCAATTTCAAGGAATTATAATTGCTATGTCTTCTTCCCCCCTGCCGTTTTTTTGTTTATTTATTTATTTGTTTTTAGCTCTCACAAATAAGTGAGAACATGTGATATTTCTCTTTCTGTGCCTGACTCGTTTCATTTAATATAATTCTCTCTAGGTCCATCCATGTCATTGCAAATGGCAGTATTTCATTCTTTTTTTTATAGCAGAGTAGAATTCCATTGTGTAGATGTACCACATTTTCCGTATCCACTCATCTGATGATGGACATTTGGGCTGATTCCAACTCTTCGCTATTGTAAAGAGTGCTGCGATGAGCATTGGGGAACAGGTATGCCTTTGACTTGATGATTTCCATTCCTCTGGGTATATTCCCAGCAGTGGGATAGCTGGATCTTGCAAAATATACATCTGACAAAGGATTAATATCCAGAATATACAAGGAACTGAAACAACTTTACAAGAAAAAATAACAAGCAACCCAATTAAAAAATGGGCAAAAGAGCTAAATAAGCATTTCTCTAAGGAAGACATACGAATGGCCAACAAACATATGAAAAAATGCTCAGCATCACTCAGCATCCAGGAAACGCAAATCAAAACCACATTGAGATACCATCTAACCCCAGTTAGGATGGCTAATATCCAAAAGACTCTGAACGATAAATGCTGACGAGGTTGCGGAGAAAAAGGAACTCTCATACATTGCTGGTGGGACTGCAAAATGGTGCAGCCTCTATGGAAAATGGTATGGAGGTTCCTCAAACAATTGCAGATAGATGAACAATTGTTTTTATGTCTGGCTTTAAAAACAGCAGACTTGGCTGTTCTTCAAAATGATTCATTGCTTGGGTCCATTGTTTGGTTTCTAGCATTACATCTTCATAGAATACTAACTTTATTGTGGGTGTGTTTTATGATATATGATTGTCTGATTAGATATGCTGAAAAAATCTTGCCTACAATTTCACTGTGCTATAAATATTTGTTGATTCTAAGCAGACTGCCCGTTTTTGCTTTAAGAAGTGACCAAAACTACTCAGATAAATAATTACATTATTTTAATTAAAACCATGATGACCTGCTTGCATGTTGATTGTTGCCTTGGGATTTAATTCAATATGATATTTTAAAATGCTACCAAAAGTAACCATAATGATGCTTTCTCTTTTGTAAGGCAAATTATGTAATCAGGTTGTTATCCCTGATTGAACAAATTAAATTTAATTGAGTCTTTTTTAGTCAGGGAAAGATTTTGTTGTACTTTCTACGGGAAAATGCTTTTCTTGGTAAAGGAAGGCTAATATAAACAATTTTAAAAATTAGTGTTTTTACTATTTAACATGTAATTTCAGCACTGTTTATAGAATTCTCAATTTAAGTGTTCCCAATGGATAATTCTTGAAGAATATTCGTATAAAACTTCAAGGACAAAACTTATTTCATCATTACAATAGAGCAGGAGAGAAATAAGGGTTTAGAAAATAATTACCCCCCAAAATATCTTTAAATACATAACTCATTTCTTTGTATGTACTCTTTCCATTTTAAAATTAGTTTTTCTTGTTTATCTTTTCAATGGATATTTGGTTTAACTGGATGTGAACTTGATCTATTCCTTTGATCAAAATGTGGCTTTTAAGTCGGAATCTGGTATATACCATTAAAGAAAATGAAAACTTTTTGAATGAGTTCACTGACACATATATTATGGACTCTAAAAGTGAATTTGTATTTCATTATGTTTTGTTTTTAAATCTAGTGCTCAGAATTTAGGAAAGAAGTTTAAGTTTTATTGAAACCTTTTCCTTCTGTTAAGATTGATAAGTAACTTGTTTAGGGTAGTTCATCCATCACGGAGTGGCACATGTTACAACCATTTGACATTTTGAGAATGTCATTTATGAGTAGATGCTGCTAGGATGCATGGCTATTAAGAAAACTCAACAATCTGCATAAATAATTCAGAAAAAAACATGTTGACATTGTAGAATAAATTTGTGTTATTAGTACTGAATTTGTTTGCACCTTAATTTCTGGAAATTTTCCTAAAATTAAAGAAATCAGCATAAAAGGACTCAGGGCATTACTTCATTTTTTCAAACATGTATTATTTGCAGTGAATATACACACTCCAAATTCTAAGTGGCTTTGTACAACAATGTTATATTTTTTACATTTTAGTGGCTTTTACCATTATCCTGGAACAAAACTCAAACATCTGGCTCCACCTCTCTCTCTCATAAATATGCACATATATGTATATGCAGATGTTCCTCGGCTTACGAAAGGGGTTGCATTCCAATAATTCCACGATGAGTTGAAAATATCCTAAGTGCAAAGTGCATTTAATACTCCTAGGCTGCTGAATATCACAGCTTAGCCTAGGCTACCTTCAGTGTGCTCAGAACAGTCACATTAACCCACAGTTGGGCAAAATCATCTCACCCAAAGCCTATTGTATAATAAAGTGTTAAATATCTCATGCAATTCATTAAATCCTGTACTGAACAGGAAAAACAGAATGTTTGTATGCATACTCGAGGTATGATTTCTACTGAATACATGCAGCATTTTCACTATTGTAAGGTAAAAAAAAATTGTTAAGCTGTGGGTAAGTCAGGAACTGTGTGTGTGTGTGTGTGTGTGTGTGTGTGTGTGTGTGTGTGTGTGTATTCATGTGTATGTTCATATGATATACATATATAATTTATTATGTGTAGCATATACATGTAGGATATTTCTGTTATCTATATATAATTTATCTATGAGTCTTCTAGGCATTTGAATAAATACTTCTAATTGGAAACTATTCTACAGTCCTATCTAAATCCAGTACATCCAATATATATATTCACATATTTTGTTTTTAAATCTTTTATAAATGGTGTCAACCCATATATATCTTTATGTAACTTGCTTTTTTTTTAAACTTGGCATTATGTTTTCGAGGTATATTCATGTTGTGATTGGGTGTGTGTGCATATATACACATTGATAGACTTTGCATGTTACTGTCCCCCCAAAACTCATGTTGAATTCTGATCCCCAATGTCACAGTGTTGGGAGCTGTTTGAGTTATGAGGGTGGATCCCTCATGAATGGATTAATGCGCTCCCTGGGAGGTGGAGGTAGTGAGTGAGTTCTCGCTCTATTAGTTCCTGCAAGAGCTGGTTGTTTATAAGACTCTGGCACCTCCCCTCTGTCTGTCTCCCTTCCTCTCACCATGTGACCTGCTTGTACCCACCGGCTGGCTGCTGCTTTCCACCATGAATAGAAGCAGCCTGTGGCCCACACCAGATGCAGCTGTCCCAGAATTGTGAGCCAAATAAACCTCTGTTCTTTGTACATTACCAAGTCTTAGGTATTCTGATACAGCAATACAAAATGGAATAATACATACATGTATACCCTAAGTATAAATATATTTAATTAATTATAACCATTGCTTGGTATGTCTTTATATAAAGAAACAATAGGTATATTATTTATACCTCTATTGTTGAATGGTAAGATGACCTCTTGCTTACCCCTTGGAATATTCAAACTGTTAAATAAAATTTCTAAACATCTCCCAAGGCAGAGACTGGTGTTGAGTGCTTGAATTTGACAGTTTTTATTTCTTTGGGGCATGCAAAATTTCAAGAAGAGACAGAGTTCAATTTTTTTTTTTCTTTAAGGTGATTCTGGAATTCAAGACCATGCATGATCAATGCCCAGTACCTGGTACTCATCAGGTATGCATACTCTTTTCAGGACATTTCCTGAGCTGTGAAGACCAACAAATGTCAGCAGCAGCTCTGCTCCTTGGAAAACACATCCCTTCAACCCTTACTATGTTCTGAATGTTTCTCTCCTCCAAAACTCATGTGGGGCTTGGTCCTGAATGTGGCAGTGTTGAATGGCAAAGCCTTTAAAAAGTGACTGGATTGTGAGGACTATGCCCTTGTGAGTGGATTAATCCATTCGTGGATTAATGGATTAGTGGCTTATCAAGGAATAAATTGGAGGCTTTATAAGGATAGCAAGTGAGCACATAAATATGGTCTTCCCCCTACTTGAAATGTGACACCCTGGTCACCACGGGACTCTGGAGATTCCCAGGAGACCCTCACCAGATATGCTCCCTTGACCACAGACTTCCCAGTCTCCAAAACTGTAAGAAATAAATTTCATTCTCTATACATTACACAATTTCAAGTATTCTGCTATAAGCCACAGAAAATGGGCTAATACAACACCCCCCACCCCCCGCCAGGCTTCATCTAGAGGAACAATTAAACGACTGCTGTAATTCTGCTGGAGCTTAGAAAGAGGGGTGTTCTATTTTCCTTCATGCCTCATTATATATAGCCTGGAAGGGGGTGTCCCTTTGGTCCTTTGAGCAGGTGCCTGTCCATCCTCTCCACTTTGCCTGAAAGTACCCAGCTTTGAATCTCAAGAGTATTCACTCATGTAGCTATTACATGCATATACCAATGCCCAGCTCTTTATCCAAAATTTCTTCAAGATTTAACTCATGGCTTATTGTTATCACCACAGGCATTGACACTTGCCCTTGTTTTTTGTTGACGCACCTGAGTTCCTTTACTACTTTTCCTTAGGGAATTTGCTTTTATCCTTCCTCTGTGACTCCCTGCCCTGGACAGACCATGAACATGCATTAGATAAATTATGTCACCTCCCTGCCCTCTGTTTCTAGCATCTCAATGTCTGACAATCACCTTCTATTCTGCAGCTCAGTATATCTAGTATCTCAAGGCCAAGAAAACTCCAGTATGCTGGAATATAAAAGTCCACTCCCTTGCACCTTGCTTGCTGTCTCCTTGGGTCTGGAGGAAGAAACTACATTTGACAGCCCAATATAATCTGCTTTAGTCACTTGACAAATCTCTTTGGTATTTACTCACCACCTCTAAGAAATCTTTTGTAATTAAATGTAATCCTTATTCAACAACGTTTTAGAGCTTTACGTAGCATCATGGATAATCAGGTAATTTCATTGGCTGATTAAGGAAGGTTACATTTCTCTGTAACAACCCCACCAATAAAGCAAACTGAACTCCAACAGCCTTTAAAACTCTCTCTACCATCACAGAAACTTTTTCCTGAATTATTCACCATATCCTTTTACAGAATCAAGCCAAGTGCCTGCACGTTTTCTTAAGAATGCATGGGATTCATCTTGATCTATCCATTTTTATCATCTTTATAAGGCAACAGAAAATAAATAATGATCAATATGTTGCACTGAGTGGATGAATGAGTATTTTGACTTTAACATGCAATATGTTTACTCTAAATTTATTTTATGTTAATAACATATTTTGTTCTGTATTCCTATTCTTAGTGCAAAACAAAGTGTGTTTCTTCCTTGAATTGGTAATTCCTACCCCTCAAACCTCCTTGCTAGAATCACAAGCCCATTAAATTTTAAAATGCAGTCACTTCTGTGATTTTGATAAATCCTTATTCTTTTCAAATTGCTAAAGATTCCTTCATTGATTTTTTTCCCCTCCGTGGAGTTTATCTTCTCATTTTAAATTAAATAGAAATAGAATTTTGCTGGACAAATCTTATTTGAAAATACGGCCCGTGTCATCATGTCTGGAGTTTTAAAAAATCTGTGAGTTGATAATCTCCTTCAGTTAAATTTGACAGCACCTGTACGAATTAGAATGAATATTTATGAATACTTGATAAATTTTATTATGAACTGAATGTTTCAGTCCCTTTGAAATTTATATGTTGAAGCCTTAATCCCTAATGGAATGGTATTTGAATGTGGGGTCTTTGGCAGGTGATGAGTTTTAGAGGGCATTAGGGTGGAACCGCATGATGGGATTAATGTCCTTAGAAAAAGAGAGACACCAAAGAGCTTCTCTCAGTCCTATGAGGGTACACCTAGAAGGGGGCTGTCTGCAAACCAGGAAGAGAGCCCTCACCAGAAAAGAGCCTTGGTGGCATCTTGATGTTGGACTTCCAGCCTCCAAAACTGTGATAGATACATTTCTGTTATTTAAGCCACCCATCCATGGTATTTTGATACAGCAGCCTGAACTAAGACATATACTAAAAGGATTTCATATATTTCCCATAAAGCATCATTGAAATAAATATACATTGTTATTAATATCAAATAATTCTTAGTGACATTAACTTTGTTTTCTGTTTTGTTTTCTCTTATACTGATGTGTAGTTGAATTTGCATATGGGAACAATTTTATAAAATACTTTCCATGCCACACTGTTCCTATGAAGTTGACCTGTGTACTAGAAACTAAAAAGTGAAGACTACATTTCTTTTCATTCTTATTTGAGTTAGGGTCTTGGGTGTAATAAATTGATGCCAGATAGCTACATGAGGGTGAGAGGTGAAAGACAACAGTAGCAATTCATGCAGGGGTTCTCTGGCTTGCATCTCTTGCTAGGGGTTTTTACGGGAACAGTCTTGTAACCTTCCTGGACATTTCTTTTGCTTGAGTTACGTCTGGTTTTGAAATATTCGTATTAATTTTTAAATCTCTCACAGATTCTGTTAATTAACAACCACAGAGCAATAAACCCATTTCTGCTTAAACTAAGCAGAAGACCTGCTGCTACAAAGACTGACTCAAAGGAACACAAACTTGATTATCCAAGCTTTAGTTAGTGGCCCAGCTAATACTCTCACTAGGGAGCTCTGGGATTCCTATATTCCCAAGAATTCCCCATACATGTTAAACACCATCAATCCTTTCCAATATTCCCATTCTTTTGCAGCCCTAATTTCATTCTTTCTTGTATGGTGTCATTTTTTTTTTTTTTTTGCATTGCTCATAAATGGGCTCCTTGAATTTAAAAAATACACTGCTAAGTAAAATGTCAAAATGTTAAAATTAGTCCAAAGAAGGCATAGTCAAGGATATTAATAGAAGACAGTATGTTTTTGAAACCCATTTTGTTGCATGTTTTCTGATTTTCGAATTGGGTTTGCAAGCAAACAGATTACTCCTTAGGATTTGAGATAAACCTCAAAGCTCCATTATACCTACATGTTCTTAAAATAAGAGCAGTCACTTGGAATTTCTGGGGTATGCTACATTAAATGTCTTTACATATTTTGGGGCAGTTTCCATTTTACATTTTTCTTCTTTGCTCCATGTTAAGAATCTCCAAGTTCTTACTAAAATTTCCCTGAGATGATATTTTTCAGTCTCATAATTCTGGCATGTTTCTCCAGAAGTAACTGTGATTGTGCACTTTAGTATATGGTGCTAAGCTCTGAATTAAACCTGGTTATGTATGAGGACTTGAATATATGGGCTTACTGGAAGAGGGCCAACCGAACGTAGTCTTATTAGATTCTTTCCCAGCAATCAATAATATTCCTCACCCAAGGGAGCTTAGGTCCAATTCAAGCCGGTATTAATAAGTTGAATATCCATCAAGTCAAGATTATTTTAAAGAAGAAACAAAACTACCATAAACCTGCCATGTTTAATATTTGGAGACATTGACTTTTTGTCTTTTATCTATAAGCCTACTTTGTGCTACTTTGTGTCTGCTCATTTAACACTGTTTCTTCTGTATATATATATATTTTTTTTTTTCACAGTATGCAGTATCACAAGTGTATGTATGTCAAGTTATGTTCTAAAAAATCCTGCAGCAAACACATGGACACATTGAAGAATTGTTGTTCACATCAGGGAGAAGACAAAAGAAGACATTGGCAATGATTTCTACTAAAATAGCACAGGAAAGAAAAACTTAGTTTTAACAATGACATAAGAAACATGAGTTGCGCACCTGGTCCTTGTAATATACGGGGTGAGATTTGCCTTATGAAGTGACGTGGTGTATCTTGTTTTTAGGTATCCACACCACACTCGCTGATTTACAAATGTCCTATTATTTTATGTGATTTTTGCAGCCACACAACAAGCCTAGTTAGAATACTTTAGCTATGCCCATTTCTGAGAATTCCAGACAGTTAATAACGTGCTTTTTCTGCATAATTCAGCAGGGGTACTGGCATTTGTGTCTGTTTTGGGTGTCCCAGAAGTATATCCAGAACAAAGGTTCATAGGAAAGAGATTTGTTAGGGAACATTTCTTGGAAAAACAGGTAGAAAAGTAGGAAAAGATATGAGGTCAAAAGGTAATTCTGTGTCTATATTGTTGAGAAGCCATCAAAAGTTTTTCCACAGCAGCTGGGCTGTGACACTTTTATTACCACCAGTGTTGTGTGAGGGTTTTAATTTCTCATATTCTTGCCAGCAATTATTTTTCTTTTTTCTTTCTTTCTTTTTTTTTTTTTTGAGTAGAGCCATCCTAGGGAATGTGAAGACGTATGGAAGAGCCTTGAGAATGTGATGCTCAGTAAAAGAAGCCAGGTCACATACTGCATGATGACATCCATATGAAATGTCCACAATAAGTCAGTCCATAGAGACAGAAAGCAGATTCGAGGTTGCCAGGGATGGGGAGATGGGAAAGACGAGCAACTGCTTAATAGTACAGAATTTCCTTGGGGATATTAAAAATGCTCTGGAACCAGATAGAAGTGGTGTTTGCACAACGGAGTTAAGATATTAAATGTCACTGAACTGTACACTTTAAAATGATTGAGATGATAAATTGTCCATTAAGTGTATTTTATTACAATAAAAGAGCAATAGACAGTGAAAGAGAGATTAAAGAAAAAAATTTACAGCCATTTTAGCCTATCACAGGTATGGATGGACCAGTTTTCCATGGGGTATGAGATTTCTGTGGATGCTGCAACAAATTACCACAAACTGGGACTTAAGGCAACAGAAATGTACTCTGTTCCAGTCCCCGAGACCACAAGTCTGAGGTCCAGGTGTGGCAGGGCTGTGCTCCCTCCGGAGGCTCCAGGAGAGGATCCTTCCTGCCTCTTCCAGCTCCTGGTGGCTCCAGGTGTCCCTGGGTTTGTGGTGGCATCACTCCAACCTTCAAAGCCAGCATCTTCCAATCTCTGTCTGCTTCAGGTTTACATCACCCTCTCCTTTCTACGAGTATCCAAACCTCCCTTTGTCTCCCTCTGGTAAGGACCCTTGTAATTACATTTAGGGCCCACGTGGATAATCCAAGATAATGTCTCCATCTTAAGGTGTAGCAATGAAGTCCTTTCTCTATCTCATCACATATTCACAGGTCCTGGGAATTATGACCTCATATCTTTGGCTTTGCCTTGATTGAACCTACTATACCCACGCAGAATGTTTTCTCTTGTGGTACCAGGAAATAAACCCAACTTTTTCAACCACATGTGTGTTCTTAGTGGTTTTTGTCTAGAAGAGAATGACACATTAACTATAAAAACAAAAACAAGAGACGATCCTCCAGGTTAAACTTAAACTGCTCTAAGGCCAATTCACCAACAAATAACCAATTGTTTTTTTTATTGCTCCCTATCCCACCAACTATGTGAAAGAAACTAGCTAAGGAGCTCAAAACATTGTGAGATAAATTCCTGATTTGCTTACCCAAAATACCCATACTAGGGTTGTGGTTTATGTCTTGGTTTTTATGTGAACAGCGAATCTGATATGGCTGCCTTGGTAACGATGTGGATAGAAGTGCATTATCTTTTACCAGAGACTAGCAAAATTAACGTAAATGATTTCAATCTACTCCACTGGACTGTAGTTCACTGGACTGACTTTAATAATTCAGATGCGAATAGCTAGAAATGAAGAACTTGTGCTTTAGATTTTTTCCAAAGTCCTTCTGACTGACGGTCATATATTTCAGATTGTTCAAGAGAAAAGAAATTATGCCTTTAAGGTATACTTTATCACGGCTCTGCATGGGAAAGGAATTGCATTGGAATTTTTTTTTTAACCAGCAGTAGAAATAGACTATAACTTTTATTTCAAACCCTTTATGACAAAGAAATATCTTTATATCCAAGGTTAAGTACGAAAAGAACAGTTCTCTAAAAAAAAAAAGTTTTTTGATTTCCCCTGGTAAAGATTGTTCAAATTGCATTTTTCATTTATGATACTATCTCTGAAATCAGTAGAGATTAAGTGTATGAATAATCATTATACATCTGGAGAGAAAGCAAAGTAGATTTCAATAAATTCATTTCAGTTTATTTCTCAGGTATTTTCTTATTCTTTTAGTCTCTCCTTCATCTGCTCATTTATTTATCAAGCAGTTATCAGACACGTGTTATGTGAAGAGCCATGGGGAAATGTAAAGGTTCAAGGAAGATTCCCATCCTTGAAAAGCTGATAGAAAAAAAAAAGAAAAAACTTCTATAAAAAGGCAAAAAAAAAAATACAAAAAAGGAAGCATTCCAATAATAAATGAATAAATGGGGTGCTGGTTTCCATCGTAGTCAATACTGGGGAAAATATACTTTTAAAAATGCTCAAAGCTCGGTCGATGAAACTAGGATGTTGAGTTTTTAGAGACCTTGGAGGGAGGCTGAAGAATGTGTAGTGTTGCTGAGCCATCAGCACGGAGAAGGAACTTGGGGGTATATTCACGGATGTGTGCAACTTGGTGTCTACTTGAGTGCAAATGGGAAATAGCACCTCTTTCACCTGCAGGTGCCCTTGAAGGTCAGAATGTCCTTGGGTCTCTTCTTTTCCTCTCCAATATCTGCTGCTATGTAGAGACATCTAAAATAAATTATAATGCAGAAATCGAAGGTAAGTGTAATCACTTCAAACAGAAGTCTATGTTGTCATGACTTACACAATAGTAAACAAGCTTGCAGGAACATTGTGAGAGGTTTGTACAAGTCTGAGCTTTGGTAAGAAGATGAAAAACTCCAAAAGTTATTTGGAGGGGGATGGAACATGTGCAGACCTACAGAAGAAAAAATAATCAGGATTTTACTATGAAGACTGCCTGCATGGGAAATAAAATTTCAATAACCTCAATGCAGGTTCATTAAATCTTAGAGAAGGACACATATCAAATTTCAATGTCTAATAGTCAAATGATAACCTAACAAGGATGTTTTTCCTGTTTTCCCCAGTACTTATGGTTGGGACTGGATAAATTGGTTTTATGCCTGTCTTTTCTGTAATGAACCTACAGATTTATCTAGATAATATGCTTTTTAAGGGACTAAACCACTTTTTGTTAATATCCAATCATCCTAGTAAGTTGCAGGTGTGATGTGCTAGGTAAGTATTTACTCGAGGTTTTGTGTATATAAATCTTCAGAGCTTCTGGTGCATCTGGGTTTTGGTGTACGTGGGAGGTCTTGGAACCAATCTCCCACAGATACCGAGGGAGAGCTGTATTTAGACACCATGTGATCTTTTGATGTATGGATATACATTATGGAATGATTAAATCAAGTTAATTAACATGTCCATCGCCGTATATATATATTATATAGTGTGTGTGGTGTGACATTTCCAAGCTGCTTCTCCAGTTGAAATACACAGTATATTGCTATTAACTATAACAACTATGCTGTGCAATAGATTTCAAAACATTATTATTTTTTTGGTTAACTAGAAATTTGTACTCCTTAACCAACACCTCCCTCTTCCCAGACCCTGGTAACAACCATTCCACTCTCTACTTCTGTAGAGATTTTTTTAGATTCCACATATAAACGAGATCACGCAGTTTTTTTGTCTTTCTGTGCCTAGCTGATTTCCTATAATGTCCCCCAGGCTTATCCATGTTGTCAACGTTCTCTATTTTATGCTCCCAAAACACAAACTGGGAGTTGATTATTGTACATTCCTGTGCTGGTAAGGAGCTGTTAGATGTTTTGTTTAATTTGTTTTTCTCCATTTACTTACTTATTGGTAAATTTAGCAAATAGGTCAGATGATTTTATGTTCATTTCAGCTGTGAACTTTGTTCTATTCTATCCAAAGTGTCTTTAGTCCATGACAAAGTCACAAGAACCTTTGATGATGAGTGGACTATTATTTTTAATTAAGTTGGTTAAATGAGTATGATTTATTTCAGGAATTCTTTACAACACTGAAAATTGTAAATGGCGTGCTTCGTGTATTAATTTGAAATTATTACCTATGAAATACGTAGATGCTTTGAAATACACCTAACTTATACTATCACCTGCAGAGTTTCATCTCTGCTCTGATTCTGGCCATTATGATCTTCAAGCAAAGAGAGATTATCAGACCTTTGAGCTGTTGAATCCCTTTAGAGAGTGCACAGCCCAACACCCCATTAAACAAAAGGAAACAGGAGCCGATGAAGGTTTATACTGGCCCCACATCAAGAAATTGTAATTCATAGAAGCAATACTAAAAATGTTGTTGCCTAGCTCCTAACACACTGAAGTTTCCAAAGCAGGCTTTAATTGCAACAGAGCTACCTGGACATCTGGCCCTGTAATCTGCAGCTCCAATGTGGACATCATTTTCAAATATGCCATGAAGTAGAGAAAGACTCAATTACGTCTCTAAGCCTGGCTGCACATTGGAATCACTGGGAAGCGTTCAAAGAAAAGACACCTTAGTCCTAACTTCAGAGACTTATTTAACTGTTGAAATGCACCCTTAGGAGTGTGCTATTTTAAGGGTTCCCAGGTGATTCTCATACACAGGTAAGTCCAAGAACTAATGTTCTATGCATACCCAGCCAGGACTGTTGGAGCAATTGACTCCCATGATACTTTTTGAACAGTTTATAACTATTTTTATGCATGCATTGTGCATGGTATTCCATATAATGACAGGAAGCTTATTCATATGCACTGAGACAAAAATCTCACGACTGATTTTCAAGGCACACCTGCAAAGCACCCCATCTGATGGGCATGCAGTTTCACAAGATGGCCAGCTGATGGCGATGTTGTTTTGACTTGCTGAGAACTGAGCTCTTTTGTTAGCTCTGGGAGACTTGGGAAGTCTCCCTTAAAAATCTGGCATTTCCATGTGACCCCCTCAAGGGCTTTGTTTTGTTTTAACTACACCTGCAGCAATTATGCATAATAAGCACTCATACCTGCGGTGCTGAAACCACAACTTTCCTCCTTTTTTTTTTTTTTTTTTTTTTGGTCTAAACAGCATTAATGTGTATATTTGTTCTCTGTTTAATGTGCAATGTGTGTGTGTGTGTGTGTGTGTGTGTGTGTGTATTTATATTTATATATATATATTTATATACACAATGTGTATATATCTGCAATCTTTCCAGACACATGTGTGGTAATAGATGTTGACTCCAGAAAAGGAGCATTCTGCAGAAAGAGCACAGGTAAAGATTTTGCGAAGAAATGTTTACCCGTATGTGACAGGGAGCAGTATTCAGACTGGAGGTTGCATCCCACTGAAAAGAGATGCATTTAGCCTAATTAAGTTAATGGACGCTTCAGTGAGTGGAACAGACTTTTTAGTTCCTGTACATTAAAAAGATGGAACACCATCAAGAAGAGATGGGAAAAAAGAATTAGATTTTCATCCACCAGAGAAGCATGTGTCGTGCTAATAAAACCAGGTCAGGACTAGGAAAAGTAGCACCATCAAGAACACTGGCAATGCATTAATTCAGTTTTTGGGTACAGAAATGCTTATAGATAGCATTGCCTATTGTATTGGCTACATTTTTTCTTCGATACAAACTAGTACTGGCATTAGACTATTAACTAAGTCATTCACTCATGAAGAGCACTACTGGGCTGTAAATACTGCATTCTGCATAGCCCTATAGAGGCAAGAGCAGATAACTTTGAATTCTTTCTGAGAGTTTGTCCTTCCGCCCTCAAAGTTAGATCTATGGTCAACCACCGTCCATGTGAATAAACATTACTGACATTTATGATGTGTTATGGACAGAAACTACAATGTAACTCAGTCTAATTCTTTGAAGGGTAGTTTTCTCTTTTTTTAAAAAAATGCATTTGAACATTCACCCAAACCCAGCATTTTAAACTCGGTATTTAAATATATCAACCTTATAGTCCTTAAATTACTATGCATGGTATTCTATAAAAAAAAAAATATTTTCTAGCCATTTAGGTTAAAGTTACAATGCAGAAAGGTGTAAATGTCATCATTACTCCCATCACAGCAAAAATGACAGCCAAGTCATAGGCAAAAGACAACTATTCTTGAATCTTTCAGAAAACTGCCAGTATAGGACCACCAGACAGCCTAAAATGCAAGGAAAGGCAGGTGCTTCTAAGGTGAGATCGGGTATGTGCGTGTTCTTACTGTGAGCAGGTAGCAGGTTCAGAGAACATGCAAACCCGTAAGACACATTCACAGAAAATCTTGAAGGGATTTCTAAGGCCGACAGCGGGACAGGGCAAGATTGTAGGATCCTTGGGAGATGCAGTCCCAGGGGAATTTGCAGCCACTCCTGGGGTCCTCTCCACCAACTTCACCAGCTACTCATGAGAAAGGTGGGCTGAGCGAGAGAACTGGAAGTCTCCTCTAAGGAACGGTTGTGAGGGAGATGAAGAGTAGCATTGGGAAACTCTTTTCCAAGAGTCTTTTCTTTTATGGTCTGAATGTCCACTCCAAAGTTCATGTGGAAACTTTATCCCCAATGTGGCGGTGTTGAGAGTTGGCGCCTTTGGGAGGTGACTGCATCGTGAGTGCTAGGCCCTCATGAATTGATGAATCAATCATGGATTAATGAGGTAATGGGGGAGTGGGTTATTATGGTAAGGGTACTGGTGGCTTTAAAAGGACAGCAAGTGAGCATGTTAACACACTTTTGTGCTGTTGACATCTGATGCCCTGCTGTGGATTGATTGAATTGTGTCCCCCAAAGTCCATATATTAGAAGCATAATTCCAACTGTAACTGTTGAGGGTGGGAAATCCTATTACAGTAATTGAAAGGTGGAGCCTTGAAGAGGTGTTTGAGTTGTAGGACCGTGCTGTATTGAATGGATTAACCATGGTGGTCATGGGTGTGGTTCTGAGGGCTTTCAAAGGAGAGCACATGAGAAGTTATTCACTCTCTGCTCTACCATTTTCTGCAAGTGAGACCCCTGCATTGCTGTAAAGCCACCACCCAGGAGACCCTCACCAGATGCGTTCTCTGGACTTTGGACTTCCCAGCCCTCTGAAATGGTAAGCAATAATTTTTGTTTCCTTACAAATCACCCAGTTCCAGGTGTTTTGTTATAAGCAACAGAAATGGACTGATATATGTCCTGTGCTGCCTTGGGAGACTGCAAAGAGTCCCCACCAACAAGAAAGCCCTTACTGAATACGCCCCTTGGACCTTCGACTTTCCAGCCCTCAAAACTGTAAAAATAAATTTTATTTCCTTATAAATTACTCATGTATCCTGTTGTAGATGACAGAAAATGGACTAATCCAGTATGCTAAGAATGCAAGGATTTGATCATTCTTTACCCAGGGCATTTCTCAGGGTTGTAGCTCTACTCCTGTGATCAGTCTAGAGAGATGAGGTGACTTCTTTCTCTGGGACCAAGAGCAGGCTGTGCTTGCTGGGAGCAACAAAGTGGTGGATCTCACAGGCTCCGTGTCGCACTCCTATAACTGCTCATAGGAACTGACACAAAGAGGCTGACACTCTGGCCATTGCTTTGCTGGGAGAAAGAGACTTTCCTCCAGCGTAGGACTATCCTGTCTTCTGCTAGCATCCATGAAATTGCAAAAAGCTACTTTGCTAACTTGCAAATGTGATAAATGCTCAGACGTCACAGATTTTTTATGAGCAGCCGTTGTGAGAAAGGCTCAAAGACTTGCTCGGTTACTTCATGCAGATGAACAAAAGTCTTTAGCTGCTGAAGAAGAGAGGAAAATCCTGCATTATTTAGGGTGCCACTGAAATCCATTGGAGACTGGAGAAGAAACCAGAAATACTCATATCATTTTACATATATAATATTTAATACATTATTTATAATATGCATTTTATTTAATACTTGTATATATTATATATAATGTGCATTATGCATATATATCGTTAAATGTAACATATATATCTATTATATAGAATATTTATTATATGGAATTATATGTTAACTATATGTTAACTATATATTAATTATATGTTAACTATATATTAACTATATTTTATGATATAATGCATATTATTATATGCAATACACTATATTATTATCAATAACATTAATTGCTAATATATCATTTGTAATATATAATATGTATATTTTTGTATATATATGTATATATCTCTGCTCATGAAAGGTTATGAGAAAGGTGCTTCACTTCCAGAAAACTCATAATTCAAGTCCAGTCATAAGAAAAACAACAGACAAATTCAGTATGGGGAATATTCTACAGAACATCTGACCAGTAGTCAAGATTGTCAAGGTCATTAGAAAAGAAGAAAAGGCTGAGAAACAGCACATACATGAGGAGACTGGCGAGACATGATGGGTACATGCAATGTCATTTTTGAATGAATCCTGGAGCCGGGAAGATCATAAAAAAACAGTGGAATCTGAAAAAAAAAAAAAGCTAATAGTGCTGTACAAATGTCAGTTTCTCAGTTTTGACACATATACCACAGCAGCAATTTTGGTTGTTAATAATCGGGGGACTGGGTAAGGGTCCTATGAGAACTCACTGTACTCTATGACAAACGTTCTGTAAATCTAACATTATTTCAAAATAAAAAGACTATTTAAAAAATGTTGATAATAAGAAGACACACTATCTGATATACCACATAAACGGTCTTATAATAAATGTATTAAGCTAAGTGTACAAGCTCATGTGTGACCTATGTATAGATCTTTCTAAAAAAGGCACTCTAGGGACAGATTAGTGGTACGCAGGGACCGAGATTGCTGCAAGGGGTTGATTACAAAAGGTCTCAGGGTGATATAGGGATCGAGCAACTGCTTTGTGTACAGGTCATGTTGTCAGTTTGAATGACTGTGTGCTTTAATCAAAACTTGCAACACCATACAATATAAAGACTAAGTTTTACTTTACATACATTATGGCCACCATTATAAAAAAAAATAACATCATAAGTGACAAAAACATCTGACCATTATGAAGCATACTTGTACAACATATGCCAGGTTTGGGGTACAGAAATGTAGAACATTTGATTCTCACAATTCCTTCATGAGTTAGAAAACCATGGTTATTTTCAATAGAGAGGATAAAAGTACAGCTTAGAATAAGTTGTCTATGTGTCCTCTGTCACACGGCTAAGTGCCCAAATAAGAATTCAAATGTAGGTCAGATAGGCTCCAAGTCTACACCTCATTATGAGTATATCTTTGCAGTTATTTCTTTCCAGCACAATTATAAAGATTTGGGGAAAGAATATGAAAAGCAGAGAGTCCAATGGTGACATCGGAGGGGTCACACTGAATATTAAAATGTCTATAAAAAGGAAAAATTGATCAGTCCTATCTCTTTGACAATACACAAGAATTTAAGACTGTCAGTGATCTCAATAGTCAAAAATGTATTCAGACTTGATAAGGTTGAAAATGGCTCAGATGGTACCTGTAGTCTTGAATTGGGGCTCTCTTTACCTATGGCCCATTAGCACACTGGCCCTAAACATCACATTTCAGAAGATATTATCCACCTTCACGAGTTATGTGATCCTAATTTTTAACCTCTCCCCAATGTCTGGACTGTGTTTAATTTCTCTTCTTCTCCAAGGACACCAGCTTTTAGGTATCTGTTAAGGTGTGTTCATAGTGTGTTGAAAAAGACAGTTCCATTTTAAATGTTCTCTGCCATTTCCTAGGTCTAGCAGGAGAATCCTTTCCCTTTGACTAATTGTTTTTTGACCTGCTGTCCTGACAACAGAAAAGCTGCTGAGTGAAGTTGAGAGAAAAACCTGTGATGCAAAGGACAGAAAGAGGCAAAAGCCCCGGTCCATTTGTGTCCCAGGGATTACAGCTTGGTGAATTTAAATAAGAACAAGCTGAGGTTGTGTATTTTGCAAATTGTCATTCCCGAGATGAGTGAATACCACCCACTGTGGGAACCCCAGATTTTATGCACAGTTTTACTTTCAAAAAACACCTTTTACCTTATGGAAGAAAACAGTCTCCTGGTATCAAAACTGCAACTCCCCAAACAACAGAATAGGTTTAGAATCTGCTTATCATATTTTTTCAACATTAGAATTAAAATTACAACAGAAAAATCTTCATCGAGAGTCTCGTTCCACAGCTGATTTCCCCTTGGTTTTTCAGGTACATCAGATTCTAACGTTAATCTTATTTAAATTTGCAGTTCAAGAAAACTCAAAAGCGAACACAATTCTCTCAGTAATAAGTACTATGGGATTTGGCTTCCCATAAAGAAGCTACTGGTACTTAGGTAAAGGTGGTTTAAGAATAGTTTAAATTTTTAAAAACATCACTAAAAAAAGTTGTAAAAGCCCCCACAGGATTCAAAATCAGGATTAAGAGATGCAGCTAAACACATTCATACATGCATCTATTATTGAATCAGAGTTACTCAAACCTGAAGTAATAATAATAAAAGGTCTCTCTAGTTTTCTAAAATAATGCCCCAAATGAACTGTGCATATGTGCAATTAGTGAACCTGATTTATTATGGCATTACTTAACATCTGTGCATTTTATTTTTTATTAGTTAGACTTCAATTAAAAACAAATTACAATTAGATTCCAAAAATGCATCATTTCTTTATAATAAAACCTCTTTATTATCACTTGGCATATCATTGTTGTAAGAAAATAGTTTTAAATATGTCATTCATATGAGGTGGTTTCTGACTTTTAATATCACTTTGGTGACTTACCGATGTTCATGTAAATGAGATATTAAGTCTTTAAGAGTACAGTTTAAAATATTTATGTGTTTTCTGTACTCAGTCTTTTCCTTATAATGAATTGTGGGGTTTTTTTGCCTTTTCTTTCTGTTTTCTTAGCCCCTCAACACCATGATGATCTCCATTGTCTTTGGCATTCTGTCGAGACTCATGTTTGATATAAAATTACCAAGAACGTTTTGTCAGAAACCCAAGGTTTTGCAACCTTGCTGCATGTCCCAAAAGCAAACTTTGTGGCACTGTTTGTGATGTCTTCTCAAGCAGAGAAAGTGTTTGGGTTAGCTCAGCGTGAAACCCCAGCAAGAATGCTAACACATGTGATGACATCTTAAAGGAGAGTGACATAATCAGTACAAGGTATGTTGACTGGACATCTTCATCTCACACATTCTACACCCCGTACAGCATCAGGGTTTGTGCCCAGTTATAATGGGTCCTTGCACCTGGTTTCCAGAGAAGGATAGACGTGGGAGAAGAATCCACTTTGATTCAACTAGCATTTATGGAGAGCTTCCATCAAGAATCCAGTTCCTACTTTTTTCCAGAACCTTCATGAAGTCTGAAATATTTTCCACATGGTATAGATGAGGGATGCTGGGCTTGCAGAATTAACTGAATTATTATGAGCTGGGTATTCTGTTTCTGTCTCTAATCCTGCCTCTATTTATCACCTGGGGATTCCCTCCAACTTCCCCAGGCCAATTAGGAAGTAAAAGAGGCCATGGCGCAAATTGTGGTCTTCCTCCAAAATATTTTCGTTGTTGTAGTTACAGAATTTTGAATAATTGCTGCAGCAGAAGCTTGCCCTTTGAATTCCTGAGGTGTCAAACTGTCTCGTGCTCATGGAATTCCTACGTAATCCATTGCTTACCTGACATAAATAGTTGTGTAAATATTTACAAGTACTGAAAGTGAAACAATAACAAAATTCCAGTGGACACCATCTGGAATGAATAAGCATAGTTTTCTGTTTAGATATTTATGTTAAAAAACTGTAACATAAAATATCCCCTCAATCTGATGTCAAATCTGTCCCCCTGCCTTACTAAAAGGCCATTTTCATGAATTTGTCTTGTATTATTCCAGTGCGTATGAGTGCGCATTTACTGCTCGCGTATGTACCCACAAATTACATATGGAATTGCTTTATGTTATTTTTTACATTCAGATAAATCTGTTCTGTGTGCACCATTTCCACACTAAGTTAAATCATGTATATTTAGTTCATTCACTTCAACTGCTAAGATTATTTTTTCTATTTTTTTCATTCCATATATTACAGTTAATTTTGTCATTTTATTTTTGTATATAACATGAGGATTTTATTTTTCTTTTATCTTTCCTTTTTTATTCCACTTTCTTTTGTGTCCACCTACTGGATTAATGATGTTTATCAGTAATATTTTACCACTTTTGTTTTGCAGCTATACTTTCATTTTTTAATCTTGAGTGGTTAATCCTAAAATATCAATGTGTTTTCAAAAAATATGATTAGTTGATATCTTTAACTTCCTCCTGAAAAACATGTCTTAAAATACTTTAAATGTCGCTTTAACCTCCATCTTTCATGTGCTATTTTCTAGTATTTTAAAATCGACTTCTTTGTACACTCCACAAAATTAAACATTTACGTTCAAGATTGTAGTTATCGGTTTGTGGCTTAGTATTGCCTCTTACACTAAAATTTATTTTATTTCTGGGTCTAATTGTCATGTTCTTGGAATACATTCTCTGAAATTTCTTGTTACAAGGGTCATAGGTAGCACATGCTCTGAGGGTATGTCTCAAAATATTTTATTGGGTCCTCAATATTGAAAGTTATATATTTTTTATCTCAGAGCTATAGCATTATTTTTTCTTTTTCTTTTAATTTAGTTTTTGAATTGAAACATAATTGATCATACATATTATGAGGTACAGAGTTGACTATCAGTATTTGTGTACACTATGTGATGATCACATCAGTATTATTAGCACATTCATCATTACAAATCATAATTACTTTTTGTGTCCCTTACCCAAATACCCCCAACCTTCACCCCCACCCCCTTTCCCACCTCTGTTAACAATAGGTCTGTTCTCTCCTGAAAGTTCAATGTTTTATTGTGGTCTGTCTTCCTTTCTTGAAAGATATTTTAATTTGGTATAGCGTTCTTGGTTGAAAATATTACAGAACGCCAACTACTAAGATACCTACCGCATTCTGTAATCTAGCATTGATTGCAATTATGTATATTATTTACTTCTTTACATGTAATAGGCTTTTTCACATAGAAATTTCAGCCTCTTTTTTTTTTTTTTTTCTATGTTGGCATTTGGGATTTCTCTGTCCTGCTTTTGACATCAGTAATGGTTTAAACTTTTTTTTTTTTTTTTTTCCTAATCCAGTATCCCTACGTGTTTGCAGATACACTGGGGACCAGTTGCAAAAGATATGGTAGAAATCTAACTTAATTGAGGCTGTGGTTTGCATTTCCTTTTTGTTGTGGATGCCTATGCTGTTTGACTTTTATTATATCAGGTTCTATGATAGAAAAAGAGTTATAAAGCTGAGATAATCTAGGTTCCTGCTTTCAAGGAATATATAGTATGTTTATATATATATTGGTAGTGAAATGTGTGTTTTTGACGCAGTGCAATCATTTCTACAGTATGGCATTGAAATGGAGGAGCATCTACCTAAAACCTGGAAAAGAAAAAGTCAACGAGCTGTCTTGAAAGGCAGTGGAGTTGGGAAGCTCAGGGTATTGTTGCTAGAGAAAGCAAGCCAGGGTTCTACCCCAGACAGGCTACTTAATCACACAATTTCCTTTGGGTTTTTTGTGTTTGCTTGTTTGTTTGTTTTGTTTTGTTGCATGTGTAGTATACCAGCATTTGTGGAGCAAGTGTATTTTATACGGCCTAGTTTTCTAAAGCCCTGCAGTCTCAGGTTTAGCCTAACCTTTTGGAATTACATATGGAAATGTTAAGCTTGCAAAAAACAGGAAAAGTCTTTGCATCACAGCAAAGTTGCTGGTCAAGGACAGACAAGTTACTTGACTGATATGTAAAATACTGGGGAAATTGCTGTAGGGAAAAACAGTGTTTGGTAAGATCAAGCTTTTGTTGGTCAATCGACTTAGTCTTTTGCAAATTGCATTATGGAATGCCACTTTGATTGTTTCACTGAATGTTACCAGCCTCTACTGTTAAACTATAGTTGGCCATAACCCCACCTATGTTCTTTTCTTGTAACTTCCTGGTCTGGAGAATAAATGCGGGGCAAGAACCCCAATTTGTGTTTAATTTCCAAAGGAAGGAATGCCTCTCACTTGAGCATTCCAGGAAATTAACCCCTTCAGGGTCTCTCACTGCTGGGAAGAGATGGCCTTTGAGTAATACTTTTTGCAGCTCCTCCACCCAGGGGAAGAGAGGTGACAAATCCATGAGAGGCAAAGCAACAGTTGCATTGCTACATATATGACAATCATGCTCCTCAATTAGGCTCCTTCCAATATTAAATTAGATAATGCCCTCAAGGCATTGCCTGACACACAAGTACTTCCTGAAAATTAGCAATTGTGATTTTTCAAGAAGGCAGTGTTTGAGGTCAGCGCTGCAGTAGGAGGGGAAGAGCGCAAAGACAGGAGCAGGATGATTCGTGGAGATGGAGAGTCCCAGCAACGGTGGGTGCAGCAGGCGGGGATGTGAACTGTTCCTCCCATTTGAAAGGTCATCATTATATTGAAAATAATAGTATTAACATATTCATAATCATGTTCTGATTTATTTCCAGTTGTGAAGGGCTCCAGCCTCCGGATAAAAGTCCTAGAGGAATTAGCAGGAGACATTCACGTTGGAGAGTTTGGATTATATTCAATAGCAAACCTATAAAATAAATTTTTAAAAAGTTTCTAATGTCTGTTCTATTGAATAGGATGTGTCTCATTATCTAAACATGTGTATGCACACATGCGTACACACACACACACACACACACACACACACACCTTCACAAAGGTGTCTGAAGGTTAGGAGTACAATTCTCGTAGAAAAAGAATGAAAAATATATTCCTGCTTCTTCCTGATACTTATTTTTCCAGATAATGAACTGGATGGGAACCAACTCTGTAACACTATTAGCTTTTAATGCAACTAATAAAAATTAAAATTTCTAAATACTGTTATTATTATTATTATCACTTATTTTTAATTGAAAACTAAATGTGTATATGTATGGTGTATAATGTGATGTTTTGAAATATACACACATTGAGGAACAGCTAAGTCAAGTTAATCAACACATGAAATACTTTACATACTATTTATTTGCGGTGAGAACACTTAAAATCCACTCCTTTGGAGATTTTCCAATATACAAGGGGTCTTCAACAAGTTCTTGGAAAGTTTTATATTATTTTATAATTCTTTAATTCATGCAAATATAAAATTGGAAAATAATAGGCATCTTTTATGAACGTTCTGGAGTACCCTCATAATCACTGTTTTGTACAGTAGATCTCCAGAATTTCTTCCTCCTGTCTAACTGAAACTTTGTGTCCTTTGACCAACACCACATCATTCATTTCCTCTCCCTTCTCCAGCCTGTGGTTCCAACCATTCTATCCTCTGCTTTTCTGAGGTCACCTTTTCTAGATTTCACAAATAAGTGAGAGCATGCAGTGTTTGTGTTTCTGTGCTTGGCTTATTTCCCTTAACTTCATGTCCTCCAGGTTTATCCACATTGTTGCAAATGGCAGGATTTCCCTCAGTTTTAAGGCTGAAGAGTATTCATTGTGCATGCATGCCACGTTTCCTGTATCAATTCATCCGCTGTTGGACACTGTGGTTTCTTCCATGCCTTGGTTATTGTGAACAGCACGGCAATGGGATATGAGAGTGCAGATGTCTCTTCGTCTAAGTACTTTTCATATGGTAGGTTCCCACTTAATATTATTTACTAACTATCAAAACCAAGATGATGTAACTGTTCATTAAAAAATGGATAGCTTTCTGGAAAGATGGAGGTCGGAGTAACTACAAAAATTTTGGCTACCAACAAATCCTCACACAAGAGCAGAGCAATTAAATAGCAAATTCCCAAATCCATGGACAATATTTATAGCAAAACTAAGTGGCGTGTCATCTCAGATTACAGAGCACGGTGAATGAGGACAGTCCATGGAGTCCTCTTGTATGACACCAGCTGTGTCTGGGAGAGAATCTGGATGGTTCTTTAAATCTTTAAGAAAGTAAAAAACATATGCTTCTCACAATATGATTTTTATATTAAGGGAGGAAGCCAGCATACATAACAAGTGTTTATGTGATTCTTCCATAAGGTGTTTTATTAAAATGTTGTCTGAAGGCAACAAAAATCCACATTGGGGAAAAGACTGCCTCTTCAAAAAGTGGTGCAGGGAAAATTGAATATCTGTATGCATAAGAATGAAACTAGATATGCACCTCTCACCACATACTGATATCAACTCAAAATGGATTAAAAGACTTAAGTATAAGACCTGAAACTATAAAATTATTAAGCGAAATTATAGGTGAAACACCTCAGGAACTAGGTCTGGGCACAGACCATATGAACATGAACCCGATAGCTGAAGCATAAACACACGGGACTACATCAAACTAAAAAGCTTCCGCACAGCAAAGGAAACAATCAACAGAGTGAAACAACAACCTACAGAGTGGGAGAAAATTTTTATTTTCTACATTTTCGTGTTTGCTACCTATGCATCTGACAAGGGATTAATATCCAGAACAAACAAGGAACTCAAGCAATTACACAGTAAAAAAACAAATAACCCAATTAAAAAATGGGCAAAGGAGCTGAGTAGACATTTCTCAAAGGAAGACATACAAAAAGACAACAGATACATGAAAAAATGCTCAACATCACTAGTTATCAGGGAAATACAAATCATTTTATTTTTATTTTTATTTTTTTATTTTATTTATTAAATCAAAATTGATTACACATATTTTGGGTGCTGAACATTGAGATATGTTGATTAAATCAATATTACTAGCACATATATTGGTACAAATCGTCATTATTCTTTAGGCCCCTTGTCCAACCTCTTCCCTTCCCCCATCCCTCCCCCTGCCCCCTCTAATTACCCTAGATTTCTTCTCTCCTTCTGAAAGAACAATGGTCACTCTGCTAATTTGTTGCCTAGACAATCTGTCCAATGCTGAGAGAAGTGATCAGGTCCCCCAACATTGTCATAGAGCAGATCCTTCCTCCATCACTCTGAAAGGGGTTTTATGGAAAGAGACACCCTCTTCTTTTCTTTGACTCTGCTGGTGACTCTTCTTGTGTGGATGCACTCAGGTGGCTGGTTGGACCATCTGCATGGTGGTTGTGGTGTCTAGTCGCTTTCAGGGCAGCTATGGTTATTGTGGAGGCTACAGTGGGCCACCCACGTGGAATTGCTGTTTTTGGTATGTTCCTTGGCACTGATGGTGTGCCTGGTTGTGGGGTGTGTCTGGTCCCCTTCTCCAGGCCTCTGGTCCCTGGACAAGCCCCAAGGTGCTGGCATCATATACCTGGTTGTGGGAGGTGTGTCTGGTCCCCTTCTCCATGACTTGAGTCACCGGGTGAGACCCAAGGAGCTGGCTCAGTGTGCCTGGTTGGGGGAGGGCGGTCCAGTCCCCTTCTCCATGCCCTGGGTTCTAGGGAAGGTCCTGAGGCACTGGCATGGTGTGCCTGGTTATGGGACGGCAATCCAGTCCCCTTCTCCATGCCCTGGGTCCCAGGGCAGGTCCCAAGGCACTGGCATGGTGTGCCTGGTTGTGGCAGAGAAGTCCAGTTCCCTTCTCCATACCTCAGGTCCCCTGGTGGGCCCCAAGGCACTGGCACAGTGTGCCTGGCTGTGGGAGAGAGGTCTGGTCCCCCTCTCCCTGCCTCAGATCCTGGGGTGAGCCCCAAGGTGCTGGCATGGTGTGCCTGGTTGTGGGAGGAGGGTCCAGTTCCAGGCTCCATGCCTTGGGTCACTGGGTGGGACCCAAGGCACTGGCTTGGCATGCCTGGTTGTGGGAGAGAGGTCCAGACCCCTTCTCCATGCCTCAGGTCCCCAGGCAGGGCCCAGGCACTGATATGGTGTGCCTAGTTGTGGGAGAGAGGTCCGGTCTCCTTCTGCATACCCTGGGTGCCTGGGTGGGCTCCAAGGCACTGGCATGGTGTGCCTGGTTGTGGGAGGGTGGTCTGGTCCCCCTCTCCATGCCTTGGCTCCCCAAGTGGGCCCCGAGGTGCAGGTGTGGTGTGCCTGGTTGTGGGAGAGAGGTCCGGTCCCCTTCTCCATGCCTTGGCTCCCCGAGTGGGCCCCGAGGTGCAGGTGTGGTGTGCCTGGTTGTGGGAGGGTGGTCTGGTCCCCCTCTCCATGCCTTGGCTCCCCGAGTGGGCCCCGAGGTGCAGGTGTGGTGTGCCTGGTTGTGGGAGAGAGGTCCGGTCCCCTTCTCCATACCCTGGGTGCCTGGGTGGGCTCCAAGGCACAGGCATGGTGTGCCTGGTTGTGGGAGGGTGGTCCGGTCCCTCTCTCCATGCCCTGGGTCTATGGGCAGGCCATGAGGCACTGGTGTGGTATGCCTGGTTGTGGGAGGGAGGTCCAGTCCCCTTCTCCATGCCCTGGGTCCCTAGGTGGGCTCTAAGGTGCTGGCATGTTCTGCCTGGTTGTGGGAGAGAGGTCCAGTCCCATTCTCCTTGCCCTGGGTCAGGGAAATACAAATTAAAACCACATTGAGATACCACCTCACTCCAGTTAGACTGGCTATAATCAAAAAGACAGTGAATAACAAATGCTGGCAAGTGTGTGGAGAGAAGGGAACATTCCTACACTTTTGGTGGGACTGTACATTAGTACAACCACTATGGAAAACAGTATGAGGGTTCCTCAAACAACTACAGATAGATCTTCCATACAATCCAGCAATCCCTCTTCTGGGTATATACCCAGAGGAATGGAAATCATCATGTTGAAGGGACACCTGCACTCCCATGTTCATCACAGCTCTGTTTACAATAGCCAAGATATGGAACCAACCTAAATGTCCATTGATAGATGATTGGATAAGGAAACTGTGGTATATATACACCATGGAATACTACTCTGCCATAAATGAAATTTTCCCATTTGCACAATGTGGATGAGCTTGGAGAAACTAATGCTGAGTGAAATACGCAAAGCACAGAGGGATAAATACCTCATGTGCTTACTCATAAGTGGGAGCTAAGAGAGAAAGAAGGAAGGAAAGACAGACCACAGTGGTGCATGGGACTTGCAGAAGGAGAGAGCAGGTTGGGGATAATTGGGTGGGGGACACGGGGTACAAATGCAACTTGTGGATCTGGCCTTCACATCTTGGGCACGAGGGGTGACAATAGCTTTGTATCTCATGAATATTCATAACCAATAAAAAAAAAGGTTGTTTGTTGGGGCACCTCAAACTAAGCCCCATGATGCTCACTATACAAGAATATTGCATAACTGGGATAATGCCCTTTTCATATCTTTTTTTTCTTAAAGCTCTGCCTACTAGTGTTGGCTCTGGAAACACCCAGATTTCATCTCTGAATTATCTTATTAGTGTTTGAAAATACAATTTTTCAATGTAAGTATTTAAACTGTTATCCTGAATATATATTCAGATTTTAGCTGTCAGTCTATGTCTCAATTATATAATAAAACATGTAAGATGTCTCCCATTAGGTTAATTAATATTGTTAAATGCATGGGTAGAACCAGCATTTTTATATTGAGAGGCATTTCACAGGTCCATTCCACAGTGTAATGATCTAACACTCCTAAATGATAAATTGCTAGACATCCCTAAGGAATTACTATGAAGTGAGTCAGGAATTATTTTTTCCAGGCATTTCTTTTGTAGAGTAATTGCTGTAGATAAAATGAAAATATTTGCTATAATGATGAAATGTTCATGATGGATATAAGGGTCTCCAGATACCTATGTACCTTTAACAACAAGCTCTGCTAGTAATTAGCACTACCCATTTACTCTGTAGCTATGATTTTTCTTTTTCCCGGATTTGTTTATGTAATGAAAGAGACCAGTTTCTGGACATCAATAAAGATAATTAAAAAAAAACAAACAAAAAAAACCCCTACCCTGCACAATTGGTTTACCTAACTTGCCTATTATTTCCTTAAATAACTATTTTAATGGCAGTAATAGTCACCTGATTGGTAAGAAAAATAAATTATGAAGTCAATGTTTTAATTAGGTACAGACTCTTTAGTGCTGTATTAGTTAGCGTGAGCTGTGGTAACAAAATTCCATAAACTAGGAGCCTTAATTCAACAGCAGACATTTATTGCTCACAGTTCTGGAGGCTGAAAGTCCAAGATCAAGGTGTGTGGCAGGTGCTGTGTCTGGGGAGGACCTGCTTCTTGGTTCATAGATGGTGTCTTCTCACTGTGTCCTCACAGGTGGAGAAAGGAAGCATGCTCTCTTGACACTCTTATAAAGGCACTGACTTTATACATGAGGGCTTCCCGCTCATAACCTAATTACTTCCCCACTTTGTATTATCATCACATTGGAGAGTAGGATTTTAGCATATAAATTTTCAGAGGACCCAGTCAGTCCATAAACAGGTGGCCAAGGGGCAGGTGTAGCACTAGAATCAAGAAACGGCAGACGTTGATGGAATAAGTTCCAACCTCATGCCCACTCCTCCCTGGTCCTTTCCTAGTGCCAGAATGTGGCACCTCCACAGACCCTGGGACTATGCATGCCACCTCTCTCCACCATTGGGAGAGGTGATCTGATGGGCCCGGCTCACTTTACTCCTACTTGGTTGGGTTAGACCGAGGAAGAGGGTCAGCCGTGGGAGCACAGACACTTGGAAACTACACTTGAAGATGGGGCTGCATTTCCCAGAGCAGGAGGAGATACAAAATTACAGAGTGTTATGGACTGAATATTTCTGTTCTCCCCAAATTCATATGTTAAGGTCTCAACCTCCAATGAAATAGTATTTGGAGATGGAACCTGCTATGGGTCAAATGTGTCTCTGAAAAATTCATTATTGGAAACTTCACCCCATTGTAACAGTGCTAAGAGGGTGGGAAATCCTATTATATTTGAAAGGTGAAGACATTAACAGGTGATTAGATTGTGAGGACTGTACCCTTGCAAATGGATGGACCCATTCATGGAGTTATGGGTGTGGTTCTGATGGCTTTATAAGGAGAGCGAGTGAGCAGGTCAGCTCTCTCTTGCTCAACCCGTTCTCACCACATGGAACCCATCTCACCACAGGACCCTGCAGAGAGTTCCCACCCAAAAGAAGAGCCCCCCACCAGATGAGAGCCCCCTGGACTATGGACTTCCCATCCTCCAAAACTGTAAGAAATAAATTTCATTTCTTTATAAGTTACCCACTTTCACATATTCAGTTTTAAGCAACAGAAGTGGACTAATACAGAGCTCTGCGGAGGTCATTAGGGTTAGATGAGGTCGTGAGGGTGAGGTCTTCATGGTGGGACTAGGGTCTTTATAAGAGGAAGAGACCAGAGTGCATGTGCATTCTTTCTCTCTCCTCTCTCTCTCTCTCCTCTCTCTCTCTCTCCCTCTCTCTCTCTCTCTCTCTCTCTCTCTCTCTCTCCCCCTCTCTCTCTCTCTCTCTCTCACTCTCTCTCTTCTATGTGAGGATACAGCAAGAAAGTAGCCGTTTGCAAGCCAGGAAGAGGGCCCTCACCAGAAACCAACTCCACCAGCACCTTAATCTTGGACTTCACAGCCTCCAGAACTATAAGAAGAAAACTTCTCTTTTTTAAGCTGCCCAGTTGACCATATTTTGTTTACAGAAGCCTGAGCTATATGCTCCAGGTTCCAACTTTCTCATCAGATATGCATCAAGGTGTAGTCTTGAAGGTGTTTCATGGCCCATCATCAGCTGACTTTCAAACTTGCCTAGCCAGACCCCTGATCACAGAAGCCAATTCTTCACACGTATCTCCTCCTGGCTTCTCTGGTTAACAGGAATGGATACATTCACGTTATCTTGACTGTTTCTTCCTAAAATTTACTCTGAGAGTTTCATTGTCTTGCAGCCTCCTCACAGAATCATGCTATCTACAGAAACACATCACTCAGCTCCCGATATTCAAGCAAATGCCCCAGTTTTATATTTTATCCTTGTCAGAAAATACAATGAGAAGTTGAACATCGTGTACAGACATGAAGGAAAAAATAAAGAAAATGATAAAATTTTAATGGGCCTTCTCCTGATTGATGAAACACGATGCCGTGAACATGAGAGTGTAGAAATCTCTCCATCTGAGTAATTTTCATACGGTAGGTTCTCAATTAATACTATTTGCCTAGGGTTTATCAACAATGGTGGCATAATTCAGTGACATAAATGACCCAGGGCTGTGCACAGATTTTGTACACAAGATCACTGCTCTTATAAGTGAGAAAAACTGGGATGGAATAGAAGGGACCTCAGAGGCAGGGGTGGGATGATGCTTGAGTTGGTGGTGGACTAAGGCTGTTCACTTATCATTCTAATGTGCATGGTAGTGGGGTGAGTTGTGCCCCCCCAAAATATGCTTGTGCTGTAATACCCAGAGCCTGTAAATGTGACCTTATTTAGCATAATGGTCTTTGCAAATGTAATTCAGGTAAGGATCTTGGGATGAGGTCATCCTGGATGAGGGTGTCCCTAAATCCAATGACAAATGTCCTTACAAGAGAGAGAAGATGAGACACAGACACAGAGGAGAAGCCACATGAAGACGGAGGCAGAGACTGGAGTGATGCGTCCACGAGCCCAGGGACACCTGGAGCCACCAAGAACCGGAAGAGGCAGGAAGGATCCTCCCCTGGAGCCTCTGGAGGGAGCACAGCCCTGACACACCTGGATCTCAGACTTCTGGTCTCCAGGACTGGCAGAGAATACACCTCTGTTGTTCTGAGCCCCTCGGTTTGTGAAAATTTGATATGGCAGCTCTGGTAAACTAATACATACACACGCATGTAACTTATGTGAGAAAGGAGAAAAAGAGGCAGTCTGCTGTTATGACTGATGATAGCAGGCTCAGGTTTGTCTCAATTTTCCCAGTGATACAATCAAGGCACAAACCCTCCCAAATCCCCTTTGTCCTAACTCCAATCTCTTCTTTCCTTACCGTGTTAAATCCATATTCTGTGTTCAGAAGAAGTGGTCTCCATTATCTGAGGCTTTCCCAGACCTTATAACAGGGAAAATGTACATATAATGGAACAACAGTTTTCTGACTTTTTGTTAATCTCCATGTATCAAAAGTTCAAATGGACATCTATTCATCATTGCAATTTACAATTTTTTTTTTTTTTACCATAGAAAGGCACCCTCCTCTACTCAGCTCAAGGTTTCATGTGTGACTTTGAGAAAATCATTTAACTCTGATTATCTTTTTTTGCTGTTCTTCACAGAAAAAAATGACTACATTTGATTTGAAGTTTCGAAAGCAGCCATGGGGTACCATGTACCTTTTGGAAATTCTCAGTAAATGTAGCTAATATAAGCTAATATTTCTTTTGTGTGACATTCTCCCTTCTCAATTGCATTTTTGGAATACTGTGCAGCTTTGCAAAAGACCTTCCGCATCATAACTTATGACAGTTTTCATAGGATGATATATACTCATTGGGAATTTCTGGCCAATGCTCTTTTCCATCATTTCCTGTCCTATAAAGTAATATCCTGAAATGTCATTGGGAAGAATAGGGTTCAGCAATATCCCTGTGACCTAATCTGATAAGCATATATATCTCTGGCAATGAGAGTTATTCTTCAATTGAGAATCGCAGTGAGCAAGGAAATGATTTTCAGTAGTATTGGGAAAATTCAGAGACCTGTTATTGAGAACAATGTGCATTATTCTGCCTAAGGCAATGGAGTTCTGTATATCTAAATACATTTTCAGACATTTGTGGGAGGCTGGAGGTTAAATAAGTCCTACAAAGCCTTCATGGTAAAGAAGCCCACTACAGCAATTTGGAACAGACATAGAAACTAATTGACCCAATCCTATTGGAAGCTAATACAGTAAGGTTGCATCTTTTAGAGCTAATTTTTTCTTAGTTGCAGGCAGACTCATGAAAGATTTCAGATGCTAGTCTCTTCACACTGACACCAGAATCTGAGTCGCCTGGTACAAATTGACACAGAGCTTCAGAGAAAATAAAGGGCATAGAGGGTGCATTGTAGGATGCTGAAACCAATATTCTGCACCAGCTCTGACACAAGGATGATCACTTCTAATGTCTCAATCTCAGCTAGGAAAAAAACTTCCAGTGCACCCTGGTGTTACATTTGTACCACATGGTTTCTTGCAAAGTGTCAGAGTTACCAAATGAGTTATGTTGTAGCACTCAAACAAAAGTGCGAGGTAACAAACCACTTGTGGAACTGTTAAGGAGAGGGTTTTGAACCACGTCTTCAAGGTTGATGTACTTAATTTAACCAAGTCTTCGAGAAGATGAGGGCTTTTAAACTGTGCTTTTAAAAAAATGCTGTATGTAGATATACCACATTTTCTGTATCCACTCATCCAATGATGGACATTTGGGTTGGTTCCAACTCTTGGCTATTGTAAAGAGTGCTGCGATGAACATTGGGGAACAGTTATACCTTCGACTTGATGATTTCCATTCCTCTGGGTATTCCCAGCAGTGGGATAGCTGGGTCATATGGCAGATCTATCTGCAATTGTTTGAGGAACCTCCATACCATTTTCCATAGAGGCTGCACCATTTTGCAGTCCCACCAACAATGTATGAGAGTTCCTTCTTCTCTGCAACTTCGACAGCATTTATCATTCAGAGTCTTTTGTATTTTAGCCATCCTAACTGGGGTGAGATGGTATCTCAGTGTGGTTTTGATTTGCATTTCCCGGATGCTGAGTGATGTTGAGCATTTTTTCATATGGACCTAGAGAGAATTATATTAAGTAAAACAAGTCAGACACAGAAAGAGAAATATCACATGTTCTCACTTATTGGTGGGAGCTAAAAATAAGTAAATAAATACACAAACAAATTGCTGTATGTAGGCACCTTTCCACAGTTTACATAATTTTTATTTTTGTGAACATCTGACAAAATTTTCCATATGCACAAAAAACATGAAAAATGAAAAATCCTCAAAGGGCAACTATAAACCCTTCACCTGCCACACCAGAAACCTTGTCACTTGGTTAGAAACCTCTTCCTTTTAGCATAGCTCTAACTTGGGTGACTCTTATTGCAGTTACCCAAGGCTCAAAACTTAGCCTTCCCAACATTTACAGTCCTTTTGCAGCCCAAGATTAACTCTTCTTACTCCCTAGAGACAATGTCACGGGCTAAAAGACTACAAGTCAGACAGAGTTCTGAGAAAATCCTCTGCAGTTTTTTTTTTTTTTTCCAGTCATCTCTTTTGCAAAACGTACCACTCAGAAAGTCGATCTCCTGCATGTGTCATCCCTTTTGTGGAAGAGATTTAGAACATTGGAGTTTTCTTACAGGCTGAATTTTGACCCTCCAAACTCCGTATGTTGAAGACCCAACCCCCAGTATCTCAGAATGTGACTTTATTTGGAAATAAAGTCTTTAAATAGGTGGTTAAGTTGAAAAGATGTCATTAGGATGAGAGCTGTGTCTAATAGGACAGGTGTCCTAATAAGAAGAGGACATTAGGACACAGACACACACAGAGGGATGATCAAATGAGGACACGGAGAGGACTGCAAGCCAAGGAGAGAGGAAGAGCCAGGAGAAACCAGCCCTGACATATCTTGATCTCAGACTTCCAGATTCCAGAACTGTGAGACAATAAATTTTTGTTCTTTAGGCCAATCAGTCTGTGATAGCTTGGTTTAGCAGCCATCACAAACTAATGCATGTTTACTCTTTAACATTTTGGTAGAATTCTGCAGTTAAAACATTTGGACCTGAGACATTTTGGGGGAGGTCTTTAATTTATGATTCAATTTTTTTTAGTAGATGTAACACTATTCAAATTATCTATTTTTTCTGTATGAGTTTTGGCAGTTTGTGTTTTTTCAGGGATTGTTTCTTTTCATCTAAGTTATCAAATTTGTGGGCATAGAAATATTCACAGTATTCCTTCATTACATTTTTACATCCATGAGATTATTGAGGCTGACCCTTCTTTCATTTGTGATATTATTAAATTGTGTCTTCTCTCTTTTTTGCTTAGTTAGTGTGCCTAGGAGTGTATCAATTGTATTGAACAAAAATTTGCTTATTGTTTAAGGGGGAAAAAATGTGTGAATCACTGAAATGCACAGAATTGCAGTCTTGCCATGGTTTGGCAGATTCCCTGTTGGCAGGTCTACATGTAGCATACCTTGGCATAATTTTTTGGCAGGTGGATAGAGCCTGGCTACTTAACCAGACTTTTTGGAAAATGAAGTTCCCAGAATCTACACCTGGTCAGCACCATTCTATTTTCTTGGGCAGATGGCATCCCTGAAGCTTTTATACATAACACAATCATTTACATGCTTGAACTCCAAAAAAGAAGGAAAGACACAGGGCAATCCATGGCTAACAGGACCGCACTAGAGGCAGCAGATGTGGAGAGAAATTGAGCATCTGATGGTAGTTCTTTACATGCTAATGCTTTGCACTGATTTTGTGAACCTCTGTGCTCCTTGACATGCTTTAAAAACACACAGACATTATGATTACACTGTGTGGAACCAAACACCAGTACATATTAGGGTATTAGTCCATTTCTGTTGCTTATAACAGAACACCTGAGCCTGGATAATTTATAAACAAATAGAATCCATTTCTTACAGTTTGGAAGCTGAGGAGTCCACGGTGCAGGGGGCATATCTGGTAAGGGCCTTGTTCTGGGTGGGATCTCTCTAGAGGGTCCCATGGTGACCAGGTGTCACATGGCAAGAATGGGCTGAGCAAAAGACAGCTAATGTGCTAACTTGCCCTCTTTATAAAGCCATCAGGGCCGGGTCCATTACTCCATAAATGGATAATGCATTCACAAGGGCACAGTCGTCAAGATCTAATCACTGCTTAAAGGAGCCACCTTTCAAACCCCATAATTGAATTACCCATCCTCCTAACACTGTTACAAACGGGGGTTAAGTTTTAATGAGTTTGGGGAGAACATTCAAGCCGCAGCAATTAGAATTCACCTTTGTGGCACATGAGCTATTCGACTGATGTCAGAAAAAAATTTGCACCAACAAGAAAAGACTGGAATTCAGAGAAATTGCTACTGGGGCATCTGAAGGTATTGACATTTTCCTTCCTTCATTACCCTCTTTGAACTTGAAATTGAGGGGAAACATCGAAGCAATAGGTACGTTTAAGTTTCAAAGACACTGCACACATGCACTGTCTCTTCCTTTTTTTCTCCTTTTCACAATGATTTAGTGAACATCCACTTGGTGACATCCTCATCCAAAGTGGGTGGAAAGTATCCATGAACAAAATGCTTCTGCTGATAAAAAAAAATGCAGCCACTATTCATTGTATGTTCTGGGGTTGAAGGCAGGAGACACGGTTAAGATGGTAAAATATTAAGATGGTTAAACGTTAAGATGGTTTAGCAAGTACGTGTTAAGGACAAAGCAGTATAAAGGAAAAGGGGTTAGAAAGAGGTATGTGGGGTGGCAGAGAGAGATCATTTTAGGTACAGTGCTCACATATAGCATGAAACTGGGTATGCTATTTGGATAAAGACCTGAACAAACCAAGGAGCCCCTCTACTAGGGGCCAAATCTTTGAGAGAAGTTAGAGACGGGAGATAGATTTAGGATTGCAGCAAGGACACAGGTGGACAGGGTTAGCTGTTGGAAATCTGAGAAGTAACAGCTTCTTTATTAAGGAACAGAGGAAAAGATAGATCAAGGTTTAGCCATGATCGTTGTAAGCTAAGGCAACAACACGCAGAGTAGGGCTTGTGACACCCCTCTGGGCTAGAATTTCTGTCCCCTGAGTCTCAAGATTGATTGCAACCTCGATTCCATCTAGCACAGTGTAGCAATGGGATTCTACCTGGTTTTGTAGCTCTTCTTTCAATACTCATTAATTTGTTCCCTGTGCAGCTGTTAAAACTCTTCTTTAACATTTAAAAAATAGTACAGTCACATCTGTCCTTTATATAAAGTCATTCAGTTGATACACATTGCCTGTAGATTAAAACACAAGCCACATACACTCTGGCCAGCAACTTCTTCATTCTCTGAATTTTCTATTCCTGAGTCATTCAGATGACATTCCCAACTAATCCGACTGTTCAATTTCTTGCAAAGACATGTCCTTTCTTATATGTGGTTCTCTCCACCTGGACCTTCTGCTGTCCATTTTAAATTCACATGCCCAACAGCTAATTTTTTTTTCTCAGTTCTAGTTCACAGACCACCTCCTCCAGGAAGTCTTCCATGAGCTCTCCATAAGCTGAATTACCGTCTCCTAATTCTCTCTGTGTATTTAAGTCTGCTCTGGAGCTGTAAGGCCAGTGGGTTATTTTCTATGCTCATCTCTCTTGATGAGCTGAATGCCATTAATGCTTAAAAAAATATTTCTCATTGGATTTTGTATGTGAAATATTTGAGGCATCTTGGTACACGTAGAAGACATAGAAAGGAAGGAATGGAAGATGCATAGAAGGAAGGAAAAGCAGATGGGTAAGAGGAAGGAAGTAGGGAAGGAAGGAATAAAGGAAAGAAAGAAGGGAGAGAAAGGAAGAAAGAAAATATACAGGGGGAATTTCCTTGAAATGGATTAATATCTGGGGGCATGGGATAAATTAATCTTAGTTTCAGTATTGAAAATTTAATTTCAAATGTTATGCTATTGCCTGAGCAGGTAGAAATGATCCAAAATATAAGCAGAGTCTGATATTAATCAATTTATGAGGGCATTCAACCCAATTACCTGCTAAAGTGTAGGTCTGTAATCGTGGTCATCTTTTATGGAGAGCAGCTGTATATTCTTAGTTTTTACTATATTACTCCAAGACAGATCCAAAGTAAAAATAGCATGTCCTTGATTGTGTGTGTGTGTGCGTGTGTGTGTGCATATGTGTGTGTGTGTGTGTGTGTGTGTGTGTGTGCATGTGTGTGTGTGATTCCTTAGCTGCCCGTAAGGCTTCCATGCCACCTTTCTCGTAGACAGTGTGTGCCTTCTGAAGTCTTCCTCTCTCCTCTTTCTAAATTTGTCTGTCTCGGCTCAGCCCTGCAAGTGGAAACCTTTGATCTCCAAAACCCTTTGGTATAAAACTTCACTACTAAAGTTGCTTATATTGGTAAAAACCGGCTAATGAATTCTAGTTGAAATGAGTTGAATACTTATAGAGAGAATTTTTATCAGAGGGCTTTATAATAAGATCTACAAATCACTGTTATTATGGGTCATTTACTGAGGTGCAGAAATAACTCTATAATATAGAAATGGATCTTCTAATGATATCCACTCAAATGGTGCTCAGTGTCGTATTTTACCTCCATATAATATCTCCCACTGGGATACACATTACTTGCTTTATGAATATGAAATGAGGAGGCTTTGGTGCAAAGAGCCTGAACTTTGAAACTCCACTGACCAAGTTTAATTGTAAGTCTATCTTCAGGAGACTGTAATACTGCTAAGACTAATTCTCTGAGCTTCAACTCTTCCATTTGTAAGACAGATGATAGTGCGAGTCATCTCATAGAAACCATGTGAAAGTTACAAAATCTTGATTCTTCCAAAGAGTTCAGTCCTTTTTCCCACACTCTCTATATTTTAGATAACTACAATATATTGAGTATTTTCATCTCTCTCTACACAAGCAATATCATATTTTTTATGAAGCCCCATTTGGACGTGGCCACTGCTTTGATAATAGTTTTAATTCCACAGGAATGCATTCTTATTAGATTTCTGATATTAATTTTCCAAGTAAATGCTATTTAATTGTCCTCATATGTATGTATATTTGAGTCCAGATAAGGAACAAGTCCCATTAGAGCCTGCCATTGCCCTATTAAGACATAGTTATCATCATTAGTTGGAATATACATACTAGTACGTCACTTCAGACAACACGTAGACAATCTGCTGTGTTTTAATCAATTATATTACATAGTAGTGATGTAGTATGTAGTGTAGCTTGTGGATATATCACAGTACAGACAGATCTCTATTGTTAATTATCATTATATATTATTAATTATCATGACTATACAATGGTTTGTTTAGCCATTTCCCTACAAATGAACGTTGAGGTTGTGTACCATATTTTTGTTATAACACACAAAACCCCAATGTAAGACCAGTTAAATGACAGGATTTAACTTTCTACCGGTCACTTTCAGTAATTAATTACATTTTTATGGTGCTAATGAAATGGTCTTTTATAAATTCCAAATTTCAATTGCTCATTGCCATTAAATAGAAAAGCAATCAACTATATTAACCTTGTGTTCTGTGACCTTGCTGTATTTAATTAATACTTAAAGGAGTTTTTACTGTTGTTGTTAGTTCTTTGGGATTTTCTACATAGGTAACTATGTTTTCTATGAGAAAAGATACACTTTTATATCTTCCTTACCAATATGGATAACTTTTATTTCTTTTTCTTGTCATATCGCATAACCTACAATGTGGAATAATAAATGACAGTCTTGTCTTGTTCCTGATCTTATGGGGAAAGCACCCAGTTTCTTTAATTAAGGAGAATGCTGGTTTTAGGCTGTTTGTAGATATTCTTCATGACATTGGGGAAGTATCACTCTATTCCTAGCTTGCTGAGAGTTTTTATCATGAACTGTGCTGAACTGTATCAAATGCTTTTCTGTCTCAATTGACAGAGTCATATGAATTTTTTTCTTAGCCTGTTGATGACATTAGTTGATTTTCTAATGTTGAGCCAGCCTTGTACACACAGCATACATGCCAGTTTGTCATTGTGGTAATTTATTTTTATATAAGGGAGCAATCTATTTTCTAATACTTATGTTGAGGATTATTACATCTATATTTATGGGAGACATTGGCCTGTAGTTTTCCTTTGGGGCAGTGTCTATAACTTATTTTAGTGTTAGGGTGATGCTGGCCTCATAGCATGAGTTAGAAAGGTTCCCATCAGCTCCTATTTTGTGGAAGAGATTTAGAACATTGGAGTGGTTTCTTACAGGCTGAATTTTGACCCTCCAAACTTCGTATGTTGAAGACTCAACCCCCAGTATCTCAGAATGTGACTTTATTTGGAAATAAAGTCTTTAAATAGGTGGTTAAGTTGAAAAGATATCATTAGGATGAGAGCTGTGTCTAATAGGACAGGTGTCCTAATAAGAAGAGGACATTAGGACACAGACACACACAGAGGGATGATCACATGAGGACACAGAGAGGACTGCAAGACAAGGAGAGAGGAAGAGCCAGGAGAAACCATCCGTGACATATCTTGATCTCAGACTTCCAGATTCCAGAACTGTGAGAAAATAAAATTTTGTTCTTTAGGCCAATCAGTCTGTGATATCTTGTTTTAGCAGCCCTCACAAATTAATGCATGTTTACTCTTTAACATTTTGGTAGAATTCTGCAGTTAAAACATTTGGACCTGAGACATTTTGGGGGAGGTCATTAATTTATGATTCAATTTTTTTTAGTAGATGTAACACTATTCAAATTATCTATTTGTTTTGTATGAGTTTTGGCAGTTTGTGTTTTTTGAGGGATTGTTTCTTTTCATCTGAGTTATCAAATTTGTGGGCATAGAAATATTCATAGTATTCCTTTGTTATATTTTTACATCCGTGAGATTATTGAGGCTGACCCCTCTTTCATTTGTGATATTATTAAATTGCGTCTTCTCTCTTTTTTGCTTAGTTAGTGTGCCTAGGAGTGTATCAGTTGTATTGATCTGTTAAAAAAACACATTTTTAGTTTAATTGATTTTCTTTTGGGGTTGCATGTTTTAAAATTTATTTCCCTCTGCTCTAATTTGTGTTATTTCTTTTCTTTGCTTGCTTTTGGATTAAATGTGTCTCTTTTCTGTACTGTTTTCAGGCAGAAACTTAATGTACTAATTTTAGATCATTCTTCTTTTCTAGTGTATGCATTAAATGCTTTAAAATTCCATTTTGATCCAACCCACATATTTTAGGCTCCTTTTTGAAATTTTAATTTGATTCAAAATATTTTTTTAAATTTTAGTTAGACTTTTCTTTGTCCATGTGTTATTCAGAACTGTTTTTTTCTTCTTTTTATTTCTAGTTATTTTGGAATTCTCCATCTATATAAGTACTTCTGTTATTGATTTCTACTTTAATTCTGTTGAGGGCTGGGAACATACTTTGTATCGTATCTATTCTTTTACATTTGAAAGTTATGTTTTATTACCCAGAATGTGTTCTATCTTGATGAATATTCTATGTGAGCTTGAGAAGAATGTGTATTCTGCTCTCGTTGGATGGAATAGTCTATAAATGCCAATTAAATGGAGTTATTTCACAGTGTATTCATTTCAACTATGCACTTTCTGGTTTTTTGCCTGATTTATCTATCAGTTATTGACAGAAGAAAGTCAAAATCTACAATTAGAATAATAAATCTGTCTACTTCTTCTTTCAGTTTTGTCATTTTTTTACCTCATGCATTTTTATGCTCCTGTTTTGGTGAATAAGCATTTGAGATTGGCATGTTGTCTTGGAGAATTGCCCACTTGATAATTTTCCTTGTTCTTAAGTCTGATTTTTCAGAAATTAATTTAGCTACTCCAGATTTGTTTTGATTAGTGTTTGCATAGTGTATCTTTCTCTATCCCTTGATTTAAATGAACTTGCATTTTTATATTTAAGGTGAATTACCTTTAGAAAATATATTCTGAGTCTCTTTCCCCCATTTAAATCCACTGTCATAACCACCATCTTTTTATTGATGTACTTAAAACATTAGTACATAATGTGATTATTGATGTAGTTGAACTAATGACTAAAATGTTTGTAACTATTCTATTTATTATATTTGTTCAATGTTTTCCATTCCCCTCATTTTCAGCCTTCTTTGTTTTTGGTTGAGCATCTTAAATGATTTCATTTTTCTCTACATTGATTGTAGTTTAGAACACTCTAATATTAGCAATATACATTCTTAGCTAATATGTCACTTTTTGAATACCACTCTGTTGCTTTCTGGTAGCATGACTATGTTGTATGAGTCCATTTCTGTTACTTATAACAAAATACCTGGAAGTGGGTAATTTATAAGGAAATAATATTTATTACTTACAGTTTCAGTGGCTGGGAAGTCCAAAGTCTAGTGAACACATATGCCTGACAAAAGCTATACCTAAAGTGTGTAAAAAAAAAAATAAAAAGAGGGCACGTAGCTCAGGGGTAGAGCATTTGTCTGCAAAAAGTAAAAAGATTTTCATCAAATGTATTTTGGATAGGGTACCTTCTCTAAAAGCAGCATTATTACTCAAGATTAGATTTTATGTTAATACAAAATATACATAATCTGTGTAACATATACATATATATTTGAAAGTTAATTTTCATGAGAATACTTAACTTTCCTGTTACTGAATAACAGTCTCTATTCGTATAACTAGCTGGTCTCCAGACTCCTGACACTAAGATACCATGTCATAGATAGGAAGGATTTTATGATACCTGTTCTGACACTTGGCCCAAATTGATTACTTTAAAAAATTATATTCTTTTGTTAATTCAGTAAAATTTAAAGAACAATAACTATTTCCAGGCAATTTTCTAGCTGTTAGGGATACAGGAGAGGGGGAAAACAATAAAGACCTCTGTACTCATAGACATTATTTTCCAGCAAATAGACACAGGCAGTATAATAAATAAATTATCTATTATTTTAGTAGGTGTGAAGAGCTCTGACAAAATAATGATGATAGAGCAGCATATGGGTGATCAGAAATGAAAAGTTTGGGAGCTTTCAAATTTTAAATGGGGTGATCAGGGCAGAACTCTTAAAATTTGATGTTTGAGTAGAGATTTAAGAAGAGGGGAGAAAGTCTTGTATGGTTCTGTTTGAGGAGAGGTGGTAATATTTCAGGAAAAGAGATTAGCAAAGGCCAAGCCCAGATACACTAATTTTTCAGTATTTGATCAATGATGTGGAAGCAGTGTGGCTGGAATAGGGTCATTAGTAGGAGTGAAATCCACAGGCAACACAGGGAAGGTGACATCAGACTCGCGGTCCTTCTCAGGACTTTGATTTTTCCTGTAAGTGAAACATGAGCTGTTGAAACATTCTGAGAAAGGAGAAATGAATATGATTTCAGTTTTCCAAAGAAGCCTGGCCACTGCCTAGAGACTAGCTAAGAGAGGAAAGCCAGTGAGGACAGTTTTGAATATGACAAGTAAGAACACATGGACGGTTCGACCTCGGGAAAGCAACAGAGATGCTGAGTGGATCTGTTCTGGATACATCTTTCAGGTGCAAATTACAAGATGCCACATCCAAAAGAGAGACGTCAAGAGAGAGAGAGAAATTAATAAAGAGCCCCAACATTTTGGCTCATTTGGGCTGAGCAGCTGAAATAATGGAATGCAAAAGAACGTGAAGAGTGCAGGTTGAGAAATAAGATTGAATTTGAGTTGTGGCCTGTTGAGTGTAGCATGTTCAAGAGAAAACCAACTGGTGATATTGCAGAGGCAGCTGGCTGCAGAGCCTGGAGTTGAGAAGATTATTCCAAGCTGGCAAGGCTAAGTGTGGGAGATACGGGTATGCAAATACTCTTTGAAGTCATGATTCTTGCTGAGATGACCAGCGATGGAAAGATGAAAAGAGAACAGGACCAGGACTGACCTGGGGAACACAAAAGGGTCAGATAAGCAAGGAAAACCAAGAAAAGGTAGAAACCAGGAAGGAAGAAAAAGCCCGGAGATTGCACCGTTCTGGTAAACAAGTGTATGATGCTGGAGGGAATGACCATGTGTCGAATGCTGTTAGAGCAGGCAACAAAGTAAGGGTTGAGCAGTAGGTTTAGCAACATTGCATCCAAGTATAATCTGGACAATGGCAAACAGGGGAATGCAAGCTTCCTCTTCCCTATGATTCCGGGATTTTCTTTTATTTACTTGATTTAACTTCAGGGAAGCAGAAAAAGAGAAAGAAGAAATCAAGAAGGAGAAAAGCAACAAGAAAAAAATAAAAAACCAGAAGAATATCATATTTGTTCCATTCACTGATAAATCCAGGCACCTAGAGGAGTGTGTTGGCCATCAGTAAACACTCATTGAATCAACCAGAGCTAGACAAATTTGACAAGGGTCATAAACAAGGGCACAGTGATGTCCAAAGTTTTGCCCCTGAAGTTTCAGTCATGTGGAGTAAGGAATCATTCCGAGATTTACATTTGCAGTTGTGAAATGAGATACAGCAAGCAAGCCTGTATGTCAAAAGGCATCTGCAAATCTAGTGAATGCATTCATATATCATTTTATTCTTTTGTCTTAGGTGAATGCAACAAAGAGCTCTTGTATCTTGTGGGTCTGAGGAAGGTAGGGCTATGTTTTCACTCATGCTAGGGATTCTTCGTGGGACTGCACTACTCTTGAAGGTGAGCCATGTTATAATTGAGCCTAAGTGAAGATGCCAGGTGGATTAGTCTGCTTCTGTTGCTTACAACAGAATACCTGAAACTGAGTAATTTATAAAGAAATAATATTTGTTTCCTTCAGTTCAGAGGCTGGGAAGTCCAAAGTCCAGGGGACACACAAGGCTAGGGCCTTCGTCCTGGTGGAGTGACTCTACAGTGACACAAGGTGTCACATGCAAGTGATGGCATGAGCAAGAGACAGCCAACCTGCTCTCTCTCCTTTTCTTTTCTTTCTCTCTCTTTTTTAAAATACAGCATAAATTATTACATATACTTGTGGGGTGCAAAGTTGACTATCAATAGTTGTGTACAACAATGTGATGGTCAAATCAGGATAGTTAGCTTATTCATCATTACAATATGTAATCATTGTTTGTGTCCATTAACCAGACATCAGAACCGTGACCATGGCCACCCATTAAACCATCAATGAATTAATCCATTCACGAGGGCACAGTCCTCACAATCCAATCACCTCTTAAAGGCCCCACCTTTCAAATACCTTAATAGAATTTCCCATCCTCTTGACACTGTTACAATGGAGATCAATTATCCAACACATAAAGTTTGGGGGGACACTTTTGACCCACAGCACCAGGGCAACCAAAGGCAGCTTGCGGCACCTGTGCTCCATAAATGGGGTTTTATCAACACTGTCTGTAGAGTTTAGAATGCTAAGACAGAAGTGACATAGCCATAATATAATTTCCAACTAGGCATCCATTAATCTATGCATTCACATATCCTCTACAGACTGCCAGTCTCATGTGAGAAGTTAAATGGGCACTCACTAAAGAGGAGAGATCATAAATTATTTCTATTTTTGCACAGGAGTAGGTGTGCCCATTGGATTTGAAGCCAAGTACTGAAAGGTTGAGTACAAAACCTTACAGCAAGAAAAAGGCACTGGGACTAAAATCAAGGTCTTCATATTGCTCCTTCCACAGGTAGCTGGATACAACTTTACATTCACAGATAAACTCTGTAGCAGGAGAAATGAATAGAAGGCCACATTTGTCACTGAACAAGCTAGCACAGAAAAATTCTCTCCTTGCACTCCAAGAAAGAAAGAAAAGGAAGAAAGGAAAAAAGAAAAGAAGGAATTAAAATAGAAAGGAAGAATGGAAGGAAGGAAAAAAGGAAAAACGACCTGGGAAAAGTTTCTTAACCATGCTTTGTTTATTTTTTCTCATCATTAAAATGGAAACATTTCTATTATCTTTTAATTTCGTTTTTCCATGAACGTTTCAAAGTCCCCTCATATGCACAAATAGATTGTTCACAAAAATGCCATTTAATTTATAAAAGTATGTTAATCTATACATATTAAGAGAAGTGTAAATTGAAACATTTACTTAGTTGATTGGAAGAAAGACAAAGTTTGATAGCACACACCAAATTGATAACTGGTTGGAGAAACACTCGCATAAATAATTGGTGAGAGTGTAGACATTGTGACATCCTTGGGAAGAATTTGGCAATGCCCATCTGTGATGGTTAAGTCTAGGTATCAGTGTGACTAGATTAAAGAATATCTAGAAACCTGGTAAAGCCTTATTTTTGGGTGTATCAATGGGGGTGTTTCCAGAGGAGATTAGCATGTGGGCCTGAGTGGACTGGGTGAGAAAAGTCCACCTTCAATTGGATGGGAACCACCCAATCTACAGGGGTCCTGGAATAAAAAAAAAAAAAAAGAGGAAAAAGTGAATCTCTCTCTCTATTTCCACTAGAGCTGGGATATGCTCTTCTCTCCTGTCTGTGGACATCAGAACTCGAGACTCTTCAGGCTTTGGATTCCAGGACTAGCACCAGTGGTATCCCTCGGCTCTCAGACCTTTAACCTTGAACTGAGAGTCACCGGCTCTGAGGCTTCCAGACTTGGACTGAGCCATGAGCCTGGCATCCAGTTTGCAGAGGGCCTGTCATGGGATTCCTCAGTCTTCACAACTGCATAAGCCAGTTCTGTGAATGAGTCCCTGTCATATATGTATATGTAGCCTATTGGTTCTGTCTCTCTGGAGGACCCTGACGAATACATCATCAGAATGAATGTGCACATGCATCTTGACCCAGCATTTCACTTCTGGGGTTGGTGTTAGTAAGGAATGTGTAACGTGTCAGCTGAGCCTTGTTTTTCTCGAAGGGTCTCCTGGGTGCTGCCCCTTCCAAACAAACAAACAAACAAACAAACAAATAAATAAATTATTTAATCTTTTTGTTTATTTTTTATTTTTTTGGAGGCTGGACAGTACAGGGATCCGAACCCTTCACTTTGGTGTTACAAAGCTGTGCTCTAACCAACTGAACTAACTGGCCAGCCCAATCTTTTGAAAGGGGAAAAGAATTTTTTTTTTTTTTTTTTTTTTTTTTTAATTTTATTTTGTCGATATACATTGTGGCTGATTATTGCTCCCCATCACCAAAACCTCCCTCCCTTCTCCCTCCCCCCCTCCCCCCAACAATGTCCTTTCTGTTTGCTTGTCGTATCAACTTCAAATAATTGTGGTTGTTATATCTTCTTCCCCCCCCCCCGGTTTGTGTGTGTGTGTGTGTGTGAATTTATATATTAATTTTTAGCTCCCACCAATAAGTGAGAACATGTGGTATTTCTCTTTCTGTGCCTGACTTGTTTCACTTAATATAATTCTCTCAAGGTCCATCCATGTTGTTGCAAATGGCAGTATTTCATTCGTTTTTATAGCTGAGTAGTATTCCATTGTGTAGATGTACCACATTTTCCGTATCCACTCATCCGATGATGGGCATTTGGGCTGGTTCCAACTCTTGGCTATTGTAAAAAGTGCTGTGATAAACATTGGGAAACAGGTATATCTTCAACTTGATGATTTCCATTCCTCTGGGTATATTCCCAGCAGTGGGGTAGCTGGGTCGTATGGTAGATCTATCTGCAATTGTTTGAGGAACCTCCATACCATTTTCCATAGAGGCTGCACCATTTTGCAGTCCCACCAACAATGTATGAGAGTTCCTTTTTCTCCGCAGCCTCGCCAGCATTTATCGTTCATAGTCTTTTGGATTTTAGCCATCCTAACTGGGGTTAGATGGTATCTCAATGTGGTTTTGATTTGCATTTCCCGGATGCTGAGTGATGTTGAGCATTTTTTCATATGTCTGCTGGCCATTTGTATATCTTCCTTAGAGAAATGCCTACTTAGCTCTTTTGCCCATTTTTTAATCGGGTTGCTTCTTTTCTTCTTGTACAGTTGTTTGAGTTCCTTATATATTCTGGATATTAATCCTTTGTCAGATATATATTTTGCAAATATTTTCTCCCACTCTGTTGGTTGTCTTTTAACTCTTTTAATTGTTTGTTTTGCTGTGCAGAAGCTTTTTAGTTTGATATAATCCCATTTGTTTATTTTTCCTTTGGTTGCCCGTGCTTTTGGGGTCGTATTCATGAAGTCTGTGCCCAGTCCTATTACCTGGAGTGTTTCTCGGGGAAAAGAATTTTAATAGCATTTGCCTCTCATTAATGGGAGTGGAGGAAGGACATTTAATTTTACATCATTGGAGCTCATTGATATTTCTACCATAAGCACATTAATTCTTAAAAACACACTCAAGAATATTATATATATTTAAAGTACATATTTGATTGCATAGTACATCTTGATATGTATTGTAATAGTTTCTATATATAATATATAATACATAAGTAAATACTTTGAACATACAAATTGCATATATTAACATGTAAGCATCTTACATATTTCATACCTATTAATCATATTACATGTGTGTTTAATATATTAACGTTACATATATTAATATGACATATTTTATACATGATATATATTGATATATGATATATAGTGATATATATTTTACATAGTGTGTATGTATTCACATATACATTCAGCATATACATATAGGATATGCATTTATACATATATACATTAAGTATATATATACACACATATATACTTTTAATATATATATACTAAATGCATTATTACACATACTAAGTGCATTATTAAACATACAGGGGCTGGCTGCTTAGCTCAGTTGGTTACAGCACCACCTTGTAACACCAAGGTAAAGGGTTTGGATGCATATACTGGCCCACAACAAAAAAGCCAAACAAACAAAACAATAAATGTATGCATATAATTTAGTATACTTAATTTTGAGATTATGTATAAGCTACTTGTTGAGCTAATACATGAAAAGACACTCTGTAAATTTTTTTAAAAAGGCATACCAACCTAAGTAATTTCTTGGTGAAACATCTTAACATTTGTTTTGCTTCAAAACTTACCTCAAATGCCAATTAAAATAAAATTCAGTATGTCTCAAAGTTTAAACCAAAAACAAGGACAACAAAATTTACTCCCACGTCAAGTTTATCCAGGCAAAGCCATTAGCACACGAGTCAGAACTTGTCTGAGAGGAAAAGCATTTTAATTGATGTATAATAAACATTAAAAGCTCTCCCAAGTGGAAATGCCTTGATTAAGTCAAGCCATACTTATTAATCAGCATCTGGGTTTAAATGTAGTCTCTGCATCACTTGTGTTTTCTCTCATCTTCAGTTTCCACAATGTTTTCTGATTTTTCTTTCTTTCTTTCTTTCTTTCTTTTTCTTTTTTTTTTTTTTTGGTGTATCTGACTCTCTCCTCAAATGAAAGTGGAAACCAGAGGTAAAATCTTTGAAGCGACAGTGGAAATGTATTTATATAGTGCTTGCAACTTTTATGCATGGAAATTGGTCCTCCGTGGTAGGATTTAAGGGGTCATGAATCATCTTGGGGGTGATATCTGCAACAAAATGACTGTAAACAATGCTTTAAATCTGGATGTGAAAAGGGTCCCACACCCACAGAGAATGCAGCAGGCAGAGAGGTTATGCTTCCTTTGTACTCTTGTTTTTCAAGGCACTCATAAGTTCTAGGAACAAAAAGATAAATGCAATGCTGTCTTGGCACTAGAGGAACCATCATAATTTCAAATGTAGAAGTGAATTGGGCTGGTAAATCAGTAAGAGCAGCAGAGTGAGGTTGAAATGATGGTTTCAACAAATGTTAGCCATGTAATTTTGAGTAGTCTTATTTCTTCAAGGCTGTCTTCTTTCCTTGCCTTTGAAGAGATGAGACTAATTCTCCTCTGAGATATACTTATAAGGACTAAGGAAGAAATTGATTGGCAAGCATCTATACTGATGTCTGACACATATTTGAGGTCAACGAGTAGTATTTTCCTTTCCCTCAAACCTAAGTGGTGACATGATATAAGCAGAAAGTACCACAGGAGGAAGGAAGACATTATAAGTTTCTATGTGAGGGGTGGGGCAGAAGATGTGACCATGGAGATTATTTGAGTCAGGAATTTTCTAGGAAGAGAATTGTGGACAAAAGAACCTCAGGGGTGGTAGGAAGAGGGTACACTGATTTGGGGGATCATGAGGAGGTGATGGAGTTGGAGAAGTAGTGGTTAGTGCATAGACTAACTAGGTATCCTGTGACTCAGATGAAAGAACTCTGTAAGTCCAGAGTAAACAGTAATATACCATGAGATCTGGTTAAAGAGAACATAAAGTATATGATTTTTTGGGGTGGGGTATGCGGTATTTGTGTGTGTGTGTGTGTTTTAAGTGGATCTACCCTAAGTGAATCACTGTACAGTATATGCATGTATTGAAACAACTCACTGTTCCCCACAAATATGCACAAGTAAATGTTGCAATAATGTTTTCTAATTTTTTAAAAATAAAGATAATTCTTGTAGATATATTGAGTAAGGTAACAGGTTGAAGATACAATGTTTAATGATTGTAGTCTAGCCATCTGTCATGACTTTTATTTTATCCCTCAAAAAGACATGTTGAATCCTCACCCCCAGTCACTATGAATGTGACTTGATCTGAAATAAGGTCTTTGCAGATGTAATTAAGATATGAGGTAAGATGTGGCCATTCCACAGTAGAGTGGGCTTTAAATCCAATGACAAGTGTCCTTATAAGAGACAATAGAGGAGACACAGACACAGAGGAGAAGCCACGTGAAGATGGAGGCAGAGACTGGAGTGATGTGGCCACAAGCGCAGGGACATCTGGAGCCACTAGAACCTGGAAGAAGCAGGAAGGATCCTCCCCTGGAGCCTCCAGAAGGAACGTGGTCCTGACACAACTTGATCCTAGACTTCTGGTCTCCTGCTTTATGACACGATAGTTTCTGTTGTCTTAAAACACCCAGTTTGTGGTCCTATGACAGCAGCTCTAGGAAACAGTATATTTTGTGATGATACTTGAGGCTAATCACACGGGATGGGTGGAATGAGCACAATCATTGTGTGAAAAGATAACAAGGAATGGTCTCAAGAAGACCCCAGAAGCTGTAAACTGAATCACAGAAAACAGAAAAGGGGAAGACTGACCTATGAGCTTCTCCCTACAAGGACTGGATGAATAATGACCACTTTCATCAGTGTGATGGAAACAGCAGGAAAAGAAGTTTTGGAAAAGTAATGAGTTTGTTGTTGTTCATACATTTGAGCTGTCTGCAGGAAGATTAGGGGAGAAATCCAAAAATAGTGGAGGAGACACTAGAGAATGCTACTGTGAAGCAGAGAAAATGGTACAAGCAGAATGCAGCCTAAGAAGCCCAGAAAGAGGAATGTCCATGTTTCAGCATTTGACCGAGAGTTCCAAATGCACGCACCTGTGTTGGGAGACCTACGTCTGACAGGCACATCTAAAGTTGCCTTTCTGACCAGAAGCCACATCAGGAAGGGGATTTAGATTTTCTTACCGCACATCCAGCTCAAACCTAAATTGACTGCCAGTGCAGAATTCTACAAGATTATAACATTTCTAACAAATAGAGACTTTAGGAAACGCTGTGTCTCCTGGTCAGTCATTCAAGCTATACAAGGTCAAACGTGTGCTGATGGAGGTTTCTGTCTTGATAAAAATTCTAGAGCCTCCTTATGCATTGCAATTTCCCCTGGCGATGTTACAGTCTAAGGATGTTTCCACTGAAATCTGCACGTTACTTGGCAGACAGGCAGAAGAGGAATGGACATGTCCTACCTACTGTTTGCCTAGTACTGAGTTACGTGCTCTGTTAAACCATCGATCAGGTATGGCCATTTTCCCAGCTTTCCGCACGAGCAAGCAGGTGATGTGAGTTTTCAAGGTCATGCCAGTTGCCTTGGCTCATGTGGTCTTTGAATCCAAGCCCCAGCCCATTCTACTTTTCATTTTTGGCTGGCAGTATATGCATAGTGACTTCATGCATTTTCTAAATTACTGTCAGGGATTTCTTGGGCATCACTGTAGTCTGTTTTGTGGTCCTCCTGGATTTTTTTTGTAAGAAGCAGAGAACTTTCTGCCTTTTCCTCCTCCATTTACAAACTTAGCATAATCTTAGCATACATCTCCTGCTTTTTTGACAACTGTCCAACTCCCTAAATCCTCTGCTGATGTTTCAGTATTTGACACTGTTCTGTATATCAGGTATCCGTTGAGTTTTTAGGGTCCTGAATTATTCTCCAGAGGAGCAATGTTACTTGTTTCTCTGTGAGTGCCAGAAATAATATAAACCAGACACCATAAATAATGCATGAGCTCTGATTTCATATCAGGGTTATTTCTGGCACCCAGTGTCTGTCTGCAAATAGCATTTTTTTTTCTTTTTTATGATGACACAATGATGAAAATAATGGACTGGCATTCAGCGTTGGAGATTCTGGCCTCAGAGCTGTAGGCTTACATCTAAAACATTTAAAAACATGAGATTTGAGGAGATTTGGTGGTTTGGCACATAGAACCCTGACTCTCTTCTTTCTGTGAGTTTTGCTGTCTTTATTTAAATAGAACGGACGAACACTTTGTAAACAGTTCTGGAGGTGGAATTCCGCCTGTATGGCAGGGGATTGCATTAAAAAAAATGAATTTCCTCAAAACCCATCATGGTTTCTTCAGCATCTTTTATCATTGTATAACAACGTCATCTCCTAGATATTGCCACCACTAAGGACCTATCCGTTATGATAGTTTTGTTAGCACCACGGCAAGAGGTATTTTTCCCATTAGAAGTTTAAGTGTTTGGCAATCAAGTTGGCAAGAAAACCACTGGACTGTATACAAAGTCTGCACGTTGATATTCTAATGTCTTTCTGTTCCAATTACAGGGATAATGGAAAAGCTGGACATGGGAGAAGATGAACCTTGCAGAGTCGAATGTCTGCCGGTGTTACGTAACACAACCTTTGCAGAATGTCAGCATATCCTTTCTGCATTCCCTAGAAGGATTCTTCTGACTCTACCTAAAACCCGTCATCCTGAGCTTACTGTTGTGTAGAGTCATCTTTTGGATGCTAGGAACTTTAATTCTGAAATCCCCTATTTCTTCAAAGTTTGATGAAATATTTCCTTCTGCAATGTCAAAACAATTAAATCGTAGTTGGTTACACTGGAACTGGGTTTCCGAAGTATAGTCTGACTCTCACGTGACAACCAGATAAGGACAACGTGGTATATATAGACCATGGAATACTATTCTGCAGTAAAAAATAAAGAATGGAATTCTCCTATTTGCAACAACTTGGATGAGCCTAGAGAAACTTAGGTGGAGTGAAACAAGCAAAGCACAGAGGGAGAAATGCCACGTCCTAACTCATGAGTGGGAGCTAAGAGAGAAAGAAGGAAGGAAAGAAAGACCACAGTGGTGCATTGGACTTGCAGAGGGAGAGAGCAGACCTAGGGATACAAAGTGGAGTGGGGGGAAGGGGGTTGGGGAGGGAGGTCAGGGATTATCGAAGGGATAATTGGGTGGGGGACACGGGGTATAATCACAATTTGCAGTAATGGGCATGCTGCCAGTATGGATGTGGCCATGACATCTTGGGCACGAGTGGTGATGGTTTGCTTTGTACCCCATGAATATTCATAACCAATAAAAAAATAAATAAATAATTTTAAATGCTAAAAAAACCCACTTCATCTATTTGTATATTTCTATTCCTAATTCTAAAATCCATCTATTTAACCAATCAATTATATCACATCCCCAGACATTCACAATGTCTAATTAGTTGCTAAACAATCTGTTTTAAGGGACAGAAGGCTACAGGGAGATTCAGTAGAATCAGAAGCCCTGGGACATGCTCAGAAGACATTAACAATAAAACCAGCCTGGAGTATAAATATCTACGTGGCAGAATTTTACTTGTGTTAACAAGGTCTCCTATAACTGGATATGATCTTCCACGTGCTTACCAATGAAGTACATGATTTAGAAATTTAGAATGTTTTTCCTGACGCTGACAATTTTACTGAAATTGTACATATCTTTACACTATTTCTCTTTCTGTGCCTGTCCTATTTCACTTAATGTAGTTTTCTCTAAGTTCATCCATGCTGCTTACTGTAAATTTGTGCCACCCTTACATAAAATAGTATGGAGTTTCCTCAAACAACTACAGATAGAATTGCCATATGATCCAGCAATCCCACTTCTGGGTATATACCCAAAGGAATGGAAATCATCAAGTTGAAGGGATTCTCACACACCCATTTTATTGCAGCTCTATTTACAACAGCCAAGAGTTTGCACCAACCTAAATGTCCATTGATGAATGATTGGATAAGGAAAATGTGGTATATATACACAATGGAATATTATTCACCCATAGGGAAGAATTAAATTCTGTCATTTGCAGGAACTTCTTAATTTAATAAAGGACACCTATGGAAGACTTACAGCTAACATCACGCTTTATGATGAACTACGGAATGTTTTCTAAGACTGGAAAAAATGCATCAATGTGAACTTCCACCTCATCTCTTCAACATTCTACTGCAAGTCCCAACCACTGCAATAATCCAAGCAAAAGAAAACATATTCATAAAAGTAGGAAAGGAATGAGTAAAACTCTCTTTGTTCAGAGACAATATGCTTTACAAATGCAAGAAATCCTGAGAAACATACGAAATCAGTAAGAGAACTAATCAGTGAATTTAGCATGGTCGCAATTTACAGAAGCAATAGGAGTAAAGTCATTGGAGATTTTGTATATTAGCAGCCAGAACTTGTAAATAACTTTTTGAAAAAATGCATTCTCCTTTGCATAAAAACAAAACAGAAAAATGTTTAGAATAATTTAAGAAAATCATCCAAGACAGACCTCTACACTGAAATCTATATATCATGGCTCTAAGAAAATAAGATGACAGAGAGAAATGGAGATATATACTATACTCATGGGTCATAAGACATAACATTGTTGAATGCAAAGCCTTCTCAAATCGATTGATATATTTAATGCAAGTATGCTCCTAATACAGGCAGGCTTTTAAAGCAGGAATTGACAAGTAGAATCTAAAAAGAGCCATATCATCTTGAAAGAACCCACATATTTTAGGGGCTATGTAATTTCAGAATTTATGATAAACATTGGTTGGTATAAGGAAAGACAAGTTACTAATGAATTTAAATAAAGAGTCCAGAAGCTCACCCTCATTTACACAGTAGATTGAATTTTGGCAAGAGTGCCAAACAAACTCAATAGAAAAAAATTCAGTAACCTCTGAGTTTATTTTATGGAGGAATGAATATAAAATCACTATATATATATATATATATATATATATATATATATATATATATATATATGACAACATGTGTATTCTCCACGTGTGTAGATATATGCAAAAATGTGCATAATTGTACATTTACAAACTGTACATCTCAATATTTTTCATAAAAATTCATTTGGGTTATATTTATATAAAAATGCAAAAATGAAATACAAAACTTAAAAGTCAGTTATTTATAAGAAATCATTGTAAATAGATTATGTAAGTGATTTTACATTTATTTACAATATATACAATGGCTAATGGTACATAAATTCTGTTAGACCTAGTAGATCATTTAAGCAACAAAAGATCCAGCCCCCCTTTTTTTTTCATTTTCCAGATATATTTCTTCCTATAACTAATGAGTTGCATCAGAACGTCTGTGGAATGTGTTGCTTTGTACATAAAACATCCTATTACTCCTTTATTCAGTTTATTTCCCAATTTCCTGGTTTCAAAATTAGATTGGTGCTTTTTTAAACCTGCAGCTTCTGTGAGATTTACATTCTTACCTTCCTGATGCTTCTCTGTTTCTCTTGTTTATATTGCTGACCCTGCCCATGCATTGATAGGCTAAGGCTCATTTTGAAAGTAAACACAGCTCACTTTTCTTGTTGCAGTCCAAAGAAAAGTGTAATGTGGAATGCAAAGATGAGTTGGAAGAGCTATCTTGTCAATAACACTATGATTACAGATTTGTATCTCAGCAACAAATCCCATGAGACATCTAGTGAATAAATAGAAAATCTGAAACAAAATGGCATCAGCTTCAAAAGCCTACATTGTCAATAATAGAATGATCTTTTCTTGTAACTCAGCACAACAATATCATCAAAACAAAAAAAAAAAAAAAAGAGGAAAAAGTTTTCCAAGCTTCAAAATACCCTGGTCTTTAACATGCAAGTTAACATCCTGCTATACACGCTTCTACAAGTCCAAGGAAATGTTTTGAGTAACTGTACCTACCTGCCTCAGTGTGGAGTTACTCCTTCAATCTAACGTAAACCAAGAGGATTTTAATTTCTGTTTTAGGCTATTGCATATCTTGTTAAAAGCAGTGAGTTATGATAACTTTAAGTAGCCTATAAAAAATGATTTTAAAAAAAGCATGGCAGAGAATTAACCAATGGTTACAGAGAGAAATGGTTGGAGGAAAAAAATACAACATTGTCAACAGATGACTGGATAAAGAAATACGGTACATTTACACAATGGAATACTACTCAGCCATGAAAAAGAATGAAATTCTGTCATTTGTGGCAACACAGATGAGCCTGGAAGACATGATGTTAAATGAAATAATTCAGGCACCAAAGATAAATACTGCATGTTCTCACTCACATGTAGGAATTAAAGAAAGCAATAATTTGAACTTTAGAAGTCAAGGATAGAATTGAAGTTACTAGAGGCTGGGAAGTAAAGCAGGGAGGGGAATTGGGAGAGGTTGATTAATGGACACAAAATAAAAGTAAGTAAGAAAAATAAGTTCTATGGTGTACAGTAGAGCTAGTATCTACAATTAACAATAATTTATTGTATATTATCAAATGGCTAGAAGAAAGGAGATAAAGTATTCTCATCAGAAAGAAATGATAATTTTCTGTAGTGATACATATGCTAATTACACTGATCTGACCATCACACATTGTACACATGTATTGAAATATAACTCTGTATCCCATAAATATGTACAATCAACACTTTCCAATTAAAAAAAATGAAAATAAAAATAAAACACTGCTCATGCCATTTTAAAATTAAGCTTATTACTTCAAGATCTGGCAAGGGAAATATAAAAGCTAGAAAGTAAAGAACTGTATATGAATATAACAAAAGCAATTTCAAGTTGTAATCACTTGTCATCTGCCATTTAAGTTAAGACAATATTTGGCTCAATTATTTATCTAAAACTTTTAACAGTCCTTAGGTTTTTGTTCATTTTGAGGGTGTCTCTTTTAAACTCCTTTCTAGGATAAATGTTTAGGGAAGCAAGTGTGCTGATTCACTCATAGTTAAATGGTCATTTTAAAAACACAATTAAAATAAAAATTAAGAACTTTAAAAAAAAGTTCAAAAATGTAATCATGACACCATACTTGTTTCTTATTTCCAGTTGATGTTTTGCAAATCATGACTAGCTACTGAGCCAGACCATCTGCATTATATTGTAATTGATTTCCCAGGACCTTGTTTATTTAGTCAACTAAGTGTAGCTCATTCAGCGAGACTCGATTTATAATCAGGGTGTAAATTATCTCTGAGAGAAGGAAGACCATTTTTCAACAACGTAAAAGGCATATTTCATTAGGGAGATAGGAAGAAACTGTCCATGTTTCACCTAATGTATGTGTAAATAACAGCACTCACCTTTCTATGAGATATACTCAAAGTGAAAGAACAAATTGCAATTCAGCTCTTGAAGACAAAATGTTTAATGAAGGAGATTACTACATATCTTAAGCCATGTTAGTGTCATGATCCCTTTATGATAGGATAATAAGAAGTTACTTGAGATCAGGAACAGAAGGAAGGGTTATATGCTACAGCCAGGAGATAAAATGGAAACATGGAAACTTGCTATTGTTTTTGTTTTTGTTTTTTTGCTTCATTTTGTTTTGTTTTTCAAATGAGGACATTTGAAACTGAGTTACCAAACAGAAAAGAATGGAGAATGCATATACATTTAAGATACGGTCACATTCTCTCTGAGCCCATCATGGGTGTTCTTAATTGTGGTACCCAATTAATTACATTTAATTTTGTCTGTAATTATTGGTGTTTAAGAGGGGCCACTTGTGCATCTTATAGAGTTATAAGTTTAATTACTGATTGGTCATCCTTTTTAATAAAACAAATTAAGAGCTGAACATCAAAAAGTGAGTATTTCTAGAAAATAGAAAATGATCCTTTGAAAAAACAGTTTATTGTTTCATTTGAGTCAATAATCTGGATAAATGAAATACATAGAAAAATTATAACCATTAGAATTGTTTAAACATGTCATAAAAACAAAATGTCATTCATGAGAACAATTGTATCATGTTTATAGGAACATGTTTATCAGGAAATGCATATATGATTTAGAGGAAAAGGGAAATAGAAAACAACTCATTCATAGGAAGAGACTGGAAAAGTGCACTTGGATGGGTAGCATTACTTATTTCTAGTCTTCAAATAAAATACATGTGTTTTATGTTGCATACTGGTGTTTTCTAGGTGAATACTCAGCCCCGATACGTTTACCTTATCCATGTGTCACCTGTAAAAATTCACAACTAGTGTTACACATAAACTTATCCTGTGACTGAGCAATTTCACATCAAGAGGAAAGAAAATATCTACTTAAATACTTTATAAGTGTGTTTATAGAAGAACTATTCATAAGAGCCAAAAAGTGGGAGCAACCCAAGTGTCCATCGATGCATGAATGGATAAACAAAAGGCGGTCTATCCATACAGTGCAATATTATTCAGCAATGAACAAGAATGAAGTGTGGATACAATACTGATACAATACAATACAATAATGATACAAACAATACAATACAATACAATACAATACTGATACAAACAATACTACAATATTAATGAACCTTGAAAGCATCATGCGAAGTGTAGGAAGAAAATCACCAAAGGTCACATAATGTATGTTTCTCTTTATATGAATTGTCCGGAAAAGGCAAATCCATAAACAGAATGTAAATTGGTGATTGCCAGAAGCTGGGGAAATGATAAATGAGCATTGGCTACTAATGTTTTTGGGTTTCCCTTTTGGGTGATAAAAAAATGTTGAACTAGGGAGTGGTGCTGGTTGACCAATATTGTGACTATATTAAAAGCTACTGAGTGGTACATTTTAAAATAGTGAAATTTATGGTATGTGAGTTAAATCTCATATACAAAACACCTGATGATACATGATGGATCTGCATGCATTGAGAGGAAGTATTCTAAGTCTATGCAAGGTCAGGAAAGTGGGAAAGATAACTAATTTACATTGGCTCCAGTAACTAAAAAAGACGTATTTTGATGTCAAGAATATCTAATTAAAGAATGGTAAAGTCCCGTCCGAGAAGCTATTAGATGGCTGGAAAAATGTGAATATAAGTTGTAATATAAAATGACAATTATTGGCAAAGTTATGACAGCAGAAAAAGATACATAGAACAGGCAAGAAAAGAACAAATACTAATATAGTATGTTCTGCTCACACTTTTCAGGAATTACACTGGATGCTAATGGTCTAGACACTCTAATTCCTATTACCAAAAAAGTACACCCTGTTTTTGGTATTTATTTTGGCTGCTTAACCTTATTATTTCCCACATTCTTATCGATGAATATTTGAAAATAAAATTCACAACATAATACTATTACTAATCAGAAAAAATATGTATTTTCAGACTAGAATAAAAAAGAAAATTAAATTGTATGCTGCTTACTATAGAAACATCTCAAGCATAAGTGCAACAAAATTCTTTTAGTAGAAGAATGGGTGGGGGGGGGTCTATGTCACGTAAACATTAACCAAAGCAGGTTGACATAATTATTCTAATGTCATTCTAGGTAGACTTGAAAACAGAATTGTCAGAAAAATAAAGAGATTTCATAAAGACATCCAGCAGAGACATAATTTCAATCTACATGCATGTAAATAACAAGGCTTCAAAAAAATGTAATTGGCAGAAATAAAGGAAAAGATAGTATCCAAAATCAGAGTCAGTGATTTTAAGACACTGATCACAGAAACTGATGCAACTTTAGGGAAAAGAATAGAAGGATAAAGAAGATTTCAACAGTATGATTAGAAACATTTATAAAATCGATTTAACCGATCATGCAGAATGTGTACTCTTTTTAAGAATTGTTGCAGTATTCACCTGATTTTATATTATGCTGAGATGTAAACAATTTTCAAAGTGCTGAGTTTTACAGAGAATGCTCTCTGGTCTCAGTAAAATTAAGTTAGAAATCCACAAGAAAATTGAAACAATATATCCTATTATTGGAAAATAAAACAATACATTTTGAAATAACTTATTGGTCAAAGAAGAATCCAAAGGAAAAACGAGAATTAGAAAAACATGTTGAACTATAGAATAATAAAAATACAATGTCGCAAAGCGAGTATTATAAAGTTCCAGTCAAATTTAATGAAAATATATGAACGCTAGTATATATGTCAGAAAAGGAGAAAGGTTGAAAAACACTTATGAATTATCTATACCAAGCATGTGGCAGAAAAAAAAAAATAATAATAAAACAAATATAAACCAAGGAATGCAAAAGAGACAATGTGGATTATAGCTCAGAGGAGATACTACACAAATTTTAAAAAGTACAATTTATGGAATCAGCAGTGCCACAAGTTATTTCTTTGCAAAGAATAAAGTAATTTACAAACTTCTCATGAAACTATTCCAGAATAAGATAGAGATGACCCCATTAACAAAATAAGAAACACCCAAGGCAACATCATTATGCATTCATTAAATTATATTAAAGGAATTCATGTATAAATTTATGCTAATTTAATAAAAATTTAGATGCCATGGACAAATTATTTTTAAGTATTAAAAAGTTAACAGTTTAAGAATAGAAACTCAATAACCCCTATTAACTTTTAAATTATGCACTATTTTTAAAGCTTCCACAAAAAAAATCTCCAAACACAATGGACACAGTACCGAATTCACCCAAGAACGGTACAAAGAAACAGCTTTAGCAAACTCTTGAAGAGAATAAAAAAAGAGAGAGAAAACCTTCCCACTCATTATTACAAGGACAGCATTATCCTAATACCAAATCTGGAATTGACATTAAATAAAGTTTCTATCATGTCTATAGAGGCAAATATTATAGATAAAAATTAGCAAACTAAACCCAGTGATACATAAAGGAAATAACATATCTTGTTTAGCTAGGATTTATTCCACTAATGCAAGGTCGATTAAATATTTGAGCATCCTTAGTATAATTCTCCACATAACAGAATAAAGAAAAAAATATATATCTGCTTATCTTAACAGTTGCAAACAGAGCATTTGATAATATCCATCCCTGATTTCTAATAAAAATCTTAACAATGCTGTCACTGTGAGAAAACTTCTTTCATCAGACAAATTATATTTTCCATACCTGTACAGCTAAAATTATTCTTCATAATTTATTATTGAAAGCTGTTCCACGAATATCATAAATGAGACAAAGATACCATCAATCATAGTGTTATTATTTCTCTTTATCAGTGTCCTGGAGATTCTTTTTTGATAAATTGAGGGTTTTAAAGGCAGGCGTTAGCATTTCAGGATGAATATGGTTTCTAACATATATGCATATTTCTTTCTCGTTTTCTCTCTCTCTCTGTCACTCTGTCTTTCTTTTTCTTTCGTAGACAATCCATTAAAAAATTAAAAACCATCCTTTTCTCAAAGGGCATGAAGAAATGGGTAGGAAGCTTGATTTGGTCCATAGTTTTTTGACAACTGTTTTAAGGATGTGTGTATTTCATCTACATTATTGCACGTATTTCATAATTTAATGCCTTTAATGCCTGTGGGATCTGCGGTGATGACCAATGTTTTACTAATGATATTATGAATTTATGATTTGCACATTATTATTTTATCAGTTACCATAATTTTCTCTATTTCATTAACTTTTCCAGAGTGAACTTTTGTTTCAAATATTTTCTCTGTCTTTGTCTATTTAATTATTTCACTGGTATCATATCTTATATTCATAATTTTGTTTCTTTCTCAAGCACATTGGACTGATCCTTTAGAATCTTATTTTTAAGCACAGTACAGTGGTTATAAACTAGGGTTGTGGAAACAATGGACCTCAGATCAACTATAGCCTCTGCCTATTTCTGTAAATAAAGTTTTATTAGAAAAAAAGCCAGACTCATTCATTGATATATAGTTTCAATGACTGCTTTTGTGCTGACACAGCCCTGTTGACTAGCTGTAATTTAGACTCTCTGACCTTCAAAGCTATGTGTGTGTATATATATAAATATGAGAATACTTCAAAAAGTTTGTGGAAAAATAAAATTAAAGATAATGTGAAACTTTCCATGAACTTTTAAAAATATCTGGGGTGTGTGTGTGTGTGTGTGTGTGTAATAATGCCATACATATATATATAGCATCAGAATATATATACATACATGTGTATGGTATCAGAATATATGATATATAAATATGAATTAATAAAATGTATATTTATATTACATATGAATATATGTGCATATAGGTTTAACAATAAAATATATTATTCCTAAATGCCAGATCATCTACATAGAAAATTTGTAAGAATCTATAGATATATAATTAGAAGTGGTAAATTAATTTGGCAAGGCTCCAGATATGAAGCAACCTGAAAATGTCAATTTCTATATGTCATGAAAGCAAATAAAAATAAATTCAATAAGGAAGCAATGTACTAAAATATTCAAACTATTGAATATTTGAAAATAATTTTAATGAGATGCATTAGCCATTTATACTCTAAAATGCTGAACACTATTGTGAGAAATTAAAAATCTAAATAAGTGGAGAAATGTAAGTTGTTCACAAATCAGGATGTCATTTCTTACCAAATTTATAGACTTAGCACAATCCCTATAAACATCTTAGCAGTTTATTAGACATATTCTGACAGATTGACTGCAAAATCTCAAAATGGAAATATAAACAAAAAGGCCCAGCAAAGTAATCTTGAAACTTAACAATAATGCTAAGAGATACACACTACCAAATGTTGCTTTGCCTCACACGGGATGATGGACGTGCAAAAAGAGTTACTCAAAGACCATTTCTTCTGAGCAGTGAGACACCCTGAAGGAGTTAATTTCCTGGAACCCTCAAGAGAGAGGCATTCGTCCTTGGGAAATTAACCCTGAACTGGGATTCTGTCTCAGTATGTATTCTCCAGGCTAGAAAGTTACAGAAAAAGAACATAGGTGGAGTTATGGCTAGGTATAGTTTAATAATAGAAGCTGGTAACATCAGTGAAATAACAAAGTGACTTTCCATAATGCAATTTGCAAAAGGTTAAGTTGATCCACCAACAAAAGCTTGTTCTTAGCAAATACTGTGTTTTCCTGCAGCAGTTTTCCCCAGTAATTTTAAATATCAATAAAGCAACTTTCTTAACATACCAATCAGTAGGTTAAACTGCTGTCAAGGACATCTATCCTTGACAGCCAGCAATTTTGCTGCATTACAATTCTGTATCCACAACAGAGACTTTAGCCTGGGGAAAGTTTCCTGCCTTTTGCAAGCTTAACATTTCTATATGTAATTTTAAAAAGTTAGGTTATACCTGAAACTACAGGGCTTTGGAAACCATGCCCTGTGAAATACATTTGCTTTATAAATGTTATTATACTCCACACCAAATATATCTCTAAGTTATTAGAACTAAATCATATTTTATTCATCACAGTACTACAGATTTTTTTTTTTTTTTTTGACAATGTTGGGGCAAACAAGTATAGAGTAATTGACTGGTGAAATAGGACAAAGGGGGTTCTGAAAAAAATCCAAATATGCAGTCACCCCATTGGTGACAAATCAGACAGTAAAGTGCATTGAGGTATATGATGTTTACATTAATTGGTGTGAGTTCACTTGGACGCCCATGTGGGGGAATAGGTATCTCTACTACTAATTCACATTATTTAGATAAATTTGTCCTGGTCATATTGTATATCCTAATGAAAAATATAAAATAATAATGCCTTGAGAAAACAAAAGAGAATATCTTCAAGGCATTGATTATACGAAAAAGCTGAAATAGGTCACAAACATGCTAACCATGAATAAAAACATTGACAAATTGGGTTATAATGAAAGTAAGCTCTTCTGTTTATCAAAAGACAACATGAAGGAATTTAGAATGCAATCCACTCACCTGACCCTCTCAAATCTGTTAAACAAAAAAGGGCAGACTTACATATTAAATAAATAATTTTTCTTAGAACTTTACCCTTTTTAGTCTAAGCCATACTTATTTTATTAAATCAAATTTTATTATACATTTTGAAAACCTGAAAAAACAAAAACAGAAACTTTTGGATTAAAATGGAAGTGTGTAACTATGATTTAAATTGTCTAAGAGAATTTGATTCATTAGGTATGTAAGTGGTATTACATGTTTTGAAAGAATTTAATCTGTTAAATTTTAAGTGATTACACATTATTCAAAGAGCAAATGAAAACAAGATTTCTACTTTTAGCCCAAGGTTCAAAAACAGAATAAGATTTTTCAATTGATCTTTCAGTGTTAAGTAAATCTTTATTTTAAAATGTAGAAATTTAATAAATTAATCTTAATCAAAAAAGGAAAAATGCAATCCAGTAAGGAGAAAAATGTAGGTAAAATAGATATAGCCAATAAAAAGCCCATATCTATGCATCTTTCTATCCATCTTTCTATTCATCCATCTGTCACCTATCTGTATCTATTTCCTCTGCCTACCTATCTATATCTATAATCTATCATCTTTCTATTTATCTTTCTGTATCTATCCAGCCATCTATCACTTTTATTAAATACTCCATAAAAAGACAGACATTCCCACGTAAATGAGGAAACTCACATGGTCAACAAAACATATGAACAGGTTGTCAACAGTACTCATCAGCCAGAAAATGGAATTATAAAGAAAATATGACAGCTACCACTATACCATTGCTGGACAATAAAGAATAAAATGGTAGGAAATACCAAGTACTGAGGAGACTTTACATCAACTGGAATTTTTTATGCAACTAGCGAAAATGTAATATGGTACAGCCACTGTTGAGAACTTTTGTTATACATTGTGATCTAGCAATTCCATCCTAAAGTACATACCTCCTAGAAATACATACATACATTTACCAGAAACACATGCATAAGAATGTGTTTACAGCATTTGTCCAAAATACCCATTCATTAGTCCATTTCTGTCACTTATAACAAAATACCTGGAACTAGGTAATTTATAAAGAAACATTTATTTCTTACAGTTAGGAGACTGGTAAGTTCACGGTCCAGGGAATGCATCTGGAGATGGCATTTTCCTTGGTGGGGACTCTTTATAAGCAATGCAGAGTGTCACATGGTGAGAATGGTTGAGCAAGAGAGAGCTGACTTGCTCACTCGCTCTCCTTATAAAGCCACCAGAGCCACACCCATGACTCCATGAATGGATCAAACCATTCACAGAGCACAGTCCTCACAATCGAATCACCTAATCATAGTAGGATTTCCCACCCTCTTAACACTGTTACAACGGGGGTCGAGATTCTAATGCATGAACTTTTGGGGGACACATTTGGCCCATAGCACACCACATACTGGAAAGAAACTAGGCACTGAAAACAAAAGAAATTCCCATCAATATTAGAATGCAAAAAATACTGGTAAGTTCACAGGCTATAACCTTACACCAAACTGCGCACAACAACAGAGTGGAACTCACAAACACAATGAAGGAATCCACCTCCCCCCCCAAAAAGCATACTTGGTAAGGTTCTAATTCTACAAAATTTAAAAACTGTCAAAATGATACTCTAGTATTAAAACTTGGGTTAATTGCTACCCTGGGGGAGAGGTTAAATAAAAAAAACAAAACAAACAAACAAACAAAAAAAACCCAGAAGAATTCCTCAGGCAGAGTTGTTTGCAAGATCACCTCCACCAAACTTAAAAAATAATAATAATAGAATAAAAAAGAAATACAGTGATGTTTTATACGGGGATTTGTACAAAAAAAAAAAAAAAATTATGACCCTTGCTGTAGGATGGAGTTAAGGGTAATAATATGATACTAACCCCAATTTTTATCCCCAAACCTGCCATAAGAAAAGCAAGATTTCTGATAGTATAAATTACTGTTTAAAGTGAAGGGGCATGATTTCAAAGCCGAAAAACAACTATGGGGAAGAAAGGTGTCTTGGTTGTTTCAGTGAGTATAACTATTCAGAAAAAACTACGCAAAAATAAGGATGTCACTCCACATTTCCTCCCCCTGAAATACATCCTTTAGGAATTCCCAATTACTGTGTCGTCAGATTCCTGTGGGACAGCATCTTATCACTCATGAATATTTAATTATGGTGCACCACAGTTTGCAGGCACGTGCTTTTATTCTGCACAGCTCTCCTTCCCAACAGCACCTGAGGTATAAATGTTGCATACGCAGTAGCAAAGCAGTGACATTGTGGCATAAAGGAGAGCTGAAGATCCTCTCGTGCCTCCTTCTATAAGCTGCAGAGTCCCCTATTCCTGATGGAACAACAGGACCTCTGCCTTCTTGGGGGACCTAATCCAGCCTGGAACAAGACAGGTGCAGACTGTACCCTCACTTCAATCCGACGGTCATAGACGCTCACCTCAAGTGCTCCCCCCAGGTGCCTGTGAAGGAGGTAATTTTGGAAGTTGCATTAACTGGATGTGGCCACCAGATGACCATTTGGAGTGCCAGCGGTTACAGTCATTTCCCATAAAATACCTCAATGGCCTGAGAAAGTTAATGCTTCTCTCAAATCGCCTGCATTACAAGGACAGCAGAATACAGAATACACTGAAAGACTTCAGTCCCTTGCATCTCCCACACGAGCAACAGAAATATCATCCCTGCCTGCTACTTATTAAAGACCCTCAGCCTGTCGAAGTGCAGTGCCCAAAACTAATTAAATGGGCTCCAGTCCAGCTCAGAGACCATAAAGTGGAAATTTTAAAGCCAAGCATAGAAAGCAACTAGGCAACCTCCTCTACTGGAAACTGAAAATATAGACCTGGCCCCTGCAGCTGGCTTCCTCTGCAAGCTTGTTTCCTCTTCTCCTGAGTGGAAACAAAGTTTCCATCCCATTGCTACTCTGATGATGAAGTAAGATTTTAATAAATAGTAGCAACCATTATTAATTAAATGAACATTTTGGAGTACCTACTAACTGCCACAGACCCTGCTGTCCATTTTACAAGAGGTATCTCATGTGGCATCGTGATTGTGGATATCTGATGTGGCATAGCAGTTCTGAAGCAGGGGTCACTTTTTCCCCCCTGGGATATTTGGTAATGCCTAGTGACATTTTTGATTGTCGCAGCTGGAAGGTGAGATGTTACTGGTCTTTACTGAGTAGAAGCCAGGGAGGCTACTAAACGTCCTAAAGTGCACAGGATATACCTCCAAACAAAGAATTATATAGTGCAAAATGTTAACATGAACACTGTTCAAAATCCCAATCCCTAGAGGGTATAATCGCCAGCCATTTTTTGAGGCTGCTGAGAAAAAAGGAGTAGAAGGTGGGACAGGAGCAGAGTTTTGAAGATGCTGGAAAACGTCCTCCTCAAACTCAGTTTTTGTGTCAGGACTAACCAAACATAGCACGTTTCCTGTATTAATCAGTCTTCATTTGCTGAAAACAGAATACCTGAAACTGGGTAATTTAAAAAGAAATGAAATGTATTTATTTATTGCAGTTTCGAAGACTGGGAGTTCCAAGGTTCCAGGAGGTACATCTGGTGAGGACCTTCTCCTGGTGGGAACTGTCTACCGAGTCTCGGGGCAACACAGGACATCAGACAGCAGGAATGGAAAGAGAGTTTTTAACGTGCTTACTTGATCTTTTTATAAAGACACCAGACTCACTCCCTGATAATTCATTAAACCATTAACTCATTAATCCAAAATGGATGAATCCATTTAAGAAGGCACAGTCTTCATGATCCAATCGCCTCCTAAAGAAACCACCTTTCAGATACCATATCGGGACTTAAGTTCCAACATGAGCCTGGGAAGACATTCAAACCACAGCATCTCCTCAAATGCTATATGTATAGGAAACCTTGAGACCAAGTTGATCTAGGGAATTAGTTTCAATTTTTTGTAATCTGAAGAGTTCGTGAGAAGGACAGGCAAACTAAATCAGATAATTTTAATATTTCTATACAGGGCAACCTTTGTGCTCGGTCACAAAAGATTAAACAGTACAAAATATTTGCACAATGTTGCACTTATGGGATTTATTGTCACATCTGCATATCAAACTGACTGAATAAATCAAATTTATACAAACATTGTGGGCAAATACGTAATTTTTATTTTTATGTTTTTATTTTTTATTTTTTTAAAAAGATGACTGGTAAGGGGATCTTAACCTTTACTTGGTGTTGTCAGCACCACATTCTCCCAAGTGAGCTGACCAGCCATCCCTATATAGGGATCCCAACCTGTGGCCTTCGTGTTATCAGCACCACACTCTCCCAAGTGAGCCACGGGCCGGCCCTTAAATACGTAATTTTTAAATGCAACCTTGTGTTTAGATTTACTTCCAATTGTAGTAAATTTCTAATAAAGTAAAAGACACTCTAGGTCTGTTTGTGTTTTGGGGGAGTTCTGCTTTGTTTTATTTTTCTTAAAGATAAGTATACTGTGGATTGATAATGACTGTGAATATAACTTCAACTAGAAGAATAAATAGAGAGAGAAAACAGGAAACTTTTAGTTCTGTAACCAATACCTTGATTTGAAAATCTCTGCAGGTAAATAGATCATGACAGAATGGTATAGTCCTTAAAGAACTTCATAATAAATTTAGGATTAGATAAATATTGGCAGCAATGCCCTAAACCCAAACACAAAATTAAGAGTAAACAATACAAGAAAATTTAACACAGAATAGAAACTGAGTTGCTTCTTAAAATCTGAGATTTATTTCTGTGAAAGTTCAGTTAGGAGTAATTTGTGAGCGACAAACGTTGGCATCCTTATCTCTTGAGCAATATTTTAAAATCCAAGCGTGTAAGCATGAAATTGATGGGTATTTCCTGGGTTTCAGAATCACTACGTGAAGACCAGGTACACTGCTAGGGACACTGAGCTCTGTTTTGGAAGCAAAGCATCAACCAAACTGAAAAAAAAAAAAAATATGTGTATGTATGTATTTTTTATAAAAGAATACTCTTATAACATATGTTGCGTGGTGCAAAGAATCATATGATGTCCATTGGTTGAAGTAGGTTAAACCCCTCTATTTACCTTATACGTCCTTGAAAAAAGCAGAATTTTAAATGATATGGCCCTTTCATTTATTTTATTTATTTATGTATTTATTTTCTCTGCATCGATAATGACTGCGTGAAAAAAATGCAACGGATCAATGTTAATATAACTGAGAAGACGGACAGAAAATGTGAATTTTTAATGAGTGTTTGCTTTGACCTTTTTTACGCATGTAATAAAATTTGAAACAGCTGCATATTGTGTCAAAACATTGCCTGCTCTTTATAGACCTTATCTTTTGGACATTATCTTAGTAATTCTGATTTTTAAAAACTATATTTGATGAAAATAATGCTTATAAAGTGGTGTAAACAGTGGGTCCAGATTAAACAGCGACCTAAACAAGTGAATTTCTAGGCTGAATCCACACTCCTGTATTTTCAGGGTTCTATCATTTAATTATTCCCAAGTAAATAATTATAAGTCTTTTTGACCAAAGTGTAGGAATTATTAAGAGTTCGGCAGAGCAATGTTAAGTAAAGGTAAAGCAGATCTCCATCTTACAAAAAGTTGAACAAGTCAGACATACAGCCACAGAATTGGTTGAAATTATCTTCATGCATATTACAAGTTTCATAACATTCATAAACTATTATTCATAATAATAATTACTATCCATATATTAACTTACGCCATAGCCATAAATTAACTTATGCCCTATTCATAAATTAGCAAATTTATGATAAAGTACTTGCAAAGGTTTATTTTGTGTGTCAACTTGTCAGGGCTATGGTACCCAGATATTTAGTCGAACCCTAATCTAGATGTTGTAAAGGTACTTTTTAGAGGAGATGAAGATTTAAACCAGTAGATCTGGGGTAAAGCAGATGGCTCACTGTAATGTGAGTGGGCCTCATCTAATCAGCTGAAGGCTTTAAGAGGAAAAAAGGTGACCTCCTCCTAAGAAGAGAAAACCCCTTCTGCACATGAGCTTCAGGCTCTAGCTGCAGTATCAGATCCCCCCTGGGTCCCCAGCCTGCTGGCCTACCTTACAGATTTTAGACAAAGCATCCATAATTGCGTGAGCCAATTCCTCAAAATAAATCTTCCTCTCTCTCTCTCTGTCTCTCTCTCTCTATATATATGTACATATATGTATTTGATTACTATCGGCTCCATTTCTTTGGAGAACCTGACTAATACAAGCTGTTAGCTTAGGACTTGTTGTATTATGTAAGGGATTCCAGCAAAAATTCCTATATTGGCAATATTATGTTCCATGGCTGACACCGAAAATAAAGGATGTCTCTGTTATGCGCAGACTCGTATACCCGATGAAAATGTGCTATAGTGAAGTCACAGATGATTTTATATATGTTCCGTTCATTTTATTCTCCACATAGAGCCTTGATTACAGATTGTTGATTGTTTAGAAATTTAACTAAGCAGACAGTGATCTTTTTCAGATAACCCAAGTGCTGCTTGAAAGCAATGAGAGTTTTGTGTTACTGTATTTATTTATTCTTCCCATATGGCGAGGCTGGCCTAAGGCATTTTATAATGTGCATTCAACAATGAAACCCTTTATCAATGAAACATTATTGAATCCCACAGTCTCTGGGAACTTTGCAAGAAAGGGAAAGAAAAGGGGGCAGGGGGTGACATAGGCAAACTCTTGAGAAAATTTATTTAATCTTCTGGGTTGAAAAAAGTCAGTCTGAATTCAAAGAGGTCATGTGTTTATAAAACTACTGAGTAGCTTAAACGAAAACTGGCAGTACAGAATCATGAGTTCTTTTAGAAACATTTATTTCAAGGCCCGAAGCTGCATAAAGATGATTTGTCATTCATTGCTCAACATTGGACACTTCAATATTAGTAATGAACACTATTAATATTTTTATTAGCATATTACTTACCAATACTTGAGTGCAGCCAAAGTTACAATGTGGTAGATTTTAAGTGCACAATGTGGTAGATTTTGGTAAATATGTTCCATGACATAATGACAACCATCATGTTGATAAACAACATTTCTATTATTCTAAAGAATTTCCTCTGTTCTTTCACAGAAAGCACCTCTCCCACAGCCTGTGATGACCATCGATCTGTTTTCTTCCCCTGTAATTTAGCCTACTGTAGAATGTTGTAGAAATAAAATCATTGGGAAAGAAACTTGATCAAAATTTAAAATCTCATGTTGTCTTTTGTGTCTAGTTTCTTTCACTCAGAATAATGCTTTTAAGATTCATTCGCATTGTCTGAATCAATAGTTTGCTCTTTTTTTTTTTTTTAATTGCAGGGTATTATTATTATTCATTATGCAGACAGACCATGATGGGTTTATCTATTCTTCAATCGATGGGGCGTTGGTTTCTTTCCTTTTATTAGGACATTTTGCATAAAGCTTCATGAGCAGTCATATACAGTCCTTAGTGTTGACTTTTTTTTTTCATTTACTTTAAGTAAATACCTAGTAGAATTGCAGGATTGTAAGGCAAGTATATTTGACTTTATTTCTTTTCCTTCTTTTTTATTGAAACATATTGATTATACATATTTGTGGGGTACAGAGTTGAACACGAATACATGTATACAATGCATGGTGATCCAATCAAGATAATTAGCGTGTTCATCATCATGGAACCCAATCATTTCTTTGAGATGAGAATGTCTGGTCTCCTCTTTTCTACCTATTTGATAACATGTAGTAAATTGTCATTAATTATAGATGCCTAAGTGGTCCTAACATAAAACCAATAAGGTCTGAGAGTTTTAGTTGCTCTAAATCCTTGAAAATCTTTGCATTTGTCTTCTGAACTTTAAATTTTAGCATGCCGTGGGGTAAGGAGTCACCTAACACTTTTTAAATTCAGTAATGATGCTGCACCTATATTTATGTGTTTATGGATAACTATTCTAAATTCATTTGATTGTGTGTGTAGATGGTGTTCTGCAACAATTAAACAGAATCAGATAAATAAGATGATTCACACACAATATCTGGATCTCTATATATTGTCTACCTATATCTAAATGTATATATCTATATTAAAGCCATATCTATATATGTATATAGATAGACATCTGTGTTGATTCACACAGAAACTCAATACCTTTTCCTGTATGACTCTTTACAGATTTATAGATATAGATATGGTTTTAATAAATTTAAAACATCTGACGTAACAGGAGAAATAAACCCTAAGCAAACATACAAAAGCCTGAAAACTTCCAAGCACCATCACAAAATCAACTGTATATAACAAGTCATTTGTTTTTTTCTGTTTGGTTTTATCTTTGGACTTCAACAATTGGACTATTATGTATCTGTGTTTTCTTCAATCTTATTTGGGATTCACTGTGCTTCTTGAATCATTCATGCAAGTCTTTCAAAAAATTCAGAACTTTATTACCATTTCTGCTCCATTTTCCTGAATCTTTAATCAAACTTTTTGATATTTTCTTGTGGATTCCTGAGGCTCTATTTATTTTTTCAATCACTGTTTTCTCTCTGCTGTTCAATCTATTTCTATCAATACAACTTAAAGTTCATAAACCCTCTTTTACTCTATCTCCAAGCTGTTAAAATTATCTAGACTTTTTCTTAGTTCAGATAATATATTCTTCTCTCTCTCTCTCTCTCCATCTCTCTCTCTCTGTCTCTCTCTCTTTTTGCAGAAATTATCTTTCTCTTCATTAGTTATGCATAGCTTTTTTAGGTCCTTGATTACAGACCTAAGTGTTATATAATCATTCCTGTCTGCTAATTTCAAAATCTGGGTTATCTCCAGGCCAATAGACACTGATTGGGTTTTCTGTTTGTTTGTTTTTTCCTTAATGTGAGTCCACTTTTCCTATTTCTTGGTATATCTGTCCATTTTGGATTACATTCTGGATATGGGTGTTTGAAAAAAATTTTTTTTCTATTAAGTCCAAAAGAGTAAATAGTTCAGACTTTGTGCGCTACATATCAGACTCTGTTGCGTATTTTTGTGGTTTATTCTTATTTTTTTATTGAATCACAATTGATTATACATATTTGTGGAGTACAGAGTCGAATATCAATACCTGTGTACAATATGTGATGATCAAATTGAGATAATTAGTATAGTCATCATTACAAAATGTAATATTTTTTGTTTGTTTTGTTTTGTTTTTACAGCCTTATTAAAACATTTTCAATTAATTTTTAGTGTAAGAGCCACTCAAAAAACAGGCCTAATGCTGTATTTGCCTTTTGAGCCATAATTTGTTATGCCCCGAGACTGTGATTTTTATCTATGTTTATCTAAGGAACATTATTTCTTTGTTTTGGCTGAATTCAAACTGTAATCTCTTTCTTCCCTGTATGTGTCAGCCACAATCTCATCAGCACCGCACTCTCCCGAGTGAGCCACGGGCCGGCCCATCGCCACAATCTCATGTTGTTTATTTTAGACCTAGCTGCTACTTGCAGCCTGACCACACATGCAAGGAACGGTCAGAGGTCAAGCAGAGGCAAGACCAGAGTTTTAATACAGAAGGTGGTGTAACACCTATCTGGCTTTCTTCTCCAGGAAATCTTGCTTTCCTTACATGAGCTGCGGCAGTTGCCTAAATCTCTGCCTTTTGGGTCTGCAAGCCTGCAAATCTAAGGATCTCTATTTTGTCATGCTGGAGGATGCCAGCTGGGACAGCCCCATGGGGTCAAATTTTGTAAGACTGAGAAACACGCAGAACCATTATCATCCTCACAGTGCTAGGTGAAAAACTGCCCTGATATTGCTTTTAGTTTAACCATATATATATTCGTCACATACAGTTACTTTCCAAATAATACACACTAATAGAGGATTAACAAATTATGGTGTGTGATCGACCCTGGCCAATCACCCTTTTTTTTTTTTTTTTTGCAAATCCTATTTTAGGAGAACACAGCAACACTCATTCATTTCCATTTTGTTGATGGTTTCTTTCATCTGACCACAGCAATTAAGTAGTTACAAAAGAGATTGCATGGCCTGCAACATTAAAAATATTTGCTATATGCCCCTTTATGGGTAAAAAAATTTTTTAAAATGGTGACCCCTTCTATATTAAAAGGGCTTACTGATTTTCATAATATGCCTTGAGAAATTAGACACTAATTTGTCAACGTTTGACTTTGAATTCCATATTCTATCATGTAATTTGAATACCAAGTGGATAGACACTTATTCTATAGATGATTTTTATTTCTTAGCATGCAATCGGAGGCCAAATTTTAAAGATGACACTATGCTGATAATACAGCTGAAAATCCAGTTTGTCTAAAAAGATGAAATGCATATGTGCATAAAAGTGAAAGCTAAAATTTCATTTTTAAAGCTATGAAATTTGGGACAGTTTCCTGTTCTCTGGTCTGTTTTTTAAACCAATGAAATACATCACTGGTTCCCTATTATTCATTACACAGCACACAAGATAGGTTCTGCTATCAACAAAAAGAATGTGCTTGTCCTGTTATTCAATCCACAACATCCAAGGTAAGTCCCACTTCTAAGAAAAATAACATTTTTGTGTTAATCTGCTTTTTCAGGATTAATAATTAGCCATGCCTCTTAATTTTTCCTATACTCTTTACTGGGTCCAATAATTTAAAAATCCTTTTGTAGGTTTGATAAGTGTGCTAGTTCTCTCTTGCTGCGTAACAAAATCCTCCTAACTGAGCAACTAAATCATCAGACAGCTATTGTTGCACTGTTTCTCTGGGTCAGGAATCTTGGAGAAGTTTCAATGGATGGCTTTGGCCTGTGGTCTCTCAGCCAGGACTGCAGACATCTGAAAGCCAGACTGGGGTTGGAGGTTCTGTTGCTTGTTCATGCAGGTGACTGTTGGTAAGAGACTCTGTTCCTTATCCAATGGCTGCTGCGTGTGGATCCTGCTTAGACATGGTAGGTGTCTCCCCCCAAAGAAAGCAGAATGGGGGGGAAGAGACAGAGAGACAGAGAGAGAGAGAGAGAGAGAGAGAGAGAGAGAGAGAGAGAGAGAGAGAGAATGTGTTTTATAATCCACTTCTAGAAATGTTATCCATCACTTCTACCTTATTTTACTGGTAGCATGGACCAACCCTAGCACAATTAAGAAGAGTAAATTTTATGTTCTACCTGTGATAGAGTACAAGAGCATTAGAAGGTAACTCAGCTTCTAACTAGAAGGTAACTTGCTTTGATGACACCAGTTGAAATGGCAGTAACATGATAGCAATCACATGCCGAGAGGACCAGCAGGTCTATTCCAATCTGAATAAGAGATGAGAACGTTTGCAACCTCGTCTTCAAACTTATGGACTCAGTAAAGATGATTTTCACCACCATGAAGTAGAATGTTTATGAAAAGGATTAAATATGCAAACTGCAGAAATGAAAAATAAAGGTGAACATGTAAAGTACTGATATGACAAATTGAGGGCTTTGGAATCTCCTTTTATTGGAGGATTTTGAATCAATTCAGAACGTGGTCATTTTAGACAGCGGTCAGATTTGGGCCTCAGAATAAGGCCTCCCAACAGACATAGCCACGAATCGTGCTCTTCCTATGAATTAATATTATATGCATTTAACTATAGCCATAAAGCAATAGGAAAATTTGCAAGCTACTGGGATTTTAAGAACCACAAGTCATGGTAGTAATTGCCATTTCATTGCTCTCTTGCAAACGTGTATCTCAGAACGCAGGTTGAAATCATAAAATAACATCATGAATATCAATTTTATACGGTTCCCACCATCTGTGTTTAGTATTTGGAGAGAAAATAACTTTGCTGAAGTTAGTATTTGGCTACCTGTCAGTATTTGGCTGCCTGTTTTTCTCAAGCTTCTTTTTTTGTTTTGTTTTGTTTTTTGCATATGGTTTCATACATAACGCTCTAAGCAAATTGTTCTGGGGTTTTCTTTTGCCCTCCCTCTGCCAAGTATTTCAGAGAAATTACCACAACCTGTCTGTATGCAATGAAATATAAACAAAATACAATGAATCTATGAAATGATTTGATGAAAATATATCATAATATCTGCAGAATTTTTCTAAATTAATCATTATTCTTTTAAATATATTCCCTAACAAAACATATCAAAAAAAAAAAAAACTTCTCTGTGTATATGAACTTCAACACATTTCATTAATTTACTAATTAGAAGTTACATTTTTCTTCTCTCGGTTATCTCAAAATTTTGCATGCAAAATTTATTGAAAAATGTAATTATTCCGACATTCAGCACAGAACGATTAAGTGAATTTATTTAATAATGGTTACTTAATAGTAATTCACATTTGCCTGCCTTGAAAATATACCCAACATATTTAAGTTTTTTCCTGAGTATGTCTGTGTATATGGTTATAACTGTTAATTCCCTTTGTTTTATATCTCATCAAAAATAAATGATATTCATTTATCTCTTAACATGTCACTTTTTTCTAGTGCGACTTTAATTTTGCTTGATACTTTCAGGACAAAGAGGCAAATAGTAACATCTACATTCACTTTCTAGCACCCATTTCAACGAATTCAGCCAAATAAGCAAAAGCTTCTGTTCTGAAAAATTGGTGTGGAAACATCATCACTGGAATCTTGTTACCTAATCTTAAAAATGGTAATGTTTCCAATATCAAGCATACAGTTATACATATATTGCATTCATGTATACATAATGACAAACAGTACGTTTGGTTTTCTTTGGAAGAGAACTAAAATTGGTGGATGGAATGTTTTAAGGATGCATATTAACTTAGAAGTAAACTTGTCATAAGAGACATTTAATTTAATTAAAGTGGTTGCATCACTATCTTATTTTACTGAATGCTTAGCTTATCATGAATATCATTTTAGGCTTTGCTGAAAAGATGAAAGAGAAAACTATATTTCTTTGCCCATTAATGGTTGCATTTTTTTTAAAGAGCCAAATAGTGAATATTTCAGACATTGTCGTTAGAGCAATGTCCTCAACTTGTTAAAGCACTTTCTTAAGAGCTAGTGGTTTTGTTTTGTCTGTCTGCTTATTTTACATCTTTCATGGTAAAATATCGAAATTTTTAGCTCCCAGCCAAGTTTGTCTCTCTGGCTGCTGTTGGCCAAATTTACACTAGGAGAAAGAAGACACACATATAAGAAAACTAATAAATTTCCAGGTGCTTAGACAGATGCACAGTCTTTATCCACAGAGCTTTAGATGGAATTATGTGTGTCCCAGGTATCATAATAGGTGAAGGGAAAATGAAGAAAAGGGCAGAAGAGGGATATCTTTTCTTTTTTATGTAAAGAGGAGGGACATCCTTTCTTTTTTATGTAAAGAACTCGTTTCCTGCCAGTTCCTACACAGAATTTACTTTCACCCCATTGCAAGAACTTAAAGCCTTGACCTTAGCTACTAACATGAAGGACACGAGCATGTGGCTGTCATTCTAAACTGCCACATGTCCAGCTAAGAATCTCTCTCTTTTGCTTTTTATGGAAAGATGAAAAATGAACACCCATACTACAGGAAAAAAAAACCGAACTCAGAAATGATGATCTGTATTTTTATACTCTTTTCTCATCTCCAAATTTGCATTTGTTTCATAATGTTTCTTATAACAGACTTTAAAGTTTCTGATAAGTTCTTACCACTTTTTTTCAGTTCAGCAAGACTGGTTTTTAAGAGTGGATGCTGTTTGATATTCTTCCTTGATCGTAAGTTTTTACATTTTTTTATTTTTTTTATTTTTAGGGTCTTAGGTTTCCTTTTCCTCTTGGATGGACAGCATGTATCAAAGAGCCTTTTATTTCTTTTACAACCTTTTCATGGTGTTATCTCCTCTGGCCCTCACTGTCCTTATCTTTTCTTTGCAAACTTGAATGAGGAAAATGCAATATATTTTCCTATTCGATGCACTGACAGCTCTTAATTTCCATGACCTTTCAGAGGATCTCAAAATCACTTAATTTGTGATGCACAATCTGTTTTAGATATGAAAGCGATCCTGCAGGAGGATTTTTATGGATTTAATATATCCTGCACTTTTGGTTTAATGGTTTTGTCTCCTGTTTAACTGTCTTGTCTCTTGCTGATTTCCTTTCTTATCTATATTATTTTTTCCCCTTTTCTTTATTTTGGATTTTACTTGCTGTCATTTCTCTGGCTTTTGAAATAGAAGCTTACATCATTAATTTAAAACATCTTTTTAAATATAAACATTCAACGATGCTCTTTCTTTTTTTCTGCATATCACAAATGGTAAAGTGTATTGTTTTCCTTTTTATTTAGTTCAAAAAATCTTACAAATTCTATCCAAAGAATCGAAAGAAAAAAACCCTAATAAAATAAAAGAACAATTAAAATCTACTTAGGGAAAAACAATGCTAACACCTTGGTTATTTCCTACAAACCATTAGCTGCAATTCTTGTGCAAGAAAATGTTAATTGATGAGAACTTTGCAGGCTTTAGAGGAAACAGACCAGGAGCAGAGTAATGTCACATTTAAACAGAACGTGGCATTTGCAACAACATGGATGGACCTTGGGAGAATTATATTAAGTGAAACAGGTCAGGCACAGAAAGAGAAATACCACATGTTCTCACTTATTGGTGGGAGCTAAAAATAAATAAATAGATTCACACACACACACACACACACACACACACACACACACAAAACCGGGGGGGGGCCACAATAATCAACCACATTGTATATCGACAAAATAAAATAAAAAATAAAATAAAATAAGTAAATAAACAGAACGTTATTTAACCAACATACACCAGGTGTTTGCAAACCCCTGCAAATCTCACTTTTTCACCCGGCATTATAATTGTGATAGTCAAGGAACAGTAAGATTAATTAAACATTGGCATTTCCAGATTGAAACACGGTTTTAGGTTTGCACAAACAAAAGAAATATTTCTCCACTGGGTTCCTTTCATGCTTTGTTTACTCCCCCCAGTTTATGACCTGGAGACAGATTGTGGTCATTTCTCTCTCCTGCTGTTATGCAAACAAATGCACAGGATAAAACAGCAGAGACCCTGGCCCAGTCTGATGCTACTTAAACTGTCCTGTTTCCTAATTTATAATGTCCTGTGTAAAAAACCAATCTGCTTTCTGCAGGCATTTCCATGTTATGTGGAATAACTTCATTTATTGGAATAACTTCATTTATGTGGAATAACTTCATTTATTGCTGAGAATTGTTTTTAACTGGAACTTGAGATTATTACTGAAGTGCATGCCTTGGTTTTCAATTTTAGTTCAGTGAAGATTTTCCCTAGGTATTTACATTGAGTTAAAGCTATTTTATAGGGGAGGGGGGAAGGTATCTTAACTTAGATTTATAGACATTTTAATAAATTTATCACCCTACACACAATTCCTTCAATCTTGCCCTAAAGAGGGGTCTTCGAAAGTTCGTGGAAAGATCTGCATTGCATTCTAATTTTGTTTTTCCATGGAATTTGGGAAGTACTCTTGTACTTTCAGTGCTGCAGTTATGATACTTCAGATACGGATTTCTGAAGACATGTAAGTAATGCTTCCTACAAAGATAATGAACTGATGATTGTCATTAATATCAGGTGTGAGCCACAGAATTTACTTTCAAATAATTTTACAGTGACTTGGAATGATCAGATCACTTTCTCGAGCTCTAAGTATATTTAAGTGAACTTCTAACTTGGCTTGACTCCTACAGCAATTTGTGATTGGAAAAAATTGCTAATACCAGATACATTTCAACAGCAAAAATATTTTGCTCATTTTTTCAAGCTCCCTTCTTTTATATACAGGGTGATGTGTGAAATGATTATTTTAAAGGATAATAATCATTTGACAGCAAGAAAGAATCTGATTAAAATCTTGTATGTTTATATGTGTTTGTTGAAATCATGTTTATATGTGTCGCAATAAAAAATGAAACATCTGAAACTTGGAAGATGACCCAGTAATGCCAGTGAATGAATAAACAAAATGTGGTCTCTCCATAGAATGGAATATTATGCAGGCATGAAAAGGAATGAAGCTCTGACGCCTCCTACCCAGGGAGGAACCTTGAAAACATTATATACAGTGAAAAAAGCCAGACACGAAACATCACACATTGTATGATCCTATTTATATAAAATGTCCAGAATAAGAAAATGTATAGAGACAGAAAGCAGATTAGTGGTTGTCAGCATTTGAGGGGAGGCGAAACTGGGAAGTGACTGCTTAATAGACACAGGGTTTCCATGCAGGGTGGCAAAAAAATGTTCTGGAATGAGGGAGAGGTTTTATGTTTGCACAACACTGTGAATTTACTCTATGCCACAGAACTGTACACCTTAAAACGGTTAAAATTCTGAATTATATGGTATGTGTTTTTTACTACAAAAAAAAATTGGACAGTTAAAAAGATAAGTGGTAGGGAGCAGATTTTTGAGATACAGAGAAAAAAAATTGTGACTCGTCTTGGCTCATACAGAGGAGGAGCAGTGCAGCTGAATTTAAACTATATTGTGTCCTCACACCCACCCATTTAATATTTTATAGTGCAGAACAGCAAATAATAACAACCAACATGTCTTTCTTAAACTATCTTTCACTGGTATTGGCATGGAAGGTAATAAGTATCTTGACAGGGGAAGAAAAGGCCAACTAGGAAAAAATTTTTTAAAAATGGTGGGGGAGGAAGGATGTTGAAAAATATTACTACTTATTTGGAAGCCAGGAAATTTGCACGATGGATTGGAAAGGGCATAGAATTTTAAAGCAGGAAGTTTTAATTCTAATGAGTTCTTTGGTAATTCCTTTACCTTTCTTAATCCTCAGTGTTTTTATTAATTATGAGTTATTCAATGCCTAACATGAAATCAATACATGTTGGCCATCTACTTAGCATTAGACACTTTTGCAATCCATATCAGTCAAATTAAAAAGCAAACAAGCAGTGGGAGCCCGCTTTACCTTTGTGACCAAAATTTGATAAACTATATGTGAGAACTGTTAGAGAATTTAAACTGACATCCAAGTATTTCTCCTGTCATTTAACTCAGGCTAAGGTAAGATAGGATGAGTTTATCTTCATCTCCAATGTGGATACATCATTTTTCTACTTATAGCATCTTGACACTTTTAGTCATGTTTCGGCAAAAGGTTATGAATTCTGGTTTGTTTTCTTCAAGGCATTGAATTCCCTATTTTTGGAGATGTATAGATGTAGGCTGTGCAAAAATTTGGTGGGATGTTGGAAAAAATGTTGAACTGGGAGATAGAAATGTAGATTAAATTATCATTAACTGCAATTCCCAAACCCATACAGAACCCATTTTTATATGTATCTATATCCTTATGGAAAGAGATTACAAATGTGATTCAACAGTTTAAGTACACAGTTTTCCCAAAATACCTCAGTGAATCTCTTGAGAATTCAGGACAAAATAATTTGATATGAATTGAACTGGAAAAAAAGGGATTTGGACATCTGCAAATGGAAGACTATTAATCCTTAAATACTTAAGTACCTTAAATACTTTCATACTTAAATACCTTAAAGTCTGGAGGACATCTCTTGTGTTTGTAAATAGTATAGTCAATTTTATTTTTTTAAAAAGGAGAATAGGCTCGCTTTTCCATAAATGCTGTTTGTGTGTGTGTTTCAGAATTTCAGACCATGAGCTATTTTACATACCAGATGTTTTAGCGGCTTGGTTTCAATTTCATTTCCATAACCTGTTTCCCTGAGAGCACAGGAAGTTCATATTCTGGCAGTATTCCATCACCAATCAAAATTTGGTCTTGAGTCTCTGCTCTCCCAACTATATCGTCTCACTCAAAAGACAGTGCCTAGTCTAATCTTGAACTCATCCAAAACTATGTACTTGTAAAGAATGAAAAATATTCTAGCAACTCAACTCAGAACAGCTGATGTGGAAAATATATTTATGGAAGAAAACTCCAAAAAGATCCTTGAAATTGTATCTGTCTTACTACACTAAATTCCTATACAGGCAACGCTCTTTCACATCACTGGGGCAATGGGAGGTCAATGTCGCAGAAAAAATATTCTGTCACTCTAGTACGTTATAATAGTTCAATAAGGATACTGCAATACATTTTAAAACTGTACACTCTGTGACCTCTGCTAAGGTCGTGATTATTTGGGAAGATATTTATAGCAGGTGTAAATTTTGTTCTTCAATGCTAGGATTAAACAATAAAGTATTGTTTTAATTTCTTTGGGCATACATTTTTAGGTTCTGGAAAAAAAATCCACCTAAAAAGGGGAAGGTCTATGTAGGGCATTGAATTATGCCCTCCCACCTACAAACTGCAAAACTCCCTGAAGCTTGAATTGTGCCCCCCCAAGTTTTATGTGTTAGAAATGTAGCCCCCACTGTGACTGTTAAGAGGGTGGGAAATCCTATTGTTGTAATTGAAAGGTGGGGCCTTGAAGAGGTGATTGGATTGTAGGACCATACAGTGGTGAATGGATTAAAAATGGTGGTCAGGGGTGTGGTTCTAAGGGTTTTAAAAGAGGAGAGTCTGTCTCTCTCTCTCTCCGCTCTCTCTGCTCCACCATTTTCACAATGTGATAACCTGTCGTCACTGTCATCACCACCAAGACCTTCACCAGCTGTGTTCCCTGGGCTTTGGACTTCCAACCTCTGAAACCATAAGCACTAAATTTTATTTTCTTATAAATCACCCAGTTCAGGTTTTTTTGTTATAAGCAACAGAAATGGACTGATACAGTTTACTTTCAGCCACAATCATTGACTATGTCAACCTGGGTTGGGGAGAATTTTGACAGCTTTGTCTCCATGGCTGCAAAGTGAGGAATGAGAGATGATGTAGGTAATGCTATGGTCTGAATGTGTGTCCCCTCCAACATGTTATGTTGAAGCCCTAGCCCCCAAGGTGATGGTATTAGGAGGTGTGGCCTTGGGAGGTGATGAGGTCCTGAGGATGGAGCCTCAAGAATGGGATTAGTGTCCTTATAAAAGAGACCCCAGAGAGCTCCCTCATCCCTTCCACCACGTGAGGACACAGTGAGAAGACACTGTCTATGAACCAGGAAGCAGGTCCTCACCGGACACTGACTCCGGCAAGCCTTGATCTTGAACTTCCAGCCTTCAGAACTGTGAGCAGTAAATGTCTTTCTTATGAGCCACCCAGTCTATGGGGTTTTGTTATAGTAGCTGTAACAGACTGAAATATGTCACTATGCACCCCAAAGAGTAGAACTGGAAAAGCAGAAAGCATATTTCTTTAAAAAAAAAAACCCTAACATTTATTTGTACTTATTTGTGGGGTACAGTGTGTTCTTTCAATATATGCATATACTGCACAATGATTCACTTAGAGTAGCTAGCATAATTTTGTCCCCAGTAGTCCACCACCTCTCCTCTTTCCACCCTCCCAGGCCCCACCTCTGGTAAACAATATTCTACTCTCTACTTCTATGAACACTGCTTTTTATTTTTATTTTTTTAAGATTCCACAAATGAGTGATATATTTCTATTCTCATTTAGTACTAGACCATAACTGTGTCCTCATAACCAGGTCAATGTATATGTAGGTCAACAACCGGGCATAGAACTGGCATCTTTTTCAGTGCTAATTTTATGATAATGGGATGTTGATATGTAAGAAAGGAGCCAGATGCAATTCCATCAAATTTAAAGGAATTTGTGACATAACAAAATTTTGTCATTTTCTTCTCTGAATTGAACTTTACCAAAAATATGTTGAAGCATCTTAGACATTTCAGGACGAAACGTTTTACAAAAGACTATTTAAAGTAAATAAAAATCCTCATGAAATAAAACTTATGAGAGCTATGCATAAACCATCGATTAGTTTATCAAAAGAAATATTCAAGTGTTGCATGTTCTATGTTTTATGAGAATTCCTCTTTCATTTCATGGTTTGTGCTCATAGATAGGAAAAAACTCTTACACTTCTAAAATAATAGGAAATAAACTTTCTGTGCATTTTGAAATAGTCTCAAATTTAATGTTGATTTTAAAATGTTTATTTAATTTAAAGTATTTTGAACCCTTCTTTTGATGGTCTACTTAATATGTATCTGACTCATCATATTTGTTCTGATTTTAAGTGCTCATTTTTAGTATGTTGATTTTATTGAGGCTGTAGGCATTTCATGCTGTGAATACATATTTAATCATCCTCCAGAAGGCTAGTTCTAATACTCTGGAAAAATGAGAAAAAACACACACACTGACATTTTTTTTTCATTTCCCAAGGGAGATTATAAAGTCTGATTCTGTTTAGGTGAGGTTCTCTTTTAATATTTGGTTTAATTCATATTTTCAAATTTATGAGGAATAATTCTTTCCAGTTAATGGGCACCATGGTCTCGAAAGAAATTTGGTCATGAATGCTATGTGCTCAGATGATTCAAGAAAGCCCATGAAATCACCACTGACTTTTCAAGTTTAGATGTGGTCAGATATCCATTGAGACCTTTTGAAAAGCCATGTGGATTTCAGGGAAGCTCTGGGTTAAAGACAAAGGATTAGGACAGTTACTAGCAGCAGTTAAATACAAGAAATCAAATAAGTAAGGAGAATTAGGAAAAAAGATGAGGAGTCAGAAAAGGATTCCCAATAACTTGAGAAGTAATTCCCAGAGAAAGAAGAAATCATGCAAATTTATGCAAAAATAGGCTGTGAAACGTGTTAATTATGGAGTGGTTTTAGGACTATGACATCCAAGATACAAAGGAAATGAGATTACCACCTTGTAAAGATATCTGCACTCTCATGTTTATTGCAGCATTACTTACAATATCCAATATATGGAAACAACCTAAGTGTCCATCAAGGGATGAATGGGTAAACAAAACGTGGTATAGATACACAGTGGAATACTATGCAGCCTTGAAAGGAGATCCTGTTATTTGCTGCAACATGGAAAAACCAGTACATTATGCAAAATTAAACAAACCAAGCACTAAAAGACAAATACTGCATGATCTCACTTACACGTGGAATCTTAAAAAAAAAAAAAAAATTGAATATGAAGAGACAGAGAATAAACCATGGGTTACCAGGGGTGGGGGAAGGGGAGAAAATGGAGAAGTGTAGGTCAGAGAATACAAAGTAGCAGGTATGTGAGAGACACAAGTCTAAAGATCTAAAGTACAACACAAGGACTATTTTTCATATTTTATTTTATGCAGGATGGTTGCTAAATGATTAGATTTTAGCTGCTTTTGCAATGCAAGAAAAGAAACAATGATTACTGTGACTTATTAATTTGCATCACTATACTAATGATTTTACTATCTAGATGTACCTCATAGCACTATATTGCAAACTTTAAATATATACAAAAAAAATTTAAAAAGAAAAAAGAAACCCAGTAGTGAATTGAAGCAACAGAAAAAGTAATTACATATGTTCATCCCTGGTCCCCAGCACTGTGTCTAACAGAGTTCATAGAAATGGTGGCCTAATGGATACAAAACTACGCTGTCTACCCTAAATGAATCACTCTGCAGTATATGCATGTATTGAAGCAATACACCGTACCCCACAAATATGTACAAATAAATGTAAAAATAAAAAGAACATTTAAAAAGGTTTCTAAAATTTAGGAGAGGAACAAAGACAGGTATTGGAGAAGGGGGTGTGAAACTTGTAAATGTAGCATCATGAGACTCAAATAGATTTGAGAAATTTGTTGCTGTCAATTTTTTTGAGTTGTCATGGCTGTTAGCTCTGTTTGTGAAATGGAAGATATTAACTGGGTATATTTATACATGGAGAGGAAGGACAGAAACAAAAGACTGAGCAACGACCAAAAGAACAGGAATGTAGGAAAGAGAAAACCATGCCTGGGAAAGTGCAAGGCTGATTATATCCAACAGCTTTTGTCCAAAGACTTTGTAGTAAAGTTCATTCTTTTATTTTACCCTGAGGTCACATGAAAATTCTCCCATGTAGTGAAAACAAGATTGGATTCTCACCCCTAGCCTTTGCCAAGTAATACCATTTGTGGTAGAGGGAAGCTATGCCCAGTTCCTTGAGTCTAACAATTTTAGTTTAGGAGGTATTTGTTAATTTAATTTATGAGTCTTTAAAAATTTTAGTTCTGAAATAAATGCAGAACAGCAAATTACATCATAGAAAATTACCTGGCAATTATACTAAATCATATAGCTTTCAACTGATGACCGGAGTGTTTTCACTAGGGACCAACAATATGCATGTTTACTTAACCTGCGATGTTGAGCCAAAATTCTCCTGCAATTTACATTTTATTGGGACAAAGAAAACAACATTTGTTGGTGGAAAGAATCCATCACACCTTACAATTGGGAGTGAATTATTAAGAAGCACATTTAAGCTGAAACTCCTATACTATATGTTAGAAACAAAGCTTATTTTATGGAGAAATAATTCATCAGAAAGTGTCTTGTATAGACTATGTAAGGTTGATCTATTATTTTAACATGATAGATTTCAATGATCAGATTTTGGTGATAAAACCCAAAGATGTAAAATGCAGAAAATGATACAGCATAAATGAAAAATCATTGACGATTTTATTGATGTCTTCTTAAATAAATGGGTTTACTATGTATCCCTGATTCTATGAGTTCAGTATGATTTGAACTAGCAACATCCACTCTTTCATTTTGAAAGTACTCATTATTCCATGGATTAATGTTAGTTTGTTTTACAGATGGTAGCAAATGAAATAGGGAGGTTGTTCGTGAACGCTGTGAATAAATCTTGGACATATTTTTAATTGAGGTATTTTTTTTCATTTCCTTATGACATTTAAGAAATTCTTGATTCCAACAGAAGAAATGTATTCATGGAAGTTACTGAAAATCTTCCTCAAATTCTTTGCACAACCTGGAGTTGGAGGAGACTCAAGCGATCTCCTTAGGGCACATACTCAATTCTAGTTGGGAATTTCAGGAAGATGGTCTACTATTGTTTCATTCCCTGATCTTGTAGGATTAGGTGTTTCCTCATTTTTGCAAAGCCGGGGATACAGTTATTTTAACCTGCTGCAGTTGGTCTAGGATGTTTTCACCTTTAGTGCAATACGATTCTTACTAAAATCACCTAATCTCTTTCAAAATTGAATTTCCAAAAGAACATAATCTTCTTCAGAAAAATTATGTTTTTGATTTTATTGCTGGGATTACTCTTCACCCAGCTGTCTAGTTTATACATATGATAAACAAATACTTTTCTTAAGTTATAAGTCTGTGATATGTGTCTGAGCCTTAACTCTCCTTAATGCAAAATCTATCTAAATCTATCTGTCTGTCTATTGATAGATGGTAGATCATTTTGTCTCCTCAGATTTCTAGGAGAAATGGCATGTTTCAGGTCAGAGAAACAAAGGATTTACAAAGTAAATATAAACTTTCAATGTCTTAGTTTCACACAAGTTATGTTCTTTTTGAACTCAGTTTATCAGAAACATATGCTGCCTGAGATAGAGGGACATCTGATTACAAGGTATAAAACCTTCAGGGTGAGACATATTCCAGTCCTTTGTTAGTGTTCCAAGCTCCATGTATTTTTCATGGCAGATGCATTTTGAGTGCTATGAAAAGCTTTGATGGAAAAAAAGGCATGAAAGATGGTAAACAAAATTATCTCATATTTGAGAGATACATAAATCAAGGTTTGTAGATAACAGTTGAAAACTGTCACTATTTCTAAGGAGAGGGCATTATTTCTTTGCAGTCACCTTTACACTTGTTTCTAACGATTTTATTTTTCTTCAGGTCAGTGCTAATCCCAGCTTTGTACAGAAAATTTTGCATTCAGAAAGCAGTTGGGCATTTCTCTTATAATTAATGAAACTGTCTTTTACATTTGCTACACTTTGAATGTGATGGGAAAAACCCATAGATGATTTGGCTAGAGTACAGGTAGAGGGCTTTGACATGGTTCTTATGATATTTGTTAAATTTAAAAAGGACAGCAGCACTTCACTGTCAAATAGAAATAATTATCGTGCTGCACTATATACATTTCATTCAACATAAAAGTTACTTTCTTTATAAATGCACTAAAAAAATTGGGAACACACACACTTCTCTTTTTCCATTAATTCTTCAATACCATCACCATGTAGGATCAATAACTTCTATCTCTTTATGACAACCTTTCACTGTCCTATTAGGCTACAACTTCTGTAAGAACAAGGTTTGAATATATATATTCTTCATGTGAAATAAAATTATCGAACAATTTATATCACATATGTACATGGCTAATCAACAAATATTCATACAGTTTTAATTGGTGCAAAGTATTGTTCTTAGCAAAGAAAGAGGTAAGTGTGCCAATTTCATGTGCTCTCATATTTGAGATTAGAAACAGTTATTTAAAAAGCAAAATAAAAGTAGCCATCTGCAAGGGGATAAAAAGTTCTGTCAAATGAAAGTCAAATGATAAAAATTTTTAAAAATTAGGAGCTAGAAATTTGTATGTATTTTTTATTTAAAAGTAACCCAATTAAAAAATGGGCAAAAGAGCTAAATAGGCATTTCTCAAAGGAAGATACATGAATGGCCAAGAGACACATGAAAAAATGCTCAACATCACTCAGCATTAGGGAAATGCAAATCAAAACCACACTGAGATAGCATCTCACCCCAATTAGGACGGCTAATATCCAAAAGACTGTGAATGATAAATGCTGGTGAGGTTGCAGAGAAAAAGGAACTCTCATACATTGTTGGTGGGACTGCAAAATGGTGCAGCCTCTATGGAAAATGGTATGGAGGTTCCTCAAACAATTGCAGATAGATCTACCATATGACCCAGCTATCCCACTGCTGGGAAAATACCCAGAGGAATGGAAATCATCAAGTCGAAGTTATACCTGTTCCCCAGTGTTCATCACAGCACTCTGTACAATAGCCAAGAGTTGGAACCAGCCCAAATGTCCATCATCAGATGAGTGGATACAGAAAATGTGGTATATCTACACAATGGAATACTACTCTGCTATAAAAAAAGCATGAAATACTACCATTTGCAATGACATGGATGGACCTAGAGAGAATTATATTAAGTGAAACGAGTCAGGCTCAGAAAGAGAAATACCACATGTTCTCACTTATTTGTGGGAGCTAAAAATAAATAAATAAATACACAAGTAAAGTGGAGGAGGGAGGGAAGAAGACACAACAATCACAATTCCTTGAAGTTGATACGACAAGTAAACAGATTATGAGGTTGTTGGGAGAGAGGGGGTAGAGGAAAGCGGGGGGAGGTTTCGGTAATGGGCCTCAATAATCAATCACATTGTATATTGACAAAATAAAATAAAATAAAAAAGAAATTATTAACTTGAAAAAAATAAAATAATAACATAATTTTAAAAAATAAAAGAAAAAACAGCATAAACCTCTAAGTATGTGTCTTACTGAATTGTACATTATTTCCCAGTTCGTGGTAAAACTTAGAGCCTTGATAATTTACTTTCACATAAATAATTTTCCAGCACAACTTTCTCTTTCTCTCTCATGTCACTTAAACAAAAATTTACCTGCTGAGTTGGGATGAGAAATAAAGTAATTGGCTTTACTTTCTGTGGAGATAGTACAACAGAAATTTCTTGATGTCATGTTGGAGTAGCTGAAGATCCCAAGCTGGTAAGGAATAAGTTTAGTATTTATTGTACAGCTGTTTCACATTTGTATATATTTTTGAAGTCATTTGATTTTGCTTCACAGCCCATTCCTGTATATAAAAGTGAAAGAATAAAGAACGTTTACTAATTAACCCAAAGTCTTCAGAAATAGCTATCGCATTGAATGAATTTCTCTGACTTTAGTCTGAGGATGTTTTCAGTATTTTATGGTTGCCCTTTAATAAAACATGCACTTCTTTTTTTCGTGAACAAAGACATGGTGACATAAATAACACAGACTGTATTATTTGGCTGAAAAGTCAATGTGCTATAACATGAATGTCGAGGTTACCAGAGGTGGGAAAGGAGGAGGGGACGGGGGATTAGGGAGGAATTGGTAAAGGGTCATGAAAAATGACCACATTGTATCATGTTCAATATATTACTTACCCTGATTTGAGCATCATATATTGCATGCAGGCATTGATATTCAACTCTGTACCCCACAGATATATACAATCAAGTATGTTCCAATAAAAAAAATAATAAAATAAAATAACAATAAAATGCAAAGGCTCTAAAGAGAAAATCTTGTTTGTCTTCCATATTCCAGGTTGGTGGCGGGCTCGATTCCACAGAGACATGCAGGGCCCCAGGTTTGCCATTTTCAACTACATCGTTTCTGAAGTTCCATTTGTGTCTGATTCCATTTAAGTTGGAGCTGGAGGAAGCACATGTCTGAGGAACAGCAGTTCTTTCTATAATCCATGTCTGCAAGGACAATGCATGACTTCTACCCAGAATCAGTTAGAGAGACCCTAGTCATTTGTCCACAAGTAACTGCCAGTGGGGCTTTATCAGTTTAGCCTTTGAACAACCACAGCCTGCTACCAGTTCATCATTAGGAAAGTGAGAAAGGGTTTTGCTTTGTTGCAGGCAGTGCTTTACCTGACAAGGAGCAACTTGTTGGATGAAGGATCTGAAAACAGAAAACTTTCTTTGGAGGTTCATTTGATTTTCTTTTAGCTATTCAGCTGGAATAGGATTATTATAGAACTTCAATGAGTAGATTTGTTTTTCAAGAATATTATGATTTTATAAAAGAAATTGGTAAGCGTGTATTTGTTGGTACCTGATTTGTGTTGTATGTGCATCTCCAAAGTACAGCCTGACCAAGACTGGAATAACTTCCCCAGTAAGATCTTTGTGCATTTACTTTAGACAACACGAGAACATCACATGACAATTTTCCTTTAAAGCAGTATTCAGAACAGAGCTGTCTGATTTTAACCTGCTCCGTAGGATTTGTTTACGTGAAAACTTGGTTGCAATTCATGAAGTAAGTGGATTACAAAATAATTTCTAATGCTGCAGTTTTACCCAATGTGTTTTATTTTGTTTTCTTTTACTATAGCCAAGACCCCGTATACAGCATTACATTGAGCCTCTTTCATATTGAATATAGTTCTTTAATCAGTTGCTCAACAGTGTAGTCTCTTTCTACCCAAATATTTTTAAATATAATAACTCAAATGTATTAATGCCAGATACTATGAAGCCCTACAATGCAATCATATGATGTTTCATAAAAATGAATAATTCAACTCATTTCTTGTGTTGTTTCTTCAAAATCTTTACTCAAAACAATGTATTAGCTTTAAAGGAAGTATAAAAATAAAGATTTCCTGAGGATGGGAGCATGCTTTTGTTGTTTTTACTTATTTTTAAAAATTTTTTTAATTGGCACATATTGATTATACATATTTATGGGGTACAAAGTTACATTTCAATACATGTCTACAATGTGTGTTGATGAGATCAAGGTATTTAACGTGTTCATCAGCACAAAAACTTGTTAAGTTCTAGTGTTCTACAGTAGTGCTAAGAATCTATAATTAATAATAATTTATTGCATTTTCTCAAATGGCTAGAAGAGGGAGCTCAAATGCACTCATCACAAAGAAATGCTTTCTTTCTTTTTGAACGTTATTATGTTTTCTTCTTTGTGGTGTATAACTAAATTTCATTCTTAAAAGTTGCATCTGTTTATGTCAAAACTGCTCTCGTCTTGTGCAAACAGAATTTGAACATCTGAATCAAAACCAGCAATTCAAACTTGGTTTCTTTGAAGATATGATCTGGTTTATTTCCCTGTTGAATCACACTATCTTATTGTGACACAATCTTCGAGGATTCATCTCGTTCATAATTAAATTGCCCTGAAGAAATTTACGAGTCCTACTCTTCATTTTTCCTCTAATTTTTCTGCCGTGGAGCACAAATACACTTCTGTTAGTAAGGAATGCCTCAAAGCACACTGCAAACTCTAAAATTTCTTGAAGAGTTAAAACTTAAGTGTTAACACTAATAGTAACTGTGTTTTGAAACATTGTACTATCTAAGTGCCACTATTTTGATCTCAGCAAGAATCTAAATATTTTAAGGAAAAAAAATCAACCATTTAAAAAAACTGTTCCTAGTTGAGCTTGGTTTCTTGGACCAGCTTCAAATCTTAGGTTCTGCAACTCTCTGAATGTGTGTGTCCCTCCAAAATTCACGTGTTGAATCTTAACCCATAAGGGGATGGTGTTAGGAGGGGGGCCTTTGGGAGATGATGAGGTCAAAGGGTGGAGCCTTCATAGATGGGATTAGCGTCCTTATAAAAGAGACCCCAGAGAGCTCCCTCACCCCTTCCACCATGAGAGGACACAGCGAGAGGTACTGTGTATGAACCCGGAGGCAGGTCCTCACCAGACACTGCACCTGCCACACCTTGATCTTGGACTTCCAGCCTCCAGAACTTGGTGTTCTGTTACAGTAATTCAGATGTACTAAAGCAGGTTCTCGTAAATTTTTTCAGAGTTTCTTTATCCACAATACACCGATGCAAAACTAACCCATCAGTGTTAGAGGAAAACAGAGACGGAGATAAATCTTTGTCTAAATCCTGTTAGAATGTTGATTTTTCCCTCCAGTCTTTCATTAGATGCCTGTATTCTCCTCTCTCTCTCTCTCTCTCTCTCTCTCTCTCTCTCTCTCTCTCTCTCTCTCTCTCTGTGGCTGCTTCATCCATGTATATATTTATGGAATTGGGACTATATCATATTAAATATTTTTGCCAGGCCTTTTCACTCAAAATCACATTATGAAATTCTCTTTTAACTTATTAATTTATCATTGAGCATGTAGATGATTTTTAGCAGTTCAAAAATTTGAAATGTTGTGAACACACTCCTATTATAAAGGCAATTTGCCTCTTTGACTGATTTCATAGGATTTATTCCTATGAGTGGAATTAGTGAGTGTAAGAATGTGATCGTTTGAAGTCCCTTTTTCCATATTTTAAATTGTTCTCAAAAATGATTTCAGCAATGCAGACTGCCTTTGCTGGTTAGGCAGATGTGTTGATTGACTTTTTTTTTGTAACTATGATAATAAATATTTTAATAAATTTATTTTAAGTGTACTTTATTTATTTATTTTAAGTTACACATTGTGATTGTACGTACTTATGGGATACAATCTGATATTTTGATACATATATGTGTTGAATAATAATCAGGTCAGTGTAGTTAATGTATCAATCACCTCATGCATTTATCATTTCTTTGCAGAAAAAAAGCAATCAAAAGCCTCTTCTCTACTTATTATGTAGTATATGAAACTTAACTGCTAGCCATAGTCACCCTACTGTGCAATAGAACACCAGACCTTATTCCTTTTATGTAATTGAAATTTTATAGCCATTGGCAAGCCTCTCTGTTTTCTCTCCCCCCACTCTCCCCTCCCCAGACTGGTTAATGAATAAATTAAAGTGAAATTAAGAAATTCCTTGAGACAAATGAGAATGGAGATACAACATACCAAAACCTATAGGACAGAGCAAAACCAGCTCTATTTATGGCAATAAATGCCTACATCAAAAAAGATGAAAGATTATTAATTAGCAACCTAATGTTACACCTAAAGAAACCAGAAAAGCAACAACAAATCAAACCCAAAATTGGAAGAAGGAAGGAAATAATTAAATAGAGGAGGAGGGAATACCTCACAACTCATTTTATGAGGCCAGCATTACTCTGATTCCAAAACAAGACAAGGACACAACAAAAAAAGGGAATTACAGGCCAATGTTCGTGATGAATATACATGCAAAAATTGTCAAGAAGATACTTGCAAACCAAATGCAAGAGCACATTAATAAGATCATTCACTATGATCTAGTGGGATTTATCCTAGGGATGCAAGGATGGTTTAAAATAGGGAAATCAATAAATGTGGCACACTACATTAACAGAAATAAAGACAAAAGCCATATGACCATTTTGATTGATGCAGAAAAAGCATTTGACAAAATTCAACTTTGCTTCATGTTTAAAAACTCTTAACAAACTACGTACAGAAGGTATATAACTCGATACAATAAAGGCCATGCTTGACAAACTCACAGCTAACATCATGTTGAACTGGGAACTGGGAAATACTGAAAGCTTTCCCTGTCAGATCAGAAACAAAACAAGGATGTCCACTTTCCCCATGCCTATTCAACCCAGTACTAGAAGTCCTAGCCAGAGCAATTAGACAAGAAAAAGAAATAAAAATGCATTAAAAATTATCGGGCACCTGAAAGCTTAGGAAAATTGATGAAGTTGTTAAAAATGTAAGGCTTTAGAGTGAATGTGAATAACATTAGATTTGGGGGCCTATCCCACTTTCTCACCTTGTATGTGAATGTCTGGGTATGCAGGTACTACAAGTTGAGGAGTCTGTCTCCAACACTTATTTCCTGATAAAAGATCAAATTGGATTTTTCTTGTTTGTGTGATTGTTTTGTTTGAGGTTATATGAAAATCATGCATATTTACTATTAATGAAAACATGATATAATTTATTTTTTTCTCCTTGAAGCAATGGCACACTTTAAGTGACATATCCTCAGTCTCACACTCATGTCAAAGACATTCAGCAAGAAGAATCTGTAAAACCACTTTGCTAAAGCTACCTGAAATCACAGCTATGGATTTTACCTCATAGGAAGCAAGTCTTAGTAGGAAAAAACAAAACAAAAACAAACAAACAAAAAATAGCCAAACTATAGCCTATGAGAGCTGGGGGAGGTGGTTTTTAGAGGGTGATTGTTTCATGATGAGTTACAAAAAACATCCAAATGTGCATTGCTGTGAGAATAATTTAAATTTGCTCTTAGCAAAAAAAACACAAAAAACAAACAAACAAAAAATAGAATTAACAGAAGAATATTCTAAGAAAATAATTAGTAAATTTTTTAAAAGTCCATTGCTTCCACATAGAAAAAATCCTGTTTTAGGTACTGCTCCTGATGAGTAATTTTTTATATATAACCAGCATGAACAGGTATCAGACTAGTTCTATTTGTGTATACATAACCGTGTCATTTTCAGGTACTTTATCATCAGTATCCGAAATACAGCATCATGAAAGCTAAAGGTGATTCAGAATTTCCTTAATGCTGGACTTTGTTCTGTAGCAATTCTGACATACCTGTTTTAATTTGTATCCCATTGTCTTCAATATACAGATTGATTTCTTAGTACAGTGGAATTTGCAACCTTATCTAATCCTACTTTACCATCTAACCTTCCAACTTCAAGGTGTGCCATGTTTTCCACTAAATCTTACAGATTCTTCCATCACTTAAAAAAAACAAAATAGACAAACTATTTTTCAGCTTAGGAGAATACTTAAGATTATCCTATAATTTTCATTTTTTATAGTTTAGTTGCGGTTGTACTTTTTTGGTTTTACATTGTTTTTTGCCAGATTGTATTCTAGTTTATTTCATGATCATTTATATAATTACATGTTCTTTTAGGCTATAACTTTTCTTGGTATGATTTATTTTACTTTTTATTATACTGGCAATTTATAAATATACCCTCACTGTAAAAACAATACCATAAAACAAAATAGTGTAGTGTGAAATAATCTCCATTTTCTGATATAATCCTAGGGAAAATACTCTTAATTAATTAAAAATTGGTGATGTATCATTCTAATCATGTCTTTATTTACATACATGTATTTTTTTTAACATAAATAGAAATTAGAAGGTTAATTTTATGTGTCAAATAGCCAGGCTATTGTGCCCAGTTATTTGGCCAAACATTAGTTTAGATGTTGCTATGAAGTTATCTTGTAGATGTGATTAACATCTACCACCACTTGACTCTGAGTAAAGGAGATGACCATTCATAATGCAGGTGGGCTCCCTTGAAGGCTTTAAGAGCAAACACTGAGGATTCTTGTAAGAGAAGGAATTCTACCTCAAGACTACAGCATGGAAATCCTGCCTGAGGTTTCAGCCTGCTGGTCTACCCAAGAAGTTCCAGACATGCTGGCCCCCACAATCAAGGAAGCCCATGCCTTAAAATGAATCTCTTTATTGATTCTGCTTCTCTGGAGAACCCAGAGTAATATAGGAATCATTCCATGCTTATTGCTAACGATATTATTGGACTTAATGTATTTCATAGTATGGTTCCACATTACTACAGAAAAATCTACGTATTTCCTTTCAAATTCCTCTGTTTAGGTGCACCATAGAGTTCTTCCATTTCGGTACACCATACACATTTATTTATTTATCTCTGGATGAATATGTTGGCTGTGCTCAGCTATTTCTTATTACACAAGACACTGAAGGGGCTTATGCAGGAGTAGTGTACTCTTCAAAACCATTTTGTAGAAGAGATTTCAACAGGAGCTGGTAATTGAAAGGAAGGCCTTTGAGGAAGACCACCAAAACTTGTATATTCTTCCAATCATGATCCCCTCCCTTCCCCAAAAATACAACACACACACACACACACACACACACACACACACACACACACACACACACACACACACACACACACATTTGGGGCCACAATTCCTAGGAAGTTGTGACTATAATTTCGATGTTTTCCATTTTTAAGTATTTTTTTCTAATATTTCATTTCAAGTTCAGATGTTGATAATTCTCTCAATTGCTATATCTATACGTACCTGAAATTTAAAATGTTGCAAAGAGAATGCTTGATTCTCATGCTAATAAAAGTGCCTTTTGCTCAGTTTTTACCCTTTCTGTAGATGGCACTATCAGTCTTTTAAGCTCATAATTAAAGGGTTGTCACATCCCTCTTTTCTCTATCTTTGTGCATCAAATCTATCAGCAAGTTTCGTTGTTTCTATTTCCAGAAAGCGACCCACTTTTCTACCCTTTTTTCATCTCTATCCCTACCCCTATTTGTTCTAAATATTATCAGTCCCCCTAAGCAGGTGTCCCTTCTGCCACAAGAGCTTAATTTATCCTCTCCATGGCAGCCAAGGAGAGGTACATAAAATGTAAATCTGATTGTGTCATTCTCTTATAGAAAATGTGTCCATTGGCTTTCTACTTTACTTAGAATGGAACTCAGAACTTTTGCCGAGACGGATGGGATCTCGTTTTCTCTGGTCCTTCTAATTCTACAGCTTTTTCAATTGATCGTTATTCTGCAGCCTTCTCCATAGCTCATCCTTCAACCATACCCTGTTTTATTTTTGCAGCGGGGCCTATGCCTAGACTGGTCTATCTACTCAGTGGGTGATTACACCCTGTTACAGGTCAAATGTGGCCTTCAAAAGTTCATACACTGGCGACTTAATCTCCACTGTAACAGTGCTAAGAGGATAAATCTTATTATGGTAATTGAAAGGTGGGACATTAAGAGACGATTAGATTGTGAGGACTGTGCTCTCATTAATGGATGGATCCATTCAAGGAGTAATGGGCATGGTTCTGATGGTTTTATAAGGAGAGCCAGTGGGGTTACTTCTCTCCTGCTTGGCCTATTCATGCCAAGTGACACCCTGCTCGTCACAGGACCCAGTATTCCCACCCACAAGAAGGCCCACATGTTATGTGTTCCCTGGACTTTGGACTTTCCAGGCTCCAAAACTGTAAGAAATAAGTTTATTTTCTTTATAAATGACCCAGTTTCAGGTATTCTGTTATAAGCAACAAAAGTAGACTAATGCACCCCTAATCTTCCTATTACTTCCCTCTAAATTATGGGAGAGCCTTCTCTGACTGTGAATTTCCAAACACACCATTAGAAGCAAACATTGAACACTGCCACATGGCAAATTTAGCACACAGATATTGAGATTTCTCGTTATAGATAACTGAAAGGATTTCTGTTGACAGCCTGAGACGGGATGTCATGATTCCGTTTTTTTTTTTTTTTTTTTTCTTATCCTGAATTAAGTAGGAAAGAATTTAAGTGGAAATCACCAAGTGCTGATAAGGTGCTCATGTGTGCATCTTTACAAAGGAGACAAATCACACAGTAAAGGGAGCAATTTGGCCTGTGAAGAGGCAGGTTTTGCTTTCTTCTCCCAGGGTCTTAATTCACAGACATATAATTGGAAAGAGAGAATATTTGGATGAAAGATGCACTGTTCGTTGTTTACACAAGGAAGAAAAAGAACCACAAATGACATTGACTATTATTAATGTGAAAATAAATCCCCAGGGTAATATTTGATATCTTCTGCTCCTCAGCTTTGAGTTATGCAATGAAAATAAATGCTGTATCTCCCTCTGAGACTTGGAGTTTGCTTTTTTTTTGCCTTTGCATATTATAATAATTAAGATTTATGTGGATTCCACATTGCATTTCTGCAGTTTAATCTATGGAATATTCTTGTCTCTAGAAACCATCATCTCTTTAATAAGACAGCAATGATATATAAAACTTTACACAGTAGAGAGTCCAGGGACCTCTCTGCTATTTTGAGGAAGTTTAATTGCTAGAGTCAGTCAATTTAGTAGCAGGTATTGATTGAAGTACCTGCTATAACCAGATTGTGTCCTAACCCTGGGTATATTCAACTCTAAACAAAATATAGTTACTATCATCATGGTAGTTGCTATCTGATGGATAGATTAAGGATATACTATTAATTGTCAACAGCAGTGGCTCTTAATAGAGGGCTATTTTACTACCCCACTCCAGAGGACATTCAGCAATGTCTGGAGATATTTTTGATTCTCATGACTGAGAGGTATCTAGTGTGGGGAGGCCGGGGGTACAGCTATAAGCATCCCACAGTGCTAAGAACAGCCCCTCAAAGCAAAAAATTACCCAGCCTCAAATACCAACAGTGTTGAAGTTAATAAACACTGTTTGGTATGGATTAAATGTCCCTCCATTTCTTATTGACCCCCATTGTAACAGTGTTAAAGAGGGTGGGAAATCCAATTGTGGTATTTGAAAGGCAGGGAGTTTAAGAGATGATTAGATTGTGAAGACTGTGCCCTGATGAATGGGTTGATTCATTCATGGAACAATGGTTGTGGTCCTGATGGCTTTGTAAGGACAGCAAATGAGAAGGTTAGCTCTCTTGCTCAGCGCATTCTCACCATGTGATACCCCGAGTTGCTGGAGTGAGTGACCACCCAGAAGAACTTCCCTGGACTTTGGACTGCCCAGCCTCCAAAACTGTAAGAAATAAATTTCAATTCTTTATTAATTACCCAGTTTCAGGTATTCTGTGATAAGCAACAGAAATGGGCTAATACGCTATTCTACAACCTAAGAGAAATGAGATATATCCTAAAAAGACTTATAAATCCTATATGGCTATGGGTATCTATAGAGAGGAGTAAAGATTGGGATGTTTAGGAAGCTACGGAAGATGTCTAGAGATAGGAAACACAACTGTATCTACATTTTACATTTATATCCTTGCAAGTGTTGCTTGCATTTTACAAAAGAATGAGTATATTTAACGCAAGAACTCAGGAGTCAGATACCTAGTGCTGTCTAGTACTGACACCGGGCACTGAGTACTGTGCCCAGTGAAACGCTACAGATAAAGGGATCAGAGCATGACCCCTAAAACTAGCAACACCCTCGGGTTCTATTCCAGACTCTCCCTGTGCAAAAGAAGCATCTTTAAGGATGGGGTGAAGTTAGGACATGTTAATTTTACAGCAGTCTAATCGTGCTTTACACGAAAAATTAAATATGATCTGAGAAACTTGTACAATCTTTCCACTTGGACCCTTATCCCTGCTAGTGAGCAGTCCAAGTGGTGAAAACTTCCACTAACAATGTGTTTATTTATTTATTTTTGTCCAGAGGTGGGTAGAATGCCTCCGTTGATCAAATATGTTTGCATTCTTTGAATATACGTGGGTTTTCACTGTCTGGTATATAAATTGAGGATTGTTGATGCATATTAATGCCATATCCAATGTGAACAATCTTCAATGTAGATAGGTATATTCTGAACATCAGAAAGTGTGCTAAGATCCTAAGAAAGTAAAATCTTAAGGAAAAGAGGGAGAGGTATCCCCCAATTCCAGGTTCTGAGCATTTGTGTTAAGAAGCGTTGGGATGGCTGAGAGAGAGCACAGGGCTGGACGTTTTCCTCTGTGAAATTATCATTCTCTGACTCCAATCAGCTTGAGACATGACATTTCTTTGCAAAAGGGATGCCATGCAGGACAATGAACGCTCTAGGGTTTTGTCACAGCCATAGGATACACAGGGTTGAAATAAAAGTGAGCAAAAACCAATCTCTGTATCTGTGTCAAATTTTAGAAGGTATTTACATCTTGTGACATATACTGCTTGGATTCTTCTGTACATTTATTTGTGAAAAAGAATGCATTCCAAGGAGTGAGTTTTGTTTCATCAGTTAATATGTTTAAATAATTCTGTGCACAATGTTTTGAAGGCTCTTTGGTGAAGGTCTACAAAAAACACTAAAATAATAGTTCTCTTCTATACACGCTTTACCATTAAAACTTGTTCCTTAGCTTTCAGTGACTATGCAATCATTGTATACGAGAAGATTTATGTGCAAAAGCAGAGAATTCTCACATAGTAATTAAAAATAGTCATTACTCCTCTTGGTTTTGTTGAATTTTAAATCACTGATGATACGTAATAAGGCATACAAAACATAAGAGCTAATATATCTTTCCCTTGAAGTATTTGTACGAAAAGAATAAATTGGGCTTTGATTTTTATCCTTCTGTGGGATACCTTTTAATTACTGCAACTCAATAGCCCAGATTGAAATCAAAATGCTGTGTATAATTGTCTTATGCAATCCAGGGTATTAAATGGAGAATCTATCTTGTCTTCTTAAAAAGGTGCTTGTTTCTTAGTTTCTCATTTGAGGTTCCAGATTTTTGAATCAAGCTTTCTTATAGGATTCATGCACACAGTGATCTGATTTTCAAATTCATTGTGTATTCCCAAACTCACACAACTGAGTATAAACTGTATACTTGTTTACTAAAACGGAATCTTAATATGTGGGTATCTCACCAATTCTGTAGACTTGGTTGTATACAACCAGGATGCTTGTATTATTTAGAGAGATCAGGGAAGAAATTTAATTTCAATTTCTTCCCAATTGAGAACTATTGAAATACATCGGTCCATGTGCCTAAGGAGAATATTTCTGCTTGTTTGAGATGACTTCCTTCTATCTTTCTATCAATCATCTTTGGTATTTGCTAAATAGTTCTACAAGGTCTACCTGGCTGTGGTTTTAATGAAACTAAACCCATGGGTGCAACAGCCATGAGACTTATTCTGTTGATCAAACTAATGTTGTGAAGTCTCTTCTGCACACAGGGTGACTCATAGAAAAAAGGCTATGAAATAACCGTTTTTAGTGCTAACCTACCACTACACCAAAGGCAAAAGATGTCATCTCAGGCCTTCTGACTGTGGGTCACAAGCATTTTTTCTTGACTGAAGGAATGGCACTTAATCTATCATTGTTGATTTAATATGATACTTCTGATTTAATTTAATTTATTTTTTTTAATTCTCAAACCTTGGGACTGTGAACATATTCATGCTTAGAAATCATCCCTTTCTGAAGGAAAGAACTGAAAAACATAATCTTGATAGAGACAAATTGTTTAGGATAGTTTGCTGGATAAGAGTTCTTTATGGAGAAATGGCTTTTTACAAAAATTTTACATAAGATTTGATGAAGGTGAGAATCACTGGATTCATGTCTCAAAGCCTAGACATGTGTAGATACTATACATTATTTTTCATAAGGCACTCTAAGTTTACACTCTCTCTTCTTGAGAAGGTTGCTATGAGTTAAATGTGTCCCTCCAAAGTTCACGTATTGGAAGCTTGACTCCCACTGTAACCATGTTAAGAGGGTGGGAAATCTGATTATGTATTTGAAAGGTGGGGCCTTTTTAATTAGATTCTTTGTGAATGGATTGGTCCATTCATGGAGTCATGGGTGTCTTTCTGATGGCTTTATAAGGAGAGCGAGTGAGCAGGTCAGCTCTCTCTTGCTCAGCCCATTTTCACCACGTGACACCCTGCATCACTGTAGAGAGTTTCCATCAAGAAGAACGCCTTCACCACATGTGTTCCCTGGACCTTGGACTTGCCAGCCTTCAAGCTATAAGAACTAAATTCCATTTCTTTATGAATTACCCAGTTTTAAGTATGCTGTTATAAGCAACAGAAAGGGACTAATACAAAGGTAATGATTATCTTTTATCCTAGAGTCTAAGGCAAATAATTTTATGCCAGGTGACACTAAATTACTACTTCATGTCCTTCTTTACAATTCTTTGTTTAAATCCCCTCGTTTAGTCTACCCTGTCTATACTGCTAAATACTCTTATACAATTAAAAAATAAATTAGAATAAGTTGCCTCTATGCGTTTAATATGAAGTTTTCACCTTGTGCTTTGAACAATGCTTATTTTAATTCTTCTACTTTCTAGCTCCGAAAAGCTGCCACAGTTGGGCAAGTCAGTCTTCTTTGAAAAGAGGCATTTAAACTCCTTTATGTCAAGTGATATCACTAACTAGGAGGAGTCTGTTCGAAAGCGCTTTTCATGTTGTATGGAATCATAGTCTTCAATGCAATCACTGTATGTGTGGATTAAATACTCTAACAGAGAGGGGATTTAATAATGCTAAAGGGAATTTGTGTTTGAAAGCACTAGAGGACTATTACCATTAGATTAACTTCTATTGAATTGCGGCTTATATTTACTGGTCTGTTAAACCACACAAAGAGCACATTTCCAGCTAAAATAATTGAACAACACTCCAATGTCCAGGTAACAAATGCAATGGACATTTAAGAGTAGTTTCCCTGAAGCAAATAGAAATAAAGGGCATTTGAGAACATTTAAAGAAAGTAAGAGAAGATAAGATGCAATAACCCCTCAAAGCAGGCATTATGATGGAGGCTGTAAGGTGTTATAGGATAAAATATGACTGTGTAAAATGGAACAGATACACTGAGATACCTCCATGAGGTATTTGGATGACCAAAAAATGAAATTTGCATTTTGAAAGAAATAAAGAAAATCCTGTATATATTTGAAGAAACAATTGTCAGTCAACAGAAATGCTTAAAGAAATAGAGTTGGACCTTAAAAAATCAAGGAAATCAAAGGTTAGTTTTGAAAAGATCAGCAACATTGACAAATCTTTAGTTAAACAGACAAAAAAAGAAATGACTTGAATGATTGAAATCAGGAATTAAAGTAGGACATGACTACTGACTATGCAGAAATAAAAATGACTGTAAGAGAATATCATGAATCATTGTATGACAATATATTAGATACCTAAACAAAATGGGCAAAGTACTAGAAAAACAGAAACTTATGGGACTGACTCAAAAAAGTAAAAATTCCAAATAGACCTATAACAACTAAAGAGATTAAACTACTGATTTAAACAAACAAACAAACAAAAAAAAAACAGAAGAAAGTAAAAATTCTCTCAAAAAAAGCTCAGGACCAGATGGCTTCACTGGTGAAAATTAAGACCACAGCTTCATGAACTCTTTCAAAAATTCCAAGAGAGGCAATCCCTCCCTAAGTTATTCTATGCGGAGAGTACTGCCCTGATAGCAAAACTAGGCAAAGACATAATAAGAAATAAAAATTACCATCAATATCCTTTATGAACAAATGAACAGCAATCCTCAATAACATTCTAGCCAACCAATTTCTGCACCCTATACGAAGAATCTGGCACCGTGACAGAAAGACACAGAGACTTACTTTGGTAAAATTTCATCCATAAGGAACATGTTTTAAAAGGTTCCACAAAGGAAGAGCATCTCCTAGATATGAAAAGAAATTGTCTTTGAATAGGACTTTTCATCTGCATTGCTGCATGCTTTAATGCAAAAGTGTAAGAACAGAGAACAGGGGAAATTTCCAGACTTACTGATGAAATGCTCACGTAGCAGAGCTGAGAGCCCAATTTCATGCTTGCTGGGATTCAGTGTCTATAGGATCACGATTTTCCTCATGTGGATATTAAAGTGAATACACCGGTGCAGAAACCTGGCTAGCCAAATGGGCATGGTACAGATTCTGAGATCTTAACTGAAGGAGTAAAGAAATAGTAATGACACAAAGATGCTCACATCACATCTTATATGACATAGATCTACAATATGAGTTAAGTAAAAATCCTTGATTTCAAGTCTTCGTATATAAAAAGAAACCTAAGAAAAGCTTCGGAGAATACTTTTTATTTCAGCAAAACTAGGATTTTCCAATGTATGGATATGGGTATTTAAAAGCATTATTAATATGGAACCCCAGGTGAGGAGTAGCTAAAATATGCCTCATCGATTAAAACATTTTGCAAAGTGGACACAGCTAATATTTTCATTGGATAAGCTAATGGATTTAAATAGTTTATACATCAGTGTTTGAGTTGAGAATTAAACTATCAATTCAGTTTAAAAGTGTCACAGAAAGTGACTTCTAATCATGAAGATAAGCATCTCCACACGTAATGAGAGGAATGCAAATATTAACTACAAATATGCGTTTTTTAAAACCACTGGCAAAGAATGAAACATTTTATAGTGTGTTGGCAAAATCTTTGGAGATTGAAAAAAATCTCGCATATGTTTTGGAAGAGGGTGAAATTGATTCACCATTTGGGGGGACACTTTTGCAATATTTGCAAAGTTAACATATAATTGTTTCTTTGATTTCAATGGTTGGAATGTATCCTAATAAAAGATGCTAAACTATGCCCCAAAATGTTAGCATAAGACAATGCAGCATTTTGTAAAGTAGTGATACATTATAATGCATTAAATTTCTGCACGATTTAGTTGTCAATTGTAACACATCAATTATTTTATTTTATTATATTTATTTATCTTTTATATTTTTTATTGGTTTTGAATATTCATGGGGTACAATGGACTGTCACACCATGCCCAAGGTGTGATGGCCAGATCCATACTGACAGCATGTCCATTACCACAAATCGCGATTATACCCTGTGTCCCCCGCCAAATTATCCCCAACCTCGCTCCCCATCCCCCTCTCCCCCACCCCACTTTGTATCCCTAGGTCTGTTCCCTCCCTCTGCAAGCCCAGCACACCACTCTGGTCTATCTTTCCTTCTTTCTCTCCTAGCTACCACTTGTAAGTGAGGACATGCGGTATTTATCCCTCTGGTAACACATCAATTTGAGAGAATAAATAATACACAGACCTTAAAAGAGATGAAGATGATCTATATGTACTAATATAAAAATATTTAATATGGGTATAAGTAAGAACAAAATTGCAACGTATTGTGTAAAGTATGCTATGATAATTCATGAATAGACTAAATAATTAAGGCTTTTTAAGGAAATGCTCCATGTGATTACTTCTTAGGAAAGAAAGTTGGGGACTCACATATAGGAACAAGACTTACTTTTAACTTTTTTTTTTTTTAACTTGGTATATGCACTCATTTTATGTATATATGGGTGCATGAATATGGATGTTTCAAAAACTCATGGAAAGATTCATATTATCTTTAATTCTCTCTTTCCACACACTTTTTCCACAAACCCTTATGTGTGTATGTGTCCAATTTCTAAATAAGAGGTAATGTAGGTAGAAAGTAAGGTGTCAATAGAATTTGTTCATGCTATACAAATGCAAATAAAAAAACAATGACAAAGCATAAAAACGATATGCATAAAATAAGATATAAGGTGAAAAAATCAATTATTAAGTATCAGTTACCAAAATAAGTATGGAGAACATAAATTTCCTGTCAAAATAAAAATGGCCAGAATAGATTATAAAAATATAATCTATTTGCATGCCTTAAAAATAATACTCACCAAAATAATTTAAAAAATAACAAAATTAAGACATGAGGAAAGACCCACATGTGTAAATGTAAATAAAAAAGAAGACTGATTGGCAGTATTAACAGCAGACTAAGCAGAATTCATTTTCGAAAGGAAGAGCCAGGGTAGAGTGTGACGTTGGAGCTGGAGGACCCTTTTGGGTATCTCCCCACTGCTGGTCTTGACTCTGTCTCCCATGTTTGCCCAGCATTAACCAATTTTATAAGCTAAACACCACACCCTCACCCCTCAGCCTCCTTTTCGGGCTCGAGTGTGTGGCCCATTACTGTTATCAAGACCTGGGAGGTATGCACTGGGATTCTCAGCCTTGAATAAACACAGATGAGTGTGATAAAAGAGTCTCTGCTCCTTCCTGGTTATGTACATTGCATGGATAAAATGTGATGCTCAGAGCCATTGCAGCCACATTGAGGTCAATAGAATCACAATAAGAAAGGAAGAGCATTACAAACAAGCTGACCGAGATCCCTGGAATTGCTGAGCTGCTGAATTAACAGATCCTGGGAATGCCTTCTGACTTTTTCTTACTACCTGAGAAATATAAACTTTTATTGTTCAAGCTGCTTTTATTTAGGTATGTTTTTAATTATGACACCTGAAATCATCTTAAGTACTATTTTGTGCTTGGGGGGAAAAAGGTATCATCCATGAAAGAAATATAAAACATAACATAATTTTGTTCAAAGCAATATAACAAATGGATAACTCTGAAATCTCATTGACATTTAAGGATAAAATTATAGAAATACTTTTTAGAAGTTTCCGTTAATATAATAAGTTAAGATGTTAATCAGAAAATTATGGAAAATTATGTGTATTTGTACATTCACAAGTAAATGTGGCCAACATGATCGAATGCAAGGAATATATATAAAAATGATCCTTACATTATATTAGAAATGCCATAAGAGAAATAGAAATGTAATCCAAAATTAAAATGTCATGACAAATTTATGAAACACATGACCTATTTATGGAGAAACGAACAACAGAAAACTCTAATTGAAAGTAAAATTTCCAAAATACACTAATTTATGCATTTTTTGAAAGAAAACGTTTTAATTTTTCATCTGACTTGAAGAGGAAATGGAGTGTTTAAACACAGGGGTACCTCCATGCCATGAAATATTGTTCAGCAATTAAAAGGAAAAAGAAAGAAACCATTGACATGCTCAGCAAACTGGTGAATCCCTTGTATGTTAAGGGAAAAAGCCAAACTCAAAATGTCACAACCTGTGTGACTCCGCTTATATAATATTTTCAAAGTGACAAAATTATAGTAATGGAACAAATTTACAATTGCCAAGGATGATGGATAGTGGAGCAGAGAAAAAAGATTTTGCTAGAAAGGGAGATTATCGTGGTGATGAAACACGTCTGTATCTTTATGGTGGTGTTTCCTCAAATCTACGCATGTGGGGAAAAAAATGTCATAGCAGTAAACACATACAGTGTGTCAGTGTGAATTTCCTGGTTTTGATATTACGGTGTAAATAAGGCGTTACTCTGGAGGAAACCTGGTTGAATGGTATACAGGATCTCCCTGTATCGTCGTTGCAAATTCCTATGAATCCCTAATTATTCCAAAACCAAAAAATTTTAAAAATATACTATCAATCAATGTGAGGTTTAACATGTCTTCTCAGAGGTTAAACTTGGTACTTTATTGTTTTTTGTATTGGTTATGACTATTAATGAAATAAAAAGCTGATTGTCACCCCTTGTGCCCAAGATGTAAAGGCCAGATTCATACTGGCCGCATGCACCTTCCCACAAATTGCATTTGTGCCCCGTGTCCCCCACCCAATTATCCCCAACCTCGCTCCCCCACCCCATTTCCCCCCCTCTCCACTTTGTATCCCAAGGTATGTTCCCTCCCTGTGCAAGTCCAACACACCTCTGAGGTCTTTCTTTCCTTCCTTCTTTCTGTCTTAGCCATCTGATATTAGACAAAGGCAACAAAAATCTACATTGGGGAAAAGACTGCCTCTTCAACAAGCGGTGCTGGGAAAACTGGATGTCCATATGCAGAAGAATGAAACTAGATATGCACCTCTCACCATGCACTAAAAGCAACTCAAACTGGGTTAAAGACTTAAGTATACGACCTGAAACTGCAACATTACTAAGGGAAAATATAGGTGAAACACTTCAGCAACTAGGTCTGGTGCTTTTTTTCATTTCATTTCTGGTACTTTCTCTGAATAGTTTAAACCTAATGGTATGTCATTTTCTTGTACTACAGTACACATGTTTGCATACTTTTTTCTTTTAGCTATTTTTAAATGTTTCCAATAATTTGACACTGTCATTCAGTTTCCTCTTCTTTGAGAAATAAAATTCCAGATTTGAAAACACTCACTAACCTATTAACAGAATTGTTTGTCACCTTGAATGCCTAAAACAAACTTTTTCAATGTCACCATTTTTGTGTTTTCTTTCCCTCTTGGGTCAACCAACTTCTGATCTGCTTTTTTTGTTTCTGATCCTCCAAAACAGCTTTCTTTTCGCTCTTTCTTTTCAACACTGTTTTCATCCTTTTTATTTAATATGACTGCGTTTTTTCTATTTTTTCTGATTATTTTCCTAATGTAACTACAGCGTGACCCATCAGTCTAGAAATTAAAATATGGGATGATTTTAAATACATGTTCATGTGTTCATAACAGCAACGTGTAACAAAATGAAACAGGTTTCTTGAGAGTAAAAACATTTTGACAATCTAACATTCTTGTATCACTTAGTGGCATAAACCTGATGGAATCAGAGCCTCGTCAAGTTTGTCTTTAGAGTTCTAGAAGAAACTTCTATATACAGCTTTTTTAAATGTCTCTATTAGAGGATAATGTGCAAAAAAACCACAGAGAAAAAAAAAATCTTCAAAACAAAAATAGAAATGCTTGTGACTTTATTGCTGATTAACTATCTTAAGCAATTAGGCAGTGCAGTAATAGCTCATAACTTTAGGTGGAATTTAACTGGGAGACTAACTAAATTCTAGATTATTGTTGCCGTTCAAATCACACGAACTCAAAGATGGTACTTTTGTTAAAATTTAAATGTGTTATGGCTTTACTTTTTTTAAGAGAGAAAAAAGAAGGGAGCATGCATTTTTATACATACAGAATAAAAGTATTAATCACTAGCTGGCAAACTGTGCTTCTCCAAAAGAGCACATATTCATAGAAAGTTAAGATTTATTCTAATATGTATAAATGCATTCTTATAAGCAATTCTTTACAATGCAAGCATAGCATAGTAAAAGAAAATACATTGCTAAGTTAAATTTGTAGCTTTCTTATTTTTATTACAAAAGCGATCATTTTGCATTACCTTTAAAGTGCATTTTTTGCATGGTTTTTACAGCAAAATAGTGATGATTTTCAGAAGGATACGTGAGTGTGGAACCAACATATATTATACACGTATATTTATTCCATGTATGTGTTAGGAATAGCATTATTCTTGAAAATTGCTATGACAGTAGGTTTTATTTGTTTTTACCACACACAAAAATATGTTAAGTATGTGAGGTAATGCATACGTTAATTAATTCGATGTTGCCACCCACGATGTATAAACATTTCACAATATGTGGTACCTGATAAATATACACAGTTTTTTCTCAATTAATAAATAAAAGAAATAGCATTGTATTTCCAACACAATGATGGTTAACAATTCTCTCTTTCCTTCAATCTGAGCTCAGTTTTGCCAAGGAGAGTTCTCTAACCCACCTGTTTCTAGTAAGAGACCTTTCTAAATGTTTGCTCCAACTTATAAGATTAAAATGAGTTGGACAAGGACCGCTTGAATGGAACTTTCTTCCAATTGCATAGTGAGCTTCAAGACAAAATTTGGGGAGCCCAGAGGTACAGACAGGAGCCCAGTGCATCCTGGAAACAGATAGACCCTCAAAAACAGATTCCTTGCAGCTCTGAATTCAGTGCTATTGCTCCCTAATGCCTAAGAAACTAAAAAGAGACATCAGCTGAGTTGATTCCTCCTTCCTCTGACCTGGAAGTGTGAGGAGAGTTTGGAAGAGAGGGACATGATCAGGTGCACCTGTGGAGATTGGCTTTGTACCCTGTGCAGGGGCCATGTCACCTTCCACTGTGAGGTGAACAACAGTATAGGTACTTCGATAACTGAAGGGTCTCAGATCAGGGATCCCTTCCATCTAAGAGAGCCAAAAGCCAGAGAGACAAATGTGACAAAAGACAGCAGAATCCCAGGAAAGAAAGCACACTCGGGCCACTAACATGATTTGAATGGCAAAACAGCTCCTAGGATTTAAGGAGATTCTGATAGTGAATCTGAATCTCTCCTAACCATTAATCTACAAGAATAGAGATTTCAGAATGGGGAAACAGTGGTGGACCGAATATACGACCAGCCAGCCGGCTGCCAGTATATATTTGTATCTCTCTTTCTCATCTGTCTATAGCTAGCTATCAATCCTCTATCTTTGTACGATGCATCTAACTATGTATCCATCCATCGATCACCTATATAACATGGATCTGTCACCTATCAATGAATCAATCTATATATGAATCATCTATTGTCTACATATCTGTCAATCATCTATCATCCATCTATTTATCTCTCGATCACGCACCTTTCATTCATGACTCATCCATTTATCGATCGTTACCTATCATCAATCTTTCTCTCTGCAAATCATCTATATCCGTATTATCTATCTGCCTATTTTCCTACCTACTTTGCACCCATCCGTTCTTACACTAAGCATGAGTAAGTAAGAACAGACAGAGAATGCAGAATACACCTGAAAAGGAGATATTCTGGAAATAGAAAATGTTGACTGCAAGGGAAATTCTAGTGACAGCAGGGGTGGGAATGAGGAGTTGCCATTATTAGCAAAACCTGAATGATGTTTGGTGGAGTCAGGGGAGAGCAGGGAACTGTGAAGACATTCCAAGTTCCCGTGAGGACAAGTTTAGAAATCATTTTAAAGACTGAAATCATTTTAAAGGCTGAGTATCAGGCATGAAAAACAAGGTAAGGCAAAAAGGGAATCTTCAGGAGGTGCGAAGCTGACCTCTGGTTTTGAATATTTGTGTACAATTTTAGCTTTGATCAAAAATGCAAAAAGAACAGATTTTTAAAATGTTCTCACCACAAAAAAAATGATACTATGTGAGGTGATAGTACATTAATTAGCTTGACTTAATCATTTCACAATGCATTATGTGTATCAAAACGTTATATTTTACCTCAAAAATGTATGCAATTGTCAGTTAAAAATAAAAATTAAAGAAAATAAAGCACACAAAACCAAACAGCATTATTTTAAAAAATGCACTGAAACAAAAGGAGTCAATTAAATTAAAAATAGAGAACTTTCTAATTTAAGGGGTGCTGGCTGGTGAGCTCAGTTGGTTAGAGCACTGCCTTGTAATGCCAAGGTCTCGTGCCTGTATCCCTGTACTAGCCAGCCACTCAAAATATACATACACATATATATGTATAGATGTATATATATATGTATCTGTATATATATATATCCTAATTTAATGGGGGGATGAGATAAAAAGCAACTTGATAAAACTGTAAAGAATTAGAAACTGAACTAAGAAACAGTATCCTAATGTGCTACGTATATTAAGTACAAGTATGAGATATAATGGGAGAAAAATGACTCATTAAATATTAATAAACTGAATTACCGCATCAATACCACAAAAACTTAGCTGCATCCTATTTACGCAAAGTGTTCTAAAACATAAAGTGATAAATATTGTTAAAATAGAGTGATTCAGAAGGCAATACTGTAGGAGGAGCAATAATAATTTAAGGAAGGGTGAGATTTAATGTTAAAAAAGTGATGGTCAAATCATATTTACAACATCAAGTGAAAAGAGCAACTAAGTAATTGAAACAAAACCACTAGAGGTGAAAGGAAAAATTGTTAGGAATGTATTTATAAGGCATGTTTTGCATTCACTGCTTTCTTAATTTGAGAACTCAATAAACCTAATGGTAAAAAAGAAGTAAGAACAGAGAAAACAGAATTCAAGTGATAGTTTCAATTTGATATGTTATCTCTCATATGTATGTATATACACACATTCATGCATATACACACATATATGTCATAATTTTATATAACATAAAATACATATACTTGTATAAATCATTGACAATATACATTTATATACATGTAATGCAGAAATAATTTGCATGTGGTAAACCTCAACAAATCTGAAAAAGTAAAGACTTTACATGCTATATGCTGTAAACATAATCCAAAATAGTTGGAAATGAACCATAGATAATTGACCCCAAACTTCTACATTACTTTGAAATTAAGAAATGCAATGTAAGATAACAAAAAAAAATTTTGTATTAGTCCATTTCCATTTCTTATAACAAAATATACAGAATTTAATATTTTATAAAGAAAACAAAATTTATTTTTTATGGTTTCTGAGGCTGAAAAGTCCAAAGTCTATGTGGTGGTGGCGATAGTGACCCAGGGGTCTCACATTGCAAGACTGAACCAGAGAGAGCAGAGAGAGAGACAGAATCTCTTCTCTCCTCTTTTAAAGCCCTCAGAACCACGCCCCTGACCACCATTTTTAGTCCATTCACTACTGCACAGTCCTACAGTCCAATCACCTCGTCAAGGCCTCACCTTTCAGTTACTATAATAGGATTCCCCACCCTCTTAACAGTCACAGTGCGGGCTAAGTTTCCAAGAAATAAAACTTGGGGGACACAATTCAAGCTTCAGTGAGTTTTGGGGGGATAATTCAATGCACTACAAATCTGCAACTATAAAATACCTGAAAGTAATTACAATGTTGACATTATACCAAGAACATGGATCACAGTAATAAGAGTACACAGAGGAAAACATTGCCTCAAATGCCTTTACTATTTAAGAGAAAAGAAAGAAATTTTAAAAACTTAGTATTGATTTGAATAAATTAAAGTCATAAAGCAAAATTAAGTAGAAAAATGCTAATAAAGCTTAAAGCTAGTATTAATGAAATAGACCGTAAAAAGATACAGCTATTACCAGGAGATAATTCTTAACATTATACAATGAAATAAAAACAGATAAAGCCACCATGAGTCTGATGAATTGCAAAGAAACAAATAACAAGATGACATTATAAAAAAAAGAGAAATAAAACAGATACAGAAAATTTAAAGAAATGGATACTTACACAATTACAAGCTACAAAAATCTATGGCATTTAATTTGAAGGCGTTGAAGAAACAGATGATTTCCTTCCAAAGAAAAATTACTAAATTTGACTGAAGAAAATTGGGAAACCTAAAAAATTTAGGCTGATTTTTATAGAAGTAAGCATAAGGCTGACTGAAGATCTACCGTGGAAATATGTGTGAATAGTAGGCTTCACAGCTGAATAGTGGCTCATATTTAAATTATAAAAACATAATCTTTATTTTAAACTCATCTATTCCACAAACAATAATAAAGACAATTTATTTCCTGAGGGTAGTGTAAAAACATGTTGAATACATGCCATGTCTAGCTACTGAACTCAGTGGAAAGCCCTGCACCTAACCACATGCAATTCAGTGCCTTCCTTGGTCAAGGAGAAATGGAATGTTTTAATATTCATACTTATTAATTATATCCTGAATGTGCAAGGTAGTTGTTCTAGTTCAGAGATGTATTTATCATTAAATATCTCACAGCAAATAAAAAGTGAGTTCATTCCCTTTGCCCAAGTCCTTACCCTAGGGGGACAAAATGAGAACAAGATTAGTTGTCCAAAGCAAGTAGCCTTAGTCTCTTCTTAGGCTGAGGAATTAGGAAAAAAGATCTTTTTCTCTATATAAAAGAAAAGAAGGCAGCTGTCCCTCCCCTCCTAAAGGAATCTCCTTCTCTCTCCAGCCCTTTGCATGTAAAATAAAGTCTCTCCAGGAGCTGAGAGATCCTGTGTCTTTTATCACCTGGAGATGGTTCCCAGATCTGGGCTCATTCCCCCTTGAAATATAAATAACTAGTTGGATAGATGCTCCAGTCTAATAGTTACCTAGAGGCTTAACCTAGGGACAAGTCTGCACTGTACCCATTTATCTAAGGAGGAGATAAGAAGTTTTATCACCCTTGCCAATTAGAACAATTAAGTACACAAATGGCTAATCATTTAATTCACACAGTATGCTTCTGAGAAAAATAAATACAAACATTCTCTAGCTTTAGGCTAGCTCCAGGGACATTTTACCCCTTCACAGAATGATATTTAAACCTATATCCTAATACTCTTTTTTAGGATTACATGAGTTAATCCATGAAATAAAGTACTAACTACATAGAGTGTTTATGCATATGTAGTATTAAAGGAATGATTGTACTACAGATTAACATAATTCAAGGTCTCTAATGATGTAGGTGCCTTTAAAACCCATTTAAAATCTACTAATGTTTCAGGGAATGATACCCCGTATGGCTAAGTGGGGTTGCTGTAAAAAAGGCAATGATTAGAAAGATGAAATGTGTTAGAAAATCTATTCATGCAATCTATTAATCCAACTGATGAAACACAAGGGAATGATTCCAACAATAGGCATGGACATTTGAGAATAGTCATGCAACTCCATCTAAATTGGTAAGAAAAGGATAAGGCATTTTTAACAACACACAGAAAACAAAAGTACTCTTCTAAATCCAATACCAACATCAGCCAAAGAAGCAAAATACTAAAGATTTTCAATTAAAGTCATGGAGCATACACCTTTTATTTCTATTATTCAATAAGATGAGCAAATAAAAATTTGTTATAACTATTGGAAAAGAACAGATAAAATGAGAAGCACTTTAGCTGATAGCATGAATGTTTACCTGAGAAAATCTGTTAAAAACCTATTAGAAGAATATGGTAGTTTAGCAAAATTGCTGAATACAAGGTAAGTAAATACAAATTATGAATTTTTATTTTTATATACACTGGCACTAAGAACCTAGAGATCATTATGGAAACATTCTATTCAAAATCCAATAATTATTCTAAAAAATTATAAGTGCATGTAATAAGAAAAGCATTGGGAAAAAGTATATAAAATCTTATTAAAAGAAACGAAGCAGTATTTGAGCAAATGGAAGAACAAGTCATATTCTCAAGTGCTTTGATCACATATGAAGAACAGTTTTGGGAGGTGGGGTCCAGTGGGAGGTGTTTGGGTCATAGAAAATATTTTATTTTCTACCAAAATTTAATACACGAATCGGTTGCAGTTCAAATCAGAATCCTAAGGAAGTGCTTTGTCTTTTTCATTGGACAAAATAATTTCAGAGTTCATCTGGAAGATACATTTACAAGTACACTTAAGAAATACATTTTTAAAATAATCAGTGATATCAATAAGCAATAATGACAGCACATGTGCTATCATGTGTCAGGACGTTCTGTGAAAATACTCTAAACAAAAATACTACTGTTAGAGGCAACTACAATAGGAAGTGACCCAAACTGCAAATTTTGATGAACTCAACCTCTTTTTTTAATGTCCTCATTATGGGGGCTGCTTTCAATCATTACTACTGCTGGGTCATCGTGTTGCCATCATGACTTCGTCTCCCTGTCTTCCATTACTTTTTAAGCAAATTCTCTAGCTGTATTGATTTTCTGGCTAGACCCTGATAGACTTTCCACTAATCACAGTTATAACTAACATTAGTAAAAAGACATCAACCAAAAATGTTGAATTTCAGCTTTGTAGCTATGCAAATTAGTGCCGTTCAGTTAGGTAAGAAAAATAGTCTATAAAAATCATATTTTAAGTTCTTGTAGTGACAGTAATTTAAAGTGAGAAATTATGGAAAAACTCACTAGAGGTAATACAAAAAAGATATGTGGTCATGCATTGCTTAATGCTGGGGATACATTCTGAGAAACGCATCTTTAGGCTATTTTGTCACTGAGCAAACGTCACAGAGTATACACAGGCATAGAAGGTACAGGCTGCTACACACCTAGTCTATGTGGTATAGCCATTATAATCTTATGGGAGGGGACCACTGAATTATATGCAGTTCCTTATTGACAAATATCATTATGCAGCACATGAGTGTGCTTTTGAGTGGCAATGCATAATTGGACTCAAATTAAAAGGCTCAAAGAATGTAAACAACTGCTATACCTTCTAAGTGTACTGTTTGTTTAATAAACCACTGATGTCTGTTTTACTTCTTTTTTACATAATTGCATAGATGTTTGAAGACCTTGTTCAACTGAAATTGGGAAAGCAAAATTAATTTTGCTTTTGCAAAACAGACTGGTAAAATTGTAATACTGTTGTCATTTCATCAAGGTAGATGGTGTTTGGTTATACCTTTCTTTGTCAGAAAATAAATATCCTTTTTAATTTTTAATCATCACTGCTAAATTGAAAGCATTAGAAAGATTCAATATATCCACAATAACTAAGGAATAAATTGTCCACAATAATAACAACTATGGCTTAGCTTGATAACATTATATCATCTACATGACGGGGTAAATAGAGATATTACTATTGAGGTAAACATAGTAAGAACTCAATAAATAATTTCAGCAGGGTGTTTCATATTGTTATTTTATTCACTGAAATAAGCTATGTCCTGATAGGCTAAACATTGCATGAGAAAAATTCATACATCAAACTAATAACTTGGCATTTTAAATACTGTATTATTGAATAATTAATTACATTAAGGATTATTTATTCATAATATCAATCTAACTCTTATAAAATGATTGAGTGTCTAAACTTCATACCAGTGTAAAGGATAAAATAAAATAGTATTTACTTTATAAATCTGTATAATTTTTTTTTTTTGGATTTTTATACTGGAAATTGCATCTTAAAACAACATGAACATAAACGCATAACCTGAAACCTTATGAACATATAGGTATGTTTGATTATATGTGAGAAATGCATGGGTTGTTTAGGGCACACTTTATCCTAATAAAAAACTGTATTCTGGTTTATAAGAAACTTAAGCTTGAAAGAAGAGATTAAATTATTCTGACATTGATCAGCTTTGTATTATGATTTTTTTTATCTACCAGCAGATTTAAAACTCACTCAGTATTCTAAAATATATTTTCCTGGCATTCTGTTGTTTTCAATGTATTCCATTTTATGTTTCCCGTTGCATAAATTGTTCCATCTGAAAATGTAGCTTTGGAAATTTTGCTCACTCTTTGGTTTTATTTTCTGGGTATATACCAGCAACTGCCATTGACTCTTACTCTCTGCTGTAACTTGCACTATAGTTTGGATCTGGATAGCCCTGCAAAATTTGTGTTGAAATCTGATCCCCCATGTGGAGTTTCCCAGAGGTGTGGTCTGGTGGGAGGTGTTTGGGTCACAGGGGCTGATCCCTCCTCAACAGATTAATGTCCTTTCTCTGGGGTGAGTGAGTTCTTGCTGTAATAGTTCCTGAGAGCTGGTTGTTAAAAAGAGCCTGGCACCTCCCCTCCATCTCTCTTGCTTCCTCTCTCACCATGTGATCTCTTCACACCAGCTGTCCAGCAGGTTTCTCCAATTCCTGGATGCAGCCCAAGGCCTGACAACCTGAAGAATCTGCTCTGATTGAGTCAGCTAAATTATAGTGCCTTGGGATATCTAAGATAAGTTGGTAATCATGTCCATCTGTCCTGGAAAATGTTATCATAAGACCATTTTACTTAGAAGCAGCAGTAATGGTGCCAGAAAGCCATAAAATAACCTAGAATGCTTCTTAGAACCCTTACCTAGATCTTGCATATAGGTTAGAACCTAGAAACAACCCCAAGTCATGTACAAGCAGTAGAAAACATGATAAAGTAATTAGGCGAGGCTGTCTCTCTCTCTCTCTGTTCTTCTCTCTCTCTCTCTCTCTCCTTTGACCCTTCCCCCTTCTTGTAATTATGAAATTTTAAGCTTTCTTGACCCTTTTTGGAACACATTTTCCAGGACTACCTGATGTATGTATCTCCCCAGTTGCATTGGCTTAGTAAGTCCTTGCTGTGTGTATTTGGTCTCAGTGTCTTTTTTGGTCAACAGGCACTGGCCACAGACATTTGTTAACTTTCACTCTATAAAATTGTGAGCCGAATGACCTCTTGTCTTTATAAATTACCCAGTCTCAGGATTTCTGTTATAGCAGCACGAAACTAAGACATGTTGTCTTTTAGAATACCAGCTCAGAGCCAGACAGCTCATCTGTTTTCTGAGCATAGGCAGAGTTTGAATCTTGAGTTAATAACTACTGGATTTACTGGATACTGTACAGTAAAAGGGAGACAGAGCAGCGCCTTGGAAGTGTTTGAATGCAAATTAATTATTATGGTTTTAGGGATAGAGTAAAGTTTGAGGGAAAGATTCATGTTCTCTCTTTGACAAGATAACTTGCCCAATAAATCTTTGTGGAAGGAAGGAAGGAGGGAAGGAAGGAAGGTTCTAGTTTTGTCCCACATCAGATTTGACTTCTATGTTCTACTTGACAGTGATCAATTAAAGTTCAGAAGAGGAAAGATCCATTTGTTTAAGGTTACAGAAAAAGTAAAATCAGAGCCACCAAATATTTATGCATTAGTGGCACATGTAATGCAGAGATATGTTATAGTAGTGAATGCCAATCACTAATTTTGGCTACCCCTCATGGGACCACTGAAAGCTCTTCCATCGCACCTACTTAACATCTGCAGAAAGTGAAAATAAGTTGTTCTGTGTGTTGAGGGTCACAGAGTCCTTAGAGAAGGAACTGACAGGCAAAGAACCCAGGCTTCCTTCAGCGTTCAGTGCTGTGGTTTGGGTAGGGAATGGGTGTTTAGGAGAGAGTAGCCCCATCTGCAAATATCCCCACAATGGGGGTTCCACATATGAATTTTCTGCAGGGGACAAATATCAGTCCACAACACTGGGTCATGTCCAAGATAAGATGACTGATTTTCCTTAGAAGAGATGTCATTCAGCTTTTTCCATTGGTGTGTGGGCAGAGTCTATCCCCACGCAGGTGCAGATGTAAAGGAGCAAAACGTAACAGCCAAAAGTGTAGCAGGTGTCCTGGACATTGTAAACACCCTAGAAAACAATTCATTGCACACACGAACACTCCAGAGTGTTGAAATAAACTGAATTTGGTTTTACAGACATGTGTGGTCGAGGACAGGATTCTCAAATGAAAGTCACATGAGCAAGTCTCTGAGTTCCAGGCATAATCACACATATTTTAGAACTCATAATGGTAATATATTCCACATGCATTTTAAATATATCCAGATTGACTTATTTTTGTATAAATTTAGTTTGCTCTAAAGCTTTATGTTAAAGACTCTGATAAGATAATTACTGAGTAAAATATGTCATTGGCAGAGTCTGTCCTATCAACTTTCTTGTTATCAAATCTGTGCTCGAAAAAGGAACCTGCTACTGGACAAAAATTAATCTACCTCTGGCTCCAAATTGTATTGAGTAGTTAGATTCACCAGAAAGTGTCTTCCTTTTCTCTTTTATTTTCATGCATTTTGCCTATAAATTTTCCACCACTTATCCAGCTCCTCTCCTCGCTTTTCTTTAAAATCAAGTCTTTCCAATGGGAAACACAATAACAGAATCCATAATAACACACTTTACAGTCAATTTCAATGAGTTTGCTCTCCCATGGCCATTAGATTAAAAATAATTATTGGAGAATATCAGCATCCTTAAATCTGCTGGGAATCACGATTCCTCTTTTAAAAAAAATTAGAAAATGCACAAATATTTCAGGGCATTCATTTCTCCATCATCAACAGGTGTTTAAATAATTCCAGGATGTGCAAGTTACAGGGTTAAATCCATGGACATCAGTGAAGTTTGACAGAGTGTGAGAGATTTCTAAAGAGGCAAAACAGAGCTTAATGGTTGATAACATTATAAATCGCAGCTATAAACACACAGCTTGGTATAAGGCAAGCAAGAGCCCTTTCTATACATTTTCCCAGTAATGTTTTAGAGCAGAATCCTACCATAGGATCCCATATAGGGCCTCTGTAACAGGATGGGCTGTTTTCCATTCTGCTAGTGTGTGTGTATGTGTGTGCGTATGTGTCCATGTGTGTTCATATGTGGAGAACAGTTTTCTTTGCACTTGACAGAGAGAGAGAGGAAAAAAAGATGTCATTTTTGCAGGAAAAAAGTGTAAAGGAAATTCTACCATTTTGTCTCCTCATTATTGGAGTGTCTGAAACCCTTCCTAAGTGACTCCAGCATTAGCACGGCTGAAACTTTGTCACTACAGGTTGACAAGTATAATTCAAGTGGGTTTAAATTTCAGCACTCAATCATGACAAAGACCCTCTATAAGTTAGGTATAGAGGGAAAGTATCTCAACATAATTAAAGCCATATATGCCAAACCCACTGCCAATATCATCCTGAATGGGGAAAAGCTGAAAGCTTTTCCTTTAAGAACAGGAACTAGACAAGGATGCCCACTCTCACCACTCCTATTCAACATAGTGTTGGAAGTACTAGCCAGAGCAATCAGAGAAGAGAAGGAAATAAAGGGCATCCAGATTGGAAAAGATGAAGTCAAACTGTCCCTGTTTGCAGATGACATGATCCTATATATCGAACAGCCTAAAACCTCTACAAAAAAACTGCTGGAATTGATAAATGATTTCAGCACAGTAGCAGGATACAAAATCAACACTCAAAAATCAGTAGCATTTCTTTTCTCCAATAGTGAACATGCAGAACGAGAAATCAAGAAAGCCTGCCCATTTACAATAGCCACCAAAAAAATAAAATACTTAGGAATTGAGTTAACCAAGGATGTGAAAAATCTCTATAATGAGAACTACAAACCACTGCTGAGAGAAATTAGAGAGGATACAAGAAGATGGAAAGATATTCCATGCTCTTGGATTGGAAGAATCAACATAGTGAAAATGTCCATACTACCCAAAGTGATATACAAATTCAATGCAATCCCCATCAAAATTCCAAAGACATTTTTCTCAGAAATGGAAAAAACTATTCAGACATTTATATGGAACAATAAAAGACCACGAATAGCCAAAGCAATGCTCAGCAAAAAAAATAAAGCTGGAGGCATAACACTACCTGACTTTAAGCTATACTACAAAGCTATAATAACCAAAACAGTATGGTACTGGCATAAAAACAGACACACTGACCAATGGAATAGAATAGAGAATCCAGAAATCAACCCACACACTTACTGCCATCTGATCTTTGACAAAGGCACCAAGTCTATTCACTGGGGAAGGGACTGCCTCTTCAGCAAATGGTGCTGGGATAACTGGATATCGATATGCAGGAGAATGAAACTAGATCCATACCTCTCACCGTATACTAAAATCAACTCAAAATGGATTAAGGATTTAAATATACACCCTGAGACAATAAAACTTCTTAAAAAAAACATAGGAGAAACACTTCAGGAAATAGGACTGGGCACAGACTTCATGAATACAACCCCAAAAGCACGGGCAACCAAAGGAAAAATAAACAAATGGGATTATATCAAACTAAAAAGCTTCTGCACAGCAAAAGAAACAATTAAAAGAGTTAAAAGAGAACCAACAGAGTGGGAGAAAATATTTGCAAAATATACATCTGACAAAGGATTAATATCCAGAATATATAAGGAACTCAAACAACTTTACAAGAAGAAAACAAGCAACCCAATTAAAAAATGGGCAAAAGAGCTAAGTAGGCATTTCTCTAAGGAAGATATACAAATGGCCAACAGACATATGAAAAAATGCTCAACATCACTCAGCATCCGGGAAATGCAAATCAAAACCACATTGAGATACCATCTCACCCCAGTTAGGATGGCTAAAATCCAAAAGACTATGAACGATAAATGCTGGCGAGGCTGCGGAGAAAAAGGAACTCTCATACATTGTTGGTGGGACTGCAAAATGGTGCAGCCTCTATGGAAAATGGTATGGAGGTTCCTCAAACAATTGCAGATAGATCTACCATACGACCCAGCTATCCCACTGTTGGGAATATACCCAGAGGAATGGAAATCATTAAGTCGAAGGTATACCTGTTCCCCAATGTTTATCGCAGCACTCTTTACAATAGCCAAGAGTTGGAACCAGCCCAAATGCCCATCATCAGATGAGTGGATACGGAAAATGTGGTACATCTACACAATGGAATACTACTCAGCTATAAAAACGAATGAAATACTGCCATTTGCAACAACATGGATGGACCTTGAGAGAATTATATTAAGTGAAACAGGCCAGGCACAGAAAGAGAAATACCACATGTTCTCACTTATTGGTGGGAGCTAAAAATTAATATATAAATTCACACACACACACACACACACACACACAAAAAAAAAAAAAAAAAAAAAAAAAAAACCGGGGGGGGGGAGAAGATATAACAACCACAATTATTTGAAGTTGATACGACAAGCAAACAGAAAGGACATTGTTGGGGGGAGGGGGGGAGGGAGAAGGGAGGGAGGTTTTGGTTATGGGGAGCAATAATCAGCTACAATGTATATCGACAAAATAAAATTTAAAAAAAAAAATAGGTTTGAATCATGCTATAATTGGTGGTAATAAAGGGATTAAGGAAAAAAAAAAAAAAAAAGTGGGTTTTCCCTACCTGTGGACAAACCATTTCTCAATGACTCAATGGAATTGAGTGAAATGACCATCTTTTTTTTTTTTTTTTTTTACTGTGATTCTTTACTTCCTTTACTTTCTTCTTTTCCAGACTTAAACTCTGTTACTTTCACTCATCTGCAAAAATTCATGGAACATTTGTCTCTGCCCAGGTGCTAGAATCAGTGCTACCAAATCAAACATGTACATATGAAAAAGGAATATGTTCTCATTACCTGTAATAACCTACTATCTAATGCAGAAGGCAAGTATGATTGAAATCAAATTCCTTTCAGATGGCTAAATAATGGTGAGTGGACTCAAAGTGATACTCATTCACGTTTGTGGATTATGAGGTCAGGTTGAAGTAGCAAGAAAATACACAGGGCAGATAACCATAAGAGTAATATTTCTTTCTGTGCCTGGCTTGTTTCACTTAACATAATTCTACAAGCTCATCCATGTAGCTGTGAATGTCAGAATTTCATTCTTTTTATGGCTGAGTATTAGTCCATTGTGTGTGTGTGTGTGTGTGTGTGTGTGTGTGTGTGTGTGTGTAGATACAGATCTAGATCACATCTCCCTTATCCAGTTATTCACTGATGGATATTTAGGTTGGTTCCATATCTTGGCTATTGTAAATAGAGCTACAATGAACATGGGAGTGCAAGTATCCCTTTGCCATAACGATTCCCATTTATTTGCGTATACATACAACAGTGGGATTGTGGGATTGTATGGTAGTTCTATCTGTAGTTGTTGGAGGAACCTCCATACTGTTTTCTGTAATGGTAACTCAAGTCCAAAAGGTAAGGAATATTCAAGACATGGCCAACAAGTACAAACCTAGTGGCGGGGGGGTGGGGTGTTAAAAACAGAATGTCTCCACCGAAGAAATTCCTAAATTCCTGGAGTCTTTGAATGATGTCCTGATTGATGCATGGATTTCATCCTGCTGCAGAAAATCTAGTCTGAGTTAGGGCCGGCTCTGAAATAAAGAAATAAAGAGAAATAGGAGTGGAAGAATAACCCTTGTGTTAGTTTGATGCTGGTTAATGAAATATGAAGATACTTCACAAAGTTCATGGAAGCGTCATATTATCTTCTAATTCTATTTTTTTCACCACTTTTTTGAAGTGCCCTCATATAAGAACCTTTCTAATTAGTAAAGGCACTAAGTTATCCTTTAATTACTCGGTGTTGTATTTTAGAGCATCATTTAGACATTAACATAAGTAATGTCCGACTGCCTAATATGTGAGAGAATAAAAATGATTAAAACATTCAATTGGGACTGTGGAAATACAGAAATAATTGAGCACTTTTACTTTGAGCTATTTGCAGTTGAATGAACATTTAAAGATTGAAAGAAAAATCCACTTCTCTTTAAAAGGAAGCAAACCTTTTCATACTAAGAAAGGATTAAGTGGGATGTTCAAGAGTTTTTTTAAAAAGATTTGCAGCTTAAGAGAAAAAGCAACCAATGCAGTTTCACAAGGAAACACTAGACTCCAAAGGAAGCCTTAAGGGAAACCAGCAAACATAATTATTCAGGAGTAAAAGCTTTAACTTATGTCTTCAAACTTCTATTATTTAGCAACATCAGATAGTTCGTCTCTCTTTTAAGCCTCTTAGATACAAGTTTTCACCAGTAAAATATCCTTGAAAACACCAACACTGGTGATAAGTTCTATCTATATTATGCCTATTCATACATCTTTTTTTCTGTCCTGAATTCTACCAACAGAAAGAAAAACTGGATCCTAGCACACATTTTTCCAGAGAGATTTCTTCATTTTAAGGTTGCTTGGAATGCTAGCCAATCATGGTCATGGAATTGTAAATGCTTTTGCTTTATTTATTCAACCTGCACAGTAGAAAAAAAAAATACATCTCCCATGATTTTGCAGACAGAGAGTGACTCAGAATCTGAAAGAATCCACTGACCTACAAAGCTCACTATTTGGAGACCTAGAACGTTGGTGGCTGAATAACCACAGGACTTGCAAATCCTTCCTGTTGTTGATATGGGTCTTCCCCCTGGGATCAGTAACAAGCAGCCCTGCTCACTGGCTATGTCTTTGTTCTGTTTATATCTAGTCATGCGTAAAAGCAGCAATCCAGTTTTTCCCAGTTATGCAACTCCCCCACACACCCCCACCTCCTTAACACAGATCTTTCGACTCCTGCCTATTGAAAAAGCCAGAATCCTGAGACCCTAGGCCCTATCTCTCTTTTTTTTACCTGCAACCTCTTCCTCCTGTCTGTTTTGCCTCCTAAATATCTGTCTTGCCCCTTCGTCATTGATATGCCCCTGAGTATGATTGTGATGCATTCTCTATTGCTCAAGGCAGTCTCTTTTTCTTCTAACAGCCTCCACATTGAGGCTCATAATGCTTAAAGTCCATTGAATTTCCAATATTCTGTTCCTTTTAAAGGCAGTGTTTTCCAACCTTTTTACAACCAAGGCCTTCTTTCTTCAGACATCAGTGTCTGAAATAGATAATGTTCGACTTAACATGGTGGGTGATATCAGGTAAGCGGAGGGAGGGCTCAGAATTCTCATCACAGAAGTTCAAATTACCATCATCTGGGAGGCTTTCCATCACTCCCATCATGCTTTGCTGCCCTGGGTGTGAAAGGTGTTGTCTGAGGTCAGTGCTGTTGTTTGGAAACAAAGTGACAACCACCTACAGTCATTTACAGTCTCTAGCAGCCACACTGAAACAAGTGAAAAGAAACAGGCAAACTAAATTTAAAATATACGTTATTTAATCTCACATATCCAAACTGTTCTCAAATTATTAATGAAATCGTTTATTATTATTATTATTTCCACAGGAAGTCTTTGAAAGCTACTATGCATTTTCAGCTTACAGCACATCCAGTTGGAGGGCTCAGGAGTGGCTACCATGCTGGGCAAAGCAGTCACAGATAATATCACCTGCCCTCATTAGTACGGGGTTGGGCTCCTCATAAGCTACATTTTCAACCTCCTGGGTCTGCGTTATTCTCACACACCATGCTTCAGCCAAACTGAAGTTGTTGCCAGTCACTGGAACTTGCTAACTCCCTCAGACAGACATATTTTCCAGAGATTTTTCCAGTGGCCATGAGGCTTGGCCCCACCCATATACTACACAAGTCAGATATCCTTTGCAAAGTCATTCATCTGTGACTTCTCACATTAGCCTTATTTCTCCAGAGTCAGTCACATTGTTGTCTATCCAGCCTGTATTGTATACATAAATTGATATAAGAATAGAAACTTAAATGAACAATTCTCATTAGTTATTGAAGATTCAATATTAAAGAAGAGAAAATCCCATTTATAATAGCACCAAAAACTTATGGGGGGTGAGTGCAGAAATTAAAAACCTAGGAGAGGCGAAGTAACGTTTTTGGCAAATTGAGATGGGTAATTCATTAAAACCAGAATATACACATTTTTCATCTAACAATAAAGTTGTGAATTATTAGTCTTCCCAAAACACAAGAACTTGAAGAAATACAGTTTACAGATTATTTAGAAGTACCTTATCTGAATATCAAAGGAGAGCTTATTACAGAAGTTTTTATAAATACAGAACAATGAAAAGAATGAAATGCAAATGTGTGTATAAATCTATCACCTAGCAACAACTACTGTCAAGGTATTTTTGTATTTTTCTAGACATCTTCCTATGAATATCTATATTTACAAAATTGTTTTTATTTATTTTTAAAAACAAATATAGCATCATGATCTATATACATGTATAAAAACTGAAAATAAAGCAGCATTTCATTATGCATAATGGGTCTTTAAAGCAGATCATCAATTACATTTGAAAAATTTAGAACAAACTGAGGCATAAGGTATTCATCTTCTACTGCCTTTGGTGAGAGGGTTATGTTTTCCAAAAGTTATATGTTCAGCACACACTGGTTTGTGCAAATGAACAGATAAAATTGATAGCAGATGACTCATTTTGATTTGGGGATCTTGGCCTAGTAAATGTCACAAGCAGAGTAACAAAGGTATCATTGTAGATTGTCACTCATGCCTATGAACAGTCCAATAGATGAAAAAGCACTTAAAATAATTCATAAAACAGAACCATTGAATGACCTCCTCGAACACAGACCTTCAGTGGTGTCAGATCTTTAGGTCATGCGGCTGATTGCTTTATGCTAGGATGAATAAAATTGAGATTCCAAAATAGCCCACTGTAGACAATTTTTTGGGTACTCATCACACTCTGAAGAATGCATTTGGCCAATGACATAGTCTAGGCTTGAAATGGTTCACACAGTTCAAACAGACCATCATATTTAGGTGTTTCAATTGCTTTCATCCATGTGGGTTTAATTAAGTGGCTTTGAATCCATTTAAGTAAGTCACTATTGTATTTGTGGAAAACAAAGCGTATTATCTCTCTGTCTTTCTGTCACCTTTTCACATCCCTCTCTGTTGAAAGATGCATGGAGTTCAGACTTTGTGCATTGAGTCCTGCAGTTTTTTCTGGCTAGTTCAGGTAAGCAATGTCTATTTCCAGCAACAACCTCCTCCGTTCACCCTACACCACACCAACTGGTGTCCTCTATAACAGACTCTGCATTGCTTCCAAAGCTATCAAATCATTTTATGCCTTCCTGCTGTCTTGCTTTAGTTTTTTTCTGAGTGGTTGTGTCAGAGCCTGTTAAAATTCTCCCTGGGCTTCAGGGTCTTGTGGGAGGCAGAATGACAGTCCTCCAAAGATGTGCTTTTCCTAGTCTGTGGAATGTCTGAATAGGTTAGGAGATGTGGCAAAAGTGGAATTAAGGTTACAGATAGAGTTATAGTTGCTAATCAACCAAGTTTGAGTGAGAAGTTAATCCTGGTTAATCTGTGATGGTCCATTTGTGATCTAAGGGTCCTTAAAAGTGAAAGTTGGAGGCAGAAGACCAAGGATCAGAATAATGGGATTTGGGAAGATCTCTAGCGGTCTTGGTTGTTGAAGAGGAAAGAAGTGGCCACTAGGCAAGGAATGTGGGTGTTCTCTACAAATTGGAAAATGCAAGAAAAAGTCTCCCTGTTAGATGCTCCAGAAGCAACACAGCTCTGTCAACATCTTGATTGAACATATGTTTTAGTCCGTTTTGTGTGGAAATACCTGAGACTGGGTAATTTATAAGGAAAAGAGGTTTATTTGGCTTACGATTCTGGGACAGCAGCATCTGACACGGGCCTCAGGCTGTTTCTACTCATGGCGGAAAGTGGCAGGGCAGCTGGCAGGTACAAGCAGATCACATGGCTAGAGGAAGCAAGAGAGAGAGAGAAGGTGCCAGGGTCTTTTAAACAACCAGCTCTCACGGGAACTAATAGAGCGAGAACTCACTCATTAATCCCCCCTCCCCCAGGGAGAGCAGGAATCCATTCATGAGGGATCCACCCCCATGACTCAATCAGTTTCCAACACTGCCACATTGGAGATCAAATTTCCACATGAGTTTTGGAGGGGACAACACATCCAAACTCCATCATTCCGCCCCTGGCCCCCCAAAACTCATGTCACTCTCACATACAAAATACTATCCCAAAATTCTATCCTAACAGTCCCAAAATTCTTAGCTTGCTCTAGCACCAACTTAAAAGTCCAAAGTCCAAAGTCTCCTCTGAGACCAAAAGCAAAAGTTCTTCCAACTGCGAAACTGTAAAAGTGAAAACCAAATTTATCTACTGCCAAGACACAATGGTGGAACAGACACTGGGTACACATTCCCACTCCAAAAGGGAGGAATAGGCCAGAAGAAAGGAAAAACAGGCCCCAAACAAGTCCAGAATGCAGCAGGGCAGACATTATGTCTTAAAGCTCCAAAAGAATGTTCTTTGACTCCAAGTCCTGCATCCTGGGCACAATTGGGCATCCGGGCCCCCAAAGCATCAGGCAGCCTTGTTCTCACAGCTCTGCCAGGCACAGCTCACTGGCCACACTGATGCCTGTGGCTTTTCCAGGCCTGTGTTGCATGTTACCAGTGGCCCCGGAGTTCTGGGGCCCTGGCAGCAGCCCTGCTGCATTGGCTGTACTAGACATTTCCCTGGTGAGGGCTCTCTGTGGGGGTTCTGACCTCACATTTCTGCTCCACATTGCTGTAGTAGATGATCTCCGTGGTGGCTCCGCCCTTGTGGCAGGTCTCTGCCTGGGTCCCCAGGCTTTTCCATACATCTTCTGGAATCTGGGTGGAGGCTGCTACACCTCCACTGCTCTCACATTCTGCTGGCCTGCAGACTTAACACAACACGGACACCACCAAGGTTTCAGGCCTCTACCTTCCAGGGCTGCTACACAAACCACACTCGGGGCAGCTGGGATGCAGGGAGCAGGTTCCTGAGGGCAGCTGTGCCCCAGGTCTGTCCTCTGGGACAAATCAGTCCTCCTAAGCCTCAGGGCCTGTGATGAGTGGGGCACCCTTCCAGACTTCTCAAATGCCTTTAGGGCATTTTTTCCATTGTCCTGGTTCTTAGCATCTGGCTGCCTCACTGCCAAGATAATGTCTTTAGCAACCTGTTTATCTGCTTCACCCTTGCATTGTTCTCTGGCTCTCTGCTTCTTCACCACATGGCCAGGCCGCAAAGTTTCCAAATCTTTATGCTCTGCTTCCATTTTAAATTCTGGCTTTACATTATGCCTTTGCCACCATAACTCAGAGTAGGCTGTTAGAAGTAGCCATGCAGCATCCTGAATGCTTTGCTGCTTGGAAATTTCTTCAGCCAAATGCTCTGGTTCACAACTCTTAAGTCCCACCTTCCAAAAAGTCCAAGGGCATGGACACAATGCAGCTAGGTTCCTTGCTTTGGTGTAGCAAGGGTGATCTTTTGTCCTCATTCCTATCTTAGACCTCATCATCCACATGGCCTTTACTGTCCACTTTTCTATCAGCATTCTGCTCGACACCACATAAGTCTCTAAGACATTCCAAACTTTCCCTCATCTTGTTCTCTTCTTCTAAATCCTTCAAACTCCTCCAACCTTTGCCCATTACGTAGTTCAAAAGATGCATCCACATTTTCAGGTATCTGTAGAGTAACACCCCACTCCTGGTACCAATTTTTTGTTTTAGTCCATTTTGTGTTGCTATAACAGAAATACCTGAGACTGGGTAATTTATAAAGAAGAGAGGTTTATTTGGCTTATGATTCTAGGACAGCTGCAACTCGTATGGGCCTCTGGCTGCTTCTACTCATGGCAGAAATTGGCAGGCAGCCAGTGGGTACAAGCAGATCACATGGCGACCGGAAGCAAGAGAGAGGAAGCAAGAGAGAGAGAGAAGGTGCCAGGGTCTTTTTAAGCAATGAGCTCTTGCAGGAACTAAAAGAGCGAGAACTCACTCATCAATTCCCCCTCCCCCAGGGAGAGCATTAATCCATTCATGAGGGATCTGCCCCCATGACTCAATCAGTTTCCAACACTGCCACATTGGAGATCAAATTTCCACATGAGTTTTGGAGGAGACAACACATCCAAACTCCATCAATGTGGTAAGACCTGCATCAAATTTTGATCCAGAGGACTGGAAAGTCATAAATGTGTACTGTTTTAAGGTATTAAACATGGGGTAATTTGTTATAGCAGCCATAGCAAACCAATACACACAAAAGCTTCCTCTGAGGACTCCAGAGCTGATTCCTCTCTTTTTAAATGTGATTGGGATATTACAGTTGGCATATGTGTTTTAACTCCCCTTCCTGTATGTTTATTTTCTTGAAGAAATAGACATCTAGATTTGGTCATCATCAGATTCCTAAATGCCACTATGAAATGTGACTCAAAGGAGTAATTTTCTCACTAGTTATGTGGTAAATAAATAAAAGATGTTGATAGCAGATTTTTTTTTAATTGGTTGGTGGGATGCTTATTATCTGAGAAACTCTAAATGTACATTTTATAAAATAGAGCAATGTTGCTTAGAACATAATGTCATATTTAACCCAAATTTATGGCAGTACAGTTTTTATCCTGTTCCCATCTCCATCAGTCCAGTGTTATATGAAATCAAACTAGGTACAATAAAACAAAATATTTAGTGCATTTAAAAATCTGACCTAGACTGTTTCTTAAGTTGAAAGCCAACCCCTTTCTATATTAATTATTTTTTCTGAATTAATTATTAATAATAATTATTAATTAATTGGTATTGATTTTTTTATGAATTAATTATTATTCAGACAATTATTGCATATATTAGTAAGTGTAGAAATTACCCATTAAACAGTTTATTTGCTAATCAGACAATTCTAGCTAATTGGAAGATTCTTAGAACTTAGTTTAAGGCTGAATATACTGTGTAGGTTATCAATATTTTAACCATGTTTTGTGGGTGTCATATTAAATGTAGTTTAAAAAAATCCAACATGTAATTACACCAAAGCCATCTCTGGGAACTCTTAGCAAATTTGTTCCTTTGAACCCTTGAGTTTTATACTCTTAATGGCAAAATATCTGTTATAGATCAGACCACCCCTTAGATGTCTCTTTTTGGAGAAAAGCTACCTCGTAGCATGAGGGAAGTCAGTTTCTGATGACGATAATTCTCTGGTGTTCTTTTGAGAACCATCACATGCCAGGAAGAGGCATTGATCTCTCATCTTCTAACTCTGGATGTTAGATCTCTCATCCTCTGTATTGCCTCTGACTCCCTCCACCTTTTCATGACAGCATGGCACCAAACACTGGAAGAGAAACTTGGTGAAAGCTGTAAGTAGTTATTTGAAGTGGATTGTCTTAAGTTGAAAGCCACCAGATTCCACTCTTGATTTTGAGTTGTGGAGTGTCATATGTTAGAATCCACATGTGGCTTTTAAGTCCTATGAGTTACTTATGCAATCTCCTGCACCTCCTTAGATAGTTACACACTAAAATGTGATCAACGAAATCACAGGACTAAAGGAGACATGGAACAATATTAACTATTTTCTCGCACATGGCCACAATAACATGTTATTTTCTGTGGAAAGTTATGTGTACACAGTGTACAAACTTTTCCTGAGAGTTTTTTGGAAGCATATCAGAAATAGGCCATGAACTGTTAGAATAAAAGAATTATTACATTTTTAAAAAATTATTTTATTTCTTTCCGTGTACATTTTTATGGGGTACAGTTTGTTTCAATACCTGCATAGATTGTATAACAATGCAATCAGAATAGTTAGCAAGATCTAAGCAGTATAATTAACAGCAGCTGAAAGTGCATCTTTTATCTACATTGATAAAATGTTTTTTACTGATCACCTCTTTTTCAACTTAATTTATTTTTATTTTTTTCGCTATACATATTTATGGGGGTATAGTTTGTTCTTTAGTTCATGCATACACTGTATCATGATCTAATCAGAATAGTTAGCAGACCTATCACCTAAACATTTATCATTTCTTTGTGGTTAACATTCAAGATCCTCTTTTCTGGCTTTCTTGAAACAAACAAATACAATGTTATTAGCGAAAGTCACCCTAGAGCAGCAAAACTTATTCTTCCTATGAAACTATAACTTTGTAACTTTTTCTCTTTTTAAAATTTATTTTCCTTAATCAACCCATAATACTTATATATGTTTATGGGATACAATGTGATATTTGGTTCCATTCATACTGTGTGTGCAATGACTATATCAGGGTGCTTAGCATATCCGTCAGCTCAAACATCTGTCACTTCTTTCTGCTGGGAACATTCAACGTCACCTTGATCAGTGGCTACAAAATGTCACAGACATAGGAAGAATAGCGTCTAGGGTTATAGTAATATAGGGAGACTATAGTTAACAAAAGGACTGTGTATTTTCAAATAGCCCGTGCAGACGATGTTGGAAGAATTGCTGTATTTCAAAAGAGGATATCGTTATCAGTGGAAACCCTTGGCTGTTTCCAGTAGAGGCCAGTAATCAGTCAATCAGCTTCATCAATACAGACACTTTCCGGTGCTGTCTCTTCCCAAGACAAGGCCTTTCAGGGTCCTCAGCATCACTGTGCAGCGTCGCTGTCTCAGATGGTTAACTCCACTCAGACTATGCGTTTAAACCTAATTTCTGGCTCAGCAGGAATTAGAGGGTGCCCAGGCACAGGAGATAGAATCAGACGTGTCCAGAATAAGAGAGGGTCGTTCTACTAAAGCCAAGGCATAATCACCTTGAAAGGGAGCGTGAACTCAGATAAAAGTGGGGGGGGGAAAGGAGGGGCTGTGCCAGCTTAAAAGAGACTAAAGAGACAATACTATCTAATGTGAAAGATGTTTTATTCTATACTGTTAAGGGAATTTAAATATAAACAATGGCATGTTATGATATTAGAAAATTCACTTGATTTCCCTTTGGTGTGTTAATAGAACTGTCATGATGCAGGAAATTGTTCTTTTATCTTTGGGGAAGCGTACTGAAGAATTTGGGGGAGAAATTGCTAGGATGTCTGGATTTCTTTGAATTGGTTAAGATTATATGTATCTATAGTGTACTACATCTCTGTGTTTATATGTTAATACTATGTTTCTAAATGAGGGGATTCTCCCCAGTTTGCATGGTCTGGAGACACTTCGGGGGAGGCTCCTACCAGCACCTAGTTGGTAGAGGCCAGTGATGGAGTTTAACCCTCTGCCATGTACAGAACAACCCCACATAGAGATTCAGTAAACCCTAAATATCCATAGTGTCCTGTCTATCTATCTCTCTTTCTATACCTATCTGTCTGTCTATCTATCTGTCTCACTCTCTTCTAGGGTACTCCAAAAAGTTCATGGAAAAACGGAATTAAAAGATAATGCAAAATTTCCATGTACTTTTTGGAGTGCCCTGTACCTGTCTCTCAATCACCTATCTATCCATCTGTTACCTACCTTTCCATCTGTGTCTCTGTACCTCTATCTCTCCCTCTGTATCTATCTATATATGACCTATTTACCATCTGCCTGTCATCTATAGACTGTCTATTTTTCTACCATATGTATATACCTACGTGTCATCTATGTACTGATCTATCATCTCCCATACCTATTTATCTATCTACTTATAACCTATCTACTCATCTACCAATCATCCATCTATCCATATATATTTATCTATCATCTACCTGCTTATCTGTCACCTATCATATTTATCTATGTATCTATCATTTTTCTCTCCATCTGCATACATACACATACGTGTATGTGTACACATATGTGTGCATAACAGCTGCAGAATGAAATGCTTTTACTTCAGGAAAATAGTGTAAGCCCAGTTCAGTCTTCAAAAGATTAGTTTGAATAACTGGCATGATGATCACATTGTAAAAATCCTAGGAGCCCTGAACTAAAGACAAGGTGCCACCATATAACAACCTAGAAATGAAAAGCAAAATTTGAGGAAATAGATATGCTAACTGCCCTGATAAGATCATTACACATTGTTTGCGTGTATCGAAATATCACACGGTACCCCATAAATACATACAGTTGTTCTGCTAATTAAAAAAATAAATACATTTTTAAAACAGCTGTCATCTTTGTTTTTGCAAGCCAGAACACAAAAAGAAGGTCCTATAAGAACTTAATAAATATTTTAATCAGATCAGACTCTATATAGGAAAAAGGAAAGCTATCTTGCTGCACATTGACAAGCAATTTAGTAACATATGGAGGGATCAGGAAATGAAGGATATTGATCAAGTTTGAGAAAAAAATAACCTCTGCTTCTTTATAGAGGTTAAGAGAGAGAAACACCTGGGCCCACTGGAAGTAACACTAAGGTGTTTCAGGGAACAAAATAATATAGAGCCTTCTAAAAAAGATTCTCTTAAGAAAATAAAAATCTTAATTTATTTGGATCCCTAACTTAAAGCACAGATGAAAAGACTGCTCTTGACTACCAGAGAAAGAAAAGATTTTAATTCCGAATGACTTTCTAAATTATGTTGCTTAGGAGAGAACAGGATGAAGTTAAAAGAGGAATGTCCTAACAGAATGAAGGAAAGCCTCTAAGATTCCCAATGGTAAATCTGGAGATACTTCCAGCATGTTACTCAACATAAGTGACTAAGCTTTCATAAGCTCTGTTTATTTGGTTCCTCGAAGACTCTTTGGGTAAACTCTGATTAAGTGAAAATGATTTTGTATTAGTAAACTAATTTTTGCATGCATTTACTTATGCCTTTTGGGGCTATAAACCGAACTGTGTAATTTTTATTGAAGTAAACGTGTTGCAGTGAAAGTCATCGATTTTGAATATACCTTCCAATGTGTATTCTCAAATATGAATGAGTAGGTGTACATTATCCACACCAAAAGAAATATATTCCCACCACTACAATAGCCCCTTTGTGGGTAATCCTTTTTAACTCCAGAGGAAACCACAGTTGTATTATTCAATACACTAGGTCAGTTTTGCACATTCTTGAAATTTTTATGAACAGAATCTTCGAGCAGGCATTGTCTCTAGCCTTTTTGACTTCGTGCTATGTTTCTGGGATTTACCCAATTTGTTGTGTTAATCAGCTTTTTAAAATTTTCATTATTGAACTGTATCCCATTTCATGAAAAATGCTGCATTGTGGATACGTATTCACCTATTGAAGCATATTTGGCTCCTTCTGATTTGGAGCCATTAAGAATCAAAGTTGATATGAACCTTCACAAAATAGCCGACCGGGGTTGGGGGGGGCATATATTTTTATTTCCGTAGGTGAAGAATTATGGTCAATTCACTCGTGCTTCATTTGATAAGAACTGCAAAACTCTTTGCCCACCTTTACCACTTTAAAAGGGTTTTCTGTTGGTTTGTTCGCCACGCCTGTATTTTCTATTGCAAAATATTTACTCAGGCAGTTTTGTAATGACATTTATATTTATTAAAATATTTAATTAAAGAAATTCTATATTTAAGTATGTATGTATTCATTCATATAGAAACATATATTAAGATAAATAAATTGCTTATGCTTTATATGTGTGAAACATACATTTTTTATTTGAACAAATTATGGATTTCAATAAATATTTATGCATTTTTGTATTTTATTTCTATACCCTTTAATTGGTCTAGATAAAATTCACTTTATGGATGTATGTACTGTGAATCACTTCTCCCAATAGGCTTGGTGTAAATAAAACACAGTATAAAATAGTTTGTGGGATGTACCTTAAATGTTGGCAAATAAACTTGCATAGCATTGCACACACATATTAGTAGATGTGATAAGTCAAGGATCTAATTTGTTAACTTATTAAACTCAAAAAACCCAGAGATAGGAGAAGGGGTAGTATAATGATAAAATGAACGGAGATGAAATTAAACCAAAATATGTAGAAGAAAGGGACTACTAAAGATAAAAGTGGGAATCCACTAAATAGAAAGCAGGAGAGATACGCAACAGAACCCAAAGTTTGGCTCTTTCAAGAGATTAAGAAAATTGATAGGCTGTGAATGAATGTCTGTGCCTGGGAATGTCCCTTTGTCAGTTACTCATAATCAAGATAAAGCACATTCCCATAACCTCAGAAAGTCACTCCTGCCATTGGGTGTTCAGTTTCATTAATTATTAAACCCGATTAGTCATACATATCAGTTTTGCTTTTTTCCAGAATTCCATGTCCAAGAAAGCTACCGTATGTATTCATCTGTGCCCAGTCAAGCATTGTATTTTTGAGTTTCTTCCCATGTTCATGTAGGTGCTATAAGTTTCTTAGACTTTCTCAGGATAATTTCATTATAAGGACATAATATAATATATTACTAATAAATTATATATAATATAATTATATGCATAATTTTAATAATATATTAATTATAAGAACATAATATAATAAAATATAAGGACAAATGTCTTTCTATGCACCTGCTGCTAGATATTTGGGTTGTTTCTAGGTTCTAGCTGTTATTGCTAAAACCACTATGAACATCCAGAAACATGTTGTTCAAGAAAATATGTTTTTATTTCTCATGGGCAAATACTTAGGCATGAAATTCCTGTGTCGTGCATAAAGTTTCTATTTAGCTTGAGAAGAATATACCAAACCTTTTTCCAAAGTGGTTTAACTATTTCCCTTCCCACCAGCAATGCATGAGAACTATTTGCCAATATTGAGATTACCTATCTTTAATTTTACCCATTTTAATATGTGTGCACTAATATTATTTTTGGATTTAATATACATTTCACACTTCATAATTTAATGATGCAAAAGGTCAGTTGATACACGTACTTGTCATTTATACATCTTTTGTGAATTGTCTGTTCAACCCTTTGTTAAAGTGTTTGTTGTATGCTCATTACAAATTTTGAAAAGTTGTGTTTTTCTTCTTACCAAGTCATAAGCTTTTATTTTATATATTCTATAGACAAGGTCTTTGTCTGTTACATTTGCTGCACATATTTTCTCCCAGTCTGTGGCTTATATTCTTTTTGTAACAATGTCATTTGAAAATCAAAATGTTTCAGTTGTAATGAAAACTATGTAAGTTTTTTCATATTTTGCATGTGTGTGTCTAATGTAAGAGATCTTTATCTTGGTGATAAAAATACTTTTTTCTTAAATTTATCCTTCATGTTTTATACTTTTAACTTTAGCAAGATTCTTTAGACATTCAACGTTAGTTTTTGTCCATGCTATGAGAAAATCTTGGGAGTAGTAGTAGTAGTAGTAGTAGTAGTAGTAGTAGTAGTAGTAGTAGTAGTAATAGTACTATTATTATTATTTTGCATTTGGATACCCAGTTGTTCTACCAGCATTTGTAATGCATACCAAATACATAGCATTATGCTTCTCTGCAGTTTTCTGAGATTTTGTATAGATCTGTAAGAATTTTTTCCTTAAATTCCTGGTAAATTTCATCAGAAAATCCACCTCATCCTGGAGTTTTCTTTGTTGAAAGTTTCTAAAATTCGATTTTTAAAATTTATGTACAGCTATTCAGGTTTTCATGTTCTTGTGTGTCACTTTAGGTAATTTGTGTCTTTCAAGAATTTGTTCATTTCAAAAAGGTTGTCAGCTTGAAAGGCATAAAGTTGTTATCCACATTTTATTATTATCCTTCAATGTGTGTATGGCATGGAATGGTGTCACCTATTTTATTACTGTGTTGGTGATTTTTAAAGTTTATTTTGCTCTTAATAAGTCTCACTAGGTATATATTATTTTTTATTAATTGTATACAATATAACCTGTTAAAATTTTTTTGTAGTAATTTGAAACTCTAGACTTGGAAAAATGGTAAAGTCACATGCATTTTTTACCCAGCTTACTCATTGGTAACATCTTGTATACCTATAGCTCAATATCAACATAAGGATATTAAAATGTATCCAATACCACTGTTTTTTTTTTTTTTTTTTTTTTTTACTAGACTACAGATCTTTTTAGGACTTCACCAGTTTTTACACTCATGTAGTGTGTGTCTATGTTGAATAATTAATGTTTGATTTTGCTAGTTTTTTAAAACTTCAGTTTTCTATTTCAATAAATTACAATTTTTAAAAAATTATTTTTATTTCCACTAAATTTTCTCTTTTTTGCTAGGTTTATAAAGTGAAAACTTAGTTGATTTTGTATACTTTTATATTTTTGTACAAGCATTTAAACATTTAAATTCTCCTCTAGTTTCTATTTGGCTTGCATGCAAAAAAGTAATTTTCTTCCAGTTCAAGATATTTTTTAACTTTACTAAAGAAAACTTCTTTGACCGGTGGTGATTTAGACGGGTGTCAATTTTTACATAGGTAGAGATTTTTTACATATGCATTATTTATTGACTTCTAATTTAATACCCTTGTCATCAGTAATTGACACGAAACATAAGAACATATTTGATTAAAATAAAGATGGCAGGAAAGGAAAAAAAACTGGAGAGAAAAAAGAAGTTGAAATAATTATAAAATAAAGAGTAAAGATGACAGGTCTTTTTCCAAATATATCAATAATTGCATGAAATCAAAAGACATGATTTATCAGACTGAAGAAAAAGACACAAATATATGCTATCTGCATAAAACACCCCTTAAATTCAAAGAAACACATCATGATGTTGTCAAACGTAAAGCATGTTTCATCTCCTGTAACTGAACTTAAAATATTTTATAAATTGATATTTAAACTTGCAAAAAGATGATGAGAGAAATACACAAAACATTGCATATTCAAACTCGTGAAAAATGTCTGGCAGCATTTCTGTCAATATGAAGAATATGTACAATTTTTAGCTGATAATAGTGCAAGCACATCATTTTGCAACTGGTTGAGAGACAGACCTTAGAAGGTCCCAGTGAGTATTTCTTTATGGCTTATTATCAATCAGTTGGAACTTTTGTAAGGCTGCACTAAAAGTACATTTTCCCTGGATGTTTCTTGTCTGACATGAGTGTCCAGAGCTTGGATGCAGACATGAAAGACATCTTCATCTCACATAGCTGTAATTTGCTTGGGGCAATATTTTACATCATAGAAAAAATAAAACTGGCTATCCAAAATATCATAAAATGTAGCAGAGAAAGAATAAAGTCCTGGATTTTATTTTTTAAAGGTAGGATTGAGGATTTCTAGTTTAACTGTTTATTAACTCTGTTCGATAGATACACACTGTCAAGAGAAAGGAGCTTACTACCTTGCAGCTTATACAGAGGCCTGCATTTAGTTCTGATGGCAACGTTTTAAGACATCCATTTAAAGAAAAACTATAGCAAATGCAGACAGAAGCCCCTGTGATGTTCCAAAGATGGACAGTTGTGTTTTGTGAGGATGTATTGGAAGATTCCACATTCTTAGGTCAAAGCAAAGAGATGTGGGATATAAGACCCAAATTTTAGTAATGGAGATTGGAGAGGCTAAGACTTGGGGGAAAGGTGTGTGCGTCTATGAAGATCTGGAATGGATGCAAGCGGGTTGCAGGAAAACTCACAAAGGATCTACCTACAGGCAGATTATATGATCATTGAAACTGTTCCTGCTTGGAATGAACTGTGTAGTGAGGCAATCAGCTTCCTGTAGATGTTTCTGAAGGGAAGCTGCCTATTTTGCCAAGAATAGTAGACAGGATACTTAAGTGCTAAGATCTGTCTGTCCACTGTGTGGAGCTCAGAATTGAGCAAACAGGTCAATAAGTAGTTTACACCCTGTACCAACCTTGGGGTCATGGATTTTTTTTTTTTTTTTTTTAAGGAAAAGGTAATAGGACAAGAGAAGGAACCCAAGCCCCAGTCTTGAGATAAGGTTGCTGTGATCAGCACATTCTCCTTGGTCAGGTTAGGGGATCCATGAAATCTAGATCCTACTGGGCCAAGTCATGGTATGAGAATGGTCACCAGTATTAAAATCACCATCAGCTGCATCCATAGAAAGGCATTGGCTTCAGGTATTCATTATCAACATTTGCCATGACCAGGAGTGGAAATGCAATGGTTCTATGTTTGGGTATAAGGAGACACTTCTTTGTGTCTCTGTATCCAGATAATAGGTCTGCTATTTTTTTTTTTTTAAATTTTGCACGTGTCTTGAGATCAGTGTCCTCCATAGAACCAATCCACTTTAGTATGTTAGGAAAGACAGAAGTCTACAGCCCAGCCTGTCTGCCTTCTAGCCAATTTAGAAGTTGTCTGCAATAGCATAGTGGCTCTGGCTCCAGCCCTGATGAGCACTCAGGGGCACCATGTTGAATCTGAATCCATTACCGTTTTTCTTTTTTAAATTAATGAATTAATTAATTGATTACTTTATTTTATTTTACTTCTTAATATACATTGCACTTGATTTTCATGCCCCTTAACCAATTCCTCTCCACCCCTGCCATCGTATCTGTTTGCTTGACTTAAAAATTCAAGGGAATTGCTGTGATTGTTCTGCATTCTCACCCCCCCAACACCCTTTATTTGTTTGTGTGTTTGTGTGTTTATTTATTTATTTATTTTAGGCTCCCACAAATAAGTGAGAACATGTGGTATTTCTCTTTCTGTGCCTGACTTGTTTCACTTAATATAATTCTCTCTAGGTCCATTCATGTCATTGCAAATGGCAGTATTTCATTCGTTTTTATAGCTGAGTAGTATTCCATTGTGTAGATGTACCACATTTTCCATATCCACTCATCTGATGATGGGCATTTGGGCTGGTTCCAACTCTTGGCTATTGTAATGAGTGCTGCGATGAACATTGGGGAACAGGTATACCTTCCACTTGATGATTTCCATTCCTCTGGGTATATTCCCAACAGTGGGATAGCTGGGTCCTATGGTAGATCTATGTGCAATTGTTTGAGGAACCTCCATACCATTTTCCATAGAGGCTGCACCATTTTGCAGTCCCACCAACAATGTATGAGAGTTCCTTTTTCTCCGCAACCTCGCCAGTATTTATCGTTCAGAGTCTTTTGGATATTAGCTATCCTAACTGGGGTGAGATGGTATCTCAGTGTGGTTTTGATTTGCATTTCCCGGATGCTGAGTAATGTTGAGCATTTTTTCATGTGTCTGTTGGCCATTCATGTATCTTCCTTTGAGAAATGTCTATTTAGCTCTTTTGCCCATTTTTTAATTGGGTTACTTTTAAATAAAAAATACATACAAATTTCTATCTCCTAATTTTTAAAAATTCTTATCATTTGACTTTCATTTGAGAAAAATGGGGAGATATTCATCAAAGGCTAAAACGTTGCACTTACCTAGGTTAAACAAGTTTAGGGATCTAATGCACAGCAGGAGGACTAGAATTAATAGTATTGTACTGTGCACTGGAAATATGCTAGAAGAGTAATTTTTAGGTGCTCTTAGCAGTAAATAAAATGAGGAGGTGGGTATGTTCACTTGCTTGACTGTAGTTATCACTCTGCTATATGCATGTGTATCAATATATCATGTTGTACACTTTAAATACTAACCATAAAAACATTTTTTAAAAAGGTTGCACATATTTGCTGATCCTGGTTTTGACACACGTGCAATAAATATTTCTAAATCTAGGAAGTCCTTCAATAGAAGACTATCAGATGAAAAAGGAAAGTAGACACAAAAAATGTATGGCTTACTCTAAGTTTAAATAGAATAAAGCAAGCAGTAGAGGCCTGAATGGTATTCATCCAGTGAGTGTGTACACTTGAGTGTGCACTCAGTAGTCCCCTTTTCATGGTTTTGCTTTCTGTGGTTTCAGTTATCTACAGTCCAAAAATAGGAGAGTACAGTGCAATTAAATATTCTGAGAGAGACAGAGAGGCAGAGAGAGAGAGACCACATTCACATAACTTTTATTACAGTATATTGTTATAATTTTTGTATTTGATTAGTTATTGATAATCTTCTGCTGTGCCTAATTTATAAATTGAACTTTATCATAGGTATCTATGTATAGGACAAAGCACAGTATACAGTATAGCTATATATTGCATATGATATATATAGGATCAGTACTATCTAAGGTCTCAGGCATGCACTGGGGGATTTGAAATATATCCTTTGTGGATAGGGAGGGGTGCTATTGTATGTAATGGGGGACTTTACATTCTTTCTATGCAAAATGATTTGGGGCATAGAGCATCATTTTAGCTTTTGTTTTCCTTATTAAGATGGTACAATCCCCATGACATTTTATTTATACATGTATGGATATATATATATATATGAATGAATGTTCTATTTTTCTTTCCTTCCTTCCTTCCTTCTCTTATTGAAAGTAGCAACTCTGTAACAAGGAAACCCACCTCGCATTATTTCCTTTCAATCTTTAGCACATAGGACTTGGCATCCATTCTTTCAGTAGGTACCTTCAATACTCTCTGACGTTAGAAGATGTACTTACCTGTTATCACAATCCCCTCCACTCTAACCTTGGTAAATAATGATTCCACATGCATGGGGTTGGTATGAGCTTTTCATGAAATTATTTACATAAATCACTCAGCAGAGCAACCGGCACATGGCAAGTTGCCCAAAACCAAGCCTTTAAAGAATGATAGCTCATCCCTCGTCTTACTTTATACCCACTCTGTTGCAACAAAAGCATGTCTTTCAAAAACATGAAGCAGAGAATGGGACTTAGCAGCAATAGAACTGAGATTTGCATGCCCACAAAACTGCGTGAATGAAGACAGCTCAAGAAAAAAACACAATGGAAGCAAAATGGATTACCCAAAGTCTCTTCTGCAATTTTTCCCTTTTTTGTTGCTCTTTTTCCTATGAGGCCAAGAGGGAATTAAGGGGATATGTTCAATGACATGGCTCAAAAGCAATTCTCAGTGTAGCTGTAACAGATTTTTACTCTAAACATAGGGATCCACAAACTATATCCAATACACCTGCTCTTTCCCACTGTCTTTTTTTTTTTTTTTTTTTGTATGGACAACAAACAGTTGTCCACACAAAAGATTCCTTTCACAGTTTTAAATGGTTGGGAAAAAATAATTCAGAACAGTATTTCATGCCATGCAAAAATGATATGCAATTCAAATTTCAGTATCCTTAAATAAAACATTCTTGGAACACAGCCACATCTACTCCTTGACGTATTGTCTATGGCTGCTTTTGTTCTACAAAGCACAGTTGAGTCATTGTGACAAGGCACAGAAAGCCTACAAGATTTAATATCTGTCTTTTTCCAGAAAATATATTTTTTTCAGAAAAAGTTTGCCTATCTCTGTGCTCAGCAAATATTTTCAGAAGATGTAATAGCACATGAGATGTATTTGACTCAATAATGAATGCCTTTAATGGTCTTCTATTCTATTTTTAATAATTTATAAAATTAAAGCAATATGAATACACAGGGAATTCAATCCATATTAATGAAGATTGTAGAACAAATATTCATGATGCTCTGAGCAAAATGCCTTCTATAATTTTAAAGAAAATGAAAATATTCTTTAATTTTCTGTATAGGGAAGTTGGGTTTTTCTTCCCCTAACAGGGAAATTCTTGAGAAGCTTGAAGGAATTCAGTGAACGTCAACCCAATAGTATTTGGTTAGAAACAAGAGGTGTTCAGCAAAAACTAATCAAATAAATTTTTTAAAATTCCAAATTCCTCATGAAGACATTTTATGAGAGTCTCTCCTTCCCAAAAAACTGCCTGAATCTCTTTTAGTCTTCTTAAAATAAACAGAAACGGGGGATCACTGCTTTTCTTTTCATAAGATAACTGTCGATCATGAGTTGCAACTTAGACCCAAGGTAGGATGCTGCAAGAAATCAATGGCCCTGTGCTTGGTGAGCTGAGGTCAGTGACAGAGTGAGTCGGGGTGTGATCAGGTGTCCTCTCTCTCATTGCTGAACGGACAGCTAATGATGTAACCAGAAAGGCCACAAAGTTCCACTGTTATCACTTCAGTTGACTTTGCTAAATCCACAAAACCATTACCTACTGAGGAAAACTGTAGGAAGAGGGACTGGATAACAAATTTCCATTAATCACCATAGCATACTTGTTCCTGCCATGATCTTTTAAATTGACAGGTAAAAATTGTATTCATTTTGTATACAAAAGAAGTGCTATCCTGTCATTTGCAGCAACATGGCTGGAACTGAAACCATCATATTGAGTGAAGTAAGTCAGGTATAGAAAAACAAATACCGCATCATCTCACTCATACATGGAATTAAAAAAACAATAACAAAAACCAGTCATATCATAGAAGTAGAGAGTAGAAAAATGGTTACCAGAGGCCAAAGGGGAGGAGGATAGGAGGAAAAGTGGTGAACTAATGGGTACAAAAACTATGCTGTCTACTCTACGTGAATGATTGTGCAGTATATGCATGTATTGAAACAACATAGTGTGCTCCACAAAAAACGTACAAGTAAATGATAAAATTTAAAAAATAAAATTAAAAAAAAAGGACTTCATCAGAATAAAATCATGAACTCAAGCTCTGGAAATGCTGCTGATTGATTGTGCATTGGGTGTCTAGTTTATTATCCTGGCACTTGGATTCCTAATTTCTAAGATTATAGATGGATTAACTTATTTGGTGTGGACACCATTCCATGGATTGTCTTCAAAAGGATCCTTTGATATACAGTCATGTGTGGTTTCGTGGTAGGGATACATTCTGAGAGATGAGTCATTAGGCAATCTTGTCCTTGCGAGAACATGACAGAATGCACTTGTCACAGGAGGAGTCTTGGGAGGTCAGATGCTGGACCTTGACCCCATATTCTACCGGGTTCTTGACTCCAGCACAGAAAAGAATTCCAGAGCAGAGTCAGAATAGAAAGCAAAAACAGGTTTAATGCAAAGAGAAAGAAATACACACTTCGCAAAGTGCAGGCTGGGTCAAGAGTGAGCATGGCCCTGTCTTCTTGCTAGATTCTACCATTATAGTTGACTTTTCTATACATATTCATGCTACTTAATGAATATTTAACTAAAAGAGTGGTTCTTGGTTATGTAGCAGGTTACGTAACGTAGCCCATGCATGTTCTCTTGGTCTCTTTGGAGCATGCTCATTGGTCAAATTCCAACATATACACCAAAATTAGTTAAAATATATTGGGTATTCTCTAGCACCTCTAGTGGAAGGTCTTTCTTAGGATACTAAGCATGCTCAGCTGCTGAAATTATATGTCTGCCTCCTGTGGTCTCAATCTCAGGCTGGTTCTGAAAACTGGTGCTACATTCAACAGTAACTCAGGGCCCAGAGAGCCAGGAGAGTGGCCTGAAACCCAATTCCTGGGAAACCAAGCACCTCTTATCTCATATTTACATGTACCTAGAACCTATAGCCTATTACACAGCTCCAGCTCCATTATAATCTTATGGGGCCAGCATTATGTCTAAGGTCCATTACTGGGCAAAATTTCATTATGTGGTGCCTGGCGGTATATGTGCATGTGTGAATTTTTCTGCAGAGAGGATCACAGCTGTGTTTAAAGTCTCAACATCATGTATGGCTCAAACAAAGACAGAGAACCACTAGGCTCGTCAACCCATGAAGTTCTCAGTTCTCACACGATTCGATTCCAACAGAAGATAATAGGGTTCTTGTATATTCTGAGAAGTAAGACACTCACATTAAATTTCTTCTCTATATACAGCATTTGGCTTTGGAAATATCCAATTCAACTTATAAAATTATTTTCATTCAGGACGTTTTCTAAGCTAACTGTTTTTTTCTTATTCCTTTGATAAAAACTCCAAGGACACTGTGTCATTCTATAAAAAGGGACACACACATTCAGGTAATTGCCTTAAGCCTATGTAAATTCTCCCCTTTAGTTCATTTATGATTTGCTCTCACTACATTTTTATTTCTGGTCAAAATTAAATGTATCAGTCTTAAACTGCAGAGACTGCACATCTGAACTGTTGATAAATTCAGACGTTGACTTTGAACAATCTAAAAAGAATGATAAAAATTCCAACTTATTAATTGTGCCTCCTTTCATATTATAACACTGACATTTTCATTGCATGTTTGCCTTTTTATTACATTTTCTTAATATTTTCACTCCAAAGGCAAAAGAAAACTGAAATATAACCACAGAGAAGCTATCTAGCTGCATAATGAAATAGTATCAAAATGAGAGCCAACAAATATGATTCTAAAAAGCTATTTTGTCAGCATAATATAACCCAATAACAATGCTATGTGCTTTTAGTTTGGGGAACATTTATGAAAGCTTTTACAGTGATTGCTTGATTCTGTACACAGCATACTGGCAGTTAAAACCCAACTCACTATTCTAGCTAATAAGGGTCTAGAGACAGCATGTTCCATGACAATCTTTGAAATGCAACAATATTATCCATTTTGGGTACAACGCGTTTAACTATGGAATCACTGTAAAGTATTTCAGATATGTACTCAATAAATTAAGCTGTTCTGAGAAGAGATTAATATTGGTGTCCATGTGAGCAAGCCTTCACATTTCTCCCCATAGTTTGTAATGTGTTTATTGCTAAGTCTATATAAACCAGAGCTGAAGTGGATAGAGGAATTTGGGTTTATTTCAATACTGCCACATATAGGTTAACTATGAGCATACTGATACACAAACCATTAACATTTTTTTGTCGCTTATGCAAATAAGTGGGAGCTTATTTCTTGCAATTGAATGCAAAGACAGATGCTGTCTCTAAGCCAAAAAAACATTTTTAAAGGGACCCACACCATAATATTATGTCGAGAATCATTGCGGTATATTTCATAATTACTCATTTTAATGGATTTAAGTAAATTCTCCTTATACTGCATTTTGGTTCACTAGAAGTAGTTTCACAATCAATGTTCAGCATTGCTTTTACTTGTTTACTTAATTTATAGTGATAAGCCAAATAGCCATCAAGTACTTGACTGCCTATGAACTGTCATGTGTTTCGTATTATTTCAACGTGTAGATGAGAATGTTGAACCTTGCAACATTTAGTTTTTGTCTGGATGGTTAATGGGGGTTCTGATATCTAAATAGAGGTAGTCTGCTGTGCCTTAACCACTAAAGATTTAGTTATATGTTCTTCTAACTCATTGCAGGGACTTGTGTACAGATGCTCCTCAACTTATGATAGGGTTACATCCTGATGAATCCATTGTAAGTTGAAAATATTGTAAGTCTAAAATGCATTTAATGCACCTGACCTACTAAATATCATAGCTTAGCCTAGCCTGTCTTAAATATGCTCAGAATACTTATATTAGCCTCCATTTGGCCAACATCCTGTAACACAAAGCCTATTTTGTAAAAGAGCGATAAACATCTCATGTAATTTATTGAATACTGTATTGAAAGTAAAAAAACAGAATGGTTGTATGGTTACTTCTGAATGCAAATCACTTTTACACCATCACGAAGTTGAAAATTCACGCCAGCACAGACGGTAAGTCAGGAACTGTCTGTCTTATGCTTTAGAATCATCCCTTTCTTTCCTAAACCAATTTAGGGAAGAGAGAAGAGGATGCAAAATATACGTAAGACAGAAGGAGAATGCAATTATAAATACACCATCCAGGAGGGTTCAATGGTGAAGGGAGATCATGCTTGAGATGAGAGAGGAAAATAAATAAATAAAAACAAGGAGCAGGAGGTGTCTACTGATCAATCCTTAAGGATGAGATCTATTGGGATAGGTGGAAGTCGTGAAAAAGAAGAATTCTTGATAAGATTAAAAAAACTGACCGATGAAATGAAGAATTTCGATGATATCCAATATTACAGCCATCAGCCATCTGTGGATACTTAAATTGAAGTTAATTAATGTTAACAACAATGAACAGTTCAGTACATCAGTTGCACCTGCCCCATTAAACTGCATGGTAACCCCATGTGGCTAGTTGCTGCCGTACTGGACAGAGCGGGTATGGAACATTTACACTATCTCAGGAAGTTGTGTCGAGTAATGCCTGTCTTAAGAAAACAACATAGAGAAGCGTAAAGGTGTTTCTATAAGCAGTCAACTTTTAGATATGGCATAATGCAAAGCAAAGAAAGGTACAAACCAATCATCTTAAGCTGAGTTAAAGTAACACCAGTACTGGGCACAGGACCTATTACCCCCAAATCCAGCACCAGGGCATTTGAGAAAACAGCAGGAGCAGAATCTCTCACCTTACCTCCTTCCCCCCTGAAGCAGTCATACAACATAGATGGACTCTCTGACACCTTCCCCCCCCAAAGCAGGTCATGGGACCTACGAAGGATTCTCAGGCTCCACCCCCCTGAATGTCATAAGACCTTCATTCAAAGTGCCCTCTCTATACCTGGAGGAAAGAATCATTTTTATCTATGAAGACAAAGGCACACAGGTCTTGCTAGTTCCCCCCAGTTTATTAGCATTCAATCATACCCCATTTGTCCAATCATACTTCTCCACAACTGTCCACTTCATGAAACCTGGCCTAAAAACTACCTGTTTCTTCAGGTCTGCATTTCTCCTGTGTCATGCAAAACTTTCTTTACATAAATTTGCATGCTTTTCTCTTGTTGATTCATCTTTTGTTGTAGGGGTTTCAGCCATGAACCTAAGATAGGAAAGAAAAGAAAACTTTCCTCCTCAACATCAGCAAAAAAAAAATATATATATATATATATACATACACATATTATATATTATATATTATATATATAGTCTTTATATAATATATATAAAGACTTTAATGTGGATGAATTGCATTAAAATTTTATTCTATATTTAAAAATACACCTTTCTCCCCCCATCTCCCCCAAAATCAAGTAATAGTTCCTAAATTATACAAGGATACTAACTTACAAATACAAATACACACAAAAATGCTTTATAAAAACAGGTAAAACGTCATTAAGTTTGGAACGATTGGTTCTCAATAGAGGCTTTTCTTCTGTAAGCATTAGTTTTAAATTTTCATTTTATTTTTATATATTTTTTTCTTTTTCTCTCTTAGCATTTTAAAGGGAAACAGCCAGCTGAAAACTTTCTCATGCTTTTATAGTTTTTCCCCCTCTGTAGCTTTTGATCTCTGGAGTTGAAAGAGGCAGGCATTCTTTTATCTTATTTCCTCCCAAATGACCCCTGAAATTTGTAAGTTTGCCTGCTTTCCAGATTAAAACAAACCAAAACAAAAACCAAAAAGTCTACTGCAAAAATCATACCAAAAATGATACGAGTTAAAAATTTTCAATTTTATCTAAGAAGATTTTCTTCTCATGACATACAAGTGGATTTAAAATACCTTTAGAAATAAGCAACCAGTAAAAAAAAATTTTAAAGAAAAATTGGGATGGTGTACACTAAACATAAAATCAAAGTCAAAGTATCATTACCTTCTTATTTTCTCTGCTCTGATTAACTTAGTGCTGTAATTTTAAAAATATATCTCCAACAGCACCACTCTTTAAAAAAAAAATCCTTATAGAGCAGAGTTCAGGGACATGAGTTGATTTTGTCTGATGAAGCAATTTATAGTAATGATAATTATAGCAGCCTACTTAGCTTTGATGAAACATGTCACATTTTACATGAAATCTTGCTATGAAGTCCACAAAGTCTTTACTGAAATATTTTACTTTTCTACACTGTGGACACTATATACCCTACTCTGCAAGAAAATTTTCAGGGCTCATAGATTGAATGGGTTCATTCTACAGAACAGAAATTTAACATATTCCCCAGAGAAAATGAAATTTCTAATCAGTTTCAAGAGTAAATCTTTCTTTCTTTTTTTTTTTTCTGCACCAGATGGTACAAATGAAATCTAAACAAATCTTTCAAAGGAGTAAGTTTGAAAACTCTGAATTTTGAAGTCAACAGAAAACTATGTATATTTTTGTGTTGGAAACAAGTTCCAGATAGATTTTGCTTTGATCTGGGCCATTAAACACAAGAACAACCAGGGCTTTGACGTTTAGCACTAGAATCCATCACATTTTGTAATGGAACAAATCTCAGTGGTAAAACGAGTATATTCATAAAAAGTGCAGATCCAATAGATTTTCTCAACATTTCAGCTCTGTAACATCCTGAACACACGTGGGGAATACTGGGTGGTTTGTGTTTTTCTTGCCATGTTCTTCAAATTGTAATATAAACCACAGAGCTTATGCATTTAACATTGTTGCAGGAGAGGGGCTGTCTTCTAAGGCTTATTATACACACTTGTAGCCATAAGAATTTGATTAATGACAGTAATTAAATGTCCCACGCACTGCTTCAAGAGAAAGTCAACTCATTTGTTTAGTTAATAACATGGGTGAGAAAAAAAAAAATATGCCACTTTGTCCATCAGGTTCCACCCAATTTGAGGATAAAAAAAGGATCGTGATCCTCAGAGTAAGATGATGAATTAAATTGAAAGTTTACTAACCTGAAACTATTCAAATTTTCATCAAATACCTATTGGCAACTGATTACCAAATGTGGCTCTGGCCACTGAAGATACAGCCATGAACAGGACAAATGATCTTCTCCATTGGAACTATAAATAAATGTGTCCACACATTAATTGTTTTCTTTTATTTAAGTGTAAATGATTATACATGTTTGTGGGGTACAGAGTTCAGTATCAATACCTGTTGTATTAGTCCATGTTTGTTGCTTATATCACACGTATCTAAAACTGGGCGATTGATAAGAAAATGATAAGACAAATATTGCTTACAGTTTCAGAGTCTGGGAATCCAAAGTTCAGGGGACACATCTGAAAAGTGTGGTGGCATTACAGGAATGCAGGGGTCTCACATGGCAGAAATGGAGGACCAGAGAGAAAGAGAGATAGCTCATCACTCAGTCTCATTTTTTAAAAATTATTTTTTATTTTTTATTTTTTATTTATTTTTATTATTATTATTATTTTATGTTTGCACTTTATTAGAGAAAAATCAATCATCCCTAAATGAAATCTTTTTCTAGTTTCATGGAATATCTTGTCTTGCAATTACAAACTTCTGAAAACATATGTCATCATTTGAAGATTCCAATTTTAGCTTTGTTTTTTTAAACATGTCCATTATGGGTCTCTCAGTCTCATTTTAAAGTCCTCAGAACCATGCCTGCAACACCATTAAACCATCAAGTTAATCCCCTCTTCAAGGCCCCACCTTTCAATTGCCATAATAGGATTTTCCCACCTTTAACAGTTACAGTGGGGATTAAATTTCGTGGGGACATTCAGTCCAAGGCACCCATATAAAATTGATGATGATTGAATCAGGATAATGAGCATATTCATCCTTACAAAACTTCATCATTTCTCTGCGATGAGGACATTCAATCATATCTCTTACAGCCATTTGATAACAGGCAGTAAATTAATGTTAAATACATATGCCTAGCTTGACTGTACACCTATAGAACTTATTTCTTCTAACGAGCTGTTTTGCCTCCATTAATCAATCTCTCACTAACCCCTTTATTTATTATTTAATTTTTAGCTCCCAGTTATAAGTGAGAGCATGTGGAATTTCTCTTCTCCGCCTGGCTTATTTCACTTAACGTAATTTTCTCCCAGCTCATCCATGTTACTACAAATGGCAGAATTTGTTTATTTTTTATGGCTGAGTAGTATTCCATTGTCCACACATTAATCAAATGTGTTTTACCAAGCTAATTCAATCAAGCACAATAATTAAAAAGACCCCAAAGATTCAGTCCTCTCTCTATAGTACAAGGTAGGGAACTCTACTGTCTCACTGTGTTGATAGATGAGCAACTTAAAAACCTGCAGTCCCAGAGAGCAGATTCTAACCAAGTCCATGACTATTTGGGTTCCACAGATCCATGGCACATGAACGGAAGGGGTACAGTTGCAACTGGGCCTCTATCAGTTCAGGTAACGGGGACCAAGAACAACAGTTGACCTACCCCCTCAAAGTCTAATTTTCTGAAGATGTTCAGAAATGGCCAGCCATTTTCACCTAGGTCTTAATTTCATTTTCAGTCGCATTCTACTTTGTGTCAAGCACTCTGGTAGATGTCAGATGAGCAACACAGTCTTTAACTTTCAAAGAGCTTAAAACCCAGTGATGTGAAAAAAAAACAAACTGAGCCAAACCTGAATATTGCATTGTTATTACCTGTACTATAACCTAAGTAAGATACCTGGTAATCCAACCCAAGATTCTGTAAAATATAATGTAGGCTTGAATAAAGGTCTTTTAGGGGAGGGGGTGAGAGGCAAATCATATTTCCAACCACAAGGTGAGGTGTATATATATATATACATGTATATATACATATATAGTCATATATATGTATGTATGTATTCCTCAATCCCACTTCTGGAAGCCTCATTTTTTCTCTTTTCTCCCTCTTTCTCTGTTTTAAATGCTCATTGCCCTCACATCTTAGCTACTCCAGCTCTCCTATCTTTTCCTAAGTAGAACAATTGGTTACTTTCTCAGCAATTTTCCCTCCTCTCTTCTTACCCAGTTAAAAATGGGCGGCCAATCATTCAAGTTCTTGCTTTTATGGACATTGTCCAGCGTGCTCACGTTCCAGGAGCACAGAGCCAAAATCGTCCTCCATGTGACATTGCTAACATTTTCCATGTTTTATCCTCAAAGGTGGAAGCTTTGGCGGTGTTCTTATCAACATGAAATGTCTTGTCTTTCCTCATATGTTTAATCTGGGGAGGGATGCCTTCAACATTGCTTGATAATTGGGAGTCACACATTTATTGGGCTTCCCCTGGGCCACAAGGCAAACTCCTTTCATATGTAAATCTGTGCCCATGCACTTTTTATTTGATTAATTAACATCTATGCATTATTCATACTTCCTTAGTTTTCCCTAATTTTTTTTTCCTGTATCTAATCCGGACTACCCATGTCTTTTTAGGTTACTCTGAGCTGTGACATTTTCTTAGACTTCTCTTGTTACTGAGGACCTCGACAGGTATTTTGTAGACTGTTGTTCGACTGGAATTTGATGCTTTTCTTAAGATTAGCCTGGGGTTGTAGGGTTTTGGAAGGAAGGTCACAGAGGTGAGTGTCATTCTGATCAGGTCACATCAAGGGCATGTGCTACTTACATATCTTCTTAGTGTTGAGGTTGACTTTGATCACCTGGCTAAGGTGGTGTGCACCTGCTCTCTGCAGGTAAAGTTACCCCACCCCCCACCTCTCCATACTGTGCTCTTTGGAAAGAAGTCACTATGCACAAACCACACCTAAAAGGTGGGGAGTTGGGTTCCATATCCCAAACACAGAGTACTATATACATCATTTGAAATTACTGTTCAGTGTTTCCTCTGTATTTTAACTTTGGTGAGCATATATTTACCCATTTTTAACTTGGGTAACATTCACTAGCATATTTTATTCAAAATTTTTTTAAGTGTGTGCTTTCATTCCTTATTCCTCTCACTATCTGATCTCTAACGAACAGACAAGACACTTTAAATCAAAGTTCTGATTTCAGATCTTGAACGCTGAAGTATTAGCTGCACATTTGCATCTTCTGCTGAACTCTTTTCATGTGGTCCAGTTTCCTTTGATGTAGAACAGTTCAGTAGATTAGGGTTTACATGCTAGACTTTGCAGATTCTACTATAACATACTCTAGGGTGATATTTTCTCTGTTACATTTTGGGATCCTCTTTCTAAGCTGGATCAACTTGACTTAAAAAATAGATCACATATAACTATAAAATTTTTTTTTTTTTTCGTTTTTTCGTGACCGGCACTCAGCCAGTGAGTGCACTGGTCATTCCTATATAGGATCCGAACCCGCGGTGGGAGCGGCGCTGCGCTCCCAGCGCAGCACTCTACCGAGTGCGCCACGGGCTCGGCCCACTATAAAATTTTGTAAACACCATTTAAATTTTGCTTTTTTCATATAGGCGTGTTTTATGAATGTATGCATATCCCATGTGGCAAATATACATGCATAATAGACTTAGTATTTCAACAGAGTATTATAGTTAATGCCTATATGAAATGGGCAGAGTAATTATTATAATCCACACTTCTCAACAACAGTCTCTTGGAAGATTATGGTCATGGAGGGACTGTCAGAGATTTCTGATTATCTCCTAATGAGGACTAATGCAACAGGTATATTGAAAAGTGCCTACCAATATTTGTGCTTTCTAGTACAGGAAGCATGCTTTCTCTCTCACCCACATTTGGGTGGAAACATACTTTAAATAAAAATTTGGGTTATTCAAGGGTTAGACTCTGGGGACAAGTCTGGGATATGTGGAGAAGTTTGGGGAAAGGGACATGGTTACATTGGAAAGGCATCTTTTTTGGGGAGAGGACTTCACATACAGTATTTAAGTCATATTTGGATTCCTTTCACAGACAGGGAGTTAGGGACTTTGGGAAACAAGGAAGAAAGAAGGGGGTGGGAAGAGGTTGAGGCTGCCAAATCTAACCAAGACTAGAAAGATTTAGAACATGTTATACTCTCCAGAAATTCTAACAAGTCTTTACAGTTACTGAACATCCCCAAACCATGCAAGATTGGGGGCATGTGATCTGTTTCCAGATGGTAAAGGCAACTTGGGAACTACAGATATGTCTCGAATAATCTTATGTCTCCTGTTGGACTGCCTCCAGGATCTTTTTAAGGATGCTATTGCTTCATCTGGGCCTCGTGTTTCAGTATTTCAATGACACAAAATACACACCTTTCTCTTTTCTTATCCTATTTCCTCCTTCCCACACCTTAATCCTTCCTCTCACTCTCCTTGCCCTTTCTGGCTTTCTTTTCTTTCATTCAAAGCTGCAAGGAGAAAGATAAGTTATTCCTAGGACTTGGCTGATAAACGCCAAATTTAAATCTGGCTTCTTTAAGACAGCATAGACTCTATCCTTAAGTTCTAATTACTCGCATCACAGCTTCCCACTTTAAGACATAAGGCAAAAAAGGCTGCGTTTGAGTGTATTAAAGCAGAGAAGAAAATCTTCTAATCTAATACTTTTCTAATCTTAATGTCACTTTTGCAAACAGCAGTGTTAATAGTCATATATAAAAATAGTTATAGATTGTAACCTTTCATTACAAAGAAAGCTTTACATATATGTATACATATATATACATATTTAAATCTATTTTGTAACTGGCATTTGAAGAAAGTGGAGCTGGAAAGGAAATTGGAAATCATGCATTTCTTGACAAAGTGAATATTCAGATATGAGGAACTGACTGAATAATATTTGACACAACTTTTCTGGACTGCTACTTACTTCTGCTGTTAAAATTTCAGTCATTTTTACCTGGGAAGTTCTTGATTTTTATTTACTTATTTTTTTTATTTTAGAACTGGAGACCATCATAAACTATAGAAGTATCCACATATATAACTTGAAGAACTGTACAAACATCTAAACAAACCAAAATTCGTTTCAGTGATTGGGATATTTCATACTGCTGTGTTTCTATCTGATGGATACTTACAAGATATATTTAAAAATATATTTAAAAGAAGTTAGAGGTAATTGACAAAATAAATGGCCTTTAATCACATTGTTTAAAAAAATTTACTGTCAAAAGTATCAAAAGGGATCAGAGAAATGGCAAACCCAATCTTCACTCTCAGTGAAATAGAACCAAAGATTCAAAGAGACTCTATTGGTCATATAGACTCTGATTGATAATCTAGATCTTATGGCAGTTCTGACATATGTTTTCCACAATCCTTAACCATTTTCAATTTCTTCTACATTTTCTATTAAAAATTATTAATATATTCAAAAACAGGCATTTATTAGTGTAATAACACTAACATTGTATTGCCAGGTTACATAAAATTTATAATATAAATCAATAAACTTTGAAAATAGACACATTGACGGTCTAACTCACTAATTCTGAACTGTTATTCATCTATCATCAAAATGAATTCCACTAATAATCTTCATAAAAATCTGAAGCTTGTGGCAATCCTACACATATTTGACTAATTATAGTATCTGGGTTTTTTTTTTTAACTAATAGCATAGTTTCACAGAAAAAAAAATGTGCTTTTCAAATCAACAAAAGTGCAGTCTCCTTTACCATATAAAATGTTATTGCTTTAAAGAAAAATGCTAATAGTTAAAAACTAGGCTTTTTAAAAAATAGTTTAGTGGTTATAATTTGTCTAACGAGTGTGAAATTCTTTTTATTTATAAAATCAAGAATAAAATGTGAAGCAGTTCAATAGCCTCCTGAGTGCCAGTTTGTCAAATGGTTATTTTGTGTGTTGTTCTGTGCCACTGATTGGGTTTGACACTGAGAAAAGAGCAATATTTTGTTATACTGTATCCTAAGAAAGCATCAAATTACATCTGATTTTTTTTTTTTTTTTTGTAATCTATGGGGATTAGTGAACAAATTTCACCTGAACATCATTTTTAAACCAATCCTCAAAATCTAGTTTAAAACACCATTTTGAAGGAGTTGAGGCTCAAAGAGAGTTTAATTGCCTGTTTCTGAAGAATAAATTGTTCTTGGGGGAGTATCACTCTCACTTAGACAGGCTGGAAAATAGAGCTGGTTGCATTTCTGTACAGACAGCATGCCAAGCTGTAGAGCAGAGACACAGACACTTCCCAGGACCAAGAAAACCACAGCATTAGTCAGGGCACAATTCTGCAATTCTTCCACTGGCTAATTATTCTGGAACTTCACAGTAAAGAATGTCAATGAAGCATAGTATCTCCTTAGGCCTAACACATGTGTGAATGTCTGTGAGGATGTTGGAGAGAAAGAGAGAGAGAGAGAAAGTGACAGAGAGGAGAGATACAATTCAAGCAGCTCACATGTGTGCAGTTACCTTGATTCACTTGGAAAAGTACTTCTGTGTGCGGGATACTAACATTAATAAAGCAAATGTATTTCACAGGGCCTGGCTTCCAAGACCCTGTAGTTTCAGGTATAGTCTAACTTTTTAAAATTACACATAGAAATGTTAAGTTTGTGAAAGACAGGAAACTTTCCCCAGGCTAAAGTCTCTGTTGTAGATAAAGAATTGTAACACAGCAAAATTGCTGGCTCTAAGGGCAGATGTCCTTGGTGCAGCCAAACCTAATGATTGCTGCCATGACAATTATCTTACTGTGCGTTTGTAACCACCTATGTTCCTTTTGGTAACTTTCTGGCCTGGAAAATAAATACTGAGAGAAGAAGACTCCAGTTCAGTGTTAATTTTCTGAGGAATGCCTCTCTCTTGAGGGTTCATGGAAATTAATCCCTTTGGGGCTTTTCACTGCTCTGAAGAAATGGGCTTTGAATAATTCTTTGTGTCTCCATCACCCTGGGGGAGAGGTGACACTTCTGGGTATCCACAGACATTCAAATTAAAGTTTTAATGTTGCAGACTGGGGTGTATTTATTAAAAGTTCTATTGCTGGGAACCAGTGGGGGCAACAACAACAAAAAAAGCAATATGTAATTTTTACCTAACGTTTCATTAATCAAGAATTAAATTTCAAGGGGTTCTTATGGTAAAATGTAAGAGTCACAAAATAAACTAAAACTGCTAGTTATTCAAAGGAAGCTACACAGAAGATACTGAGATGAGTTTTTAAAATATCCCCCCAAACTATAAAATATTCTAAACAATTTATTACAACAGGATAAAATGGTAGAAAGGGTGGTTTTGGAATTACATACACTGGAAGCCCCTGGCCCCCCGAGCTTGGGTGGGGTGAGGGCCTCAGCCACTCCCCCATCAGCAACCAGGCCAGCCATGGGCAAGCCCCACCCCCTACACCTCCACATCTGTTTCCCTCTTCCTCCACTCCCTACTGCTCCTCAACATCTTAGAATGTAAAATAATAATAATAAATAAATAAATGTTTAAAAAATTACATACGCAAAATATTTTAAGAAGCAAGTAAACTGTATTTGGTAGAGAAATGCAAGAAAAAGTGAGCCAATAGAATATAAGGCATTTACAATCATTCCATAAAATGCAAATTAAATAAATAAGCATAAACATGCACACACACAAAGAAGCAGCAGGATCAGTCCTCTTTGTTGACATTTACAAATAGGATCCATCAGACCAACTCATGCTGAACATTTGGAATTCCAAGAATAAAACAGGACTCAGAGGTACGTTACAAAAGAAGTGAAGCATTTTCCTCAATTTTGTGCATTGCCTTCCACTGGATTCCTAAGTGATATGTCTTAAACTCCCCTGGAACAAATTATGAGAATAGTAAGTGTGCGTGTGTGTGTGTGTGTGTGTGTGTGTGTGTGTGTGTGTGTGTGTGAGAGAGAGAGAGAGAGAGAGAGAGTGAGTGTTAATAGTTACTCTGCCTGATAGATGGAATTGATTTAGTTCATTTCATTTTCTTTATCTCCCCTTTACCTTTTCATATACTGAATTGGTGTTGCTTTTTACATTAAATTGCAAAGAATGACTGTCATTATAGCACAAAATTTACAAGGTTACATCAGTTTGGAGATCAAAATGGTATCTTGCTTTGAGAGTAGTCAAGGTGACCGAGGCTCTTTCCCTGAGTGCAAATTATGTGTAAAGAAATCATCTCCAAAATGACAAATCAAATGCTTATTGGGATAAGGTCAATATAAGTGTACTTTGTAAGAGAAAAACACAGAATATCCTTAGTCTTTGAGCATCTCTGCTGTGTATTGAAGGACCCCAAAATTCACTAAAGCTTGACCCCTATTGTAACAGTGTTAAGAGAGTGGGTAATCCAATTATGGTTATTGAGAGGGACTTTAAGAGGTTGGTGGATCAGGAGGACTGCGTCCCTGTGAATGGCATTATCTATTCATGGAGTGATGAGTTAATGGTTTAATGGGAGTTGTTCTGATGGTTTTATAAAAAGAGCAATTGAGCACATTAACTCTCTCATGCCAGTCTTGCCATGTAACACCCTGTGTTGTCATGGGACTTTGTACAGAGCCCCCACCAAGAAGAAGACCCTCACCAGATGTATTCTCTGGAGCCTGCAAAACTGTAAAAAATAAATTTCATTTCCTCATACATTACCCAGTTGCAGGTATTCTGTCATCAGCAACAGAAAATGGGCTAATACACTCTCCTCTCCCAAGACACAATATCTTTAGACAGCTCCAAAAAAAAAAAGAAAGAAAGAAAGAAAAACAGAATAAACTTTAATTTTAGTAACTGTGTACAGAGACCTAGTTGTTGTGTTGCTGTTTTATTTTCTCCCACTTTTTTTTTTTAATCACAAGCAGTTTCCTGGAGCAGCAGTAGGAATAATACTAATAAAAACCTTTACTGCAGGCTTGATTTATGCCAGACATTCTTCTTAAAACTTTAGATGCATAATAAATACTTTTTAAACAACTGGATCTAAGTTTTCTATTAAATCCTTGTATTTACGTAAGTTTATGAATGATTTCAAAGTAATATTTTTTGCATAACTTTGACAGTGTTATATCCATGTCAATCTTTTTTTTTTATCCATGTCAATCTTGCAGTAAGTCTTAAACAGTTTTTTTCAGTGCCATCTATTCTTTCAATATTTTGTCATTTATTTTCTAAATTCTAATGATTTCTATTTTATTGTTAACATCAGCATTAAGGTTATCGTGAAAATACAATGGCCTCACTCTAGCCACATTTTTTCCTTGTTTTAGGCACATATTTTAATTAAACATTAGCAGGCTCCTAGGGAAGAATCATGCATTTTTATTCATAACATGATTCCATGCTTCTGTCTAATTTCTTTCTGTTTGTGCCTGGAGAAAAGAGCCAAAATGTTCATTCATTTCGGTTAAACCTACAAAATAGGGAGACTTCTGAAACTCTCCAAAGATCTGACTGCAGCCTTAGGTAAGTGTATTTATCAGTCCGTTTGTATGTTGCTATAATAGAATACCTGAAACTGGGTAATTTTATAAGAAAAAGAGGTTTATTTGGCTTGTGATTCTGGGACAGCTGCATCTGGTGTCGGTCTCAGGCTGCTTCTACTTGTAGCAGAAAGTGTCAGGCCTCCGGAGCATGCAAGATCATATGGTGAGAGGAAGGAAGGTAGGAGAAGATGCCAGGGTCTAAACAACCAGCTCTTGTGGGAAATAAAATACCAAGATTTCACTCACAACTATCCACCTCAGCCCCAGAGCATTAATCTATTCCTGAGGGATCTATCCCCATGACCAAAACTGATCCCAGTTCTACCAAGTTGGGGATCAGATTTTGACATGAGCTTTGCGGGGGTCGGACGACACATCCAAAGTCTCCCAGTAAGGAAGGATGCTCATTCCTGTTGAAAATTAAAGGAAGTGAGTTAAAATCAGTTTGAGTGTTAGTTCAACATTGGCACTCATTGGATCCAATACTGTGTTGTACGATAGGCTTGTTTTAATATATGTCAGCCTTTCAGATTGATCCTGGGTCCCAATCCACTCTTTGCCAAACCACTATTGAAGGATTCCTGAGCATTTGTTTGAAAAGTATCTTCAAAATCAGAAAATGCACACTCTCTTACACCCACAGGTAATAATTTAATTTTATTTCCATTCATATTAGCTTCACTTAATTATCTACTTTAAACTTCCATTTACAACTAAGTCTTCATACAAATTAAAAATTGATTTTAACCTCCATTTCACACTAAGAATTTTATTTCCTCTCTCTGGGACTTGATTGAATGTCTCCAAACCATATTGAAATATATTTCCGGTCATCTGTCATATATTACTTTTTCTCTATTTTACACAGTTACAAACACCTGTTCCAAAAAAGTGTCTACACCATATCCTGCCTACCATCTAACTTGTCTGTAATGACATCTAAAAAGTATTCTCTACTTTTTTCTTTCCAATACTTTTTTTTCTAAAAGTATTTTCTACCTTTTTAGAATACTAGAAAGTAGTCTCTTTTTCAACCTATGTCACAGTGAGAGGCACTCTAAAAGTGTAAGGAGCCTACCTGGAAATATAACATTGCAATGGGAGTATGCGTGCCATGGTGAACTATGTGCATATTCAGGGAGCTAAAAGAAGACAAAGGGTTCTATAGGAAAAATGATGGGAGATTACATAATTGTGTAAGGATAATTATTCTTGGCTGCAAAGATCAATACCAAGGGTGATGCTAGTCAAAGGTTGGACAGACGGTTGCTCTTCACATGTCCTTGCAGAGAAGTTTGGTTTCCCCCCACCCTTTTTAAAATTAAGGTTATGATAGCTTCTGTGCAAGGTTGTGGCTATGCAGAGTCCTTTGTAATAAATAGCACTTGTTATCTAGCACACATGCATGGCCCTTCCCAGGCTGCACCTGTCAGGGTTTCTTTTAACTCAAGTGACTACATTTTGATTCCAAAAATGTTCATACCTCCTCATTATTGAATTTTGACATTGTGTACCTGACAGGTGAACATGACTGTAGCATGACATTTAGACATCAGGAATCATGGGGAATTTTGGCCATTGATATTGGTTTGCTTTGTCTAATCTATGTATGTTTCCCCAGGTCAGACTATAAAAAGTAAATAGAGGAGAGAAAAAAAGTCAGTGGTAATTAATGAGTTAAACTTCCATCAAAGACTCACACAAAGTCTGAAAGTCTGCAAATAGGTTCTTGAGTGAACTGATGAACGACTTTTATTTTCTAGCCCTTAGGTCCTCTTCAATGCTTCTCTCCTGCTTAGATTTTGGTGGGTGTCTTTGAGGGTGTTTTTATTTTATTTTTTTCTTTCCATGAAATATGTGCAAGTAAAACCTTTCTTTCTAACCAGGTTTCTGCTGTGGGTCTGGGTATGCTGAGGCACATAAATATCCCAGCTCTACGGGAACTCAACTAAACTAGCAGTTTAGGCTACAACTGCTACCAGGTAACAACCAGATCCTTCACTGAATTTGTTAGTTTTCCCCTGTTAAAGATACAGTTGATTCCATGACATTTTCTTGTCACCAGGGGGTGGGGGAGTTGGATAAAGCTCTATATGAGACTGTACTGTTTCTGCAATTTCATGTAAGGCTATTTCAAAATTCAAACAAGTAAAATGATTCTTTAAAAAACACTCATGAATATACTCATAACTAAGAATTAAAATGTGTACACCCCACTCCTGACACATATCTCACTTTTTAGTCCAGTAGTATGAGTGACAACTTGACTTTGTATTTTTTTGTTCTAAGACAAATCACGTAATTCTTTTCTCTGCAGAAAAACTTTCCCCCTAAATATTTGCACAGATTGCTCTCACACTTAATGGAAGACTCTGCTGTTATAAAATCTATGTCCTCATAGAGACCCCGTTTACCCTAAGTAAAATATAAGATTCCATAAATCTCCATACCAGGGGGATTGGGAAACTGCTTCTACAAAGGGCCAGATAGAAGATATTTTAGGTTCTGTGAGTCTGCCTGTGTCTTTCACTTAGGCTTAACTCGGGCATGTTGGTGCAAAAGCATCTCTATAGATGGCACTACATGAATGTGTGTGGCTGTGTTCTAATAAAACTTTATTCACACAAATGGATGGACAGCCATTCTTGGTGTTCCTTGCTGTGCTCATACTTATTTTAGTACAGTGCTTGCAAATATGAGCATTTGATATCACCCCATATGTGTGTGTTTACTGCCTGTCTTCTCACATGACTTTTAGTTCCACAAGGGCGGGACATTGTTACCTGTGTTGCTATATCCTCAGTGCTTTGGTGGTTCCCAATACAGAGTAAGCAGGGAACCAATATTTGTTGAATACATACTTGAATTTCCAACTGAGTAAATGAAATTCAAAAGGCCGAGAAATACCCAGGAAACATCAATACTACTCAGCTTTGATTCAGCCTTCATGATTTTGGTACTTTAAAGGAAAAGCATCATTCACAATGAAATAAGGTTGTTGTTTTCAAGCTATAACTCTTTTTTATAAGGATTTAGAATCATTTAATAAAATCCAACTTATTAAATATATTTCTCTCTCTAACTTAAATATTGCAATATTTAATTTTCCAAAATTACTCTAAGGCACTTTGGTATTTTCAGAATATCTTTAGAAACAAAACAAAAAAATCAAACTAGGATTTTTAGGAATGGTTAACTCTAATGCCACTGAGTTTACATGACATTTTCCTAAGAGCTTAATGAATTAAGAATGAATTACAATTTTTGCCATTCACTTAGTCTCTAATACAGTTAATCGAGTGGCAATAAACTCCTACTTACTCCCAAGACAAAAAATTACTTCTTAAGAATATATTCCAAATGCCAGAAATTCTCTCTCTCAGAAATATACCTGTGACAAAGTGATAATGTTCTTGCTGTTCTAGGTTTTGAAAACTCAGCTCTGACTGTAAAATGACTAACTCACTGCAAAGATAAAGGCAATAACACTGAATTGAATTAATCTTTAAATTATACTCTGAAGAGAAAATAAGTCTACATTAGAATAAAGATATGTTGCACAATAGGCAGTTCCTGGTAAGGAAATGTAATTTAAAACCTGTATCAAATTGTTTTTATGGCATTTTTTTAAAAGTTTGAGGTTTTTAAAAGGAGTTTAAGGGAGTTTCTCTACGAACAGTTATAAGTCTCTCCCTTTCCAATCCATGCCACGATGCTAATAATTCTCTGCAATATTAGGATGGATGTCTTTCTTTTGAAGAATAATTAGGTTGACCATATAATTCTCATTCATACTGGGACATATTTGAAGTAGAAGGGGTTAGCCATAATTATGTGGGACACCCACCAAAATCAAGGGATTTCCTTACTTAAGTCATGCTATGTAAAATCAAATTTTCCTCATTTAGAAGCCTCTGAATAAAAAAAATACAAAAAAACCCAACAACAACAAAAATAATATTTCCATAAAACAATGCCATCAGCTTAATGGGTAGAAATAAAAATCTCCTGGAAGGATCTTCCACCTATTGCTGAAAGCTATCAAAATCATTAACTTGTTGATAAATTTAGCCAACAAAAGTTATTGAACATCTATCAACCTCTGGTATCTTTTATTTACTTATTTTTAAGTAAAACCTTTATTTATTTATTTATTTATTTTTGATACTCAAATCAGGATAATTAGTATATGCAGCATTACACAATATAATCATTTTTTTTTTGTGGCCCTTTACCAATTTCTCACTAACCTGATCTTCCGCCTTCCCCTTTCTGGTAACGTCAGTTCTGTTCTCTCCTTTTGAAAGTTCAACATAGTATTGTGATTGTCATATCTGGGAGCTAATAAATAAATAAATAAACCATCAAATAAAATTAGAAAAAAAGAAAGACAGATAGAACAAGCTCTGGCCATTCTTTCAACAAAATCTTGTAATGTGTCATTGTATCATGTACCTGTTTTAGGAGCTTTTGAAGGTCAAACCTGTTGCTTTGCCCCCCATGGATTTGTCACCCCACTTCATCTGGGTGACGGAGATACAAAGGATTACTCAAAGCCCATCTCTTCCAAGCAGTGAGAGACCCCAAAGTGGTTAACTTCCCTGGGAGTGCTCAAGAGAGAGCCATCCCTTCCTTGGGAAATTAATGCCGAATTGGGGTTCTCTTCCTGCATTTATTTTCCAGATCAGGAAATTACAGGAAGAGACGTAGGTGGGGTTATAGTTTAACAATAAAGGCTGGTAACTCTCAGTGAATAAAGTCAGATGACATTCCAGTAGAAAATTAAGTGGTCTTATCAATAATGGTTTGATTTCAGCAAACATTCCTTCTTAACAGCAATTTCTCAGGATCTTTACATAACAGTCAGTAACTAGTCTGTCTTTGAGGCAGCAACCTGCTGTGCCACAATCCTTATCTTGCAACAGAGACTTATAGCCTGAGGGAAATTTCCTGTCCTTGTGAGGTCAATATTTGAAACTGCAAGGCTTTGGAAAACCAGGCCCTGGGAAGTACATATGCCTTTTAGTATATTCCACACAAACCCAGCCACACTTAGGGAGAAAGAAATGAATCTAGACTGAGTGCTAGTTTCTTGTTTGGGATACTAACATGTGCTGGAAACCATCCCCCCTCAAGAAATATAGGAGGAAGAGTAGTATGGAATTTGGATAAGTCATAACACTCTTCTTCTTATAATTTTGGATTCATTTGGATAATTTTAAATTCATATCAGATACAATAAAGTCCAGATATTTATGTGATATCCAAATAGATACGTCGAGGACACTGCTGTAAATAAGGGTCCAGAACTTAGCACAGAATTCTCATCTGGAGATAGTTTTGCAAGGACTGGCCTGGAGGTGGCTGAGAATGAGTGTTTAGGTCAAAAGTTACAGTGTTTTGGTCCAGTATCCTTTGGAGGCTGGGGAGGGTGGATAACTGTATTGATAATAATTGGCTTCCTCCTCATTTCTCAACAGTGATTAGTGTGTGTGTGTTGAGGGCATAGGGACAGGGTTAGAAATCCCCCATCAAGACTAAGGATACTCCCTTTACCTCTACCTCTAATTTTATGGCATATCCTAAGCCACTTTTTAAAGTGCTCATGTTTTCTCTTCCAATCTTTGCTCCTTTGCAGAACAGTCAGATGATCTTCCTTTTCTTGGCTTCCTGAAGAATGATCCCAGTGTCCATTTTTGCCTATTTTTTTCCAAGACACAAACTGCCCTCATGGAAATGTTGTTTTTATGCTTGTCTTCAATTTCAAAGTGAAGACGAGATATTCAGGGACATTTTGCAAGTCACATCTGTGAAGAAAACATGCCTCAGCTCTATTAAATCACTCATTCCACTCTTCGTGGAATATGAATCAGCTCTCAATTAATGTAGAAAGAACAACATCACTTCTGTGAACACTTTTAAGATAAAGTAGGAGGTTATTTAATCAAAAGAAAGGAATTTGGCCAAACAAGAATGCCACACGGGCTGTGCAGAAATGGCCACTCTGGTTCCCCTCTGGTGGCCTTTTATGGTCTGCAGTACAGTTACGTAGATCCTTGGTGTCCTGTCTCAGAAATGAAGGCAGAAGTTATCTTAGGCATCCAGCTTCAGTATCCCATAAAATATGCCCTTGACTGAAGGGATTTGCAGACATTTATGAGGACTAAATTTTACAGCTCCTGTGAGCTAGAGAGCTGCTCGACACAGTCAGGTGAAAATCTGTGTGTCAACAGAAACATTCTTCTGCCTTCCTGCTTAGACTTTAGGGTGTAGAGAATAATAACCTTCCTCCCCCAAAGACGTCCATGTCCAAATTCTTGGAACCTTTAAATATTGCATTATATTGTGAACTAGTCCGTTTCTGTTGCTTATAACAAAATACTTGGAACTGGGTCATTTGTAAGTAAACCAAATTTATTGCTTACAGTTTAACAGTCTGGGAAGTCCAAAGTCCAGGGAACAAACATATCTGGTGAGGGTTTTCTTTGGTAGTGGTTTTACAGCAATGCAGGGGTCTCACATGGCAGAAAATGGTGGAGAAACTCTCATGTGCTCCTATTTTAAAGCCCACAAAACCAAGCTCCTGACAACCATTATGAATCCATTGACCATTGTACAGTCCTACAATCGATTCACCTTTTCAAGGCCCCATCTTTCAATTACCATAATAGGACTTCCCACCCTCAACAGTTACAATGAGAATTAACTTTCTAATATATGAACTTTGGAGGACAAAATTCAATCAATCCATAGCACAAGGCATTGCGGACATATTTAAGGCAGTAGACCTGGAGAACAGGAGATTATACTGGATTATCTGAGTGGTCCAAGGAAATCACGTGAATCCATAAAAAAAGAAAAACATCCCAAGCTTCAGAGAACCATACAGATGGCATTGTGAGAAGGATTTGATGCCCCACTGCATGCTCTGGAGATGGAGAAAGGGGCCCTGAGCCAAAGAATGTGGGCAACGTCTACAAACTGGAAAAGGCAAGAAAACAGATTCTCTCTTAGAGCCTTCACGAGTAACCAGTCCCTGTTGACTTCATTTTTTTTCCATGCAAGACATATTTTGGACTGTTGACCTCCAGAAGTGTAAGGTATTTGCATTGTTTAAGTGTGTGTTCACTTGTTCTAACAACTATAGAAAATAAATAGACTTGTTATTAAAAAAAGGGCAAAAGCAGATTTCTTCATTCACTTAGTACGAGCTTCTTCAACACCTTCAGTCCCCTGCATCTTTGCATGTTATTTTGCGTCTGGGTAAATCTGCTTGTCTTTTGCACTTACGTATTTAGGAAAGAAGTTGCAGGAGACATCTACTTCCAGCTAAAGAACAAATACTTTGGAAAGAAGTTTTGTGGTGTCTGATAAAATTAAATACCCTATGCCCTGTAATGTAGCAATTGCACTTCTAGGTATACATGCAATAGGAAGACATATGCATGTGTACCCCAAGACAGGTACAAAAATGTTACATTTAGGGTTCACCAGGATAATGCTGGATCATCTCTCTCTCTCTCTCTCTCTCTCTCTCTCTCTCTCTCTCTCTCTCTCTCTCTCTCTCTCTCTCTCTCTCTCTCTCTCTCAATGTAGCATTAATAACATCTGCAAATTCCCTTCTAGCGTGTGAGGTTACATTGTCACAGGTTCTGAGAACTAGGATGTGGACGTCTTTGGGGGCATTATTCTGCCTGCCACACAAGGTATAAAAACTTGACACTCAGGGCATATATGGGAGGAAAACCTGAGCATTATTTTTGGATACATAGTAACATATGTGTGTATAGATGTAATTTTGTATTTATACATATGTAATGTGTGCATTTACAAACAAGCGTATTTCAAAAAGTTCATAAAGACTTGTGTTATCTTTTAATTATATTTTTCCATGAACTTTTTGAGGTGCTCTCATATGTAGGCATATAAAAGCTGTATATATTATTGATAATATACACACAAAACATATACGTATGTTATCTTAATATCAATATAGATATCTATTGCATCTTTTATGTGAATACTTATATAATTGTATCATTTTATACAAACATATAGTATATATCTACATCAAGTCTATATTTTGATATTTACCTATCATCTATAACTACCTACATATATTCATATATGTATATATACAAATTATGTTATTGTATATAATAGATGTCATTGACATGTACACATATATTATCTATATATCAATATAGATATTAATTACATCTTTTATAAATATATATAATTTCATCATGTTGATTTACATCAATCTATATCTGTATATCTCCATATAGATGCTGTTATCTCTGTTTATCTGTCTCCATTATCTGTCATCTATTCATCATCTATTATCTATCTGTCTATATATTTTATCTTTTCCATCTAAGTATCTCTCTCTCTCTCTATTTTAATTTAAAATTGACCAGTAAAATAAAGAGAACCAACTGAGACAGAAAGACAGTCATAGTTACAGCATCCTTGCGGGCACATTAATTAATTAAGATCAGAGGAGACATACTTAATAGAAGCAGATATAATGTTATATAGATAGAAGACATATGAGGTACAGGGCCATCACACACAGAATCAAAAGATACTGTCTCTCCCAATAACATGCAGAGAACACACATTCGTAAAGGTTTGCTTCAAATGAGTTAGTGGACGTTGAAGGTTGCTCAGTTAGAAAAGTAATTGTGAGAATATTTATATGAATAATAACCATCGTTCTTTCAGACTGAGATAATCTACCCCCTGCTATCTGTTCCTCTCCAGCACGTAGGTTAATCTCTTCCTGAAAATAAAAAAGCTAGGAATGGATATTGTTTTTTTAAAAAAGAATAAATGGATCTTCAATTCAAAAATAAAAATAAAAATTACAGTTACTGGGATGGGGTTTCCTCTATTAGAGTTATTGCCCATTCTTTGTCGAATTGTTATTGTCTTAAGATACCATTATATACTCTCTAGGAATAACTAAAATTTTGCACAGCTGTCATGGTCAGTTACTGCTGTGATCACAAATTACCACAGACTGGGTAATTTATAAAGAGTATAAATTTATTTCTTACAGTTCTGGAGCCTGAGATGTCCAAGATTCGGTGTCTGGTGAAAGCTTACTCTGTTTCCAAGATGGCGCTTCACTGGAGCAGCCTCACTTGGTGGAAGGGGTAAGGACAGAAGGGATTATCGATCTCACCTCAACCTCCTTTGTAAGAAAATTAATCCCATTCATGAGGGCAGAGTGCTCATGACTTAATCACTTCAAAAAAGACCCCCCTTCTTCTTACTAGCCCATTGGATATTAGGTTCCAACATACTAAGTTTAGAGGGACACATACATTCAAACAATAACAAAACCTTTCTAAGCAATAAAGCCATGGTCGATGACAGAATGGTGTATGGTCACCAACCCTACAGGGTTTTTATATCCCACAGTGACAGTGATTCAGAAAAGTGCACCAGGGTAGTGACCTCAATTGGTTTCAACCATTGGGTATTAGGTTCCAACATACAAATTTTAGAGCAACACATACATTCAAACAACAACAGCCAAACCTTTCTAAACAAGAAAACCACAGACCCCGTAGGGTTTTCAGATCCCACAGCAACTCTGGTTTAGAAAAGTGCTCCAGGGTAGTGACCTCATTCGGTTTCAACTCCTTAGCAGATGCCATGTGCTGTCAATCACCTACACTGGATAAGAGCAGTCATCCAAAGGAGATTAAGCAAAGAGAAGAAAACTCCACACTGAAATGCTCAGGCCATTTTACAGGTAAGACTTCATTGTCTAAGAAAATATTGTCTGATGTTGGATCTAGACCTGGACATGCTCCTAAATTGGACATGACCTGTCCACACATATAAAAACGATGAAATGGCTTCTATTTATTTATTACATCACACTTTCTGATTAAATTCTTGATTTGATTTAATCTCCATAGCAATTCCATGATTTCACAATCTTATTACTGCCGCTACTACCTCTATATTATCAACATAATCATCATCTTTACAAAGTCATCCTTGATGGTACAGGACATTCTCTCAATTTAAGAGACAGGATGTCTGTGCTCAGCTGAACGGTCTCCCAAAGATGTTCACACCCTAACTCTTGGAACCCATGTGTAACTTATATTACCTGGCATGCAGGACTTTGCAGATGGGATTAAGTGAAGGTTATAGAAATGGGGAGATTTATCTGAAGGACAAATCCAATCACCTGAGTCCTTCAAGGTAGAAATGAGAGTTTGAAGAGGATTCATAGTTATACAACCTGAGAATCATGCAACACACCATTAATACCTTTCAGGAGGAGTAAGGTGGGCACTTTCCCCAGGAGCTGGGGGCAGTTCTCAACTAGCAAAGAAATGGGATACCAATTGTATAACTGCAAGAAACCTGAATTCTTCCAACAACATAAATTAACTTGGAAATATATTCTTCCTAGAGCCTCCAGAAATAAACATAGCCTGCCAAGATGTGCTTTTTTCCCTGAGGAAGACCACGTTGGACTTCTGACCCATAGAACTGTACGATAATAAGTGGACAATGTTTGAAGTGACTAGATTGGTTGGTAATTTGTTACAGTAGCAATAGGAAACACATGGAGTAGCCTGGAAGGAGAATGCATAACTATAATTGGAAGGATTCTATGTAGCTGGTGCACAATTCATGTAGTTGTGTGGGGGAAAGAATAGGCAGTCTGCCTTTAGGTAACCATCCCTTCAGGTTATAATGCTACATGCTTATTTCAAACATTGCCTTGGACACTGAGAAGAACCAAAGAAAACAGATCACATTATTTCTGGTAAAGACCACGAAGAAGTGGAACACGCTCAGTTCAGCAATGCCTAGAGAGAGGAGAAAATTTAACAAAAATGGAGTTGTGGGGAAGATTCTATGATGGGAGCAGCGAGAAACATATGAAATAGTATAGATGCATCAGAACAGCACATTGTACCCCACAAATATGTACAATGATGGTGTGCCAATTATAAAGAAAATAAAATGAACAAAAATAAATGATGCAAATGTTGATGGTTTGTGAAGCGGGAGCATTGTGCCTGGAAGAATGTTGTTTGTTGATAGTGCTGCTGGAAAACACTACAAACATTTCACGTTATGCACCAGGCTTTTTACTGTGTAGGTAAATATTATTTATGCAATAAATTTTTATTTTGTATAAATTTAAAGCAAAAAAGTTGATAAATTATTAGTAGCTTATTTTCACCCACGACACCCTAGACATAAGAAAGTGACAAATGTCACCTTTTGACAATCTATTTGCAACCCGTGTAACAGACAACGCATTGGTATTTGCAGTATGCACACACATATCTATGTTTTTAATAGCAAACACAGATTTTTCCATAAAAAGTTAGGCAAAATATGTGAATTGTCTTTTTATTAACAGAGAAAAAAGAGTCATGAATAGACACATGACAAGATCTTCCAAGTCACTACTAAGTGAGAAAGTTGCAAATTAAAATGAAAGTGACTTTTGATTTCATACATGTCAACTTGTCAAGGATTAACATCTCACAACCCTGCATGTTGGCAAGCTTGTGGGAAGCTGAGAACCTTCATTTACTTCTGATGGGAGCACGACATTTTACAACTTAAAAAATAAAGCTTGTCATTAACTATTAGGTTGAAAGTGAACATATCCATTTAATATTCTAGTTCCGCTTTGGATGTTTTCCATGAGATAGTCTAGCATATGCCCTCAGGGAGAAGCTGGCTAGAATATTTGTTGCAGCACTGCATGACAAAAAAAAAAGAAGAAAAGGAAAAGAAAACCAAAACAATTACAAATGCACAAGAACACACACACACACACACACACACACACACACACACACACACACACACACAAACTTAAAAGCACCAGAATGTCCATCAATAAAAGAGTATATAATATATTCTCCTAATATATATGTTTATATATTTTTTCAGTATTTTTTTTTTTTTTTTTTTTTTTTTTTGTCTTTTTCGTGACCAGCACTCAGCCAGTGAGCGAACTGGCCGTTCCTATGTGGGATCCGAACCCGCGGCGGGAGAGTCGCCGCGCTCCCAGCACAGCACTCTACCAATTGCGCCACGGGCTCGGCCCTATTTTTTCAGTATTAATCAATATGTATATTTCTTAAAAATAGATAATTAAGTTAAAGCAGTATATGCTTAATAAGAGGAATTATTTAAAGATTTTTAAATTATAAAACCTACTAAAATTTTATGAATATACTCACATTTAATATAATAATGAAAAATGCTTGGCTGTTCAAAATTAAGATAATAATTACTTCCTTAAAAGGAAGGATAGAAAGAGTTCTTGTAAATATCCAAAGAGGCAATGCTTTATTTTAAAAAACATGTGAAAGTAAGCAAAGAGAACACAGTGAAATTCCACATACACCTGTTGAACCCATGATATCCCTCTGTCATTTTGTTAGCCATTAGAAATACACCTGTGTCTATGCAACTGAGATGCTTAAAAATCACTAGTTATCAAGAATGCAAATTAAATCCATGATGAAATGCAAACATCACTTACATATACGATTTATAAAAAATTCCAGAAAGTTGGTCATACAGCAGGTGGGAAAACCAAAAGGTGGGTGGATAACTTAAATGCTGTATGTGAAGTTTCTCCACCAAGGGAGCCTGTATTAGTCTGTTTCTGTTGCTTATAACAAAATACGAAGAATTGGGTGATTTATAAAGAAAATTAAATGTATGGCTTACAGTTTCTGTGGCTGGAAAGCCCAGAGTCCAGGGAATGCATCTGGTGAAGCACCTAGTGGTGGCTTCAGTGACAGCAAGGTATCACCTTGCAAAAATGGTGGGGCAGAGACAGCAGAGAGGGGCAGACTGTCCTCTTCTTTTACAGCCCTCAGAAACATGCCTCTGACCACCATTTTTAATCCATCACTGTGCCATGGTCCTACAATCCAGTCACCTCTTCACAGCCCCACCTTTCAATTACCATAATAGGATTTCCCACCCTCAGCAGTTACAGTGAAGATTAAGCTTCAATGAGGTTGGTGGGGGGTAGACATCCAGTCTACAGCAGAGCCCAAACGCTTGAGGGCCTGGGCTGTGGGTGATTGATCAATTCTATTGCCACCATCTGGATCGTGAGGACTTCACTCATCTGTTTCCTGGCTTCCTTGTAAGAACCAGCTGCTGAAGAGATGGGTGAGAAGTTGAGGAATTGGTTGGTTCACCTTTACTTGTAGATGAGCCTCGGAAAACTCATCAAATCGGGAGTGGCCAAAGCATCTTGATGTTTCTTGTTTTCTGAGTTCCTCTCAATAGGCACAATTAAGTAGTCTCAGTATTTTAGTTAAACATGGAATAAAAATCTCCCTTTAGGTTTTTCACCTAAACCTCTTGCTTCAGGTCAGCTTTCTACCAGCATTCTGCATTGCATAACTGCATGATACATCTATGAAATAGTATTGCCCTTTAATTTCTGCCATGACTTATCCTTCATGGACACTGGTCCATCTTGGGTTAGAAGGAATAAAAGACACGATGTTCATGTTCATAGGAGGGGGAGTAGGGTCTAGCTCTAATTCTTCGCCACAGCTCCACAATCTTATCCTTTATGCCTAACAATTGGAACATAGTAGAAACTCAATAAATATTTGATGAAAGAATGGATGGAAGCCAAATTTAGATGAAAGCCCATGCATTTCTAATGACACCTGCCCTCAAGAGATACAATTTTATCCAGCTGCTCTTAATTGCTCAAATGGAGGAGGCTGCAGGCTGGAAACTTTTATAACAATTTGGCAGAAAGAGTGGGCAGCTACCGAGACAAGAGAAAATGTGAATTATTTCTAATCTGTTCTGGAATTTATCCCCTTAATATGTGTGTGTTCCACATGAAAATGAACTTGAAATTGTTCACCGTTAGCACTCTCTGTATCTATGGCTGGAGAGGGTAAAGTTGGTTGTCTCATGCATAGCTCGAGAGATAAATCTATCAGTCAACCTAGAACTTTATTTTTCTTCTGTATGACATAAAGTTCTCAATGCGCACACACACACACACACACACACACACACACACCATTTTAGAGATGAAGGTAACAGGCAGTTACAGCCAAATCAATGCATATTTTCAGAAATGAAAGGGATTACACATCCATGAAGATAACTACAATAAAAAAAAAAGAAAAATAGAAAGAAAAAAGAAACCCAGAAAATAACAACTGCTGGCAAGGATGTAGAGTAATTGGAGCCCTTGCATGTTGTTGGTGGAAATGTGAAATTGCAAAACTGCTATGTAAACAATATAGTGGTCACTCAAAAAATTAAAAGTAGATTTACCATATGATCCAGGAATTCCACTTTGGGTACATTCCCAAAAGAATTAAATGCAGGGTCTCCAACGGATATTTGTACACCCATGTTCTCAGCAGTGTTATTTACAAAAGCCAAACCAGGAAAGCCACCCAAATGTCCATCAACAAATGAATGCATAAAAAAAATGTGGTTTATACATACAATGGAATAATATTTAGCCTTAACAAGTAAGGAAATTCTGGCACATACTACAACGTGGATGAACCTTGACATGATTCTACATGGAATAAGACAGACACAAACAGATGAATACTGTGTGATTCCACTCATATGAGGTACCTAGAGTCATCAAATTCATACACACAGAAAATAGAACAATACTTTTAGGGGCTTGGGAAGGGGGACTTTAGTGGGGGGTTTAGTGTTTACTGAGTACAGCATTTCAGTTTTGCAAGACAAAATGAGTTCTGGAGACGAATGGTAGAGGATTCTTAAAGCAAATGTACCTCACAGTTTCAAATATTGACCTTGCAAAGGACAGGAAATTTTCCTCAGGCTATAAATTCTCTGGCATAAGATAAAGTATTCTAACACAGCAACGTTGGTGGCTCAAAGACAGACAGGTTACTGATTGTCATGTAAAGATACTGGGCAATTGCTGTAAGAAAGAATGTTTACTAAGGTCAAGCTTTTGTTAATGGATCACTTAATCACCTTACTGGAATGTCATCTGACTTGTTCCACTGAAAGTTACCAGTCTATATTGTTAAACTATAACCCCACCTATGTTCTCTTCCTGTAACTTCCTGGTCTGGAGAATAATTGCAGGAAGAGAACCCCAATTCGTGATTAATTTCCCAAGGAAGGGATGCCTCTTGCTTGAGGATTCCAGGGAAGTTAACCCCTTCAGGGCTTCTCGATGCTCAGCAGAGATGGGCTTTGAGTAATCCTTTGTTGCTCCGTCACCCAGGGGAAGTGGGGTGACAAATTCACGGGGGGCAAAGCAACAACAAATGGTGGTGACAATTGTGCAACATTATAAATATATTTAAAATATGAGTGAACTGTACACTCAAAAATAATTAAGATGGTAAATTTTATAAGTATTTTACCACAATAAAAAATGGTAAAATATGTATAATAAGGACTTTCACAATCACGGATGATGCAAAGTTGGTCATGACATAAATTACTGATTTTTAAATATAAGAAAAAAATGAGGGGAATGAAGTAAAGATGTGGTATTTAAAGCAAAAACACTGAGTAAAATATTAGACAATGATTGGTCTTCCCTGTAACATCATCTCTGAAACAAGGGCAAAATCAACCTGGTGTAAAACATACATCAAAACAAAACAACATAAGTAAAAAAAGCAGCAGCAACAAAGCACAAAGCATATAAATTGGCATAAAAAAATAGAAGAGACAGAAAAAAAATAAAAAATAAAGGGACCTGTACTTGGTCAGACATGGTTTTGGACAAAGGATTCCCAATTTCTTTGTGGAGGAAATTAGGCTTATGAATGTAAATGCTTGATTTGTGAATGCAGTAGATGTATATATGTGGACTGTGAGTTTTTATGAGTTTTGTTTATTCATCAGTGTTCTTTTCTCTCTTGTCTTACCATTGTCAACTGTGTTGATTTAGAACTCAGCTCTTCATACGTCTGTTGGCATCCAACAGAGGCTTCTTGCACACAGATGCAGCACAGGTCAGTCCAACTCAGCTCCTTTTTTAATTAAAGAGAATTGTATTTAATTAGTAGTTGTGTCTTTATTGACGTGTCTTTTTTTTGTGATAGTACTACACATTTAACTTCGTGAAAAGACTTTAAAGTTCTAAAAAACTTGTCATACAGGTGGGAAGAGTATAGGCATTGGTCTCCAAAACTGGACTCCCCTCTCTAATAATCCTGTGAGTACCACCTGTTTACTTGAACTCTGTAAGACCTTGACTAGATATAGGAATGGCACCTGCTTCCAAGAGTGATCATGAGAAAAAAAATGCATGCAGAGTGTACCACAAAGAGTCTGCTAAGAAGAGGACATCAGCACCATGGCTATTTTGTCTTTCTGCACAAACATCATATGATATTTCATGCAGGTGTGCAAACACTTCAGTTTATTTTTCCTGCACTTTGGAAAGTATCTTCTGTTGACAATGTGATAATTCTAGTGCAACTATATATATGTATATACCCCCACACACTCATGTGTGCATATGTCAATGCATACATATGTATATATGTGTATCTATATACATGCATATGTGTGTGTGTGTATCTTTACCCACAAACCAGCATTACAAACACAGGAGCAACTTTTATTGATAATGGCTGCAGATAATTACCTTGCATCTCACAAAACATATAGAATGTTGATGATACTACAAATTTCATGTCTTGTCTACTTGCTAACCCTTCTCAATTCCATTACAGTCTAAACTCTTTCCTTCCCAAAGGGTACCAGCCACATGGATTTGTTGTGCATTTTTTCCATTCATGTTTTATTTTCATAATAAACTTGTATGTCCCCAGATGATGCAGGCCTTGGATACTTTATATAAATTATATATTGTGGGACCATTTTTGTAACTTCTTACTCAATGTCTTTTAAGTGTATCACAGTTATTCCAATAGATGATGGTTCACTATTTTAGTTACTAAATTGCATTATATATTCTGCTCTGTATGAACATTTTGATTGCTTTTACCCTTTGTTATATCAACATGATTGTCGTGAACCAACATCATTTTATTCATCCATTTGGTATACAATGAGTTACACTTGCTTTAGGTTATATATCTAGAACTGGAATTGCAACTTACTATGGTATGTATTTTTAATTTTAGTAGAGATGTGCATGTTTTAAATAATTTACACACCCATTAGTAGATTAAAATTATTCCTGCTGATGTTAAGAATTTTTGGTAATATTGCCACAGAGTTAGGTTTATTTGTTCTTAACACATGCTCTTGCTAATGTTGTAACTTCCATTACTTGATTAATTTGTTGTCTGTCCAGTTTCTCCTCTGTAATTTTTCCCTTTGTGATTAGTATGTGTCTTGTGGGAGATACTTTGAAGACATGTAAATGTGTTTCTCGTCTAACTTCTGCCCAATAACTTCACCAGCCTTCTGTGGATTTTGGCTACAACAATTTCTTCTGTGATCTATGCTTATTGATAATTTTGTATTTCCTTCATCCCTTCCAAAGGTATTCATTGGAATTCTTCCATAAGGTAGAGCTGTTCCTTCTTAATCATTCATTTATTAAATTATTTGTGTATATTTGCATAAACTCAATCGATTTTTTTTTCTAGGGGTTATAACTCAGAACTCTGGTTCTTTCAATCTCCCCACTTTTCCACATTTCTGTAAAGGGAGCTCCTTGACATTGGCTTTTGTGTTTTTTCAGTGCAAGAAACATTTTAGACTGATCCAGACTGAGAGGCATTCTACAAAATAACCTACTGTTTCTAGTCATAAATGTTCTGTAAAGACCCAGAAAAACAGGAGATCTGCCCCAGATAGGCGGAAATCAAGGAGTCAAGAAAATTCCTGCCACGAGGAAAACAAACTGACTTTTTTTGGTATGTTTGTTTTTTAAATTTCTTTAAGGTACAATTTGAATTATGCCTGGAATTTAGTAAACAACATTGTACAAAAGTTAACTTCTTACTTTTGATAAATGTATCAGGGATACATAGATTTTAATATTAGGGAAAACTGGGTAAAAGTGCACAGAAGTCTTGTGTGTCGTTTTTGTGATTTTCTTGCTCACCTAAAATTATTTCAGATTAAAGTTGTTGTTTTTTTTTAAAAGTTTCCCTTAACCGACATCCTTTTTGAAAATTTAAGTCTTGCCAGTCTGCTAGGTGCAATTTCTGAGATTTGTTTCTTTTTCCACTTATACTTTATTTTTACTATTTTACCTTTGCATCAATATTGATCTGTTATTTTAAATTAAATCATATAAATAGTACTATAGAGTATTGGGGATTAAAATCTACTTAAAGGATTTATCATCTACACATACAAAGATTCTGTCATTAGGTATTTTTTTCTCACCAGTTTAAACAAACAGCAAACATCTTATTAACAACATGATCTAGGCCAAAATAAATAAATAAATAAGGGAAAAAATCAAGAAACATTACATTTTCAATCAATCAATGAAACATTAATACTTTACCATGCAAAGCATATTTAATTAGGAATGTTAATCCTTGCTTTTCACTGAGTATAATGAAGCTTTTAAAGTTCAGATTTATAAGATCATGCGCTAACATCTTCTTTCCTTTACTACATTTTATAGTAAACACCACTCTTCACTTTTTTGGTTAAAATCATTGTGATTTGTGTCAATTCGTGTAGAGGTAAGAAGAATTTACTCAGTCTTGGGGCATTTGAAAGATGGGGATGCCTAGTTCTTGCCTCTAATGTTTTTGGAGTTCGGTAGAGCAAGTATGAGACAAGAGAGCGACAATACGAAGGAATTCTGCAGAACACCCTGTGACCTTGGCAAGCAGAGGGCCGTCCTACTCCTGTGTTTTAATTCACCGTCAAAACACCTGCATTTGTGCTGTTTCTTCCTAACACAGCTGTTCAAACACAAACAACAAAAAAAGCCTTTTTTCTTCATTTTGATTCATTACAATTTGGAGAGGGGGGCTGTGCCCTTAGTGTATAACATATTTGTACTATTATTACATTATTTTTGCTTTGCAGGAGAAAATAAAATAATTATTACACACCCAGTAATAATTTTTTTCCCACCTGCAGGACTTCATCAAGCGTTTCTGTTTGAGCATCTTTTTTTTTTTTTAATCCAATAATGTGATCACTGTAAAATCTCTTGAAGACCTGTCAGCTAAAATTTCTGCATTTAGTGAATATTAGAAATATGTTAACAGTTCAGTGTTTAGATACTTTACTCTCACCAGAATTAAGAGAATGTGACCTGGTGAATACAAGCAGAATAAAACAGAAGCTCACAAAAAAAAAAACAATCCTAACAAAACAGAAAATCATTGTTAGAATTTATCTAATCTCAAAATTTCTGCAAGTTTGATTTCAATGTATGTGTTCATGAAACTGTGGCATGTTGCAAAATAGGAGCTCCAAGCCTCCGAGATATAGTGAAATTCCAAGCATGCCACCTCTCATTTACAAATTAGCTCAGATGTCTGATATTTTAAAGCCATAATTTAGTTGATGTTATTGTGCGAGGGCAATAGGGCTGAAAGCTGGAACCGTATGGTGACCACATTCTGTCATTCTATTTGTCTCTGGAATAGTCACGCTATGACAACATTGGGAGAAAAGAAAGAAAATTGTACTCCTCAGAAATAACGAGTTCTACTGCCTCTTTAAATAACTACATAACTGGCAGTCAACAAGCTTATTCAACATAACAAATGTCTGTACTTTTCTCTGTGTATGCAACATACCAAACATGACTATTTAGCACTATAGTCTGCTCTGGAAAAAAATACCCACCATCTCCATCTAAAACCAATTGGAAATGATGTTTCTTAATTTTTGTCCTTTTCACCTGGAGCTCTTCCTCATAAAAAGTAGACATCCTGTTCTCTTCTGCTCTAGTATCTGTGCAAAGTCTGTGTTTCTACTGCCGAAGTCAGAGCCTCTTCGATGCACTGATCTAAGTACAGTAGTCGGCTGTGTACTTCTTCATGGAAGAGATTTTGGTTTGCTTATGCACCTTAATTCAGCACAATTCAAGGGCTCTTCCCAGTCTTATGAATTCCACAGTTGTTTGAATGAGCATTCTTAGTAATTACTTTTACCTAGCACATCATATTTGGGATACTCCTTGACTATAAGAAGAAAATGATCCTGTCAGTAGCAAATGTCAGAAAAGCACCATTTCAACACAGTCCACTTTTTGACATTGATAACTGCACTTTTTTGGCAGATAATTAATCCTTGAGTGGTTATGGTGATGACAGAACTCATATTATTAGCTGTTGTTTTGGGGGTCATAAAAATTTAATTCAGAATTCCTGGAAACAGAATCTCCACACAGGGCAATATTTTTATGTTCGTTTAGGAAAACAGACATATGCATGCATGCATATATATATATATATATTTATGTTTATGTGTATATATATGTTCACGTACATATGAGGGGACTTCAAAAAGTTTGTGGTAAAATGGAATTAAAAGATATAAACCAAATATATAAATTTTATTTCTTGGCATAAGCTCCATCAAATTTAGGACACTTTTGTAAGTGATGATACCAGCCATGCAGTCCATCTGTAAAGAACTGAGGGTCCTGGGAATATAACCATGTCAATTCAGTCTTTTTTGCATTATTAACTGAATAAAAATGGGTGTCTTTTAAAGATTTTTAAAGATTCCAAAACAAAAAGAAGTCAGAAGGTGCCAAATCGGAACTGTAAGGTGGATGGATGCCTAATGATTTCCCATCGAAACTCTCACAAAATTGCCCTTGTTTGGTGAGAGAAATGACCAGGAGCATTGTCGTGGTAGAGAAGGTCTCTCCGGTGAAGTGTTCCTTTGGCTACTTCCCTCCAAACAATCTCCCAATAAGAGCATCTTTTTTTTTTTTTTCTTGGCCCTTCAGGAGGTCAACAAGCAAAATGCGTTAAACATCCCCAAAACTGTTGCCATGACCTCTGCTCTTGACTGGTCCATTTTTGCTTTGACGGGACCACTTCCGTCTCTTGGTAGCCATGGCTTTGGTTATGCTTTGTTTTCAGGATCCTACTGGTACAGGATTGTTTTATCTCTTGCTACAATTCTTCAAAGAAATGCTTCAGGATCTTGATCCCACTCGTTTAAACTTTTCATTGAAAGTTCTGCAGCTGATTGGACATAACAGTTTTGGCACCTGTCGAGCAGAAGGTCTGCTCACCTGTAACTTTTTAGTCTCAATTGTGTCCGATGAGCCAGTTGAAGTGTTCATGGTGTTGGCTTTGGTTTCTGCCATTAATCATTGGACATCTTTAATTAGGGCATGAACAAGACTCATTTTTTTTCCTTGAAAACTGATGTGCATTGTCTGCTGCTGCAGGCTTAATCTTCAACATCATTTCATTATTTCTTAAAATGAGTTGCCTATTTGCAAACTGCTGAATTTTTGTGGGGGGAGGGGTGGATATTGTTCTCATAAACATTTTCTTAAAGCATCAGTGATTTCACCATTCTTTCAGCCAAACTTCACCATAAATTGGAGATTTGTTCTTGCTTCGATTTTAGCAGAATTCATGTTGTGCTGATAGGGGCTCTTTTCAAACTGATGACTTATCCTTCTTAGTGCCTCAGACTAGATCCTGTTATAAGAGGTTAGTACTAGTATATTTTGGTGCAATACCATTTTTAAATCCATGCGTAGTGTTTTCATAGTACATGTTTTCCATGAGCTTTTTGAAGACCCCTCATATGCATGTATAATATATATAAGAATCACATTATCAACTTTTTAAAAAATATAAAAATGAATCGAACCTTTTGTGAAACTCCCATTTCCGAATCTGTTGCTCCACTTGCAATATGAACAACAAAATACAGAATACATCGTCATCAAGTGGCTTCTTTCATGTTTTTAGGCAAATTTTCACTTTCTTTTTAGCAAGATTTTATCAAACGTAGCTCCCCACTTTATGAAGAAAAAAAATGACCTCCAAATGTGAAAAATCTCGACTTACAGGAAAGCTAAACTTTTAACAGATATTTCTAAAAACATTGTCTTTTTTCTTTTTTTATTGAAACATAATAGGTTATACATATTTTGGGAGTACAGAGCTGACTATCAGTATTTGTGTACTATATGTGATGATTAAATCAGGATAGTTGGTGTATTTATCATTACAAAACACACTCACTCTTTGTGTCCACTAACCAATTTCTCCCTCTCATTTGGGGACACATGACTAAGACAAGTCACAATGACACATGCAATAAGATTTCCCACTAAATTCCTTCACTTTCTGCTGAGCAAGGCAGAAAAATTCAATGAGAATCAAATGTAAAAAGATATAATCAGTAACATGATAATGATAACAATCCTAGATTTCTGAAACCGAGCCAGTGATCACAATTGTATTTCAGTTCCCATTTTTCTAATAAATAGGTAGTTCATTTACAAATAGAATCCTCCTGTGTTTTGATGGGAAGGAGTGACAACTTTGTAAATAAAGAAAACTGATGGAAGTCGGGACTGGCAAATGAGAAAGTAACTTGTGGGTGGCTCAAAATCTTCACATTTTTATAAAACTGTTGTGTACAAACTAAATTTAATTTCCCAACATCAATAAGTGATGGATTTTGCATTTTTTGGCGGGGGGGGGGGGAGGAGCAAAGCCATAATAACCAATTCTATGTTTTTAGCTGGAGGCTGTCACCAATGTTTAGCCAATTTATTTCTGCATTACTACCTTCCACAGAAGCTAGATTTTGGATGAAAACAACCCTCACACTCCCTGAATTCAGCATTAGACTATGAAAAGCATCTATCAAGGTTCAATTTGTGGGAGTGGGATGACATATGAGATCCAAACGGTCATTAATTCCAGACAAGCATCCATCCGTATTTTGTTCAGCCAGAGTATTCTTAACACAAATCAAACGCAGAATTCTCTCTCTAGCGGAAGATACTGATTAAAATCCCCTACCTCATTTCAAAATGCATTTTTTTTTCATTCATGGGAGAATGAAAGGCATCTCCATATTTTGAACTTTACGTTGTTTTTCTATCTTTAAAATTATGATTTCAGATATTCCCAAGGACTCTAAGCAACATTTCTGCTCCTATTCCTCCAAAATAATACAGCAGCTTTGAAACTTTTTTTTAAAAGTTTGCTGTGTGTGTGTGTGTGAGATTAGGTTTCCCTTCAGCATTCTAATATAACAAAGCCTTGCCTTCTTATTAACTTGCTAACATTATTATTATATTTTTTAAGGAAGAGAGGTGTAAAAAATCAGTGGAAATAAAAACAAAGCTTGGTGAAGAAGCTGTCTTAAATTCAAAACCCTCCACCAAGTCCAGTATCTAAAATTCCAAGAAGTGTACAGATATCCTGGCCACGCATGTGTGTGAGTATGTCTGGGAAGGGTGTATGCATGGAGGTCAGGGATCCCTGCAGCTGCAATTTTCTTCATATTTCTTCAGGGATGTCATCACTGTCTTAGACAGAGCAGTATCCCAGAACTACTTCCTACATCTTGTCTAGTTGTCCTGTTTCATTTCGCTTCAACCTCCTCTCCAGCCAGACTTCCAGCACTGGGAAATTACAAGCTAGGAAGACAGACACTTTGACGTGTGGAAGTTTCTTGCCTTGTTAGGTGAAACCCTCACATCAGGGATTTGCTGGTGATTGGCATCTGCTGTACATTCGATGGCCCTTCATCCCAGCCTCAGTAAAGCTTGATCCCCACTGTAACTGTTGAGGATGGGAAATCCTATTATGGCAACTGAAAGGTGGGGCCTTGAAGAGGTGATTAGATTGTAGGACCAATGCGTAGTGAGTGGATTAATAATGGTGGTCATGGGGCGTGGTTCTGAGGGCTTTAAAAGGAGAGCCTGCAAAGTCATGTCTGTCTCTGTTCCACCATTTCTGCCATGTGAGACCCTTGCATTGCTGTAAAGCCACCACCAAAGAAGACCCTCAAAGATGTGTTCCCTTGACTTTGAATTTCCCAGCCTCTGAAACTGTAAGCAGTAAATTTCATTTTCTTACAAAATACCCAGTTCCTGATATTTTGTTACAGGCAACAGAAATGGATTAATACACCATCTTAGTGGGTATGAAGCAGTATCTCACTGTGGTTGGATATGTATATGATTAGATAGATGCCCAAGAGCTAAAAGCACCAAAAGGGGTCACTGAAGTAGCAGACAGAATAAAACACACACACATACACACATGGGGTCTTCAAAAAGCTTGTAGAAAGACTAACATCATCTTTTAATTACAGTTTTTCATGAATGTTTTGAAGTATCACGTATACTTATAAATAATGAAGCAAGAAAAAGAAATAAAAGATACCCTGTGGAAATATTAGAATTTTTATACTATATATATATACATATATAAGAATATATAAACACATATATACACATACAATTATGTATAGTATGTCTATTTTATTTGTATACAATATTATATGCACAGGAAAAAAATTACTTATACAAGTATATATATAAATATTAGAACTTATATATACAATTATATATGTACATACATATATGTGTAAACACACATAATTGAATACAGAAGAAAATAAATGGGACAAGCATTAAAAATCTTTTAAAGGGTATTGTCGAGTCACAATTTTAGATTTTGAAAATCTTCTACAAGGTGGCAGAATGGGATAAAATAAGACCATACTAAGTGTAAGGAAATTGGAGTCAGTATAGTCAGACCCCCTTGGCTCATATCCAGCTGGGTATGACTGAGCACATCCGCTGCAAACAAGTTATGTAAAAGAAGCGCGACCGTGAATGCATGCATGTATACCCCTTGGCTCGTTGCCATTATGGTGTACTTTCAGTATGGAAGACAGTGGCTCTGTACCACTGGACAGCAGAGCTCACATCAGGATAAAGCACGTCTATCCTGTTATCAGCTTCCAGAATTCTTTTGTCAACTACCTGACTCACAACCTGCACAGGACGGGGCAGAGGGGTCTGTGATCCAGCCCAACACAAAGATACAGGATGGTAGGGGTGGATTGTCAAATCTGGATAAAAGGAGAAAAAAAATAACATATTTAGAAGAAATATTTGAAATATTAATGCACACACTCAGTGAGTGGTGAAATTTCACTATTCTAAAACCATTATACTTGACACTAATGCAGAGCTTATATTATGAGAGCAAAATTCTGAGCACCCTGTGGGTATTTTGTCCTTGCTTTTTCAGCAGAGCCCTGGAGAGATAACAAGTGTCATCCACATATTACAGACAAGAATGTTGATTCTTACCAGATACTGGTCTGTTCACTCCAAATTATGTTGTCAAAATCATTGTTTTTTTACAATATCTCCACTGCTCAGGTGCTTTTGTGTTAATGCAACAAGTATCTTTTTTGGTTTATCATTGTGTCCAAAACAGTGTTTGCTTTAATACAGCCTATATTTAGAACTGTTCATTTATTATAACATTCTGGATATCCTTGTGAACTTTTTTGGCAATTACCTGACAAACATCTTTTTTTTTTTTTTAACATTGACCAATGTTATATTTGTTTTTTGTTTACAATCTTTTGGTCTTACCCTTTGTTTCATAACTGTTTTCTTCTTCTACATTTATTTTTTCCTGACAAACATCTTCTTAAGTTTGGTTCCAAGTACAATTTTTGGTCTTTTTTGTTTCAGATCAATAGTTAGATTCATCTACCTCTCAACGATGATGAGCTATGTAGAGGTGTCATCCTGATTGATCACAACTGGTCTCTAGAAAGTTCTGCGGCTATCAAAGAGAACTGTTTGAGTTTCTTTAGAGGGTTCTTTTATTTACTAAAAGAAAAAAATAAAGGAAAATGGCGATTCGTATGTACCTAAGCAAGACACATTTTGCACATCCTCATACATGACCCAAATATTCCAGTAATGCATCCTGAGGGAATTCTTCAACAAATATCACCATGTGCAAGAAAGAAGATTTTCAAAAATCAAACAATTAATTTGAGTAATGTAAAGATCATTAATACCTTGAAACCTAGAGGCCAAGAGGCAAATGGCCATATTAGATAGATGCTCAAAGACCAGAAAAACCCAGAGGACAGGATTACAGAGGAAATAAATGGATGGGTGAAGACCTGGGGAGATAGAATAAGGTTGTAAGAACTGGAGCAGTCAGAGAGCATATTGACTTTCCTTACAGCATGGAGATCAAGGACCTATTTTTTTTTCCTTGCCAAAGAGAGTGAATTACAAAAAAAAAAAACCAATTTGACTTATGTGTTAAGATGTGAGGATTACATATGAAGATGTAAGTGAACCATTTTATAAACTGAGAAACCTCATGAAGTATGTAACTTGTTCTGGCATTATAATAATCACACACGTATATATAAACACACAGAAAAAGAAAGATATATAAATAGATGATAGATTATATACAGATAGATGCAGACAGATAATAGATAAATAATAGACACATGTATAGATAGTATATAGATAGGTATAGATTGATAGATGATCAATTGATGGTAGATTGATACATAGATAATATCTGTATCTATAAACAAATCTTTGTCACATGAACATACCTTGTGATAGCAACATAACCAATACCATGCCAAGAACTGATTTTGTGTGGGAACTTACCAATTTCAAGTGCTTCAAAGTACTTTTCGTGACGCACACGATTTTTAAGTGTTTCAATCCTTCCAAAGCAGAGTACAGTACGACAAACTTACACTAAACTCTTAGAAAACGTACCAAAAAAAAAAAAAATCAACAGCAACAGAAATGACCAAATGAAGTGCTTGTTTTATGACTTTGATTATCAATTAATGCATTAAATTACCTATGAGGATGTTGCTTTAGAGATCATTGAAAATAAACAGGCATTGTGAAATATTTGGTAACTGGCAAGTTTATATAGGTGGGGCATCATTTAATCCACTACACATCTAAGTGAAACATTGGTCTTTCTCATATCCATGTAAGTAGGCTTTTAACTTGCTCTACCAAAAATAATTTGCCATCAGCAGAGACTATATTGTAAATTAATTTAATTCAATGTTCTGCCATGGTAAAGCAAGTATGTTCTGCAGTTCAGCAAGATCCAAAAATAGCTCCTTTGCTCATTTTTTAATTGGAGTATTTGGGGTTTTTTGCTGTAAAGTTGTCTGAGCTCTTTGTATAGTCTGAATATTAATCCCTTGTCAGGGGCATATTTTGCAAATGTTTTATCCCATTCTGTAGGATGTTTTTCACTCTATTGATTGTTTCTTTTGCTATGCAGAAGATTTTTAGTTTGATATAATCCCACTTGTTTATTTACTTTTTTTTTTTCTTTTGTTGCCTGTGCTCAGCCATAAAAAAGAATGAAATTCTACCATTTGCAGCAGTGTGGATGAGCCTGGAGAAAATTAGCCTAAGTGAAATAATCCATTTACAGAAAGAGAAATATGGCATGTTCTCATTGCTGGGAGCTGAATCCATAAATAAACAAATGAGCAGTAAAGAGAGACAGAGACAAAGAAAGGAAGAAACAGCAATCGCAGTAATATGTTGAACTTTTAGAAAACAAGAGGGGGAAAAGGGGAGAGGAGAGGAAAAGAGAGGTGGGCTAATGAGGAATTGGTCAATGGATGCAAACAATGTTTGCCTATTGTGATGACAAATAAGCCAACTATACTGATCTAGCCACCACACATTCTACACAATTACTAAAAGTCAACGCTGTACCCCACATGTATGTATAATAAAAAATAGAAATAAAAATAAATAATTTTTTTAAAGTCCCAAAACAGCCATGTTAATTTTTAAAAAAATGTTTCTGATTGTATTAACTTCCCACATAAGAAACACTTTCTCATCTGTACAATATTTATTATGACAATTATGTACCATGCTTTTTCCTGGTCTTTTTTATTTTATTTTATTTTATTTTTTCATGTCATTGGATATAATGTGGTGACTTGGTACAGAATTAAAGAGAAAATGGACACACATGGGTTTGAATCCCAGCTCTACCTTAGCAACGGTGTGACCTGGAGCAATTACTTTGTTTCTTGATTCTGAAACAAAATATGTTGAAACTTCAGATACAGTTTCAGTGGAGATAATACTAACAGCTGTTCTGTCACTTTCAACTTTGTAAAATTTACTTTGGCTACAGACTGCCCCCAAATCTTCTTCTGTTTAATTCTTGTGAATTCATTTATTACTCCCTGGGATTATGGACTTTATTTAATAGACTTTATTTTTGAGAGCAGTTTTAGGTTCACAGCAAAATTGAGTGAAAGCTGCAGAGATTTCACCTGTACCCCTTCTCTCCACATATGCACACCTCTCCTGCTTTTAACATCTTCCACCAGAGGGGTGCATCTGTTACAGGTGATAAACGTACATTGACATGTCATTATCACCCAATAGTCACAGTTTACATTACTGTTCACTCTTGGTGTTGTACATTCTATGGGTTTAGACAAAGGTATAATGCCATGTATTCATCATTTAAGTATCATACACAAAAACTGTGTTTTTGGCTTCCTGAAATGACATAGTTTCTGAAATACTGTTCTATAGGAGGATACAACAAGAATAGAATGAATCCTAGCGGTCATTGCTGCATTATTCACAATAGCAAAATTATAGAAAAGACCTAAGTGCCTGTCAACAGATGAATGAAGAAAATGTGATATATAGGTATATATGTGGAATCTTATTCATCCATGAAAAGAAGAAAATCCTGACATTTGCAACAATATAGATGACCCTAGAGGACATTGGGCTAAATAAAATAAGACAGACACTGAAGGGCCTAAGGCACATTTTATTAAAAATACATATGTCCATTTTAGCAAATCATTTGCCTAACTGTATGCCAATACAGAAAAATGTATTTTTTTTCCTTTCAGAATAGAACACATCTAATTACTTTTACTGTTAAGCTGTTGTAATTCTTCCAAGCATACTATTTATATTTAAGCAGTTTCATCTAATTTTCAAAGTTACACTGACAGGAATAATAGAAATTCCCCCAGGAGTTAACCAATCTTTCTATATTTAAAAATAAAATTAAATCATAGAACAAGGTTCTTGTTAACAGTCAAATATAGAGATATGAAAAGAAATGTGAATTGATTAAATTACCAAATATGTTTACATCTTTTACCTAGTAAATTTACCTCTCATAAATCACATGAATTGAAGAGAAAATATACAACCATCTCAGGTGCAAAAGAAAATGCATTTAACAAAAACCTACCTACATCCATGATGAAAACTCTTGGCAGATTAGGACAAAATTAAACCTCCTATATATGATAAAGGAAATATATGATAAAAAAATAAAGTTAAAATCATACCTCATGGTGGATTACACGCATATACACAATCAGAAAATCAAAATATAATAACAGTATCAGTTACTATAATATGAAAATAATGAAATCCCTAGGAATAAATCTAACCAAAGTGTCCTCCATATTAAAAACTGCAAAACTTTGATAAAAAGATTTCAAGAAACCTGAATAAAAATCGACATGTCATATGTTCATGGATTGAAAGATTTGATATTGTCATAATTTCTAATTTCTTAAAATTAATCTGTAGTTTCAGCTCAATGCAAATGAAAGTCAGGCAAAAAAGAAAAGCGAGTTTTTTTTTTTTTTTTTGGAAGGGGGGGCTCTAGATATAGTTAAGGCAATATTGAAAAGGATTGGTTCCAAGATCCTTGGTGAATACAAAAATCCATGGATACTCAAGTCTCTGATAAAATGTGGTGTAGTATTTGCACATAACGTATACACATCCTCTCCTATACTTTCAATCATCTCTAGATTGCTTATAATACCTAATACAATGTAAATGCTGTGCAAACAGTTGTTATGCTGTATTGCTTTGTCTTTTTAAAAACGTTTTTTTTATTTTCCCCCCCAATATTTTCTATCTGTGGTTGATGAAATCCGTAGATGCAGAAGGGCTGACTCTACGGCGTTTGCATAGAGTGTTCAGATTTTTACCTACACCTATAAGATCCATTTATTTTCCACAAAGACACCAAACTTTGTCAATGGAAAGGCAAAGTCATTAAAACAAGTAACAATGAAAAAACTTGCTGCATTTCAAAAAGTCCATGGAAGGACCGTGTTGTCTTTTAATTCAATTTTTCCATGACCTTTGTAAAGTATTCTCATGTCTGTGATTTGGGGATGGAAAATAGGGAAAAGCAAATAGTGCCTGAGAGATTTTGAACTCTGACAACTGCTATTTTGTATAGGAAAATTTGAGAAATTAGCTACTAGTGTGAAAGGTGCAATGACTCAGATAAGAAATTACATACGAGTATCCCACAATATCTGAACAATTATCCATATTGCCTCATTGACATTGTTGAATACCAATGATCTATAAAGACAATCACCTTCATTAAGAAGACCTCGTCAACATGAATCTATTAATTATACTGTTACCCCCAATTAAATTACTGTGTGCACTTGAAGGTACACATTTTCTGTGAGTCTGTATATGTGTATATAATGCCAAATATTCTGCTTGTATCAAAAAGTACAGAAAAGCCTAAACAAAGTTTAACTATATGCTCTGCTAAATTGAAACCTCTTTGGTGGTAAGAGAACTTCATTCTTCTTGTCATATACACCTGAGCAATACTTCTTAGGCACATGAAAAAAAATGCATAAATGCTTCATTTCTCTTGTTTCTGCCATATATTAAACCGATAATGTGTGAGTCCATTTCTGTTGCATGTAATGAAAATACCTGAAACTGGGTAATTTGTAAAGAAACAGTATTTATTGCTTACGGTTTTGGAGGCTGAGAAGTCCAAAGTCCAGGGAACACATCTGGTGAAAGTGTTGCTGTCCTTGGTGGTGATTCTTTGACAGCAACACAGGGTGTCACATGGCAAGAATAGCAGAGCAGAACAAGAGAGACTAACCTCCTCCCTGGCTTTCCTTTTAAAGCCCTCAAAACCACATTCATGGTCACCATTAAACCACCAGTTGATTAAACCATTTAAGGAGGACATAGTCCTCACAATCTAATTCCACCACCTTTCAGTTACCATAAGATTTCCCACCCTCTTAAGACTGTCGCAGTGGGGATAAAGCTTCAGTTAGGTTTGGGGGGAACTTTCAATCCACACCAAATGACATTTCAAAATGTAAAAAAAAAAAAAAAAGTGATATGACATGAACATGCATGTTGAAAATATCTTAAGTGATGATTTTGTTGTAATGCAAGAACTGGTTCTCAGCCTTGAAGATTCCAAAAGTTGAGTGAGAAAATACATTGTTCAGAGGCAGAAGATTCAAAATAGCCAAGGTCCAAGGATTGACAACACCAGCATGACAAATTGTTCCTTTACAATGTATGGCTCTTTCTGAAACTGGGTTGTTGAAAGAAATATTAAACTAGTAGTACATTTTCTATCCATAGGCAGACTTACGCACAAGCAAAATGATTACTTGATTTTGTTTTCATTAGCAAAGAGCTGGTTAGATAAACTGATTTCTCTTAATAAATCAGACATTGATCACTTAATCTGTTCTCCAAAATAGCAGCGGTCTAGGAAATGAGACTCAAATGTCCATTGTCTATGTCCGCAATATTGCTGAAATTATTACTGTGCACTGGCTCTGTTTTCTATTCCAATTTACCAATTAGCACAGGCTTTCCTTCTGATGGACACAAAATGTCTTTAGATAGGTTAATACATTCAGCCTAGTTACAGGTTGAAATACTCATTCAATACATTGAAGATGACTTCATTTTTTATGTTCTCAGTTGATTTTCAAGTCTTGGTTCTGGAGTGATAGATAGACAGATATAGACAGATAGATAGACAGACAGACAGACAGGTAGATAGATCGATAGATAGATGACAGATAAGTAATAGATTGATGATAGATAGATAGATAAATAGATGTAGATGGATAGATGTAGATATAGATTCATATTTTGTTAAATTCTAAGTTTCCTAAGGACATGAGGGAAAACCTCAATCTCATTCCTAAATCCATGGATCAGTTCCAGATTCTGTGATTACCTCATGCCTATCTTAGTCATTTTTGCTTTTGACTGTTTTTATTCAGTCCCTGCCCTAAATTATGGAGTGATTTTGCTGTGCTCTGTTGAACAGCTGACACATTTTAGTTGTCTATGAAATGATTCTCATACTCATTTGTATCTGCAGAGTTGTTGAGCACTTTATGATCCTTCTGGATGTAAGATATAATAAAATTGGAAGTCATTATCATTAGGAGAATCATTATCCTTTTTCTGAATGGCCCATGGCATTTCAAATCTGAAAGCAATCCCTATAACCTTCCCTCTAACCACAAAGTCAACCACCCATCCTAAAGTCAAAGTCTACTTGCTATTAGGAAAAAATGACTCTGATATTTAACTTGATAAACAGAATGGAAACCTTGAAGGCATTGTTGTGCTTACACTATTACACAAAATTATTCAGGTGCAAAGATTGAATGGGTATATGTTGGGGAAAGGGTAAATGTTGTATCAATTTTTTTCTGTGTCTATGGGGGAGAAGACAAAATAATCTAACACAGAAAACAGTTACCTATTTGTAAAAGAAGAAAGCATCTTTTGTCAAAGAGACATAGAAAAGGGAATACGTGAAATTTTTGTGACCTAGTGTAAGTTGCCTTAGTCTGAGCTAATTATAAGGACTGAAGGAATATTTTTGCAGGAAAGCCTACATTCTTTTGGAAGAACAGAGGCAGAAAGACTGGGGGTGCTGTCTTCGATCAAGACCTGCTGTTAGAGATGGGAACAGGCCATCCCAAACACAGTACCTCAAGGCAGGAGAAGATGCCCAGCTGGTGAAACAGGTGTTAGATCAGAATCTTCAGGATTGGGAGAGCTATTTTGAGAAGTGTCTTTGGTAGATGCAGAAAGATGTTTTTCTTCAGGTCTTGGTATTTATCCATGTGAAGGGGTGTTTGTGCTCTCTGGAATAGAAAGTAATCCAGGTATAATGATCAACCTAGATCTAGTGTTCAATACACATCCTGCAGCACAGAGTCAGTTGCTTAGTGCAAGGATTAACATCTCCTTTTCTCTCCTTTTGTTATTTGGAAGAAGATAGACTACATTTTTTGTAGAAGCTGTGAAGGGATATTGCAGAGAAGACTTAAAAGGACAGTTCTACTCAAAGCAATCTACAGATTCAATGCAATCCCCATCAAAATACCAATGACATTATTCACAGAAAAATAAAAAGTAATCAAAACATTGATATGGAACACCGAAAGACCCCAAATAGCCAAAGCAAGGCTAAGCAAAAATAAATAAATAAATAAATAAATAAATAAAGCCAGAGGCATAACATTGTCTAACTTCAAAGTATAGTACAAAGCTGTTGTAACCAAAACAGCACAGTATTGGCATAAAAACAGACACTCAGATCAGCAGATCAGAATAGAAAACCCAGAAATCAACTGACATACTTACAGCCTTCTGATCTTTGACAAAGGCAACAAGAACATACCTTGGGGAAAAGACTGCCTCTTCAATAAATGGTGCTGGGAAAACTGGACACCCTTATGCAGAAGAATGAAACTGGACCTATACCCCTCACCATATATGAAAATCAACTCAAAATGTATTCAAGACTTAAATAAAAGACCTGAAGCCATAAAATTACTAAAGGAAAATGTAGGGGAAACACTCCAGGTAATAGGACTGTGCAAAGACTTTATGAATAAGACCCTAACAGCACAAGCAACAAAAGAAAAAATAAATGGGACTACCTCCAACTAAGAAGCTTCTGCACAGCAAAGGAAACAATCAACAGAGTAGAAAGACAACCTACAGAATGGGAGAAAGTATTTGTAAACTATACATCCAACAAGGGATTAATATCGAGAATGTACAAAGAACTCAAACAATGAAGCATAAAAAACAAATAATTCGGGCCGAGCCCATGGCGCACTCAGGAGAGTGCGGTGCTGGGAGCGCAGCGATGCTCCCACCGCGGGTTCGGATCCTATATGGGAATGGCTGATGCACTCACTGGCTGAGTGCCGGTCATGAAAAAGACAAAAAAAATAAATATAAATAAATAAATAAATAATTCAATAAAAAAATGGGCCAAGAAGATGAATGGAAATTTTTCAAAGGAAGACATACAAATGGCTAACAGGTACATGAAACAATGCTCAGCATCACTAGTCATCAGGGAAATGAAAGTCAAAACCACGTTGAGATATCATGTCACCACAGTTAGACTGGTCATTAAAAAGACAGAGAATAACAAATGCTGGTGAGGATGCAGGGAAAGATGAACTACCCTATGCTGTTTATGGGACTATAAATTAGCACAGCCATTAAGGACAACAGTATGGAGGTTTCTCAAACAACTACAGATACAACTACCATATGATCAGCAATCCCACTACTGTATATATAACCAAAGGAATGGAAATCATCATGTCAAAGGGATACTTGCACTCCATGTTCATTGCAGCTCTATTTACAATAGCAAAAATATGCAACCAACATAAATGTCCATCAACAGATGACTAGATAAAGAAAATGTGGTGCATGTGCACGACTTAATACTACTCAGTCATAAAAAAGAATGAAATTCTGCCATCTGCAACACCATGGATGAGTCTGGAGAAAAATATCTTAAATGAAATAAGCCAGACAAACAAACAGAAATATCCCATGTTCTCACTCATAAGTGGCAACTAGGACAGTATGAATTGCTGGAGAGAGGGAGAAAGGGAGGGGAGAGATGGAGGGAAGAAGGAAGGAAGGAAGGAAGGAAGGAAGGAAGGAAGGAAGGAAGGAAGGAAGGAAGGAAGGAAAGAAAGAAAGAAAGAAAGAAAGAAAGAAAGAAAGAAAGAAAGAAAGAAAGAAAGAAAGAAAGAAAGAAAGAAAGAAAGAAAGAAAGAAAGAAAGAAAAGACCACAACAATATGTTGAACTTTCAGAAGGAGAGAACAAACCTAAGGATACTAGAGATGAAGGGGATGGGAGAGAAGAAGTTGGGAAGTGATAGGTCAGGCCAACAGCATAAAGAAACACATGATTTATAGGAATGAATATGCTAATAATAAAGAAAAAATAATAATAATAAAAGAAGAGAAATCTGTCTAATAGGTCTTATGAAATCGAGCAATTATGAGAGAGACAGAGACAGAGACAGAGACAGTGTTTTATGTTCTCTTCAAGACAGTGAAGAAACTCATGCAGGTTGAACAGATAATTACAAAAGCTCCCATTTTGTAGGTAGTTCCAAGGATTTTAAAAATCTTAACAAAATTTCATTAAAATTACCTAAACTAGTGTCTCTCTCTAATACCATTATTTCGGTTTATAGTAGCACCACCATGTTAAGTCCAACCTTTCAAAATTGTGCAAAGATCTATTATTTTCTACTCCTACTTTTTTTTCCTAACATCATTGTAGTCAATTGTTACATAGAATTTCTTACAGTAAAAGTAATATGCAGTTTCTTTTTTTTTTTTTTAATTTTATTTTGTCGATATACATTGTAGCTGATTAATGCTCCCCATCACCAAAACCTCCCTCCCTTCTCCCTCCCCCCTACCCCCCAACCATGTCCTTTCTGTTTGTTTGTTGTATCAACTTCAAATAATTGTGGTTGTTATATCTTCTCCCCCCCCCCCCCCGGTTTGTGTGTGTATGTGTGTATGTGTGTGTGTGAATTTATATATTAATTTTTAGCTCCCACCAATAAGTGAGAACATGTGGTATTTCTCTTTCTGTGCCTGACTTGTTTCACTTAATATAATTCTCTCGAGGTCCATCCATGTTGTTGCAAATGGCAGTATTTCATTCGTTTTTATAGCTGAGTAGTATTCCATTGTGTAGATGTACCACATTTTCCGTATCCACTCATCTGATGATGGGCATTTGGGCTGGTTCCAACTCTTGGCTATTGTAAAGAGTGCTGCGATGAACATTGGGGAACAGGTACACCTTCGACTTGATGATTTCCATTCCTCTGGGTATATTCCCAACACTGGGATGGCTGGGTCGTATGGTAGATCTATTTGCAATTGTTTAAGGAACCTCCATACCATTTTCCATAGAGGCTGCACCATTTTGCAGTCCCACCAACAATGTATGAGAGTTCCTTTTTCTCCGCAGCCTCGCCAGCATTTATCGTTCATAGTCTTTTGGATTTTAGCCATCCTAACTGGGGTTAGATGGTATCTCAATGTGGTTTTGATTTGCATTTCCCAGATGCTGAGTGATGTTGAGCATTTTTTCATATGTCTGTTGGCCATTTGGATATCTTCCTTAGAGAAATGCCTACTTAGCTCTTTTGCCCATTTTTTAATTGGGTTGCTTGTTTTCTTCTTGTAAAGTTGTTTGAGTTCCTTATATATTCTGGATATTAATCCTTTGTCAGATGTATATTTTGCAAATATTTTCTCCCACTCTGTTGGTTGTCTTTTAACTCTTTTAATTGTTTCTTTTGCTGTGCAGAAGCTTTTTAGTTTGATATAATCCCATTTGTTTATTTTTCCTTTGGTTGGCCGTGCTTTTGGGGTCGTATTCATGAAGTCTGTGCCCAGTCCTATTTCCTGAAGTGTTTCCCCTATGTTTTCTTTAAGAAGTTTTATTGTCTCAGGGTGTATATTTAAATCCTTAATCCATTTTGAGTTGATTTTAGTATACGGTGAGAGGTATGGATCTAGTTTCATTCTCCTGCATATCGATATCCAGTTATCCCAGCACCACTTGCTGAAGAGGCAGTCCCTTCCCCAGTGAATAGGCTTGGTGCCTTTGTCAAAGATCAGATGGCAGTAAGTGTGTGGGTTGATTTCTGGATTCTCTATTCTATTCCATTGGTCAGTGTGTCTGTTTTTATGCCAGTACCATACTGTTTTGGTTATTATAGCTTTGTAGTATAGCTTAAAGTCAGGTAGTGTTATGCCTCCAGCTTTATTTTTTTTGCTCAGCATTGCTTTGGCTATGCGTGGTCTTTTATTGTTCCATATAAATGACTGAATAGTTTTTTCCATTTCTGAGAAAAATGTCTTTGGAATTTTGATGGGGATTGCATTGAATTTGTATATCACTTTGGGTAGTATGGACATTTTCACTATGTTGATTCTTCCAATCCAAGAGCATGGAATATCTTTCCATCTTCTTGTATCCTCTCTAATTTCTCTCAGCAGTGGTTTGTAGTTCTCATTATAGAGATTTTTCACCTCCTTGGTTAACTCAATTCCTAAGTATTTTATTTTTTTGGTGGCTATTGTAAATGGGCAGGCTTTCTTGATTTCTCGTTCTGCATGTTCACTATTGGAGAAAAGAAATGCTACTGATTTTTGTGTGTTGATTTTGTATCCTGCTACTGTGCTGAAATCATTTATCAATTCCAGCAGTTTTTTTGTAGAGGTTTTAGGCTGTTCGATATATAGGATCATGTCATCTGCAAACAGGGACTGTTTGACTTCATCTTTTCCAATCTGGATGCCCTTTATTTCCTTCTCTTCTCTGATTGCTCTGGCTAGTACTTCCAACACTATGTTGAATAGGAGTGGTGAGAGTGGGCATCCTTGTCTAGTGCCTGTTCTTAAAGGAAAAGCTTTCAGCTTTTCCCCATTCAGGATGATATTGGCAGTGGGTTTGTCATATATGGCTTTAATTATGTTGAGATACTTTCCCTCTATACCTAACTTATAGAGGGTCTTTGTCATGAATGAGTGCTGAACTTTATCAAATGCTTTTTCAGCATCTATAGAGATGATCATATGGTCCTTGTGTTTGAGTTTATTAATATGGTGTATCACATTTATTGATTTGCGTATGTTGAACCAACCTTGCATCCCTGGGATGAATCCCACTTGATCGTGATGAATAATTTTTCGTATGTGTTGCTGTATTCTGTTTGCTAGTATTTTAGTGAGGATTTTTGCATCTATATTCATCAAGGATATCGGCCTGTAGTTTTCTTTTTTGGTTATATCTTTACCTGGTTTTGGTATCAGGATGATGTTTGCTTCATAGAATGAGTTTGGGAGATTTGCGTCCGTTTCAATCTTTTGGAATAGTTTGTAAAGAATCGGTGTCAATTCCTCTTTGAATGTTTGGTAAAATTCTGCTGTGAATCCATCTGGTCCTGGGCTTTTCTTTGTTGGGAGCCTTCTGATAACAGCTTCAATCTCCTTTATTGTTATTGGTCTGTTCAGATTTTGTACGTCTTCACGGTTCAGTTTTGGGAGCTTGTGTGTGTCCAGAAATTTATCCATTTCCTCCAGATTTTCAAATTTGTTGGCGTACAGTTGTTTATAGTAGTCTCGAATGATTCCTTGTATTTCAGATGAATCAGTTGTAATATCGTCTTTTTCATTTCTAATTTTTGTTATTTGAGTCTTCTCTCTTCTTTTTTTTGTTAGCCATGCTAATGGTTTGTCAATTTTATTTATCTTTTCAAAAAACCAACTTTTTGATTCGTTGATCTTTTGAATTGTTTTTTGGTTTTCAATTTCATTCAGTTCTGCTCTGATCTTAATGATTTCTTTCCGTCTGCTAACTTTAGGATTGGATTGTTCTTGTTTTTCTAGTTCTTTAAGGTGAAGTGTTAGGTTGTTCACTTGCCATCTTTCCATTCTTCTGAAGTGAGCATTTAATGCAATAAATTTTCCCCTCAATACTGCTTTTGCAGTATCCCACAGGTTTTGGTATGATGTATCATTGTTTTCATTAGTTTCAATAAACTTTTTGATTTCCTGCTTGATTTCTTCTTGGACCCATATGTCATTAAGTAGAATGCTGTTTAATTTCCATGTGTTTGTATAGTTTCCAGAGTTTTGTTTGTTATTAATTTCTAGTTTTAATCCATTGTGGTCTGAGAAGATACATGGGATAATTCCAATTTTTGTGAATTTATTGAGACTTGATTTGTGACCTAATATGTGATCTATCTTGGAGAATGATCCATGTGCTGATGAGAAGAATGAATATTCTGAGGTTGTTGGGTGGAATGCTCTGTAGATATCTGCCAGTTCCAATTGGTCTAGAGTCTTGTTTAGATCTTGTGTTTCTCTACTGATTCTTTGCCTAGATGATCTGTCTAATATTGACAGTGGGGTGTTCAGGTCCCCTGCTATTATGGTATTAGTGTCTATTTCCTTCTTTAGGTCTAATAGAGTTTGTTTTATAAATCTGGCTGCTCCAACATTGGGTGCATACATATTTATGATTGTTATGTCTTCTTGATGGATCAGTCCTTTTATCATTAAGTAGTGTCCCTCATTGTCTCTTTTTATGGTTTTTAGTTTAAAGTCTATTTTGTCAGATATAAGAATAGCCACTCCAGCTTGTTTTTCTTTTCTGTTTGCATGGTAAATCTTTTTCCATCCTTTCACTCTTAGTCTGTGTGAATCTTTATGGGTGAGGTGGGTCTCTTGTAGGCAGCATATAGTAGGGTCCTGCTTTTTGATCCAGTCAGCCAGTCTGTGTCTTTTAATTGGGGAATTTAAGCCTTTAACATTAAGAGTTGTTATTGAAAGGTGTTGATTTATTCTTAGCATTTTATTGGTTGTTTGGTTGTCTTAGGTGTCTTTTGTTCCTTGCTTTCTGATTTACTGTTTGGTTTCTTTGTTTGTTGGTTCCTTAGGTTGTAGATAGTGTTTTTGTTAGCTTGTTTTCTCTTCATGAATGCCATTTTTATTGTACTAGCGGGTTTAGATTTTTCTTAGGTTTTTATGGCAGTGGTAGTTATTTTTCAGGAACCAAACCCAGTACTCCCTTGAGGATTTCTTGTAAGGGTGGTCTTGTGGTAGTGAACTCCCGCAGTTTTTGTTTGTCTGAGAAATATACTATTCGCCCCTCATTTCGGAAGGATAGCCTTGCAGGGTAGAGTATTCTTGGCTGGCAATCTTTGTCTTTTAGTATTTTGAAAATATCATCCCATTCCTTTCTAGCTTTTAGGGTTTGTGATGAAAAGTCTGATGTTAACCTGATTGAGGCTCCCTTATAGGTGATTTGACGCTTCTCTCTTGCAGCTTTTAAGATTCTCTCTTTGTCTCTGAGTTTTGCCAATTTGACTATGACATGTCTTGGAGAAGGCCTTTTTGGGTTGAATACGTTTGGAGATCGTTGAGCTTCCTGGATCTGAAGATCTGTGATTTTTCCTATACCTGGGAAGTTTTCTGCCACTATTTTGTTGAATATGTTTTCAATGGAATCTCCATTTTCCTCCCCTTCTGGAATACCCATGACTCGGATATTTGAGCGCTTGAGGTTGTCTGATATCTCTCTCAGATTTTCTTCCATGTCCTTGATTCTTTTTTCTTTCTTTTTGTCTGCTTGTGTTATTTCAAACAGCCCATCTTCAAGTTCAGAGGTTCTCTCTTCAACTTCGTCAAGCCTGCTGGTTAAACTCTCCGTTGTGTTTTTTATTTCGCTGTATAACTTCTTCAGTTCAGCAAGTTCTGCTACATTTTTTTTCAGGACATTGATTTCCTTGTATATTTCCTCTTTCAGATCCTGTATACTTTTCCTCATTTCATCATGATGTCTAGCTGAGTTTTCTTGTATCTCATTCAGTTTCCTTAGAATTATCACTCGAAATTCCTTGTCAGTTATTTCAAGGGCTTCTTGTTCTATAGGATCTAGAGTATGAGATTTATTAACTTTTGGTGGTGTACTTTCTTGATTTTTTGTATTTCTGGTGTCTTTTTTTTGGTGTTTATTCATTGTGGCAGGGGGTTTCACAGTCCACCGGTTTAAGACTAATGACTAACTAGGATGTTGCTGTGGTTGCCAATTTGGTATGGCTCCCGCCGTGACTGCTCAGTTGGCCTCTAGTGTCTTGTGTGTGTGGTTGCCTCGGGTCTTGGGCTTCTCCGGGGATCCACCTTTCTGGTCAGCTTGGACTCTGCTGGGCTGGTGGATCACGTACCACAGGGTGTGTGATCTCTGTTGAGCTTTCACTTCCTGTGCAGGACTTCTCCCCGTTCCGTGTGCTCTGGCCCAGGCTGTTAGATCGTGCAGTGGCGACCCCACCGGGTGTGTGGTTTCTGTCGAGTCTCCGCCTCCCTGGCCGCACGTCTCCCCCCTCTGTGCACACTGTGCTGGGTTGGGGCGTGTCTTCTGCACCCCTCGTCTATCAGCTGGGCCTTCAAGACCCTGCTCAGCACCGCCTCGCCCAGGAAGTCTACCAGGTTTCTGCTAGGCACAGACGACCGGTCTCTCTGGGTGCCTTTGTAGCACTGTGTAGATCTTTCTCGGGTCTTGTTCACCTTTGTATCCCCCCGGTATAAACTGAGTCTAGTGCCCGCCTGCAGCCTGCTCTCCGGCAGGTTCAAGCGGACCTGGGAACTCTCCTACCACACTATTCCCAACCAGAAATTCGTTAGGCTTTTTTCCAAACTGGTGGTCGCAGAGATGGTATCTGCCTCCCAGTAACAGGAAGTTTACCGGGGCCGGAGTCCAGGGTGTGGTGGAGTGACAGTCGGCCCGCCCGTACTTCCTAGCCCTCCCAACACTGGTCGGGACGCCCCACACCCCCAGCCCTGCCAGAGAACCTTGGAGGGAGTGGGAGAGGAGGCCGGCCCGCAGGGTCCGGAAAGCCCCGAGCCAAGCCAAGCAAATGGGCTCAGTGATGGCCGAGCAGGGCGGAGCTGCCCGCACCTGGGAAAATGGAGGCAGCACCGGGGCAGTGAGTGGCCTGGTGGTGCAGGCGGGGAGTCGCGTGGGCATCCACCCCCCGAACAGAGCTGTGCCAGGGATCACTCACAGTGCTGTGCCAGGTCGGGCGCTCGCTCTGTCTCTGGTTTGTTGCCTTCCGTGTTCTCGGCGCTGCCGCCTCGGGCTGTTCAGTCGCGGCGCCGCTCGGGCACTCCCAGGAGTCTTCTTTAATGCCGGCCTGAAACCTCGAATCCTGGATAGGGCAGCTGGCCGCCTTCAGTGCGGCCCCAGCCTCCGGGATCCTGGCTGCATCCACAGCAGCCCTGGCGCCGTGTTCCCTGTTTCAAGACTCGCTTTTGCAGCTAAGAATCAGTTCTTTTCCTGCTCCACACTTCAAAGCTGTTGCCTGTAAATGAGGCAGCCTCTCCTGCCGGGGGCAAAGTGGCGTTGAGCCCCCACGACTGGCCAGCAGCAGCAGTCCTCCCTTAAGAGATGGCCAGAGGAAGGTCCACAAGTTTCCCGGCTGCCCGAGGCCCAGTGGCCGCCTTTTCCACCTCAGCTTCTCCGCGCCAGCCGCCGCAGCCGCCGCCATCTTGAAACTCCGTAATATGCAGTTTCTAATATCTGTTGTTTACACGCTCATGGGCTGTGGCTTAGTTTTTGTAGTGGATGCTTCTGGTTTAAACTCCTGCCTTTAATCATGTTAAGTAGTGCTGTTGGCTGAGATTAAAATAAGGGGGGGATTGTAATTTGCTGCCATGGGTGGTTTCCCAAAATACCAGTAGACTTTCATCAATTCAGGAATTTTGCCATCCAGAGCTATAAAGTTCAAAAGTTACACCCAATCCACAACCCAGGGAGACTCAGCGCCAAAATGCTACTGCTAATTTATCTCTCTTCTCACATGTCTTTAAAGAAATGTAACCAGAGGGAAAACTTACGAGGGCAGATAAAAGTGTCACAGATTTGCTAGGAGCTGTGAGTTGTACACCGTAAGTTTTTGCCTTATAAGGACCTCGAAGATTTTATAAGTATAGAATCAGACTCAGAGAGGAGAAAATAAGCCATTAAGGTGAGAGCTGTGTGAATACAAATATATATAAATTACTAGGATACTTCAAAAAGTTTGTGGAAAGATTCACATTATATTTTAATTCTATTTTTCCACAAACTTTTTGAAGTGCTTTTGCATGTACTTGTATATATCAATGTATTAACATGCTTAACACATATCTATATCTATTATGATACATATATCATAATATGTTAATATAGATATAGATAAATATATAGATATATACAAAGCTAATCAGTTTCTCAGTAAGATTGTACAAAAGTGAAGAAATGGGTTTTTAAACATTTTTTTAAATTCCACATCTTAGTGCATTTGAGCATTTTCTTTGCTATAATGAGTTATTGAATCTCAAACAAATTGTTTAAATGCTCAAAGATTGAATCTCTGCTCAAAGCCACTCCTAAGATACGTATTTATTCGTTTTCCATTTCAATCTAGGAGCATTTGTTTAGGTTTATTAACTTTGAAACTGCTGCAGCAAATGAAATATAATTTTGCTGCAAGTAGCTATTGAGCACACAGATACCTCCAACACCAACATCCATCCGCTGATCCAGACAGTTTATTATGAAAATTCTGATCACAGCGTTTGCATGATCATTAAAAACAAATTTTATTTTAAAATCCAATTCCCCATCACCTTATAATTAAACTCTAAACAAACTACCTAAATTGGAAAACAAATAAAAATAGCATTTAAACACTCCAGCAATACAGGGGGAAAAGATAGGAAAGAAAAATAAATATCCAGTCCTCTCAAGCAGTTATTACATTTGGGTTTCCTTCCTCCAACTTCCATAAGTGAAAAACAGGAAAGAAAAATGGGTGAAGGTTTTCTCCTTTTTTAATGGAAAAGAAGATTGAAAGTTAATTGCACGACACAAACAGGAAAAAAAATCAGTTGATTCGTTCTATGAAGAAGCTGCCTTGTACAGTAAACCTCAAGCATATATGGCAAAACATTTTCATATATTAAGATGACCTTAGCTTGTAGAGTGAGAATTTTGTATGTTTAGTGAGTGACAATTTTAGTCGAATCCTGTCACTGAAAAAAATGTTCAGTATCCCCATGTAGACTTGTTAGGATGCATTTTTTAATATCATTTAACTATTTTCATATGAGGTTATCATTTCTCATTGATTTTTAATTTTTGTATCATATGCTGTAGACATATAAGATGATTTTCTAGTTGTGGGCATTTGATATGATATTTCAGAGGAATAGAAACTTCTCTCTGTTTAAATATTCTATTAGACCAAAAAGGAGTGTAATCCGAATTACATGAATCCTAATTGTATGAAATATATTCATATTCTCCTTTATGTATTATGTTTTTTGTTTGTTTTGTTTTGTTTACTTAGGACATGTTTTGCTAACGCAAAGACATATGTAGGTTGTACTGAATTTTCTTTTACAAATTTTACAGTTTTACTTACGGGAAAAAAAGGCTTGTAAATGAGTACATGAAATGCTGGGGATGGTATATTGTGTAAGGATGTGAGGAATTGACTCTTTGATTAAGGTATATTTGAGCAGAGAAAATGAGGCTATCTGCGGAGCATGTTTAAAACAGAGGATACACCTAGTACCAAAGTCCTAACCACAAAAAAAGAAAAAAGCATGTGAGGCGATGGATATGATAATGAGCTTGATTTAATCATTTCACAAGGTATACATATATCAAAACATCACACAGACAGCATGATAGGAAACTAATTGGCCAAATAAACTTACCATTTAGAGGTGAACAAAACAAAACAAAACAGAAAACAAAAAGCTCATCACATTTTACACCAGAAATATATACAATGTTTACTTCTCAGTTAAAAAAATATTTTAAAAATACATGAGACTAAAATACCTAAAACAAAGTCTTGAGTCAGTATTATGCAAAAGCTCAATGTGCAGTGAACATGATTACTTGTAATAAAAGATGTCAGATAAAAAAAAAGGGTGGGTTCTCATGGTCATTACAGATCATGTTTAAGTACTTAATTTCTATTCTGAAAGGAAGAAAGACATTTAGTGTTTGGGAGCAGGACTGCCACCTTTCTGTCCAGGCACATTTATCTTCTGTTAATTTCTCTCAGCAATAATGTGTAACGGAGTGAATTTATTCAGTGATTATTTCTCTATGGGATGCAGTTCTAGTGAGGCTTTCTATTTCTTTTTGAGCAGTTTTACTAATTTTCAAGCACCCATTTCATGCATTTTCATATTTATCAGCATAGAGTTAGTTATAGCAGAATAATATTTTAAAAGTTTGCATTATCCTTATTTTTTCCTTTTTAATTTGTACATTCATTTTCTTACATCTGTCAATTTTCTTTCTAAAATTATTAATTGATCCTTCTGAATAGATGACATTCTGAATGTGCATCTATTTTTACAGAAAAATTCAGTGGTGTAGTAGATGTCCTCCATATATTTGTACTTGATTTAAATTAAATTAGTCTCTTACATTTGTTACCCATTTTTTTAATCTGTATTTTTTCCTTTTAGCTTTCTCAATTTCTTAAGTCATAAGTTTAAGTAATTAATTTTAAGACTTTTTTATTAATCTGTTTTACTCTGAATATTACAAATTTCCCTTGTATGTAAATAAGTTTTAATGCAGTTTTACTATTGTTTAGTATTATATTATTATTAAATATTATATATTATTAAATTTCCATTTTAACTTATTATATGTCCCATTTTATTTGGAAATATATTTTTTAATATTATATATTATTATATATATAATATTATATATTATAATTTTATTATTATATATATAATATTATATATTATAATTTTAATATTATATATTATTATATATTATTAAATTTCCATTTTAACTTATTATATGTCCCATTTTATTTGGAAATATATTTTAAAATTTCAGGCAAATGTTTATTTAGTTAACATTTAATTTCTTTATTTAAACTATATTTATTTCTTCTTCACTTATATTTTCCTCAGAAAATATGGTCTGTGATATTCCTGTACTCAGGTGTTTGTTGAGAACTGATTTGCGATCTTATTCATGTCAACTTTATTAGTCTCTTTGCTTACAAAGAATTGGGTGTTTAGCTTCATACTTATCAATTAGATCAAGCCTGATTATTATGTTGTTCCTTTTTTTTCTATTTTCCAATTGTTCTTTCAATAAATGAGAAACTATGTTTTGTCTATGTTTCTATGCAGATGCTTTTTACTTTATAGTTTGCAGCTATGTTGTTTGGTGCATGTAAATTTAAATTCCACATTCAACACCATTTTATATCATCACATAGTAAGCACCTTTATCTTAAAGCTATTTATCTGAAATTATTATAGTTGCATTAGTTTTCCTTTGGATAAGTCACTGCCTTTCTACCAGTATAACATAAAACTTTTAAGTTTTTAAAATTTAGATGTGTCTCTTGCTTATACAAAGCATGTAGGAGAATATTTTTGTCTGTCTGTGTTTTACTTAAACTTCCCTCTTTTCCCTATTTTTATTATACTTCCTATTTTTCTTGTCATCTATTTTGAATGAAGTATAGAAACTTTCTTTTTTTCTAATCCTGTTGGGAGTTATTGTATCCTATCTTCTTGAACCTAAAAACAATTTTGTCTATGATATTTCCCATGTAGTCCTTGTAGATATTGTCTTTAATATAATTTCATATACTTCCTGGATTTTAATCAAGTTTTTGCAAGATATGTTCTTAATCATTTAGTTATGTTTTTGGATCTTTAGCTCTTTATGTGCAGTTTTATGTTTCTTCAAGTCAACTTTCTAGAATTTTAATACTCTTTATAGCAGAGTCTATTCTGCATTGTAATGTATCTCTTGAATTTATATTTCTAAACATTTTAATTATAGATAATTGAAGTCCACTTACACCTCAACAAATGCTTTTTAAATAAACGTTAATGTAATTATTATCCTCTGTCAACTAAAATAGCAAACATTTGTTCTGTTTTTGGTGTATGTTTATCTGGAAATTCTATCCTATTTGATTGTCACTATTCATCAAATAAAAAATATTACTCATTTAAAAGAATAATAATTTTCATAATTGAATTTAACCCCCAAGTATAGTTTGTCAATAAATGAAATTTCTTCTTTTTGCATAAAATTATTACTCTAGATGAAATGCTCTTTCTTCCATTTCGTATTGGACAAATAAAATTGTTATTCCATTTTACCCTAGAAGTTAATGATATAAAGTAGAAATTATTTTACAGATGTAGCAAGAACAACTGTTAACCAATATTTAACACATCGTTGCAATACATTCATATAAATTAGGTCAAACTTTTATTCACAAAGTCAGTACAGATGCTAAAACATATGGAAATACATAAAAATAATTGGCCAAGGGAAATATAGGGGCATCCAGAAAGATTTTGGCTGGACTGCAGGTTTTGATCATCTCTCACAATGATTAGTTGAAAATTTTCAAAGTCAGAACAGTGTTTCTTTGTGTTGCTTTTCACCCTGAGATCTGAAATAAAATTGAAATTGACTTCTATGCATTGTGTGAAGTAGATGTCAATATTTTTAATTTTTTTTTTTGTAGCCAAAACTCTTTCTTTGTCTCTATGGTGCTTCCTTTGCCCTGAATCAAGTTACAACACACATCTGCCTCTGTTTCCCCACACTCCATCCTTCTTCATTGATCTGTCATCTCTCTTTGTGTCTAAGACTCACTTCTTCAGTTATTGCAGGAATTAGCCTGTGGTGTAAGTTTGCCAGTTTTTCTCTTTTCAGGATTGTTTTACCAAATCTTAATACTTGTCATTTCCATTATAGTTTATTATCAACAATTGATTTTCACAGGAGACCAGCTTTAATTTTTATTTTGTTTCCATTGAATTTGTAAATAGATTTGAAGGGATTTGTCATCTTTATATAATAGGGGGTTAGGGAGAAATTGATTAATGGACACAAAGAATGTGTATGTTATTTGCAATGATGAATACGCTAACTATCCCTATTTGATTATCATGTATTGTATGCAAATATTGGTAGTCAACTCTTTACCCCCAAAATATGGATGATCAATTAAGTTTCAATAAAAACAAATAAATAAAATATAGATTTAAAACCTCAGGTTGAGTAATATATTCTTGAATGCACTAAAAGTTATTCAATGCAATAAAGCTTTCTAAAATTATATTTGGAATTTTATGTACATTGACTAGCATAATAAGATATGTACAAAGCTATGAAACCATTTTAATTCTGAAATTATATTACTATTATTTTTTGTGGAATTGAGCTTAGAGCAATATTCATTTATAAGTAGTATTGTCTAAACAATATTAAATTGTATTCATTAAGACAAATATAAAACCCAAGTTTCACTAACTTTTGAAAAAATGAACAATAGGAGAAATTCATCCACTTTTATGACACTATTTGAGCTTCATATTTCCCAGTTGTATAATTGAGATTTCAAAGTAAAACTACTACCAAAAAAAAAGAAAGAAAGAAAGAAAAAAGAAAATACTTCAGGGAAAAATTAGGTTGGTAGAATCTGCCAATAGTACAAGGATATAAACAGAATAACAATGTTCTTAAAGATGAGCTGAATATCCATGCAGCTATGCATTCTGGTAAGAAATAGAACTTAACTAAAGTAAGAGAAAAATGCATTGCATGGCATACATTTTACCTGATGGAGAGAGCCTACTAATGGGATTAGGATACCAGACGAATTACTTGGAATATATCTATTATGCTTGCCATCTTGAATTGTCCTCCAAGTTTTATGTATTAGAAACTTAGTCCCCAATGTAACTGTTAAGAGGTGGGAAATCCTATTATGGTAATTGAAAGATGGAGCCTTGAAGAGGGAATTGGATTGTAGGACCATGCAATAGTGAATGGATTAAAAATGGTGGTCAGGGGTGTGGCTCTGAGGGCTTTAAAAGAAGAGAGAGTCTGTCTTTCTCTCTCTCTGCTTCCTACCATCTTACAATGTGAGACCCCTGGGTTGCTGTCACCAAGCCCAGATGGACTTTGGACTTCCCAGCCTCAGAAACTGTAAGCAATAAATTTCATTTTCTTTATAAATCATCTAGTTCCAAGTATTTTGTTATAAGCAATGGAAAAGGACTAATACACCATTCAAGGGACAGGAAGATGTCTAGCTCATAATGGAAGTCTTAGCTCTAGAATAAATTAAAATTGATTTTGCTGCTTTTATGTTAAGGTTGCATAGTTACAAAAAGTCATGGATTCTTATTGTCACCAAGCCAAACTGAAAGGTGAAAATCTTGTTTACTACAAAGGGCAGGTAAACTTCAGGATTGAATTTGATAATAAACTTCATTGAAAGAAAAGTAGTGTTTTTTAGTAATTATTTGTGCTTTTACTATTATTCTTGTTTGGTACAACATTGGTTACCCTAGAGTAATTTCTGGTGAGAACTTGTTACTCTGTATGAACTTGTAAACAGTAAGTGGCCATACATTGACTTGTTGGTTAAGATACTAAACCACACGGTTGTTTATTATTATTATTATTATACAAATATTTAAAATCATTACAGTGACAACTGACAGGTTTGGAGAATTTGGGGAAAAAAATCTTCTCTTTTTTTAAATGACTGCCAACTTTAATGTCTTCTGATCATTGATCGATGTTTGCATATTTAAAGTCAAAAAACAAATAAAATGAATAAAATATATTGACAATACATTTTGGTGAAATTCAAATATTGCACATTAAAGAATACCAATACTCCATTATTTTCATCCCTACTTTTGTTGCACAGTTTTCTTAGTTGATTTAGAATCACTGCAGATGTATTTAACAAATTCTTTAGAATCCACAAAAAATTCATATAAATAAGGAATGCATCAGTTAAGCAAATTTTAAGTTTTAAATTAAAAAAGCATGAAACTCTTATTGACTTTATGAAAGTTGAATTAATTGCTGACTGTCATTAAATTTTACGAGTATTTTCCTGAAAATATAGCATCTGGCACTTTATATTGGGTAGTAAAATATTTTCTCCCTTCTTATTTCTTTTAATGTTTCTAGCACATTATTATGTGCACTGTGGTTTGCTATTTACTCTCAAAATAACTATAATATATGTTTTTCCTTTTTTTCCCCTCTACAATCCCCTGGGTGGGAAAGGACGGTCTTAGTTTCAATTTGGCATTTAATTTAATTACCTCTCCTGTAAACCTTATGATCAGGAGTTGATTAGGTGAGTTTATACAGAAAGTTTGAAGGGTGAGGTTGTAAATGAGGTAAGAGTTTATTGTTGGAGTGCAGAAAGCTATGACCCCAAAATCGGTGCTTTGACATGCTGGAATACAGAAGCAGCCTCAAGGTCTCTTTGACCTCCCCCCAACCCCCCATCTCTCAATCCTCTGTCTCACTCCAAAGCCCAGGATGAAATTGTTCTCTTAATCTGCCTAAAGTCCAGACCTACAAAAAAATAAGACAATGACCTCTGATCCTTTTCCTGGGTTTCATTAACTTAACTCATATCCCAGGAAGGAAGACAGGAGAGTCTGTGAACACACCTGGACAGACTTTTGTTACAAACCATTGTCTCCTATTTCAGTCCTATTTAGTAATTTGAGGATAATCATTTACAAGTCATTGTCTGCTCTGCAGCCAAATACACTTTGTCCCAGACCATTGTATGTTCTCCAAGCCTATTGTGTCTCCCTAAGAATCATTTAATTCTACACTCCCATCTCCCCTTCCCCTACAGAGATGGGGATATAAGCTCTGGACCCCATGGGATATTTGGACATTACTCTCTTATGATTCCCCTTTGCTTTGCCTTCTCCCCACATATTACATAATAACATTTGCTAGGCCTTTTCTTAATATTGATCTAGACTCATCAGTGATCTTTATAAATGAAATTTCAGTGGTGAAGAAGAGGTCTTTTCTTGGCCCCTACTCCATCAAAGCAAGTTGATGTGGTAGGTTTCTGGTACCCAAGATGGATTAACATGATGGAGAATCGTTTGCATTTTTTAAAGTGTTTATTTCCCCTAATTTAATCTTTAACATGTATTGTTCTGTAGAAGTAATAGATGCTCATTGCAGAAAAATAACAAAATAAAAATTGTCAAAATGTTTATTTTTCCTCACATATATTTTTTGCACATAATATGTGTAATATTATAGTTAATATACAGTAAAATGTAATTCAGCTATTATATATTTATTATATAGTATTTCTATATACACATTTCTGCTTGTAAATATTTGCATTATTTTAAATTAGTATGATTTGATATGTGCATTCCATAATTCATTAAATCAACAGCCTGTTTTAAGATATATTACGTTGTTCCCAGTTTTGACTATTATAATTAAATTGGAAAAAGTACTTGCTGTCAGAAAGTACATTCTTCTTACAACTTTCCATGAGAATTCTTTAAAACAACACTAAAACTACTAACTATAAATAAACACATTTGAATATACCAAAATCAAAAACTGGAAACATGGATACATTTGAATATATTAATATGGAAAATTTTTAAACAAACTCTATTGCAAGGGAAAGGAAAAGGTAGCCATAGACTAAGACATTTAAGAACAAATTTTTAAAAATTATCTGTTACATGTATAAGATTTAAAAATTAAAATATTTAGAAAAGTAAAACCTTATTTGTGTAATTATTCATTTTCCCCATAACTAATTTTATAACTTTAAATGATATATATATTTCTGTTTATTTAATTTGCACACTGTAATTGTATATATTCATGGGGTACAATTTGATATTCTGATACATGTATGTGTTGTAAAATGAGGGTCTTTAGGGTATCAATCACCCATGCCAGAAGAAAGCCTTTTGAATATTCTTGCCACTAAGTAACATATTTAAAATTCTAATTGTCAATCCAACTTTTTTATACCTCATTTATTTACCGTTTATAATGTGAACACTGAACTTTAGGGATCTTTAGGTGTTTTCATTTCTGGAGCTGATGAATTAATTTTTTAGTTTTTAACGTGCCTATCATTTTTGTTGTGTTTTAAAAATATATGTAAGTCTCTTTTTTATTTTATAGGTTAATTTAAACAATAAAAGTCAAGGGCACCCATATCATGGTTAGAATCTGGTCTGATTCTGGAGGCTGCCTGGATCATGAATTGCTCTCTGCTCAAGTTAAACGCTGTTAAATTTAATTTGTCTGAAGTTTTTCTTTTAAGAGGTAAATCTGTGAAAACCTGACGGGAACTTGTTAGAACCCCAAAGAAGAAAATATAATTTTGTTAAAGGTACATAACTGAGTGAAATTTAATCATAAACAGATGTAAGCAGTAAAATTTTGTAGACATTGTGTCTTTATTTTAACCTGTCATTCATAGACTATATATAAAATTCTAAGCTAAAAGCAGGTTTTCTGAAACTGTAAAGGCATTATTTATTTGCCTTCTTGTTTAAATATATTCGTACTTTTCTTTGTAAGTAATTCTTTTCTCATGCTTGCCTATAGATTTGTAGATGTTCCTTCAATTTTTAAAGTCTTCGATATAATTAATATTTGTAAAATTCCTCCTCTTTGCCTCCCTGATTCTTTCTCTATGTCTCTGTCTCTGTATCTCTTCCCCCTCCTCCTTATTTCTAAACATTCAATCTAAAATTTTCATATTACTTCAGGACACAAAAAGATTTTTTTTTCTCATTTTTCATTGCTGTCATCTATACTAGGGTTTCTCTATCAAGACAAGTATTTAACTTTCCAGACCTGCTTTCCTTTTTCCTATTATTTCCCCCACATTTTCCATTACTTTTTTCTTTTCGATTTACATATTGGAAAATGTCTTTTATTTTGTATTCAAAAAGGTCCAGCTTATTCTATTTTTCAACTCCCTTTTTATTTAAAAAATAAATAATTATTCATCAAATTCAAATCCCCACAATGATGTCTTGTGTTTTGATTGTTGTGATTATTATCAAGGCTTGTTTTTGATTTAATTTAATAATTCCCTGAAATTGTCTAAGCCCACAAAAATACATTTTTAGTTTACTTTCTCACTTATTACTGGAAATATGTTATCTTCTGAGGCAGTTTTTTTTTTTCAATTTTAGTCTTCTTTGTCATGTTCTTTCTTTTAAATAACTGATGATATTTGTTTTTCTACTTTTTTTTAGTGCATTAAAGATTTGATTGGTATGAGTAAATTGCATGGAGAGTCATAATGAGAAAAGATGAGAATTACCACATGACCTTTAGTGGTAAACATCTGGTGAAATAAACCTCACATGACCTATAAAGAAAGTGCAATTAGTAGACATTTTTAAAGTGTCTATAATCACTTTAGTTGCAATTTTTAAAAAAATACTTAAAACTTTCCTAAACTTGTCTTCAAAGGCACAACAAGATTGCATAGTTTCAATGGCAACATGGTTTCAAGGCAATATGCAAAGAGAAGTACATAAATTAAGCAAGAAAGCAACAGGGAAGTTGAATACACATTGGGTCCTGCAAATGTTCTTTTAAGTGTAGGATGATGCCGTTACAAAACTGATCCCAGTTCTTGCTTCTCCTTCCTCATGCACTTTTGTTCCCATTGTTGTGTCTGACTGGAATGGTCTTCTTATATTCTTTTTTTTTTTTTAGATTGTATTTTGCACATTGTAATTGTATCTTATGTGGTACAATCTGATGTGTTGATAGGTATGTGTGTTGTATAGTGATAGGGCCAGGGTATTTAATGTAACCATCACTTCATACATGTATCATTTCTTTGTGGAGAGAACTTTCAAGAGCCTCTCCACTAGCAATTATGTAACATGCAAAACTTGACTGTTAATCATAATTAGTCTGCTATGCAATAGAACACCATAACTTAGGCCTCCCATCTCATTGTAATTTTGTACCCATTGGCCAGGCTTTCCCTGTTTTCCTTCTTTTTTCCCCTCCCCTGTCTCTGGTAATCACTGTTCTACTCTGTCTCTACAACTCTGTCTCTAGAATATCAATTATTTATATTTTTTAGATTGCACATATGCATGAGATCATACCATATTTGTCTTTCTGTGCCTGGCTATTTCACTTAACATAATGCCCTCCAAGTCCGTCCACGTTGCTACAAATGGCAGGATTTCATTCTTTGTATGGCTGAATAGTATATACACCACTTTTTTCTTTCCTTTTTTTGTTTTTTTAATCCATTCATTTATTGTTGGACAATGTGGTTGATTTCATATCTTGGATACTGTCAATTGTGCTTATATTCTTGGGAGACTCCTTTCTAGGTTTGTTTATTTTGCCTGGAGAAGTCCTACCCATGTCTGGATCCTCAGCTCAGACACCTGTACTCAGTTGTTCTGCCTACATTCTTGGTTTTTTTTCCTTTGAAATACTTCCACCCCATAGTATTCCACACATGCTTGTTAGATAAATAGCAACATTGTCCTAAACGTGCTGTGACTTGACTCTTTCCCTAACTAGACCAAGTGCTTTGATGTAACGTGTTTAATTCATCCTTTTACCTTTACAGTACTTCCTAGATGTATTACCTTGAATATAATAGTCATTTCGTAAATGCTTTCAAATGCTGTTAAATATCATGCTTTGCCATTTAAAAAAATGATTGCATTTCTACATGAGTTTATATTTATTTTAACATATCTATCACTCTCTCCAGACCATGTGCGATTCATTTGCAACTGTCACAGAAAGAATGAAATGGTAATTTGTAACCAATGTTAGTGACTGCTACATGTGGCATGTTTCAGAAATCTATGCAGGAAGAGTTAGTTCTGCCTGGGTGCCATGTTTATACAGGTATTTGCATCTCTGAATATGGGTGTACCTATTTTCTTATTGCAAGAGCTTGATAAATGGCTTTCATTGAATACATGCAATGATTACCGAAGTCAGTAAAACGTTTAAAAAGACAGGTTTTATAAATTTCTGAGAATGAGAAAATCAAAAAGGAAGTAACCTTTGCATTATTAATTAAATTTGGATAACACTGAAACTCATTAAACCCTTAGGTTGCTATTCTGCGCGATTTTCAATTTTCTGAAGTGTGGTGCATTGATATACACCTGTCTTACAATGTTGTGTATGGTCAATGTTGTTTATGATTATCACTGCTTTAATGTGCAGTTCTAATTGTCGGTATCATAAGTTCCTTCATACAGAACAGATGTTTACCAATTGAATTGTTTTGGAAGCATTCTTACTCTTTTGATTTAAATCTCATCAGGTTCCTGTTTAACTTGCAATGTTCTTGAGTACATCCTAACTTTTTGCAGTGGCTGTGTCTGTCCATTTATAACACAGTTGAAACTTGTCGATGTTTGGGATCCATTGCAATCATCAGTAATTTCATCCGGGGTAAATTTAATGACTGCCAGCTGCCTTGCAGAAATGTTTCCTGCTTTGACTGTAACAATGCATCTATTCTTTTTCTAGCTTTTAGATCCTTTCTCTCCTTTTCTCACACCTTCTTTTTCTGGGGGGCACATGCACTCCCTCAGTTTACTTATTCCAAAATTTACACTATGAGCCATATACAGCAGTCTACAGCAAGAGGGATAATTGTGACCATAATTTTATATATTATGGGACAAAGGCAAATAATATACTTCTCGCATTTCTTTAGAACACTCTATGGTCAGGGAAATCTCTTACACAGAAAGACACCTATAATGGCAGGGAAAGAAATAATCACCCTCCAAAACAGAATTCAGCTAGTAAAAACCCACCCTCAATTGCTCTTTCTGTCTAAGCATCAGAGACTGGTGAATACAAAAGGGGGTTGGTTATTTGTCTCTATAATCACGTCAGCATTTTTAAAAAATTAAATGAATATTTGTGTATACACATTTCATCACATAAAATTTCTGAACTAATTATTTTAGGAAAACAACCAGTGCTGTACAATAACAGCAGATTATCATAGCTACCCATGCTTTATAAAATTTTAAGGCAAATCTATCTCACAGTGACAGTCTATGTTTATATCTCTTGCAATTTTAGTCCTGAATAAACATGAACAATAGATGATACATAACACAGAGCTTAATTATCCATTTTGTTATCATCATAAGCTATTTAGAATACTGCACCTATTCCAGGTATTCTTTAACCCCATAAGTGCATAATATAATTTTATTTGGTATATTCAGTGTAAAAAAATACTAATAGAGGAATGAAAATCTAGTTTTGAAGTTTTGCAGATAGATTTTTTCTTTTCTTTCTTTTTCTTTTTTTTTAACAAAAATGTATACATTCAAGCTATGGCAACCAACTTGACTGCTCAAGTTAAGCAGATTTGAATAAATTTTAAAAAATTCCTTTCACTTTATTTGAATCCATTTTTTATTTTTACACGTTTATTTTTCCTGCAGAAATAATGTTTTTAACCATATTGTATATTTTTAAAATTCATGCTCATTGCCCCGTAAGAAATAGAGTTTCAATATGCAATGGATACTTTCTGGAAAAGCAGTTGAAATAAAACAAATACAGTTGTAAGGTTAATAGAATCCCAAACGTGACCCTCTGCAAAGGTAATGACAGGGGAGTCAATTGGTTAATTCAATTCAGATTGCTTGTAAACCCTAGGGCCTTGTATGTCCAGTTCTAAGCAATTAATTAATCAAATCCAGCTTTATCTATTAAAGTAAGCTGCCTAAGCAGGATTACTTATTGATTATATATAATAAAGACAAAAAGTAAACAATATGGAGGCAGACTCATTACCAACCCTTCATTAAACTCTTTAGTGCGTAACTAAATGAAGGTTATCCAGTAATTACTTTTTTATGAAACATATTGGCCTTTAGGATTACAGAGTAAATAGAGGCACTCACTAAATTTGCATTCGTTAAGCACACTTGGAATTCATTGAAATATATGAAAATATTTTAAGTTACATTTTATGTTATTGTAATATTTAATAAATTTCATGTTTTAATCACATTTTCACATTAGATACTCAGTAGCCTCCCCTTATCTGTGGTTTCACTTTCCAAGGTGTTAGTTACATGTGGTCCACCTCAGACCAAAAATATTAAGCTACTTAAAGAGATAAAGAGAGACCTCATTCGCATGTCTTTTATTACAGCATATTGTTATAATTGGTATTTTATCAGTTATTCATCTCTTCTTGCTCCTAATTTATAAATTAAACTTTATCATAGATATGTATATTTATGGTTTGGTTCCATTCACACCATCAGGAATCCACTGAGGTTCCTGGAATGTGTATCCCAGGGATAAAGGGAGTTTATTGTATAAATAAATATTACATTATTACATTGTAAATGACATTCCTATATGTGAAATTATAGAGTATCCTGTTTCTGGCATTTTGGATCAAATATAGAAGATGAGAAATATCATCATAACAAATGTCTATAGAAAAGAAATGAGGTCACCTTAAAAGGTTGTAGGTCACTGCTTGGACGTTGACACCAGACAAATTTTGGTGCCACTGTTCACTAAATTTGTGTGAACCACAGCAAAGAAAGCACATTGGGCTTCAGTATATTCCTTCATAAAATTAGAAAACTATCACTACTAATGTAGTGGGGTGTTGGGATGATTTGAGTTATGGTAAATACTAATTTAAAAACTGAATTTTTTTTTTTTTTTTTTGTAAAAAGTGTCCATCACAGAAAATGCATTTAATAATTCTATGCCAAGATTTTTTAATAGTTAGTTAGGCACACATGCATAGACACACACAAACAGACATACATTACGTAGAAGATAGATAGATGGGTATAGTTTTAGCTCAGAATGCTCTGTTCAATAAATTTCGTTTATCAATATTCAATTATTAAATAAAAAATGTGTAATTTAATGTTTCTTCTTCCAGGTTGTCATTTTTATATACTTTGGCAAACAAGTCTTCCTAATTAAACTCACTTGCTCATTCCAACCTCGCAGAACTATGTTCTGTGTATTCCAGGTATTTCAGTCTCTGAGAAAGAATTTCTAAATTCCACTTCATTTGACACAAGGGAAAATAAGCACATTTTAAAAATCATGTGTCAGAAAGAAAGAGAGAAATGGTTAAAAAGGCATCTTGGTGATATGCTTTTGGGTCATTCTGGCCTGATTTCTAATTGTAAACTGAGAAAACTTAACAGCGATTCTCCCCAGAGATATTTTAAAAAGTTGCAAAGCTATGTGATTTTTATCTGGTTCTGGCTTCCCTCCCTCGATTATTTTTCAGGGTGCACCATTTCATGGTGTTTATCTGAAAAGCAATGTGTTTGGTAATTTGCAGGCACACATGTTTAATGACATGCTTTTATTCTCTAGGTTTTAAAGGAACACGTATTAATAAATTATTCTTTGTGTTATCAAGCGGTGATGTGGTGGTATGGAATGCTCAGAGAAATTTTAATTTTGAAAGGCATGCTTGTCTTGAATTAGTGCCCACCCCCCTTGCTTCCTGAAGTGTGGTCTGGAATGAGTCCCATCCCAGGCCTTCCAAATGGAATCTGCCATGTGGCAAGATCCCCACGGATACATCATTCATAAACCCAGCTCTAAAAACATTCTGCATCCATTTTCTGTCATCCATCTTGGCTCAGTAGGCAGAATGAACATTCAGGTGTACTGACTGTTAAAATATGGAAATACCCTTCAATTAGTTAATTAATAGTCCTCCCTGGCACCCTCCTTAGCTATTCCAGGTGTCCCAAATGATTCTTTTCTTACCCACCCATCTACCATAACCACCATAACCATGCAACTAATTGGCTAGTCTTGACTCAACTGAAGTTCTTCACAGCCTTACTCTGACACAAGCAAATGATCCCATTTTAAATTATTTGGAACTTGTGTCCCTCATCAGACACCCTGAAGGTCAAAATTGTACCCCTGGAAAATTAACTGTTGATTGAGTAAGTAATAAAAGGAAGCCAGTCAATTGCCCAAGACTGTTTGTCCAGAAAGTGAGAAGATATTAGTTCACAAGGATCCAGATAGAGTTCACAGAAGTTCGAGAAATGGATAGAAAAAGTAGAAAGTTCCAGAACTTATACAGGCTACCATGGTTCTAGATTAAAACTGTGGCAAGGACTCCATGCACATATGAGACTTGGATACGTTTTGTTGAATCCTATGGAGGCAAAGGCTGAATGCAAGACCTGGAAACTCAAGCATCAGTACAGTAACTCAACAGTCCAGTGTGTTCCTGTCTCTGCAGGATATGTGGTTTTGTAAAGTAAAGTCTTCCATTCTTCCATGTGAGAGAAACCTGGTGGACCTGTGTGCCCAGATGTCCAAGCCAAGTCCCTGTCACTGTTAGATCCTGCTAAACCTTTACCTGTTCTCTCCTTAATCAGCTGGATCCTACTGGCTATTGGGATTTCACTCCTTGATGTATAAACACTTAGTGATAATGGTAGGGACATGTTCCCCTATGAACATGACCCAAATCTTATTTAGTTGAACTATTCATATGGTTTGTTTGCATTTGTTTATTTGTTTTGGTTTATCCAGAGCAGTTAACCAAAGGCAAGTCTGGATAAAAGACTTTCTAGCATGATGGGATTTCTGGATCAAGGGCAATGTGAGATTCACCTAATCTGTCTCACAGATAGGTTATTCAGTATATCTTGTTGTTGGTTATTGTTTGGGGCGAGAGAGTGCAGGGGATTTTTTTTCCATCTCATCTATTTTGCATGTTTCTCCTAGTACATTCCCCTTTTGTTTCTTTTAATTTTTTGTTTTAACATGTACTCGTACATATATGTGGGGTGCAGCATGTTGTTTCAACACATGCATGCACTACACAGTGATTCGTTTAGAGCAATACAATAGTTTTGTACCTGTTAGCCCACCCTTTCCTTCTCCCCCACCCCCTGACTTCTAGCAACCATTATTCTGCTCTCTACTTCTATAAAAACCCTTTTTGTTTTTGTTGTGGTTGCTGCAAATGATAGGGTATCATTTCTCTTTACAGCCGAGTAATATTCCATTGTGTACATACCACAGTTTTTTAATCCATTCATCTGTTGACGGACGTTTAGGTTGATTCCATCTCTTGACTTTTGTGAATAGTGTTGTGATGAACATGGCAGTGCAGGTGTCTTTTTGGTGTACTGATTTCACTTCCTTTGGCTGCATACCCAGAGTGGGACAGCTGCGTCATAAGGTAGATCTATTTGTATTCTTTGAGGAACCCCCATACTGTTTTCCACAGTGGCTGTACCAATGTACACTCCCACAAACGATGTAGGAGAGTTTCTTTTTCTCCAGCTGCACCCAACTGACTCTAGGTTCCTACTTCCTGGCAGAGGTGCCATGGCCTCAGAGCCTTTGCACATGCAGGTCCCTCTGCTCTTCCTGTTCCATCTGCGATATTTACAAGGCTTGTTTCTCTTCCAACTGCAGATTTTACTCAAGTGTCTCCTAAGCAGTGTAGCTTTCCTGCCCATCTCCATATAAAACCAAAAACATCCCCAACCCCACCACTTTCCAACCTCCTTACTTAGTGCTTCGTGCTTACATTGACATTGTTTATGATATGTTCCATTTATTTGATGTATGTCTGTGGCCATCCCAAGAATATAACATCTATTGTGGCAAAAATACAGAGAGTTTCTATTCTATTTAATTATCTCTAAGACAGACACACATTTGTCTTATCTCAATGTATTCTAAGACATTTAGAGCCATTTGTGATAACTCGAAAACTGCCATCCTATTTGGATTTCTTTGATACCCTCAAAATGAAGATGATGGTGCAGAGAAACATGATATCAGATGTTAATAGAAGGAAAGTGATTCTCACAATTATGCCTTCCTCTTGAGAGGACACACACCTATCTGTTGGTGTTTTGCAAAGTTGCCACTAGTTGCCTCTTTACTTACAGCTGGCTCAAGATAAGATAAAACAAAATATTCATTTATAACATCTGGATATTCTTCATACCTTGTTTCCCCAAATTTATTCTCCCTGATTATTATTATTATTATTATTATTATTTTACTGTGGTAAAATACACATACACATTACCATTGGTGGCACTCAGAACATTTGCAGAGCTGTGCAAACACCACCTCTACCTTATTCAACAACATTTTCATTCTCCCCAAAAGAGACCCCATATCTATCAGCAGTCACCACCTGTTCTTTCTCCCCACCCCTGACAACCACTGCTTTCCATTCCTGTGGATTTGCTTAATCTGGACATTTAATATATGTAGAATCATCCAATCCATGACCTTCTGCGTCTGGCTTCTGTCGACACAATGTTTATGAGGTTCATCCTTGGTGTAGCACATGTTAGGGCTTCATTCTCACTGTGGAAAGCAGTATGGTGGCTTCTCGATGAGTTAAACCCAGAGTTACTATATGACCCAGAAATTCTATTCCTGGGTATATACCCCAAATAATTGAAAACAGCTGTTCAGACAAAAACCTGCATACAGTGGTTTATAGCAGTTTTGTTCACAATAGGCAAGAGGTAGAAATAATCCATCGACAGAAAACAGATAAGCAAAATGTCATCTATCCGTACAATGCAATACTACTCCCAGTTATTTTTCAATGACAGTTTTTATTTTTCACTATTCTATTTCCCTTCCATTCAAAAATATTCGGTGCATCGGGACTGTTGAAATGTATGGGTTGTTCTGAAGGGTGCAGAATTTGAGGAGCCCCATTTTGTGTGTGGGTTTTTTTCAAACTCTAAGCAATCGTTTTTTTTAATTGATTATACATATTCATAAGGTACAAAGGTGACTGTCACCACCTATGCCCAAGATGTGTTGATCAGATCAATACCACCAGCATGCCCACTGCCAAAAATTATGATTATTCCCTGTTTCCCCCACCAAATTCATCTCTGATGTCCCTTCTGCTTCCCCATCCTCCCTGGTAACCCTAGGTCTGCTCTCTCTCTCTGCAAGTCCAACACACCACTGTGGTCTTTCTTTCCTTCCTTCTTTCTCTCTTAGCTTCCACTTAGGACTGAGAACATGTGGTATTTTTCTCTCTGTGCCTGGCTTGTTTCACTCAACTTTATTTTCTCTGAATTCATCCATATTGCTGTGAATGGCAGAATTTCTTCTTTTTTATGGCTGAGTAGTATTCCGTGGTGTATATACACCGCATTTTCCTTATCCAGTCATCCATCAGTGGACATTTAGGTTGGTTCCTTACCTTGGCTATTGTAAACAGAGCTACAATGAACATGGGAGTGCAAGGATCCCTTCAACATGATGGTTTCCATATCTTCGGGTATACACCCAGCAGTGGGATTACTGGATCGTATGGAAGATCTATCTGTGGTTGTTTGAGAAATCTCCATACTGTTTCCCATGGTGACTGTACTAATTGATAGTCCCACCAACAGTGCAGGAGCGTTCCCTTCTCTCCACACCCTCGCCAGCATTTGTTATTCTCTGTCTTTTTGATAATAGCCAGTCTAGCTGGGGTGAGGCGATATCTCGATGTGGTTTTAATTTGCATTGCCCTTATGATTAGTGTTACTGAACATTTTTAAACTGCCCCTTGGCCACTTTTATGTCTTAGGCAACACAATCAGAGCTGGGAGTGTTCTGGCTTCAGATGCTTTTGTTTTCTGAAGCTACCTCCTGTTGCTGAAGCGGTGTGAGCCTTTGCGGCCCTGGCTGGGCCTGGCAGGCTTCCTGTGGGTAGCCAGCACCATGATGCTGGATTCTTGTTACACTCAAACATTTCTTGGTTGTACTGGTATGGAGAAGGTGCCATGTTTTAGCCACTGAAGAGGGTCGGAGAGATGGCTTTTGAGTGACTATTCATGATGTCTTTTTTCCCTGAAGGGGCTATATCCAGACAGGTTTTTTTTTTTTTTTTTTTTTTTTTGTCATCAATCCTTCCACCATAATATCCAAGAATGGGTTCAGAGGTCAGCAAATAGCCAACAGTGAGCTTTTTGTGTACTTAGGGAGGGAACATTGGATGTAATGTGGATGATACAGTCAACTCCATTTTTATTATGATTTCTAGATTTCCGTCAATTGTATTTTAGAGAAGAAATTTATGAAACTTTTGCAAAAAGCTATTTGTCGACATAGCCATCCATCAAAAGTATGTTTACTTGTGTTATTTATCTGATAAAGTGAACAATTTAAAGTAACATGAGAGCAAGTTTTGTGATGTCTGCTACAATGACAGAGAAAAATCTCAGTGCACATCCAAACAGGTTTCCAAGGGATCTGACACTAAATTAAAATTATTTTCTCTGTTCTGCAGGCTTTGCTTTATCCATTTACTTAAATTTATTTATTTTGTGACAAATTTTCTGCAGAAGTGATGCAATGCCAAATATACCATGTCCTAATGGATACAACCACAGCACAATTTTAGATTATGGCTTTTCTTAGACAGCACCAGAACAAAGTCTCTCTCTTGAGATTTCCAGAAATGAAAATAATATGTCAACACTGGACAGATTCCTGTAGAGACATGGCTTGCCTACATATTTCATGAAAGTGGAAAACAGTTTCCCAATATAATTTAAAGTCAAGTTCATTTCATATGCAGGTATTGATGGAACTTATTGAAAATATGCAGAGTTTTGGTTTTTTGTTTGTTTGTTTTATGCCTGACAAGAACAATCAGTAGGTCAAAGTGTGTCATGTATTGAAGCTATGGCTTGGTGGACAGAGATCTATGGAATAAAATAATGACAGTAGCAGGTAATGTATGAATCTGCAGACAGGGAGTGGTGCTTATTCCCTGTTGTGAAAGACTAAAACCAAGTGGGAAAAAATCCAAGCATTTGAGGAAAGAACAGTCTGAAAAAACAAAATAAGTTAACAGGAGAATGAAGTTATAGACATTTAGGATATTAAAAGATACTTGCATCTTCTCAGTTTCTTTCACTCGGTAGTTTTTGGGGACACACAATAATGGGCTCTTTCGATACCATAGTAAGAGTGATTAAAAACTGTCACCAAATTCACTTAAAATACATTCATTAAACTGCTTGTAAAATAAAGCACTGAACTTAGCAACCCATCTTGAGTTGAAATTTGCATTTACTTCATTTGGAAATTTAACTTTGAAAAGCAAACTATTCTGTATGAATATATAACACATGCAGATGGATATTTTGTTCTAAGTATACAACTGTGTCAAATAAAAATGTCTTTGGTGTACTATATTAGCTAAAAATAAAAGTCCAAATGAGTCTTCAAAAGTTGCCTATTCTTTTGAGCATTGTTACCATCACTAGTGGTGTATTTTTCCAGGTAAATTGCAGAATATTATTTCTCTCCTGTGCTGATTGACTACTGAAGCTTTCATGCAATTGGGTTGTGTACATTTAAATAGCTGTACTGTCCATTAAATGCCTGTGAAACGGGGAAAATTACAAAGCCTTTTGAGGCTGTACTACCCCGATTTGTAAAACAGAGAGAACAGTGGGACCTGCTGCCCAGGTAGGTGGAGAGAATAAGTGAGACAATTTGGGGTAAATAGTTAAAAGAGTTCTTGTCATGTGACATCTGATTTAACAACCAGAGCCACTTAGGGGGGTAAAATTGTATTTATTATTGAAGTTTCAGTAAAGGAGAACTTCTGGGGAATCAGATGTGAGATATAAAAAAGGTAGCATCAAAATGATCAGTGTGTTAGAAGTTAATATACGTAAAGACCTAATGGAAGTCGATATAATAGGAAACTGTAATGTAAACTAATACAAATACAGATGAAAATACATATCAAAGAGCAAGATGAAAATAGGTAACATGTAAGTAACTTAGTGAATATGTCCATTCCCTTATACTATTATTTTTTTTTTCATTTAACTGCAGCTGACATGCCATCCGAAAGTCTTTGTAAGAATCCCGTTTCCTTATGTCCAATATGTGAATTCAATTTGAAGACTACATGGGTTTCCTTTTACTCTTGTGAACAGGATACAAAACAAGCATATGTCAACAATTTCTACCTTTGTTGTAAAACATGGCAAGACAGTGTAGCTGAACGGTGGAAAAAAGGATTAACACACTCCGTGTTGAAAAACAATCACTGTAATTACCTGTTTAAATGCCTACATATGATTAACCTATATAAAATACAATAAATTATATTTCATGGATGTAAGTATATGCTCAGGCCTCTATCCCACAATTATCTCAAGTCGACCTCTTGCCCTCTTCAAAGACTCTCTAAGCCTAATTCATCTGCTTCCAAAGTTTTCAGCTTTTTTGTTAATCATCACGCACAGCTCATTTCTACCCTCACATGCTGTTCCTGCACCTCGTATTCTTTTCCTGCTGTCCTTTGAAACACTGAATTCTTCCAGTTCTCCAGGGCTTGGGTTTAATATCTCTATTTGCAGGTTTGCTCATAAGCCCTTCATCAAACTGGGAGTCCACATCTGACCTCCAAAGCTCTTTGAATTCCCTAATCATTTGTTTATTAATTTATTTGTCAATGTCTGCATGTCCTGCTAGAGTACAAGCTGCTTTAGAGAAGTTTGTCTCTGTGAGAAGTGCTGAACACAGGGCCCTGCGGGTCGCTTGTTCTGTCAATTATTATTGCTTACGAGTGATTGTGAAAGAGCAATGTTTTCCACTGTTGGGGGGCTGTGCCCTTCTGTGAGTCTCAAAGGTTTGAGCTGGCTTTACAGGAAAAGCACATTTGCATGTGCGTGTAACAAAAGAGTGTTGCTGCATATGATCAAACGGATAACACACATTCACTGAAATGCTTACCAAGTTGCAAACGTCTCAGGGGCAGAGTTCATCTCCACCAGACAGGGTCTGCATTTGCTCCTGTTGTGATGCATGATGGATACCACATTGGGCTTAACCCAGTACATGGGAAACAACCCAAGCTGTTTCATTTATTTCTCCTTTATGCTCCATATCTTACTGTTTCCGCTGGCAGTCTAGAATATTCTGTGCATTTGCAACCTCCTGTGCCCACAATGGATTAAAACAGAGTCAATCAGGATTAATGGCCCCACCCCACCGTCCCTAATTAAGCTTCACTTTAGTTAGAGGCTATGGGATTGTGAGAGACTGTGGCAGGATGGAATCTCTTGATGATTGGCAGGAGTTAGTGAATAAGAAATACAAAAACATAATTTTCATGGCATAGGAAATTTCAGGGCAAGAAAGAGAGCTGTCTTTCCTGCCCTGTCCTACTCCATGGAAAGTATGCTTTTCTATTTCTTAGACACTAGCTCAGGCTTGGAGACTCAGGAAGGGGAAGGCAATGGTTGGCAAGATCCTTTAAATTTTATGGGCATGCTTTTTTGTCTCATATATGCCTGGTATTTTTGTGTGTGATGTGTGTGTGGGTATGTGTGTATGCATGCTCACACACAAGGTGGTATATATTTATTTATACACATACACACAAAAACAGAAAGGTGTATATATACATATATATGTATATACACACAGAGATATATACAAGTATGTACATATATAAACATACATATGTCCATATACAATGCACATATGTATATGCATGTGGCAAAATAAATATTGTTATGTATATTTTATATAATCTTTCATAAAAAAAATTAGACTTTAGAGGAATAATATAATCCAAAGAATTTTTAAAACACCGTTTCTGCATTTCTGGTTATTAAAAAATAAACACAAGGCTGTAGAAGCAGCTTCTTCTGCCATCAAGGCATACTCTGACAGAGGTGATTTTGAGGCTTTTTTTTTTTTTTCTTTAAACATTTCATACAAAGTCAAAAGAAAGGAGAAAAACAGATAGTGAAACCTACACACATGTGCATGCACCATTAATTCTTAAATATCATGCATAGAGGAATAGCTTGAGAAACTGTATCTGGACTCAGGCAGATTCTCAGTTTCAAATTTTGACACTTTGGAAATCAGAAATGAAAAACAGATGTCATCTTTCAAAAGAGTAATATGCAAACAAGTTGAATGACATCTCCAATTAAGTAGGAATAATACCTTTTTTGAGCAACAAGGGTTAACAAGTGTTAATGCCATGTAAAAGGTGATCCTCTAGAACACTTCCCGAATAAAAGATTATTTTTGAATGCAGACATCAAAGAGCTTTTTAACTATTTCTCTATTTTAAATCATAAGACTGTGGTTGCTGAAGAGCACCAGCCTGGTTTACCTCTAGCATGCAAGGAACTGACAACAACCCAGAACCCCTTTAAAGGGTAAGAAATTAGTTTCATTTAAAAAATCATTAAGAGAAGCACAGAATTCAGATTGCCTCCTTGTATAGAAACAGCTTTTAACACATTTGGCTTTTGCTTTCCGCAGGGGATATCCAGAAGGGATTAACCTAACTAGCAATCGGAAGTTGTATTCATATTTGCTCCATACAAAAATTACCAATAACCCATTACATTTATTCATGCAAATTACTAACACCAGATGAAAGAGTTGCAAGTGTGAACTTTTTCCCTACCTCAGCAACTCTCTCCTTAAAGCTAATGGAAGCAATGTAATAAGTTTTTTTTTTTTTAACTCTGCATGCAGGATTTGCATCTTAAGTGTGTTCAGTTATCTCAACCATTTAAAACCCCTTAACAATAAACATTTTTGGCAGGGCATGCATGCTAGTTGACTGGCAGGGAGCTGGAGTTATCAAGGTATTATTCAGAGTCTCCTATCCAGTGGGACCCTTTCTGAATTGTAAAGTAAGCTTAAAGCACATGCCTTTGCAAATATTGAGGACACTCTCAGAAAGCATTGTAGATTCATGATTAATGTTGGAATTAAAATCTCTGCTTGGTTCAAGAGGATTCAAAGAGAGTGGAAAGCAAATTGCAACAGTAAAATGTTACAAATGTAGTCAACGTACATACCTGTGAGAAATGGTTACTTTTCATATGTCTGTCTTTCGGAATTATTAAATTTGGGTAACAATACTTCCTTATTCAGTTTTAAGAAAAGCATGTGCATACTGTTTTGCTTGTAGGCAACTCTTATCAATAACAGTTTTTTTTTTTTTTTTAATTTTGTTATTTTGTAGCTGTGTTCTTTTCCAGCTATTATGAGGGTAACAAAAATATGACATCCATAGAATGCATATTTCTCAGAAGCCAATTTATTATAAGTAAAAAGAAAAATCTGAGAGCATCAAAGTTCGGAAATTGGTAACAGAGACACCTTTGTAGTGTCAAAGCAACAGTAAGATACTTACAATACATAGAATTCCAAATTGGAGTAGGTGTTGAAAAACAATTGGAGCAGGCCAATGTAATGATGGTCACCTAAATTCATATATTTTAAAACAGCCTCCAAAAGCCTTACAGTTCAAAAAGAAATAGATAAAATAAAACTAAGCAAACCCTATACCTTCAACATAATTAATATGCACATTAATATGCACACTATAAAAACACTGTAACTGTAAACTTCAAATAATCTGTAAGAGGAAATGTAAAAATAAATAAATAAATAAATAATTAGGAGAGCTATCTCTTAAACTCCCAGAATATCTATAGAAATATTTTGCAGAGAAATAGGGGGTTTTAGACAATACTCAAGAAAGTGAGAATGGGAAAATAAACAGGCCAAAGATTGACCTAGTGTACTTCTAAAAATAGAAACTCCCCACTAACTGCAAAACTACTTACAAAAGTTCCAAGGATATGAGATCACTGACCACTAAGGATGGAATTTGAAGGTTTCAAGATTCTTGGAAAATCATCACTCGACGAATTAGGAGCAGTCAGCTGTAAAAAGGAATAAAATTCTGCCTCTGGAGACCCAGTTATAAAGAGAAATAGAAAGGAAGGGACATTTAAGATCTTTCAAGAGGAAAAAAAATGAAGGGTACAAATTCCTACTCCCAAACACTTCTTTCTCTTCTCACACGGAGCTATTCACTGAACAAATTTTACTTTCCTACACTGACCGTATGGGGTTTGGAATCCTGAAAACCACTTTGTATCATCCACCCCTTCTCCACCATGCCTACCCCAAAACAGGCATTTTTTAAAACCTCATTTTAGAAGAAAATGAAAAATGGGAGTCAGAATATGCCAGCCAATACAAAGCCCAACCCTACTCACATTGCCAAAATAAATCTTGCAGTAGAAAGAAACTTCAACATCACTCTCCCAATTAAATATCCAGTATTCTCCTGCTAAACAAAAAAGGTTTACCAGGATGGGACCACCTTTGAAAATGAGAAAACCAGAAAAAATTTAGGCATGACTTTTTGTCACAAGTAGCAATCTCTGAGTGAACAGAAAAAGAAAGGTGAGCCTTTGGAAAGCCTGAGGTTGGTGTTGTTCAGGAGGACAAAAGCAGAGTGCAGGGTCTTTATGAGTTCACGAGACAGCATGTGGAGTTTGAGGAGTCCAGGGTAGTTAGAATTTGCAAAGCAGATGATGCAGAAAAAGCAGCAAAGTGCTGTATCTGCTAAGAGATTCCCTGGAGTATTTAGCTGAAAACTATTCTAGGTGCAAATGCTTTAAGACAGGACTTGCCAAACATTTTAAAATTGATCCATAATCATTGTGTGTATTTATGGATTACACATGATATTTTGATACATGCATACAATGTGTAATGATCAAATCCGAATCACTGGGATATTTGTCACCTGAGACAATTACCCTTTCTTTGCATTGGGAACATTCCAGATCTTCTCTTCTAGCTATTTTGAAATATACAATAAGTGGCTATTAATTATAATCACCCTACTGAGCTATTGAACACAGAAACTTGTTCCTTCTCTCTAACTGTACTTTTGTACCCATTAACAAACCTCTATTTCCTCTCCTCCCCCCTATCTCAAGGAGGGAGAGACTAGAGTGGTGGTTATGAAACTACCTTTTGATGTGGGTATCCGATTGAATTTGGGCAGAGTTGGGCAGGATAGTTTGGGCTTGCTTTGCACTAGAAGGCTTTGGAATGAGTTTTTCAGAAGAGGAGTGTTGATTTCATAAACAAGAAGTTTACCTCTTCCAGTGGTTATTCTGAGAAGGGGGCTGTTTAACTGGATGAGTAATCCAATGTTTGCAAAGACTTTGCAGGAGGTTCCTAAATCTAATTATAAAGTTGTGCAGATTGTTTTGCAGGCATTGCTTAGAGCAATTGGTAGTTAGATTGACAATGAGGTTCTAGGTACTGGCAACCAGTTTCATCCCTACAAGCATTTATCACACGCTACTCTAATGGCTGTGACCACCTAGAACTGGAGCTGGTAAACTATGAGCCACGGGCTGGCCAACAGTTTGTGAAAATAAAGTTTTATTGGAACAGAGCCACACCCACTCTTTCAAGCATTTTCTGTGTCTACTTTCTTACTATGACAGCAGGGTCAAGTGGTTAAGACAAAGACCACGTGGCCTGCAAAAACAATGATATTTACTACCTGACTCTTTATAGACAATTATTAACATGTGCAGCTTTGGTTGACACTTGCCAACACGTGCAACACTCAGGACTCTCCAGAGAAACAAAACCAAGAGGGTATATATAGAGATATAAGAGGAGATTTATTATGGGAAATAGCTCATGCAATTATGGTGGCTGAAAAGTCTGATGATATGCCCTACACAAGCTGGAGAATTGGGAAAGCTGGTGGTGTAATTTGGTCCAAATCCAAAGACTTGAGAACCAGGAAGGATGCTGGTGTAAGTACCAGAGCCCAGAGGATTAAGCATCGAGGTAGGGGATGATGCTGTAAGTCCTGGAATCGAAGGGCCCAAGAACCAGGAACTCTGATGCTGAAGGCAGGAGAAGTTGGATGTCCCAGCTCAAGACTACAGAGCAAATTCCCATTTCTCAACCAGTTCATTCTATTCCAGCCCTCAATGGATTGGACGATGCCCCCATTGGTGAGGGTGGATATTCTTTAGTTAGGCACCAATACAAATGCTGATATCTTCCAGAAACTTCCTCACAGACACACCCAAGAGTAATATTTTAGCAGGTATTTGACATCCCTTAACCCAGTCAACTTCACAGCTACAATTGACCATGACAGTGCAGTTCTAGAAAATCCTGAAGTGAACCACAATGTCCACAAATGCATGAGTTTGTCCAAGCTCTACTACAATATTTTTATGCTTTTCCCCTCTTGCTTTCTATCTTTAATATTTGTTAGGTTAACATCTGACCCCATCTGTTGGAGATTGGCTGGTGGGTTGCCCAGTATCTGTCAAGTTGAGGACAGCATCTGCTAGAACAACTGAACTCTGCTCCACATGGCCTCTTATCCTCCAGGAGGCTGACTTGGGGCAGTGGAAAGATCCAGAAGAAGTTGAAACAGGGAAGTGCTTTTTCATGTCTGTGCTTATATCACATGATGCTAGAATCCTATTGCCAAAGCATCTTGCAAAGTGTTCAAAGAATAAAGACGTAAATTTTGCCTCTTTCCAGAAGGACTTGAAAAGCCATTTGCAAATGTCAGGACTGGAAAACTGGGGCTATTTGTTGCAAGCAATCCAACACATTAATTTTTCATAATGCACAAAAAATCTGGAATGAAATACTTCTAAGATGGTAGCAACCATTGTGTCTGATGGTTAGATTACAGGTGAACGTTTCTTCCTTCTTCTTATCTGACTTTTGTATACCATAAATTTACCTTGGTAATTAGAAACAAATTTTGAGAGTATTGAACTGGAATCTATGTTTTTCTTTCTGAATTAGGGGTGCCCTAGGTACATGCAATATAAAATATTCGCTCGAATGCTCGATGGTTGAATGAATAAAAGAAAAATATGAGAAGAAAAGAAATACAAAACAGTTCAGAGACTTTATAAAAAGGGAAGTAGATAAATATAGGAGTGATAAAATCAGGGTGTTGACACCCATTTCAAATGACCATTTGAAGAGCTAATGTCTGCTGCTGAGCAGAAAATAGAAATATGTCTCCAAGGGGGGCATTTGAGGATACTGTCAATGAGATTATGTCTTTAATGACCCTTGTTTGGGGCAGAGGCTGCGATTACCTTCACAGCAGTAACCACCAGTTGCATCCAAAATATTTCCACCATTTCTAAATGCCAGGAAACAAGAGCAGCAAAGGAATTAGATGAAGACAATGTTGCCTGTGGCACAAAAAGTAATTTTCAAATACGTTTTTACATTTATGTTGTTCAGTTTTATTAAAATGCAGTAGCTTCTTTGACAATCGTTATCTAGGTACCTATTATGTTATATTTTTTAAATCTAAGTTCAATTTTCAGGTAAAATTAATATTAAAGTTATTATTATACTATTGCAGTGTGTTGATTAGATAGTAGATGTATGTATACAATGTGTGCAGTTTATACTTCTATACATTGTACACAATGTATACATATATGTATATACACCATGTATACATATATGTAGACATATGCATACATATATACAATGTACACAATGTATGCATATATCAATATTACAATTAATTAGTTAACATATTTATGACTGCCATGTTGTACATTAAATCTCCAGAATTTGTTCATCTTATAGCCAAACGTTTGTACAGTTTGGCCAATGTCTGCCCATCTCCCCAACCCTGCAGCTCCTGGTAACCTTCATCCTTCAGTCTGTTTTCACCAGTTCAAATGTTTTAGATTTCACGAATAACTGAGATTATGTGGTATTTGTCTTTTTGGGTCTGGCTTCTTTCGCTTAGCATAAGTAGCCTAAGCCCAGGTACAACATTTCTCATTTTTTGCATACTTTTTTAGCCACTGTAGTATGTGTTAACTTAAACTACTGTTAGTTAAAGCTGTTTCTATAAACTCAGTACTATGGTTATTTCCCTGTAAAAACAGTTTCACATTGTACATACACCAAACAAGTTCTCCATCCATATTAATTGCTGCCTATTGAATGAATTATCTTTATTTTTATTTTAAGAAGATCATATTTATGTGTACTTAAAAATAGTTCATGCTGCTGGCTCCTCCATAAAAAGAATGTATTTAAAACTGTAATATTTGCATAGAAAATTCCACTGTTTATTTACTTTAAATTAAAACAAGGAATAATAGCTGGCATGAACATATCCATTTATAATTTTTAAAGCTCCTTTAAATATATATCTGTATAGTGATATATGTATTTTTACACACACATACACACATATGTTGTCCAGGACAGGTAAGACTTTCTTCATTTATTCGCTGAATAAATTGAAATTTCTGAGCTTGTTTTGGTAAAGCCAAATTTTCAGAATTGGCCAGGACACAGCATTTGCAGAGAAAGCTACTTGAGAAAAGGTAGGTAATTTAAGATAGAACCAAAGTGCAATTAAATGTGAGTGCAAAATTAACTTCAAATGTGAATTAATTCATGGTCATGCTTTGACATTTCTTAGTCCAGAAGTTGACTTGTAGATTCTTTGTAATATGGCCAAATTTTTAGATGAAAATTACATATAAAAGTATATGTGTAATATTAAACGACATGTTTAGTCATTTTAAGTGTTTATAAAGCGACCCTGTCTTTATATAGAATTCTTTCTCCTTTAACACAAACATCTGCTCTCCCTACATTCATCCCAAGAAATGTATTCGGGAAATAAATGCTATAATTCTGAAAATCTTAGACCTCAAAGGGAGATGTGCTGACCACTCTTCAGAAATTCTTTCATTAACATGAGCTACATATTAAGAACATGCACCGCAACTTGAACATGAAAACTTTCTTTCTGAACTAAATTCAGAGTGATGTTGATTTTATGCACGCTTTAGATGAGTTTTCATCCAATTTAAGTTTGGTGAAAGAGGAAAAAAAAAATATCCTGAGGATCGAAAGAGAGAACCCCTGGGTCTTTTTAAGTGCTGTGATTTCTGAGAATCATTTCCATGAATATCGAATGAGAAACAGTGTGGAGATGGATATGCAAACTCTTTTTATTAGCTGTGTGCTTATATATGGAGCAAAGGAGTTGTTTAGAGAAGCATACACAATCACAATCTGCACTGTGCACTTTCAAGTGTCACATAAAAATACGCATTAAAAAAAAATGTTTGGCATCTTTGTCACTTCCTAGTGGGTTGCAGAATAAAAAAAAGAGACTTTAAGTTAGGCAAAACCTTCTATTGTGCCAAATACGTATTCTTGCTACAGAACAAACCACTCTTTGTTTTAAAATATATATTTTATCAAAATAAAGGATTTCAAAAAATTATGCAAAAGCAATTTTAGAAAATGGGACCTGCTTTTTAAAACAGTAAATTATAAAGCGATACCACCTAACCTTATATAATTCTTTCCATTTCAGAAGGTTAAATTTCTTTGCTTCTTGTGTATTATTCACTCTTTTGTTATTTATAAGTAAAATATCTACCACATATGTTAGAGGGGTATTTGGAGTTGCAAAGTCATTAAAAACCAAGCTAGTTATTTAGGTAAAATAAAATTTCCTAAATTTAAATTTATCTCCTGATTAATGTAATATTTTGGAGGATTTTTACTTTAATTCTCAATTTGTACTTGACACCACTAGTTTTAACCGTCTTTTTCTCCTTCTCTCCCTCCTCATTTTCTTTCTTTCCTCCTTCTTCTAATTTTCTTTTTTTTTTCTTAATAATAATAAAAGTGGTAGTTCTTGTTAATTAAATATCTTCATTCAAGTCTCCTGAGGAGCAAGTGTTAAACCTCAAGGAGGAAGGCAAGAAAAATCTACATTTGGGAAAAGATTGTCTGTTCAACAAGTGGTGCTGGAAAAACTGGATATCCTTATGCAGAAGAATGAAACTAGATATGCACCTCTCACCATACACTAAAATCAACTCAAAATGGATTAAAGACAAGTATAAGACCTGAAACTGTAACATTACTAAGGGGAAATATAAGTGAAATACTTCAGCAACTAGGTCTGGGCACAGACTTTACCAACATGAGCCCAAAAGCGCAAGCAGTAAAAGAAAAAATAAACAAATAAAACTATATCAAACTAAAAAGCTTCTGCACAGCAAAGGAAACAATCAACAGAGTGAAACAACAACCTGCAGAGTGGGAGAAATTTTTTGCTAACTATGGATCTGACAAGGGACTAATATCCATAATATACAAGGAACTCAAACAGTGATACAGTAAAATAACAAATACCCCAGTTAAAAATGGGCAAAGGAGCTGAATCGACATTTTTCAAAGGAAGACATACAAATGGCCAACAGGTACATGAAAAAATGCTCAACAACACTAGTCATCAGGGAAATGCAAATTAAAACTACATTGAGATACCACGTCACTCCAGTTAGACTGGCTATAATCAAAAAGACGGTGAATAACAAATGCTGGCGAGGGTGTGGAGAGAAGGGAACACTCCTGCACTGTTGGTGGGACTGTAAATTAGTATAGCCACTATGGAAAACAGAATGGAGGTTTCTCCAACAACTACAGATAGATCTTCAATACTATCCAGCAATCCCACTTCTGGGTATATATCAAGAGGAATGGAAATTATCGTGTCAAAGGGATACTTGCACTCCCATGTTCTTTGCAGCTCTGTTTCCAATAGCCAAGACATGGAACCAACACACATGTCCATTGATGGATGATTGGATAAGGAAACTGTGGTATATACACACCATGGAATACTACTCTGCCATAAAAAAGAATGAAATACTCCCATTTTCAGCAACGTGGCTGAGCTTGGAGAAACTTATGTTGAGTAACATAAGCAAAGCACAGAGGGATAAATACCACATGTCCTCACTCATAAGTGGGAGCTAAGAGAGAAAGAAGGAAGAAAAGAAAGACCACAGTGGTGCATTGGACTTGCAGAGGGAGAGAACATACCTAGGGATACAAAGTGGAGTGGGGTGGGGGAAGGGGAAGGAGAAGTAGGTGGGGGATAATTGGGTGGGGGACATGGGGTACAAATGCAATTTGTGAAAATGGGTATGCTGCCAGTTTGAATCTGGCCCTCATATCATGGTCAGGAGGGCTGAAAATCAGCTTTGTAGTGCATAAATATTCATAACCAATAAAAAATAAATTAATTTAAAAAATTAAATAAGTCAAAAGCTAATGTCCAAAACTGATCAATTGAATATCGGAGGGCTGATGATATAATATATGTTATAGCAATGGACATCAGAAGGTTTAAAAACAGAAATGGTTACAGCAATTGCCTTCTGGGAATTAAGTGGAGGTATAGGAATTGATCTATTTCATTAGATCTTTTATTATTTTTTTAATGTACGTACATTATTCTTAATAAAGAACTGAAATGTTAAAAAAAAAAAAAAAAAAAAAAGAATCCCTCTACCGTTTTGAGTAGACCAACCCATCCGGTCCTTCTTCTCTCTCCAAAGATGTTATTTACAAGTAAACAACATATTGGAAAATATGATATTTGTTCTTAGTATCTACCAGCTTTTGTGGTCTTTAAGTAAAGAGAGTGGTGTACATACATCTCAGCATCCCCAACACCACCTGTATGACATAAAAAACTCTAGATTGTCAGCAATGCTGGAATTAATAATAAATGGATAAATGAATGAATCAATATGTTTTCTGAGAAGAACACTCTGGTAGTGACCATGGAATATGGAAAGAAAAAGATGCTGTAGCCCTGGCATTTGGGATGGGGTACAAGTTTATTTCTCTGGGGTGCAGACTCTGAGGTGGAATTTAATGTGCACATATCTGTTATGGATGACCGTCTTGGTGAACACCCGTAGAAAGGCATGGTATGATACAGGAAAGCATGTAGGTGACATAGATCGATGAGTGAGTGGATGAATGAATGGACGGATGGATGGGTGGATGTAGAATTAAGAAATGAAGGATTGTTGGATGGATAAATAGATGGATGAAAGGATGGTGGATAAACAGATGGATGGGTGGATAATTGGTTGGGTGTATTTGCTGGGGTGATGATAGCGAGACTGGTGTTTTCATGGACAGATGTATGGATACACAGATGGATGGGTGGGTTGGTACATAAATGGATGGATTGGTGGATGGATGATGGATGAATGCAGAGAAAGACAGACACATGAATATGGAGATTTACATGTAATACTTTGTATCACATGAATGAATTGTCAGTATTGACAATACCTAGCCATTTTTAACTTAAAATTATGGTAATTTCATATGAATTACATATCTATAGTTATATTTATTAATATTTTTAAAATATTTTATTTCTATGGAGAGAGACAGGAGAAAGGGTGAGAAGAGAGAAGCAGAAGTGATGTCCATGTGAAGGAAAACACTAACACAGAAAGAGGATATATGTTTTAGCAGCCAAAAAAGTAATTAGATAAACGAAATATTAGATATCTAGAGCATTACTTATATAATTATTTTTTATTTTTTTTTATTTTTTTTATTTTTTTTATTTTTTTTATTTTATTTTATTTTTTTATTTTATTTTTTTTATTTTTTTTATTTTTTTATTATTTTTTTATCTACTTATATAATTTTATCACAGTAAATTATGACATTTTTATTCTCTTTTTAAATTTGCAATAAAACTTTTTATTGAAACCTATCAATTATACATATTCATGGGGTACAGTGTTGAATATCAATACCTGTGTACAATGCATAATGATCAAGTCAGGGCAATTAGCATATTCATCATTACAGAACATAATCATTTCTTCATGATGAGGACATATGATCTCCCCTTTTGGAACCATTTCATAACATGCAGTAAATTATTTTTAATTACTGATGCCTAGCTCGACATGCACCTGTAGATCTTATTTTTCCTACTTAGCTGTTTCGTGTCCATTAACTAACCTCTCACTCGCCCACACACCCCCCACTTTCCTGCCTCTAGTAACCACAGTTCTGTTCTCTCCTGAAAGTTCAACTTATTATTATTATTATTGTTGTTGTTGTTGTTTATTTCAGTATTCTTTTTTCTCTCTATTTCTTTTCTTTTCCTTCCTTCCTTTCCTTTCCTTTCCTTTAGCTCTCACTTATCAGTGATAATATGTATTATTTCTCTTCCTGGGCCTGGATTATTTCACTTAACATAATTTTCTCCAAGCTCATACATGCTTTTGTGAATGGTAGTGTTTGATCCTTTTTTACAGCTGAGTAGTATTCCATTGTGTGTATATACCATATTTTATTTATCCAATCATCTGTCAGTGGACATTGAGGTGGGTTCCATGTCTCATGTTTTATTCATCTCATACAAAGGGCTCCGACTGGTCTCTGTAAAAGTGACTCAACCCGTGACAGTGAGATTCAAATGGGCATCACAGATATGAGGATAAAAAGGTCATGATTCTAGGCAGGTGGCTCTCCTGCCCTTCTACAATGGCTGGAAGAAAAGCTTGTCAGAAATGCAGAGAAGATCACCCAAACCATCACAAACACAAACTGAAGATCTTCTATAACAGTGTATTCCTGCCCCAAATAGAGTTGTTTCATAAAATGCCCAGTTACATTTGAGTTTCTGATAAACTCCAAATACATTATAAGTGTATTCCAACTATTACATGAAACATACAAAAGGTTAATTTGGTTTTTTTTATCTGAAGTTCAGATTGAACAGTGCATGCTGTATTTTAATTTGCTAAATTTGGAAATTTCTTAGGCAGAAAGGGGGGTTCGGGTGCCTTCGAGCACAGAACAAAGGTAAGTATTAAATAAATGTCTTCTTTAAATGACGCTAAAAGTAATGTAAATTTATGATGATATCCTGATAAATTGAAGACATCTTCATATGTCTCAAAACTTTTATTCATACCCTGGATGTTGGTCCACTAAACTTTTTCTCTTTGTGTGAGTGAGATGGGTTCCTGGGGAAAATGTTTTAGGAATTCTTGTATATAACTGTTATTTTTCTATCAGATGGATTCATTCGGGGTCTAAATGCCCTGATACTGATACTACGTATATGTCACACACTGTGAGGACGTATTTTCTCTAAGAAATATTCAGAAGTTGAACAAGTGTTAGTTGCACAGCCTATCTTAACTCGCATTCTATTCTTATACTCTGATTCACTTGCAACGACAATGTGGTTGCTGCATATGGAACATACTCACCAGTATTAATAATGACTTGATGTCCTCAAAGGAGGTGATCTGCTCAGTAAATAGGGTCAGTATTATTCCAGGTAGAGGCATGATTAATTACAGCAGCAGAGCAAAAGGCTTTAGTATATAACAAATGTCTTTGAAGACACACTGTATTCTGACACTGATTCTCAGGGGGGCAAAATAGAAAGCAGAGAAAAGGACGTTGTAGCTGCATAAGGAGAATTCATACTAATTAGAAAAAAATATGCATGAGTGGCTGGCCTTATTCTGAGAGTTTATCTCACCTGTTTATATGCTGTCTGTGTATTTGTATACATATCGCAAAAGGTGTGAACATCTTCTATGGTAAGTTTCTATCTAACTTTGTAACAATTGTGTGAAACAGGAAGCACAGTAAAAATCATACTGAACACTTTCGTATATGCCTATGTCAGTAGGTTAATTTGGTTTGCCTTGACACCTTCACAATAAATAAATATCAATTTATCTTCCTATCTATATCTGTCTACTTACATGCCTATCTTATCTATCATCTCATGCATCTCTCTATATCTACCGATTGCATCTATTTATTATCATGTAACTATCGATCTCATCTATTATCAATCAATTATCTACTTATCTGTTATCTATCTATCCATCTTGTAAACTCACATTAAACACTTTTCTCAAAGCACAAAATCTATCTGCAGAACAAAATACTGAGTTCACTGTAATGTTTACTTATGTAGATTGTTTGTGTTCATACTTTATAAACAAAATACTACAATAAAAGTTTTATCTTTGCATACAGCTTTTATCCTTTTGATATCATTTACTGTGATTATAATCAAAGTGTTAATAAATTTGAAATTCTAGTAGGTATTTGTTTTTATTTCATTTCTGAAAACAGGTATTAGAACTTACGATGTATAGTGACCTGTTTAATAAGTATTTTGATCCTACATTATTCATTTGGTTATAGATAAATTTTTTAAATCAAATTCTGATTTGACAAGGAAGACTTTGGTATTTCAAAATTCTGAATCGTATAAAATGTGCTTTTTAAAAAAATTCTCAGCATAGTGCACTGATGGACTACACATATTGATCGTTTTTGAAATTTGTGTAACCAGTATTTTTTGTGCACTTCATAACAACTGAATGAGTCATAGCATTCAAGTTTTCTCAATGTGTTTTCATGATGGCATTCCATTTGCAGAATCATGCTGCCCCTGTTGAATAAAAATTTAGATTGTAAAGCCTAAGAATAACCTGAAGTGACAGCTGAGGAGAAATGGACATCAGGAAAACTGCTGTGAGCACAATTGTACAGACACAGATGCTTCTGTCTGAAGAACACTGAAAGAATATGACAACATGCTGGGGGCTCTGCTTGGTGACTCCGCTCAAATATTACAAATGAGTTATTAAAATGAACTTCCCGATGACCAGGAAGCAGACTTTTAAAACAAAGAAAAGGCCCATGCTATAAATCAGAGCCAATGTCAAAATAACTTGAGTTGGGGAAGAGTAAGAGAGAGAGAGAGATATCATACAATACATCAGTCCACAGCGAAGTTATATTTTAATCCCAGGGCTCAACAAAACATCAGAAAACAGACAGCCAATTAGACATCAGTTTCTCACAGGTATCAAACAAGCAAGTCGATATTAATTCAGTAGCCCTTATCATGAGCATGGACAGATGCCTTCAAATCCCCAAAAGAAAAAGAAATGCAAAGCCATCTCCAAAAACCACAAAACCGTGTAGATTTGCTTTTTATCCATTCTGTGCCTTCTGTCCTAGATTTCTTCTCCCTGTAGTGGTTGTCACTTCTAGAGATAGAATGAACTTTTGAAGTGGCAGCAGATGACATACATGGAATTTGGGGTTGCATGTGGCTCACTTGGGAATACTCTTCACCCTGACCCCCACAACCTCCAAATTGAGAAGACACACTGAGGATAGGTTCTCAGTCAATAAAATCCTGGGGATTCTTGCTAATAAGATGCATCAAAGCGCTTGAGTGCATAAGTAGGTGAACATGCTAACGTCAGACAGAGGGTGCCACCACCTCATGGTACTACTCTCTAGACACTTTTCATCCAGCGTGTTAGAGGGGAAACCTTGGCGAGACTTTGCTTGTATTTTGGAGGAATGAAACCTACAATGGTTCTGCTCCCTGAAGTTCCCATGGGATGGAGAAGGCAGGAATGTTACACATACTTTCACGACAGTTGTTATGCCATTGGGGAATTCTGAGGAATGTGTCAGGTGTAACTGGACCTCTGAAATTGCTGTCCCTAATGTGCCGAATAAAATCTGTGTTTCTACATCCAAAGACCACATTAAACTTTTAACTCACTTGACCTTTTCCTGCCACTTGCCCCCATTAATGTTTTCTGTATCCTCCTATGACTCCAACAATTAGTATTCTTTCTCTCAATATCTCATGATTTCCTTTACCCGGCTCTACTGAATCATTTACTCTTGGTATTACGGTTCACTCACACAGCACATTTTCTCCCCTAAATTGCCTCATTTACTGCCAAGAGTCAATAAGCATTCGTCCTTATTGCAGAGAGATCTGATTTTGTTTGTTTGTTTGTAGCTGAGCCTTCTTTTCTGCTCTATACATAGACATATTTTACTAGTCATTGTATATTAGTTTCTGATTGTGCCATAAAAAATCACTATAAATGGAGTGGCTTAAGACAACAGAAATGTATAACCTTACAGTCTTGTGGGTCAGAGTCCTACATGGGTCTCACCAGGCTAAAATCTAGGTGTCTGCAGGGCAGCATTTCTTTCTGGAGACTCTAAGGGAAATCTGTTTCTTGGTCTTTTTCCAGCTGCTAGAAGCTGCCCGTGTTCCTTAGATCATGGTTCTTTTGGTTCATCTTCAAAGGTGGTCACATAGAATCAATCTCTGACCCTTCTCCCAGTATTACAGTTCCCTTAAACCACAGCCAGGAAAGTTTCTCTTCTGTCATAGACTTTTGTGATCACATTGAGACCACCTGGATAAGTCAGGATATTCTCCCGTGTGGAAGTCTATGCCTTAATCCCTTCTGCAAAGTCCCTTTCCCATGTAAGGTAACATGTTCAAATATGTTCTTGATTATTTCAGATATTAGGTGCTGGACATCTTCGAGGGAAAATTATTCTGCCTATCACACACTGTACTTGGTGTTTTCAACACTAATCTCAAATTTAACATAAATAAGACTAAGTAAATTACATCCCCCCCCCCCACACACACACACACTCCAGTTTACTCTCAATCATACAAAATAATTCCTACACTCACCCAAATGCATACTTTGAAATTGTGGAATCATGACTCTCACAAACCATAGCTACATCTTCTTCAAATGATGCTAAATTTTCTTGCTCAGTAAATTCCATGTAACTTCTCTCCTCCCCAGGTGAACTGAATCCACAAACCTAATCGGCAGTCTTCTCTCGCGTAATGACATTGACTATTTCTATTGTATTCATCCATCTAGTCTACCAGCCTCCTGCCTAATTGCAATACTGCTGAAAGAATTATTGTCATGATCATGGGATATGTTTCTCCTGTGTAGACTTTTCCATTGATGACTAGTGTCGTCAGTGGTAAAGTCAAGCATTCTTCACACAGCCTGCAGGGCTGCCCACAGTCTGACCCTGCCTCAGTCTCCAGCATCGCCATCGGTATAGAACTTTATCTCATGATCTGTGCTTCTGATGTGTAAATACTGTGCGTTTCTCTATTATCCAAAACTTTCTCTTGCTTCCAGATCTTACACATTTTTCACCCTCTTCTTGGACTAGACTTTCCATTCCTCTCCATTAATATTCTCCTCCCCTACCCCATAAATTCACAATGACTATAACAGAACTGAAAAGCTCTCTCTGTGTGAATTCCTTTGGCATGCATGTGGGTAGAATAAATGACATTCTTCAAGAAAGGAGATTCTCATGCTATTCTCAGGTAGCTGGAGATTTAAAACAATCATCTCTTTGTGTGAGGCAGAAGATACACGATGGTAATAATATCTAGTTTAGCTAAGAACTGCTTTTCTTAGAGGTCTGGTTCTTAGACAGAAAGGGATACTATCAAGAAAAATTGTTATTATTTAATACAAATAGTATAAAGAACTAGCATAGTCTCTGACCAATTGTGCATCCACACACACACACACACACACACACACACACACGCACGCACGCACACACACACACAAAATCATTGCATTTGATATTAGCCGAAAGTCTGAGATATGATTCAACAAAATTTATTGAAAGAATGTATTTCCATTATACTTGTGTGTATATGTTAGCTATCCGATTTTCCAGGAGTTCGACCACTAGGAAGGACTGTAGCAGTTAAAATGTGAAAGTTCTCTTCATTTGGAAATCATGTATGCTTTAAAGAGAAACGGACAGTGGAAGAAAACTGGGAATTATAGGAAACTAATATTGCAATTACTCTGAGTACACATGTTCATATGGAGAGAGCAGATTCTGTCCTATTGATATAAGCAAAACCTCACCTGAACTTTTACAAATCTGACTTTCCAATGCTGCAGCTTTGCCTTTCACAAGAGCACATTGGGCTTTATATTGATAATGCATTTGCAAACTTCACAAGGAGCGTGAATGAGTAGGCAATAATGAGAGATTTAGTTTACATAATTTTGTATTTCAAACATTGGCACTTGAAGCTTTTTACCTAGCAAAGGCAAGGTGATGATTGAAGTCTGTGTTGTTATTGTGGTTGTTCTCTTTTTTAGAAGTAGTTTCATTTATATTTTATGGCAAAGAAAGTGGAAAAATGGATGGCTCAAAGAACTTTCTACCATTTCTGAATAAGGTGTAAAATTTCTAAATTTTCCATCAAGCCAATTATCCCAGTGATCCTTCCCACTATTATTGCAAATTGCACTCTCTTTGCTCCAGAAATTAGAATTCATATGAGTTTGGTTTCTTAAGTCCAATATGTATGAAAACTTACAAGCCCCACAAAGGATATGTTTCACACTGAAACATTTCTTTTTGACCATTTTCATACATTTCTTTATTTACCACACTTTTTTATGTCTTGTCTTTTTGTTGATCTATAGGAGACACAGCAATTACTTGATCTATGGAGATTTTCTTGTGAATAACATATTCTAAATGTACATGTCCAGGGAGTAATGGCAAGACTGGTGTGCTGAAAAGCCTATATGTACCATCTTAAATCTCCAATTTAGTATAAGACATGGAAACATTTTACTGGTCCTTAGAGACAAATTCGTCTACCCAAGTTAACAAAGCTGGTCCCTCAGTTCCTTGTTTGAGGACCTGCCTAGCTCAGCCACTCTGCACAGCCCTTGCACTGACTGTGAACACTGTCCAATAATTGCTTCTCATCTTCAGAAGTTGAGTTACCCCTCATCACTCAACACTTAACCTAAAGGACTCTCCACCAGGCTACCCTGCCTACCCTGTCTAAATGAGACTTCATTTAACCCCTCTGACATCCTCCATTTGCTCTGCAAGACTGGTCACCTCCTTAAGTGACCTGTTTACACATTGCAGTGGATTCAATTATGTCCCCCTAAAACTCACAGAAACTGGAATTGTGTCCCCCAAGTTTTCTATATTAGAAACTTGGCCCCCACTGTGACTGTTAAGAGGGTGAGAAATCCTATTATGGTAATTGAAAGGTGGGTCCTTGAAGAGGTGACTGGCTCATAGGACCATGCAGTAGTACACTGAACTTCCAGAAGGAGAGAACAAACCTAAGAATAGTAGAGATGGGGGTGAGAGAGGGAGGGAGATTGGGAAGTGATAGGTCAGGTAAAAGGCATAAAGGAATATGATTTGTAAGAATGAATATGCTACTAATAAATTTTAAAAATTAAAAAAAAATAATGGTGGTCAGGGGTGTGGTTCTGAGGGCTTTAAAAAGAGAATGAATGAGGAGGTTAGTCTCTGCTCTGTCTGTTCTGCTGTTTTGCCATGTGATACCCTGCCATCACTGTCACCACCACCAAGGCCTTCATCCGATGTGTTCCCTAGAGTTTGGAGTTCCCAGCCTGAGAAACTGTAAGGAATAAATTCCATTTTATTTATAAATCACCCAGTTCCGGGTATTTTGTGATAAGCAAAAGAAGCAGAATAATACACCCATTTATGAATGTTCTCGCATACATTGCATGTAATGCCCAGAAGAATGCAACCTGTGGGAACACAATATGTCTAAAACTTACAAGCCCTGCAAAGGATGCCTTTTACTCTGCTACAGACACCACCCTTGAGAACAGGTGCTTACTGCTGGATGTTGAATATCTGCCTGGTACTTCAAGGAAAGCTGAGTTCAGTGAAGTTGAGTCTCAAAGAAGCCACCACAATTAGGAAAACGTACAGAAAACTGCCCTTTCAATCCCAAGACTTTGAACATGTCATGCAATTACATGTGATTGAAATGGCATTAGTTAGGAAAAGAACCTAGAAATAGGAGAACCTCATTACCTGGCTTTGTGGTTGTTGCTATTATCAATTTTTCATGGCGAGAAAGTTGTTCCTGATTATTTTCTTTTGCTGGTCATATTAAGAGCGCGATTCGGGCTTCCATCTTTATTAACTTAATCTCATCAATATTTTGTGGAATTTTTTTTTTAAATAGAGGCCTAAGTTTTCATGATGCAAAGACATCGCTAAAGAGTTCATATTTTTGACGTTAATGAAAACAATATGGCCACATTTTTGCTGTTTATTTGTCTTGTAGTCTTTTTGAAATTAGATTCAGGTTAAGCATCCTCAGTCAGGATGCTACACAGGTGATGTTGTGTCCTCTTGAGAGTGTGACATCGGTCACTCTTTGTTGATACAGATTTTGATCATTTAGTCAAACTGTTTAATTCATCCTGTCTTGGGGTGAATGTCCCCCCAAAAGTTAATCCCCACTGTAACTGTTGAAGATGGGAAATCTTATTATGATAATTGAAAGGCCAGGCCATAAAGAAGTGATTAGATTGTAGGACCATTCCTAGTGAATAGATTAATATTGGCGGTCAGGGGTGTGGTTCTGAGGGCTTTAAACAGAGAGCATGTGAGAGTCTCTCTGCTTTCACCATCTTGCAATGTGATACCCTGTACTGCCAAAGCCATCACCAAAGAATGTTTCCACCAGATTTGTTCCCTGGACTTTGGACTTCTCAGCCTCTGAAACAAGCAATAAATTTCATTTTCCTACAAATTACCCAGTTCCGTGTATTTTGTTATAAGCAACAGAAACAGACCAGTACAACTCCATTGGTTAATTCCTGTTTTCTTCAGAAACAAAAAGCTTTCTTTAAGGAGGTGATTTAAGAGCATGCCAATACCTTGTTTCTCTTTAAATTTCTGCCTATATTTAGCAAGATTTGATAGATTTTAGCCTGTCCAAACTATACCGTGATGGTTGCAAAATCATGTATGTTTTCTGTCACTACAGCACTAGCTCCAAATTTAGCAGCTCAGGACTGGGTATTTTATTGGGTAAAAAAAGTACATTTTTGGTGGAGAGAAAGTCATCCCTGATTAGTTTGTTCTGCCAATAATACTAAGAGCACAATTCATTGTTTATATTTCTATTGACTTAATGTCATCAATGTTTCTTGAGGTTTTTTTTAAACAGACAACTATATATACACACACACACACACGCTTATGTATATGGATACATAATATATACATACACATGCATATTGACATATATAGATTTTTATATACACATATGTGTGAATTTACACACATCTGTATATGTACATATGTGTAAATATGAACATATTCAAAACATATATATGTATTTAGTATGGAAACATGCATTGCTATTTTATCATATAATCTTGTACTCTACTTATTTTATTTGAGTTTCAGATTACCCTAGAAATTGGAGTTTCTGTGTCCTTCTGATATGCCCTTGCAACATTGCTCAGCATGTTGTCACATTTTGGTATTTGAAGATATTTCAGGCACATCTTATATCTACCCAGCCCCAACACTGGAAGCACCCATATCTGTAAGAGTCCTTTTAGTGGCGATTAATATTAGACACACACTCCTGGAAGTGACGGTGTACTCATGGCTACCAGGTGTCTTTGCTTCCTCTTGGCTATTTTACTGGACAGAGCTAGGAATTATATGCATATATGCATCGATATACATATATCTGGCCTCACATACACACACCTATAAATATACAGATGCACACAAAGCAGCACACAGACTTATGTATTCATGTGTTAGAAATCGTCAGTTCACACTGATACCTTCAATTCCAAGCCATGCCCATAGGGATGTTATTCATAGGATCTCTCATTTGGATATCTTATTTCACTGTGAGAATGTAGCTCCCAATATTGTCAGGTCACATTTTTCCCTCTTAATTATTATAATTATTAAAAGTGCACGATCTACTTCCACTATATATATGTCTGTACACACGCACATGATAGCTGAACATTCAAATGTAAATTTTCAATACAAGGCTGGCGGTTTTCCCATTATTTTATGTAAACAGGAATTTATTCTACTTATTCCCCAAATAAGGCGTACTTCAGAGAAAATTTGCAGTGTGAAGATGATACCATATTTAGTATCTAAGTACGAGATTACAAGTGCTTCATGAAATATTTACTGTCAAATGAACGTGTATGAAAAAAATACATCGGATATCCTGCAGTAATCTAATGAATATGTAGTAGAAGTAAACACATAAATATGGGTATTGCAGAAAGCACTGGATTTGTTTTATAGCATCCAATAACCTTTTGAGAAATGATAACAAAATGTTCCTCTTATAATTTTTCATTAAAATAGACAATGGCATTTTAACTCACTTGTGTGTTCCTTTTACTGAAAGTATTTCTATTTTGTTAGGAGTACATTTCTAACTTTTTACCACTTTGTTTTTCTAAAATAACTCAAAATGTGAAACTGAGCTGCAGTTTGAGACGAGTGATCTTCGTAACCCTTGAGAACAGTGTGTGTTTTTTGTTTGTTTTGTTTTGTTTTTAAAAAGGCAGAAATAGTATGATTTGTAACGTAGTATTATTTCCCGGGATGCATACTACTGATCTTGAAATTCTAATAATAAGATAAATGGGTAAGCAAGGCTTTAGGACCCTCCCATGTATCTATAAATTGGATGGCATAAGATGTCACCACCTTCGGTATTTAATTTCCTACCAATATTCTTCATGTTTTGCTCTCCCGGGATGTTTTTTCTGGAGCACTTCCTTCTTTGACAATAGTAGGGCACAGAAGAGGCAAGGTTGTTAAATGAAAATTGTAATCGCTCCCACTGTGTAATTCCGTGATCTATCTGAATTCAGAGTGACCTCATATTGGCCACAAATACCTGGTTTGTTTTTCAGCCTTCACATAAATAGGACTGAGACTGGGAGGGCCGCCAAGTCCTACATATGGTCTGTGCCTGGATTAAAGTGAGTGCCATCCACACCTGTGCCTTGACTCGTTTTTTGTTGAATAACACAAAGTATTGTTTTACATCCCAAAATGGTCTTGGTAGAAACTACCCCCAGCATGTCAACATCAGACACCAGCAAGTTCTCTTGAAAGCCACTATTTTGAAAGAGTTTTCTGTCCCTGCCTGTCCTCTGGAAAATGTCAATTTCATTTTCCCAGAGGACATCATGAAGATCTTATTCAACATTTCTTAGTGTTATCTCATTTTGTGTATTAAAATCTACCTTATGCTCATTCCCATTGGACGAATTTTCTCATGATAAAAATGCAGACTGGGGTCAGGTATTATAACTTCTTTTGGATTCAGCTTAGCCATCAGCATTTGCAGGCAGTGTTCTCCCACAGCACTTACATAGCTTGGAAACAATTCCTTACAGTTGCACCCTAATACTACCAGAAGAAAGGGTCTAGGGAGATTCAGATAGCCAGCTTCCACCCACCCCGTCCTGTACCAGGTTCTCAATTTTGTCACAGGAAATCATTCAAGGCCAGAGTCAGAGTAGAAAGTGAAAACAGGTTTAATGTCAAAGAAGAAATGCACACTTCATGGGGAAAGGGTAGGCTAGCTCCAGACAAGTTTAGCACAGCCCACTAGAGCAGGTTTAACATAAAAAGGTGAGGTATATGCATGTCATAGGTGAAATGTGGGCTGCCTCCAGGGAGAGTAAGCAACAGCCCTGTCTTCTTTCTGGATTCTACTTTTGCAGTTCAACTATCTATGCATATTCGTATTATCTAACTCAGCTAAGGCAGTGGTTCCCAGTTATGTAACAGGTTATGCAACATAGTCTAGTGCATGCTCAGTTGGTCTCTTTGGAGAAAGCTCATTGGTCAAATTCCACTAAATACACTTAAACATGCTGAGTGCTCTCTAAGCACCTCTTGTGGAACGTCATTCATGGGATTAAACTTCTTTCTACTGAGCATGCTCAGCCACTGGAATTACTTAAATCTGCCTCCTGTAGTCTCAGTCTCCACATGCTGGGGCTGAAAACAGCTACAGCAAGTAACCCTAGCTCAGGACTCAGAGGAGGGTCTTGAGTGCTACGGGAGTGGTTTGAGACCCAGGGGAGTGGCCTGAAATCCAAACCCAGGGAAACTGAGTACCTCCTGTCTCCATGAGATGAACTTACTATAGCCATTACTGTTTCTATACTGTTTCACATTTCGAAGGGAAGGTGCCATGAGCGGGCAGCTCATTTATGCCGGTTGTGGGCAGCAGGCTGAGTTTTCCAAAACTTGTGGTAGCTTCTTAAAGTTCCCAACCAAAGCTGCCTTCCATGGGAGAACATGTTCAGGAGCCCAGGTGCTTAGGGAGATGCCTGGAGGCACCCTAACAGAGTGTCAGGAAAGGGAGACATGAAATCAGATCCATAGATTTATCATCTCAAAAATGAGAGGAGTTTCACAGTATCTGAGTTAAAAGACAGTGCTGAAGATGGAGTAGTGTGTGAATCTGGTCAGCAGTGAGGTCATCGTAACTATTTCTGTCATCTTGGCTAAGGTCTTCCTTGGCTCCCTTGCCTCTGGAGATGTACAGGCTTCCAAACAGTACTGTGGCTGTTTGTCATCTGCAAAAACAACTCGATATTGGAGTCACAGATGTAATCCTAAGCCACAAGGCATTTATTTAAAGAACAAATAACCTGACCAGAAGATCAAGTCTTAGCTTAAGAAAATTTATGTTTAATCCACTCTACTTTTTTTTCATTTTTGCTGCTCTTAGAAATCCTTCCTGGTCAAGCAGTTTTTCTTTAGCTATCTTCCAATTCCCCTAGCTGAGGCCCACTCTGACAGGGGTCAGGGGCATAGCCAGGGGAAATCGGGGGTCCGTCTCCTGGTTTCAATGGGAAAGACCATGGAGACAGCTCATTGGAACTGAGGCTGGAACTTCCCACCAAGAAAAGCCCTCAGTCTCCTTCCTTTCTATTCCTTGTCAAAGACCCAGCCTAGAAGTAAAGCTTCTGACTCAAAATTCAGAAGCATGGATAGTAAATTATATGACATTGACTCAGAAATAGTTTATTTTCCAGGTTAGAAAAGCAGAAAAAAAAAATCTATTATGAGAAAATGAAAAAGAATCAGCAGAAAATGTAATATTGGTAGAATGTAAGATAATATTTTACAAGTTACTTTTGAATGACACAATTAAATCAACTTTTGGTCTTTTTGAAATTGAATCTCAGACACGACACAGGGGATCTGAGAAGGAAGGGAAAGATTACAGTAAGTTAAGGCCACACACATACTCTCATACAAATGGCAAAATTTAATAGAATGTAATACCATTCTAAAACTGAAATTAAATTAGAAGTGATAGACACGGAAACGAAAAACTTGAAGTGGAATTAGACCTGGAACTTAGACTTGTAAATTCTGCATTACATGAAATAAAGAATAAAAATATGAAATGTATCAGGACAAGTGCAATAGCGGTGCCAGGCCAGAAAATGAATTAGGCATAAGCGTATTCAATAATCCTTTGATAAAAAATTACAGATGCACTTTTTTTTTTTGTCAGTGATGTACTAGACAAAGAGGTAACAATAATTCAAAGACTCCACAGCCAGTGCTAGAGATCCGAGCATTGCTTATTCTGAATGGTCACCATTCCACTGTGAATGAAAAAGAAAAGTATTTTTAAATACAGGAGACCTTGGGAAACATAAAGGAAACTCTTTTTATTTTTTTAAATTGATTCCAAATGTAGCTAACCAAATGAATGACCATTAAATCCGTATATGACAAATCACTAACTGTAAAGAACACTGGGCAAGTTGTTGGTAGGCATGATTTAAATCTCTACAAATGCAAAATAGAGAAATAATAACACTCACAGAAACAAGAAGTTTCTATGATTGAGTGAGTATGCAAGGCGGAATTTGAAATGAACGTCTTTCAACTTCACAGAGGAAGTAAGTGGGTATTTTAAAAACAATGCATTATGATACTGATTTATATATATATATATATATGTTATTGAAGAGTCATAGAAATTGTTTTAAAAAACCTAGAAATACTGTGACTCTAAAAGTTAAAAAATAAATAAAATAAAATAATCAAAATGAGACAAGAATGATTATGGCAAAGTCAATAATCATCTTTTTCCTAATATCTGAATCTTTGTGAATCAAAATCCAGGAGTCATGTTTAGTGTTGATACACCCAAAAATAATTTTGAGTACATGAGGATCAATTTTAAGGTTTAACCATAGATTAGGTAACATCCATGTATTTGAAGGAAAATAATACTCACACATGCAGAATAATAGAGTCAGATCTTTTTTAGTTGTCAGATGAAAAATCAAGCCAAGTGATTACAATTGAAAATCAATTTTCTCTTGGTGAGTGCTTGTCAGTTTTGGATATGGAGTTACTTCCCTTCCCAAGTCTCCTTCAAGTTAATGGCAGAGTTTTTTTAAAGTTAAATTTCATACAAACTAAGAGCGAGGTAAGCATTTCTGAGGAGATAAAGGATTTCCATGCTACTGAGAAAATGTAAAAATCATAATGATATTGAGAGAAAAAAGATAGAAATTCCATTTGAAGTGCCCTTTTGACAGGTGCAAGTATAAAGAACAAAAGAGGAATCCCATAAAACAGTAAAGACAGGGCTCAACAATGTTCAAAGCATTGTACACTATCTGGTAAAGCTTCCATAGTGTCAGCTCAAAACAACTGGTCCCATGTGGAAGAGTAGGTTGATGTTTAAAAGATAAAAAATTAGCTGTATTATAGTAACAGGATTTGTAAACAACTGGAAAATACAGTTTCAGGCAGAAAAGGTGTATGTGTTCTCTTAATAATAAGAAGAGGCAATCACAAAAGAATATTTCTTAAAAAAAAAAGCATTCAAGAAATGTATCATTTACAGGTAAAGTATTCTAAGATAAAGTGAAATGTATAGATGGGGAGGCCAGTTGTGCATCTGTTGTTGCCATGGATGTGGAAATACTAATCAACGTAGAGGTGAAGAATTTAATTGCAGCCACATAATTGGCTTTGCGTTCAAAATAGCAATAATAATAGAGATATACATATTCTCATTGATTTTTTTTTAACTTTTAGAGTCACACAGATGACCTAAAACATTATAATTGTTGCAGACTTAGTAATGCCATCAATTTGAGAATATAAAACTAGGGATGGCTGGTTAGGTCAGGTGGTTAGAGTGCAGCCTTATAACACCAAGTTCACAGGTTCAGATCCCCATAACAGCCAGCCGCCAAAAAAATAAAATAAAATAAGAATACTACTACTAATAATAAAATAAAATAAGGAGAATATAAAATAAAAATGCCTTTGATGAGAATTAAGATGCAGAAATGGTAACAAAAAGGCTGGGGTAATACCGTTAGAATACAGCTACAGAAGAAAGCAGAAAGAAATTCTACTTTATATTACATAATTTAATTTATTTATGAATGATATGCAAAAATGTGGAACCTATATAATGTGATTTTCAAGGGAAGCAAAACTCACCCAAATAACGACAGATGATATATCATCTTTTTTCATGTGATTACTGTGAAATAGGTCAAGGAGGTTCTTAAACATGCCCAAATGGAAGTGTTCTCCCCTATACATTTCATAAAGATGTAACATACTTTTTTGATGTGAATTAAACTATTCAGGATGTGTATGAAGAGGGAATAGTTCCGAAGCATTGTTTTATGGATTTGGCATAACAAAACACCAGTACTGTAGACTAAAACTATGTATGACTAATGATACAAGATTGCTACATCAATAGCAAGATCTGAGCTAGGAACACAAATCATATTTTTTCATAACTACAGTGCTAATTTCAATAATACAAGGATGACTTCACACTGGAAATTGTGTATGTGTGTGTGTGTGTGTGTGTGTGTGTGTGTGTGCGTGTGCGTGTGCATGCACGTGTTCATTTGTGAGTATGAGTTGGAAATATATATAATTTTCCAGGTAGCAAAATTAAACAGGAGTCAAAAAAAAAAAAAAAAAGGCATTTGAATATAGGCCAAATTAGGAGATGGCTATGGAATCTTGGTTACATAAGGGGGTGGGTCAATCCAAACAGGACTTAATTGAAGAAAAGACATTAAGAGATTCAAGAGGTTGGTGGGAACGTGGATGAGAAATGGAGACTGTATGGTTTGCGGAGTGCACTCGTTTGGAAGGTGGGTCATATTTACAGAGGCTGCAGATGCTTCCTACAATGAAGGAGGCTATCAAATAGGGTCCAAGATACTGGTCAACTGGTCCCTTTTTTTTTTTTTTTCGGTTGCTGCCTTTTTTCTGGTTCATACAGCTACATCCTGCCTCTGCATGAGAACCACCTCCAGAAAGTGTGGGTTTTCTCCATTAAAGGATCTCAGCTAGTCACACAGAAATGTCTCCAGTTCTGTCTCAGGTAATTAAGACACTCACTGACTTTACTTTGGGCTTTGGGTATTTTGATAGAGGATAAAGTTTCCCACTACTCGTTACTTGTTTCCTTCTCATTCTCTCTCTCTCTCTCTCTCTCTCTCTCTCTCTCTCTCTCTCTCTCTCTCTCTCTCTCTCTGTTCTAAAATTTTATTTTCATGTCTACACTGAATAGATGCGACTGGTCTCGCAAAGGTGGCACAAAGAGACAAAAAAGAGAAAAACTCTATAATGCTTTCTTCTTGGAGCACACTAAAAAGCTGAAGCTTTTTTCAGGAGCTGTTATATTGAATAAACAAATCAATATAAATAACATGCAACCATATTTTTAAGAAAAGCACTCAAGCCATGCTAAGTGCTTTTGGTAGATGAAAATATACAGTGCAGGGATATATGAGGGTTGCTAGCATGCTCCCGGGATCATGCTGGCATAGAGGAGATATAATAGGAAATTAATTTTCCCAAATAGAAACAAAATAATGTTTTTATGCCATAGCATTTTCAGAAAGTTATGGCTATGGAGATCCTGGGCTTTTCACACTTTATGAGTGTTGAGGTAGGGTAGGAAATAAAATAAAGAAAGAAAAAAATATATATGTTTAAGGATCTTTCTCAAAAACAAAACAAAAACAAAAACTAAGCACGTATTTTTAAAAGACAGCTTTAAATTCACATATCGTACAATTCTGTAGCTTTAGTGTATTCACAGGCTTGTACACCCATCACCAATTTCACTTTAAGAATATTTTTCTCGCAAAAAGAAACCTCATACCCATCAGCAATCATTCCCTGTCTACCCCAGCCCTCAAGCTCTGGCAGCCACTAATTTACTTTTTGTCTTTGTAGATTTGCCTATTCTGGAAATTTCATGTAAATAGAAACATATCAGGTGATCTTTTGTGTCTGGCATCTTTCTCTGAGCATCATGTTTTCAAGTTTCATCCACATGGCAGCCCGTCAGAGCTTCATCCTTTTTCATGGCTGCATAATATTCCATCGCGTGGATACACTACACGTTGTGTATCCATTTATCCATTGATGGACATTTAGGTTGTTTCCATTTTTTAGCTGTTGTGAAACATGCTGTCATGAACATTTGTGAGCGAGTTTTTCTGTGGGCATGTGTTTCTCTTGTGTATACACCTTCATGTGAAATGTGGATCATAGTGGTCAGGCGTCTTAAAAGACGGTCACTCAACTTGATTCCAAAGACAATAAAAATCCTGTGTACGTGTGTGTTTGTGTGGGTGTGAGTACAATACACCTAGAGGCACTTTGTTGTATGTGACTGTTCAACAGCTCCAGGCTCCTGTGCACATAAAGCCCACCGAGCACTATGTGATCTGCATATTGTGTTGAAAATATTCTGTTGCATGTTACGTATTCAGGATAACTGGAAAAACCTTCATTCATTCCTAAATATGACTGTGTGACTCTGCACCTACCGTCACTTCTTGACTCTGCTGGCAGAACAATTTGCAAAAAGCATCTGCAAGACCTTTCTTTACCTCCTGCTTAAGCTGATTTATTACTCTCAATACACCCATCACAGGTTCTAATTTCCTTTTAAATTCTCACAAGACTATCTTAGAGTGAGCATGGCGGAATCAGAACTGTAGAGCACCTTCCCGCAAACTCCCTGTTTCACAATCTAAAGCCGTTCCTGTACCCTTTCCCCTACCCATCCTAACATTTTCAGGTTTTCTTTCAATTTTTTTTTTTTTTTTTTAGAGTTCACCTACTGAAAAGTATGGGACACTTTTATGTGATCTTCTCCCCAGTTTGCCAGTTCTTGCAGTTAATGAAGATTTTGCAATGGAAATGACTCCAAAGTGAATTAATTTTTAGAGTCCTCTGATATGAATTGGAGTTTACAGTTGGAGGGAGGTGAACAAAAGTTGGAAGGTAGCTACAACAGGATAAGCACGTGAAATAGCTAAGTCTTCCCGCTTTCTGTCTCCCATGCTCTGCAGCGTGCAATCCATCACGACCTCCAGCTCCTGATCACGTGCATTATCTCCACAGGGAAATGGGTCAGGGTTATGCTCTGTAGGATATCTGGGCAGATCGTAATTTGTAAGACTGTGTTATGACAGAGGGTGAGAAGTTGACATTGGGCCTGGGACACATCTAATTGAACGTTTTCTCTATTCCACATGAAAGAGTTTGTTTCTGACACTCTATAATAAACCTAATACAAAACAAGGCATTTCCCAAACCCACAGCTCCATGAGCATTCCTAATCTGCTTCAGCAAAGATATCCCCATCAGACAAAGCTGCAGCCCTAGGGGCTACTAGTGGCTTCCGCTTGCAGTCATCTGCACCTGTCGCTACAATCTGCACATTTTCTGCAGGAGCCACATTGGAGTATTAAGCAGAGATACAACAAAATCTCCCATTTCTGCTTCACTTGCTGGTGGCACTAATCTCATCCATATCCCTGGTATGATGTGATATTATTTTTGATTAGCTATCTTTGTCGAAGAATTGGGGAAGTCTCAGAGGCTTTTTTTTTTGCTGGCTTTTTGTTTTGTTTTGTTTTTATTGTATGAATTTAAGGTGTACAATGTGATATTTTAATGTACATAGAGAAATGATGACTACAATCAAGCCAATAAAAAAATCCGTCATGTCACATAGTTATCTTTTCTTATATGCGTGCTAAGAACACCAGAATCTTCTTTTTGCAAAAGTCCAGTATACAATACAGTATTATTAACTATATGCTCTTGCTGAACATTAGATCTTTTTATTCATCTACATAATAGCAACTTTGTACCCTTTGACCAACACCTCCCCTTTACCCATTTCCCATCCTGGCCCTGAGCCCCTGGTAACCATCATTCTACTTTGCATTTCTATGTATTTGACTCTTTCTTAGATTCCCATATACGTGGGATCATGCAGTATTTTTCTTTCTGTGTCTGGCTTACTTCACTTAACATAATGTCTTCCAAGTTCATCTATATTGTTGCAAAGAGCAAGATCTCCTTTTTTAAGAGCATAGAGTATTCCATTGTGTATATATAATTTCTTTATCTATTTGTCCATCCGTGGACACTTAGATTGTTTCCGTATCTTGGATACTGTGAATAGTGCTGCAATGAACATGAGGGTGCAGACATCTCTACAAAGTGCATTTTTGAGACATGCAAAGGCACATCTCTGCAAACTTATGGCTATTATCTAAAAGATGAGATAAATATTGTAGAGGATGTGAAGAAAATTGGATCCTTATATGCTGTTGATGCAAATGTAGATGGGTGAAGCTATTTTGTAAAATTATCCAGAGGTTTCTAAATAAATTAAAAATAGAACTACCATGCAATTCAGCATTGGTATGTCATTGAGTTGTCATTGAAATTGGTATGTCAAAGAGATATACCTTCACTGCCTTGTTCATTGGAGCATAAGACATTATAAATGTTCTCTGGGAGGCAAAATTTCCACCAGTTGGAAGCCATTGCTTTAATGCTACATAGTATTTGAATTAATTAGCAGACATAAAACTATGCTATCTACACTGAGTCATTGTGCAGTACATGCGGGTATTGAAACAAAAATGGACCCCACAAAAATGTACAAGTAAATGTTAAAATAAAATTGAAAAATTAAAATAAAACTTTTTAAAAAAATAAATGACACTGAAATCAATAGACAACCCAGAAATGGCCACAAGCAAATAAGAGTTTTTAGTAGATGGTGAGAGGGTGAATTGGATAAGCAGCAGAAAGTTTAATTAGTCTCCCATTATTTTTTGAATAAATGAAAACTTTTTAAAAAAATAAATGTAGGTCTCCATTTTATTTCAGACACCAACATTCCAGAGATATGTAGTTAAATTGCATGATAAAATGATGCACAAACAAACAAAAACAAAAACATAGAGATGGGTACAACTTTAAGGCACAAAAAGTCTTTCTGAGTAATGTCAGAAACAGAACTCCAAAAAGTGGAAGTCATTTTTGTTACTTAAGCCCAATAAATCAAATAGAATTATGTCATTTCAGAGCACAATTTTCTTCACACAGTCAAATAAAATGGTCGATTCTCAGAACACATATTTACACGCAGCACTGAAGACCAAAATGAGATGTGACTATGAAATTTTGCACGACTAATATTGTAATCATCCAATGAGAATTTTTCTTATCTGGAAGCCTAAATTTTATTGAATTATATACTTTAAATTAAATTGATATATTTATTATTTTCAATTCCTCTGTGAGATATTTATGGAGAAAATATATTGCTAAGTTCAAGGTTTAACTAATCACTTAAAAAAGAGAATAGTACAATTGTCCTGAAAGAATACAGAGCTATAAGCTTCATAAATACACACAAAATATACTTGCCTTGTATTTGAAGTAAGAGAGATATGACTAATTTGACAGTACAAAAGGACCTATTGGGACTATCAATATATATTTTTTTGTTTTCAAAAGAGTACGCATCACTGAAATTGTATGAATTCAGAGAAGGTAGAATCGTCAATGACAATATAAAATGTAAAAGAAAGCCCAAATTGCAAAGGAATATTTTTAAACTGGTTCAAAATATTGCACTATGTATGACTGCATTTTTTCTCTCCATACCTACCTATAGAAGCAGCATATCTTTAAAAAACATGGTTATTTAATAAACTCTAGTGATATGTGTGTTTGACATATCCTTCATTTGAAAATCCATTGAAAGTGTGAGGACTTTGGCCAATGATTACTGACGGAGTACTGACATTATTAAATCACAGTTTCGTGCATTGCATTTATCAATAAAGAATAACGTGATTTTTTTTTTCTCATGGGGCACACTTGGTTTGTTGTCTATACAACATCTAAACCCCCATCCATTCTGGATAACAGAAACCCTACACTGCGAACAGTCAGGTGATCAATCAATACTGATCTACTGATCCAAAGCTATCTTCAAGATTCTCTTCCTGCTTTCTCACCTGTCTTGGGCTGGAGAAGGTGAATCTGTTGGGGCTGTGAATGTGGGGAGATTCCAGGAAACATTTTACATTCCCGATCAAGGCATGCATTGCCATCTTTTGCCTGTCTTACTGCCTGAAGTGTAGATATGAAACTGAAATACACACACAGGGAGTCCTTTATCCATTGCTGGGGCTGGCAAAGAGTCTTCGCTTGGACCCACTGCAGTGGGGCTCCTGAACCTTCTCCAAGTCCTATCTGTGCACTGCTTTGTAAAATCCAGTCTTAGCAAAGAGCCTGCTAAGTCAGTCTAGCAAGAATCCCCCACTCTCAATAGGGTTCCTCATTCTCCACCATACTCTGGGTGATGTCTGGTCACCATGACTTGTCTTCAGCAAGAATCCTATTAGACTGGTTTAGCCAGAATCTTCCTCTCCCCTGATGTTTCTTCGTCATGATTTTTCATCCACTGACCCCCCACCCTGCTCCTTGGCTATAAAACCTCACTTGCTCATGCTGTGTTCAGAGCTGAGTCCAGTCTGTCCCCTCAGTGCAAGACCCTGTTGCTGTGGTCTCTATATATAGCAATGGTTCTAAATATAGTTTGAATATGACTCTTGGGAGGTAGGGTATTTAAAGAGGGGATTAAGTTAAAACAAGGTTGTTAGGGTAGACCCTCATCCAATAGGACAGGTGTCCTTATGAGGAGATTAGGACACAGACACATAGAGAGGGATGACCATGTGTGGACACAGACAGAAGATGGCCATCTACAAGCAAAGGAGAGAGGACTCAGGAGGAACCAGCCTCACCATGCCTTGATCTCAGACTTCCAGCCTCCAGGACTGTGAGAGAATAAATATGTGTTATTTAAGCCCCCTATCTCTGGTCCTTTTTTATGGAAGCCCTAATAAGCTAATACAGTTACTTCCATCCTGAAGAATCCAGTAACTTCAATATACATAATTATGATTATGAGACATAGCCAAAGCTTATTTTTTTGGAGACAAATGTCTGCACAGCATACTCAGGCATTTGCCAAAGTTACAGTATCAGACACCATGGTATTACACGTCTACATACGTACACATCCCTAAAAATTTAAGGGTGTTTTCCTACACGTAATCCCTAGCAGAAAATTAAAAATTCCTAATATAATCTAGCACTCAATTCATGTTCAAATTTCCTGGTGTGTTTTACAGCTGACTGGCTCAAGTAAGAATGGCACGTCGTGATCTTTTGTGTCCCTCATGAGTCTTACTTTACCTAGACTTGTGCTTTTTCAATTTGCAGTACTCTGATGTTCTAAAGACAAACATGTATACGGGCCATTTTTAATCTCTTTTCTCTGAAACTTGTCTTTATTTCTTGCTTATAGTTCTACACTTGCTCATACTGCCAGATCAACCTGGATTAATGCAAGTGCCACAGGAATACAACAACAGCTGCTTCCGTGGATTGGAACTTTTGAATTGGAACCCTGAAGAAAGGCATTCGTGAGAGGTCCCTGCAGATTGGAGATATGTTTTGCTGCATTTGGAGCTCTTGTGTTTTTTGCATATCTGTGTCTTATGTCTTATCGAGGTTGGGTTCCTAAATGGTTTGGCTAGAAGGGGACATTCAATATTATTTAGGTTATCATTATGATGTTGCCGAGGAAACTGCACCCTAGAGGGCCCAAGACATACGAGCCTAAGATGTGGTTACATCACCCCCATACCCTACCTTCTCCATCATGCAAACTGTAATTCAAGTCATCTTTAACGTGGGATGCTCTGTTTCTGCCCTGTGGCTACTGGAACCTGATTATACCTGCAGGCCATAAAGCAAGAGCTTCCCTGTACCCTGATATCCTGCCTCTATTTCTGTCAATACTGTCAAGCCATCAAGATTTTGGAATATGAATTCCATCCTTACTCTCATAGGCTAGCCTTGACTTAAAAATATTACTCACTTGCTTCAAAACTTGAAAACAGATAGTACCTTCCACTTTTCCCCTCTTGTGCACAGCACAACACCTGCAAAGATTACTCAATGCATATTTCTAATAGACTATTTTTGGAGCTATTTTAGGTTCAGCAGCAAAATCAAGTAGAAGGTATAGGGTTATTACACACCCTTGCCCCCCCATACACACAGCTTCCCCCACTATCAACATCTCCCACCAGAGTGGTGCATTTATTACAATGGATGAAAATACACAGACACATCATCACCCAAAGTCCACAGTTTATGGCAAGGCTCGCTCTTGGTGACGAGCATTCTGTGGGTTTAGACAAATGTAGAATGACAAGGTACCCACTTTTATAGTATCATACAGTGTAGTCTCACTGAGTAATATTTATACAAAATAATATTCACTTAATGGATATATAATCAGTGACAAAGAGTTGAGATTTACATGGATTTGTAGCTATATAGTTTATAGCCTTTCATTTTAAGAAAAATGAAGTACATTTCTAAGTACTCTGAATATGTAAGTACACTGAAGAGAGTACTAGTAATACTAACAACGTGGAAACTGAAATAATCTTAATAAGAAGGGTATGGTAATGGAATATACTCGCCAATAAAAAGAAGAAAATCCTGTGAGTTGTGACAACATTGATGAACCTGGAGGGTCTTATGCTAAATGCAGTAAGCCAGGCACAGAAAGACAAGTACTGTGTAACCTCACTGAAAGGTAGGATTTAAAAAGTTGACCGCTTAGAAGCAGAGAGTAGAATGGTGTTTACCATTGAAGAGACGTTGTCAAAGGGCACAGACTTTCAGTGAGAAGACAAATACGTTCTGTGGATCTAATGTACAGCATGTGACAATAACTAATAATATACTGGCTAAGTGAAATTTGATAAGATAGCAGATTTTGTGTCCTTATTCTCTCATGCACACACATACACACCCACACACATGTGCACACACATGCACATAAACACGAAGGTAACTGGGGTGATAATGGACATGTTAATTAATTTAATTGTGGTAATTATTATACGATGTATCCATATATTAATTCACCATGGCATATACCTCAAATATATGCAACTTTGATCTGCTGATTAAACATTAAAGGGTTGTATGGGGATGTCAAACAATTTAATATTTAACAAAAATTAGATCGTTTTCATGCTCTAGGATATTTTGGCCATTTAAAATTTCAGTTTAATTTTAAAGATAATCAGAATTAGAAAGATACACATACACATACATAAACATTCAGATTTATGTTTTTCATGTATATATAACATGATTAAATCATAAAGAAATTTGCAAGCAAATTAGTTATATTATTTCTCTCTTCAAGTACACTTTTGAAACAGTCCAAATGATGAGTTTTAAAACTTTGGAGGTGGAGGAACATCTGAAACCAAGATGCTCTTTGTGCAGGTGGAGCCTGAAAGGAAAATTTTCCCTGCAGAGTGATGAGCTCCTGAACACAGAGATAATAATGGAGAGACCAGGAAGCCATACAATAGACTCTCATAAAAAAGACCACATCAAGTCATGAGTGGTGGCCTCCAAGCCACAGGGTGATATATCACCTACTGATGTGTAGACACCGGTGAGAAAACCACTGACCATTCTTTCCTAGCTTTGTGTCTAAATATTTGGGGAAGTTATTATGTTAGAATTTATTGCATCACTGTGTCAGATGGTGATGTCAGTCCCCTAAGGCAGCGGTGATTCTGTGGGTTTAATTACAAACCTGCTATATTACACGTTAGGTAAAAGGCATCTGCTGTCCATGTCACTGCAGGCTGCAGCATGGCTTGGAATTCACCTGCATTGACAACACAATTGAATCATGACATGTGAAGATGTATTGAGGTTTCTCCTGGTGGTGCAATTTCCCCTCAATGCAGGGTTCCCTCCCCCTTGTTTTAATACCTGAGTGTGGGTTGGAGCAAGAATGAAACCTATTGACAACCTCAGAGCTGACAAACATTTAACAAAATGCACATATGAATTTGTTAAGTGAGCATACAGATATTAGCAGCAGGAGCTTACTATTTCCTTTATTTATTTACTTATGTATAAATTTTATTTTATTATATTTCTATTGTGTTAAAACTTGTACAACATAAGAATGCCCATTTTAAACATTTTAAAACATCCAATTCTGTGGAATTAATTACATTTACAATGCTGTGAGACCATCACCTCTATCTATATCCAAAACTTTTTTGTCATCCTAAACGTTTCCTCTGTACTCATTAAGCATTAAATTCTAATTATTTCTTCTTCCCCCCATTTCTCCCAATTCCCCCCATTTCTTCTAAACTCTAATTTACTTCCGTCTCTGGAATTTTTTTTTTCTTTTCGATTTATTTTTTCTTAATTGGTCCATGATGATTGTATATATTTTTAGAGTGCAATACAATGTTTGGGTACATTTATGCTGTGTGCCATGATCCTAGCAAGGTGTTTAGCATATTCTTAGTTTCAAATGGGAACACAGGTATTATGGATTGAATTGTGTCCACCTGGAGTTTACTGTGTTGGAGACTTGGTCCCCACTGTGACTGTTAAGAGGGTGGGAAATCCTGTTATGGTAATGGTTTAATGGTGGTCATGGGCATGGATGCGAGGGCTTTAAATGGAGAGCACGTGAGGAGCTATCTCTGATCCACCATTCTGCTATGTGAGGCACCTGTGTCACTGTCACCAACACCAAAGCCTTCGCCAGATGTGTTCCCAGACTTTGGACTTCCTAGCCTCCGAAACTGTAAGCGGTAAATTTTGTTTTCTTACAAATTACCCAGTTGCAGGTATTTTGTTATAAGCAACAGAAATGAACTAATGCAATAGGTAAAAACATATTGATAATTCTGCAACATTATAAGTATTATACATTTGCAATTGTGGATCTATTTATTTATTTATTTTTCTCCTTAAGGTGTGCATGTTACGGTAATCATGGATCAGTAATCTGGGTTTGGGTTTTGATCAGATTTTATATTTTTATTCATTAGGTTTATTTCAGTAGATGTTTGAAGGTGTTGCCAGCAAGGAAGACTGGGAAGAATAAATACCACACATTCAGGATATCCTGAGCACTTTGATCATCTCCAGGGCATGGATCTTCTCAGCCCTGATGGTAAAAGCCAGGAAATATACCTGGTGACAGCCTTCTTCTTGCTGGTGGCTTCCTACTGCAACTCAAGGTATCACCTGGTGAAAATGGGCTGAGCAAGAGAGAGCTGACCTGCTCACTTGCTCTCATTTTAAAGCCATCAGAACCACACCCATGACTCTATGAATGGATCAATCCATGCAGGAGGCCACAGTCTTTACAATCTAATCACCTGTAAAAGGCCCCACCTCTCAATCATTGTAATAGGATTTCCCACCCTCTTTGTTACAGTGGAGATTAAGCTTCATTGAGTTTGGGGGGGGGCATTCAATTTATAGCACCAATATAAACTTAAAAGTTGTTGCTTTTTAGGGGAAAACAAGCAGCTAGTGATACCAGTAGAGTTTCACAAGCAGGTGAGCAGGATTGCTTTCTAAAAGTTGCAATGGGATGCCAGGCACTAGCTCATGTTCTCTTGATGGTTTATCTGTTGTGATCAATTACATGTGTCAGATGGTGTTAAACATGCAGCCTAGTTTCTTGAAGCAGAAAGACAAAAAAAAAAAAAAAAAAAGAGTAACATTTAATAAGAAACTAACATAAGCCAGACACTTTGCCTTCAAAAATTACTTTTAACCTTTCCAGCAATCTTATCAAATGTGTTTTTGATGTTGTCCTATGGGGAAAAATGCTAAAATAGTTGAACACTTCAAGTAGATGCTGGTAGTATTCACTTGAAAAACTCTCAGACCCAATATTTCTTCTGCCAAAAGCATCATTCAATTGCACAGTAGAGTGACTACAGTTAACAGTGAAGTTTTGTATATTATGGAAAAGCCACAGGAGAGGCTGTTGAATATTTTTGCCACAAAGAAATGATAAATGCATGAGGTGATGGATACTTTAACCATTCTGACTAGATTATCATACAATGTACATGTATCAAACCATAAGTGTGTATGATTACAATGTGTCAATTCAAATTTTAAAAAAAAGTAAAAGTGAATTTTATCCAGGTATCACATCTTAAACCTGGCCTTTTGGTAATGTTAAGAAAAAAGTCTGACCTAAGCAATCATGGTTATGAATTTAAGTACACCCAAGTTCTCCACACATATTTCTACTAAAAAATAAAATCTATCTATCTATCTATCTATCTATCTATCTATCTATCTATCTATCTACCTATCTATCTATCTATCTATATAAAGGTTGAACATGAACCAACCTAAGCAATGCATTGCTATGATAATTATTAATTTATACACTATAAACGCCTTTAAATTCAGGTCATGCTTTAATTAATATGCTTCCTTACCCTAATAAAGAGTTTTCAAGTTTATATCAAGAAGAAGCATGTTTTTTGAGATCCATTGCACAGCACAGTGATGATAGCTAATAATAATGTATTGTGCATTTCAAAATGACTCAGAGTAAATTTCAAATATTCTCACCACAAAAGATGATAAGTATGTGAGGAGTTGGATGTACTAATTAGCTTGATTTAATCATTCCACAATGTATACAGGTATCAGCACACTATGCATTTGTGTCCTATAAATATCAATGTTCTGAGTTAGAGAACTGACTTTATTTCTTACATACTGTATTGTTTCAGATACTTATGAGTTATTTATCAGTACAGCCAAATTTCACATGACATTTCTATATAATCAAAATTTCAAACATAATTACAAGTATCAGTTGGTCTCAACTCACTAAAAACAGCTCTGAGAAATTTCCTTCCAACTTCCCTCTCCCATAACCTGATGCTGGTACAGTTGTATTCATACCCCTTGTTTTTTGGATAATTAAAAATAATAATTCATATGGTTTTTATTATATTGCATGTTTTTAAAGTGTGAAAATGCTGATGCTAGCCTTGAGTTGTGAACTCTCTTTAGAATAATGCCCTTAGTTTCAAGATGGCGGCGGCTGGCGTGGAGTAGCTGAGGTGGAAAAGGTGGCCACTGGGCCTCAGGCAGCCGGGAAACTTGTGGGCCTTCCTCTGGCCATCTCTTAAGGGAGGACTGCTGCTGCTGGCCGGTCGTGGGGGCTCAACGCCACTTTGCCCCCGGCAGCAGAGGCTGCCTCATTTACAGGCAACAGCTTTGAAGTGTGGAGCAGGAAAAGAACTGATTCTTAGCTGCAAAAGCGAGTCTTGAAACAGGGAACACGGCGCCAGGGCTGCTGTGGATGCAGCCAGGATCCCGGAGGCTGGGGCCGCACTGAAGGTGGCCAGCTGCCCTATCCAGGATTCGAGGTTTCAGGCCGGCATTAAAGAAGATTCCTGGGGGGCCGAGCCCGTGGCGCACTCGGTAGAGTGCTGCACTGGGAGCGCGGCGACGCTCCCGCCGCGGGTTCGGATCCTACATAGGAATGACCGGTGCACTCACTGGCTGAGTGCCGGTCACAAAAAAAAGACAAAAAAAAAAAAAAAAAAAAAAAAAAAAAAAAAAAAGAAGATTCCTGGGAGCGCCCGAGCGGCACCGCGACTGAACAGCCCCGAGGCGGCAGCGCCGAGAACACGGAAGGCAACAAACCAGAGACAGAGCGAGCGCCCGACCTGGCACAGCACTGTGAGTGATCCCTGGCACAGCTCTGTTCGGGGGGTGGATGCCATGCGGCTCCCGCCTGCACCACCAGGCCACTCACTCCCCCGGTGCTGCCTCCATTTTCCCAGGTGCGGGCAGCTCCGCCCTGCTCGGCCATCACTGAGCCCATTTGCTTGGCCTGGCGCGGGGCTTTCCGGACCCTGCCAGCCGGCCTCCTCTCCCACTCCCTCCGCGGTCCTCTGGCGGGGCTGGGGGTGTGGGGCGTCCCGACCAGTGTTGGGAGGGCTAGGAAGTACGGGCGGGCCGACTGTCACTCCACCACACCCTGGACTCCGGCCCGGTAAACTTCCTGTTACTGGGAGGCAGATACCATCTCTGCGACCACCAGTTTGGAAAAAAGCCTAACGAATTTCTGGTAGGGAATAGAGTGGTAGGAGAGTTCCCAGGTCCGCTTGAACCTGCCGGAGAGCAGGCTGCAGGCGGGCACTAGACTCGGTTTATACCGGGGGGATACAAAGGTGAACAAGACCCGAGAAAGATCTACACAGTGCTACAAAGGCACCCAGAGAGACCGGTCGTCTGTGCCCAGCAGAAACCTGGTAGACTTCCTGGGCGAGGCGGTGCTGAGCAGGGTCTTGAAGGCCCAGCTGATAGACGAGGGGTGCAGAAGACACACCCCAGCCCAGCACAGTGTGCACAGAGGGGGTAGACATGCGGCCAGGGAGGCGGAGACTCGACAGAAACCACACACCCGGTGGGGTCGCCACTGCACAATCTAACAGCCTGGGCCAGAGCACACGGAACGGGGAGAAGTCCTGCACAGGAAGTGAAAGCTCAACAGAGATCACACACCCTGTGGTACGTGATCCACCAGCGAAGCAGAGTACAAGCTGACCAGAAAGGTGGCTCCCCGGAGAAGCCCAAGACCCGAGGCAACCACACACACAAGACACTAGAGGCCAACTGAGCAGTCACGGCGGGAGCCATACCAAATTGGCAACCACAGCAACATCCTAGTTAGTCATTAGTCTCAAACCGGTGGACTGTGAAACCCCCTGCCACAATGAATAAACACCAAAAAAAAGACACCAGAAATACAAAAAATCAAGAAAGTACACCACCAAAAGTTAATAAATCTCATACTCTAGATCCTATAGAACAAGAAGCCCTTGAAATAACTGACAAGGAATTTCGAGTGATAATTCTAAGGAAACTGAATGAGATACAAGAAAACTCAGCTAGACATCATGAAGAAATGAGGAAAAGTATACAGGATCTGAAAGAGGAAATATACAAGGAAATCAATGTCCTGAAAAAAAATGTAGCAGAACTTGCTGAACTGAAGAAGTTATTCAGCGAAATAAAAAACACAACGGAGAGTTTAACCAGCAGGCTTGTCGAAGTTGAAGAGAGAACCTCTGAACTTGAAGATGGGCTGTTTGAAATAACACAAGCAGACAAAAAGAAAGAAAAAAGAATCAAGGACATGGAAGAAAATCTGAGAGAGATATCAGACAACCTCAAGCGCTCAAATATCCGAGTCATGGGTATTCCAGAAGGGGAGGAAAATGGAGATTCCATTGAAAACATATTCAACAAAATAGTGGCAGAAAACTTCCCAGGTATAGGAAAAATCACACATCTTCAGATCCAGGAAGCTCAACGATCTCCAAACGTATTCAACCCAAAAAGGCCTTCTCCAAGACATGTCATAGTCAAATTGGCAAAACTCAGAGACAAAGAGAGAATCTTAAAAGCTGCAAGAGAGAAGCGTCAAATCACCTATAAGGGAGCCCCAATCAGGTTAACATCAGACTTTTCATCACAAACCCTAAAAGCTAGAAAGGAATGGGATGATATTTTCAAAATACTAAAAGACAAAGATTGCCAGCCAAGAATACTCTACCCTGCAAGGCTATCCTTCCGAAATGAAGGGCAAATAGTATATTTCTCAGACAAACAAAAACTGCGGGTGTTCACTACCACACGACCACCCTTACAAGAAATACTCAAGGGAGTACTGGGTTTGGTTCCTGAAAAATAACTACCACTGCCATAAAAACCTAAGAAAAATCTAAACCCGCTAATACAATAAAAATGGCATTCATGAAGAGAAAACAAGCTAACAAAAACACTATCTACAACCTAAGGAACCAACAAACAAAGAAACCAAACAGTAGATCAGAAAGCAAGGAACAAAAGACACCTAAGACAACCAAACAACCAATAAAGTGCTAGGAATAAATCAACACCTTTCAATAACAACTCTTAATGTTAAAGGCTTAAATTCCCCAATTAAAAGACACAGACTGGCTGACTGGATCAAAAAGGAGGACCCAACTATATGCTGCCTACAAGAGACCCACCTCACCCATAAAGATTCACACAGCCTAAGAGTGAAAGGATGGAAAAAGATTTACCATGCAAACAGAAAAGAAAAACAAGCTGGAGTGGCTATTCTTATATCTGACAAAATAGACTTTAAACTAAAAACCATAAAAAGAGACAATGAGGGACACTACTTAATGATAAAAGGACTGATCCATCAAGAAGACATAACAATCATAAATATGTACGCACCCAATGTTGGAGCAGCCAGATTTATAAAACAAACTCTATTAGGCCTAAAGAAGGAAATAGACAGTAATACCATAATAGCAGGGGACCTGAACACTCCACTGTCAATATTAGACAGATCATCTAGGCAAAGAATCAGTAGAGAAACACAAGATCTAAACAAGACTCTAGACCAATTGGAATTGGCAGATATCTACAGAACATTCCACCCAACAACCTCAGAATATTCATTCTTCTCATCAGCACATGGATCATTCTCCAGGATAGATCACATATTAGGTCACAAATCAAGTCTCAATAAATTCAAAAAAATTGGAATTATCCCATGTATCTTCTCAGACCACAATGGATTAAAACTAGAAATTAATAACAAACAAAACTCTGGAAACTATACAAACACTTGGAAATTAAACAGCATTCTACTTAATGACATATGGGTCCAAGAAGAAATCAAGCAGGAAATCAAAAAGTTTATTGAAACTAATGAAAACAATGATACATCATACCAAATCTGTGGGATACTGCAAAAGCAGTATTGAGGGGAAAATTTATTGCATTAAATGCTCACTTCAGAAGAATAGAAAGATGGCAAGTGAACAACCTAACACTTCACCTTAAAGAACTAGAAAAACAAGAACAATCCAATCCTAAAGTTAGCAGACGGAAAGAAATCATTAAGATCAGAGCAGCACTGAATGAAATTGAAAACCAAAAAACAATTCAAAGGATCAACGAATCAAAAACTTGGTTTTTTGAAAAGATAAATAAAATTGACAAACCATTAGCATGGCTAACAAAAAAAAGAAGAGAGAAGACTCAAATAACAAAAATTAGAAATGAAAAAGGCGATATTACAACTGATTCATCTGAAATACAAGGAATCATTCTAGACTACTATAAACAACTATACGCCAACAAATTTGAAAATCTGGAGGAAATGGATAAATTTCTGGACACACACAAACTCCCAAAACTGAACCATGAAGACGTAGAAAATTTGAACAGACCAATAACAATAAAGGAGATTGAAGCTGTTATCAGAAGGCTCCCAACAAAGAAAAGCCCAGGACCAGATGGATTCACAGCAGAATTTTACCAAACATTCAAAGAGGAATTGACACCGATTCTTTCCAAACTATTCCAAAAGATTGAAATGGATGCAAACTTTCCAAACTCATTCTATGAAGCAAACATCATCCAGATACCAAAACCAGGTAAAGATATAACCAAAAAAGAAAACTACAGGCCGATATCCTTGATGAATATAGATGCAAAAATCCTCACTAATATACTAGCAAACAGAATACAGCAACACATACGAAAAATTATTCATCACGATCAAGTGGGATTCATCCCAGGGATGCAAGGTTGGTTCAACATACGCAAATCAATAAATGTGATACACCATATTAATAAACTCAAACACAAGGACCATATGATCATCTCTATAGATGCTGAAAAAGCATTTGATAAAGTTCAGCACTCATTCATGACAAAGACCCTCTATAAGTTAGGTATAGAGGGAAAGTATCTCAACATAATTAAAGCCATATATGCCAAACCCACAGCCAATATCATCCTGAATGGGGAAAAGCTGAAAGCTTTTCCTTTAAGAACAGGCACTAGACAAGGATGCCCACTCTCACCACTCCTATTCAACATAGTGTTGGAAGTACTAGCCAGAGCAATCAGAGAAGAGAAGGAAATAAAGGGCATCCAGATTGGAAAAGATGAAGTCAAACTGTCCCTGTTTGCAGATGACATGATCCTATATATCGAACAGCCTAAAACCTCTACAAAAAAACTGTTGGAATTGATAAATGATTTCAGCACAGTAGCAGCATACAAAATCAACACACAAAAATCAGTAGCATTTCTTTTCTCCAATAGTGAACATGCAGAAGGAGAAATCAAGAAAGCCTGCCCATTTACAATAGCCACCAAAAAAATAAAATACTTAGGTATTGAGTTAACCAAGGAGGTGAAAAATCTCTATAATGAGAACTACAAACCACTGCTGAGAGAAATTAGAGAGGATACAAGAAGATGGAAAGATATCCCATGCTCCTGGATTGGAAGAATCAACATAGTGAAAATGTCCATACTACCCAAAGTGATATACAAATTCAAGGCAATCCCCATCAAAATTCCAAAGACATTTTTCTCAGAAATGGAAAAAACTATTCAGACATTTATATGGAACAATAAAAGACCACGAATAGCCAAAGCAATGCTGAGCAAAAAAAATAAAGCTGGAGGCATAACACTACCTGACTTTAAGCTATACTACAAAGCTATAATAACCAAAACAGTATGGTACTGGCATAAAAACAGACACACTGACCAATGGAATAGAATAGAGAATCCAGAAATCAACCCTCACACTTACTGCCATCTGATCTTTGACAAAGGCACCAAGCCTACTCACTGGGGAAGGGACTGCCTCTTCAGCAAGTGGTGCTGGGATAACTGGATATCGATATGCAGGAGAATGAAACTAGATCCATACCTCTCGCCGTATACTAAAATCAACTCAAAATGGATTAAGGATTTAAATATACACCCTGAGACAATAAAACTTCTTAAAGAAAACATAGGAGAAACACTTCAGGAAATAGGACTGGGCACAGACTTCATGAATACGACCCCAAAAGCATGGGCAACCAAAGGAAAAATAAACAAATGGGATTATATCAAACTAAAAAGCTTCTGCACAGCAAAAGAAACAATTAAAAGAGTTAAAAGACAACCAACAGAGTGGGAGAAAATATTTGCAAAATATACATCTGACAAAGGATTAATATCCAGAATATATAAGGAACTCAAACAACTTTACAAGAAGAAAACAAGCAACCCATTTAAAAAATGGGCAAAAGAGCTAAGTAGGCATTTCTCTACGGAAGATATACAAATGGCCAACAGACATATGAAAAAATGCTCAACATCACTCAGCATCCGGGAAATGCAAATCAAAACCACATTGAGATACCATCTAACCCCAGTTAGGATGGCTAAAATCCAAAAGACTATGAACAATAAATGCTGGCGAGGCTGCGGAGAAAAAGGAACTCTCATACATTGTTGGTGGGACTGCAAAATGGTGCAGCCTCTATGGAAAATGGTATGGAGGTTCCTTAAACAATTGCAAATAGATCTACCATACGACCCAGCCATCCCACTGTTGGGAATATACCCAGAGGAATGGAAATCATCAAGTCGAAGGTATACCTGTTCCCCAATGTTCATCGCAGCACTCTTTACAATAGCCAAGAGTTGGAACCAGCCCAAATGCCCATCATCAGATGAGTGGATACGGAAAATGTGGTACATCTACACAATGGAATACTACTCAGCTATAAAAATGAATGAAATACTGCCATTTGCAACAACATGGATGGACCTCGAGAGAATTATATTAAGTGAAACAAGTCAGGCACAGAAAGAGAAATACCACATGTTCTCACTTATTGGAGGGAGCTAAAAATTAATATATAAATTCACACACACACATACACACACACACACACAAACCGGGGGCAGGGGGGAAGAAGATATAACAACCACAATTATTTGAAGTTGATACAAACAGAAAGGACATTGTTGGGGGGGAGGGGGGAGGGAGAAGGGAGGGAGGTTTTGGTGATGGGGAGCAATAATCAGCTACAATGTATATCGACAAAATAAAATTTAAAAAAAAAATTAAATAAATAAATAAATAAATAAATAAATAAATAAATAAAAAGAATAATGCCCTTGATATTTCAGTTAAATTATAGGTTTTTAAAATGTGATATGAATCTTTCTAATAATTTGGTATAATGTTTAAAAAGGCAGTAAACCATGTCTTTTTCTGGTGTATCCTTTGTTCTTTTTTAGGAGAAAGACACCCTGATTCGAATTTTATAACACCGATCACAAGTTCTGAATTACTGAGAAAGAACTTTACCCTGCTCAACAAATCTCTTAGTATATCCAAGCTTTAATTTTCTAGTTGAATCACATGGAATTGTCATTTTTGACCTATAAAAATGGCTACTTCACAATTCAACTTATTATAGTCCTGGTAAATATGAATTAATATAATATGTCAAAGGAAATGTGTAACTGATCTTAGTTTTATTAATAGGAAACATGGCTCCTAATTGCATCAAAATATCCATTTTGTAACATTTTTCCAGAATGAGTTTTACAAATGCTCCTAACTCCCCCAGTCCAATAGTTAATGAATCAAAAGTCTGTCTACAAAGCACTTCTGCCTAATCTTTTGGAAGGACATGGCATGAAGAAATTTTAAACAGTTACTTTGCAACCTCTTGTATTAGCACCTTTGCAAACATTTTTGTTGGACATATACCCATAAAATCAACTTGCTAACTTGCAGGTTAAAGATTTAAAGCCTGAGCAGGTATGAGCAAGCTCAGATCTGTTTGCATTTTGTAACTTGCTATCATGCAGAACAAAAATGTTTTAGTTATTTGGGAAACTAATAGCCTCCAGCCACCTTACAAAATAGCAAACCGATTATGTTGACAAAGCATGGAGGATTCAATTTACGGTATGCGCTCTGATTATTGAAGTTTATTCGTGGATGTAAATTGTTATGCAAAGTACATCTGTGCACATTTGTCTTACCAGTACAGGAGGCAGACTCTAAGGCATACCTTACTAGGTATAATAAAAAATATTTTCCTTATCGGCCAGCTGCCAAAAAAAAAAAAAAGAAAAAGAAAAAGAAAAAAATTTTTAACACCCTATGTTTTGATGTTTAATTAGATTTTTGGCTAGGAGACTAAAAACAAGCGTGATAGAAACATACTTTGGCACAAAGACAATTTGGTTATACTCTAAACAAAAAAAACGATGCTATCTACATCCATTGAAACAAAAAAAAATCTGCACCTTCATGTTCCTTGCAGTATTATTCACAAAAGCCAAGACATGCAAACAACCTAAGTGTCCAAAAATGCATGAATGGATAAAGAAAATGTGGTATATATATAAAATGGGATATTATTCAGCCTTAAAACAGAAGGAAATCTTGCTATTTGTGACGACATAAACAAACCTGGAGGATATTATCTTAAGTGAAATAAGCCAGGCACACAACGAAAACAGGTAGAATCTATAAAAGTAATGAAAACATACAGAAGCAGAGAACAAAATAGTGGTTTCCAGGGGCTGAGGTGATAGGGTGGGGTCAGAAAGATTTTGGTCAAAGGATACAACATTTAATTAGACAGGAGAAATAAATTTAAGAGATTAACTGTACAACATGGTGACTCCACTCATTGTATTGTATACTTGAAAATTACTAAGACAGTAGACTTTAAATGTTCTCACCACACACAAAGAGGTAAATAGGTGAGGTAATGCATATGGTAATTGGCTTGATTTAGCCATTCCACAATGTATATGTATATCAAAACATCATGTTGTACACCATAAATAGGTACAATTCTTGTCAATAGAAAATTAATTAATTTAAATATAGCTTTCTGACTGCACTGTTGTGGAATTGTGTAGCACTGGTTAGGTCTACTGGACAGTCAGGGTTTGCACATATTCACTGTGTCTTGAAGGTTATTTCTGCCCTGTGGGTCTAAAGCCACACCCATGAATAAAGCAAACCTACACACCCATGAATAAAGCAAACCTACACACCCATGAATAAAGCAAACCTACACACCCATGAATAAAGCAAACCTACACACCCATGAATAAAGCAAACCTACACACCCATGAATAAAGAAACCTACACTTCTGTCAAGATCGTGGGGAGATTCATCATAACTTTTCAGAATGCTGAGCTGAGAATCAATGTGAGCTTGTTTTGCATGGTGGAAGATTTGATTCTTGGATAGGATTGGCAAGGTCTCTCTTCAGAGGAGACTGCAAAATAAGAACAAAAATAGGTTTCTCCTTTTGGTTTCATAAGGGCACACAAGACAGACATTTTCAGAGCTTTTCTTTGGTTTTATTAAAGCACATCTCCAAAGACATAGAGTCTTGTTCATATTTAATTAAGGCACGGGTTGTTTTTATCCCTACTCTTTGTGGATGTGTAGGGTAATCTTATAGTGGACCAGCCCTGGGTATTTTAGTGTTTAGATGTGCTCCTCAAAGTAACAGTAGATGATCGTTTCTTAAAGGGCTCCTATTCTTAAATATTGCTTTACTTTCTTTGTTTCTTAGGATAGTACATGTGCCTAATGTAAAACCAGTGCCTCCTGTGTGTATACATCAGGCACCTATAATTGTTTTTTTACAGAAGATAGACTTTTGGTTGCTTCGGGTTTTTTTTTTAACTTAATAGTCCCAAATGCTATTGATTATTCTCTGATCACGGTTTCTGATTTCAGTTCTCATCACATGATACCCAATATTTTAAGGCCATGTTGTTCTGTAAATAATTTAGTTGTAGCCATGGGGCAATACTGGCATTATAAAAATATAACTGAGATAACTACTCTGTTACCTTCTTTTCTTTGAACTGTACATTCTCGTTTGGATTAAAGACCTAGATCAACAGTCTATCATCTGTCTGTCTATCTCTCCTTCCATCTATCTATCAGTCATCCATCATTTACCTGTCTATCATCTACCTATCTATAAACATATTTATACACAAACATGCATATTAATATATGTTCATATATGTACACATTCACATACATTCAGTTATAAATATAATCAAAGCTATACATTTTGTATAACCAAATTATGCATCTCTGTGTGTATAATGTCTCCGTCAACAAGTATATTTGAGTATAGTGAAAACAGATCTTTTACGCACTATTGGTATGTAAGTAAAACTTATTATTTCTTGGAGAAAATGACTTTACAGATCTGTAATTTGGACTGAGTTCATTTATTAACATCAGTGTGGCTAATGATCCTGGGTTTTTGCTTGGTATCATTGACAGCCATGAGGTAAAGCATTTTCTTCTCCTAAGAAACAGGTGCAAGGTAATTTAGATTAATATCTGAGAGCAATAAAATGATAATCAGACAAAAAAATAGATTAATGTCTGAACACCAGAGGCAGTTTCAAAATGAAAGTGCTATTCAGTGTAAACCTCATATTTTCTTTACTTGGGCTCACTTAGTAAATCAATCAGTGTAAGTGCAAAAATGGAAGCATAAGACAAATGAATATTTAAATGGCCCACAGGATGCCATAATTTCATGCAGTTTTACCAGGTTTACAATGAAGGTAGACTTTATCTAGAGCTAGATTATTCCTATCTCACCCTGTGGCTTTCTTTCTGTGCTCTTGGGACATGTCTTCACCCAACATATATTTTTTCAACTGCATGTTCTAATGTGTAAAATTCTACCAGGCTTGTAGAAGCAAGTGCTATTATTGTTTGCCAGAAGGTCTGTCTTCAGCATGTTTACAAGAGAGTTGGGAACTGATTGCACATCTGCAATTGGCTCTTACCTACCTATTCTCTAAAGACATTTCTCACCTTGTCCATTCCCCTTAGCTAGTTTATAGGGTTAATCTTTGAAGTAGGAATTTATTAAACCAATATTTTCTAAATATGGCCCCCAAAAATGTGATTCTTAAAAGAAAATGAAATGTCATTTAGAAAATTAAAAAAGAAGCCACAGATTGGGAGAAGATATTTGCAAAATGTATAACTGATTAAGGGTTTGCATCCCGAATGCATAAGAACCTTCAAAATCCAACAAAGGGAAAACCAACCACCTAATTAATAATAATTAACAGATGAAATATTTGAACACATCACCAATAAAGAAATGTGTGTAGCAAATAAACACATGAAAAGATGCTCAAAATCATTTGTAACTGAGAAATGTAAAATAAAATCAAATGGGATAGTAATATGCACATATTGGAACAATTCAAAGCAACAACAGTAACAAAGACATACTTGGACAGTGCCAGGTGCTGATGGTGATACAGAATAACCAGAAGTCACCTTCATGGTTGGGGGGGTACAAAACGGTGAGGTTATTTTAGAAAATAACTTGGCAGTTCCTGATAAAGTTAACCATATCCTCAGCACTCGAACTGGCAATTTCACTCTTAGATGTTTAACCTATAGACTAAAAAAGCTATATTTAAACAAAAACTTGTATGTAAATATAGATAGGTTTATTCATGACTACAAAAACTGGAAGCAACCTAAATATTTATGAACAGGTGAACATATAAAGAGATTGTAGTGCATTTACACGTTGGAATATTGCTCAACAATTAAAAAGCTATAAAAGACAAATCTGAGGGACAATGAAGTTTTAGGGACTTTATTTGTGTAAGAAACAATTCTTGAATTGGGCAATACCAGACTGAAAGAGGATTAGTGTTCTAGTGACAAAATGTCAGAGTCAAGCAAGCAAAATGAATGAATGAATGAATGAATGAACAAATAAATATTTGATTGGTTTGCAATTACAGAATTGGCATTTTGAGAGGGAGACCTTATTGGAAATTCCCTTGTTCCATGATTACATGTTTGTTGTCTATGATTGGCTGGGGTTAAGCTTTATTTCAGTGTAATGCAAACATTTATTAGAAGTGGTCCAAGTTAAGTTGCACCTATATTTGCAATTCAGTCAAGATTAAGGCTATTTTTATTTTATTCGTTTATTTACTTATTTATTTGGCACTTAGGCTCTAGTAAGAGTCCTGCCAGATTCTCACCATTACAAAATATAAGAATTCAAGAAAAAATTATTTTATGATGTGCATTTTAGATTTTTAAGAAATAAAAATCTATTAATCAGGTCAGATGTGCTCTTTTATCTCTCTCTTAAAAGTTTTTTGCTAGGCAAAGACTTTATGAATAAGACCCCAAAAGCACAAGCATCAAAAGAAAAACATAAATAAATGAGACTATATCAAACTAAAAACCTTCTGCACAGCAAAGGAAACAATCAGCAGAGTGGTAAGTCAACCTACAGAATGGGAGAAAATATTTGCAAACTATATATCCAACCAGGGATTAATATCCAGAATATACAAAGAACCCAAACAACTATACAGTAAAGAAACAAATAATCCAATTAAAAAATGGGAAAAGGAAATGAACAGACATTTTTCAAAGGAAGACATACAAATGACCAAGAGGCACATGAAAAACTGCTCAGCAGCACTAGTCACCAGGGAAATGCAAATCAAAACCACATTGAGATATCATCTCACCCTAGTTAGATTGGCCACTATGAAAAAGACAGAATAACAAATGCTGGTGAGGATGCAGGGAGAATGGAACTATTCTATACTGTTGGTGGGACTGTAAGTTGGCACAATCATTATGGAAAACAGTGTGGATGTTTTTCAGACAACTACAGGTAGAGCTACCATATGATCCAGCTATCCCACCACTGGGTATACACCCAAAGGAATGGAAATCATCATGTTGAAGGGATACCTGCCCTCCCATGTTCATCACAGTTCTATTTCCAATAGCCAAAATACGGAATGAACCTAAGTGTCCATTGACAGATGACTGGATAAAGAAAATGTGGTGTGTACACACACACACACACACACACACACACACACACACACACACACACACAATGGAATACTACTCAGCCATAAAAAAGAATAAAATTCTGCCATTTGCAGCAACATGGATGAGTCTGGAGAAAATTATGTTAAGTGAAATAAGCCACACAAACAAACAGAAATACATCATGTTCTCACTCGTAACTGGCGACCACAACAATATGTTGAATTTTCAGAAGGAGAGAATAAATCTAAGGATACTAGAGATGGGTGGGGTCAGGGAGAGAGGGGGTTTTGGGAAAAGATAGGTCGGGTGTAGGGGATAAAGTAATATCACAATTTTTAAGAATGAATATGCTAATAATAAATTAAATTTTTTTAAAAAGAAGTTTAAGGCTACTTTTAAAGCCTTTGGTTTCATTTGCTCAGACATTTTTCAGGCTTGTTCCCCATTTTAATTTAACAAAACAAACTCATACACAGCACTACTGCAGTGACCTGGGTGAATCACAAGTTCTTTATGCAGGATGAGAGAAGCCAGGCTCCGAAGACTCCATATAGCATAAATCCCTGTGCATGACATTCTGGAAAAGGCAAAAGTACAAGGACAAAAAAATCGGTTCAGTGCTTGTCAGGGACTATGGTTTGAAAGAAAACTTTATATACAATGGGGCATTTTTAGGGTGATAATACTGTTTCTATATCATGACTGTGCTAATGGTTACCATAAAATTGTTTAAAACCAGAACTGTACACTAAAACAAACAAATGTAACTTTTTATAGATATATAAAAATATATAAAACTTACATGTTAAGATCAATTTAAAGAAATAGCTAGAACAGCAATAATAATAATAATAATAATAATAATAATAATAATAATAATAAATAGACTTCTACTTGTGAATGAATCCTTATTATCCCCAAATACCTCTTATTGAAACAATAATTATTCAAAAAATAATTTTCTTCTTCCTGAAAACTCTTTATGATCCTGTTTCAGCAATACATTTCTATTGTTATAAATTAAGCATCTAATTGCACTCTAGATTAAGATTCTCTTCATAATAACAGGTATATTATTATACCTGTTGATTTTTTTTTCTAAATTCTCTCATAAAAATTATGGATTATAAATTATTATGATCCTTATAATGGTGGAAGTGGAGGAACTATTAGAAGTTGCAGGAACTAGGGCTTAGTGAAAAATTTTTAAGGTTAAGTCTTTATTACGTTTTGGCTCTCACACCATACAAACATTTTATATGATAATAAAATTAAATCAACAAGTTTAAAAACACACACGTAAATTAACTAAGAGCAACAAAACAAGGGATCTAACTTTTATCAAACTGATAACAACATTGACTCATATTAATAATAACATACATTGAAAAGATTAAACCAATAAGTATAAGTGGTGTCATTAGAAACTAGGTTTTCGGTATGAGAGGAAACATTCAAATTCAAAATAATGAAATAACTTGATTGTGGTAATCTTTACACAATGTATACAGATGTCAAACTATTATGTTGTACCCCTTGAATATAATCAATATTTATTTGTTAATTCAATATTTTAAAATAAAAAAGTAATGCTAAATTTCAAGTAAAAATGTGAACACAAACTCACATTTATGATTAAAAAAAAATAGCATGCCCTAATTGAGCCCAATACTAAGCCTAGAAACCGTGACATCAGAGCATAAATAAAATAATGTTTCCATTTCTTGATTTCTCATTATTGGTGTCATTAAAGGGAAATCATACTAACCAAGTGAGCTAACCAGCCAGCAGTTGGTGTTGTAACACCAAGGTCAAGGGTTCAGATCCCTTTACCAGCCAGCCAAATGGAATTAAGTCTCTTGGGAAAAATAGCTGAAAATATTGTACAAAAAGATATACTCTTTCAATGAGCAATTCTACTCTTGTTTGGTTTTCATAAAAGTTGTATAATTTACACATAATTATAAATGGTCATTCATTTTCTAATATTTTCTGCTTCAAATTAAATGAATTCATAAACGTAAGTAAACTTAATGCGTGAGCATCTCGTAAAACACGACCAAGAAAATAAGCTTGTATAATGACCCCAAATTCAAATATTCTTTCCTGATTACTACGTGAAACAATGAACAATATAATGTAATTTTTTTGTCCTATAGCATTCACTCAATTCTTACAAAAATAATTTTGTTTTCTAATTATTTCTTTCTCACATGGGAAACTCAGGGCTGTTCCACTATTCTTTTATAATACCACATGTGATAGAATTTTCTGAATTGCATCAGTGTCAACAGGCAAGTAATTTGCCTCTGGTTAAGATCAAGACAATTCTCACCTGCTCTGTGGAGTGTTCTGAGGTCAGCAAACTTGTCTTCTCCAAGTGCCATTTCAAGAGAGAGGGAAATATCATTGCAAAATATCTTCAGCAGTGGGAACAGACACCCAGCTGCATTGAAGGCATATTTACTTTCTTCTCTCCAAAAATGAGACCATGAAAGTCTTATATAATATTTAATCATTTTATCTTTCAAGCCTACCACAAATATAAATGTTTCAATTATTGCATTATTCACATTTATGTAAAAAAATATATATTTTTCTTGTTTGTTATTTTCTGGTATAAAATACAAAGTGAATTTGGAAATGTGAAATAAGTGAAAATAAAACGGAAACCATATATATTGTATTTTTCTTTATAGTATTCATTTATGTTTGCATCTTTTGTAAAATTAGGAACAAGATACATAAGCACATGCATTTGTACAGCTTAATTTTCTCATCCAAAACAATATGGGGATTATTTTCTCATTTTATTAATTGTTTTTAAAGGATTATTATGTACATATATTGTTTCCATAATGAGGACATCTGTAATGATGTAATTCATACTGGAAAGCCATGATATTTCCTTTTCTTTCTATTTAAGCTTTCTATATGAGAATCTTGGCATACATAGTTTTCTCTGTAACTTTCTTATTTCTTTACAATAGATTATAGTAAATGGAATTATTGTGACAATGCATATGGTTATAAGATCACTGGTTTATAGCGTCAATGTTTTTCCTGAAAAAACAAATCATAATAACAACACTGCCAAAAAAAATTGCATAGGGAAGGTCTTGTGGACTTGCTTCTTAATCATTAAGTTTTATCTTTAAAAAAATATAATTTTATGGTAAAAGCTTCTATTTCATTATTTAAAATGCAGTTTTGACTAGGTGTGAGGATAAATGTCATTTTTATATGTTTATGTTTAGCCCTGCATAGAACTGCTCTGAGATGTCTGTTGGTGAGGTTTTCTATATTGATTTTAGCTAAATTTTTCCATCTTTTATTCAGCATGCTATGTTAAGGATATCAACCCTTTCACATTTTGTAAAGTCAACAGAAACATTTAATTTAACCTACATATTCAGTTATTTAAACTGCCATGGGCAAACAGCTGATATAAACATTATTTCATCATGTTCTTAAAAAAAAATTGTACCTCCATGAAAATAATCAAAGCAAGAATTTTCTTCTATTTTTAAAATTTAGCTTTTTCATATTTTTATGTTGATAAGTGTGTCTATTTCATGGATTATTATACATTTTCAAAATACACCTATTTGGAAAAGCCTACATATGTTCTTTCTCCCAGGAAAAATAATGTACAAAATTCGAGGTGACCAGATTAATAACAGAATCTCTGCTACTGACTTATTATGTTATTTAATTTTTCTAAAGGACCAGAGATAGAAAATCCATCTTACTTGGAGAGGCTGCACTTTGACCTATTTTGAAATGTTATAATTTATGTTTTTTTTTTCTCTCTCTCTTTATCAGTTGATGTAAAGGAAAAAATGCTAATGCTTATTCAAAAGGTGAAAAGAAAAGACAGAAAAATAACAAAACCTCTTGGTGCAAATGAAACAGAAAACCTCAGGGTGCAAGAAAACTTTCTCCCTCAGTCAACATTTCTTTGTTGGGTTCTGAAAAATAAAAATTATTCATTTCAAGGGCTTGCTAGAATCTGAACATAGTCCTATGCACTTTACGAGTATAAAGTCACAGTCAGACATTGAAATGAGCACTCTTTCTAACATATATGCACATGTTTACACACATTTATATAGGCTTTATATATATATGTATATTTATGTGTGTGTATGTGTTTGTGTGGATATGTACATAAATACAGATATATATGTAAAATATTCCGAAAATCCAGCTCCATTACTGTGAAAATCTTTCACAAGTAATTTAATTAGAAAATGTACAAATAGCCAACCAGCATATGAAAAAAATGCTCAATATCACTAATCAATAGAGAAATGCAAATAAAAACCACAGTGAGATAACCATCTCACTCCAGTTATATTGGCTATTATCAAAAAGACAGAGAATAATAAATGCTGGTGAGGATGTGGAGAAAGGGGAATTCTTCTACACTGTTGGTGGGACTGTAAATTATCGCAGTCTTATGGAAAACAATACGGAGGTTTCTTAAACAACTACAGATAGATCTACCATACAGTCCAGCAATCCCACTTTTGGGGGTATAAACCCAAAGGAATGGAAATCATCACGTCAAAGGGATACGTGCACTCCCATGTTCATCACAGATCAATTTACAATAGCCAAGAGTTGGGGCTGGTAGCGCTGAGGCCGCAGGTTCGGATCCTATATAAGGATGGCCGGTGCGCTCACTGGCTGAGCGTGGTGCTGAGCACGCCGTGCAGAGGGTTGCGATCCCCTTACCAGTCAAAAAAAAAAAAAAAACAATAGCCAAGAGTTGGAACCAACATAAATGTCTATCAATGATGACTGGTTAAGGACAATGTGGTATACATACACAATGGAATACTACACAGTCATAAAAAAGAACAAAGTCCTGCCATTTGCAGCAGCATGGATGAGCTTAGAGAAAATTATATTAAGTGAAATAAGCCAAGCACAGACAAATAACCACATGTTCTCCTGCATATGTGGAAGCTAAAACAGTTGATCACATAGAAGTAGAGAGTAAGATAGTGGTTACTAGAGACTGGTGGAAGGAAGGGGGAAGTAGGTATAAGGATGGATGGTCAGTGAATACAAAATAGTAGAGAGATAGGAAGAATGGGATCTAGGGTTCTATAATAATGTAGAGAGAGTACAGTTAACAACAACGTACCATGTATCTGCTAGTTGAGATGATGTTGAATGTTCCTAACACGGAGACGTGACAAATATTATTTAAGGTGATGGATATACTAAGTTCCCTGATATGATCATTGCACACTGTATGAAAGTACCCAAATGTCATATTTTCTCCATAAATAAGTTCAACTATCGTGAGTCACTTAAGAAAAATAAGTTAGAAAGGGAGAGAGAGTAAAAAAGAAAATCTACAAATCTAATCTTTCAAAACAAATCATTGCTAAGCAACCATGACATATGGGTGGGGTTCAAAAACAGGGTGTCTGGAGATGAAAAGTATTAGTCCCCATCTTCAGGAATTGGCACTATTCTGCATGCCCTAAATACTACAGAACTACATACTTTATTTCATACAGCTTTGAAACAGGACTACAGGGGATGAAGTAAACCACTCCTTTCTGGGGAATTTGGGCACCACTTCACAGGGAAAATAGCATGGAGCTGAGATCGAAGGACAGAGAGAAAGAGGCTGGGTCACAGTACAGTGGGGCACAGAGCTTTTCAGACATCTTGATACAGTTCAGATGTGTTATCCCCCCAAACTCATGTGGGAATCTGATCCCCAATGTGGCAGTGTTGGGAGCTGTTTGAGTCATGGGGGTGGATCCCCCATGAATGGATCAATGCTCCCCCTGGGGCTTGGGAGTAGTGAGTGAGTTCTCTCTGTGTAAGTTCCCATTAGAGCTGGTTGTTTAAAAGCCCCTGTGTGGCACCTCCTCTCTCTCTCTCTCTCTCTCTCTCTCTCTCCCTTGCTTCCTCTCACCATGTGATCTGCTTGTACCTGCCGGCTGCCTGCCACTTTCTGCCATAAGTAGAAGTAGCCTGAGACCCGTGCCAGATGCAGCTGTCCCTGAATCATGAGCCAAATAAAATTCTGTTCTTTATAATTTACCCAGTCTCAGGTATTCTCTTATAGCAACAGAAAAACAGACTAATACAGAGACACTACAACATCTCTGGGGCTCCAGGGCCAAGGAAAGAGCAGAGGACCTAGAGGACAGACTGTCCACCTGTTCACCCACCCAAAAGGCTCTGGCTATATTGGAAAGCCTTTGCAAATGGCAGTTTGTTGTGCTAGAAAATTTCACGCAAAAACCCAGGAGGTGGACTAACATATGATGCAGAGTATACTACCATTTATAAAGCAAATGTATTTCACAGGGCCTAGTTTCCAAAGCCCTGTACTATCAGGTTCAGCCTAACTTCTTAAAATTACATAAAGAAATGTTAACCTTGCAAAAGACAGGAAACTTTCCTCAGGCTAAAGTCTCTGTAACACAGCAAAGTTGCTGGCTCAAGGACAGATGTCCTTGGTTAACTTACTAATTGACAGGCTAAGAAAGTTGCCTTACTGTTATGTAAAAATACTGAGGAAACTGCTGTAAGAAAACACAGTATTTGCTAAGGACAGGCTTTTGTTGGTGTATCCACTTAACCTTTTGCAAATTGCAGTATGGAATGTCACTGCTTATTTCTATGATGTTACTAGCTTTCCATTTGTTAGCCATAATTCTGCTGATATCCTTATGTTTCTGTAATGGTTCAATCAACTGAATTTTCTTGTAAAACTTCCTTGTCTTTACAATAAAAGGGAAAGGCTAATTTTAGAGGTGGCTGACACATTCAGTTTTGCCCTTACTAATGTGGAAATAACTGAAGTGCAGTCTGTCTGGGCCTCAATGCCTACATAGTGCTTGAGTATTCACACAATTATTTTATTTGTATCTGTTACACAGGGAAAAGAGGTGTAACAGTGTGATGAGATTGGTGGTGCAGATAGTAATTGCAACAAAAATAAGAAAGGAGAATGATGGCTGTGGTAAAGCAAATGGGGTGGGGGTTATTCAGATTTAGGAATGGATCGAATGAATGTGCCTGTAGGGGGAGAAAGGAGTATAATTCCAGTTTAAATTGATTGTGTGGGGGGGGGGAAGGGGAAAACTTCCCCTTCACCCCTGAAAGTTCACTAAAGAAATGAACTACAAGTTTTCAATTTATATGAAGAGTAGATATAGAAAATTATATTACTTTAACATGCTTGGAGGGGGCTATTCCTGCAGGAGTCCCAAGAGAGTAATTTCCTAAAGATCCCATTAATCTGCGGAGGTACGGAAGCTTCTCTACCAGTGACTGTAAGACAGAAAGGGGGTAGAAGAGGTGGCATCACAGGTCAGAGAAAGAGGTCCAGCAGAGACCGTCTTGTATGCAGATGAAAATGTGCAGAAGAAAATAACTCAGGTAATCTCGTCACGGCCCTCAGAAGGAGCAGACAGTCGTGAAAAGCACGGCTGCTTGCATCTACACGTATAAATTTCTTTCCACAGAAAGCTGGCCTGCTAGCTAACCCTGTTTTTCCTGTCTCCCCAAATTACCCATCTTTGTCTTCCTCTTTATTGTAGCAAAGTTGATTGCACACATCTGTGGGGTACAGTGTTGAATATCAACACCCATGTGCAATAAGTGATGCTCACATCAGAATAATTATTATATCAATAATATATACATGATCATTGCTATTCATGGCCCTTTACACCTTCCTCCCTTCCCACTCCTTTCCCACTTCTAGTAATCTCAGCTGTCCTTTTGCAGGTTCGATGTATTGTTGGGAATGTTGTATCTTTCTTTCTTTCTTTTATTTATATGTTTATTCTTTTAGCTCCCACTTAGGAGTGAGAACATATGGTATTTCTCTTTCTGTGCCTGGCTTCTTTCACTTAATACACATTGCCCATCCTGAAATATGACAAAGAAGCATATTTTGGGCCAAGATATTTTGCTTTGCCGCCCTAGGTAAGGTGTCTAGAAACATGAGTGAAATTGGACAAAGACCAGAGGATGAGCTGTAGACATTTCTCAGCTGGAAATGTAACATATTTCCTTAGCTTACAATATGCATTTTGAAAAAAAAGAGTAAGTTTTCAAATGTAGATGTAGATTTTAAAATCATGTGTTAATGACTGGCTATTTTTAACACCTTCCCAACGCATTTAGTAATAGCTACTTTTGAATAAACTACACCATGCAGAGTGCATGGAGTAGCTAAATGACTAAGTAATAAAAAGAAGAAAACTCTTAATAATTGCTTCACTGCTAATCAGCAGTTTGATAAAACCATGCTGGTTCCATGCCTTTGAAGTGATAGCAGCAGTGGAGCCAAGTGGTTTATAATAGCAGGGCTGACTCCCTGTGTTAACAATATCAGTCCCATTTTTTCTGCATAATTCCTCTGTAGGTATAATAAGATTACTATTCCTATTTTAGATGCAAAAAAGTCCAATAATTCTTGGAGGTACTATATCACTAGATTAAGAAAAAGCTTGGGACTTGACCTTTAATATCGGGATTTATTATCAATAACTTAAAAAGCATCATTATGGAAGTTGTGTTAGAAATATTCATAGAAGCATAAGTGCATATTTGTAAAATCAATATTGTTGGAAGGCACATCTTGTGTCTTTTCTTTACGACAATGTGAGTTCTATTGGATTAGGGTCCCACCTTTGAACCTTAGTTACCTCTTTAAAAGCCCCATCTTCAAATGCAGTCACATTGGCAGTTAGGGCTTCACCATATGAATTTTGGGAGAGACACAATTTAGATTATAACAGAGACAAATGGATGCATAAAGTTATATTTAGATATTTTTAAGCAAATTCTCTGCAAATCTATAGTCACTAAAATGTACAGATCATGTTAAGTCACCAAATGTCTCATCCAAAAAATATTGTATAAAATGCACAGAGGATAAGTCAGTCAACGTCCCAAGCAGCTGATGTTAGAGAGAATGCAGTATCTGCCGGCTTGAATAAAGTTGCACATTATTCTGGAGGAATTAAGTAAAAATGCTGCTTGATATTTTACGACTCTAGGTTTCTTGAATTGTCTCTAAGTTCCTAAAGAATAATGCTCATGCAGACCCCTGACCCCAGCACCCAACATGAGTTCTGAGGTGGTGGACAGAACAGGCTTCAAGGAAGAGACATTCCCTGGAGGTATTAGACGTCAAAACCTGAAAGGATGAACCCGCTTGGGCACATGCAGTAGTGTTAGCACGCACAGAATGCCACGTAATAAGCAGAGACTGTGGTTTAGAGGTCAAGTTCACTGGGCGACATGGAAAGACAATGTCTACCCTACCCTTGACCACTGTTTCATTAGGATTTGTCCATATTTCTTTTCTGCAGTTCCAATTTTCTTCTTTTCACCTGCATTGTGGAAGAATTTCTCTACCCTTTGTCTTCATCTCTCATTAAACCGTGTTTGAAATGTCACCACTTATGTGAGCTGGTTCCGGGAAGGTCTCCACTGGGCACTGGACTTTTGGTCTCCCTGTGGTATTACAGTTTGTACGCAGCTCTCTTTCCCTTACTGCAACCATTGCTCCAGTCTCTGTCCCATTTTATGATGATCTTGTTTATAGAGACACTATTTTAAAAATAAGACCACATTCATAGGTTCTGGGTGAGAGAGAATTCTGGGGGACATTATTCAACACACTCGAGTGGTAAGTTATTAAACGAGAGAAAGTAGGTAGTTTGATCCTCAGGTCCTTTGTAAATGGCTAATTCTGTACTAATTCTTTGTAAATACTGAGTCTGTACTCTGGTATTTCCCAAAAGCTATTTCCTCACGTACCCAGGTATAATTGGGTTTGGAAGAGTGATTTACAAAGCATGGGATCCTAAAAGTATGTAGCACTAAGAGGTGTGCACCAGCATTCACAACATCTTGTACACAGCTGTGAGTGTTTATTTTCTTTCCAGTGCCTCTGGGGCAAAGTTATTAAAAACTTACAGTAAAATCTTGTGTACAGAGCAGTTCACTTCTGTTACTGTGTGGAGTTCTGAAACATTCTAAGAAAATACCAACTATATTCAGTTGGGACTGTAAGTTATCAGATGTCCCTACCTACTCAGCAAGGCAGGCTTTGAAATGAGACGCCTCTACATATTCTTAAATTCCAGAAATTTGGAGCAGCTGGGAGTTCCCGCTCCAGCTTGCCCAATTAGCGAAAGTTGATCTTTGCGACCTATAGTTACTGTGAAGAAATCATCTGCTATTTAAAACTGTACGAGCTGTAGCTCTGTTGTAGAAAACACCCACAGTTAAAAGCAGAGAATGCTTCATTATATGAACCCGGTTTGTTCACTTAATTGTAATGACCATATGTCACAGTATGGAAACAAAATTGATGTAAATATTTACAGTTAACTAGGTTACATTTTGCTTAATCATGAGATTCAAGGATAGGGAATGTTTTAGTGTATAGAGTGTATTGTGTCTTGGAATTATCACTGCACATGTCCCTTACTGTAGTTAAAAGGTATAATTAATTCTTAAAAATATTAGAATATAAAATAATATTACTTGTCAGTTACTGTGTTTCACTTTCTATAATGTTTAGTTGCTTAATATACAGGGATATTACACGTAAGATTAAAAGGAAAACTCTATATCTCACAGTAATGAACTCAAGTAACCACATAATGCATATTTAAAAAAATAAATTTTATTTATAAATTTACTTAAATTATCAGACACATTCTCAGTAACATCAAGTGGTTTGTGGTAAAGAGGGTTGAGTCTTTTATTTTTCCAAATTTTAAATTCTCTTGAAATGAAAAAACAAACAAACAAAAAACCCTCAAATAATGTGTATAAAAAAGTAATAACTTTTGGTCATAAAAAGAGAAAAAACAAGAGGAAACCTAGAATACTTCATGATGTATTCAAAGTAAAACCTGTTAAACTACAGTTATAACCCATGAAAACAGGAATAAGTGAGTGCCTGAAATTGCAACAATTATTTATTTCCATTCACAGAATCGGGTCATCCTTGAAAAATGTGAAATCATATTTTATTATTATCAGTTCATCAAGAATGATTTATTCATCTCCCACAAGCTCCTTATAGTTTATGACTTGAAAAAGGGAGATTCTCAGAGCCTGGTGGGCTAGATTCTACAGTAGATTAAGGTAAGATTTGTAGTGTAAAGAATATTGCTTTACCTAAAAAATAAGGTAAGTTATAGCAGACAAGTATACCAAGGCTATACAAATTGAATCGTCTACCTTCCAAAAATATATAGTGAGGTCCTTACCCCCAGCACCTGAGAATTTGACCTTACTTGGGAACAGAGTCTTTGCAGGTGTAATCACATTAAAATGAGGTCATTCATGTAAGCCCTAATTCAATAGGACCAATGTCCTTATTATAAGAAGAGAAAATTTGAATGCAGACACACACAGAAAAGAGAAGGCCACATGATGACAGATGTACAGATTGAAGTGACACATCTACAAGCCAAAGAATGCCCAGGATGGCCTGGCACCACCAGAAGCTGGACAAGGCAAGGAAGGACCCCACCCCACCCCACCCCCAGAGCCTCTGGAGGGAATGTGGTCATACTGACATCTTGATTCTGGACTTCTTGCCTTCAGAACCACAAGAGAATACATTTCTCTTGTTTTAAGCCACCCAGTGTGTAATTCTTTGAACGCTGGGGGGATTCGGAGAGGCAACAATGGGAGACACAGAGGGAGCCTTTGCAGGAGATGTTGTTTAGAGATTCCACCAAGGAGCAGGCAGCCAATCTGCATCCTGAAGATTCATAAACTCCAGTTATGGAGGCCAGCAGAGGTTGCAGATTCTCGTCTGTGGCCTTGCTCAATACTGTGTTATAGTTTGAATTGTGCTCCCCACAAAATTCATGCATTGGAGACTGACCCTCAGTATCTCAGAAAGTCACCTTATTTGGAAGCAGCATCTTTAAAGATGTCATCAGGTTGCCCACAGGGACAAGGTCAAGGGAGGATGAAGGCAGAGATCTAGATGATGTATCTACAAGCTCAGGAATGCCAAAAATGGCCAGCGAACCACCAGAAACCAGGAGAGATGCATGGACCAGACACTCTGTTGGAGCTCCCAGAAGGAATCAACCCTACTGACATCTGTAGACTTCTGGTCCCCAGGATTGTGGGACAAGAAATTTCTGTTGATTAAGTCTCTCCATTTGTGGTCCTTTGGTATGACAGCCCTAGCAAAGTGATGCAGATTGTATTCCATGATTGATTGGGAGTGATCCCTCAGACTGGGGTTAGAAAAGCTTTGACTTTGGTTTCATACCTGACCAGCTAAGAAGGTTCATGAAGTATCTTCACTCAGAAGAGTGAACCTACAGATCAATATCTTATAAAATCCCCTCCAAGGATTCCCATGAGCAGGTAGGGTTGAGACTCATTAATTAGAGGTTTGAGTAGATGAAAATTAAAACTAAACTTTGAAGTTTTCTGTCATCAATCTGACATACAGAAACTGTGTGTATCTTTATTATGTATGTACAAGACAAATTCTCTGACTCAATTCAAACAGTAAAGGAATGATAAGGTATTAAGAAAAAAAATACTTTCAATTGTAGAAAATAAAATTTACTCATCAGATGCTGGGTGCTATTGCAAATTTTGAAACTTTAGAATTATTAAACTGTCAAGAGACTCAGGAGGAAGGAAATACAACATATGTTCAGCCCTATAAGGGAAAAATTTGTGACATTTTCCAGGTTTGGGCCATTAAATAAATTTTTGTGAGAGATGATTTTTGGAGTAGAGTCCAGATGGCAGAGTTATTAATGTGGCAGAGATATTTTTCTAATGTTATTATGTTACACAGAGTTGTCAATGTTCATTAAGAGGGAAAAATGTCCTGAGGTTCCTTTAACAAAATTAATGATTAAGTTTTTAGCAGCCATAATTAAATTCCAACATAAATCTAATGTTAATTTAAAGAAACAGAAGATTTAAGAAGAAAAAATCAGCTAGAAATAATTTAATATGACAAAGTGAATTCCCCATGTAATACTTAATGGCTTTAAAGTATGCATTTCAAAATCAGATTTGCATTAAAATAGCAGGTATTGAGTGCCTGCAACTTTTGAAAACTTTCACATACTTGATATATTTTTAAATTGACCAAAGTCTGTTGAAATTACTTTTATTATTTTGAGTTCATAAAGAGAACTGAGAACTAAGTAAATTAATTTTTCAGTCAAGGTTATGACACTAGCCACATCCAACATGAGTACCTATGGTTAGGAAGGATGGTTAAGGTAGATTTTCCTCTCCAGCCATAAAAAATAGGTTCTTCCAGCTAATCCAATTGGACCTCTTGGGCTTATCATTTTTCTCCCAAACCTTAAAACTGGATAGAAGAAAGTGCTTAAAACAACTGGTGTTCTTCACAGAACTAATGATAAATAGATATAAGGTTACCAATCAATAGAGTCTCCACCATTGTTATTTCTGGATGTCTAAACCTATACATGGAATACAGTTTTGTCTGTTGATTCATGTATGTCCTGTTTCACTCCAAAACTATTGAACCTAATGGACTTACATAACAAGGCAAGTGCAACCAAGAAACAAGTGAACTCTGCCATTGTTCTGAACTTGATAAACAGATATGAATATTTTCATAACCTAACCAATAGAAAGGACACTCTATTGAATGTAGGACAACCTGGCAGCCACTTTGATTTGGTTTTGCTTCTGGTTTCCATTCCATTCACTTTTATATTGATTAAGCAAGAGGGAGCCTCAACGGTCCTCACTTTTTGCATATCTAATTTAAAAAATAGTCTAAAAATATAATGAGTAAAGTGAGTCTACAGATTGTAAGTCTTGGGTTTAAATCTTATCTTCACTGTTCAGAATCTGAAAAGAAAAATAATTATGGTTAGATACTCTAAGTATTTATGTATCATTTGTAAAAGGGGGGATTAGGGTAATAATTCCTGTTCCAGATATTATTTTAGGTTTTATATAACAAGATAATGTAAAGTATTTATTTGTCTTTAATACATAGCAGGAATTTTTTAAAAAGGTTGGTTTTCTTATTTAACTTCCCCTCTTTTGAAAAATTTAATAATAGTTACAATTAATTAAATATAACTGTAGGCAAAAACTCCCAAAACATTCCAGAATATGTGTCTTTTATGATTACAGTGCATATATGGTCAACTATCACAAGTTTTTGATTATCTTCAATCCTAATTAATTTCTTTTGTCATATGCATGTATTGAGAATCTCACCAACATTTAATGAGCTGTGAAACATTTATAAACCTGAGTGATTTAAATGTCGCAGAAATAGGTTGTTCACGGCCTTAAATAACTTGAGGTTTCAGCTAAGAAAAGGGAACATACTGTGTAAAACAGATTTATGGGTGCCTAGGAACTACAGACCAAGGAGAAACGTGCTACTCATGCAAAGATAATTATTTGGGTTGGGTAATAGATGGAGTCCAGCTGGCTTTCTGAGGACACTTCTCTCCGGCTGTTGGACACAACCATAGTTGCTTTTTCCAGCATTTGCTCTGTCTGCACTGGTCTGACTATTGACCAAATTGGAAGATAAAGTATTAAGACACTGAGATCATCTGAACCTCTGGCATCATTTCAGAGTCCTGGAACTATCCAAGACTTCAGATAAGAATGACACTTTATGGTTTTGCTTCTCCCCACTGGTTTTTCCATTACCCCTTACAACCTAAGATGGGATAAAGGAATAATGTCCTTGGCCAATATCCCTAAAGAGAACTGAAGAATTATTTACAGCACTTACCTTGGAGGGATAATACGGCAACACAAGTCCAGAACAGTTTTGTGCAGGCAACACTGAAATTAGTAATAGCCTCTTAAATATTAACAACCCCTGAAAATAATGCCATGTAGGAGGGAAAAAAATAAATAAAAAAGAGCCACCTCTGAGACCTATTTTCCACTTCAGCAGAGGCCTGGCTAGAGAAATGGAATTCTGGTTTTGTAGCAAAAACATCTTATTAAATTACACGAGGGCGAGCCTGTGGCGGTCTGCAGGTGTTTGCTGGCAGGATTTTCAATACCTGCTGTAGTTGCACATGTTGTTATGAAAAGTCAACCAACATTTTTGGGCAGGCAGCACAGACAGATCCCCTCCTGGTGTTCTGGAAGGGCTTGCCAATCACACTGCCCTGTTTTAGTTGGGTCTTTGTAATAGTAGCTATGAAGAAATCTTTTGGTAAGTATTTTTGTTAGAAATCAGTAGCCTGTGTGAAAAGTAAAAGGGGAATATCAAGATATTTAAGTATAAATGCCTACTGGATATGTTCAAAGGCAGGCTTGCAATATGTTACCTCTTTGGCTGTCACCTTCAAGGTGAAAGTGTGAATTGCAGGCAGCTTTTGACTTTTACCTTTTTGGAGTTATTAGCACAGCCTCAGTTGAAATGTCCTCACTCTCAGGCTGAGAATGTCTAGTCCCCTTACAAATGTGCTGGTCAAACACAGTCCTCTTTCTTGCTGCTGAAGACGGGGGCACATGAAATACATTGTCGTTGCCAGAATTTCTCATTACTATGCAGATATTCTAAAAGTCAAGAAAAACCTGTTGAGCTAAAAAGAAACTGAGGTCAAATACATATAGCAAGGATTTATTGAGCCAATATGACAATTGCAACCAGGTAGACACATAGATCAGGTTGTGCTGAAAATGTGCTCCAGAGAGGGCCAGCAGATATTAGCATCTCATAATCAGAAGAAAGGGGAAGGGGCAAAAGAGAGACAGAGAAAGACAGCCCACCCTAATTACTTCATCAGGTGTTCTATGGATTGCACATGACGTATAGATTTGGGATTCTTACTCGGTTCCCTAATGGTTACAAGAAGCATCCAAGCTTATTCTGTGGCCCTCTGGTGCCCTTAAGTCTGTTTCTAAGTAACAGTGGTCTTACGATAACATTCTCCAGGACAGGTGGGAGTGATTACTGACTTACCCAGATCTCCCAACGCACTAATAGAATTTAGCTGACCTGGTCAGAGCAGCTGTTTAGTTATCACACCTTAACAAATGTCTAGATAATGTGACCCTTATTATTCAATCCATGTTATTTTACTTTAAACTCAATAGCCTCTGAAGCTCAGAATTAAGACGTGAAGGCAAATCTGTAGAGTCCAAGAAAGAGATTTTTGTGTGTGTGCGACCTTAAAAAAGAGAGGGAAAAAATGGCCTTTGGCTTTGGAAGGAGATTGTTTATTCATGAGTGATGATTTTACATCCAGCCTTAAATGCTGAACAATACAAGGATGAGATTACTTTGATCTTGCTTTGGAGAATTGACATTGGAAGTTCATCTGTAGGTCACTGTAAGTTCTTGAAATTAAATTATAGGTTAACACAAAGGTTCAAACCCATTTTCAATTTCGGGAGATAAATATTTGATGAATAAATCTTTTCAAAGCCCTTTGAATCAGCTAAAGAAAAAATGAATGCAGAGCGGGATAAATTGTTAAAGCAGGACTAGATAAGATGAAATAAGTACATTTCACTGTAACTCTGCCTCTGATTACAACAAAATCCTTGGGCAGAATATATGAAGTGACTATAAGAGAACTCTAAAAAGTGAAGAAAAGCAGGCAGACTCAAGAGGAAAATCAAAACTCAGAAAATGACAAAAGAGCAATAGGGTCCCTGTGTTTATTTCCTTCCATATTTCCTGGGTTAGATGTGTTATCAGCTTGACCCCCGTGTCAAACTAGGCCTTCGGGTTCACAAACCCTTTAAGCCCATTGCATAGACTGGGTCACAACCCCCTCACATGCAGGTCCATGATCTAGGTAATAGGAAAAAATCCTAGGAGCTGTGGGTAAAAAATTAATAGGCTTTCCTCAGAGCTAGGAGCGGCCACCCTAGTGGCCTCCTGGAACATCCTGAAGGGCACCGTGTATCAGAGCCATTAGTCCCTTATATTTGAGTCCATAACCCAGGACACCCGGGTGCCCATATGCAATTACATTAAATAATAACCAAGGAACACCTGGGTGCATGTGCACATTTACATCAAATGCTCAGCAGAATTCTGAACATCTGAGGGGCCCTGATCATTTCCTATATTTTCTCCACACCCTGAGAACTATTAAGCAGGCGTGGATGAAGAAAAGCACCAGGAAAACCTCTTGACTGGGTCAGGTTACCAAAAAGGTATAGTTCAATGATCCCTCCTGGCCTCCGACTAGCAAGCCCTAGTAACAAAGCTATGGCAGAAACCATGACAGAGTCAGACGCACCTGCATCCCAGGTAATTCTCCCTTGCCAAAGTAGCAGCAGAAGACCTATCCTGGAAAATGCATAACACCATGGGGAAGTTAAAAGCCTGGATTCCTAGTAGGAGCCAGGAAAAGGGACCCCTGGAAGCTGATGACCTTGAAGAAAGCATTCTTTGAAACTGTGTAGGGTGCTCTGGCCTGCCCCAGAGCTCTGCATATACGGGTTTGATTGAAACCAACATAGCAAATGCTGTGGAAACTTTAGTGGATATAGACTAGCACCCAGAAACAGACTCAAATAGCATAGCAAAAAGTTTGAAAACTAAACTTAAACTGGAACCATACCCTAAGGCAGGTTATAACTTGTGGTCTGAAACCAACCATGTTATGTAGCTGCTAAAACTATTTTTTTTTTTTAATTCTATAAGATTTTAACAGAACCCAGTGTCTTACAGCATAAAGTTCAAAATGTCCAGGGTTTTATAAAAAATTAGTTGACATATGAAAATAAGGATAATATCAACACCTCTCCAGAGAAATATATAATCAGCATATGCTAAGTCTTGCATGACCCATACGTTGGGGTTAGGGTTATCAGGCGAAACGTTTAAAGCAACTGGTATTACTCTGGAATTAAAAGGGGAGAGAGAGAGAGAGAGAGAGAGAGAGAGAAATGAATATGTAAAACAGTCTCAATTGGGCCAGGGTTCTTTTCCTTGGTATTCCAGGAGAGATGACCAAGATTGGTGCCCCACATCACTCAGCATCAGGGAAATGCCAATCAAAACCACATTAAGACATCGTCTCACCCCAATTAGACTGGCTATTGCCAAAAATACAGAGAAAAACAAATGCTGGTGAGGATGTGGTCAAAAGGGAAACACTCCTACCCTGTTAAAAGGCAGAAATAGAAAAAAACAAATGATCAACGTTCCTTTCAAGTGAATTCTCAAAACTGTCCAGATTGTGTTTGTAATGTCTGAAAAGTGTGGTGAGAGCATGAGACTAAAATTTCTCAAGTGTGAGTTACTGAGAAATTTTCACATCTGTATAGAAATGACAAAAATATTCAGTATCTGAGTTTTTCATTAAGTACTCTTAGCTAGTGAGCTAAATATATTCCAGAAAAAAGAAGTTCCCCTTGTTCCAGTATTGCATTTTATTAAAAAATATTATTCTGCTTTGCACTTTAGTAAACATACTTGCATTATGAAATTCTAATAAAGTATGTCATACTAGGGTTTCTCATGTACTGAACTGGAAAAATAGAATTCTATTTCTACCATTTCTTTGTGTTATTTTCCATTTTTAATAACTTCATGGTTCTGCACAATTTAAGATTGGAATGAACGTTGCATTCGACTAATCACAAATTGAATTCTGTAGGTTCAAGGTGTCTTTGCTTTTGGAATGAAAATAGCTCATTCGTATTTTCTTTGTAGAATTCCTTTACAGTAATTGGAAATCCTAACTCTAGCTTGGAACTCTACCTTTCCATATCAACATCGGCCAAGGCAGGTGTGTGTGTGTGTGCGTGCATGTGTGTGTTTATGTCTGTGTAATAGTGGCCGTGAAAGTCAGTAGGTGGTCACAAACAGTCTCTATCAACTAGATAAGTTGTTTTCATTTGAACTTTGTGTGAGGATGGGATATTCTTTATCTTAACTGTCCAGATTGATAGCCATTAACCAAATATGGCTACTGAGGACTTTGCATGTAGCTTTGGTCACTGTGCAATTAAATATTCAATTTTATTTAATTTTAACTAATATACACCTAATTTTAAATAGCCCTATGCAGCAAATGTCTATTATATTAGATAACATAGGTCCGGAGAATAGTCCTGTTAAATGCCACAATTTTTTTTTAACTAGTTGCTGCTGGTTGTTTGCACACTAATCACAAAAGTAAACATCGCATGTGAATTTTTTTAGCATAAAACTTGAGATAAGTTTGCTGAGAACAGAAAGTTTTCATGAAACATATTCTAGATTTTATATATTACATAAATACAAAGATTTGATATTGGCCAAAGGATTGCAATAATTATGAATTACATGTATTAGTTTTATATAAAATTTTGTAACTTAAATTTTATGTATCCCACAGTTTATTAACTTAAACTTGAATGAAAATATATTTATTTTCAAAATTTGTATAACTCAAATATTTGTGTGTGTGTCTTAGAATAAAATTGTCACTAATAAAATTTCCTTCTAATAACATTGACTCTAACAATTTTATTTGTCTGTATAAAGAAAAGAAATTTTGTCTTTTTCGTAGATATTATAACCCATTTTTTTCTGTCTCAAGAGACCATTTCCTTCTTTTTTTTGTTTGTTTGTCTTCTGGCTTGATGTGGTTTGATGTCTTTCCAAGCTCATATTGAAACTGAATCCCAAACATGGTAATTAAAAGGTGGAGTCTTTAAGAGATTGTGGGAACTTTGTTCTCATGAGGGGATTAATCCATTCATGGAGTAATGGCTTAATGATTTAATGGACTAGCAGTTTTACAAAGAGAGCACATAAAAAAGCAGTCTTCTCCCTGTGATACCCTGGGACACCGTGGGATTCTATAGAGACCCCCCCACAATGAAGAAAAAGACCCTTACCAGATGTGCTACATCAACCCTGGCCTTCTAAAGAAATAAATTGTCTTTCTGTTGACATTATCTAGTGTCAGGTATTCTGTTATACAAAAACAAACAAACAAAAAGACTAGTGCAAAACCTTGGAACCAAGAAGTGGGGCGCTACTCATAGAAAGTACCTGAAAATGCGGAAGAGGCTTTGGAACTGGGTAATATGAAATAGTCTTCCCAAAGCCAACTTTATATGTTCTGTAGTAGAAGACTAATCTGTCGACGCATTCGCTTATTCCTATCAATTTTACAGATGTGTCACACACTCTTGAGGTTGTTCCTAACAGCTGTGTGGTAGGCTGAATAGTAGCCACCCAAGAATATGCAGTTCATAATTCCTGGCATCTGAATGTTACCTTATTTGGCAAAAGGGACTTTGCAAATGGGATTAGGTTAAGAATTGTGAGGTGCAGAGATGGTTGTGAATTAGCCAGGGGGGCTCAATGGGATCGTGAGGGTCCCTTTAAGACTCAGAGAGAAATTTGAACATGCTTCGCTGCTGGCTTTGAATATAGAAAAAGGGGTCAGATGGCCCCTGTAATCTGGAAAATACAAGGAGACAGATTTTCCCCTAAAGCCTTCAGAGAAAATATAGTCCTGTCAACATCTTGACTTAGCCCAAGAGACTAGCATGAGACTTCTGGCGTCTGGAACTGTAACATAAAACTATGTTGTTGTCAGCTCCCAAGTTGGTGCTTATTTGTCATGGCAGCAACAAGAAACTAATGCAGACCTTCATGGCCGTAACTAAACACTTCTTTCCCTCTCTGCGGGGGAAGAACCCCCTCTCCCCCTCTCCATGAGATATTTTTCATGGCAAACCAGACGTGCATCAAATGGAGACTCTATTCTGTTTCTTTCCAGGCGTCTACATTTCACAGCTTCTGAGGGTTAAAGGAATATAGGACTGTGCTTGCTGCATCCAAAGCCTGCAACATGCGTTAATTATAATTCAATGATGATGCAATTTTCTCAATGTTCATGGAGCAATGAAATGGTGAAAACAGGGGTTAAATTGAGGTCTGGATACCAAAACCTCATACTTTCCCTTGTCCACATTATTTCTCTGGTTGTAAGGTGCTATGGTTTAAATGACATGCTCACCCCCAATAATGTCCCTTTTTAGCAGAGTAGCTCTAAAGAGAACTGTCAAAATGCATGGTGAGCACATCCTGATTCTGGCTTTCTTAGAATAAAAAGTGTGCATGTGAATGAGCCTGAGGCGTGCCATCTTGACCAACCCACTTTGTTGGTATCCCGAGGAGATCAGACACTCTACCTCACATTTTAAGACTGAGGGTTAAGCTTGAAGGAAAAAAAAATTAAGTGTTTCTTGTCTGTCCATTTGCTTACAGTGATCCTCTAATAAGGGGTAGATAACTCATAACATTAATGAGGAAGACGAGAGGATATTTGGTAACATTGTTGTAAACCGTCAACGTTCTCAGCGATCTGCAAATTGAACTTATCTATTGGAGACATGTCCCTGTGTATGTGAAGATCATGAAATTCGGTGAGGCCAGGGTACCAGGATTTATCAAAGACTGGAGTGCTGGCAAGAAGCTGGTCAGTTCTCTGCATCCTGTTCTGTATTCTTTGGAGTGGAAATTCAGGCATCTACAATTCCATGACAACAATCTATCCCTTCTGACGTATCAATCAGGCATGATTATTCTTAAATAGGAATAGTCAGGGTGTGCACATAATCAGTTAAATTGAGAGCTGAATAATAGCTCTTGATAGCAATACATTGAACTGAAGGTAGAGGAAAAAATCAGAATGCTTCTTTGTTCATTCTGTGCTTAGGATACTTGAAATTCAATGAAATGGCCCATTTGTAAGAATGAGCTCAGTAAATATCCCATGTGACTCAGAATTCTTTTCCCCAAAGTATTATTTCATACTGCAGAAATCAGTAGTAGCCTATTAGCTGGGGTTTTGAAAAAGAAAAAAAAATAGCTTATTAAATTTTTAATTCAATGTTCCATTCTCCTAGTATTTTCTAATACTTTATTGTTAAAACCCTGTCAGTCCATTTTCTGTCATTCACAACAAATACCAGGAACTGAATAATTTATAAAGAAACAGAATTTATTTCTTACACTTTTTGAGGCTGGGAAGTCCGAGGTCTGGTGGGCATATCTTTATAGAAAGAAAATAGGTTATTGAATTTTTAATTCAATATACGATTCTTCTAGTGAATGTTTTATTCACTTTGAAAGGTGTTTTAAGGTCTTCATTTACCTGCCCGTCTTTTGTTTAAATTGATTATCAATGTAACATCATTACTAAGAATCAGCACATTTTGTCATGTGGTGATATTTCCTTGTGTTTGTTCCTCTTGAATGAAAAATGTATAGACTATAACAAAACATGAATTTTTCAGATATTAGCAGTGTGTGGATGCATTTCCTTCCAGCAAATCTTTAGTAGAATTTTATTTGTGGATGAATCTATTTTTTAGTGATTTTAAGGCATATTTATTTTGATTGTTAAACTGTACTAGTAGCAACACATGCAAAAGTGAAGAATGTTTCCTTCAAATCTGTCCAGCAGAAAATACGGAATGTCCATATGTACAAAGAAAGCATATAAAGGTTACCCGAGGTCCTTACTCATGAAGAGTGTTATTTTTATGGAATGAAAAGTCAAATATGCAGGAGAAGATAAGATGTTATTTGCTAAGTGTCAAATGTGTTAAAGACGCTGATGTTAGCTCCTACAGAAAGAGGGTGTGATAGGATAGGGCAAATGGAGTGAAAGATACACTGAATCAGCAAAAAAGGAAGGTTTATTTAGAAGTAGAATTAAAAAAACATTGTTACTCAGTGGATTGAAATCAGCTATTGAGGTATTTGAAGGACAGATGATATAGCCCAGGCATGGGAAGAAGAGGGTGTTTGTTTTTATTCAGTAAGGAAAACCTGAAATAAATATTTTTTGAAGACATAAATTAATTTATTCATCCATACTAAATGCGGCAAAGAATTAAAAAAAATCAGAATAATACATTTTAAAAAGCACTATATATACCTGTATTAGTCCGTTTTGTGTTGCTATAACAGAAATACCTGAGACTGGGTGATTTATAAAGGAAAGAGGTTTACTTGGCTTATGATTCTGGGACAGGTGCATCTGGCATGGGCCTCAGGCTGCTTCTACTCATGGCAGAACATGGCGGGCAGCTGGTGGGTACAAGCAGATCACATGGTGAGAAGCGACAGGGGGGGGTGCCAGGGTCTTTTAAACAACCAGCTCTTGCAGGAAATAATAGAGCGAGACCTCACTCACAACCCCCGTGCCCCAGGGAAAGCATTAATCCATTCATGAGGGATCCATCCCCGTGACTCAAACAGCTCCCAACACTGGCACATTAGGGATCAGATTTCTACGTAAGTTCTGGAAGTTCCATCAGTCCCCATGGCTCTAAGAATGCATTAAAATTCATTATTTCCATTTTCCCTTCAGTTGCATGCTAAGAATACTTAAGAAGGAAAAGAAAACTACTTACAAAGTTTCAAAAATGCTGCATTCTGTATAGCACCTCTTTACAGATTAAATACTTGTGTTTTTCTCTTTTCTTACTCTTTACTTGTCATCTCATCTCTTCTTTTTCTCCTTGGATGCCATCTGTGCTGTTTTCACTCTCTGCTGCCTCTTTGTATACTAAGACCCCTGTTCAAGCCTTTCATTTGAAGTTTCATCAAATTAACTTAAGGCTAAGTACACCTCACATGAACCTTAATGTTATTATTGGATGAAAAGTTGTGAGAAACGCCCTCACCTGTCCAAGGCCAAAGGGTGGATATGGAGACACGAGGTACAGCGAAGCAAGACTTTAATGAAGGCCTTGCAAGGTTCGGGTGTCTGACGGGCAGGCACACGGAAAAAGGGTGTAGCAAGCAATTGATTCCCTAATGCACAAGTCCCTGCCCCCAGCTTCTCATTTGCCAGGGTGCACAATCTTCCCAGATGACATCTAACAGTACCCCAATTTGCTACCCCATTGTAGGAAATTTCTTTGTCTGGGGGCACTCAGGACAAGCCCAGGAAAAGGGCCCACCCAAAACCCTGTGAAAGCAGGAACGTTAGGAAATGTAGAGAACAATAAATGGCTATTAACTCACGACCATGTCAAGGACAACTTTATCTATTCAGCGACTTCCCAGGAACGGGCTGGACCAGTCAGACAACTTTTGGGCTGGGCCTGAATTATTTCTGAAAATGAATCACTTAGATTATTTTCTTACAAAGTGTCCACATGCTAAGATGTGGAAATGCTATGCAGTTCTAGGAGTCTCCACTTCAAAGGGTTGAAACTCAGTTGCATGGAGTACACTCCAGCTGAGTTTGCATATTACCTGCAGTTTGAAACAGAAGTCAATGGGTACATGGAATGAGGGAGAATTTGCAAGAAATAATACTTAAAGGCTGAGAAAAAGAACAAGAAACAAAAATTACCAACCGATGAGAAAGATATATACAAGTAAATACAGGAAGTAAATGTGATAAGTGGGCTTTTTCTATTCACGTTCAAAGGGATGTCTGTGACAGTTTGATTTATGTACTGTATTGACTTTCTCCCTTGCACGGGTAAAATACGGGTGTAATATTGCATTGGGTTGATTCCCAGGTGTGTTCAACATTGCATGACATTAACCAAGTGTTAGGATGTCCTGCGTTGTGATCCCTTTATGGGACTCTGTTCTCTCTTGGAGAAACAAGCCTGACAAGTTGAAAGCAGAACAGCTAAAAAAGCACTTGCAACAGCCAACAGAGCTCTTTGGCTTTAGAAAGTCCCACATAGCATAAACACACACAAACACACACACACACACACACACACACACTTCCTGAATAACTCAGTAAATGTGAAATGCTAGAACTGCTAAGAGTTTCATTTTTTTAATATTGAATTTGATTTAATTAAATTTTCAGAAAAACAAAGTAAAAAATTCCAGTCTCTTTACGTAATCTTGTATTGAACATCGGGAACCTTCAAGAATAATTTGTTCTCTGCCATTTCGTTGTTTATTTTAATTGAAATGTAATGGATGGTACGTATCTGTGGGGTACAGCGTCGAATATCAACACCTGTGTGCAATTTAATTGCAGTATGAAATTTTGAATGTTTTATAGAACATTGCTTTTTCTTAAGGGGTAAATATTATTTTTAGACATAGTTTCGTTTTAATAAAAGCATATTTACATTTTTTACCCTTTGCGTAATATGGTTTAGATTATAGAGTCCAGAGAACAATATTATGGAAATATTTTAATAATAACTTGATTTATGAAAGTAGGTTTTACTATCAATGGAATAAAAGTCACATGAAGTCTTATAACCGCTTGATTTCGCTGGAATGAAAGCAACAGGTACAATTTAATAAAGGAAAATAGGGTACTGCATAAATTTTATGTTTATTTTATTATTTGTCTAACTACCATATTTATCAGAACACACAGGAGTGCAAATTAACAATTATAATCAGTTTTCTAGGGTACATAGTCAACTTGCAATTACAGAAAAAAAACGTATCTGTATACGTATGTTCAGATTTTGTCAATAAGAAAATTTTTTTTTCAGCCTGTGACTTTCAACCCCATCTTTTGACATTTTCAGCATATGTTGTAATCTAAATGTGAAGTGTAAGCCACAATTTGTATTTTGTGCCAAGCCCTGCAAGTGTTTATTGAGAGGCCTATTGAAAAGATCTATTTATTTATTCATTTTAGGCTTCATTGTTGTTCTTAATAACATGCATGTAACATTTTATTGGCTATATATAACATTGCATCAGTGGATACGTGTCATTATATGTGTATACATCTTCCAGTTGGGAAGAAAAACTCTTATTGTTTGCTCTGCAGAGCCCCCTGCAATATCAAGCTGAGCTACTTCCACCTGCAGAACTTTACCTGAAATTGTATTCTTGTGTAAGTTTTCCTCTTCCAGCTTCTGTTCCTCACACTCACTCAAAGAGATTATTCCAGGGGCACTTTTCCAAGTTTTTTTTTTTTTCAATTTACATTCTCACTTTATCTGTCCCGTGAAGACTCAAATAAGAGGAAGATGTTCAAGCTCTGTGTTTCGGGGGGATGCATGCATTTTGAGACAGTTAGGAAAGCAATGTCCTAATTGTGAATAATGGTTTATGATTACTATTTTCAATTGAGTAAGGAAAATCCACTGGGGACCCATATCAGGCCTTCGACATTAAGGTCCAGAAAACCAACCTTCCTGGAGCCTTAGAGTTGGTAGTTCCCAGTTACACTGTGTACAGGTGATGAAAGTCATTATTAAGCACAGAAAGTGTTTTTGGCATAATGCCCCATTTGTTAATTCAGAATAAAACATGTAAATGTCAAGTAGAGATTACAGACACCAAGATGACCATCACGTGTCCCTAAACGACTTAAAAATATAATGAATAAAACAGCATATTAGAATCCAAACAGGGAAATACCATAAAGGATTGGATAATAAATGCATAATGATTTCAAGCTCAGTGGGTTTGCATTTCTGAGACGTTCTTGGTGGCGGATCTAAATCATCTCTTTGTCCTTGGAGGGCACCATAGGTATTTATTTCCATGACTCTTTTTTTTTTCTTTCTTTCTGTGTATCCATTAATAAAGCACTTTCCTCCAAACTAAAAATAAATAAATAAATACCTTGATGAAATTTAATATCTCTAGTGCATTCACGTCTTGGTGACCTGAGATTTGTTTGCTGTCTTTAAGATTATATTGTGTTAGACAATACTTTGACTCTTGAAGAACAAACCTGTCTAAATTCCTGAGAAGCATCTCAGTGCTATGTCATACATCAACTAAAATAATTAAAACAAAACAAAACTTATTTATACATCCACTGGAAATAATGCTAGCTCAATAGTAATTAGAGGTCTCTCTCTCTCTCTCTTTTGGTGGAAGATGCAATATAATAAAGGAATGAGTTGTGCTCTATTTATCTTGGCTGACTAATTCCTTTAAAAACAGACTAATGAGGACTGGCTGAACAATAAATATTCATGGAAAATATGAGGCATGAGGACTTCATAAGAGGAAGATTAGTTACTGACTCCATGTGATACCAGTAGGGAGACCAGAGTGTGATTTGCTGTCTGTATCAGCTTACGAGGACTGTTGTAAGAAGGAACCCCAAACCCGGTGGACTAAAACAAGAGAAATGTATTCTCTTCTAGCTCTGCAGACAGACGTCTGAAATCCAGGTGTGGCAGGGCTGTGCTTCCTCTGCAGGCTCCAGGGGAGGATCCTTCCTGCCTCTTCCAGCTCCTGGTGGCTCCAGGCGTCCCTGGGCTTGTGGCTGCATCACTCCAGTCTCTGTCTCTATCCTTAGGTGCCTTTTTCTCTGTGTCACACATTATCTTTTCTCTCTGTGTGTATCTGTGAACAAATTTCCATCTTCTGACAAGGATACTAGTCATTGAATTAGGATGCACCCAATCCAGTATAATCTCACCTCAATGACTTGATTACCTTGGCAAAGAACCTATTTCCAAGTAAGATCACATTCTGAGGTTCCAGGTGGACATGAATTTTTTTTTTAATTGGGGGAGGGCTACTCTTGGGAATGCAGTATACCATCTTGCATTCCAAATTTGACATTAGGAGAAAACACCTCACAACTGTCTTAAAACAGTTTCCCTGAAAACAATGCTGCGATGGAGGTGAGCGTGCATGAGTTATATCAGGGAGGGCTTGCAGAAGGACATTTACAAGTGATGGCAAAAGACAGGATTGGGCATGGGAATAGGTGGAGATTGACGTCGTTGCAGCAGAGCATTCAGCTGGAGACAAAGGAAGCTTGGAATAAGGGTTAGCAGGTCAAAGTGTTGAAAGTTGAGGCAAGGGGCCAGACCTTGGAACCACAACACCAAGCACTCATAAGATTGGAGGAGACACAAGCTTGGTCTGAGGGCATCTCCTGCAGGTGAATGTTGCTGGGAACTGTGACCACAAGCTGGAGCGATGATCACAAACCACGTTGTTTTGAAATTCATTCGGAGACCCCTTGTTCCACTGGCTAGAAAACTCCAAATATTGAGAACGATGCTTGCTAATTAAACAAGGATGCTCAAACAAAAGTGACCTCTGATAAACTTCCAAAACGTAGTGATCATGAAGAAAAACCAGGAGGAAGTGAAAATTCAGACAGAAATAGACTATAGGAAATCATACCATTTGCGGGAGATTTTTTTTTAATTTTATTTTTTCTCAAAAAGAGTTTGCAAATAGCAGATAGAGCTGGCTAGCATTTTAAAAGTGAAGGGACTGGTGTCATAAGTGCCACAAGATTCACTCATAAAATTAGAACTCCACTTTCCTAAGGGAATTAGAAAAGGAGGCTGATATTGTTTATGTAATTGCCCTGACACATGGTTCTCTTCTACCTGAAAATGCAGAAATTTTACCTGCAGTAGGACCATTTCCAAATGATTTCTCAGGTGCCAGTCTCCCTGCACTGTTCCTGAATCTTCACTGAGTAACCAAGAGAATAAGATTGCCCTTCCACATGTAAACCCTTTTATTTATCACAATTCCCTGTCACTGGCCCACTACATTTTATTCTCCATCTTAACATTTAGTTATGACTTAGGTTATCTTAAAACTATGTGAATTCTTTCACTCGTTCCCCATTTAACAGTTCATAAGCCCAATTCCTACCTCTTAGGAAATGATAGTTTCATTGTTGTTGTTAATGTCTCAATTGGAATGTAGGACTCAAAGATAAGTTATAATTTAAAAAACAAACAAACAAAATTTGCATTGTGTACTATGACCCACCATTAAATATCTATTTAAAATTATTACATATGTATTTATATACATATATACATATATGCATGCATTTATAGATAAATTATATGTATATTTGCACACTCATATGTACATATAAAGAGTATATGTGTATATTATACGTACATATGTATAAAACTTGATTGAACTAATAACACAAGACCTAAGAGTCTGAAACCTGGTAGAACACAGGCAATTTTTAGGGCAGTGAAACTATTCCTGTATGATACTGTAACAGCAAATACATGACATTATTCATTTGGAGAAACCCAAAGAACAACACTAACTTAAGGTAAGAATGAGTAAATAATAATGCATCAATATTTGTTCTTAATTGTGACAAACATACCACACTAATGTAACATGTTAATAGCAGGAGAAACCATGTATGTGGGGGGGGGGAGGGTATCGAAACTATGTGTAAAAAAATATTACTTAAAAAACAAATTAATTTAAAGAAGAATCTTTAATTCAATGTAAATTAAATACTTGAGTTGAACTATCCTTAAAGAAAACATGGGGGATGAAATATTACAAAATAAAAACCATACGGCATCACCCAAGGTTTAGTTTAGGAAACAGATACCACTTCTAGAGGTTTCAAGCAGCATGCAATTTCAGCAAGGGATTTGGTGCTAAGTCTGAGGGACTAGAGGAAGGAGAAACCAGGGATTCAGTCGCAAAACCAATGGGGTCTTGGTGCAGGGGCAGGTGATTGAGCACTGCTGCTTTTCCTACCTCTTGGGCCACTGAGATGGGGACTGGTGCTCTTGGTCTGGCAAATACGCTGCCTGGAGGTTGCATTCTGGCAGAAGCAGACAGAAGATGCTTGCAGAGGGTCTTAAGCATGCTTCTCCCTCTAGGTTTTGAAGGAGCGTAAATACCTGGGCTCACCTGTTTTTTCACTGAGAACCACAGTTGGAAAGAAAGCACGTGTGTGTAATGTTGAGCTTTCCAGCCTCTCCTGTACAGAAAGACAGCCCAGATCGAGGGAGAAACAGACAGTCTGTGAGCTATACGGGTGAACAGAAAAGTTCTTCACGTTTTCCATAAAAAGAGAGTCCCATCTTCCCCAAGGCTCTGTACCCACTGTAGGCTGGATCTCCCTCTCTCTTTATGATGTTTCTGTTTGTGTTGCTCCTGAACGCATCCCGTGTCCCTCACTTGTGAGCTTGTTTGATGGGCGATTCGTCCTCACCAGCCCCCTCAATATTCCCTCTAACCTGCTTCGCCTCCACAGCCTGTCAATGCACTGAAGTCCTCTCTGAGGGGTGAAATAAGGTCAGAAAGGGTATTTTTCCTCTTTTTTCCCCCTTTGCTTTTCTAATGTCTCTCCTTTCTGTCCTGAGCATGCTCCTTCTACAAACAGTATTCTCAGCTTCATTGCCTATTTTTCTCCTAAATCTTCTGCAACATGGTTTCCTCCTTGGCAGCTTTGGAAAACCATCTTCCATTTGCCAACTTCAAGTGACCGCGTTCCGCTCTCTTTTATGTGACATCTCTGTAACACTGGGCTCTGTTAAGATCACTTCTTGAAACTATCACTTTCTTTAACTCTCTGACATTTTGGTTAACTTCTTTCCTCTCCTATTTCTTTGATTTTTTTTTTTTTTCTTGTTGAAAGCAGTCTATGAGATACATTTCTTCTGCTGCTATTTTACATGTCAACATCTGGCAAAAAAAACTCTGTTAGATACAAAGTCAAGTACTGGGTTGAAAGGTGACAGCATACTTTAAAATAGATGGGGCAAGAAACACACACACACACACAAGCATACACACACATAAAACACCCAACAAGAAAGAACAGGCAGGTATTAACGCTGGTCCTAATGTTTGACCTGGTTTCCCTCATCCGTGCCATGTCCCATTTCCTTCAAGGTCTTTGGCTGGTTGGAAGATGGGAAATGCCTGAGGGATCACAAGCCCTGGGGACTCTGCCTGTGTGGCTTGTTTTAATCTTATACTTGCTTTTCCACTGGGTATGGTGACATCAGTAGTTTCTGCAGGACAGAGCATGGATTCTCATTTGTAGCACTAGCCTTGCTTGCTTGGGATCATTTGGACAGATTTCTTCTTCCTGTATTATTGTAGCTGTCAGGGTCCTCCGGAGTAACTGAAACAGAAAGATATATCTATTTATTTATCACCTGTCTATATCCATTTGTCCAACCATCCATCCTTCTGTCTGTCTATCCACCCATCTATCCACCCATCTATCCTTCTTTCTATCTATCTATCTATCTATCTATCTATCTATCTATCTATCTATCTATCTATCTGTCTGTCTGTCTGTCTGTCTGTCTGTCTGTCTGTCTGTCTGTCTGTCTGTCTGTCTGTCTGTCTATCTGTCAGTCTGTCTATCTATCTATCTATCTATCTATCTATCTATCTATCTATCTATCTATCTATCTATCCTCTGTCTAAGTGTCTGTTCTATCTACATCTATCTATCAATCATTATCACATCTATCTATATCTATAATCAATCATACATCTATATTTGTCTAGTCTGTGATCACCATCTATTATCTATCTATATCTATCATTATCACATCTATGTATGTATCTATTGATACAATCTATCTATCTATCTCTGTCTATCACTGTATCTAATTATCTGTATTAAATTTCAGTGAATTGTGTTATGTCACTTGTATAACTGGCAAGTCTCAAATCTGCAGGACAAGCTGACGGACTGGAAGCTCTCGGGCTGGAGTTGATGTGATAGTCTTGAGCCAAAATTTCTTCTTTCTCAGGGAAACATCAGTTTTTGCTTTTAAAGCTTTTCAAATGATTGGATGAGTCCCACTTCCATTATCTACGATAATCTGCTTGACTTAAAGTCAACTGACTGTAGGTGTTAACTCAATGTGCAAAACAACTTCACAACAACACCTAGATCGGCCTTTGAGGGGATAATAGGTTCTAAAGCTTTGCCCGATGGGCACATAAGACTGACCCTCTCACCACTCAACACAGTAATCATCAACCCATTTATTCCATGTGATCAAAAGCATGAGAAACAAAACCACCAGGACTTCCTGTTCAACATGACTTTTCTGGTACCTGTGGTGGAAAAATGTATTATTTTGCATTCAACACCCTCTTTTTCTTTTTGGCTATACTTCTATTTATTCAATTTTATACAACCAGCATTACAGATACCTCTTTTCAAATGGAATTTATCTTGTTAAAGCAGGGTAAGTTTTATGATTTACATTTTTTTCATATAAAAATCACTTGTTATAAAAAGGGAAATTATTCATCAAAAAAAATCTCCCTTATGTTGCCAAATCTTTCACTCTGTAAACTTTAAACAACTAACATATGCAAAAGCTTAACTCCAAAAAGAAAAAAAACACTAAAGAATACTTTAGCAGATTTTCTAGCTGCTAATTGATATTTACTGATGACACCCAAGCATTAGGAATTGTAAAAACGTATTTACTTTATACTTTCATTTCTTAGAGAGAAAAATGATGGCATTCTGCAAAATTCTTGCAGGTAAAAACATTCCACAACATTAATATATATATATATATATGGTGTGTTTTTTATTTGTTCCAGAAAATAATCAGTAATTTTCAGCTTGGTTCTTTTTGAAATACATGTCATCATTCCTTTCAATCAAACCAAATCATTTTTTCATGAGACCCAGCCTGAGAAATCACAAGAGAAAGGCCCCTCTTACTGGATTTGGAGGAACATTCTATTGAACTCGAAAAATAATTTATACCTTGCTGAGAAATAACAACAGGACAAAAATGCTGTCCATTATATTTTTGTACTATTACAGGTCCAAATAGATGGAAAAAATAAATGCTTCACCTGTATTTCATGAAATATGTGAAAGCACGTATTTCTAAGCTGGAACATCACTTCAGTGCTGGAGAAAGTAAATCAAAACATAACTAAAAAAATGGCAAAGCTAAAATGAATAATGTGCAAGTGCTAAATTTATATAAAATTATGAAATAGATAATGCTCAATCAATGTCTATTAACTCATAAACCACACACAGTACAGAAAACATCGATCACCTCGTTCCAATAGTTTCAACCTCAGCAAATAAAATAAAAAGCATTGCTTTTGTTTAAAAGGCTATTCAGCTAGATATTGTTATTCAGCTAGTCAAAAAAGCTGTAAATTATTTCTTTAACAATTAGATTTTTTTAAAAATCATGGTGCTTTGTTTAGGGTCCAAAAATAATTAAATAGGCAACCAACCAGCACAATTCCAGAAATATTATTATTTAATTTTTAAAATATTTTATTAAGTAGTGTAAAACTATTGCTTGGTGTTATAAAACATAAATGATTCATTGATTCCCAGCCTGCCCTATTTTCTTTTAGCAATATATATTTCTATGGATATTATGTTTCATTTTTTATTATTTTACCTAGATAATATCTTAGAGCCATTTTCTCCCATTTGTAAATATTTTCAAAATTGTATCTGTAATTTGCATGTTTTTTCAACTTAATTGTAGCATTTTTCCTGGTTGTTAAAAATGCATTATAAACATGTTATAAATGACACCACGATAGAACACATAGATGCAAATGATCAACATTTGTGGAAGGTAAAGGGAAAACTAGCAGAAAAATACTGATAAAACTTTTTTGTTCCCTCTGCAGCAGTTTTTCTCACCCATGAATCAAGGTTTTCTTTAATCTTGTTCTAACCATCACCACCACACCACACCAATAGCTGCGTAAAATTGCTCAAAAAGTTAAATCTCAGTTTATTTAGGAAAGCTCTCTCTCTCTCTCTCTCTCTCTCTCTCTCTCTCTCTCTGTTTCTCTCTCCTTCATTATTCCTTCCCTTCTTAAATTTTTGAATGAATATATTTGCTAAAAGTTTTCCCCTCACAATCTTTTCTGACCCATGAGCCCGAAGTCAATCTCGTTTTCCAAAGTGCTGCAGTATTAATGATGCACAGAGGAGAATTATGGAGTTGATTGCCTTGTATTTATTAAACTGCATTCAAAACATAAACACTGCTGAAACCTGATATTGTAAGAGCTGTGGTTAAAGAACATGTCATAAATTAGGCAACGTTAAAATAACATTTGAGGTCTATAGTCGTTTGAACAAGTAACTCCAAATTTTGCGGTGGCTTTAATGTAAAAGAGTGAATCTCAACGGGTGGAGAATTTGCCCGCCAGGGGACATCTGCTGATGTCTTCAGCATTTTTGATTGACACAAGTGGGGGTGGGGGTGTACTACTGGCATCTAGTGGGTGGAGCCCAGAGATGCTTCTCGACACCCTGCAGTGCAGAGAACAGCCCCCACTACAAATATCTATCTAACCCCAAGTGTCCATATTGGCAAGGTTGAGAAGCCTTGATCCAAATAGCAGATTAGAACAAATTATACCCGCCTGAATCACTCGACATGGGCACTTTTAATTGACTTTATAATATGTTATCATCACCTCTTGTTTATTTGACATTTATAATTTTCAAACACATTGAATATTCACCTTGTAGCAACTCTCCTTCCACAAGAACAATATTGACAGTGCACTGAGGAAGTTCTGGAAGTGTCTGAGGAGATTGTGCTGGTTAATTTTATGTGTCAACTTGACTGGGCTAGGGGATGCCCAGATGGCTGTGAATCATTATTTATGGGTGTGTCTCTAAGGGTGTCTCCAAAAGAACATTTGGATCTGTGGACAGAGTTAGGAAGATTCACTCTTACTGATGTGAGTGGGCACCTTCTAACCTGTTGAGGGACTAGATAGAACAAAACTTGTGGAGAAAGGGCAAATTATCTCTCTCTTCTTGAGCAAGGACATCTATTTCCTCCTGCCCTGGGATGTCTGAGCTCCTGGCTCTCAGGCTTCCATACTTGGACTAAATTATCCCACCAACTTTCCTCATTCTCCACTTTGCAGATGACAGATTGTGGGACTTCTTTGTCACTATAGTCATGTGAACCAATTCCCACAATAAACTCTTATATATCTCTGTATATCCTGTTTGTTCTGTTTCTCTGGAGAATGCCCACTAATAGAGGAACATAACGAGATTGTCTAACTAAGAAAGCTGAAGGAGCATAATTGGTTCAAGTTCTAGTGCTCCTTACGATTGGTCTTGTCATTTTTCCCATGTTGGGGGACACTGTAGAAGGGATGTGCTTTGATATTTCTACCAACATAGGCTTCTCTCTGCAGCATATCTATGTAGTGTATACATAACATGTTCATCTTTGTAAGGGTCCCCAATTTGGGTAATCAAATAGGTTTTCATTAATTCACCTGCATGTGGGCTGATGAAATATTTGGAAGACCATAAGACCAAGGAACAATCTAAATTCAACTGGAGCTAATGATTTAGACTTTCCTTTAAGAATCCAATATTTTCTTCTTCTCCTGTAGACCAGCCTACACATATGAGAGACTGTGCAGGGTTTGTGGATGGAAACTTAATTTACAATCAACAATTTTCATTCTTTATTCATCTGTCTTTCCAGAAGTTAACTGGAAATGAATTTCAGGCAGTTTGTCCACAGGGAAGAAATTAAGGATTTTAAACCAGTTTCTTTAACATCAAAAAAACAACAACAAAAAAGGCATGTCTGTCATACTTTAAGTGTATTTACACATATCTTTGCAAAATGTTAAACTACAAAAACATATTTATGTATCATCAGCAACAGTAGGATTACGATCTCTCTTTGTTTCCTATGGTGACTGTAAGAAATTACTACAAATTTAATGGCTGGAAATATGCATTTATTCTTTTACAGTTCTGGAGGTCAGAAATCCACCATGGGTCCCACTGGGCTAAAATCCAGGTGTCAACAGGGCTGTGATTTCCTCTGGAGGCTCCAGAGGAAAATCAATTTCCTTGCCTTTCCAGGGAGGCTAACCTCTCTCTGGTCTTTGAATGTAGTACCCTACTTCTCAGAACCTGTAACGGGATGTTGAATCTTCCTCATTTTGCCGTGTCACACACCCACCATTCTGAATCCCTCTTCTACTTTTAAGGACTCATGATTAAAGAAAGTCCACCACAATAATCAAGGATAATCTCCCCATCTGTAGATATTCAATCTAATCACATTTGCAAAGTCCCACGTGCCATGTAAAGTTACATATTCACAGGTTCTGGAGATTAGAACACAGACATTTTTTTTCACTGATGGGTATTATTCTTCCTACCACATTATCCAAAAGATTTTATTCTATGCAAGAATACATATATAATATGTGGTCAAAATTAAAGGACCCATTGTTTTCGGGGAGTGGGAGGGCTTACAATAAAATAATTAAAACAAGTTTGTAAAATATTTTTTCACTCATTTATTCAACAGATATACTTGGATTACCAACAGTGAGTTAGACAATTTTTAAGGAACTTGAGATGCACTAGTGATATGGGTTGTGTTCCCCAACTTTTATTTTTAGTAGCTTGGTATCCACTGTGACTGTTCAGAGAGTGGGAGATCCTATCATGGTCATTAAGAGGTGACCTTGAAGAGGTGATTAGATTGTAGGACCCTGCAATAGTGAATTGGTTAATAATGGTGGTCAGGGGTGTGGTTCTGAGGGCTTTAAAGAAGAGGACATGCGAGTCTCTCTGCTCTGCTATTTTCTGCCATGTGACACCCCTGTGTCCCTGATGCCACCACCAAGTACTTCACCAGATGTATTCCCTGGACTTTGGACTTCCCAGCCTCTGAAACTGTAAGCAATAAATTTCATTTTCTTTACAAATTGCCAATTCCCAGCATTTTGTTATAAGCAACAGAAATAGATTAACACAAGTAATGATTTTTTTTTTAAAGGCAAGCATTTCTGCCCTCACAGAGGTTTTATTCGACTCGAGAAAACTGACTGGAAACTAAATAAATGAGTCATCTGTGTATTCCTTCAAAAGTGGAAAACTGCCATAAATAGCACTGTGGTAGGAGAGGAAATTGCACACAATGTGTGAAAAAGCAAAATGATGCTTGGTGAATTTTACAAACAGCAATGAGATCAGTAGGGGACCAGCTGAATTAAGTAAAAGGGAAAATGCTGGGAGCAGACATCAGAGAAGCAAAAGGTGCACCAGATCATGGTGGGCTATGTTTGTCATTTTCAGCACTTTGATCTTCACTCTGAATAGAAAGTAGAAACACTGGATGGTTCACAGCAAAGTAGTGACATGAACTCACTTTTTAAAAAAATATATTTTTTATTGATTGTACGTATTTATGGGATGCCAAGCTGACTATCAGCAACTGTATCCAAGATGTGGTGGGCAAAATAATGCTATCAGCATGCCCACCACCTCAACTTGTAGTTATTCCATATGTCCTCCACCCAACCTGTCTCCAACCCTCCTCCACTTGCCCTCCACCCCTGGCAGCCCTAGGTCTGTTCTCTCCCTCTGAAAGTTCAATTCACCACTGTGGTCTTTCTTTCCCTCTTTCTTCCTCTCTTAGGTCCCACTTACGAGTGAGGACATGGGGTATTTTTCCCGCCATGAATGGCTTATTTCACTCAACATAAGTTGCTCCAAGATCATCCATGTTGTGCAAATGGTAGAATTTCATGCTTTTTTATGGCTGAGTAGCTTTGCATAGTGTATATATAACACATTTTTCTTATCCAGTCATCTGTCGATGGACATTTATTAGTTCCATATCTCAGTTATTTTTTTTTCTTTGTAAATGTTATGTTTGGTTTTTATTGGTTATGAATATTCAAGGCAAATTGTCATCACTCGTGCCTAAGATGTGATGGCCAGATCAATACTGGCAGCATGCCCATTACCACTGATTGTGATTATACCCTGTGTCCCCCACCCAGTTATCCCCATAATTATCCTTAACCTCCCTCCCCCTCTCCTGATCTCCCCAACTACATTTTGTATCCCAAGGTCTGTTCTCTCCCTCTGCAAGTCCAACGCACCACTGTGGTCTTTCCTTCCTTCCTTCTCAATCTCTTAGCTCCTACTTTTGAGAGTACATACAGTATTTATCCCTCTGTTCTTTTTTTTTTTTTTTAAAGATGACCGATAAGGGGATCTCAACCCTTGACTTGGTGTTGTCAGCACCACACTCAGCCAGTGAGTGAACCGGCCATCCGTATATGGGATCCGAACCCGGGGCCTTGGTGTTATCAGCACTGCACTCTCCCGAGTGAGCCACGGGCCGGCCCTATCCCTCTGTACTTTGCTTGTTTCACTCAACATAAGCTTCTACAAGCTCATCCATGTTGTTGCAAATGAGAGAATTTATTCTTTTTTATGGAAGTGTAGTATTTCATGGAGTATATACACCACAGGTTCCTTATCCAATCATCCATTGATGGACATTTAGGTTGGTTCCAGATCTTGGCTATTGTAAACAGAGCTGTAATGAACACGGGAGTGCAGGTATCCCTTCGACATGATGATTTCCATTCCTTTGGGTATATATCCAAAAGAGGGATTGCTGGATCATATGGAAGATCTATCTGTAGTTGTTTAAGAAACGTCCATACTGTTTTCCATAGTGCTTGTACTAATTTACCATCCCACCAGCAGTGTAGGAGCATTCCCTTCTCTCCACATCCTCATAACAATTTGTTAGTCTAACTGGGGTGAGGTGATATCTCAATGTGGTTTTAATTTGCATTTCCCTGATGCTGAGTGATGTTGAGCATTTTGTCATGTATCCATTGGCCACCTGTACGTCTTCTTTTGGAAAATGTCTATTTGGCTCTTTTACCCATTTTTTTAATTGAGTAGGTTTTTTACAGTATAATTGCTTGAGTTCCTTGTATATTGTGGATATTAATTCGTTGTCAGATACATAGTTAGAAAAAATTTTTCCCACTCTGTTGGTTGTTGTTTCACTCTTTTGATTGTTTCCTTTTCTGTGCAGAAGCTTTTTAGTTTGATATAGTCTCATTTTTTAATTTTTTCTTTTATTGCTTGTGATTTTAGTCTCATGTTCATAATTTCTGTGCCCCAAACAAGTTCCTGAAGTATTTTACCTATATTTTGCCTTGGTAATTTTACGGTTTAAGATCTTATACTTAAGTCTTTAATCAATTCTGGGTTGATTTTAGTGCAAGGTGAGAGGTGCATGTCTAGTTTTATTCTTCTGTGTTGGATATCCAAGTTTCCCATTACCATTTCTCAAAGAAGCAGTCTTTTCCTCAATATATGTTTTTGTTCCCTTTGTCAAATATCAGATGGCTGTAAGCCTGAGGGGTGATTTCTGGGTTCTCTATTCTGCTCCACTGGTCCAAGTGTCTATATTTATACCAGTACCATGCTGTTTAGGTTTCTATAGCTTTGTAGTATAATTTGAAGTCATGTAATGTTATGCCTCAAGTTTTATGTTTTTTGCTCAGGATTGGTTTGGTATTTGGGGTATTTTGTTGTTCCATATGAATGTTGAGATTGTGTTTTCCATTTCTGTAAAGAATGTCATTGGTATTTTGACGGGGATTACATTGAATCTGTAGATTGCTTTGTGTAGTATAGATATTTTCACAATGTTAATTCTTTCAATCCAAGAGCATGCAATATCTGTACATTGTTTTATGTCTTTTTAAATTTCTTTCCACAGTGGTTTGTAGTTCTCATTGTAGAGATCTTTCACTTCCTTGGTTAAATTGATTCCTAGGTGTTTTGTGTGTGTGTGTGTGTGTGTGTGCGTGTGTGTGTGTGTGACTGTTGTAAATGGGCTTACTTTCTTGATTTCTCATTTTGTTAGCTCATTATTGGAGAATATAAATGGAACTGATTTGGGGGCATTTATTTTGTATCTCGCAATGTTACTGAAATTAATAACCAGCTCTAGGAGTTTTTTGATAGAGTCTTTAGGTTTTTCTCTATATATTATCATGTCATTGGCAAATAGGGACAGTTTGACTTCATCATTTCCAATCTGGATGCTGTTTATATCTTTCTCTGTCCTAATTGCTCTGGCTTGTACCTCCAGTACTATGTTAAACAGAAGTGGTGAGAGTGGGCATCCTTGACTGGTTGCTGTTCTTAAGGGAAAAGCCTTCAGTTTTTCCACATTCAGAATGATGCTGGTGGTGGGCTTGTCATGGCTTTTATTTTCTTGAGATACTTTCCTGCTATACCTAATTTGTTGAGAGTCTTTATCATGAACGGATGTTGAATTTTGTCAAGTGCTTTTTCAGCATCTATTGAGAGAATCATGTGGTTTTTGTCCTTGAGTTTGTTGATGTGATGTATCACACTAAATTGACTTTCATATGTTGAACCAAACTTGCATCCCTGTGATGATTCCCACTTGATCATGGTGCATAATATTTTTGATGTGTTGCTATATTCTGATTGCTAATATTTTGTTGAGGATTTTTGCATCTATGTTTATCAAGGATATTGGCCTGTAATTTTCTTTTTTGTTGTTGTTGTATCTTTATCTGGTTTTGGTATCAGAGTTAAGTTGGCCTCATAGAATGAGTTTGGGAGAATGGCTTCTGTTTCAATTTTTTGGAATAATGTGAGGAGAATTGGTATTAACTCTTCTTTGAAAGTTTGATAGAATTCAGCCGTAAAGCCATCTGAGCCTGGACTTTTCTTTCTTGGAAGATTGCTGATTACCTCTTAGATCTCATTGCTTCTTATTGGTCTGTTCAGGTTTTCTATCTCCTCTTGGTTCAGTCTGAGTAGCTTGTATGTGTCTGGAAACACATCCATATCTTTCAGGTGTTTACATTTGTTGTCATACAGGTGTTTATAATAGTCTCTTATGATTCTTAGTATTTCTGTATTATCAGTTGCTATGTCTCCTTTTTCATTTCTGAATTTTCTTTTTTGTCTTTTTCTTTTGTTAACCTAGCTAATGATATGTCTATTTTATTTATCTTCTTGAAAAACCAACTTTTTGTTTTGTTGATCTTTTCTGTCATTTTGAGGGTCTCTATTTCATTTAGTTTTGCTCTGATCTTGATTATTTCTTTCCATGTACTACCTTTAGGATTAAATTGTTGTTGTTTATCAAGTTCTTTGAGACGTAGTGTTAGGTTGTTTATTTGAACTCTTTCCATTCTTTTGATGTAAGCATTTATTGCAATAAATTTGCCTCTTAATACTGCTTTTGCAGTATCCCACAGGTTTGGTATGATGTATCTTTATTTTCATTAGCTTCTAGAAATTTTTTGATTTCCTGTTTAATTTCTTCTTGGACCTACAGGTCATTCAGGAGCCTATTGTTTAGTTTCCATGTATTTGTATTGTTTCCAGAGTTTTTCTTGTTATTGATTTCCAGTTTTAGTCCATTGTGGTCTGAAAAGATACTTGGAATGATTTCATTTTTTAAATATTTGCTGAGACTAGATTTGTGACCTAATATGTAGTCTATCCTGGAGAACATTTTATGTGCTGATGAGAAGAAAGTATATTCTTTAGTTGTTGGGTGAAATGTTCTGTATATATCTACCAGGTCCAGTTGGTTTAAGGTGTTGTTTAAATCCTGTGTCTCTTTGTTGATTTGTTGCCCAGAAGATCTGTCCTATACTGAGAGAGGGGTGTTCAGGTCACATTAACATATTAGGTTCTGTTTCTTTCTTTAGGTCTAAGAGTGTTTGCTTTATGTATCTGGGTGCTCCAGTATTGGGTGCATAGTAGTTCAGCTTTGATTGTCATGACTTCTAGCTGGATAGATTATTTTATTGTTAAATAGTGGCCTTTTTTTGTCTCTTTTTATGTTTTTTGGTTTCAAGTCTATTTTATCTGACATAAGAATAGCTACTTCTGCTCATTTTTGGTTTCCATTTGCATGGTATATCTTTTTCCATCCCTTCGCTTTTAGTCTGTGTGTTTCTCTATATGTGAGGTGGGTCTCTTGAAGACAGCATATACTTGGGTCTAGCTTTTTAATCCAATCAGTCAATCTGCACCTTTTGAATAGGGATTTTAATCCACTCACAGTTTAGGGTGGTTATTGACAGGTATTGTTTAATACCTGTCATTTAATTGCTTTTTCTTTAGATGTTTTATGACCGGCCACACCATGCTCAGCCAGTGAGCGCACCAGCCATCCCTATATAGGATCCGAACCCACGGCGAGAGCGCTGCTGCGCTCCCAGTGCTGCACTCTCCCGAGTGTGCCACAGGGTCGGCCCTCTTTAGATGTTTTAAATATCTCTTGATCCTTACTTCCCCTCTTATTTATCTTCTTCAATATTAGTTGGATATTGGAGGTTGCATGATTTAGCTTCTTAGTCTTTCTCACTGGAGTTTTTGTTTTAACAGCAGGTTTTGCTCTTTCTTGTGTATCCATGGTAGTGACATTCATTATTCAGATTCCAGATGCAGGACTCCCTTGAGAATTTCTTGCAGGGCTGGTCATGCGGTGGTGAACTCCCACAATTTTTGTTTGTCTGGGAAATACACTATTTCTCCCTCATTTCTGGTGGAGAGCCTTGCTGGTTAAAGAATTTTGGGATGGCAATTTTTTTCTTTTAGTGTTTTGAATATATCATTCCACTTTCTTCTGGCCTGTAAGGTTTCAGTTGAGAAGTCTGCTGTTAGTCTGATGGGGGTTCCTTTATAGGTAACTTATTGCATTTAGAATTCTCTCTTTGTTTTTGAGCTTTGCAAATTTGACTATAATGTGCCTCAGAGAGGATCTTTTTGGATTGAATCTGTTTGAGGATCTTTGTGCTTCTTGGATCTCTCCCTACCCCTAGGAAATTTTCTGTTATTATTTCTTTGAATAGGCATTCAATACATTTTCCTTTCCCTTCTCCTTCTGGAATACCAACAATTCAGATGTTACAGCACTTGAGGTTGTCTGCTATCTGTCATAGATTTTCCTCATTACTTTTAATTTTTTTTTCCTTTTTTTTTTTTCTTTTTTCTGCTTGGGTTTCTTCAAAAAGACCATCTTCGAGATCTGAAGTTCTTCTGCTTGCTCTAGCCTGCTGCTTAAGCTCTCTGTTGTGTTTTTTATTTCAATGAGTGAACCTTTCATTTCTAGCAGCTTTTCATTTCTAGGAATTTTTATTTCAAGATAGCTCCATATCTGGGCTATTATCATATTGTAAATAGAGCTGCAATGAACATGGAAGTGCAGGTATCCCTTCGACATGATGGTTTCCATTACTTTGGGTATATACCTAAAAATGGAATTGCTGGATTGTATGGTAGATCTATTTGTAGTTTGAGAAATCTCCATACTGTTTTCCATAATGGATGTACTAATTTACAGTCCCACCCACAGTGTAGGAGTGTTCCCTTTTCTCCACATCCTCACCAACATTTGTTATTCTCTGACTTTTTGATTATGGCCACTCTAACTGGGGTGAGATGATATCTCAATGTGGTTTTAATTTGCATTTCCCTGATGATAAGTGATGTTGAGCATTTTTTCAAGTACCTGTTGGCCATTTGTATGCCTTCCTTTGAAAAATGTCTATTCGGCTCATTTGCTAATTTTTAGTTGGGTGTTTTTTTCACAGTGTAGTTGTTTGATATGAACTTACACATTTTAACAGGATTTCTCTGGCTGCCACATTGAAGATAAAGTGTTGAGGAGCAGGAAGACCAGCTGAGAGGCTACTGCCAAAGTCCAGGTGAGATGTTGGTGCCTGGTCCTAGGGTTGAAAGAATGGAGCTGTTCAGTAGTTGCCTTTTTGAAGATTTGAAGGTAAAGCTAAAAGTGTTTGACTGTTTGTAGACAGAGAAATAAAGCAGATAAGAATGATTTTAATATGTTTTGTTATGGGAAGTTAAAAGTATGTCACTACAGAGGTGGTAAAGGTTGTTCTCTCAGATTCTGAGGGAAACTTGAGTTGTTCAGCTTTGGAGATGTTGGTTTTCAGATATCTACTTAAATTTCAAGAGGAGATATCCATTAGGCATCTGGCGGTAGAACTCTTGAATTCCGTGGAGAGACCCATACTGAGATTCACATCTAAGGGCAAGCAATACATTGATGGACTTTTTAGTGGTCTTGTTGGAAGAGGTCTTGAAAAGAAGATGCAGGGTGGAAGGATTACCAGGGAATGAACACTCAGGTGGTTAAAGAAATGAGGGGGTGGCAGGGAAAGAAAAAGAGATTCCAGGAAAATTGGAGAAATAAGTTATGCTGGAAGCTGAAAGGAGATCCAATTATCTGGGGAACAGTAACCCACATGTTGAGAAAGATGAAGAAAGAATAATAACCAACCATTGTTATTAGAGAGTTGGATCAACAGCAAAGAAAATCTTGTGTGATTTGGATGGGTACAAAATTGTGGGACACCTGGAAAAGTTCGGTGTCAAATAATTTGCCTGCCCAAAACATTGTAAATATAATCCAGATAGGTACTAGAGAGAAAGTGGAGAGAAGAGAACATACCCATGAGCCAGTAGACAACTTCAGCAAGAAGAGAAATAGGTGATAAAGTCTGAAGCAAACGTTCTGATGACATGGACACCTAAACTCTTGGCTTTCAAGGAGAAGGAAAGGGTAATATATTAGGAAAAAAAAAAAAAAAAAAAACCTTCTTTAGACCCACTAGTTGGAAGAGAAAATACCAACCAATTAAGGGACCGCAGAGTAATCAGAGTCACAAAGGAAGAGCTAAGAATTCTTAGCAGTGGCAGCTGGGGTGACAGTCTCAAGAGGAGGTTGAGAGGCAAGTGGGTTTTATTGAGGACTAAGGGGCAAAGGGCAAGTATCTTAGGAATATAGATGTGCGGGAAATAGGGCAGAGTCAGGGATGTCCATGGTCCATAGGGGGTTAGAGTGTGGGATGTTTGTTTAGAAGGGGCAGCAGGGATGGAGGGCACAGTGGAACTATTTCAAATGGTCTCAGCTAATGCAGCTGTCCTGAGACTGAGCTTTCTAGGATCAAGGAAGATGCTTTAAAGGACTTTCCTTTGGAAACCTAAGCAATGCTGGTTTACATTGTTTATGGGGAACACACCGATGACCACTTGCCAGAGAGAATGGTCTTTCACCCAGTGCATGAGGTTCCTATTTCTCCCAAATTGCTTAAAATCAAGCAGGAGGAAGATCACTTGAAAATCCAATTATCCTCTTCAAACAAAAATGAAAACAGGGATGGGCATTTTAGTATAGAAAATTTTTACATAAATATGAAATGTTGCAGAACTACATGCTAACAGCATACAGGACAATGATGTTGGTTTAACAGGGTTACAGGGAAAAACTTATAAAGTGGAGGATTAAACAAGACATATACTGAAAAATAGATGGAAGGGAAAGGTTATTACACAATAACCATATATGCAAAGTTAGGCAAGGAATTGAGGAATGCAGATTATCTACAACAGGTCCATGTTGCTGCATGTCCAGGTATAATGCCACCAAAGATATAGGGGCACCATTTCTGCAGGTTATGAAAGTCACAGCATGAAGAAGGGAAGGCTGACTATTCTAAGAAATGAGGAACATTTCTAAGTTCTTGCTAAAATAAGTGGAAAGTGAAAATCTTACTGAAAAAAAATTTATGTTCAACTTGCTTTCTTTTTAGTCATTTTATTTGTAGCATTAATGACCTGATAAACACTAGCAGAAATTTATCAATTACAAATATAAATATTGATGATGAATATGTATGTTATGCATTGTGTGTGTGTGTGTGTGTATATATATGTATGTTGTGTGAATCATAAGAAAATTTTTCTGAATAGTCCCAAGAAAGTGGTAGTTTTAATGAACTTAAATTGAAAAAAAATATATGAAGGAAATCTTAACTGCTTTTTTTTGTTGTTGTTACTTCTTTAAAGTTAGTCACAAAGAGCTCATTAGACAAAAGTACCATGAGAGAGTATTAGATAGACATTTATGAAAATAAGTGTTCTAATGATGAATCAGAAAAAAAATTAGAAGGACTGATATAAATTTGTAGGGCTCAGTGCTTTGTTAAAGAATTAATTCAAAAGCTTGTATGTTACAACTACTATGTATAAGCAATATATGAGGATACATCAAAAAGTTCATGGAAAGATTTGTGTTATCTTTTAATTCTATCATTCTATTATTATTCAGAAACTTTTTGAAGCACCCTTGTATTTGGCATCGTCAATCATTTATTCGCCAAATAAATCATGTGAGATATACTCATAAGTAATGACAACAGGACTCATTTTATGCAATATGAAACCCTTAGAATGCAATATGAGAAAGTTACACAATGGTGGTTAAGTACAAATAACACAATAGTATTAACTTGAGGAGACAATAAAAGACAATGGGCAGAGATGAACCTTGAGATGGACCTTGAAGTTGAGAAGGATTTTGGTGGTCTGAAATGGAGTAAAGGGAGTCTGGAAAAGTAGAACTATCAGGATGATAGATGAACCAAAAGGCAAGTGAGTTTATTTTACAAGAAATAATAAGTTCTGCTAAAAACATAATGAAGTGGCTGAGCGTAGTGGGTGGTAATTACCTTGTATAGTGCCTGCTGTGTATTAGTTTATCAGTAAATACTGACTGATTGATTAGTTTTAATGTGTGTAAGTGTCTATGGCTAGGTAGCTAGATATATAGTTGGATGGATGGATGGATGGGTGGGTGGATGGATGGATTGACAGACAGATCAATGGATGAATAGGTGGATGGATAGATGGATGGATGGATTTACAGACAGATGGATGCATGAATAGGTGGATGGATGGATGGACGGATGGATGGATGGATGGATGGATGGACAGGTGGGAGGGTGGATGGATTTATGGGAGTGTGGGTGGATGGGTGGGTGGATGAGTGCATAGATGGATGGATGGATAGATGGATGGATGGATGGATAGGTGGATGGGTAGATGGACAGATGGATGGATGGTTAGGAAGGTGGATGGATAGATGGATGGACAGATGGATGGATGGGAAGGTGGATATATGGATGAATGAATGGGTAGGTAGGTGGACAGATGGATGGATGAATGAATGGGTGGTTGGGTGGATGGATGGATGGGTGCATGGGTGGATGGATGGGTGGGTGGTGATTGGATGGATGGATGGATGGATAAAGGGGAAAAAAAGAAGACATAATGGAAGATTTTTACTAGCAGCTATGAAATGTGATCTTAATTTAGTAGATGGTATGGGGGACATGATCAGTGGTGGGCTTTAGGTGCAATAATTGGACTGGACTTCATTGAGTGAGTGGAATGAAGAGAGAAGAAAATTAGGTCTCATCTGTGTTGACAGTGAGCCTCTCTCACTTAAACCATTTCCTAATCTGTCACTGAAGTTTTCTGTCTCTGTTTTTTTGTTGTTGCTGTTTTGTGCTTTGTTCATAAAGTGGAAAAAAAAAAAAACTGCCCCTAACTCATACACTTTCTTTGAATATAAAATAAGTATAAATTACAGCTATCTGGTATTATAACTATTTATCATTATTGTTTAAAAGAGAATTAAAGAACATTTTAAGAACATGGTCTAAATGTCTGAAATTGTGCACTGCTCATGACAAAAGAGTACAAAATTGAAGCAAAATGCGTTGAAAAAGCAGATTCGATCAAGCTTGACCAAAGGGGAAGTAGGAAATCAAATATTCCCAATAATTTAAAATACCTTGTTTGACATGTTGATAAAATCAGCTGGGGTGGGTTAGTGAGATGATGAGAATCCATTTCCAAATCTCACACAAAAATTTGGGCAGGAGGTCAATGGTAGCAAAAGCCAGTTAAAGCCACAGGTTGAGAGACAAGCAACTAAGGGTGTGAACAGAGTCATCGGGCAGGGAAAGGGAAAGAAATAATGAATATGATGAAGGAGAAATATTCAGAAGGCTTCCAGCCAGTCGATAGTCATGAATACAGTGAGATTTTAATTTGTTAGAAATTGAATTTCATAGTCTGGTTGCAAAAATCTTCCTTGACAGCCTGCTTTTAAAAAAAATAATAATAATTTATCCATTTATCTATCCACCCATCTAATTATCTACCAAACCAACCTCCATCTCTCCGTACATACATCCACAATCACATTGTCTATTTATTTGTTTTTAGATATTCTGCTAGAGTCAGCAGGGTCTAGGAGTATGACATGTCTCGAAACAGCAGCTGTATAATGAAAAACTGGATTTTAAGCAGGTAGGCAGGTGGTATAGAAAAGAGCAATTACTACGACTGGCAGTGGTTGTGGCTTGTGTCAAAGGTACCAAGCCAACATGTGAGGACCAGAAATGGAAGGTGTCTTTGAAGTCTCCTAGCCTCACAGAAGCTGAGTCTAAAGGTAGCTCTGACGTAAAGCGAAAAGTTAAAGGAGAGAACAGGTTCAGATACTATTACTTAACAACCAAACTGAGAAGGCAAAAGAAGACACTCAAGCAAGCCAACACCTGGGCATGACCGGAGTATGTGTCGTTTGGGATTCAGAAGGATAAATGATAAACTGAGAGACAGACAAGCAGGATCTCGGTGTTAGGAGATTGGAGATTTCACCGTGGACAGGACACGGTGACTGAGATTCTCAGGTGGAAGATCTCAGAGAAGCACGGAAAGAATACATTTACAGCAAATCTAGTGTGTCCACCAACTATTCAGTATAACCAGTTGCAAGACTCATGGTCCAGGGACAAGCCTCAAAACACATAGTTCCTAAACATTTTTGCACCTAGGGACAGGCATTGTCCTAAACTGCGGAGAGACCAAGTCTACAACAAATGCTTCGTAGGCCATGAGGCTGAAGGTTTGCAATGTCTAAGAACAGAGAAGCAAACATATTTGCATCTTAGCCATAAGCCAGGGCTCTGCAAACTGCAGCGGGTGGGTTCTTTCTGACTCATTGCTTATGTTTGCAAGTGGAGTTTTATTGACATACAATTTTATTGGCCATTCATTTATCTGTTGTATAGCTATCTTTGCGCTACAACTATAGAATTAGGTAGCTGTGACAGACCTGCAAAGCCTGAAATATCCACAATCTGACCCTTAAGAGATAAAGTGTGCTGACCCCAGATATGCTCTTTACTTCTTTGTCTACCCTGAACCCCTTTCAGGGTGACTGAAGGTAAATACAATTTATTCCTAATCCATAGTAAAAATACCACATCTGTGTTAACAGAGGGTTCCTTTCACTCCAAATGAAGGGAACTATATACATTCTATTATGTCCTGTTATTGCTTCTGTGTAACAACAACAGTAATTACACATTAATGCTGTTCCTATGGAATAGGAACAATAAAAAACACATTTTGTACCAAATTAAGGGGAATAAAAGGAATATTTAGCAAATGCTACTTATAATGAACACTGCCTTATGTCCCCTGAGTTTCAATTAGGAATAATTTATTTCTGTTATTAAAGAGAAAAAATGTCTATCTATGTTGGTATAAAAAGGACAACCTTTAAAGGCTGTGATTATACTTCTAGTACACCCCTAAGAAGGAATCATCTATTCCTTTTAAAGTCTTAAGTAGCAATATGATCTAAGTTGCAGACTTTGGAAGTAGCCTATTTATGCCAGCTTTGTATAATTATTTAATATAGGACTCTAATAACAATGAGAGGACTAAATTTATTGATACATGGCTTATGAAGGAGGCAGGTGTATAGTTCATGAGGTTGTGACATCTGCTTAATTTAAAAGAAACAAATACAACTTAAATTTCCTTCATAGGAGTCAGATAAATAAGAGCTACAGTCCAAGTTTTAATTATGGGACATATCTTATGACAGATAATCTTGGAAAACCATAAGCTTAATAATTTTTGTTCACTTAGGAACTGATATCAACTTGAGGCTGGTCCCCTCTCTTTCTTTCCACAGATATTATTGCAATTGGAACTGGTATAATTTCATTAACCTACTTCCCAATTTGAATTCAATTAAAATTTCCTCATAGTGAAAGTCAATCTAATTTTACTGAAATTCACTTCCAATCAAATATTTTTGAATGACAGATTGTAATTCGGTCTTCAGCTATGTATTTTTTAAAAATTACTAACAGAATGTTGTGCCTCCTATCAAGCTAAAATGCATATAAGGATTATCAATTTTATGTAAGAATCTTTACAAATACTTGGTTCTATTGTCAGAACCAAATTCACACAATAGATCTTCTCTTCCCTTGCTTTATCTTTCTGTCTCTCTTTGATAAGTTCAATTCTAAGAAAAAGTCTGACAAATCTGTATTGCAATTAAAATTTGGACACTAAAGTTTTTTTTTTGCCCCCATCAAACCTCATTTAGTATTTGTACTCAAATTTTTATTGCAAAGTCAGAGAGCAGGAACTCTAATAATCCCACAAATGCATATTCTGCAATTAATAGTCATGTTCTCAAGTTTTACATAGAGGTTTCTTTTTTATATGCCAGTTCTCAGAATACCAGTTGCAAACCAAATCAATACACAATGTAGTGCTCAATTAAGGTATGGTTTATTCTTCAAGACAATTAGTAAGACTATCCACAATATAATCTGAAACGAAGCAAACGAAAGTTAAAAAAAAAAATTACAAATAGAATTTAGATACTTCTTTCTTATCTTATGTGTTATGACCCAAATAATCCAATAGAAGCCTCATGGTAGGCAGAATAATGATTAATTATTATGAATCATTATCATCTTCGAAGATGGCCACATCCTCTGGAAACTGACCAGAAACAGATTTCTCCCACGCAGCCTTCAGAGAGGAGCTCAGCCCTGCTGACACCTTAAATTTAAATCAAGTGTTGATCTTCAATGGAAGTGTGAAACAAAGCATTTGCATTGTTTTAAGCTGCTTAGTTGGCGGCAATTTGTAAACAGCAGCCGTAGAAAACTAGCACAAGACCTAGTCGTGATATATGTTCATTCTCTTGGACTGCCGACAATCACTCATACTGTGGATGGAATCGTCTTCCTAAATTATGTGTTTTAGTCCATTTCTTCCTGCCTAAGACATTTCAGCAATTCTGAGTCACCCAATCATGTTCCATTGAGCCCTCATGATGGTGTCATCTCGCTCCAACCCACATAACCAGCCCCCTTGGCAGAAATCATGTTGACTTGCCCATAACAATTCTTTTGTTGACTGTTTTCCCTATTCTGGATGGATTCTGGTGCCTACCCATGCTGCCATCACAGATAATCTTGTACCGTAACTTAACTGAGTTAAATCAGCTCTTACGAGGTCTCATGAGTCTTTCTTCACCTGTTCTGCCACAGGTACATCTGATTACATCATCATTTCTGGCCCACCTCTGAACTCTGCTTGAGTACTACACATCCCAAGGATGCTTTCTTCACTAGTTTTGTTGACAGGTTTTTCTCCATCATGATTCCCACTATTACATGTAAAAACAAAACTATCAGTCGCGGAATATCTCATGCAAGGCTCTAGGAAATAGGAGCACATTGTTCATTAAGCAGTGTCTGTGGGCCTAGCGGGCTATGTTATAAAGGGAAAAAACATGAGTGCAATAAAGACATTCTCTCACCATCATGAAGGTCATAGTCCAGTAGAGTGGCAGACACCAGTTAATAAATAAATAAGCATAAAATTGCAACCATGACAAGCTATCGGGAGAGAAGGTAAGATGTTTTGAGTGTGTATGGTGGATGGAAGGACTGATCAAGTATAGATGCTCAAGAAATGTTCGTTTTCATGCAATATGATGCATGAAAAGAGATCATTTGGCCAAGAGATGTGAAAAAGACCCCGGGGAGGGGCCAGCATCCATCACACTCTTTGTAGGAGGCACTCTGGTGTGTTTAAGGAATGGAAGGATGGTCAGTGAAGACCCAAGATGAAAGCAGTTCAAAGCAGACTCCAGAAGAAGTATCTGAAAAACAGGTAGGACAGATGGAACTTCAAAATAGATGAGGGAGCTGAGATCAGAGAGACAAGAATGAAATCAAGAGAGACTTGTGTCTTTCAGACAAAGGAAGCAGTTGCTTTCAATCACTGGGAATGAATAACAGTGTGAAATACTGACTAAGAAGTCCAGATGGACTGGAAAATATCTGTTGAGTTTACAACATAGAGGTCCAGAAGAACTTATGCAAAATCTACTGTGGTAGGATGAATAACATGCAGAAAACATGGAATAAAGCAAACGAATAAAAGATGTCCTTAAGAGCAGGGTCTGTATCCTTATATACACAATGCCAGGGAGACAGGAGGCATGCACATTATTTATTAACTGAACATATAAGCTGAGATGTTTTTTCTTCTTAATGCCTGGTACCTAAGGTGGTCCATAGCAGGATCCACTCCTCCATGAAGATCCCCCCTTTTCCATAGCAGCAATAGGGCCAGTCACACCCAGAATTCTCTCCCAGCTTCTGTGTGAGTCAGTCATGGATACTCTTGCCCCCTGGAGTTCATCCATCTGGAACAACATCTCCAGATTCTAACCTTGTGGTTCCTGACAAGTGCATAAGAGAGAAAATAGATCCTCCTGACTGCATCCATAATGGCTGCATGCTTCTATATGCACACTAAATATTTCACATGAGGTCGCAGGATGGCTGGGGGAGATAAACCTTTTATTGTTGACTCTGTTGTGATTTGAGCCTTGTTACACTCATATCTTTGATTATGACCCAAGAAGAGTTGAAAGCACAACAGAAAGTATCTCATATTTAAAAACAGTGGCTTTGAGAGAGCATTTTTAGTACATGACATATAAACTCACCATCTTTCAGGTACAACCTAGAGCAACAAGATGTGATGGTAAAGAGTTGGACTATTAGGAAAATGATTAAGTATTACAAGAATAGTCCAAATTACACATCCATCTATGTGCATCTCAAATGAACTGCCAGTTTAAAAGAAGACATAGTTTTTTTTCCCCCTAAAACCCTCTCTTTCTTCAGTAACCAAAGACAGAAGCAACTCATATTTTAATTATACTAGTTTTTAAGAGAACCGTACAAAGTGTAGAAGGAAAGGAATAACAGAAAAGTAGAAAAAAGGAGAAAATAATATTCTAATGTAAGTAATTCATACAGTGAACAGAGTAAATGACCTTGAAGCTAACTCAGATTTCTGAGGATTAAGGCATTAAATGTCTCCATAGTTATGCATTCTGAGAAAGAAAATGTTATTCTAAGGCCAGTTATTATATGCCTAGGACAATAGAAATTGTAAAAATTGGTCATGATTATGGTAGAAAATGCTAAAGATAAAATTAAAGAAGAAAGTAAAATTCTTCTTAATAGTGCCACTGCTAATTTTTAAACAACTTTTTAAATTGTAGTAAAATACACATAACATAAAATTTGCCATGTTAACCATTTTTAAGTGCAGAGTTAAGTAGTGTTAAGGATAGCTGTGCAACTACATATCCACAGAAATTTTTCATCTTGCAAAACTGAAACTTTGTGTTTATTAAACACTAACTCCCTGTTTTCCTTTCCCAGCAACGCATGGAAACCACCATTCTGCTTTCTGTCTTTGTGGATTTGACTATACTGGGTAACTTATAAGAGGTGAATTATACAGCATTTTGTATTTGTTGTTATGTTTTTATTTTTATTTTTTGGTCTTGGCTTATTTCACTTAGCATCATGTCCTCAGTATTATTCCATGTTGTAGCATGTGTCAGAACTTCCTTTTTTTTTAATATTCCATTTTATGGATACACTACATTTGCTTACTTGCTCATCCATCCATGAACACTTGGGTTGCCATCTATCGAAATTTCTCCAAAGCAGATATATACAAATAGCCAATAAGCATATGTAAGCATGCTCACCATCACTAATCAATAGGAAAATGACAATCAAGTCTGAAAATAGAGACTACTTCACATCTATTAGGATGGTTATTTAAAAAAATACAGAAAATAACAAGTGTTGGCGATGGTGTGGAGAAAATGAATCCCTTATACATTGCTGGCGGGAATATAAAAAACAGTATGGAGGTCTCTGAAAAAATTAAAAATAGAATTACCGTATCATTAAGTAATTTCCTGTCTATGTATAGACTCAAACAAATTGGAAGCAGGTGCATAAAAATATTTTCACATCAACGTTCACAGCCATGGCTAACCTTGTCTTATATGGTTAGTAAGTTGTGTACCGTTTATGTGCTTACAGTTTGGGAAGTGCTACAACCTTCTGATATTGGAGTATTTTATCATTATGCAATTTCCTTATGGAACCCTTTAATTTTTTTTTTCATAAAGCCTACCTTGACAGATATTAATATGGCTACATCAGCTGTATTATTTCGTGTTGGAAACACATACTTTTTAAATACTTCTTTGAATCAGTTTGTATTTCAGGAATGTCTCTGGTCAGCAATACATGTTAGAGTTTTGGTTGTTAACAGTCAGTTGATTTATTGTGGGTGTATCACATGCTTGTGGGTTCTGCAGGTGAAGCATTCCGGCATGTCACAGTGCTCTATGATATAGCAGCCTCAGCTAATTGACCTACACACATTTTTATAAAAGATATATTATATATATATATAAGATATATATTGTGAAGTATGCATAAAGCAAATGTACTTCACAGGGCCTGGTTTTCCAAAGCCTTGCAGTTTCAAATATTGACCTTGCAAAGGACAGGAAAATTTCCCCAGATTATATAGTCTCTTTTGTAAGATAAAGAATTGTAACACAGCAAGGTTTCTGGCTCACAGACAGACAGGTTACTGATTGATATGTAAAGATACTGGGAAATTGCTGTAAAGAGAGAGAATGTTTGCTAAAATCAAGCTTTTGTTGCAAATTGCCTTCTGGAATGTGACCTTGCCTGTCTTACTGAATGTTACCAGCTTCTATTGTTAAACTTGTTAAACTGTACTTAGCAAAAACCCCACCTATGTTCTCTTCCTGTAACTTCCTGGTCTGGAGAATAAATGTGGGAAGAGAACCCCAATTCGTGGTTAATTTTCCAAATGGAAGGAATGCCTCACTTTTGAGGGTTCTGGGAGAATAACCCCTTTTCAGGGCTTTTCACTGCCCAGAAGAGATGGGCTTTGAGTAATCTTTGGTGGCTCCATCACCCAGGGGAAAAGGGGTGACAAGTCCGTGGGAGGCAAAGCAACAATATATAAGATATATAAAAGATATATATAATTATATAAGATAATTAGGGTTTTAATTCTTTTTTTATGAAAAGAAAATAAAGTTTATTAATGAACACATACCAATGGAATGGAAAGTATAAATTTCTAAATGAATTACATGTTTTTTTATTCAGATTAATTAAAATAGCTATATTACTAAGAAATTCTGCATGCCTGGTATAATAAAATGTCAGGTGTGAAAAAGAAAAAAAGGTTTCTAGATAGTTTTAAGTTTCACTGCTTATGACAGGATGCCAGCCCCCTCCCCATTTTTTTATTCTGCCTATAAAGGGACTGATTATAAATCTGTTTTGTTTTCATGGGATTTATGATCTCTCTCTCTCTCTCTTGAAGTTGTAGTATTCATCTTGGCTGTTGTATCACAAAAGCAAAGATAAACAATATGTAAATGCATGGACATGGCTTTGTTTTCACAAGGTTGTATTCACCAAATCAGTGACAGGCCAGATATGGCCCACAGACCGTAGTTTGCCAACTCCTTGCTTAGAATATTTTAGTTATCATTAAGTTTTCGGGAGAGGTAACTTTAACTTCTATTTTTTCAGAAGTTAAATCTGGTAGTGATTATTGTCTTCAAAATAAAGTACAACAAAATTAAAATATCTGCTTCTTCAAATTCAACATATGAAATATTTATAATATCTATTTAAAGTCAATTAACAATGGCATTAAATCTACTATATTTTTATCATTATTTTTTAAGTTCTTAAGTTATTAGACTGTGAGAAACTTTTAAACATTTCAAGTTTAATTTTGTATCTTATATTTTAAACTTGACATACATAATCCCCAGACTTCTCATGGAACAGACAAACACATATGCCTTTTCATAATGCCTTAAAAATGTTCTTTGGAACAAAATTACAGAATCCATTTAAAACAAAACAAAACAAACAAATGAACAAACAAAACCTTCTGTAATTTAGAATAGAGTTGATGCCAGAGAGAATGTGACAGTAGTTGTGTTTTCTCACAAACCAAGCTCAAAAAAGCCAACAAACAGAAAACAAATTGAGACAATTAAGACGTGTTGTGTTACAAATTGAGGAAGCTGTATCCTTGCATTTCTGGGTTGGTTCTTAGGCTATGTACTGAAGTTGGACTTGCATGCACAGTACCAGAAAAATTAAGAAAACTCATCCAGTCTTGTCAGCCTTTATAGAAACTAAGCCAGTTTAGTGGATACATAGTTACTTTTATAAATTGTAACTGAATATGTCATCCACCAGTTTATAGTGTTTGATGAACATTGACACATGGTAGATCTTTTTAAATATCCATTTCCTGAATACCACCCCAGACATTTCAATCTATTAGGTCTATTGTTTGGTCAAGGGTTTATGTAGTTAAATGACTACAGCCTGAGAAACTCTGATAAAAACACCAGCCAAAAAGAGCTCCTTTGTGTTTTTAAATCGACACACTTCCTCTAGCAATTGAGTTCTATTATTTCATGTTGTGTCTTTATTTTCTAATTGGAATCACAGTTGCCATTAATGTGTCAGCAGACAGAATGACAAACATCTCTCAGACATCTCAGAAATGGCAGTGTTTGGGGGCTATGTTCTAAGTAATCGAGATTTTCATGGAATGGAGCATACTTACCTAAAATATCCTGCAGAACTTGCATGGCGAAGTAGCTGGGACAAATAAATACTGTTAATTTTTGTTTATATAATCATTGATAAGCATTTGGTATATTCTTAGTGATTATGTAAAACAAGCCCACATACATACTCTACATATTTTGAAAACAATTATACTGTCATATATTAGTAGTATATATGTGATATTATATTACACATATGATTACTATATTATTATAATCATGTTATTGTAATCAATATTTATTGCACGCCATTTGTCTGCCTGAAAACAAACCCTGTGAATTGAACTGGTCTATATATTTTTGAGGGGCAAAACGCCTACTTGGGAATAGCTACAAACTAAGAAAAAATAAGACGTATCCCATTGTTTTGAATGCAGTGAATTTTTATGAATACTAAATTTGTTAGTTTATTGACATGGCATAATTTAATTTATAGACACATACTTGGACGTTTATTGCTGTTTTGACGCATTCCTTTCCTAGTTTGATTTCAGTAGGTTTGTTTTGTGGTTTACATCCTCAGAAAGTTCATGGGTAGCCTTCCTACTGCAGCTAATGAAACAAACATATATATGTAATATCACATATATATTTATATCTGTCTATATATCTATACCTGTATCATCTCACAGGCATATAGATTTGAGACTGAAATTATATTGTGATAATATAATGTTCCAAAATTAGGCACAACATTTTTTACCTGAAAGTGAATTTCAAGGTTGAACCTGCATTAGATCTATTTGTTTTCCTCCGGAAAGCAACTTTCCATTAAAGTAAAATTGCTTTAGCTCCAACAGAAGAACTCATCTTAATCAGGTATATCATGAACAACAGACAACATCACCTGGACATGCAAAATTAAAATACATAGCTTGAATTGGTAAAGGGACATGAAAATCAATTACACCATATATTGGTAAATTAAAAAAGAAAAAAGAAAGAAAAAAGAAAATACACAGCTTATCATGTTTCTAATACAGTTCTTAAAAGGGCAAAGCTTTAGATTTTTACACTTTATGTCTGCTGCCCCAGAGCTTGTTAATACTGCCTATTCCAAGGTGATTTTGTCAACTATTCTGAGAACAAAACATCTGGGACCGTGCCTAGAAATCTGTTTCCATCAAGTTCTCCAAGAGATTTGGATAAACTAATCTTAGGGTGGAGACGTTGGCCAGAATACATAGATGGTACAGAGAAGATAATGGAAGTGTCTCCCAGAGATAGTTGATTATTTGAAGCTGGAGCCAAGAGGAGAATTAGAGGGGAACAGGAACACCTCAGGTTGTAGAGAGGTCAGGAACTAGGAAGGATGCAGAAGAAGACTGGGCCAGGGTAAGATGAGAAATTGCTGTCATGAAAATCAAGGAAAAAAGACAATATTAAGAGAAAGGGTGTGTTCAGTATCTTTAAATGCTGCAGGAATGTTGATGAAGGTATGCAAATCTGTCCTTTAGATTAAGAAGAAAAAGGTTCACTGGTCAGTATGGTTGGGGCTGCTTTATTGCAGCAGATGAGATGAAAAGTGAGGTGAAACAGCAAACAGCCAAGTGTTTCGGGAAGGCTGGAGGCAGAACTGGGTGCAAAGGCATAGGTCAGGAACTTGTGTTTTGGTTGCTTCTTTTTTTGTTTGTTTGTTTGCTTGTTTGTTATTAGTGTCAGCTGACCACTTTGGTATTAGAACAAAGCCTTCCTAGTGAGAAGACAACTAAAGAGGTGGGAAATCAAGGTGTATATTGATTAAACCCTCGTATATTGACACACAGCTCCGTGTCAATGATTCTTTCAAAAATGATTATACCAAAATTGTGTAGAAAAATGAGTAGAGGTGAGATCTGCCAGATGGCAAAACATTTTTTATAAAGTCTTCATAACCAAAAAGTGTGATAATTGCATCGAGCGATAGACAAACCTGTAGAACAAAAAAAGAAACCACATAAAGAGATGTAAACATACATGGAAATTTAGCAAATAAGGTGGTTAAAACAAAATCACAAATTTTGAGAAGAAAACAGGAAATTGAATCTTGGATTGGTAAAGCCTTTTAAGTAAGACTTAAAATCCAATAGCTATACAAGTATCAACCGATTTGGTTAAAGAGTTTTATAATGCTCTTTATAGAAAAAGCCACATAAGCATAGAAACAACCGTCTTGGAAAATTTTTGCAAATCACATTAAAAAGAGCTAAATGTCCAAATATGAAAATATTTTCTAGGAATGTATCAATACATATAAAAACACACCAACATTATATAAAACAAGGATAATGAAATTAACATAAATTACAAATTGCACAGAAGGTGAAATATAAATTACTGTCAGTCATATCAAACATGCATGATCAGTTAATAAAAGGAGAAATTATTATTTAAAAGTATGCTAAGATCTTTTTTTAAACCTATCAGTTTTGCAAAACTCTAAAATTTTGACATAAGTCTCTGTTAGCAAGTCTGAAATTGACAGGACTATAAGTTGCTGCAATTGAATTCCTGCACAGGACAATTGTAAATATTCCGGAATATTACAAATGGGTCTCCATTTGACCCAGAAATCCCATTGGTGGGGATTTGGACTACAGATACATCCACTTTTATGAAAAAATATACACAACATTATTTTTAATAAGGAATTGGACGCTTACATAAGTCATTCTCCACATGTAAGAAGGAAATCTATGTAGCTGCAAAAAACATTATTAGGGTTACATGGTGACATTGTGCAAACTTGTGAGCAAGCTTATAGGATACTAGTCAGGAGAGCAGGGCTAGTAACAGCAGGAAGATCTGGTAACCAGACGGGGCGCATGGGGAGCAGTTAGCACTACAGTGATCCCTTTTTATCTATGGGGAATATGTTCCAAGACCCCCAGTGGATGCCTAAAACCAAAGGTAGTCTCAATCTGCATATGTGCAACTTAACTAATTACTCTGGCTGTAACTTTTGCAGTTTACATTTTGACAGCTAAACCAGGACAAATTCCTTTTTGCTTCTTCACAATGCCACCAAGAAGAGATTTGTTTTTAGTATAGATCTTTGCAACCTAAGCATTTAACTTTTCACTTAAAAGAAGCACGTTACAGCTTCCCTTTGGCCTACCTGAATCTCCAGAATCACTCCTCTTGTGTGTGGGGGGCATTATTAAGTAAAGTAGGGATTACTTGAACACAAAGCCCTGTCATACCACAGCAGTCGATCTGGTAACAGAGATGGGTACTAAGCAACTCATAGGCAGGTAGCGTAAACAGCGTGGATCCTTTGGACAATGGGATGATTCACATTCTGGGCAGGTTGGCATGGAATGGTGAAAGATCTCATCGTACTAAATAAGAACGGCACAAAATTTACAACAGATGAATTGTTTATTTCTGCAGTTTTCTATTCAATATTTGCAAACTGTGATTGATCACAGGTAACTGAAACAACAAGGCAAAATAGCTGATAAGGGGGACTACTGTACAGCTGTAGAAAAAAACCTGCAAAGAGAAATTGTGACCCAGGGAGCAGCTCCAGGGAACAGATGATTCCATTTTATGCTCTTACCCTCTGGTACCCATTGGACAAAACCAATCAGAAACCAGAGGGTAGGGAAGCCTGCTGAGGTGGTCCATAGGGTCAGCTTCCAGGAGCACAGAACTGGGTGGTGAAGGATAAAACATCTGTCCCCAAAACAACCCTAAAGTGCAGCATTGTATGAATCCAACAGATAGGATACAGGTTACGGGACCGGTGGGAGGTAGATTTTTCAGTGTAGGACACTTTGATATCTCTTCAATTTTTAAAGCATTCAGTGTATGCCCTACTCCAAAATGATTGATCATGCCCCAAAGAATTCTTGTTATAGAGATTATATTTGGACTGTTCTTTTATCCAATATTTACAATGAGTTTTATTAAAGCTTAGTAATGTTCTCATGGAAAATGCTTTCTTTGGAAGAAATAATAACATGTTAACAAATTCCCAAATATGACTTGTCATTGCCTTAATCTGAGATGTCCTAGTCAAGACTTTCCTCAAACAGAAATGTTGTCCACTAAATGTGTAAAAGGACCCTCAGACAATCATCTTAGAAATCACTTTCTTCTTCAATTTACTTTTCATAGATTCTTACTCAATATGAAATATCAAAAAGTATTATTTTGTTCTACCGGTTGCCAATGCATGCTAAAATTGTGTTTATGTGCTATTACAAAAAGCTGCTACAATAGCTGCTGTGGTAATTATGATTTTCTGTTAAACTCTTGTAGCTCATAACAGCCCGCATTACTATTGGTTCCCTTGATTATGAATAAATCTCATCATGCATCTCAAAGAATCCTTGGGTTTGATTAAATAGCTATCTCGCTAGGTTGATCCTAATGTTGAAACTTCAGTAGTAAATAAACACTAGAGAAAATTTCTCGGAGGTAAAATGACTGCATATGAAGTCTTTTTATCTCGTTAATCTTGCTCACACTATTAAAATGTATATGCAGTTATAAACTTGGCATTCAAAAACCAAGCACTTAATAAAATGTGGTTTAGTATAGACGATCAATTTTCAAAATGATCCTGGCTCAGGTCATATTTATCCCCATCCTGTAGGATAATATCTGACCAATTCAGAACTTGAAAATCATATTGAAGCTTTAGGTTCTTTTCACTAAGCGAGAGCAGTATATAACATAATTTGGAGCTTTATTACTGCAATAGTGATTTATTGGAAATAATGATGTGCTGGGGAACCAGAGGTGAATGAGATAAATGTTCGTGTTCTGCTGCCAATATTTTAGTGCAACAGTCATAAAAATGTGTAAAGCATGATCGAGAATAGTTTCTCGTCTCCATGGTTTGAGATGTTACTATAAACACATAATTTTACAAAACAGGCCCGCTTATGATACAGAGTCCAAAGCCACTCTTTTCCTAAGTTTTATTTCCCTTTGTAGGAATATCCAAGATTACTCAGTTTGGGGACTGGGCTAGGTCTAAATGTTCCCACATAGTATACAATCATATCTACAAATTGCTTTTCACTCTTTTATGGGCAATGTTCTGAAAAACCTGAGATATTTATACAGAATCATGGAAAAGGAAAAATCAAACAATTCTCCACAAAGATTATGCTGTGTTTCTTTAATCAGATTTATCTGAACACAGTGGGCTACATTCTTACTCTTTGAATTCACTGCTTGCTATGTTTTTAAAAATCAATAAAATGCATGTAATTCAATCAGGAATGGGTTTGTAAATAGTTACAAAGGAAAAAGAGGGAAACATATAAATTAATGCATCAAAGACAGTCTTCACAAAGCATATTTTACAATAACTCATGTTATGAATTCATCTATTTTTTCCAGCATAAATGAAAAATTTCTTTAAAATGCTAAACAACAAGAGACCAGGAAAAGCCCAATGGCTTAATTCCAGAGCTTGTATGTTTTTTCCAAGTAATCCCAGTGATTTGTCTTTCCCTGAGTCCAATTTGCCATCTATTCATCCGTAGAAAGTGCTTTAGTATTTGGTCAAGACATTCTTTTCCACCTCAATATGAAGATGTTCTCCAATGTTTTCTCCTGAAAATTCAAAGTGTTTGCTTTTCACATGGAGGTTTTAAATGTTTGCAGAGACTCATTCATTAATTTAGGCACCATAAAGATTTCTATTCGTCTTTTTCTCTCCATATTCACTGCTGCACATTCTGTTCTATCCCTAAAGATCTTTGATTCATTTAGGGTGATTTATGTTAACAGTTAGATATACTCTTTTCCCCAAACTCTCTTGAAGCTACGTAGAGCTATGAGATGCATTTATAGACGATGTGATGTAGGTTCAAGTCAGCTGGCTGGATTCCTGGATCGAAACTACTTTGCTCTTAAAAGAAGGATTCTTCAGACAGATAAGTTACTCCCCTCTTTCTTCCTATCTGTATTGAGAACATCACTTATTTTTTTTGTCATTAAAGTTTTATTTCCAATGTGTGTGTGATTTAGTGTGCATAATGAGAAAAACTGGTATCAATAATTCTGTCTGAGATTGTTTACATGCAACCTCAGAATAACATACATAGAAGTGTAAAATGGAATTTAGAAACATAATGAGTACATTTGCCAAATGAAGTCCCATCTGCTTAAAACTAGCTTTTTTTCAATCTTGAGATTGCACCACTGGGAATTTCACTGAATGTCTGAAATATTTTCTCTGCATACTAGTATTCTTGTATAAAGTGAATCTTCCAGAGAAGGTAACATCTTGAGATTTTCATCTAAGTTAACGACTTAACAACTTATATAGAAACTTGATAGTATCATGACAATAACATGAGATAAAGGATAAACATCTGTGTACAGAGAAGAGTCTTCTGGGACATTAAAAATTTGCTTACTTCCCTGATTTGCATAGAGCTGTCCCTATGTGTTCTGTTACCTTCGTTTCCATGGAAGAGTCACTTCCACATCACTTTTTTTTATGCAAAGCATCCTTCTTAGAAGTATAACCCTGAAATCCTAGATCTTGGGATGATGGAGAAGAAAACAATAAAATTCTGGTTACATGATGACTTTTTTAAAGCACTGTGTTCTGCACATATTTGCACTTATCATGATATCAGAAAAATAAAGTACTATCTGAGTAAGCCATGTACTGGTATCTGTCAAATGTAGACCAAAGCAAATGTTACAGAAAACAGTTATTCTGTGGTTCTTTATTTTGTATGTGATATATCCCTGGCTGGCTCCTCATAATGAAAACTTTGTAATAGGAAAATTGTCATGTCCTATATATCTGTATCTAAGCTCTGTAGTTTATGAGCCTTCATTTTATTTACCTTGTCCAAATTCCACAGTGACAGCTGCGTAAATCTTAGTATCTAAAGGGACAAGTCAGAACAGTTATCCACCACGGTACTTTAAAATATTGTTGGACATTCTTGGCTTGACATCTTTACATACACATTCTGGGGAGCAGTTTGCTAAGTCAAGAAAATAGAGTTCAAATAAGATAGTGTATTTTAATCAGTTTGAGGGAACATTGACATCTTCTATATTATTTTGGGGGTCTGGGATTGACATCTTTACACTTTTACATCCACCCTGTATCAAAAACTGACATATCCCCATTATTTAGATTTTCTGTTACGTTGCTCCTTAAACTTTTGTTTTTTATACATAAAGTTCTTGTCTATCTTTTAAGTCGTATTTATCATTACAAACTTACAGGTTTGTGGCCATTGCAGTTGGGATTTCAGAACGAACACCAGTCATAATTGTATTTGATATTTGTGGGTGTTAACTAATGCTAGGAAGACACATGTACTGAATGTTGCTTGGTCACTTGTTAAAATTATCTTATTGATTTTTTAATGCATATATCTATGCAATATTATATCATCTGCACCTTCCCCCCTTTTCTTTTTTTCTGCAGTGATAGTCATTCCAATTTAATGTTAAGTAGAATTGTCATGGGGTGACATTTGTCTTATTATTGATTTTAAGGGACTCTTTCTAATATTTCATCATTAAGGTCAGCATTTTCCTTAATATTATGTTAGTTTTATTTTTATCTAGAAAGGCACCTTATCTTTCTAATTTTATGAACTCATTTAATCATACGATTTTTACAATGTATCAACTCTACCTCTTGAAAAAACTTTATTCTTTTAATCTGTTCATGGGGAAAATTAATTCAGTCAAAATTTTAAATGTTCCATTATGTTTGCAGTCATTGTTTGATTAATATTAACACTACTATTCCACTGCTGGCATTAATTTGCTAAACTTTACAGCATGTTTGCCTCTATGCTGTTAGGGAAAATGAGTCTCTGTGATGGCTAATTTTAAGTGCCACGTTGGCTAGATTAAGGAATATATAGAAACCTGGTAAAGCATTATTTTTGGATGTGACTATGAGGGTGTTTCCAGAAGACAATATCATGAGTGGGCTAGGTAGAAAGATCCACTCAATATGGGCAGACACCATCCATCCACCCAATCCACTGAGGTCCTGGAGAGATAAAAAACAGGAAAAGGTGAATCCCTCACTCTGTTTCTGCTGGAGCTGGGATACACTCTTCTCTCCTGTCCGTAGACATCCAAACTCAAGACTCTTCAGCCTTTGGGTTCCAGGACTTACACTGGAGGCAGCCCTGGCTCTCAGGCCTTTGGCCTTGAACTGAAATCCAAATCATTGCCTTCCCTGGTTTTGAGGCTTCCAGACATGCACTGAACCACAAAACCAGCATCCAGGTTGCAGACAGTATATTGTGGTATTCATCTGCCTTCACTATTGTGTGAAGCAATTCCCTTAATAAGTCCCCTTTCATACATCTATATACATATCCTATTGGTTCTGTCTCTCTGGAGAGACCTGACGAATACAGTCTATGATTTTTTATCATATGCACTCCTGTTGCAGAATTTTGTTAGACGTTGGCTTTACAGACTCCAGGCTCAAGTAGCTCACTTGCTTAGTCTACTGAGATATTAGCAGATATGATGCAAGCAGATATCTGAAATGAGGTTGCTTCTTTGGGGCTAGTTTTCTGGTCTACCTCTGGCATTCACATATGGAAATCCCTGGGCAAGCCTGATTGAAAATAAAAGATCTGATAGAGTGGGTTGAATGCCCCCGCAAAGTCATTGAAGCTTAACTCCCTCTGTAATTGAGAAGGTGGGAAATTCTAATATGGTAATTGAAAGGTGAGGCTTTGGAGAGATGATTACATTCTGAAGACAATACCACAGTGAATGGATTAATAATGGTGGTCAGGGGTGTGGTCCTGAGGGCTTTAAAAGAAGAGCACATGAGAGGTTAGTCTCTCTCTCTGCTCCACCATTTCACAATGTGATACCCCATGTTACTGAAGTCACCACCAAGACCCTCACCAGATGTATTACCTGGACTTTGGACTTCCAGCCTCTGAAGGCTGGAAGCAGTTAATTTCATTTTCTTACAAATTACTCAGTTCCAGATATTTCGTTATAAGCAACAAAAATGGACTAGTACATGTGGGAAACTGAGCTTCGTGATCCAAGCATCCCAACCCAGACAATTGTTGCCCAGTAAAGCAAAGCTGATTACCAGACTAGTGAGAGAACCCAGCCAGAACCCAGGGGCCACCTGGAATCTAACCAAATATACAGCCTTTGTCCGCCACTGGATTCTTTGTGGCTTTGAGACACAGAAAAAGCTAACTGAAGTGGGAGCTATCTTGTGGTAAATTATATTTTCTAGAAGGCTGCTTACTTTATATGATTTTTCAGATTTACTGTCCATATCACAATGTTCTTCACATTTTTATATGATATATCAATTTGAGGGAATAGCCCTCTTATATTTTCTCGGGAACGTGTTTGCTGTCTTTATTCTGGGGAAAAAAAAAAAAAAACCAACAAACTATCCAGAAGTTAGTCTGTAAAAGTCCCTAAAGAATTTACAATATATTGCTCTGTCTGTTAAACCAATTATTTTCATACTTATTACTAATTTTTCAGTTGAGAAAAAGCAGAAGAAAACAAGACTTTGTGTATAAATGTCAAAAAATGAATAATCTTTTAAGAAGGCCCTATTTTTAACAAAGTATAAAAGGAGAAGCAATAATTTAAAAATGGTTTTTTTGTAATGAACACTTGAATGAATTGAAAACTTATCTTGACAAAATTCAATACATTTTGATTAAAAAAAAAAAACTTTGAGAAAAATAGGAATAGAAAAAAATTTCCACCTTCTCTTTTCTCAACTCTCATTTATTACTGAGCATGATAAAGTTAGCAGTCAACATGCAATCTATTCCTTTGCTTTTCCAAAGATGGAAAAAAAGGGAAGGAAGGAAGGAAGGAAGGAAGGAAGGAAGGATGAAGGAAGGAAGGAAGCCAGTTTAGTTATATCACCAAAGCTATGTCAGCCCTGATTAATGAAGAGATTGTATTTGCCAGGGAGAGAATTCTTACTGATGCAATGTTTTTAGCAGAGTGTATCAGCAGGATATACTAGAATCTCTGTCGTAAATTAACCTGGAATCTATGAATTTGTGGGACATTGCTCCCTGGAAAATATCACTTACACTACATAATTATCAGAGTATAAAATAAAGATGTTTTAGGACCAAAATAGCAAACATTTCTATAAGTGCTACTCCTTGTTTATTAAACTCGGGGCAGACATGAGTGTCATACAGTTATTAGGACCTAAGAAGAGCTGTTGGTTGTTTTGGAAATATTGATGCTTTTTCTTCTTGTGCAAACACCTGCATCATGGCAATTATTGTTAAAGTTTGATATTGGATAAGATCTCTGATTAAATATATATATATATATATATATATATTGATTTCCACTACAATTTATTTCACAAATGAGCTATTAAGAATGTTACTAATATTTAAATATAAGTGGTTTGTAGTTTTTGTTGTTATTTATTTCTCCTTCGGTTAGTTTCTCATCAGAGCACGTGACATATTTGATTGTTCTTGATGTTTATTTTTAAGATTTAATTCAGAACTGGGGTTCACAGATATAGTAAATAAAAATACAGGATGTCTAGTTAAATTTGAGTTTCAGTTAAATGAAAAGTAATTTCTTAGTAATAAGTGTGCCCAGTGCAATATTCAGGGCATATGGTTACTAAAATTTTGTTTGATTTTTTTTAGCTGAAATTTTAACTTAACTGAGTGTTTTGTATTTTATCTGGCAATCTTATTCAGAACAAACCATGAAGCTGATTTTGATAAATGGTTTATGAGTGCTTAAAAAGAGTAATTTCCTTATACTTGAGATTAGATTTGTAAACAATTCTGTAAGTCCATAGCAGTTCACAGTTTACAAAATTTGGTATAATTAATGTCTTGACTTTTGCTAATTTTGGTCAACTTCCTCTGTTTCTTATATAGGCATGATAAACTTTCTTCCTACAATTGTCCTGTTGCTAGGTTTTAATTCAGTATTTTTGCTTCATTTATTTTAATGTGATAGGTTAGGGCCAGCAAGTTTAGAGCTGATAGCTTTTCTTATTGAATCATGCTTTTAACGTTTTGTTTTTTTCTTAACTTTGTCCGTAAGTTGCCCAGATTCAGAGTGTTAAGTTATAAAATATTTCATAGAGAGAATAGTAATATTCTGTTTATGTTTTTGTTTGTAAATTGTCCATGTCACCCCATTTGAGATATTTTGCAGCACATTCGATCATCTTGAATCCGTTGATGTGCCCTGAACACATACCCTACTTCTAATCCACTCACCTCTTGCTGTTTTTTCAGGCTTTCTGTCAACACCTCTCTTCCACTGTTTACATGTCAAAATCGCACTATCTTTCAATTTAGGTAAGTTTCATGTCCACAGTCAATGTACTTTTAAACTATGCAAGTGCATAGTTTACACAAGGGATTGAGGTACACATAGAAGATTTAAATAAAACATGGATTTAGATATGAGCATTTCCCTACATCTGCATCATGCAGTTATAAGAATATAGTGTTTGCAACACATTTAAGTCTTTTTATTTTCCTATTCCAATACATGTTTCCTTCTTGATTGATCGATCTATCTAAACTCCTCTTCTTGTTTCCTCTATTTTAGGACGCCTGAAATTGTCAGAATGGTAAACGTATATTAAATGCTCTGGAAACTCTCCATTAAGAGCCAATAAATTTGTATAGATGTTGTCTTCTGCTACTGTATAATTCATGTATACCTCCTATGATATTTTTATTGCAAGTATCCTACTTATACACATAATCCAGTTTGTGGAAGTCTCTCTTATATCTTGCAGCATGATCTGTCTTGTTTCTTGCTTTACATTCATACATTCTGACAACCGTAATTCCCATTTTAGAAACACAAATTTTCACAATGGTGCTGTATTCCTTAGAAAATTAAATACATGCCAGGTATTTTAAACAGAAAAAAAAATAATATCGGGGTTTGGTTTGAAAAATGGGCATTAAAAATGCTAGGAAAGCAATAGAGATAGGGAAGGGACATTGGTAAAATACAATGAAAAAGGTGTTGATATCCTTAAATCTGGAAGTTTCTTCCAACACTGGGCTGAATCCCCAAACCCCGACCTGGCTCCTCCAATGCTAAAGAAGCTGGACGTGCTAAAAAGGTTTTGCCATGACCAGGTGAGAATTACTCAAGGCTGCTGTTGAGTCTGCAGTTACCTGCCCAAACTCACACTTCAGCTACCACAAAAGCCTGCCAACAATCCTCATGATGGAGCTCCATTACGCAAGCATCTTCTCTTTTCCTCCAGTCTTCTGAATTCTCTACCACTGGGACAGAACATGCCAGAAAGACAGCTGGCAAAGGCATCAGGCAAATGTAGTTTGCAGGCTTCCAACCCCAGCATTACAGAGGGGAGTTTGGAAAGTGTGGCAAAAGCAGGGATATAACCAGGAAACCAAATAACCCAAACTGGTTTAAACCTCTGTGAGGCACAGTATTAAATCGTGTGTGCACATTTAACACAAAATCACATGTGATGACATTTCCTATTTATTCTATCAGTGGATAACGCTTTACCCTTATAGAGAAAGTAAATGATCCCTATTTCCTGATCTAACTGGGCCCAGGGAAGTACCCATTTTTTTGTACTTGGTTATGCAGGAGACTAAATTTTCACTTTCTGTCACCTTTGTTAATTTTTCAGGTATGATATACCAGTAATGAATTTGCACTGAAAGTATGACAATTTCCAAGAAACACACTGGATCAAAACTCAGCATGATATTTTACAAAAGAACCTACCTAATGTACTGTTTTGTTTTTATCTGTGATTTCCCGTCTTTGTTCAATTGTCCCCAGGTTTCTGAACGGAGACAGGCAAGAAATTTAAATGTGTGGAAGACAAGATAAGTTTCCACTTTATCCCCCTGAATATTGAAGTAACATAATTATCATAAGCTGACGTGGAGAGGAATTTGATCACATTAAAGGTCTTGTAAAATAACTAGTACTTTTATCTTGTACTTATTCATGTGATTTAATGAGCAGGATGTTTAAATTTAAGAGATAGTTCTGAAAAAATACACATTTGACCATAATTCAAAACTTTTAGTAACACAAGTTGAATCTGATTCTATTTTCATATTAATAAGTTTACAATTTATATTCTGATTTAAAGGTAGTAGAACAGAAGAACAAATTTATATTACTAATTGAAAAGATCATTGCATATTTTAGCACAAATGGAATCATAATTATTTTTGAAATGACTATAACACCTAATTTTCTCTTTAAAAGTCTGATTACAATTTTATCAAAAAAGTCTATTGGAGTTACCGTCATGTGGTTTACATTTTCCTTGTTAGTGACAATTTAGACTTTTTCCTAATGATTGCAGTGAGTTGGAGGCATTTCTGATGTGCATTTATCATACATTTAGGCACTTTTATTTATCCAATTGTCTTATTATTTTACGCTTTTCCTGGGTACTATAGCATGTACCTGTTAAAATCAGGATATTGAACTGTACATGCAATAAGTAAATTAAAAGAAAAAAAATAACAAACTATAAGTCACCTAACTGTTAAAGCTATAACTTATTTAGTCCTTCAGAATAGGACTTGTTAATAGAATTCTACTCTGATCTTGAGCATGATTTTACTGAGTTGAATTACTGCCAGTGATCTTACATGGCATGACTGCTACACAGGATGATGTTCTAGCTCTAGCATTCTTATTTCTGGAGCTATATGCTCCTATTTCTTTGCATGCTAAACTTTAATTGGACACCAGTTATTTTGGACTTGATCTCACTGGATGCTCAATATTTTTGTGTTTTTATGCATCGCCTTGAGCTTTGTTCTTGGATTCAGTTAAGTAACCAGAAAACAGTTGGATCCTTTTTATTGCTTTTAAGATTTGTTAGGCAGTACCAAAGCATCATTTCATCAAGGGGCAACCATCCACCACTAAAGATGCTAGACCTCTCAGTGTACTTACCCAATCCCATTGAACTGTGAACTTTTAAGCCAGTGTGGTTGGTGGGGACAGGCATTATTCCCAGACCTGGGTGAGCACAGGGAATTACCCCCTCTGATTCCTTTGAGTGGTTCTTCCTTGACCTCAGAGAGTTTCTGCACACACTTTTCTGCACAATATTGAGTGGAACTCATATTTCACTCTCTTCTTCAAGACTCTCTTCTGCAAAATGTAGCCAACTTTTGCTTCTCATATTTTGAGTTCCTTTCAATATACCTAAGGCATTCCACTGGGATTCTTCTGTAATCTGCTTCCCTGTACAGCAGCTGGGAAACTCTCTCCCACTGGTAAGCTACAAGCTACCATAGGATTCATCTCCTTTCCTATCCTGATTCCTGTTCTTTATTGCTTTTTGCCCACTGTCTTGAAGAGTGCTGTTTTCATTTTATATTTAAAATATACATTTATTTTAAATAATATGACATTCAAATACATATTGTTTCATATTATATTTATAAGTATTTCTCATATTTATGTTATATTTTACATTACATTTATAAGTATTTCTTTCAATTTAATTGATGTCCAATTATTATACAAAAAGTTGCACATATCAATGTATATGTTTTGATGAATTTGGAAATATACATACTATTTGATATATTCTCAAATTTCAAAATATGTATGTGTTGCTATATATACATATATGTCTGTGTATATATCTATCTATATAAAATCTCTCTTGCTATATGTAAAATCTAATTTTTTTCCTTTAGTAAAATCTGGTGTCTGTTGTTACAACTTGTGTGGAAGCATATGTATTTACACTCCAATTTAAACATGCAAATTGATTCTTGTAAATGGGCTTGCTTTCTTGATTTCTTTTTCTGCTAGTTCATTGTTGGATTATTAAAACACTACTGATATTTGCATGTTGATTTTGTATCCTTCAACTTTACTGAAATTGTTCATCAACTCTAAAACAAAGTACCTAGGAATAAATTTAACCAAGGAGGTGAAAGAGCTCTACAATGAGAACTACAAATTACTAAAGAAAGAAATCAAAGAGGACACAAAAAGATGGAAATACATTCCATGCCCTTGGATTAGAAGAATTAACATTGTGAAAATGTACACATTACCCAGAGCAATCTACAGATTCAATGCAATCCCCATCAAAATACCAATGACATTCTTCACAGAAAAATTAAAATCCTAACATTCATATGGAACAATAAAAGACCTTGAACAGTTAAAGGAATTCTGAGCAAGATAAATATATAAATAGACAAGGTCATAGGCAAAACACTCCCTGTCTTCAAATTATACTACAAAGCTATAGTAACCAAAACAACATGGTACTGGAGTAAAAACAGACACCCAGAGCAACGGAACAGAACAGTGAACACAGAAATCAGCCCACATGCTTACAGCAAACTGATCTTTGACAAAGGCACCAAACACATACACCAGGGAAAAGACAGCCTCTTCAATAAATGGTGCTGGGAAAACTGGACATCTATCTGTAGAAGAAGGAAACTACACCTGGACTTCTCACCATATACCAAAATCAACTCAAAATGGATTGAATGCTTAAATATAAGACCTCAACTATAAAACTCTTAAAAGAAAACATAAGGGAAGCAGTTCAGAAAGTAGAACTGGGCTAATCCCTTATGAATATGACCCCCAAAGCCCAGGACAACAAAAGGAAAAAAGTAACAAATGGGATTATATCAAACTAAAAAGATTCTTCACAACAACAACAAAAAAAAACAATTAACAGAATGAAAAGACAACCAACAGAGTGAGAGAAAATATTTGCAAACTATGCATCTGACAGGGGATTAATATCCAAAATATACAAGGAACTCAAACAACTTAACAGTAAAAAAGCAAATAACCCAATTAAAAAATGGACAAAGGATCTGAATAGGCATTTCTCAAAGGAAGATATACAAATGGCCCACAGACACATGAAGAAATGCTCAACATCACTCGACATCAGGGAAATTCAAATCAAAACCATATTGAGATGCCATCTCACTCCAGTTAGACTGGTTATTATCAAAAAGAGAATAACAAATGCTGACAAGGATGCAGAGAAAGAGGAACCATTCTGCACTGTTGGTGGGACTGTAAATTAGTGCAGCCGTTGTGGAAACACAGTGGAGTTTCCTCAAACAAGTACAGATAGAGTTCCCATACAACCTAGATATCCCACTGCTGGGTAAATACCCAAAGAAATGGAAATCATCATGTCAAAGGGATACCTGCACTCCCATGTTTATCACAGTTCTGCTTACAATAGCCAAGAATTGCAACCAGCATAAATGTGCATGTTCGGATGAGTGGATAAGGAAAATGTGGTATATATACACAATGAAATACTGCTCTCCCGTGGAAAAGAATGAAATACTGTCATTCACATCAACATGGATGAATGTAGGGAAAATCATGTTAAGTGAAATAAGCCCGGCACAGAAAGAGAAATACCACATGTCCTCAGTCATATGTGGGAGCTAAAAAATAAACAAGTAAATTAAAGAAAAATAAATTTAAAAAAAGGAAAAAATACTATAATCACAATAATACACTGAACTTTCAAAAGAAGAGAATAGAACTGAGGTTACCAGAGGTGAGTATAGGGGAGGGGGAGAGAAGTAAGGGAGGAATTCGTAAAAGGTCATGAAAAATGACTACATTACATAATGTTGAATATACTAATTATCTAGATTTGATTTGAGCATCACATGTTGCACACAGTTAATTATATTCAACACTGTACCCCACAGATAGGTACAATCCACTATGCTGCAGTAAATAAATAAATAAATAAAATAAACATGTAAATTGTTTTATCATAATAAAATCTTATTATGAACAATGAGGTAAGATTTATTCCATTGGAATTGACCAGCTGAAGGCATTCTTTATTCTTAAAATTTCTTCCTTTTTCCTAGAGATAAATATTGGCCTCATGTCACTGAGAGATTTTTATTTCATCACCACCGTGCCTTTGTGCACAAACTCTCTGGGATCCCTCTCTGTTAGGATTTTGTCCATATTCCTGTCATTGTAAATGTAACTTCATTAAAGATTTCTTGCCAAGTTCATTACTTGGATTGTTCATCACGTGTGTTTTCCCCAAATCCTGCCTGCTGGCTAGAATAATGGTAAAAAGCAAGAAGACATTTTTATTATAATCCAACACCATTAAGAAATATCTAAATGGTGTTTAAAGACAGTAATTTGATTCAGAAGTCCTTGGATTACTCTGATAAATTTAAGTGAAAGACAGGATAGCGGTGACTCTCCAGTTTGCAAGAATGAGCTGTGGAGGTGAAGGCTAAGGATTTCTCTTGAGTTGCTCCTAAGATCCTGTGTGTGTGTGTGTGTGTGTGTGTGTGTGTGTGTGTGTGTGTGTGTGTGTGTGTGTGTGTGTGTGTGTGTGTGTGTTTTAGTCCTTTGTTGCTTTGCCTCACACGGATGTGTCACCTCTCCTTCCCTGGGTGACGGAGCTGCAAAAGGATTACTCAAAGCCCATTTCTTCTGAGCAGTGAGAGACCCTGAAGAGGTTAATTTCCTGGAACCCTCAAGAGAAAGGCATTCCTTCCTTGGAAAATTAACTATGAACTGGGGTTCTCACCCTGCATTTACCGGACTGTGAAGTTACAGGAAAAGAACATAGGTGAGGTTATGACCAATTATAGTTTAACAGTAGAGACAGTCAGTAAAACAAGCAAAGTGACATTCCGTAATGCAATTTGCAAAAGGTTAAGTCGATCCACCAACAAAAGTTTGATCTTAGCAAACATTCTCTTTCCCTAAAATAGTTTCCCCAGCATTTTTTCATATCAATCATGTAACTTGTCTGTCCTTGAGCCAGCAACCTTGCTGTGTTACAATCCTTATCTTACAACAGAGACTTTAGCCTGGGGAAAGTTTCCTGTCTTTTGCAAGATTAACATTTCTATATGTAATTCCAAAAGGTTAGGCTAAACCTGAGACTACAGGGCTTTGGAGGCCCTGTGAAATACATTTGCTTTATAGTGTACTCCACAAGTCTCCTTTGTGTTGCTGTTACAGAATACCTAAGACTGGGTAATTTATAAAGAACAGAGGTTTATCTGGCTCACAGTTCTGGGACAGCTGCATCTGGTGCAGGCCTCAGGCTGCTTCTACTCATGGCAGAAAGCAGCAAGCAGCTGGGGGGTACAAGCAGATCACATGGCCAGAAGCAAGAGAGGGAGGTGGGGGAGGTACCAGGGTCTTTTAAACAATCAGCTCTCTTGGGAACTAATAGAACAAAGCTCACTCAGTACCCTCATACCACAGGGAGAGCACATTAATTCATTCATGAGGGATACACCCCCATGACTCAAACAGCTCCCAACACTGCCACATTGGGGATCAAATATGCACATGAGTTCTGGGAGGACAATACATCCAAACTCTATCAGTGTTTGTGTCTTTAGATGCATGACGTAGGTACATTGGGACATAGCCTTTCACAATCAAATCCAACGATCAGTATGTCACTGGCTGATTATGTATCAAAATAGTTTTTGTTTCCATGCAGTATAAGGAGAACTGAGTTGAATCCATTATTTGAAAACATATAACACATAGCAGGAATGATGCTTAAGTAAAAAATCAAAACCATTTCTACCCCAAATTAATGTACTGGAGGTTCCTGTCATTTTTTAATCTGTCTCGCATGTTTGAGAATTCCAGTGAATTAGGATTTGTTAGGTACAATTAAAACAAAAATAATAATAATAATTTTACTCTTTGCTGCCTCTGGAAGCTCAAAGTTTCAGCCCCTCAACCCTCCTCGAAAGGCAGTTTTTCTCAGATTAATAAAATACCCTGCAGTTATTGATGTCCCAAGAATGATCTAATTTCAGAAAATAAATGTCCAGCATCCTGTAGTAGTCAACCCTGGGATTCTATTCATCTTTATACCAAAGGTGGTCATAAAATGTAATTTTTAACACTTTATTGTTTTTTTAATAGAGGAAACCGTTCCAGAAAAGCAAAAGTGCCTCAATCCACAGAATTTGTAATGTGTTTCTTATCTCCCCCTCTCATCTCTATGCTCCTACCATGCTTTAACTATATGTTCAGGCAATCCCTTTTCTCAGCTTATCTAATTTACTTATTTATTATAATTCTCTTACTGGAGTAAATTGTTTCCCAGGCAAGTTCTACATTATTCTTTACACTTTGCATAGCACGGAGGACAGAATGATAGCACAAGTGTTCAAAATATACTTGAGTAAAGTATGTTAAAACGTTGCTAATAACTATTCTTCACTAATCAAGATTTAGCATACACACACATGAGCCAACACTTAAATTCTATGTGAATTTTTAAGGGATAATGAGCTCATATAAATTATGCAATTCTATCTCAGCACATAAAATTATTGCTCTGCTTGTAAAATTGACTTAAGAGAAATGTAACTAAATTCTGTGAAGATGGGGAAAAATGTATCAATTATTTTAGTTAGAAATACTATAACTAAGACTGATTATTAAGAAAAGAATAGGTGGATTCCATTTTACTTTTATAAATAATTTTGGTAAGTCTATTATAATTTATCATATATAGATACAATGTTTCCCAATTGCATATGAATAATTCTAGATAAAATCAATTAAAACTCAAATTATTTGATCAATATATACAAATATCCCACTGGTAACAATGATTTGCATTTATGATTGCAAAGTATTTTCATTGGAAATTAAGAGGAAACAACTGACATAACTGATTCATATTTTAAAAATAACAAGATAAATTATTTACAGCCAGATCTGAAATTTATATTTGGAGCAAATATACACTTAATTCCAATTTTACTTTATCCATTAAAAGTAATAGCAATAATAATTGTTTTGAAATATATTAAACAGCATGATCTTAGCTTCCATCAAATCCCTAAATACTATTTATAATTTTTAAGTCTAGACCAGAATTTTAGCAATCTGCAATTTTCCCCAGCAGTAATAAATATCCTTGTCACAGTATTTTTTCTGTGAGACTTAGAGAATTTGGAATTTGAACACCCACTATGTTGGGTATAAGTGGACTTATTGCATGATTTGTGTAAATGCTTTATTTACTAATGATACGTCAGTCTCCAGTGCACGCTAATTAGTTTATGACTGCAATGTCTTATATTATTTCACTAGGAAATGCCTTTAAAACAAGCAGAATGGCAGATCATTGAGTTTGATGTGGAGGTGATACGACCTCATGTGGAATTCGTAGAGTACCCTGCAAATGAGACGTATAAATCAGAAACGGGTGACCAGATCTGCAAATCACTGTCTTTAAGAGATAACGTGTTAGAGGCTGCAAATTATGTTCAATTCAGCTTTTAGTACAGAAATGCTGTTAAATTGTGTCAGGGGGTATGTTATTTTGCAATTATCAGGAGTGGGTGCCAAATCTCTTCTGGCAGTGTCCAGTTTTCAGGGAATTTATAGCTGTTTCTTTAACATCTGCTGCAGTTTGTTAAACAATCTCATAATGTGTGATTTATCTCACTCTGGTCTTACTGCTATTCATATTCTAATAGGAAGAAATTTAAGATGGTATCTTGAAAAAGCTTTGGACATATTCATTAACATCTGAATCACAGACTGTGATATTTTACATCTTTTCCCTTAATAGTGAACAGTGCAATCTTTGATGTTATTGACAAAACTATGATATGCCACTCAGTTCTCATATTTCCTATTTCAAAACGCAGGTCTGGACTTATAGAAATATTTCAATATGTCTGTGCATTAAGAATATGGATCAACAAAGCACTAACTTTTAAAATAAATGTTTAAGTGCTAAGAGAAAATATGAAATGGGTCAATACATTATAGCGAAGACACAACAATCACAATTCCTTGCACTTGTTAAGACAAGTGAACAGATATGATGTTGATGGGTGGGATGGGGGAGAGGGACGGGGGAGGGAGGAATCGGTAAAGGGACACGAAAATCAGCTACATAGTATATTGATGGAATAAAATAAAATAAAATAAAAAATTGAAAATAATTTTTTTTAAAAAAAGCTGTTGCATAGTGTGGTAGCATGAATTTTGAGTCTTAACATAAAACTAAAACTAAAAAAAAAAAGTTTATCATGTGTGTAATCTAAAGAACTATATGTAAGCAGAAATAAAATATAAAATAAAATAAGGAAGCATATTTGCTCTTTCACTGGCTTTGAACACAAGCCCATTTTGAAATAAACTGATGCTTAACCTTCTGTCCTGCTAGGACTAGCTACCTAGAGTAAGTATAATGACTGTTGGGGGTTGAAAGAAATGATGTTTCAAACCTAGGATTTTAAAGTACAGTTTGGGAAGGAAGAATTAGACTCCTTACTAAGGTGACAACAGACGAAAAAATGTAGGCAAAGACTGCCTTTTTGACAAGGATCTTTTTTTAAAAAAATTATTATTGTTATGGATGTAGAGAAAGAGATATGCCAGCTAGGAAAATGGAAAGGAATAACATCAGTTACAAACTATTCTATTAGTGAAAAAAGGATGAATATCAATTAGACCAGGTCGAAAAAGTTTAATTGCTAAAGAAAAATACAAGCATCATAAATATTTTTAAAAATGAATAAAATAAAGAGGTTCAAAAACAGTATTTCAAAGAGACATACCTGAAAAAATGATAAAAATAAAAATATATAATATTCAAGAACATTCACATAATATATTCTATGTGATGATACAGTGCTTAATATGCATGTATGAAAATAATCATCAGCTAAATAGTGCGAAATAAAATAATTTCATAAATAAAATTATGGAATGAAACGTTACTGTCTGGATTGCCGATCTTAATAAATGTGAAGCAAAAAGAAAAGGTAAGTAGGGCTGTGAGTAATAAAACCAACATGTATATGTATATATAGAAAAATCTTTTCCATAAATTTTTATTGTATATCCATAGAATATCTACACAGGAAGTTAAAATTTTGATCATAAAAATATTCATAAAATTCAAATATTATATGTTCACATACATTTACTAAACATAAATTAGGAAATTCAAAAATAAAAAAAGATATCAAAGATCTCAATTTCTTACAAATTAAGCACCATTTCTCTTAATAATTATCGAATCAAAGTGTTTACTGTAAATTCCACTAAAAGCTGGAAAACAAAGATGCCTAATTCATACCTAATACTAAAATTCATGGTCAAATCTGTACGAAAAGGAGATTATACAGATGTAAATTTTACTAAAGACATTTCATTAAAACAATATTTTACACTAGAAATGATGCAGTCGCTTTAAGAAATTAGAACAGATGACATTACCAACAAGGTTGTAGAAAAGTATTATTGGTTAAGGTAAACATTAGAAATCATTAAATAGAAAATAAGAAATAGTAGCAATGATGTATACATACAATGGCTGGTTCTTTGAAAAGATATCAAGGGAAAAGTTTATCATAATATGGACTTTGAAATAAAGAGAAAGTAAACAAAATGCACAGGATTACCACAAAAAGAGTTTTGACAAAAACATAGGTTGAAAATTGTAACTTCCAATTAATCTAAAAGGGATTTTCCACGTTTTTACTGATTTTAATTTAAAGGGTTTCAGAACCAGAGCACATCAAGAATAAATTTTACATGATCCCTTAAATTTACAAAAAACAAGCAAACAAAACCAGATAATTTTAATTCTACAGAGTTCCCTGTTCCAGGTAATTAAATCACTACAAATCATTATTAAACCTGGTAAAAATAATGATAAAGTAAATAATTACAGAACAATAATTTATATTTCTGTGTACATTTTAATAAATTGCATTCAATGATATGCTGACAAAATAATACATCTTGTCCAAGTAGAGGATATTTCTGGAAGTTAGTAGTGGCTTATTTAACTATTATATTAAATTATGGAGAGAAAACAACACATGATTATAACATAAGAAATTGATAAAGCAACTGATAAAATTGAAGATAAAACATTTAAAATTCTCTGTAAAATTGAAATAAATTATGCAGAGTAAAAGCCAATAGCAATATCTATTAATTGCAGTAGAATGTAGACATATCTTTTATCATTAGTGTTCGAGAATGTTTTAATAGCTCTGTATGTTACTCTAAAATAAGTAAAATATCAATAAATGTTGGAAAAACAAGTAGTAAAAATCACTCACCATCATAAGCCTTCCTCTTTTTACTAAGGAATCCAGTCACTGCATTAGGGCTTATCCTTCTCAAATGTGAGCTCTTTAGTTTTCTTACACCTGCCACATCCTATTTTAATCGAAAGTCACATGCACAGGTTCGGGTGTTTACGACTTCATCATATTTTGGGGGGGAGAGACACTTCACCCCACAGCAGAAATTAAAAGTGTCATTTGAGTTTAGACTGAACTTGACTGGACATGAATTTGGTCAAAAAAGCAATGGGGTCAGTCAGAAATGTCTACAGGAATGAATTATTTAACAAGGTTCAGTCACAGGTGTGATTGGAGAAACTGATTCATATTTGCACGTACAATGTTTAGATTTTACAATACACTGGTTAATTAATTTGTGTTTAGATATCATGTTTGTTTAATTTTTTTTCTTTGCAGGCACACAGTTACTGGTGCTCAATAATTTTGACTCATGACAAGGATCCAATATTACATGCATGTACAGAAAGCTTCTTTCACATTCTGCCAGTATTAGAAACAAGCACAATTTGGCTTATTTCTCCTATAGCCAGAAATCAGGGAGTCTGAACTTGAAAGGAATAATGAGGTATCAGCTCAGACCCTCGAGTTATTTATTTCCCTAACTCTACTCCAGGCTTTCAAAACATTCTGTGTGGCCACAGCCAAGTTTGTCTCATTTAATGATATTTAAATTTGGCAAATTAACGTAAACATTTAACTTTTCTGTACATGTACATGCAGGAGAACCTACCTGTATTTTAATGGTATGAAATCGAAAGGGGTACATTCATTATGCAGTAACAGATATTGCATTAATTTTGTAATCTTTGCACACTAAAAGTAGTATTACCAGCAAATCTATATTTACTTTCCAGAGTTGTCATGAATGCCAACGTTTAAGTAAACACTCGTTCTATTTTTTTCCATTCAGCTTTTCAACTGTATGATGTGGAATAATTAATTCACAATTTAGGACAAAGAAGTGTGGGTAGGTACACTTTAATCTGCAAATATCTTTGGGTGATTCCTTAGAAAGCACACAGATGTGGAAGACGTAAAGTGATCTATCTCCTTAAGCAAAAATAGAAACACCATCGATTTCCAAAGCACACAAAAGCTGGAGAAACCCATTTGTTGGCAGTTTCTGGAATGACCTTACAGTTGTTTGTAGTGTCTTGCAGGAGTAGACTAGTTGTTAAAGATTTCAAATATATTCCTCAAATCATTCCATAAACTACATCTGCAAATGGTTGTGCACATAAATAAAACAAGACCTCTTATTTTTAAATATTTTAGTGTACTAGTATAATAGAAATAAGAGGGATCCCATTAAAATGGTTCCATGTGTTTTAAAATCAGAATATAGAGCTGAGCTTTCAGGTCATAGCAATGTTTCAATATGTAGTCATAACTGATATGTATTTATACCAACTGAGTCATAACATGTAATATAATTTTTGGTTTGTTTTTCTGCTGGAGGAAGAATCCCATGGAGATTTGGATATCCTCCCATTTGAGAGGATAACAGACAATTAAGCAAGAAACCAACAAAAAAATCTTGCTCACCATAATGTGGGTATTCACGAGTCAACACAGTGATTTCCGTGCCTACCTACATTGTCATGAAGCCCAAATTATAATCATCTTGACATGTGTATTGCCAACTTGAAATTTGCAAATAATTCTCACCCTGTCTCTGACTGCAGACTTCACAGCCACAAGCAGCAAACTTGAGAGTCTTCAACACTGAGCATTAGTGTTGAACTCGCAGGGATCCAAAACTGGTATTTGAATATATTCCAGTGAAATAAGAATCAACCTTGCATCACTGAATCTTCTTAAGTGTGGTATTGGTAAGGGAACAGCGTATATCAGCAGTAGAATGCTGACACTGCTTAGGTCTCAATTTTGAAGCCAGCCAAGGTCTATATTGATAAAAACGACCGCATTTGAATATGAGACACTGTTTTTAAAGGACTTTTATGACAAATGGGAATTAAAAATTCCAAATTCTTTCTGGTCTGTTTACGAAACCGATAGTCATTTTATGAAACCAGTCTACTATGTGACAATTAAATGAAGTGCTGCCACCATGTGCATTTAGCTCCTGTTTGTCATAGGAGGACAAACAGCTGGTGGGAACTTTTTATCTTTTGAGAAGCAATATTTGTCACATTCTCTGATGTGAATACACACATGCAGTTACTTAAAACTCCCTTAATTTTACTTTCCTACTCAACCATAAAATACTGCAAATGTATACTATTACATGGCCTGTTTCTTCTCTCATTTAAAAAATGTAAATAATTAAATAGATTATAATGCATACAGAAAAAATATAAATCTATAACTTTACTCTTACCTGATAGAGCTATTTATTGCTGAGATATGTGGAAGAGGAAATATAAAGATATCATACCCATCTTTAATACTTTAAGTGTATGCTATTTTAATAACTAGAGGAGACCCATGTCTTTCAGAAATAATGAATCAAAGGTGTATCCAAGACAAAATGTTTAGCCACAAAAACGGGAGTGACTAAAAGATGAATTACATTTTCCCTTCAATGTGGTCATCCTCTGACTTCCATAATTTTAGAAACTCAAATTCTGCAGCCACACAGAAAGAAGACAAGTTGTAACAAAATGCAACTCCTTGTGTTATATATCAACTCTGAGCATTAAGAGTTTTAATGTGAAATGGATAGTTATACTACATCTTTTTGCATATTTAAATAAGATAGCTTATAATTTAGCAATGAGTGAATAGTTATTATTCAAAAGTCACATAAAAAGATAAAGAGATATAAACAGTTAAAAAAACATTGGGGAACAGGTATACTTTTGACTTGATGATTTCCATTCCTCTGGGTATATTCCCAGCAGTGGGATAGCTGGGTCATATGGTAGATCTATCTGCAATTGTTTGAGGAACCTCCATACCATTTTCCATAGAGGCTGCACCATTTTGCAGTCCAAACCAACAACGTATGAGAGTTTCTTTCTCTCTGCAACCTCACCAGCATTTTTCATTCTCAGTCTTTTGGATATTAGCCATCCTAACTGGGGTGAGATGGTATCTCAGTGTGGTTTTGATTTGCATGTTTATTGCACCATTATTTACAAGAGCCAAGAGTTGGAACCAGCCTAAAAGTCCATCATCAGATAGATGGATAAGGAAAATGTGGTATATCTACACAATGGAATACTACTCTGCTATAAAAAAAAAAAAAAATGAAATCTTACCATTAACAGCAACATGGATAGCCTTACAGAAAATTATATTAAGTGAAATAAGGCAGACACAGAAAGAGAAATACTGCATGTTCTCACTTATTTGTGGGAGTTAATAAAAATTAATAAGCAAATAAACAAATGAATGCGGGGGGGGACTGGAAGAAGACATAACAATCACAACAACTACTTGATTTTGTTAACACATGTGAGCAGATATGATGTTGATGAGAGGAGCGGGGAGAGGGAGAGAGAAAAGGAGAAATTGATAAAGGGACATGAAAATCAGCTATATTGTATATTGATAAATTAGAATAAAAAAATTAATTAAAAACCGGATATAAACAGTTGAAATGTTTTACAAGAACTGAGTTTTTTGTTTGTTTGTCTGTTTTTACAAGAACTGTTTAAAGAGATGCTTACTTAACCAAATACAGGAAAGAAAATACAGAGTAAAGAAATAAAGCAAAGAAGCAATAAATGTTCAAGACCATAACTTGGCCTGGGTGAAGCTGTCATGTTGTTTTTTGAATTCTTTGTTGTGCTGTTTTGAACTTGATTTAATGCCTTCAAGAATTTTAGGAAAATTGAAGTTTATCTCAACTCCAATGAGATATGAAGGCAAGTGTACTTGGGGTATCATGGTTAATATATTAAGAACATAAAATACAATTCTGGCTTATGGCCTTGTAGATTTAAAAGGATCCAGAATTTGTATATTAATTTTTAGCTCCCACCAATAAGTGAGAACATGTGGTATTTATAAGGGGAGAACTGAATGGTGGTTCAGAAATCAGGCCCAATTTTGTTGGGCAGACCACAGGTTTGATCGTAAGGCCACTGCATACAATTATAAACTGCACTTAGTTCCTTTAATGCTAAGAGCTCCAATTACCTGGCTGCTGATAAGAGATATTAGGGAAAGATTTAGCTTAATCCTTGTTATAAATGCCTTAACAAATAATAGCTCTAGTGACAGCTAAGAAAATTATCCACATAATAGTGGATAGCAAGTTTGTGTTGAGAACATTTGATAAGATCTACCTTAAAAAAAAAAGCAAAATAAGTTGTACAATTGTAAACTGAGAAAGATAAGATGGATATGTTTCTATCGTTTCACAGCTATAATTATTATCATTAATATCACTATTTAACTGTGACATAAGTCATAGTAAAAAGATCTATATACTTGCTTTCAGAGGAAGCAAAATAAAAGGATGGATTTATATTTCTTTATTGAGAACCATGTAGTTCATTTCTTTCTTTTTTTTCATATTCAATCTGCAGCCAAGAACAAATTACTAAGACAACAAATCGGTAAAGAGAAATAATTTCAATTTCATTGAACCATTTGGCTATAGCGGACCATCTCTACGGACTGAAAGATTTCAAACCCTTTAGCAATTTTACTTAATCAAGTTCCCAGAAGACAAAACTCTCTTCTGAACTGTCACAGAGATATCTCAGCTGATTTCATTCTGTTTTACAGTAGCCAACTAAAGAAACCAATTCCAGTTCTTAATCGTGTCAACATGGATTGACCTAATTTGATCTCTTTAATCAGTGACACAAAACAAACCTCATTTCCAGAGCAAATTTAAACTGGGTAAAAGAGTATGAAATGAGCCTTCCCAACTAAAGTTTGATCAACAAAAAGACAAAGACAAAAAAAAAATTAGTATTACTTGAAACTCTATTGATAACATACAAAATGAGTACTCAATCTGTAAATCACATGGTTTCCACTCTGCTCTTACTACCATTTTCATTAGGTAGAATTTTGTACTACTAGCATTATTATTATTATTTATCTAAAATCAAACTTATGTGTGTCCACAAGAATTAATGCAATTACTTTAATTAATCCACATTTTTTAAGTAGAGTGTCTCTGTATGAACAGAGAAAAACAAGTAAGAAAATAAATTAAGAACACCTGTGAATTATAAGGGGCTAGTAACTATTCACATTGTCAAAAGGGAATATCTTAAATGGCAAATATTAAAGACAATTTTAATTGATAGAACAAATTGAGAAAAAAATCAATACTCTAAAAGAATTAGCTAAAATAATATTTAAAATTATCTGTGGATAGACCAGTGTTTAAGAATTCAAAAAATTTAATGGTCATAATATCAGTAATGTGATCAGAGTATTCAAGGGTAGGGAAAAACTCTAACATATAATTAGAAAAATGATTCAGAAAGAGGACATGATTTTCATGAAGATAAATCACCTTCGTATTTGCAACTCAAAATTAAACCATTCCAAGACAAATCCCAGCTTTCTGATATTTGAAAAGTGTGGCTTTGGCCAGCTGTTGGCACAGTAATGAACACCACACACAGTGAAAAGAGTGTGAATAAAGGTCCACATGTAGGGAGACTACAGTTAGCAAAATGTATTATATAATTTCAAATATCTAGTAGAGGGGATTTTGAATGTTCTCAACACAAACACATGAGAAATATTGGAGGTGATGGATATGCTAATTACCCTAATTTGATGATGGCACATTGTATACACGCACACAAAAATCACATTGTACCCTATAAAGATGTACAAGTATTGTGTGTTGATTGAGACAAAATAAATTTAATATAAACAAAGAAAAATTAGATAGTAGCATTAATATTAGAATTTGAAAAACTAGGTGGCTACAAATAATTACCCTTAAAAATTACTTTTTTCTAGTGTTGCAATGAAAGGGAAAATAGAAAAATACAAATAATTTAAAGCAAAAAAAAAAAAAAAAAAAAAAAAACCAACCCAGTATATTTATTGAGTTGTAAATAGTATCTAAATATGTGAAAAGGTAACTTTTGATGAAAAAACTAAAATTTATCACTTTGTGTATGTGCAAGATTCCATCCAGTTTCAATGCATTGATTTTTTTTTTCTAAATTGGATAAAATAATCATAAAATGCATTGGAAAAAAACCAAATCTATACAAATAGCCAAAGTGTAGAAAAAGAGAATGTCTACAGGGTAAGTAGGGAAGAAGACGACTTGTCTTGCCAGGTACAGACCTTTTCATCACGGCCACCATCACAAGGTTCATATGTATCTCTGCAGGGATGCAGAGAACATTTTAGTGAACAGACTGGAGCGTCAGAATTAGAGGTCTCAGAATGAATCTTTCGTCCTTTAGTTCTCTTTAGTGTCAATGGCTCTGTCTTTGTTTCTTTGTACTAACTGTTCTTCCTTGTACACCCTCAGCATGCCCTGTAGACATCCTCATTAGCCAACACAATGTATTGTGCTTATTAGAAAACAGTTTACAACCATGCAGTAGGGCAGATCTGAGAGGATAAAACTTGTTTCCTGTCATCTGTTGTCCCCGTGTATGTGCTTTGCAATGGCTGAAACCCACACCACTCCACCTGTGGGCTTTTCCTTCAAAGAAACAATCCTTTGTGCAATGAACAACTTCCACAGCTTTGCACATAGGTCCAGGTTACACTTATCCTTCAAAGCACCAATCACAACCATAATTTACTTTTTAAAATATGTCTTAAAATGATCTTCCTTCCTAAAATATATGTTCTGCTAGGGATAGAAATACACCTGTCATGTTCATTTTGGATTCCTGGCATCTGGAATCAAGATGGTGCAACACTCACTTTTTGTGTTAAAAAATAAAGAGATGAACTAATCGCAAAATGATGTCCATAATGAGAGAAATTTCAGACACGTCTATGGACCATTGTCCTCCATTGCCTCCCAGTCATCTCTCTGCTCAGCTAATGAGTTCCTCCAAATCTGTGCTGACTCACAACATAGAAGCCAGGTGCTGTTTTAACTTTCTTGCACACGGGGGGTATACCAGATGACCTAGTTTCTGATGCGAGAAGGACTTTGTCTCAGAAGTGACTGAGTTGGTGGCATGGGCACTGGGCTCCCAGATCCTTCTGGGAAATCATCAGGTTATAAAGGAGCAGCCTGTGCTATAGAAGCTCTCACATATGGTTGGATTCTTTGTCAGTCTATATAAGCCTTCAAGACCTGACTTTCTAGTACACCAGAAGATTTTCTGAACTTTCTACTACCAGATAAGGAAATCCTTTGCTGCCTAAGGTAGTGAGTGTGAATTCTATCCGTTATATCCAAAGTGGGCTGCACATGTTTGCTAAAGCTGTCATAGCAAAATGTCACCAATTGAGTGCCTTAAACAACAAAAATGCATCGTCTCACAGTTCTGGAGGCCAGAAGTCTTAGAATAGGGGTCTGCTCCTACTGAAGGTGCTAGGTAAAGATCGGCTCCAGCCTTCTCTCCTAGATTCAGGTAGTTTCTTGGAAGCATAAATTCAATCTCTGTCTCTGTCTTCACACAGCCTCTTCCCCGTGCTTCTCTATGTACAAATGTCCCCTTTCTATAAACACAGCAGTTATATTGGATTAGGGGTCCACTCTATAACATTAAGCCCTCATGCTAATGAAACTAACTATATCTGTAATGATGTTATTTCAAAATAAGGTCATATTCTGAGGTACTGAGGATAAGACTTCAACATATTATTTGTGGGGGCTGGGAGGGCTGGTAGTGATGACAGATCAAACCATAACAAAGACTGAAGGGCACAGATACCATTAAGGCTTATGGAAAAATCACAGAAAAGATAGTTGCTAGAGGAACACTTTCTATCTTAGACTTCTCCCCTGTTTGCACAGGACTACTCACATAATTTTCTAGTCTGTTACAGTCTAACTGTCCATTCCCACCATGAGCAATTTGGTCTGTCCCAGATGGTAATTATAGACATCATTTGACATTGTGATATCTTACAAGGGCATAAAAGCCCTGCCTGTTAGCAGGGGTTAGAGTCATTGTGAAGCTGTCCAGATTCACGGAAAATATTACAAAGTCGCACGTGCACTGGAGTCCTTACAAATGCCTGTACATCATCGAGTTCACGTTATAACGTGGATTTTCGAGAGTATCCTCCAAAGATGATTTTCCAGGGTAAATTTTCAGAGTTGTGTCTCTTGTTCTACGTCTTTGTCGTTTGTAGAGCAGGACCATGCAGACTGGGATATTTGTGGAGCAACTGAATTCTGCTGTGTCCTAGATTTTCAATGCATGCACCTTTTTTTTTTTTTAAATGAATATCCAGTTTTTAGGTCGAGCACTGATTGTGTATTCCAAAAATAATACATTCTTAAATGAGCTACCTAGCTGCCCTGCTAATGAACAAGCAACAAAATGAGCTCCATTTCAATGACATTACTTACAGCTCAAATGGCAATCGCAGGTACTTGGTTGTCCCAAACTGCCATGTGTATTTCAAACTGGGACCCAAATTAGCTTCGAGTTGCATTTATGGATGGCACCGAGCTCTGTCTGAACCAATATCAGTGTTTCCACAGTAACTAATCTGCTTTATTAGTTTCTGTACAGGGAGAAGGCACAAAGAGGAGGAGAAAGCGATTTGTTAAAAGTCTCTAAGTGAAGCGAAACATGTGACAGACAATGAGAGAAATAAAGACATTACATGCAGATTCTTTCCATTTCTATTGCCAGAAGCTAAAGGTGGCAATGAATGCATTAAGAAGGGAAGACACAAAGTACTCTTTCAGGATTTCTCAAGCATGGGCTAAAAAAATGTTTATATCACCCTACAACATCATATATATTTTTTTCTTCTTTACTTACGTTGCTCAATTTGCTGTTTTTATTAAGTTGCTCTCTTTCGGTCCCTTTAAAAGGCTTAATTACTATGTACACAGAAATGCCACAGGCAGAGGTCTCAGAAGAGAACACCATTAAAATTGGATTGCCTAATGATCTGGCTTTTACATGCTTGCTGCAGGAGTGGAAAATGCTAGAAACAGCTCTCAGGAGCGTGTGGACCTTTATTCACACTCTTTTCACTGTGTGCGGTGTTCATTACTGTGCCAACAGCTGGCTGAGGTTACAGAGACCCAAGGCCACGCTTTTCAAATATCAGAAAGCTGGGATTTGTCTTGGAATGGTTTAATTTCAAGTTGCAAATATGAAGGTGATTAATCTTCATGAAAATCATGTCATCTTTCTGAATCATTTTTCTAATTATATGTTAGAGTTTTGCCCTACCCTTGAATACTCTGGTCACTTTATTAATATTATGACCATTAAATTTTTTGAATCCTAAAGCACTGGTCTATCCACAGATAATTTTTAATATTATTTTTAGCTGATTCTTTTAGAGTATTGATTTTTTTTTCTGAACTAACATTTCTTCACGATATCTATAAATGGTTTCATAGTCTGCTTAGAAGAAATATATTAGCACTATGTGAATGTTCTTCTGACTGTGGTGAGACACATAGCCAGTTATATTCCAAAACCAATGATTTCTGCTTAGAATTTTGACAATATCTGAAAGAGAGGATTTTTAGAAAATGTTTATAACATAAAAGCCAATATTCTACTCACCATTAAGTCATTATCCTATAATAAAGACCATGAAATGTGTTTAACATTTAAAATAAACACCATGTTAAAAATCTGCCAATATAAGTACACTTAAGATGGGTTTCTAGTTTATGTAGTAGTTTTTAAAATTAGACACATAAATATAAATAGTTACGTAGATGATGTATTGATATGTATGTATGTAGATAGAGATGGATAGATGGATGGATAGATAGAGATGAATATATTAATAGACAGATATGGATAGATGAATGGATAGGTAGGTAGACAAATAGAAATAGCTGAACAGAGAGATAGAGATGTATAAATTGATGGGTGGATAGATATGTAGCTAGAAAGACAGATAGATACAGATGAATAGATTAGATAGATACTGAATAGATGGATGGATGGATGGATGGATGGATGGGTGGATTGGTGGGTGGGTGGATGGGTGGGTGGGTGGATGGGTGGGTGGATGGATGGATGGATGGATGGATGGATGGATGGATTGGTGGGTGGATTGGTGGGTGGGTGGATGGGTGGGTAGATGGATGGGTGGATGGATGGGTGGATGGATGGATGGATGGATGGGTGGATGGATGGATGGGTGGATGGATGGATGGAAAGGTGGGTGGGTGGGTGGGGGATGGATGGATGGATGGATGGATGGATGGGTGGGTGGATAGACAGATGAATAAGTATTTCTGCTGACCAGACTGTAGGAGCCTCCATGATTCCTTTTACTTGTCTTCACACTGTTGCATGATCCCCTTCCCAGTGTGAGTAAAATTTTGACTTGCTCTAACAGATTATGACAAATATACAAGATCGCCTTCCTTGATTAGGTTACCTTTTATGGCAATTACAATAGTGTATGGACTGAATGATAGTGTCTTCCCAAAATTCATATGTTGATATCTTAACCCCCCAAATGATGATATTTGGAGGTCACAGTCTCTGTGAGGTAATTTGGTTTAGATGAGTTTATGAGGGTGGGGAACCCATGATAACATTAATGCCTTATAAGAAGAGGAAATATACCAAAAGTCTCTCTCTCTCTGGCTTTCATGTAAGAACACCATGAGCAGGTGGCCATCAGCAAGCCAGGAAGAGAGCCCTCACCAGGAACTGAATCTTCTAATGCCTTGATCTTGGAATTCCAGCCTCCATACTGAAAAATAAATGTTTGTGGTATAAACCGTCCAGTCTATGCAATTTTGTAATATTAGTGTAGGGCTGCCTAAGTCAGATGGGGAAATATCTTTGGCGATTATGTCACCTTCTACAAGACTTCATCGTACTAGCAGACAAACTCTAGAGAATCCTTCTTTCTTTTACTTTTGCTGACATTGAAGAAGCAAGATACATACAGTCTCTGAATACAATAGTTTGATGTACAATTTTTTTTTTGCCTTTCCACTAGTGTCAAAGTGATATGCATTCAGCAGAAACCATATTTATGTAAAGGATTCAATAAATTACATGAGATGTTCAACATGTTATTATAAACTAGGCTTTGTGTTAGATGATTTTGCCCAATGAAAAATTAATGTAAATGTTTTGAGCATGTTTAAGGTAAGCTAGGCTACACTGTGACGTTTGGTAACTTAGTTGTGTTAAATGCATTTTCAACTTACAATATTTTCAACTTATAATGGGTTTATTGGGACATAACACCACTGTAAGTTGAGGAGCAACTGTGCTATGTTTGGGAGGACATTTGGAAAGTTTGTGTGACATCTAGCTGTTTACAGCTAGAAGCTGGGGTCCTCAGTTGTACAACCATGAGGAAATGAATTCTGACATTAACCTAAGTAAGTCTGGAAGTAGATCCTTCCTCAGTCAAGCTTTCAGATGAAAATGCATCCCTGGTCAACACCTTGATTGAGTCTGTGCAGAAATCCCAGCTACTTTGTGCCTGGCCTCCTGACCCACAGGAACTATGAGCTGATGAATAGGTGTTTCTTTAAGATGGCGAATGCATGTTGATTTCTTTTCATACATTTAAAAAGCCCATGCATTTGGTGCTAGGTGTTCTTTGTAATCACTGACGTGTTGCCCCAGCAGGAAGTGAAGTCACGTGTACACTGTAATTTTATAAGTTTAACAAATATTTCCTTTTTAATTTTCTTTTTCTTTTTTGTCATTATGGTGTTAAAATGTGTCTTTGATGATGATGTCAATGGTCACTTGAGAATCAAACTAATGTACTTATTTTTCACCAACACCACACTACTCAAATTTCTATGTATTTTGCCACTTGAAAGTTCTATTTTCTTCCATTAATCTTCAATTTGAAATTGTCTTTGGGTATTGTTGCATCTGAACTTTTACTAAAAAATTATAGAAGAGCTTGTTGTTCTCTGGAAAAAATATAAATTTTCTTTGGGGTTATATTGAATTTGATATAAGAATATATGTCATTTTTACAGTATAGAGTTTTCCTACTTTCACATATACATACCTCTCCACTTATCTCTGTTTGCTATAATTTTTTGCAACAATATTGTGAGATTTCTCCCTAAATGTATTGGTCATTCTAGGTAGAATCTTAGCTGATTATTAAATATGTTCAAATATTAAATGGGCAGAAAATAAGAACTGACTAATTCTTTAAATCAATTTTTAAAATAAATAAAGCTCCCTTTTCAAAATTCCCAATTACTGCCCCCACCAAATATTTACAACTTTCCTGAGATTGGTGCATATCCTCTTCTTCTATATTTTAAAAAAATTAAATTTATGTGTGTCTCTCAAGGAATATTTATTTGCTTGATTTCAACTTTGACATAAAATATAACATTCCCTCTATACATTCAGACATACCTTTGCAGCTTACTTCTTTTAACTCAAATACGTGCCTCTGATATTTAGTGTTATTGGCAAATATATACCTAGTGTGTTCCAATAACACTTTATAACGTTCAATGATATGCATAAACAAGAGTCTTTTGTTTTATTTTTCCTATTCGTCCAGCAATGCACATTTAGGCTGTTCGTAGTTTTCTATTATTTAAAATCAGACTGAAATGAGCAACTTTACTCTGAGAGAGGGTTTCAATTTAGGAGTTGAATTGCCAGGTAGACAATTCAGAGGCAGGAAAACCAGGGGTGTGCTGCTGCCTTGGAGGGCTCTAGCTCTAGGAAGGAAGCAATGCATCCACCAGAACGACTTAGCTTTCCAGATGTGGATACATATAGGCATATAAAGACATATGACTTCAACTTTTGACTTGTTACCTATGTATTCTGTGCCAACTCTCTGCATTGTCTGCCAGTTATTGTAATAGATACACTTGGAAAGAGGGTCACAAATTTTAATTTAAAGCATGTTTTCACTGTGGAATTTATCAATATTCACTAAAAGCGAAATATTCTTTTGGGTCAATCAACTCCACAAGTTCACTAAAGCTAGACACATTCAACTTCATTTTTAGGCAATGATTAGCATGGTATTTTTTCACAGAAAATGTGCTCTCCCAATTGTGTATTAATAAGTTATTTTTTCTATAAGAATCAGATTTGGGAAAAACAGTGATGTCTACCATTTTATGAGTTATTACATTTTAAATTATGCTTATTCTTCTAATAATCAACCATGATTTTTGCTGTAACTATCATGTTCTCTACATCACTTTTTTAACACCAATTTTACATGACATTAAAAATTTCTGGATACGTATGCCTTTCTGTGGATAATTTTCTTTTAGTAAAGTAGCAAATTTTCTCCAGTGACAATGGAAATTCTAAAGGTGTTATTTTCAGTGCAGCTTCTATTCTTTCTTAAGCATCATACTGGACATTGAACAAAATTAATTGTTTTGGTATTTCAGAGAAAATTTTCAAAGAAACCTCCTGGAAAACTTCCAAATGGATAAAGCACTGCTATTACCAGGCCTGGACTTCTGTAAACAAAATCTCTGTGATAAATGACTAGCACAAGAGTCTTTTAAATCATTAACTTTCCTGTCAGCTTTCAAGATATACCAGATACATGGGCAGAAGCTATGGTGTCTTGGGATTTGACTCTGTCCACAGTGCACTGTGTATCTTTCAAACACCACAGAGCTTCCTGGAGTTCACTGTCAGAATCTCCCAATAGCATCCAACATAGCTGCACCAGCTCCTAGTCCAAGAAACAATTTTGTATAAAAGGGGAGAAAAAGTGGCTGTGGAATAACTTTTAATCTCTACATAAACTCTTCTTTCTTAGTAGGTCAGTTCTTTCAGGAAGTGTGGCTTACTGATGCCTTAAGATTAGAAAAAAAGAACTTTGAACTTGAACTTATATCAATTATACTAATACTAAATTATTTTACTTGTCATCCTTTTTTATGTAAAGCCACATGCCACTTGGAATGTTGTTTGTTTGTTTGTTTGTTTTTTACTCTACATCAAATTAGTTTTCATGAACTGAACTTTAATGATAAAATCCTCTGTTTTTTTCCCTACAAGCCTATGAAATGTTCCAGGCAAACATGGATTAAAATTTAAAATGCAGTTTTTCTGACAAATAAATAAGGTGTGTGTGTATATGTATATAAAAGTATATAAACAAACAGTATATATAAGTAAATAATATTACTTACATGTACGTGTATGTATGTGTGTATAAGAGGGTACTTCAAAAAGTTCATGGAAAGATTCATATTTTGTTTTAATGCTCTAATATCAATTGTATTTTTTCATGTATCTTTTGTAGAACCCTCGTGTATACACAAGTAAATACAGTCCATTGTGTTTAGGGAATGCAAACTACACCATATGCATAATTTCAGTCATCCCTCAGTATGCATGAGGGATTGGTTCCAGGATCCCCTACAGATATCAAAATTCACGGGTTTCCAAATTCATGATATGAAATGGCATAGTATTTATGTATAGCCTGCACACATCCTCCCGTACACTTTAAATCATCTGTAGATCAATTATAATACCTAATACAATGTGAATGCTATGTGAATAGTTGTTACACTTTTATTTGTATTATTTTTTTATTGTTGTATTGTTATTATTAATTAAAATTTTTTTCTATCCCTGGTTAAATCCACAGATGTGGAACCTGCTGATATGGAAGGCTGAATGTATATTATAAATTCACGGTCTAAAACTTGTAACTTTCCCCCTGTACAAATTATACAAATGCTGTCACATAAAAGAAAGGTGAGACTTTGTATGGAGAGTTGAAGATCTGCTATGGTCTGAATGTCTGTGTTCCTTTGAAATTCATGTATTAAAATCCTAATCCCCAAAGTGATGGTATTAGGAGGTTGGACCTCTGGGAGGTGATGAGGTCTTGAGGGTGGAGCTCTCATGAATGGGATTAGTGTCTTTATAAAAGAGACGCCAGATAGGCCCTCAGTCCTTCCACCATGTAAACCAGGAAGTGAGCCTCACCAGACATGGAATCTGCCCCGCCTTGATCTTGTACTTCCAGCCTCTAGGACAGTGAGCAATAACTGTCTGTTGTTTATAAGCCACGCGGTCTATAGTATTGTGTTGTAGTAGCCTGAATGGACTGAAGAGAGGACCCATGCATGGGAGCATGAGACAGTTTCTCATTCAGTGTAATAAAAGATCATTCATACAAGCCGTCATACATACTTCAACCAGTTTGAGATGATGCATTTCTTATCAATTGCTGAATATTTGTCACGTGCAGTTGACTGCTCATGGGTTGAAGGGTCTTCAGGCATCCAACAGGTAGGGGTTTTCAAGCTCCCATGCATTTGTTTAGTGTGGTAGTTTGCGCAAGGAAAGAGTATGTCTATATTCACAAACTTTCCTTATGTTCAGTGAGCCAATTACCTGGAGCCTTGTTCTTGACTCTGTTTCTTACATTGAAAATGTCTATGTCTTCTGTAGCATGACAATCTTCCAAATAGTTAAGGAAATCAGAAAAAGGAAAAAAAAAAAAAGGATTTTAGAAATGATGAATGTACATGTGTTTCTCCAGCAAATTACTTTTCTTGTAGATTGATGTATTAGATAATAAGTGCATTCAAATGGATAATTCCGACATGAATTAAACATATAGTAACAATAAAAAATAATTCACAGAACAATAATTAATGTAATTAACAATAATAAAAATATCTGTGTGCTGTCATCTAGTCTTAGACCTGAAACACAAACTTACCCCAAATTCCCCTATGCTTTGTATAGACTCTGAATTTTGCATTTATCATTCTTTTGCCTTTACACGTCAGTTTAACATGCACGAATGCTTCCAAAAATTCTAACAACAAATTATTCTCTTTATGACACATATAAATATTATTATGCTGATACATTTTTCCGCACTAGAACTTTTTGCTCCAATACATATTTTTGAAATTGATCCACCTTGATGTATATGGTGGATTCTTCGCAATGATAAGGAATCCCTTTTAGATAATAGATCACTATTTGTTATTTCCCTTTTCTCTGTCCTCATAATTTATTTGTTTCCCTTGCAAAGCACAAAGCCACATTTTAAAATTTTTAATTCCACTCAGTAACCTCTATCTTTAATAAGAAAACACGGTTCATTCACACTAACTGTTGTCCTTAAAAAGTTGAATTTGTTTTAGGGTCTGTTTTTATTTTATATTTTTATTTTTGGCCCTCTTATGCTGTGTGCTTCTAAATACCTTAAACTGTTTTTATTTGTTCTTCTTTATTTGGGTTATTTAAGTTTTATTTGTTTTATTATTCTATTGTTGGGGGTTTTTTTTGGTTTTATTCTTCCATGCAGGACGTGGTATTACACACACACACATCTCATAATGCACCAGTTGCTGTTATGAAACTTCAAATGCATAGGTTAATGTCACCTAAAAATTTTATTATAACTACATTATAATTAAAGAAATGATGATAATGAATCATTTTAATAATTCTATTATTAAAATTTACTTTGTTTTATCCACTTATGAATTTGTTCAATTAAAGCTAATGACAGATTTGAGTTTTGGAACATATTGTCTATTCTCACTATATTTATTGTGCTTAGGAGTTTTGCTAGTTGGCCTATGCTAATTTTAATTTTAATAACCAATATTTCAGATGTTATAGTAAGCAGAAGTAGTATATAAAATTAGAACAATGTTTCTTATGTATAAAGGAAATATACCAGTCAAAAGAAAGTTAGATCTTACAATATGGAAAATCAGTATATCATCCATTTCAAAATTGTGTTGTTTCAAGAAGGTTATGGAAGTGGAGTCATACTGTATGTGACATTTCAAGACTGGTATTTTTCACTCAGCCAAATGTCTTTGAGATCCATTAAGTTGTTGCATACGTCATTCATTCATTCATTTTAATTTCTGATTAATATTGCGCAAATGCACCTGTTTGTTTAAACATTCACCTATTAAAGGATACTTCAGTTGTTTTCCAGTTTTAAGCAATTATCAAAAGCAGTAAAAAGATACATTTTTTATATTAAAATATATTTATTATCATCTTGAATATATTTGGCCTATAGTAACATGGGTCCTTCTTTATTAACACATTAAATAAGAACTAGCAGTGGGTCTCATGATTATAGTAATTTTTAAAAATTTATTTAAAATTTTAATTGACACATTGATGGTATATATTTATGGGACACAGAGTTATATATATATATATTTTTTTTTCTTCTTTTATTTTTTTGGTTGCTGACTGGTACGGGGATCTGAACCCTTGACCTCGGTGTTATAATACTGTGCTCTAACCAACTGAGTTAACTGGCCAGTTCATATTTCAATACATGTATACAATGTGAACGATTACCTCAGGATAATTAGCATGTTCATCATTCCAAAAGTGTATCATTTCCTTGTGATGAGAGCATTTGAGTCCCTGTCTTCTAGCTAATTGAGAGCATGCAGTAAATGATTGTTAGTTATAGATGCCTAACACTGCTGTTCTCCAGTAGAATGGATATTTCCTGTCTAGCTGTGATTTCGTATTTGACATTGATATGGAAAAGCTTCAGTGAATTTTATTTATTTTTGTTTTGTCTTGTTTTCTGTTTGTTGCTCTGTTCATTTACCTGTTTTTTTCACACCAACTCCCTCCATCCCCCCACCCCCCCAACACACACTTGTCTTACTCTGGGTCACTTGTACTTATTTTCAAATTAGATATTGGTATATCTTCAGTATTTTTAAGTATATCTCCCTATGTAGATTTATTAGTGATTGATCTCAGTATTATATAAACATTGCTTATCACAACCAACTGGTATCAACTGGTGTCTTATATTAAAATAAAGGCTATTTTAGCTGGATATAAAACTATGTGTTCACAGTTCTTTTCATTAAGGCCTTGAAAAATCATATGCTGGGTTTTATTGGTCTCCATGGTTTTTGATTAAAAATGTACTGTCAGACAAATACTTTTTTTATATAACAATGCATCATTTCTCTGTGGATTATTTCAAGATTTGTTTCTTTGCAATTTGTAATAGTTAAACCATGGTGTGTTATGGTGTGGCTATCTTTAGGCTAATTCTGTTTAAGTACACAGAGCTTATTAAATTTATACATTTATAACTTTTGCCAAATTGGAAAAAAATATTTAGTCCTTATTTAATTTTTTTTTCAGCCCTAATTATTTCTTCTACTGAAACTCCACTCACATGAAAGTAAGGTCACTATAAGTCTGTGATTTCTTTTTCTATTTTCTCTCTGATTTTCAAATTAGGTAGAAATTATTTGCACTTTTCTATCTTCAAACTCTCTGATGTTCTTCTGTTCTCTTAACTCTCCTGTTAAGCCTGTCCAGTGAGTTTTTTTTTTAATTCAGTTATGTATTTTATAGTTTAAAATTTTCTATTTTTTTATTATATCATCTTTTTCTTTACTGAGACTTTCTATTTTATTTGTTTATTTCAAGTGTTTTTAATTGCTTATTGAATGTTATTTTAGTATGGACAGTGACTTTCAATTGTATCCTGAATATTTAGGGTATTATCTTATAGGATTTTGGCTATTACTTAATTCTTTTGTTTTAGGAGACCTCCTCTGACATCTCCCATGGGTAATGTGAGGTATCATCTCCTTACAGCCAGCAGGAGGTGGACATCCAGGTAGACATGTGATCTCTGTGATTCATGATAATACCCCAGAGTAGAAGAGGTCACTTATATCAGAATGGTTAATAGTAGTGGGTGGGGGGGACTACCTCATAATTACTCCATTGATATCACAATGAAAAGCAGGCAGCCTTCTCACTGCAGGGCAGCTGAATGTCCTGACTCACCACTAGATCCACTCTGACACCAACCCAGCAGGGAAGGACAGGGGTGTGGTGTTATGGGTCCCCACAGAAAGATCCTATGGAAATAATTACATTGTTATATATTATAATATATTATACTATAATGTATTTTATGGAAAATGAGAAGTCCTAAGATCTGCAGTCAGTAATCTGGAGACCCAGGATAGCTGATGGTGTGAGCTCTGTTCTGAAAGCTTGAGACCCAGGAGAACTCATGCATACATTCTGATTTGAAGGCCTGAGACCCAGGATACCAGATGGCATGAGTTCCAGTCTGAAGGCCTGAGACCCAGAAGAGCCCATGGTATGAGTTACAGTCTAAAGGTCTAAGACCCAGGAGAAACCATGGTGTGAGCTCCAGTCTGAAGGCCTGGGACCCAGGAGAGTCCACGGCATGAGCTGCAGTCCAAAGGCAGGAGAAGACCAATGTCCCAGTTCAAATAATTTGGCGAGCAAATTTTCCCCCTGCTCAGGCTTTGTGTTCTGTTCATGTCTTCCAATGATTGTAGGGGCCCACCAACAGCACCAGAGGCAATCTGCTTTACTGGGTCTACAATTCAAATGCTACTTTCAGCCAGCAAGACCCTTACAGACTCAGCCAGAGTAAAGTTTGCAGAAAAACCTGGGCACCCTGTCGCTCAATCTAGGTGACATATAATTAACCATTGCAGGTGCCTTGTTTCTGCCAGGTAGGACTATGAGTCTGGGCTGGTTAGTCTTGTGTGGTGCTCACCTGGTTGTTGGGGAGAGGCGATTTGTTACAGCTGGTCAGTGTGGGGTATATGGTTGGCACTGGCTTTTGTTGATGGGGTGGGGATGTGGGCACCGTCGAAGAGAGAGGTTATTTGCCTATGATTTTTCTGCTTTGCTTTGCTTCCCATCTATGGTTCTTTGGTTAGAGAGAGAATATTATTCGTTTTTGTTAGTTCTTTTTATTTTTATCTCTTCCTGTTGGTGTTTGTGTTTTACCTACTTCTCCAGCAAGCACTCTGCCATATGTTGGGCACAAAGGAAACCCCAAAAAATGTCAGTACCATGTTTTCCTCAGATACTCAGGTCTCCAGTTGGTCTACTTTCTTCCTTCCCTTTGCCTTACAGGGAGGGTCTTCTTATATAATGTCCAGGGTGTATAGCTTAGTGGGGAGACTAGGGACAGTGCATCTTCCCCATCCTGTTCCAGAATTAGAAGTCTGAAGTATTGTATTTTTTTTTTTTAAGTTTTATTTTGTCGATATACATTGTGGCTGATTATTGCTCCCCATCACCAAAACCTCCCTCACTTCTCCCGCCCCCCCTCCCTCCCCAACAATGTCCTTTCTGTTTGCTTGTCGTATTAACTTCAAGTAGTTGTGGTTGTTATATCTTCTTCCCGCCCCCCGGTTTGTTTGTTTTGTGTGTGTGTGTGTGTGTGTGTGTGTGTGTGTGTGTGTGTGTGTGTGTGTGTGTGAGAATTTATATATTAATTTTTAGCTCCCACCAATAAGTGAGAACATGTGGTATTTCTCTTTCTGTGCCTGACTTGTTTCACTTAATATAATTCTCTCGAGGTCCATCCATGTTGTTGCAAATGGCAGTATTTCATTCGTTTTTATAGCTGAGTAGTATTCCATTGTGTAGATGTACCACATTTTCCGTATCCACTCATCTGATGATGGGCATTTGGGCTGGTTCCAACTCTTGGCTATTGTAAAGAGTGCTGCGATGAACATTGGGGAACAGGTATACCTTCGACTTGATGATTTCCATTCCTCTGGGTATATTCCTAACAGTGGGATAGCTGGGTCGTATGGCAGATCTATCTGCAATTGTTTGAGGAACCTCCATACCATTTTCCATAAGGCTGCACCATTTTGCAGTCCCACCAACAATGTATGAGAGTTCCTTTTTCTCCGCAGCCTCGCCAGCATTTATCGTTCAGAGTCTTTTGGATTTTAGCCATCCTAACTGGGGTTAGATGGTATCTCAGTGTGGTTTTGATTTGCATTTCCCGGATGCTGAGTGATGTTGAGCATTTTTTCATATGTCTGTTGGCCATTTGTATATCTTCCTTAGAGAAATGCCTACTTAGCTCTTTTGCCCATTTTTTAATTGGGTTGCTTGTTTTCTTCTTGTAAAGTTGTTTGAGTTCCTAAAGTATTGTTAATGACTCAAAGCCACCTTCAAACTCATTTACAAATTTACAAATGCCATGCAAAATAATTCCATTTAATTAATCCTAATTTATCACATAGTTGTTTGAATTAAGTGAAATTGCTTAAATAAAATGCACCCTACTTAAAAAAGCAGAGATAATATCCATTCATACAATAAATTGTTATAGTAAAATATACCTGCTTTCCCATCCAACGCAGGTTTGAGAGAGACTTTCCAAGAATAACTCTCAGTTTGAATACTCAGAAACTTCAGGGATTTTGAGCACTGTAAGTAAATACTAGAGAGGATTAGAAAAAAATCCTACGAGACTTTCAAAATTATTTTTCCTAGACCTTCTAATCTCCCTACACCTTCAAAATCATTTTTTCTGTGCATTATGCAGTTCTGTTACATATTATCAAAAAATATGTCATGCCAATATTAAGCAGAATCTATTTGCATATTCCACTTTGTAATCTAGTGAAAGATAAATATTTGATTGCTTCAGAAATTCTTTTATCCTTGATCCGAAGCTACATTATGAAAATATTGACTGAGGGTAAAATGAGGGGTATAATCATTTTCTCGGTAGTAGCAATGACTGGACTGGGTGACACATGTCTCAATAGTAACAGTTCTCATCTTTTCAGATCTGACTTTCTATAAAAGATCCCCAATGCAACAAGCTGAGAACCAAAACAAGAATAAAAGTGAAATGACCTTTGAGTGATAAATAACTTTCGTCATATGCTCCTTTGGTTTGCTTTCTCTGTGCAGCTACCCTCAGGACCTTAGCCAAACAAACAAAAAACACCTTAAGAAGAAAAAAAAAATTTAAATGACTATGTTGATACCTGACCCAGGTGGAGAAAGATGGAAGACATGCCATTTTAAAAATAGTGATCTGAGGTCACTTATTATAGGGACATATCAGCACCATGCTCTCAAAATAATAAGAAGAATTATAATATGGGGACATAGAGTTCTACACACTGGAATATCTGCCAAGTTCATCCCACGTTATGTCCAGTACATTAATAATGTGAACTCTTTGTCAGGCACTAGATGTTAGTTGTGAAAACCTCTTGATTTTCAATTCCTCCCACTGAGTTAAAAATAATTATTGTTACACGTCTACAGATAAGGAAGATCAAACCCAAGTTTAAAAGCCTTGTGTGAGATCACATGGTGGAAACATGACAATCACATACTCAACCACATTTCCATTGTCTATGATGCATCACTGATTAGCAGCCGTTTATGTAACTCTAGCATTCAATGGTTGTATTACTCTGGGAATATATAGTTTTGTGATCTAGTAGACCTATAGATGTTTTTCTACGATCTACTGCAGCGTCCACTAAAGGTGTGTTTCGTGTGAAGTGTGGTTCAGAGAAAGGGCTTAACCCCTTTGTGCCTGCGGGTGTGTATCAGACACTATGAAAACTCTTCCAAGATTTGCTCTCTGTCATACTTTTCAAATGTCCTAAAATGCATTCAGCTGTCATGATGGGAACCCCACTATCACTGTGTCACCATCCTGCCATCCTGGAGCCCAGAGTGTCCTTGACTCCAAATGTTTGCATGACTTGAGAATGACCAGTTCCTTCTCCAAGGGTGAGACCCTTTCTTTTGGCTGCTGCTGCACCACCTAGTTGGCAAGATGCATGAATCTGTGGCACATCCTGACATGGCAAGTGACTGGGTGAGACTCTGAGCCACCAGGAGTGATTTTCAGCTTCCTAAGTGGTCTGCAATGAGGTTGGATGGTGTCGCCCCAAATGTGCCCAACTACCTTGAGTTGGGATGAATTAGTGTTTTGTGTGATTTTGGGGGGAGTCTTTGTTTGTTAGTGCTCATGGTGATATGCCTTTCTGCCATAAGAACAGGTAATTGAAAATATTTAAATCTCTTGTCTTTACACAGATTGACATGGATAAGATCCACGTTTTCTTTTTAGCCATTCAAATGTATGAATATGCTTTTTGTTTGTAGTTGAGGTCACAGTGGAGGGTGGGCTCATTTTCCCCTTTAACTTAAAGAAAACAAATGATTTACAAATTATAAATATATAAATTATTTCATTAGTTGAGTTTATAGAACTTGAAATTGAGTAATTGATCCACATATTTCTGGCTGTGTGTGTGTGTGTGTGTGTGTGTGTGTAACACATATTTATACATACACATATATAAATATATATAAGTATATATATTCTACTTGAAATTACTATTGCTTTTTAGTGCTTTTGTCTACTTAATAATCTCAGAAAAGAAAATGAGACTAGTGCTATTGTGTCTTATTTTAAAGCAGCTATTTCCAGTTATAAGAGGGTAAAAAAATATTGTGGGAAAATAGAATCAAAACATAATACAAGTACAAATCTCTCCATGAACTTTTGAAGTACCCTCATGTAGTGTAAAAGATATGAACAGGTGTGAAGGTTAATTCCTGGCGCTGACATGATTAGATTAAGGGATGCTGAGAAACCTGGGAAAGCTATCCATGTAGGTGTGTCCTTGAGTGTGTTTCTAGAAGAGGTTAGCACTTGAGCCTGAGTGGACTGGGTGGGAACGATCCACCCTCAATATGGGTGGGAAACATCCAATGCACTGGGAGCCCAGAGAGAACAAAAAGAGAAAAAAGATGAATCTCTCCATCTTCTGGAGCTGGGATATACTCTGCTTTCCTGCTCATGGACATCAGAACTTGAGACTCTTCAGCTTTTGAGTTGCAGAACTTACACCAAGGACATCACTGGCGTCCCTGGATCTGAAGCCATCGGACTCGGACTGAGCCACGCTACCAGCCTCCAGTTTGCAGATTGCCTGTTATTAGACTCTTCTTCACAATTGCATGAGCAAATTCCTCTAATAAATCCCCTCTCATATATTTATAAATGCATCGTATTGTTTTTTGGTCTCTCTGGAGAACCCTGACTAACACAATATGTATGCAAATAAAAGATTAACAGATTAGTAAAATGTAACATCTTTACCCCATGTATGTGGTCAGTAGACGCAGTCAGGAAGTTGGGAGTAAAAGACACAAAATTCTGAAAGCAAGGGAAGAGACACTATTTCATGGGGTTTGCATTGTGAATGGATAAATGAACATAGGAATTGCAATTTGGTCTCTCTCAGTACCATGATAAATGTCTTCATTGACCATGGAAAGGTGGACATTATTGGAGATGTGACTCCAGATATTTCCTTGACTCAGTCCCTAATGACCTACTCATGTTATGTTTACCAGTACCCATGGATGACTCAACAAAATACCACTTTATGATTGACCAGGTGTGTGACACACAGTCTAACCTTTGCTAGGACGTGAAATTTAGAGTTAAGCTGCAAGCAACGCTTCTACTTACATCTCGACAAAATCTACACAGCAGCTGAACTTTGAGCCCAAACACGTGAGACCTACTGAATGCTTTTGTGCAAAGAGGAGAGAACAGAGATAAATGCAATGACTGGGAATCTCCTGGAAGTTCTGGGACATCATACCGACCCTCGTTCCTAGTGGATAAGGGAATTAGAGAAGAGAATTGAAGGTAGGTAGAATATATATACATATATATGTGTGTGTATGTGTGAATATATTGCATATAAACGTAAGATATGTAATATCTAATGTGTTTTCCTGTCAATTTTCTGAAATCTGGTCAGCCATCTTATTTTCCTGTATTTTCAGGAGTCAGGGGGTGGAAACATTCTTTAATTACACATTATATGATCAGTACATAAATAATTATTAAATGCACGATTATTATTGTTTTTGTTATTATGCATTTCTCTTTAATCAATCTGTTTCAATATCTAAGAGAACATACTACATGTAATTCCCACATTTTATAATGACATAAATGTGTGTGTGTGTTTTTCTAAATAATGCTATAGTTTACACGTTCTTTTCACTTGCTTTATTTGTTCATTGGGAACTTGTGCTTTATTGAAATAAAAATTAAATGAGGGAGACAGAGAAAATTTTAGGTTTCTCATGCTTGCACAGCAGGACTGGGGATTTTGCCAGAGTTTCCTGATTAAAAATCCTAATGGCTATATATTGGTTTTGGTTTGTTCTAACTGGTTCAGTATAATTGTACTGTCAGGAAAAACGCAATGATACAATACATAACATATGTAACAAACTTACACCCACGAACAAACTTCTTAGATAGATAGTGGGATAAAAATTTTATCCAAGGAAAGAAAAAGAAAACAATATCTGCAATTTTCTTGATGTTTTGTCTCTATATGGTTTCTGGAAATTTGCTCTGTGGTTTTATAAAGACTAAACAGGAACAGGTGCATTTTGAAAAAGGTGGTTTAAAGTCTTATCTGTGACATAGATGAAAATAAATATATCCTATAATATAACGTACATGGGCACTTCAAAAGTTGTGCTATCTTTTAATTCTATTTTTCCAGGAGCTTTTTGGAGCACCCTAGTGTGACGGTAAATTAAAATAACTTTATTCACAAACATTACTTCAAAGCCACTTAAAACAATATATTAAACATTAAAATTAGCATGCTAAATACTTGTATTTATAAATTTGTGGGTATATATTTGTGTATTTGTGTAATAAAACTGAACAAACCAAGGAGAAAATCTATTTCTCTAACAATCTCGGGTTGCTCCAAAGTTTCAGTCTAAGGAAACTATTCTCATAAATAATTAAATGCGACCAATAAATAGTAAAATAAGATTACGTGACAGTTCTTGTAAAATTGTCAGAAAAGTCTCATTAAGATCTGCTTTTGCATTTTATTGCCTCAGCTTATTAAGAAGGATGATACTAATGAAAACATGTAATTGTGAAAACTGCTAGCTAATAATTACAATAGATTATAATTTAAATAATGAAAATAGTATTTTCATTCTTGTTTTTATTTTACAAACAATATGGTTTGCTTTCGAATTACACTTTTTCTACTTTAAATAAATTTTAAAAATTAAAAGATGTTTATGTAAAATATTGGAAATTAAAGTAATTTTCAGCCTCCAAAACAAGTTCTGAAGTTCTGAATGACATAAATTTCACCTTTCTCCACTTAGTCTGTGTATGAGGTGCTTACACAGACAACAGTAAGAGGTTTGGTTTCAGTTTTATGATGTCTGTATCAACTTGATCTTGTGACTGTTATCTTTTGTAATTTTAATATATTAATATACAATGTAGTTGATTTTTCTGTCTCTTTACCAATTCTTCATTTTCCTCCCTTCCTAGCCCCCTTCCCTCGCGCCCTCCCCCCCACCATCAGCATCATAACTGTTCACTTGTCTTAACAAGTTCAAGGAATTGTGATTGTTGTGTTTTCCTTTTTATTTGTTTGTATATTTATTTATTTATTTATTTTTAGCTCCCACCAATAAGTGAGAACATGTGGTATTTCTCTTTCTGTGCCTGGCTTATTGCACTTAATATAATTTTCTCTAAGTCCATCCATGTTGCTACAAATGGTAGTATTTCATTGTTGTTTGTTTGTTTGTTTTTGTTTTGGGGGGTTTTTTGTTTGTTTGTTTTTTTATAGCAGAGTAGTATTCCGTTGTGTAGATCTACCACATTTTCCTTATCCACACATCCAATGATGGGCATTTAGGATGGTTCCGACTCTTGGCTATTGTACTTGAACAAGTCAAAATCCTGCAAAATCTTAAGTGTGATGAAGGAAAAAATTGTCATTCAATTCAATTCAATCCCTTGGGCAAGAATACTGTCTCTAATGTGGCTAGCTAGTTCAACTTTTCTGGTCACTCCTAGATCATATGAGAGACAAACACTTCTTTGATTTCCTACTAATCATAAAATGCAAATAATAAAATGCAAATAAAAGTACCTTTTTTATTTTTATTTTTTTAAGTGTCAGACTCCTATAACAGTGAGATCTGCTGAGGTCTATTTTGCTGAGGTCTATTCAGAGCTGGGTATGTACATGGCAAAGGAGACTTCTTCCATTACCTGCCATGTGTTGCTAGTACTCTTTGCCCATTGTGAATTCTGATGCTTCTGGTTGGAAGTTGGGGAGCAGAGAAAGAACTGGCAAGAAAGCATGAACTGTCTGTCCACCAGGGCTAGCCTTTGAGAAGACCTGGGTCAGCACACTCTAGGCTGTGCAGGTGTCTGGAGGTGGCTTGTTCTGTCATTCAGCATTTTCACTAATTCTTTGGTGATGTTAGCATCCCCCATGTCTCCCTGGCCCCTTGATGCTTGGAAATATGTGGTCACTTGCTATCTCTTTTTTTTCATCATGCCTCTTCTTGCTAGATCTTTTTGCCTCTACAAATGCAATAGATGAGCTGTCTTCAGGTGAGAGTTATCTCTTGCAGGATCCACAGGAAAGATCAAATCACTCGCCCTCCATGATCATAGGATAATCCATACATCTTTTGCTTCCTCGGCCAAGAACCTGGTCAGCTGCTCTTCAAGATGACTTAGAAATGCACTAGACTTCAGCCCCCTGAGCTCCCCAGACTTTAGGGAATGGATGTGAAGATCTCTGAGAGGTCCCACTTCAGCTCTATTGACGTTGTGTTGAATTTTTTAGCTCTTTGAAGTATAACGTTACATCCCATTATTACATCAAATATCGATAGCCTGATTTGCATCTTTGAACACCAGTTATATTTTTGCCTGATTCTTTAAAATGCAGACCATGCCCTATTTCAATGAGCAAGAGTAGTAATTTTTTCATCCCCATATCTTGATAACTGAAAAAATAATACAAATGTAGAGATGAATTTGAAACAAAAATTTGATTAAACAACTGTTATAATTATTATCTCAGAAAACCTGAGGAAGATATTTTGTTTACTTTTGCTTTGGTTAACCGTCACTCCCTGTCTCTCATACACCTGCAAAATAAGATACTGGAGATACTTTTGTTAAATAATTTTATTTCTTTATGTATTTTAATTCATATCCTATTGTTTTATACAATTTTATTTTATTTTAACATACCTTTTCCATAGAAGAGAACGCTACAGCATGTGAATCAATAGGTATTGAAGAAGTAAATAGAATGTTATTTTGCTTAAAATAGTTAATTTTCTTTCCCAGTTGACAAAATTCAATTACAAAATCAATTTCTTATTCTCAAATTTATTAAAAAAATAGATCAGACTTGATATTGATGACCACTTCTTCTGTTACTGATTAACATATTATCTTCTTACTAATATATTTTCATGCTCAAAATTCTTCAATAAAGTGCCCTTCTTTATGCAAGAAGATATGAAAATATAACTAATTTAGTCTTGGATTCTGCTGAGACCTCGAGAAAATGAAATGCAACTGTTGCCATCTTATAAAATGAAAGTGGTAAGATCACTATACAGTTTTTGCAAAAATCAGTCTAAAACACTTAGTCAGCTCTTACTGAGAGAATAACTCAGGAATAGTAAATTAATACAACATCATTTTCAAGTCGTTGGGCTTTGCTCCTACTTGATCCATGGAGAGAAATGATGAGGAATGGACTTACCCTTCAACTTAATCCTAATCATAATACATAAAATGGAACCTCTCAAAGAATTATTATCCATTCCCTAGAGTTTTGCAAACTCAGCGGGCTAAAGTCTGACTCATTCTGAAGACATCAAAAAAGTGTTTGAATATACAAAAGACAGTGGTTCCATAGATGGGAAATTTTGAGCAGCTCTCCAGAACTCTTACATGGTTTATATCATGAAGAATTAATTCTCTCCTCATTCATGTTATGTTGAGTTTTTCAACTCTTGGAACCATAAAAGTAGCATTTACATAGGAAATGCTGGTTATATATCTATTCCCTTTCATCCTAATTTTTCCGTGGAATTACCTGGAAAATAGAAGCAAGACGTAGCAAACTTTATAAAGGAGGAATAAGCAAACACCACTGATTGCATAACAAACAGGAAGCAAACGAAAGAGTAGTAAAATGCCCAGTATCAAAAAATACTAAGTGCAACATTTATGGAATCATGTGTGAAATTGAACCCTCTTGGTAAATATTTCGGTAAGCAAGCGAATTTTGGTAATAAGTACCTGGCAGTGATGATGAGCAGACCTGAAGTTTGTTCCCATAGTCTGTAGGCAAAGAGGAGACAGGTGGTTTCTACATCAGGGTGCTGGCGTGAGAATCCATTTGCCCAGGATTAATTCTCAGTGGCCTCATGTGATATGAGAACTCTCTAATGTGGAAAATATCTCCTGTTTCTGATCACAAGAAGCTGAAAAATAAAAGTGCTTTGAATTGATGAAGTATGGGGCTTGAGTGATTCTTATGTGTTGGAAAGTAAGAAACAATATTTGCATTTTTAAAAAGGAACAACCACTACAAAAACTGTGAGGGATGTGAACAGTGGCCAGGGACTCCATCGAGAAGACTACACAGACTGTGTTTTGTAAGTAATGCAATATAAAATTATAACACAAATGGGAGACTGGAAGAAAATATGTGAAATATATACCACAGTGCACTACTAAAAAAAAAAAAGAAGAATCACTAATATGCAAAGAGTTTCTACAATAGAAATGAAAATAGAATTACAAAAGGTCAATTAACTTATCCTTGAAAATATGTTTAAGTTCTCGGGTTCATGAGTAGTTACGGAAATATAAATTAAGGTAGCAACAAGGGATTTCAACCTGTAATGTTGGAAACTACAGTTTTCTTCTTTTTTTAAAAAAATTTTATTTTGTCGATATACATTGTGGTTGATTTTTGTCGCCCCTTACTAAAAACATCCCCCCCTCCTACCTCCCCCACAACAATGTCCCCTCTGTTTGCTTGTCATATCATCTTCAAGTAATTGTAGTTGTTATATCTTCTTCCCCCCCCCACCCGGTATTTTTGTGTGCGTGTGTGTGAATTTATATATTAATTTTTAGCTCCCACCAATAAGTGAGAACATGCGGTATTTCTCTTTCTGTGCCTGACTCATTTCACTTAGTATAATTCTCTCAAGGTCCATCCATGTTGTTGCAAATGGCAGTATTTCATTGGTTTTTATAGCTGAGTAGTATTCCATTGTGTAGATGTACCACAGTTTCCATATTCACTCATCTGACGATGGACATTTGGGCTGGTTCCAACTCTTGGCTATTGTAAAGAGTGCTGCAATGAACATTGGGGAACAGGTATAACTTCGACTTGATGATTTCCATTCCTCTGGGTATATTCCCAACAGTGGGATAGCTGGGTCGTATGGTAGATCTATCTGCAATTGTTTGAGGAACCTCCATACCATTTTCCATAGAGGCTGCACCATTTTGCAGTCCCACCAACAATGTATGAGAGTTCCTTTTTCTCTGCAACCTGGCCAGCATTTATCGTTCAGAGTCTTTTGGATTTTAGCCATCCTAACTGGGGTTAGATGGTATCTCAGTGTGGTTTTGATTTGCATTTCCCGGATGCTGAGTGATGTTGAGCACTTTTTCATATGTCTGTTGGCCATTTGTATATCTTCCTTAGAGAAATGCCTACTTAGCTCTTTTGCCCATTTTTTAATTGGGTTGCTTGTTTTTTTCTTGTAAAGTTGTTTGAGTTCCTTATATATTCTGGATATTAATCCTTTGTCAGATGTATATTTTGCAATTATTTTCTCCCACTCTGTTGGTTGTCTTTTAACTCTGTTACAGTTTTCTGTAATGCAGTGTCATGAAGAAGGAAAAAGTCAATCTCATTTATGACTGAAAGACGTGTAAATTGTTGCAACTTTCACGTAAAATAATTTGGTAATGTGTATTACATTAAAAATTGCCAGATCAATGGGCATGGATGCATTTTGCACACATTTTAGAAAAGTAGTTGCATGAGCAATTAAAAAATATGCATAACAGGAGCACCGCACAGTTAAAATCCTATGGTGGGTTCTTATTAGCCACCAGTAAACCAATAATAAGAGAGCAGGAACCTGTGTGTGTGTGTGTGTGTGTGTGTCTGTCTGTGTGTGTGTGTGTGTGTGTGTGCATGCACGCACGTATGTCTGCTATTCATATGCACTTGAAAAGCACGCTGAAGTTACATGTTGGATTGTTAACAATGGGTATTTTTGGTGGGACAGTTTTAAGGGAATTCATTTACATCAAACTTAATGTATTTTTGCAAACAATCGTAAGGTTACAGGCTCTCTTTTCCTTTCACTAAAAAAATGAAACTTTAGTAAATAATTCACTTTTAACCTACTTTTGAAAAATATCTACTGTAACATTTCAGATAAAAGTTAAAGCTACGTCAGAGGCGTTATAAATAGAGCCAAGAAAGAGGATTTCAACTCTAAGTAAATGTGTAATCAGCAGTTGATTGCCAATGGGTTGAAGGCTGCGGAAGACAAGACAGATTTGTTTTCTTATTTATGTAACCCAGTGAACGCTGAGGCCGTTAAAAAAGATGGGACATTCGAGAGCTGGAAGGGCTTTTAAGGAAGAGCAAGACTGCTGTGGTTTAGAATTTTTAATTTGACTTTCCTGTCGCACATTCAAGAGGAAACGGTGTCAGAAAATGAAGCAGAGAGGTTTTACCTGAAAATGCCCTTTTGGAAATACAGCAGGTGGGTTCATGCTTCCAATGTCCTTTAGCTGCAGCAAATGAAAAAGCAAAGGTCATCTTTTATGTTGATTCTATGACTTTGTTATTAAAACATGGAACCTGCCCTTAAGAGTACCTTGAACATTCACATAATTTCATAAGAAAAATGACCATTGCTTTAGTAATACTGAAACAAAATCATGGCATGTAGAAAACACAATAGAATAAACATTAATAAGTAATTCCCTAGGAAATCATCCATATATTTCAGGATGTATTTTATGTATATATCAATGAGTGGACTTAGTTTTACCCAATGAATCAGGTGAAATGTTATTCTAAGATTCTTGATAGTTGAAATAGATGCTTTATCACTTTTGCTCTATTATCATTATTTTGTAATAATTCTGAGTCCTCAACCAAGTGACTTACAAGGGCTGAGGAAGCTTTAAAAGTTTCACTTGATAATTTGTTGATCATTTAAGGGCTTTTATAATGAAGGGATATGAAAGTACCACCTGGAAATGTTGGTACCTAAAGTGAATGTTAACTTTATTCCTTTACAGCCCTGCTACCCACCCTGAGAAATATTGCAATGACAATCAACAATCCACTGATACACTCAATCTTCAGCAGATTCCCTTAGACTTATATGCTGTGATTTCAACACCTCCTCCATATATTATTCATTTTTCACGAATTTATTTTTCTGTGCATGTGTCTTCCTTCTGTTCAGTAGACTAGGGGGCATCCAGCCTAGCAGGTTTAAATATATCATCAGAAGAGCAGGATAAACCAGCAGCTGATCCCATTCCTAATCAAGGCTACACATTTAACACCCCCAGTTATAAAGATATTAAGTGCGCAGCTTAACGTAGAACAGGAACCCTCTTTCTGAGAATGTTAGTCTTCCTCCCTCCTTTCCCCTTTTTTTCCTTTGTTCCTTCCTTCCCTCTTTCCGTCCTTTCTTTTTTCTTTTCTTCTCTCCTTCCCCTTCCTTCCTTCTTTTCTCCCTTTCTTTCCTCCTATCCTTCCCTTCCACGTGCATGTGGAAACGCACTTGCATATGTGAAGGGTATTGCACAGTGCACATAGTGTGTCATGATCTCCTGACACTTCATATGCAATGTTTTCAGCAATAAATTTGGGAAACATATCATGAATATTTTGGTGTGTCTTTCACATGTTCAGTGCCCTGTGGGGAGCTGGACCAGCAGTTGTACATATCTCACTGGAAGAGCAGGCTACAGCATGAGTTCCTTCCTAATTAAATGGCTTTCTTAACTAGGGAACCACCAGGGGTCCACATTTGCAAAGATATTAAAATGTGCAGATTTCAAGTACATCACACAGTGTGAATGGAATCCTGTATTATGATCTATTAGCACATCATATTCAATGTTTTCAGCAACAATGTTAGGAAAAATGTCATCACACTCATCAAACTGTGTAACACTTTTCACATGGGAAGACCTTTGTTCCTGTTGCAGCAACTCTCAAATGAATTCAGTCCTAGGAAATGGCACATAGAGAGAGATTGGATCGAAACATGTAAGGCTTTTGCTTTTGCTGTTTCTGTTTGTTTTCTTCCCTTCTTCTTCTGTGTGTGTCCTTCACTGGGTACCCGAGGTCATGCAGTGAGTGTGTCTCTCAGTGCCTTCCATAGGAAGGCTGTTTACATCTTGATTACTCACGAGAACCAGACTTGTGGCTCCCTTTACTGGTTTTTAGACCAAGACTCTCCAGAGCTTCTCACAAGATTCCATTTGCATGTAGCCAGAAGATATTTATTTTGGCATTGAACTCAGCTAGCCCTTCAATTTATTTTATGTATTTTATCTATTAGTACTCCAAAATTTATAATATGCCATTAATTTATCATTTAATAAAATACCAGAGAAGATAAATTTCTTCTGAGAAAAATACATCTTTTCTTCATCATCAGATACCAAAAATTATATTATTCCTACGGCTTTCCTTTTTTTGTGTTAGCTTCAGGAAACTAAAAAAATCCATATTCAGTAATAAGAATTACTGTGGTGAGGGAATATTCTATATTCTGGGTTTGCTTTTATTTGGATTTTGTTTTAGTTACCCTCTTTTAAACTATGGCTAATAGTATAAGCCACAGTCCATAATTCCTTTGACAATTCATATATAAATAATATATATATAATCATATACAGATACAAAACTATGCTATCTACCCTAAGTAAACATTGTGCAGTGTATGAGTGTATTGAAACAACATATTGTATCCCACAAATATGTAAGAATAAATGTCAAAAATATATATATATGATATGCATAGCTGTATAATTATGTATATAATAATATATTAACTATATATTTATTTTATTATATATGTAATTATATATAACTATATGCTAGATATATATGTATAACATATAACTGCATATGTAATATAATTATATGTAGCTAAAAGATTATACGTAAGTATAAATAAATATAAATAAATACACATATGTGCATGTATTAAAAAATAGACACATACATGTGTATACATTCAGATTTGTGTCTAAATAATAGATATATTTTATTATTATTTAGAAGATGTTTCTTCTCGTTTCCAAAAACAATTCCTGATGATTACAGTTAACTTACTAGTCAGTGTATCTTGTTAATACCGACTCAATCACTAGCTGTTAATAATTTTCATTTTAATTTTGACCATCTTATTCACAGTTATCATCAACCAAATTCTCTAAAATAGATTGTGTATTCTGGGGACTGAGTGATTACATTACTCTGTGTTTGAATAACTGGTAGCATCATAGTACATGTAATTTTTCCACGAAATGTATGCTAAGATGATGATTCAACCACCTTGCGTATTTTTAGGTGAACCAAACAAACCGGCACAGAAAGATTAGCCAGACTTTTTGTACATTATCATTCAAAGCTCACAGAGAGAATTCTGACAAGATATTGGCATATTAATTATATTTGCTCATTAACTGTTTTATATATGTCACTTTTCCATATTTTCAATATAACTTTTTACAAAGTAACAGTTTTCTGCAAATAGAAAGGAAATTGAGTCTTAAAATTACAAAGAGAGAAATTCATTTAAATAAGTATTTTATTGGATTGCATTGGTACAGCTGTTATACTGTCCAATAGTACAATGTACAACAGAACAAGTCAGTGTTAATTCTACAATAGCCATAAGCACTTCAGAGAAAGTCCTTCATGTGATAAACATACAATATTTTAATAGTGATGCTTTTGTAATTGGAAGAGACGGAAAGTAGTGAAATTTCATCAAGTATTTTTGGTTTGGTTGGTAGCAGTCATGGTGTGTCATGGTAAAATTGTATGGAGAACAAAGTTATTTCCTTCAAATTAAAGCCTCTATTTATAATCCTCTTTCATATCCAGGGATATTGCTGAGGGGTTCATTGTTTTGATATAAATGTTCAACATATATCATAAAGCTGCCATTGTTACCTAAGAGCATGTGCAAGATAAATTTTAAAGCCTAACCCTTTTCAAATCTTTACCCTTCCTATTTACTTTATAGGAGCAGGATCCCTAATTATGCTGTTCGTTTCCTACTTTTTGAGAGAAATTTTCTGCAATGCACCATTTTGATAGACCGTACAGAAAACTGTTCACTATAGGTCTAAAGTATGACTCAAGTCTTCCCTATTCCCGTTGCCATCTCCCCATGGATTTATCTCACCTAGCCTGGAATAGCAGAAGTCGTTTCTTTGGGGGGTTTGTTTCTGATTTCTGGATTTCTCACCCATCTCTGCTTATTCTAAATTCCACAAAGTTCCAGGTACCTCTCTTTACTTCCCGGTTTAAGTTCATATTGAGAAGAGTGGTTCCCACACTTGGTGCCAAACAGAAGCAGTTCTGACTCACTCTAAGAGACCCTTCCATAACAACGTTGCCTTTCCACCAGTATTTTCCCACCCTGTAAATCTGCTTAGTACTCCGTTTTCCTCACTGGATTTAAAGAAATAACCTTTATTTCCAGCCTACTTGTTTGGAGTCCTGAAGTCCCAATCTTTACCAGTAGGGCCTGTCTCCCAAGAGACACCTTTTGTTTATACCAACTATCCCATTTGGGGGACAGATTCTACACTCCGAGAGACCACCCAAAACTTTGGATAGCTCCTATCTCTTCTACTCATGACCTCTCAAGATTTATGTCTCCCCAATATTGGCAGGCATACCAGGGGAGGTTATTAACCATTTGGGTACATATGCATCATTCTCCAATAATTCTCATCCAGGAAGTCTGGGGTGGTGTTAAGGAATCGTATATTTAAAAGCCTCCACTTGATTCTAATAAGAGTAATCAATAAACTGCACCTTGAGAATGACCAGTAGATAATGCTAGCATTCCCCACTCACTGTGTAAATTTGAAAATGAACACAGACCAACATACATACAGAGAGAGAGAGAGAGAGAGAAATGGGAAAGGGGGCAAGGGAAGGAGCATTAGGGAGAAATTGGTAAAGGGCCACAAAACATGTTTTCATTGTGTAATGATAAAATAAAAAAAAATTGATAAGAGAACCCACAAAAGATTGGGAAAAAATAAAAAACAAACTGGTGACTATTTTTTAATTGAAAATACATTCAGTGTAATCCTAATCAAAATCTCAGTGAAATGAATCACTTGATTCCAAGATTTGTTAGAAAATGTGAAGTTTGGGTAGCCAAAATAAATGTGAAAAGTTAAAAAAAAAGTTCTTGTCTCTATTTCCGTCATAATCTAACACAAGGATTGAGGTCAGACAGCACCATTGATGTGCGTTCCAGGAAGCGCAAATCTAATTAGTGAATATGCACAACGCTCCATAGCTCAACTCTACCCCACTGGTGCGCCTGGTCACCTGAATCTGGAACACTGGATATGATGGTACTTTCAATCTCTTTCAGAAAAGGATATATACATGTGGGCAAAATTAAATAAAATGTTATAACCATGGTTACTTTAGTAATGTTAACAGATTTCCCTCAATTGGGGGCAAATGCTAGTGAGTGAGGGAAGCTAAGAGAACAGCTACGCCTTTATGCACAATTTACAGACAAAGAAGGCCAAATTCAAGGGTACCCCCAGAGTTGCATGCCCCATATGTGGTGGGGTGAAGGCAGCTGATTTTCAGTTCATGGGGCATCCATTCTACCGGGTGGACATTGCACCTGCATCTTGGTGTGATTGAACTATGACAAGACTCAAGGTCTGCAAGGAGGTAGACGTGTCTCATCTTCTTTCCAGCTGATAATTTTGGGCTGGTGCAGACATGACATCCATCTTCCTGAAGAACTTCCTCAAGAAGACACATGAGTCCTATTTATCAATTTGTGTCAGAAAGGAATAACCAACCATTCACTCTCCAGAACACAGCCAGTGCAGCAGCAGATAAATAAAACTTGCTGCCTCACATAACATCGACGAGGCAGTGATTGGTGTGAAAAGATTCATGGCACTTTGCTCGAATACTTCCATAGAAATATTGATTCGAACTCTCCCAAAATATCAAAAGTTGGGCAAACGAGAAATGACTGGGAAACAAATACTTTCATATCTGATGCTCATATCTAAAAACCAGAGTGAAGCCAGAGTGATCACTTTTTTCACAATAATTATAAATTATTGATATTCTTTGTATAAATGTGTGATATTTGCAATTTCACCAGAATGCTGATAAATTTTCCAAGACAGCACACATTGTCTGGACACTAGTTGCTAATCATATTTTAAAACTCTGCATCATTGCAAAGACCAGAGAGAAGAAAAGTTGTGATATTCTATGAATTTGTTCAATTAAGGCTGATGCAACACTGAGGAATGTGTTTCTTTTGTATTAATGGAACCAATTAGCCTCTGATATTGGTAATGTTTTTATTAATCATCTGAACAATAATTTAACAAAACAGTTGACATATTTGACAAACAATAACCAAAATAATTGAGAAAATAATTAGAACTTGAACAAACTTTTTTTGACCAGTACTGAAGCTGTTCTATTTTAACACAACGCTGTTTTACTTAACCTGATATATAGTTTGAAAGGCCAAGTAAAAGGATTTTAGTAAAATCGCATTTCCTCACAACCCAGATTCCAAGGAGACAATGTCTTTGAGCGATATCTAGACTTCTAAATTTCTGAAAATGTATCCTTCTGGTCTATAGTTTAAAACAACTACATCCTTTAAGAAACCCAGTAATTTTGCTTTGAGGAACACAATTCGGCTAATAATTATCTCATTACAACATGAGGTACCTGGATGGCAAATCTCTTAAAAATGTAAGTGAAAAAAAAATCTGCTGAATTATTTTTATGTGCTTAAGTAGAGTTTTGCATAGTTTATTTTCCTGTAGCATTTACATGAATGTGTGTGAGTGACCGTGTGTGTGTGTCAGTATTTATACATTCACTAGTATCTACCTTGTAATAGCTAACTGTGTTAACAACTTCTGATTTTTAGCTTACATTCCATTAAATCATTGGGGGATATGTGACCACGAAGTCATGTTACTCTAGGAAACTGCTCATCATTTTTTTCTTCTGTTTGTGATTTATGTTAGCATATAACTATCTCTTTTTCTAAATGCATAATTACATTTCAAAAAAAAGTTTATCTTTGAAACAGTTTTTAATCTCACTTTTCTCTGTTGTATATCTAAATACTTCTGCATTAGCAAATGATTATTGCTTTAAACAGTGGTTTTTAAATATCCATACCATTATGGTTCATTTAATACAAATATACTCAAAAATGGTGAGGAGAGACCGTGCTGTGTAGTTTTGTAGGATGATTTGGAAGTTTTCTGTCACTTGAATTCTGAGTTCTATTTCTACCTCTCAAAAAAAAAAAACACAACAATGACAATATCTCGCATGAAGAGAGTTTCAGAATTACAAATAACAGAAATGTAGTGTTTTATATTAATATATAAATATTATATATTATATAACTATCTAATAAATTGCAATGCTGAAGGAAATTAATCAAAATAAAATGGTCATCTAGTTCTTAAATTTGTATTTGCAAAGACAAACATCTGTAAAGTCTAAGAACAATGAAGTCAAATAGCTGATTCAATCACAATTTCACTTTAGAAAGGGAATTCCACACTTTCAAGGGAAATATTTTTTTAGATTATTTGAATCTAGAGAGATGCATCAAAGGTATAAAACCCATTTTTTTAAGGCAGAAACTTTAAGTTAATCACAGCATTGATCTCTGTTCATTCCATGCACAGCTGCATTGAGAACAACACTCTCATTTAAATCAACCAATCAGATATGCATGCATTGCAAAGAGATCAATAAAAACTTTTATAAAGAAAAAAATTGATTAGGGGATAAATTATAATTATGGATTGACTGAAAATGATGAACCGCTTTTCATCCCAAATCCCTTTGAGTAGGCACAAATGATTTTCGTTTGACTAATTCTTCACCTACCGTCCTCATGTTGAGACATCTTGTGACCCAGGATTTGGTAGAATTGAGGAATCAAAGCAGGTTCACAAAGATTCAATTCTTTATTGACACTGATTATAACAAATGGCAAAGGCAGCTTCTGGGGGCTGCAGGATTCAGCCTGTCATGAACCCCACAGCTTAGACCTTCCTGTAATGTCCAAATCGCCTCACGATCCCATCCTCTAAACTATGAGCTCCCACCTGTGCCCCTGCTGGTGAAGGTCTCAGCTCCTTGGGTCTCTCTGCCTCCACCTGCTGCCTCGTTGCTGTAGCAGTGAACAGGCAAAAGGTTTAATTATTCATTTCCGCTTGTTCTGTTTGTGGCTCTGCAAAATCACGCTGATCTCAATTCCCTCTAAATTCACTATCTTTCATTGCATTATCAATGCAATCCTTTCTATCCTTTCATGCATTGATTTACTCTTTAGATCCTTAATGCTCTCTCAGTTTGTTTCCCCATATAGGATCAAACTCACATGGCGGGTTCCTCTCTACCTAAATTTTACCCAGTGCATTCAGGTCTCACGATAATAGCATGCATTTGTGAAAACCCATACAGAGAGACTATGTTTTCTTGGTCTTCAGCTTTTCCCTACATCCACATCTACTTCTTATTAAACAAGCCAGATCTGCTATCTCTGGTGAGAAATCTTCACTAGATTATCATTCCTACCCTGAATCCTGTTGTAGTCCTATTATGTATGGAAATTGAATAATTTAGCAAGAGGTCTTGCATTGCTAATAATTTTGGTGGTGATATATGGTTCCATTTATTTTGTTTTTATTCTTTCTTTGCTATGTATCTTATTCCATTAGGGCTGCTATAAGAAAATGCCACAGACGGGTGGCTTATAAAGACTGGAATTTATTTCTCACAGTTCTGGAGGCTGGAAGTACAAGATCCTATGGCAGAGTCGGTGTCTGGTGAACGCCTCTTTCTGGTTCATAGACGACAACTTCTCACTGTGTCCTCACATGTTGGAAGGGGTCAGGGGGCTCTCTGGGGTCTCTTTTATAAGGACACTAATCCCATTCATGAGGTTCCACCCTCATGACGTTATCACCTCCCAAAGGCCCCATGTCGTAACACCATCACCTTGGTAGTCAGGATTTCAACATAGGAATTTGAGAAAGAAACAAATATTCAGACCACAGCATTATGTAATAATTTAAATAGTGATGCCAGATCAAAGAGCTCTGGGGAGCCCAGACAGTGTAAAACATATGAAGATCAAATATCAGAGTCGGAACCTAATCCTAATCATTTTGTGGAACAGTGACAGCCCTATTCCTCCATCTCAGGAAGTAAATCTTCCACTTAACAATGAAGGCTAATATAATATTATTTTATTGTATAAAATAACAGGTTGTATTATGGTAACATGCATGCCTGTATAAATGCACGAATGGTGACATAATATGAGTGGTAATATAATATTGTATATTAGAAATTAGATGATATTAGAAACACAGCTTTACAATCAAAGTTCCAAAGATATATTTGAATCATAAAATTAATAGTACTCATGTATGTATTCACTAGATAATCTGTGCAATGTTTGAGTTATTATATAGAAAAATGACAACAATATTTTATAAATGGTAAATAGCCAACATTTAAAAAATTTATTTTGCATGTTTCTTTTTGAATTTGAAGAATTTCAATAATTTTTAAATATTTGCTGTCAAATTATAAGATGTGCACAAAAAGTATATCACAGTTTACGTTTTAATGTTGGTGCGCATTTGGCTTGGATGGTGTATTCGTGCTTCAAGAAGAGAGTACTGGATCTTCCTTGACCTTAGGAAAATTTCCTAAACACCAGAGTCATGGCTATGTTTTGATCCAGAGTACTTGGGGTGTTTTCTCTGTGCTAATTCTGCATGTGTTAAGTACTCCAGCCTGCAACCGGGGTACCTCATTCAGATGCCGCTGGCATCAGACCTCTTTAAGGAAAGCACCTATCACTTATATTGAATTGCAAAGATGAAAAATACTGGAAAGCAAGCAAGCAAAGAATCCACATGAAAACATGGGCTGTTTACATACGGCCTTCAGGGAAATCCCTGCAAAACAAGATCTGCTCTAGGCTTCTCCCAAAGTAAACACAGAGTCAGAATGTTCAACCGCATGGTTATGCATCTCTTTACCCTGCTGGATTGTTCAATGAGGCTAATACCTGAAAGCTACCGATGCTGACAACATTGAGCAACAATAGAGAACTACATAAACACAACAACAATGTCCCTTGATTTGAGGGAGATCCATTCATTCCTGGAGGCTCATTTTCAAGGACAACCTAGGCATGAATATCTTTCATCACGTAAAGCCCATCTGGGGCTGAAGGAGCTGACTTTGAAACTCCTTGCAAGACACAGGAAGGGATGGACCACGTATAGAGCAGACTCAGGCATGCTTTTTCTAAACCTCCTTGCATAATCTTTTACCCCAGGGTCTTCTCCATTGCACTCAATATCCAGGTCAGCATTACAAAGTGTGGCCACAGAGCAGCTCAGCATCTTTAAGGATCTGGAGAAAGAACCTAAAATGCAAGATATAGGGACTCCCAACTAGTGAAAGTGCCAGACAATGAGGACCCTAAGCATAGGTCGTAGTCATTACAGAGCTGTGCTATAGCAAATCCCAAGACTCAGCCCATAGATTATCTATACCACCAACTCCTGTAGAATCCTAGAGAGGCCATCCTTATCCATAACTGGAGTCTGACAACTTCATTTCCGAAAATGAGCAGCCTTCTGAGATCTCAGTTCTAAGACCTCTAGTTTTTCAACATCAGCACTGTTGACATTCTGGGCTGGATAATAAGTCTGTGCCTTGTAGGTTGTTTTGCAGCATTCTTGGCCTTTATCCACTAGATGCCAGTAGTGGTCCCTTTCAGCTGTGACAAGCAAAAATGCCTCTCCACATTGCTAAATATATCCTTTGGGGCAAAATTGCCACTTCTGGTTCTCACTCTATTTATGATTTATTGGAGTTTTATCATCAAATCTTCAAAATGATCTGCCCCTTGCAGCCCCAGTCATTCAACCCCAATCCCATGCTCAGTAAATCAAACCTTTGGAGAATCAAAGTTCAGAAACTTGGGTTCCCTAAAACATTACCGTCCAGACCCTGAGAAAACTCAGACCCTATTAAGACTCTCCACGAAAGGGAATCACGTTGCTGTTTCCTCATTGGTACAAAAATTCAGCAAAGGGAAGAGAAAAAAATTCCACAACTTTAGAGACTTGGTGGAGGACCCTGACCTACCATCTGCCCAATGGAGTTTCAGACCTGGGGCCCTAGGTCACAGAAAATGAAATTGTGGAGGAACTCTGGCACTGAGCCTTGATATTGAGAGTCATGGGGAGTTGGGATATAGAGAGGTGGGGGACATGTGGCTGCAATAATCAGCAGGCCTAGAAAAACTGGGGAAACAAATTTTATATCTATTGCATTTTCCCCATCCATAAAGTCCTTGATGCTGCTGGGCACGGTGTTGAGAATTTTGTTTCTATTTTATAAATAGAAATTGTGATGGTATTTGCTTCCAATGATAAAAAAAAATATGGGTTGTTTGTGTTGTTGTAAACAACACTTCAATATTTTAGTGATTATAAAGTGGTCCCATCCAGTGGAAATCTTTAAGCATTTCCTAAAACACTGAGGGATTCTTTTTTAACCTCACCACATGTTTATTAGAGATATTTTGTTGAAGAGTCTCAAGGAAGCACACTCTGTTCTCTCAAGCGCTCCTGAGTTCTTGGCAGGAAATAAATCTGCTCAGTCTCATTCTCATTCTGGAGGAGTAGACCTGCTTTGATTTGAAACCTTGCAGGGTCTCAGGAGCCTCTAGGGAGTGCAGCAAGCACATGAATGTCTCAGATCCAGCATGCCTAAAAAGAATCCAGAGACGAGATGGAGCTTGACTTATGCAAATGCACCTTTGATAATCTCAAAGCATATTTGCAGGATTTTTTTAAATGTTGATAGAAAAATTACCTTCCTTTCAATTTGTGTTTGCTGGGCTTAATCGGGAATTCTGAAAGTAAGACTGATTAGAAAACGTTGCTGCACAGGAATGTAGTAAAGATGTTTTATTTTGGGCCTGAAACATAGTTAAGGAGACATAGTAGTTTTGTGTGTGTGTATAAAATAAAAATTATATGTATCCTTTTACATGTATGCATTCCTGTACATACTATATGTATATACTGTAATGGAGTATACTATCATTTCAATATATAATATTTTATCTATATACTTGTGTACTTAAATTGTATTATAAATGCATATTAAATCTGTATATTATACCTAATATATATTAAATATGTGTTATGATACCAGTGCATGTCATGCATAGTATATAGCAATATAGAGAATACAGTGTTATAATATATAGTATGCTAGTTTATTGTATACTTTATATATAATATTGTGTATCTATAGACACACACATACATCAGTAGTATATAGGTAGCAATTATATACTTACATTTTAATTTAATTAATGATTAGAAGCATACATTTTGGAGGTCGTGGTATCACAGGTTTTGTCCAGTTTCGCCTCAAGGACAGAAGAATTTATCTTTCATTTAGATGTAGGAAAGTTTGGTTTTGAAGGTTTTTCATCAATTTTATCCTGAACTGCCTTTGAGCATTGTAACTGTAGTCCTTAGCAAACAGACCAAATTTTCAACTGCAAGCACCTTGATGCCAAGACAGCTTTCCTTACCGCTCATGAAACCACGGCAGATATTCCATCGCCAGTAGTTCTGAAAAAATAAAAAGGCTATCGGTTCTCAAGTCACAAACAAATTATCTGCAACGGTACCTGGGATGCTGGGACTATTCAAAACAGGTGTGTTGAAGGGGAAAATGAATTTCACAAGTCAATGACAGCATTTTTGATGTTGTAGGACACTCACGTGGAAGTTCTTATAGAGGCTAAATAAGTTTGCAGACAAAATACAGCCTACTCATGAGTGGTTTTCAAAGCCAGCCCAAGAAGTTGAACAATCAGAATTTAAAATAAAGATTGGAGTCTCAAAAGCAGTGTCTTATGAGAGGGTATTCTTGGTTTTTATGTAGGAGGGTCCTTGAATGATCAGAATTGGATTTGGTATATCTGTGGGGGGAGATGGAAGAAAGAATGGAAAATCGGAAATGTCTTGCAAAGACTGAAGCAAGAAGAAGTGGAAAAGATAATGTGAGAGTTTAAAGAAGCAGATAAATTCAAGAAGCAATAGGAAATCTTTCTGTATGAGGGGAGAAGAGAGATTGGGGCAGCCATGCTGACTGTTTATTAGATTAGATGATCTAGGTGCTACAAGAGGGACATAACTTTAACCAGGTATTACACGTCCTAGAGTTCAAGATGATACCTGGAATGGAAAAATTCACACTATTCGTTTCCAGTCCTGGTTTATTAACTTTGAGCAAGCTCGTATAGTCATTGTGTGCCTTCATGTTTGTGTACGTGTGCATGAGTCAGAAAAAGAAAGTTAATAATGCACGTGCCTCAGAGAGTTGCAGAGAATGTGTCAATTAATCTGTGGATCTTACAAAGGTTGCCTGGCTCAGGTCACATGTTTAATAATCATCAAGTCTTGTCGTTGTGAAATTCAGCATGGTACAGTATCGAGTGACTCTGACTCATCTTTCTACATCCTGTGCTTAGAAACCTGCCTGTCAACACATGTTCATTCCACACATAAGCAAAATAACACACCCAGTTATGGCTTTATTTTCAGATGGCTGGGATCATTTTTAAATTTTAAAATTAGCAATTTCTGTCAAGGAGGAACAAGAGTCAGGCAATGTCCACAAAGCTGCAGGGATTTGATATCAAAATGGCAGAACCCAAAGTGAAACAAAACAAGTTGTTAGCAAAGCTGTTGGAAAATGAACATACCCGTAACAGCCTTGGTGAAAGAAAAGGAGGCGTCACCCATCAGGGACAAAATTTAGAATATCAGTCAACATAATAAGTTTACTTGCCAATTGAACCAGTGATTTTCCTGTGAGAGTTTGTCCTGCAGATTAACTTGTGCCTGTGCAAACTGACATATATGCATGTTATTTGTGTAAAGTGAAACACACATACATTATTCCCACAAACGTTTTCTGTCATAGCAAGAGACTGGAAGCAACCTATGATAATCAATCTAAACAATGGAATACTGTGAAGGTGTAAAAAAAAAAAAAACATTAAAAAAAAAGCAAAACCCATCCCCTTATGAAGGAATTTAAAAAGACGATCAGGATAGACAATTACCCGGTGAATGAAAAACTCAAGGTGCGGGTCTTCCAAATTTTGAGTGAAAATGGGGAATAAATAATACATATACATATTCATATACTCATTTAAAAATGTATTTGTGTTTATCTTATTGGCATATAAATACATCCATAGTTGATTGTAAAGACATAAACAAACATTTTAAAAATTATGCCCATTTCTTAGGGGGGTGGGGAGTGTTGAACAACAGACATTTATTGCTCACAGCTCTGGAGGCTGGAAGTCCAAGATCAAGGTGTGGCAGAGTCAGTGTCTGGTGAGGACCTGCTTTCTGGTTCATAGACGATGCCATCTCACTGTGTCCTCACATGGTGGAAGGGGTGAGTGAGCTCTTTGGGGTCTTTTTTTAAGGACACTAATCCCATTCATGAAGTTTCACTCTCATGACCTAATCAACTCCCAGAGGCCCCACCCCCTAATGCCATCACCTTGGTGATTATGGTTCCAACATATAAATTTTGTGGGAGAGGTACTCTATGGCCCAGCTATATATCCCAGTATACACCAAAAGGAAATGAAATATATCATAAAAGATGCCTGCAGTCCCATATTCATCGTATTGCTATTCACAATAGCCAAGAGATGGAATCGACCTAAATGCCCATCAACAAATGAATGCATTAAAAAAAGCTATGGTGTATATATATTTATACAGTGGAATACTACTCAGCTTTAAAAAAAAATGATATACTGTCATTTACAGCAACATGGATGAAACTGGAAACCATTATGTTAAGTGAAATAAGTCAGGCTGAAAAAGACAGATAACTCATGATCTCACTCATACGTGGAACATTAAAAAAATTATCATAGAAATAGAGAATAAAATAATGGTTACCAGATATAGGGGACGGGGGGTAGAAGGAAAAGGGCTGAACTAATGGGTACAAAACTGTGCTATCTACCCTAAGTGAATCACTGTGCAGTATACATATGTATCGAAACAACATATTGCACCCCACAAATATGTACAAATAAATGTTAAAATATTTTGAATTAAAAAATAAAATAAATAAAAAACAACATACAATACAATAAAATAAATAAGAAATGAAATATTAATGCATGAATACTAAACGAATGAACAATAAATTCATGAAAATTAAATAAGAAATGAAATGATAAAATAAAAGTGATGATCGAATCAAAATAAATATAGAGAAAGCTTAAATATAAATTAAGAAATTAGCAAGGACTGGACGAGCTTATACTTCTCAAGCATATATTCTTGCAACTATGAGGTTTAATCTGGTAAATTATTTCAATGGAAAAAAAGTAGTCTATTCAAGCAATGTGTTACAAAGCAATTACTCTAATTATTAGGCTTTTGGTGGATGAAATGATTGTGTATGAAGGTTCTTTAATGTTCACTCCTTTGTACATTACTGTGCACACATCCCCCATATACAGTTACAGAATAAGACCTGCAAGAGATTAGATGTTAATGACTTTGTTGGAGGTGATTTTCACGATATTTTATGGAGAGGCAAAGTCTACAAACGGTGTCACAAATTATTTTTGTTTTATAATCATGTTTAAAAAGCACAGGTATTTATTTCAAAGCCATATTCTTTATCTGACCAGATAAAATGTACACTATTCTAAAATATTAGAGAAACACATTTTCATTTTGTTTACTGGTCTTCAATTAGTAGGTGTTTTATGTTCATGTTGGGTGGTACTGTTTTAGGAGAATTTCATTCAAGAAGTGTGATAATTTTGCAACATTGGACAGCCCCAATTACTAGCCAAACATTCACACACAATATACAAGAGAACACATGTTCAATGCTTGGAACATTTGCTTTGAAAGGAATCAGATATTTTCTAAATATCTGAGAAAAAAATTTTGTTTGCTGAAAAAATACATTTAATCAAAGCAAACCATACTTAGATAAAAATTCACCATTAATAAATGTACAATGCAGTTGATTTTTTATTTGTTTTATTTATATATTTGTTTTTGCTGCTGTTGATATTTTTACAAAGTAAAAATTTATAAACAATGTCCAGCTAAGGGCAAAAGATATTAATAGAAAGTCAGAAACCAACTCACACTTCTTCCCAGACCCCAGTCTTCTCAAATGATTAGCTCTGTCTTGTCATCTAACAGAAAAGATTGGTTTTCCCTTTGTCTTGAACTTTTTTGTATATGGAATGCCTGAGTATCGGCAACACCAACATCACCTTCCAGGGGCAACAGATAAGCAAGAAAATAAATTAATAACCCAATATTAAAAATGGGCAAAGTACCTGAAGGGACATTTCTCAAAAAAAAGACAAGCAAATGGCCAACAAGTGTATAAAAAGGTGCTCAGAATCGCTAACCATCAGGAAAAATGCAAATTGAAACTACAATGGGATATCCCATCTCACTTTTGTTAGGATGGTTATTGTGCAGGACAAAAGCTAAGTTTCGGTGAGGATGCAGAGAAAAGGCAACCCATGCACACTGTTGGTAGAATTGCAACTTGGTACACACATTACAGCCAACAGTATGAAGGCTCTTCAAAAAATTTAAAATACATGTTCCATATAATGCAATGATTTTATTTCTGGGTATCTACCCAAAGACAATGAAATGTGGATCTCAAAAAGATAATCTGCACCCCTATGTTTATTGCAGCATTATTCATGATACCCAAGTGATGAAGTCAACGTAAGTTAAATCAATGGATGAAGAAAATGTGATGTATAATGGAATATTATCTAGCCTCCAAAAAGAAGGAAATTCCACCATTTGCAACAATATGGATGGACTTAGAGGACATTATGTAAAGTAAAATAATTCAGGCACAGAAGGACAAATAGTGCATGATTCCATTCATGTGTGGCATCTAAAATAATCATATTTATAAAAGCAGGTAGTAGAATGGTTGTTGCCAGGGGTGAGGGGCGGAGAGAAATAGGGAGACTTTGGTCTATTTCAGTTTTGTGGGATGAATAAGTATGTGACAATACTGTGTTGTGTACTTTAAATTTGCTAAGAGAATGGATATTAGGTGCTCTCATGACCAAATGAGGGAGAGGGGATCAGGAGGGGAAAAGAGAGCAAGAGAAAAAGCCCCTCTGTGAGATGATCGGTCTGTTAATTAGCTTGACTGTGGTGACGGCTTCGTAATGTATGTGGATATCAAAATGTCAAGTCAAACACTTTAAATATATATGGTTTCTATTTGTCAATTGTATGTCAACAAAGCTGTTAAATAGAGAGGGAACTATGGAATCTCAGGTCATATTGGACACCTACAGAAAGAGAATCTAAATTTTATTTTTTTAATTAATTTATTTTTTCTTAATTTTATTTTGTCGATATACAATGTGGTTGATTATTGTGGCCCTTTACCAAAACCCCCCTCCCTCCTCCCTCTCCCCCCTCCCACCCAACCATGTCCCTTCTGTTTGCCTGTTGTATCAACTTCAAGGAATTGTAGTTGTTACGTCTTCTTGTGTGTGTGTGTGTGTGTGTGTGTGTGTGTGAATTTATATATTAATTTTTAGCTCCCACCAATAAGTGAGAACATGTGGTATTTCTCTTTCTGTGCCTGACTCGTTTCACTTAATATAATTCTCTCAAGGTCCATCCATGTTGTTGCAAATGACAGTATTTCATTCATTTTTATAGCTGAGTAGTATTCCATTGTGTAGATGTACCACATTTTCCGTATCCACTCATCTGATGATGGACATTTGGGCTGGTTCCAACTCTTGGCTATTGTAAAGAGTGCTGCAATGAACATTGGGGAACAGGTATACCTCCGACTTGATGATTTCCATTCCTCTGGGTATATTCCCAACAGTGGGATAGCTGGGTCGTATCGTAGATCTATCTGCAATTGTTTGAGGAACCTCCATACCATTTTCCATAGAGGCTGCACCATTTTGCAGTCCCACCAACAATGTATGAGAGTTCCTTTTTCTCCGCAACCTCGCCAGCATTTATCGTTCAGAGTCTTTTGGAGAATCTAAATTTTAACAACTTGCCCAAGGGATTTATTTGAACATTAATATATGATTGGGGCTGATTTTTAAGGAACTTCCTCGTTCTTTCCATACCTGTCATTCTTGATCTATGACCTGTGATTGACACATACCCACCGTCAATCTCTGGTAGAGAGAACCACCTCACGTTCCCCAAAGCCATGTTATCTTGGGCAGGTGGTAAAATGTGCCTCTTACAGATTACGTACTGAATAACTGCTTGAACATAAATCCTTGATATAGTCTTGGTCCAGACAACAAAGAGGTATGTGAGGACACTTCATAAAGTTCATGAAAAGATTGGTATTATCTTTTAATTCTATTTTCCACCAGCTCTTGAAGTACCCTGTATAAAGGATAAAACTAAAAATAGCTGGCTTAATCAAAAACACTCAGAGGGAGAAAACACATTGTACAGAATAATAACGTTAGCCCATCTTTACTATTAATATTTCACACTTGCTAATGCATATATTCCATGGCTACAATGCTATTTTTGTATTCATCAGAATGTACATTTTCCCTTATTGTTTCTGCTAGTTCACACGTCTGGCTGAGTTGTTAGACGCCTGGTATCTGTGTTGATTTGTCAACTACACAGTGTTTTCAGCTTGGTTGTCTAAAGTGATTTTAAGGTCAATCCATTAAACATCACCTTTCCCCCTCAACTCTACCAGGGTCACTGCCCATATTTTTATTTCTTTCTGTGGTTCTGTCAGCTACCACAAAAGCCTACTTAACAAACAAGCTTCAGGAATTGCTTATCTTTTTTTTTTTTTTTCAAATAGGAATTCTATAAATGTCTTCTATCTGTAGGGAAGAAAGCTATTATGGTTTTTGGATTTTACACTGGGTCACATATGTAAAGCTATAAGAGGTTTTCCTAGGGAAATTTTCTGCATGATTCAGAAGTCCTCTCCTCTATGACTGTGTTTTGTCTCTGCACAGTATAACCCTGCCACTCCCCACAGACTTTTTGACTGCTGCAGCATCATGCATTCATCATTTTTGATTAAGCCACTGCATGAGGAAAAATAGCAGACAGTAATCAGAAATTCAAAAAAAGGTATAAAGACAATATGATTGTTTCTTCCATGTGTTAATACAGATTTGCAATTTTCTCCAAAAATTATAAAAAGTCATGCAAATCTTTTACTGGATGAATCCCCATGGACAACGAACATTGTTGTTAGAGGAAATGGTTTTCATTGAAAACAACAACAGCATTGTATGACTTTAGGCTGCCACGTAGGAAAAGGATTTCTTACTTTGTATGATAGTATTGGTCTGATAGTCAGTAATTGATGAGTCATTAATGTAAAAATGTATCTGCTCCTTTTTATGATTTTTGCATCAGTTTATCTCTGAAAATGATGTTCACTTTTTCTTCTCTACAATTCGTATATACATTTTTTTACTGTACTATCTAGGACCTTACAGGAAATACTGAACATGTATTGAGCTAATAGATAAAAAGAGAGAGGCCCCCATGTTTTATCATAAAACATGATCCTAAGGTAGGAATTTTTTCTTCTATTTCTAATGTCCAAATTACTATTCTTTTATTTTAAAACTTGGAAATAGTATTGGTTTTTAATCAATGGGCGTGCACCTATTGAGGTGGGCATTCTGATTTTGCTTACTGTGTTCATAGTAAGAAACATTCATTCCTTATTTATATAAATCCATTTTAATCATCAACATACACACACCACACGTATACAGCTGTCATGAATTATCAATCATATGACCATTTTACAATTATATATGATGAGTCTCCTAAAAATTGTTGGAGGGATTCATATTTTCTTTCAATTCTATTTTTTAATGAACTTTTTGAAGTACCCTCATATAGATAAATCTATGTCTTCATACGAACGGAAATACTTTATTTTAAGGACAGGTGCAAAGTGAAAATCAATCATTATTCATAACATATTTAATGTTAGATTTCCCAAAATAATAAATAACAAGATAAGATATTCAAGCGAATACATATATTTGAGGCTTATTTTTCACAAAACATTTTCTCAGTGCTAGTATAAGAATACATTATTGTAAATTTGAGTATTTTTCTCTTTGATTTGTACAAGTTAAGATTTATACTGAATTATCAAGGAATACCATTATAGCAACTTGAATCACAGAAAATTTCTTGAGAGTTCATGAACACTCTTAGCCAGGAACATAATATATAATATACAGTAATTCATTTGAGACTTGGAATAAAATTTCCTTATTAAACTACATGGCAATCAAACCTATCTCTTTATACTAGACATGCATGAAAAACAAAAAAACTCATATATTTCTTCTTACAAAATATTGTGTATTACATATAAAATTACAGGGAATTGAGATCACAAAATATTTTTTTGGAACCTAATAAAACAACTAAATAAATAAGAAAATGATATTTTAAAAATACATTGTCTGAGAAAATCCAGTAATCCCCCCTCACCTGTGGAAAATGTTTTTCAAGACGTACAGTGGATACCCGAAATTTCAGGTATTATCAAACCCTACATATACTATGTTTTTTCAATTACATACATACGTATGATAAAGTTTAATTTATAAATTAGGCACATCGAGAGCTTAACAATGATAACTAACAATAAAACAGAACAATTATAACAATATATTGCAGTAAAATTTATGAGAATATGGTCTCTCTGTCAAAATATCTTAATGTGCTCTTCTTACTATTTTGAGAGTGCTGTTAACCTCAGGTAACCGAAACTAGAGAAAGCAAACCATGGCTAAGGGGAGCTACTATATTCGCAAGCCACAAATTCCACAAAGGACTAATATCTAGTACACATAAAGAATTCTTCAAATTCAACAGTAAAAGAAGCCACATAGTCCAGTTGGAATATGAATAAAATACCTGAATGGACCACCAAAAAGATTGTACAAATGGCAAATAAGCAGGTGAAAAAAAAGAAGTTTAATGTCATCTAGCATGAGGGGAGTGCAAATTAAAACCTCAGTGAGACATCACTACACACCTATGAACTGACTGATATTTTTTTAAAAAAATGGTGATGACATAAAATGCTGGCAAAGATGTGGAGAAACTGGATCACCCAGTTTCTCTGGAAAGAGTTTAGTAATGTCTTTAAAAATAAGATAAAATAAACAAGCGACTGCTATACAATCCAATCCTTTGGGATATTAATTCCAGAGAAATGTAATTTTATGTCCACACAAAATCCTGCACACAAATATTCTGAGCAGTTTTATCTGTACAAAAATTGGAAACAGCCAACATGTCCTTCAGCAAACAAGTGGTTAAACAAAGTATGGTACATCCATACAGTGAAATATCACTCAGCAATGAAAAGGAACCAGTTATCGATACGTGTGTCAACTTGGACGAATCTCAAGGGAATTACACTGACTGCATAAAGCCAGTCTCCAAAGATTGCATGCTGCTTGGTTTCAGTTTTAGGATGTTCTTTAAATGAAAATGAAGATGTATCAATGAAGAACAGATGAGTGGTTGCCAGGGTTGAAGAAAGTAAGCTATAAAAGGTATAAAAGGCAAAAGGTATTGTCATGACCAAAATGGTCTCTATCTGACTGTAGCAGTGTCCGTACCCTGGTTGTGGCATTAGACTACCATCTGTCAAGAGGCAGCCATTGGAGGAAACTTGGTAAAGTATACATCATATCTCACTACATTATTTCTTACAATTGCATGTAGATTTCACAATGATCTCTGAATAAAAAGATAATTAAAAATTAAACAAGCAAGCAAGCAAACAAAAAACAACAAAGCCACAGGCCATTCTGAGAGCAAGGGAGAAACTTTGATGTAATTTATCTGAGAGACAGACATCCAGGAAAAAATGGGCAGGTTTTCATATATAGACAGTTTTCTCTTCTTCCTCTTTGGAATCTGTGCTGTGAATTAGGAGCAGAGGAGACCAGACCCTCAAAAGATCTCGCAACAGCCCTCAGCCCTCTGATTTGGCAAAAGGGAATCGTAGCCTAGGAAGACAGATGGATTCTCTTTCAGAGGATAATTCTCCATGGGAGAAATGGTGAGTGTTTCTACTGTTGTCTCTGAAAGAATTTCCATATTAGACCTAAATTTTTCTTCTCTTAATCAGTAAGAATATTTGCATACATTTTTTATAGTTGAGGACTGGGACAGCTCCTGTATTAGTTTGCCACGGCTGCCATAACAACGTCCCACAGACTGGGTGGCTTAAACAATGGACATTTATCTCTCCCAGTCCTGGAGGCTGGAAGTCTTAGGTCAAGGCGTGGCAGGGCTAGTTCCTCCTGAAGCCTCTCTCCTTGGCTTGTAGACAGCGACTTCTCCCTGTGTCCTCACGTGGTCGTCCCTCTGTGTGTGTCCTAATCTTCTTTTCTTACAAGAACACCGGTCCTATTGGATCAGGGCCCACCCTAGAGACCTCTTTTTACCTTAATCACCTCTTTAAAGACCCCATCTCCAAATACAGTCACATTCTGACATAGTGGGAATTAGAATGTCGAGATAAGAAATTGGGGGGACATAAATTCATCCCAATAACATCCCTTAATGTCCTTCCTAAATGATATATATATATTTTTTTTTTTAGTTTCATTCAGGGCAAACGCTCTCTTAGACTTTGAAGGAAACATTGCCATACTCTTATCCAAAAGAAACAACAAAAAAAGACTAAGTTGAATTTAAGTTCTTAGTTTTATCATGGTTGTACATGAGACACACACAAGAATGAGAATTCCGAAGTTAATATTATTTTTTAACATAAATGTGCATTGTTACTTTCCATATCCTTTCTTTTGCTTATTACCAGATTGCTATAAACTTCTGTTCTAAAATCTGGAGTGGATAAAGGCATTTATTTTGCCTCATTTACAAATATACGTATGTATATATTTATATTTGTGTATATATATGCATGTCGTGTGAAGAATTCTTAGCATGTTTTTTTTTTCTTATCTCTTTACAAAATCAAATGCAGAGATAATATTCTGGTCAGGTGGAGATTTTGGGTTAGTTATTTTAACATTTATATCATTACCTTTTGGACTTGGTTCCACTTAATACTTCCCACTTAAATTGCTGTTTATGGGTGAAGAATGACTCAGAATATTAATGAGAGAACTTTATTTTTAAAGTCAAAAGTATCTAGTTTGACTTGAAAAATGTGAACGAAAAGTGACCTGTGTATAAAGTACTCAAGCCATCAACATGAAGCGATAGGTGTAATAGTTTCTTCTGCTCAGAAATATCATAACAATCATTCAGAATGTTGATGTAAGTGTAAATAACAGAATTGAACAAAAGCATCTTATTTTAACTTTGACATTACGGTGACCCCAATATTAAAATAGCATAGTAGTATTTTAGAAAGCTTTATTCTAAATTCCAAACTAATTTAAAAGGAGATATTTTACGCCAGGAAAGACATCAAAACTACTCTACAAACTTAACTTTGTGTCGCTTCCTAGAGTCAAGTCTTCACCAATTCCACACGTTTTATATCGATGCTTATTTCTCAAGTCTTTCAAACGTTGCTTATCTTAAACTCAGGGTGCTTCTTCACACCAGCAGTTGATTTGGAGTCAGTCACAATCTATTTCGTGCAAGAAATAAGTTTGGGATAAATCGAGATTCAGACCATAAGAACCACTGTGCAAATGAGAAAGTCATTTAGCGATCCTGCTCGGCTTGCTTTTCCTTAAACTCATATGGGCTTGTTGGTAGTGCCCAGGTTAAGGGCTTTCACCTGTCTTTTAAGACTCAAAGTTTCACTGTCTTCTTAGCATCCCAGGTTCACTCAGCAATGCTATAGAATAAATTGTGTCTCCCTGAAATCCACATATTGAAACCCTAATCCCAATGGGATGGTATTTGGAGGTGGGGCCTTTGGGAGGTAATTAGGTTTAGATGAGGTCAGGAAGTTGTAGCCCCCATGATCGGATTGTGTGCCCTTATAACAAGAGAAAGAGATGCCACAGTACTCTCTCTCTCTCTCTCTCTCTCTCTCTGCTATATGAGAACACAGCAAGTAGGTGGTCGTTTGCAAGCCAGGAGAAGAGCCCTCACCAGGAATTGAATTTTCCAACACCTAGATGTCCGATTTCCAGCCTCCCAAGCTGTGATAAAAGAAAGTTCTATTGCTTAGCCACCCGGTCAATGATATTTTGTGATACCAGCCCCAGCAGACAAGTACAAACATGATTATGACTTGTGGCTAATGTCAGGGGAGATTGTTCTGGGAGCAAAACTCATCCACCCATGCTGTGGATTTGGAAGACGTAAAGGGAAAAATTGATGTAGTGCCAGGTATTCATGCATTTATCCCTAACTGGTTGTCCTTGATGTGAATGATCTCAGCACGTCTGAACTAAAACAAAACCAAAACCAACAAACAAAAAACTTTGAATGCAAACAACTCCTCTTTTAATCTCCCCAACTTCTTCAGGTCTTTGGTAAGGACTATGAATGGTGCATATCAGTTATGTGATTATCCAACTACCAAAACTGGAAATATCTGAGAGCAGTGAACATATATTTCAGCTGGATTTTCCTTATATCTACTGCAATCTTAACACGTAGCAGGATGGCAATAAGTACTTGATGAATGAATGAATGAAAAACTGGGAGTCAATAAAGATGTCAGTTCAGCCATAATGATGAAGAAAATAAAACATGTCAATAAAAATGGTTAATAACACTTTTTTAATAAGTGTTATAATTAGAAAAGAAAGGAAAAGAAGCGAAAGCAAATACAGGGGCAGTGTGGAATAATTTATGTCAGAAAGCATATAATAATGCATGCCCTGTTTTCAATATATCTTTCTTGCAAGGGTTCACACGATTCTGCACCTTGCAGCCAATCAAACAGTGCTCTATCCAAGATGCTAGGAGTAAGGCTGGCCGTGAACCGCCTTTAATCACCCTTGAAATACTGGCACCTCCTTTTCCTCAGAAAGAGGGCCTACATTCTCACAGAAGAACACGTGTGTGGGACAAAGGATGTTAGGGTCCTTATCAACTTAATCCATTTTCAAAATTTATCTTCGCCTCTTTATTTCTAATTAGATTCATTTTCCTCTGTCCCTGACTCTATGTGAACAAAGTGTTTTCCTTTGGATTTGGCTTCAGGATGAATTCTGACTGGATATATTTCTCATCTTGTGGGGAGGGACATGATGTAGAAGATAGCCACTGACAGCTTGAATCAATAGCTAATTAGCAGAGGAGATTATAGACACTCAGCAGAGGCAAAACGCTAAGGAAATGCCAAGGGTAGTTTCAATATCAACTTGCCAGTCATCTGCAGGGTACCATTTATAAATTTTTCCCCCTGTGCATTGATTACTTCTTTTCCTACTGGTCGACAATTTGGAAATCATCACTTAACACGTTTTGCATTAGGTTTTCATGCAGACAACAATGCCCAGGAGCATGCTAAGGATTTTTGGGAAGGAGGGACAGGGTAGAAGGTGACAGATAAGGCAATAGCAGAGGAGTCATTTTTTAAGATGTGCTAATTACCATCTGGTCTTCAGGGGTGGGGCTGTGAGGGCCAGTGCTGTGGGTGTTTTGGGCCTCTTCTGCTTAAACTCATTGCTGGCTTCCCATAAGCTCTCAATGCAGGGGTCCACTCTGATGCTCTTAGAGGACACTGGGTCACATTCTAAAATGATAATGAATCTTTCTGCCTAGAAACGATACATCCTATCATTCTGTTTCCAAGGGGTGCTGCTAGGGAGATCTCCAAGATCTTGGAATTTCCCATGAGCATATCTGGGAATAGGGGTGGATAGAATTGATTTGGTTTATAATTATGGTGATTTCCTTTTCTACCCTTTCTGGCATGTTTCCTGACATAATGTGTCTCTTAAGTCCATGATTATTCTCAAAATTTATGAAAAAGGGATTCATAGGATAACAACACATAGAAGTGAATTCCTGCACATTGGTTACTAGTTTTCCTACTGTTCAGCAATTTGGGTCCACAGCAAGTTACCTCCCTACTCAGGGACATCAGCATTTCAGCCTTCTGTCATGAAGACCTGACTCTCCTTTCTTCCTGCAGCCTTTGGAATCTTTACTCTGTGCAGAGGTGGAAAGCATTTGTTTGTTTGTTTGTTTGTTCTGACCTGTGGTTTTTTTTCAGTCGATTTGGATATTCCAGAAGACTGCAACAATACGGTAGTCCCCCCTTATTCGTGGTTTTGCTTTCCGTGGTTTGAATGACCCGCACTCAACCACAGTCTGAAAATATTAAATGGAAAAATTCTAGAAGTAGACAATTTATAAGTTTTAAACTGTGCAGTGTTCTGAGCAGAGTGATGAAATCTCCAGCCATCCTGCTCCAACCCACCTAAGACATGAATCATCCCTTTGTCCAGTGTATTCACGCTGAATAGGTGACCTTCCCATTCAGTCACTTAGCAGCTGCCTTGGGTTATCAGATCAAGTGTCAGTGCTGCAGGGCTTGTGTTCAGGTTGCCCTAATTTTACTTAATAATGGCCCCAAAGCACAAGAGTAGTGATGCTGGCACGGTGTTCTAATTGTTCTATTTTGTTATTGGTTATTGTGGTTAATCTCTTACTATGCCTGATTTATAAAGTAAACCTTATCATAGGTACGTACACTCAGGAAAAAGCATAGTTTATAGCATACAGTACTCTGATGAGATTTCAGGCATCCACTGGGGGTCTTGGAATGTATCCCCTGCAGATAAGGAGGAACTACTGTTGCCATGACTTCACTTCTATGTATTGTTATTCCATGAAATACCTTTTTGTAAATTTTGAGAGTAGCCATGGACTTCGGAGACTGGTATGTGAAGGACACATTATGTTACAAAACATGCCAGAAAGTGTAGAAAAGGAAATCACCATAGTTATCCCTTCAAAATAATATTCTGTCCTTCTAGACTTTCTCTGAGCGTCGCCTTAATGGATCTCACCTGCATCCGATATTTTCCAGAGTAGATGAACTGGTCTTTGTCATCCGTCCTTCATTTTAAGTCCTATTATCTCCTAAAAGTCTATCTGAACAATTCCATTTTTTTCAGCGTACTTCCTGTTCTGAGTCAACCCACCATGGGCTGTCTACACTTTGTACCTCCACTACTGCATGGACATCTACCACATGTTATCCAAAGAGGCTTGTGTGAACCTCTGCTCCCCTACCCACACATGGCTATTTCAGAAGCTGCTATGTTCCTACAAATTTGCAGCCCTTCTGGCCACAGCATGTTGATCCAGGATAGGCACGAATTTGAGTTGCAATTTTCCATCTCTTGGAACCAAGCTATGAGCTAACTTGTTTCTCCTCTATGGTAAATTAGAAGCAATTACAGCCATGATTTCTCTTCTGCTTACCAAAATTTCAGCAACGCGAGAGTGAGAGAAATACAATATTCTTTCTTGGGTGCTATCTCTAGGATCTAGTGTTCCCAAGAGATCCCAGAAACAGGGAAGATATTCTACTAAATCTTTATATCACTAAATCTCCTCAGTCTTCTGGTCAACCTTATTAATCCATATGTCTTACAATTTTTTGACTATTCTAAAATATTTAAAATAGAAGTCTTTCACATAGCACTTTGCAATGGTTTGGACATTTCTTTAGCATGTAAATGTGAGCCAAGTTGATCTGTCATTGCAAAGAAAAATATAACTTTAACATGTGCAATTTGCTTCTGTACTAATGCTTGCTAAAAACGAGAAAACATAACTAATGCCATTTTAAGTAAGGCAGCTTCTAAGGGGATATGCAGAGGCCAGGCAAGTCAAGGCAGACCCAGGCATGCAAAATTCCAGGAAGGGAGTAATCACCACCTGGTTCCAGGAACTGACCAGTTTCTTATCTAGAGACCACCTGGCCACAAGGAAGATAAATGATTGGGAAATACACTATTTCTTATTGATGTGCCAGCTCGCTAAAGCCCACCAATAAATCCAAAGGTCACCTCTGATAACCTGTAAGCAGTATACAACTCATCCTATTGCCAAAGTCTGTCTAAAAAACTGTATAAAAAGTGCTTGTGTTAAGAGCTCAGGGCCACTTCTGTCTTGAAGACTGAGTGACCCCAGCATGCTGGAATAAACTCCTGTTGCTTGATTGCAACGGTCTCTGTCTCGTGGTCTTTGTGAGGTGAGCCATCCTGATGTGTGGGATTTGTGCACGGTGCACAAGTCTTACATCATCCCTGACAGAGAGGGGATGATTTTTTTCTCAAATTGGCAAAATTGCTATCTAAAGAATAATAAATATTCTCCGCATATCCTACTGCAAGTGCTTGCATATATAACTTAAAGATGTATTTTTACATGAGTTATCAGCAATTTGGTGAATATCCAAGAACATGAAATTTTAACCATACCCCTTATGAATTACTGAGTTAATTCTGACACTAAAACAATCTCATTTAAAAGGATCATCCTAAAAATTCCAATACCCTAGTCTCTGTGTATGTCGTGTCTGAAAAAAAAGACAACGTATCATTAACAATTAAAATGTAATTTCAATATCTGTGATGTTGCAGTTCAAAATCATTTTACAGAAAAGTTTGCAGTTTTCTATTTATCTGTATTACAATTTCTTTGTCATATATCTGTGGCAAAATTTCAATCAAAAGAAAATCTCGTCAATGAGATCAGTTTTCCAAACTTCTAGTAAAATGTAAGCCAGATGTATATATCCTGTAAAGATGAGAAAACATGGTCCTTATGATGTTTTTCTTTTTCTTTTTATCACTAAGATTTGCTCAAAGTGTCATTTGATACACTCATTATCAGGCCCTGTAATCATCTTTTATTGCTGTATAACAAATTACCACAAATGCACTAGCTTCAAACAATACTCTTTTATGAACTCACAATTCTGTAAGTGAGAAATCTGGAAATGGCATGACTGGGTCTTCTGCTCAGGGTGTCACAAAGCTGAAGTTAAGGGGTTGACCAGTTCTCTTCTTGAGCTCAATGGTTGTTGCAATACCCAGGACCCCATTTTTTGCTTCCGTGTTATCAAGATGCTGAGCTCGGCTCCTAGGCTCCTGTTGCATTCTTTGTCAAATGGCCCTGCCCAACTTCAAAGCCACCAATGGGCCTCATCTTCTGGTGGAATCCTTCCAATGCATTGACTCTCTCCAGGGGAGAATGCTGCCCTTTTGAAATGCTAACATGATGATAAGGTCAGGCCCATTGAAGAGAATGTCCCCCCTTTAAAGTCAACTATTCCTTGTAACATAACCTAACCATGGGAGTGCAATCCCATCTTCATATTCTAAGTCCATCGTACACTCAAGTGGTGAGACTTATACAAAGTTGTATGTCATTGGGGACCATCTTCCAATTCTTCCTGTCATAGTGAGGCAGGACAGAATAGTGACACACCCCAGGGAGGCTAAACAAATATTCATAAATAATATATTATTCATATATAAATGTTCGTAAATCTTCAGAGCAGACCTGCACTGCCTGCCTCTTTGACTGGCAGTTAACCAAGCCATAATCCACTGAGGACAGCTTAACCACCCTGCCAATCAGCATCCTACACCTAGAACGTTGCAGATCACAAAAACCTCTGCACCTGTGCACTAGGAGAGACAAAAGTGCAGACGACCATTATACGACCGTCCACCCATGACATTGGACCAGAAAAGACAAAGCTCAACAGAAGTGACTCTGCTGTGCATGACTGGAAACTTCAGGAACTCAGGGACATACGACAGGATGCGGATGGAATCTCGCGTCGACCTATGAGGCCTTAATTACCTTAGATCCTCCCCCACAGCCAAATATTTTTCCCCTTAGTTATGATAAAAAAAAAACCATCCCAGAAGAATATATAAACCCTCCTCTTGGAAATCCATGGGGTGGTTCTCATTTGCAACACTGCCCATGCACACCATGGCACGCATTTTCTCTTGACAATAAAGTCCTATTGTCTGAGTGTTTCATAGATCTACCCCCCTTCCTTTTCTTTTGCTGAGCAGGTGCTCAGCGCCGTGCTGACTTCAATAGGTCCTGGGAAAGGTTCTCTTTACATAATTTGCTTAAGAATCTAAAATCCACCGTCTGACTTCAGTAGGATCCCAATTCTCTTGATTATATGTTATCGATAAAAATGAATCCAGTGAAAGTTAAAGCCTGAGTTGAAATATCAACTCACAGACAGCATAGGCTCAGTACCGTACTGTTTCTTTGAACAAGCATCTGTGAATGTAAACTTCCAATGGTCAAGTATTCCTGCCTGTGCATGGCCACTGTTGGAGCTCTGTATGCAATGCCCCCAAATACACTACTTTGGGCTTCAAACTGAGAGGACCCAGGAAGCTACAAAGGTAGGGAAAGGCTTTTCTACCTGTTACCTTAAAGGCTGGATCCTCCAGAAGACATTTAACTGTTTTGAATCCCTTCCCAGGGAGCTCATCAACTGAGGGAGATGTACATATATCCCATGAAGGAAAACTCATGTTGACACCATACCGAGAGCCCAAACAAAACTTGTCCCAGGCTATTGTCTGTTCTTCCAGTCCATTTCTCTTAAAAATTATTTACTCTTCCTCTGAGATTGCCTACACCCCCAACATCCCTTCTCCCCTATGAGGAAGGCATTTAAGGTTAAAACATCTGGTCCCTTTTCGAGTTTCATACAAGGGTACATCAAAAAGTTTGTGGGAAAATAGAATAAGAAGGTAACGTGAATCTTTTCATGAACTGTCTGAGAGACCCACAAACTTTGTGTGGCTGCAGTGCATTTGCACATTAATGTATTTGTATGCCTTTGAATTGGTCAGGGTTCTCTGGAAAGTCAGAATCAATAGGATATGTGTATAAGTATTTGAGAAGAGATTTATTAGGATAATTGGCTCACATGATTGCAAAGGCTGAATCATCCCACCCTAAGCCATCTGCAAACTGGTTGCCAGTCATGTGGCTTAATCCAAGTCCAGAGCCTCAGAACCAGGGAAGCTGATGGTGTGATTTTGGGTCTGAGGCCAAAGGCCTGGGAGCCAGGGGTGCCACTGGTGTAAATCCTGGAGCCCCAAAGCCAAACACTCTCAAATTTGGATGTTCACGGACAGAAGAGTAGAGTGTATCCCAGCTCCTGTGGAAATAGAGCAAGAGATTCACTTTTCCTCTGTTTTTGTCCTCTCTGGTATCCCCATGGGGGGTGTTTCCCATCCTGTCCAGTCACGCCCACATGCTCATCTCTTCCAGAAACACCCCCATGGACACCCCCAGAAACGATGCTTTGCCAGGTTTTCAGGTATTGCCTAATCTAATCAAATTGATGCCTAAATTTAACCATCAGAGCCATTTTTTCTGTTAATTTATTGACAGTTTATTTCAGCAGACTCAATTATGAAATCCTCAGAAGGAAAGTGGAAACTTTCTTACCCCACTAAGAATTTATTGACTCTACTTCATGCCCATGCAGAGAGAGCACCCAGAATTATGAATTCTCAGACACTGTGGGTAAAAGATGAGACTAAGGGAAATTTCATGCTGCAGACAGTTCAGACATCTTTCTTCTTTGCCCTTTCCTTTTGGAAAATAAATCTTATTTCATTTCATTTTGCAAAACCATGATACTTAGAGTTTGAGTCTGATTGGTCAATATGGTGGATAAAGAAAAAATAAATTTAAAAAGAAAAGTAAAAAGAAATAGAGAATAGGAGAGTGGTTGCCAAAGGCAGGGAAAGGGAAGTAGAAAGAAGAACGGGGTGGGGGTGGAGTTGGAAAGGCAGGTGCAATAATTTGGCACAACCGTAGCTCATTAGCATCATTGGTCCATGTTTCATTTTTGTTTAATCCCATCTATTCACCTCTCCACAAACCCATTCACTCATCCACTCATTCACCTATCCATCTGTAATTTATCCATTCATCCATCCATCCCTCTACCCATCTATCCATTTATCCATCCAGCCATCCACATGTCTATCCATCCATCCATCTTTCATCCATCCAGTCTCCCATCCACACATCTACCCATGCATCCATCCACCAACGCTTTCGTTCATTCATTTATTTATCAATTTATTCATTCATTTTTTACCAATAGAATGAATACTTTTGGACCCACAAGCCCACCCAAGAATAAGAGTATTACCAATAAATTTTATCAGCGTACATGCTATTTTTCTTATCCACCTGCCCACCCCTCCAATGAAATTAACTAGTATCTTGAATTTTTATTTAAAATTTTCTTTATTTTTTAAAAATGGAATGATATCATATTATATAATGCTGCATATACCATTATGAACATGGCTCGGTTTTGATTCGTTGAACATTTAAAACAATGGAATCATGTATTAGAGAGACCTCTGAGGCTTTTCTTAAACTAGATAACAAGTTCTTATGATCCATCTATGTGGATGCATGTAACTCTTCTTCATGTTCTTTCCTGGGGTATCTATTTCATTTTATTTCCATAGTACCATAATGAACAATTCGGCAGAAATTGAGTTACATTTTATTGTGTGCTAACATACAACAAACCCTGGCTAGCTGTGTGTGTAGTACTATTTTTACTAAATATGTGAATCTCCACAGGCTGCCTGAGAAATCAGCTTTTCTGTCTCAGGGTCATGGAGATTTCATCTGTCTAATACTATTAAACCAGCTGCTATTGAGTCGTGGTGACTCACAGGAGGCTGAACCCAAGGTAAAAAGACAACAAGTGTGTGAAATAAAGCCATTCTGACATGTTTTAAAATACCTAATGTCTTCAAATACTCTGGTAATTCCAGGCAACATTACATAAGAGAAATCAAACAAATTTATAAAGACAATTATCTATGACTGATGATACTTAATTCTACCTTTTGTTAGTGGGGAGAAAATAAAACTAGAGTACAGGAAAAAGTTCCTCCTACTGTGTTAGTAACCCTCCAAACATATTTTGCTTTGTACTCAACCAATTACTGATATTATGAATTTCCATTATGCATTTATTTTTATTTTTATTTTTTTTTAATTTTATTTTGTCGATATACATTGTGGCTGATTATTGCTCCCCATCACCAAAACCTCCCTCCCTTCTCCCTCCCCCCTCCCCCCAACAATGTCCTTTCTGTTTGTTTGTCGTATCAACTTCAAGTAATTGTGGTTGTTATATCTTCTTCCCCTGCCCCAGTTTTGTGTGTGTGTGTGTGTGTGTGTGTGTGTGTGTTTGAATTTATATATTAATTTTTAGCTCCCACCAATAAGTGAGAACATGTGGTATTTCTCTTTCTGTGCCTGACTTGTTTCACTTAATATAATTCTCTCAAGGTCCATCCATGTTGTTGCAAATGGCAGTATTTCATTCGTTTTTATAGCTGAGTAGTATTCCATTGTGTAGATGTACCACATTTTCCGTATCCACTCATCTGATGATGGACATTTGGGCTGGTTCCAACTCTTGGCTATTGTAAAGAGTGCTGCAATGAACATTGGGGAACAGGTATACCTCCGACTTGATGATTTCCATTCCTCTGGGTATATTCCCAACAGTGGGATAGCTGGGTCGTATGGTAGATCTATCTGCAATTGTTTGAGGAACCTCCATACCATTTTCCATAGAGGCTGCACCATTTTGCAGTCCCACCAACAATGTATGAGAGTTCCTTTTTCTCCGCAGCCTCTCCAGCATTTATCGTTCAGAGTCTTTTGGATTTTAGCCATCCTAACTGGGGTTAGATGGTATCTCAATGTGGTTTTGATTTGCATTTCCCGGATGCAGAGTGATGTTGAGCATTTTTTCATATGTCTGTTGGCCATTTGTATATCTTCCTTAGAGAAATGCCTACTTAGCTCTTTTGCCCATTTTTTAATTGGGTTGCTTGTTTTCTTCTTGTAAAGTTGTTTGAGTTCCTTATATATTCTGGATATTAATCCTTTGTCAGATGTATATTTTGCAAATATTTTCTCCCACTCTGTTGGTTGTCTTTTAACTCTGTTGTTTCTTTTGCTGTGCAGAAGCTTTTTAGTTTGATATAATCCCATTTGTTTATTTTTCCTTTGGTTGCCCGTGCTTTTGGGGTCATATTCATGAAGTCTGTGTCCAGTCCTATTTCCTGAAGTGTTTCTCCTATGTTTTCTTTAAGAAGTTTTATTGTTTCAGGGTGTATATTTAAATCCTTAATCCATTTTGAGTTGATTTTAGTATACGGTGAGAGGTATGGATCTAGTTTCATAATCCTGCATATGGATATCCAGTTATCCCAGCACCATTTGCTGAAGAGGCAGTCCCTTCCCCAGTGAATAGACTTGGTGCCTATGTCAAAGATCAGATGGCAGTAAGTGTGTGGGTTGATTTCTGGATTCTCTATTCTATTCCATTTGTCAGGGTGTCTGTTTTTATGCCAGTACCATACTGTTTTGGTTATTATAGCTTTGTAGTATAGCTTAAAGTCAGGTAGTGTTATGCCTCCAGCTTTATTTTTTTTGCTCAGCATTGCTTTGGCTATGCGTGGTCTTTTATTGTTCCATATAAATGTCTGGATAGTTTTTTCCATTTCTGAGAAAAATGTCTTTGGAATTTTGATGGGGATTGCATTGAATTTGTATATCACTTTGGGTAGTATGGACATTTTCACTATGTTGATTCTTCAATCCAAGAGCATGGGATATCTTTCCATCTTCTTGTATCCTCTCTAATTTCTCTCAGCAGTGGTTTGTAGTTCTCATTATCGAGATTTTTTACCTCCTTGGTTAACTCAATTCCTAAGTATTTTATTTTTTTGGTGGCTATTGTAAATGGGCAGGCTTTCTTGATTTCTTGTTCTGCATGTTCACTATTGGAGAAGAGAAATGCTACTGATTTTTGTGTGTTGATTTTGTATTCTGCTACTGTGCTGAAATCATTTATCTATTCCAAGAGTTTTTTTGTAGAGGTTTTAGGCTGTTCGATATATAGGATCATGTCATCTGCAAACAGGGACAGTTTGACTTCATCTTTTCCAATCTGGATGCCCTTTATTTCCTTCTCTTCTCTGATTGCTCTGGCTAGTACTTCCAACACTATGTTGAATAGGAGTGGTGAGAGTGGGCATCCTTGTCTAGTGCCTGTTCTTAAAGGAAAAGCTTTCAGCTTTTCCCCATTCAGGATGATATTGGCAGTGGGTTTGGCATATATGGCTTTAATTATGTTGAGATACTTTCCCTCTATACCTAACTTATAGAGGGTCTTTGTCATGAATGTGTGCTGAAATTTATCAAATGCTTTTTCAGCATCTATAGAGATGATCTTATGGTCCTTGTGTTTGAGTTTATTAATATGGTGTATCACATTTATTGATTTGCGTATGTTGAACCAACCTTGCATCCCTGGGATGAATCCCACTTGATCGTGATGGATAATTTTTCGTATGTGTTGCTGTATTCTGTTTGCTAGTATTTTAGTGAGGATTTTTGCATCTATATTCATAAAGGATACCAGCCTGTAGTTTTCTTTTTTGGTTATATCTTTACCTGGTTTTGGTATCAGGATGATGTTTGCTTCATAGAATGAGTTTGGAAAGTTTGCATCCGTTTCAATCTTTTGGAATAGTTTGGAAAGAATCAGTGTCAATTCCTCTTTGAATGTTTGGTAAAATTCTGCTGTGAATCCATCTGGTCCTGGGCTTTTCTTTGTTGGGAGCCTTCTGATAACAGCTTCAATCTCCTTTATTGTTATTGGTCTGTTCAAATTTTCTACGTCTTCACGGTTCAGTTTTGGGAGCTTGTGTGTGTCCAGAAATTTATCCATTTCCTCCAGATTTTCAAATTTGTTGGCGTATAGTTGTTTATAGTAGTCTCGAATGATTCCTTGTATTTCAGATGAATCAGTTGTAATATCGCCTTTTTCATTTCTAATTTTTGTTATTTGAGTCTTCTCTCTTCTTTTTTTTGTTAGCCATGCTAATGGTTTGTCAATTTTATTTATCTTTTCAAAAAACCAACTTTTTGATTCGTTGATCTTTTGAATTGTTTTTTGGTTTTCAATTTCATTCAATTCTGCTCTGATCTTAATGATTTCTTTCCGTCTGCTAACTTTAGGTTTGGATTGTTCTTGTTTTTCTAGTTCTTTAAGGTGAAGTGTTAGGTTGTTCACTTGCCATCTTTCCATTCTTCTGAAGTGAGCGTTTAATGCAATAAATTTTCCCTTCAATACTGCTTTTGCAGTATCCCACAGGTTTTGGTATGATGTATCATTGTTTTCATTAGTTTCAATAAATTTTTTGATTTCCTGCTTGATTTCCTCTTGGACCCATATGTCATTAAGTAGAATGCTGTTTAATTTCCATGTGTTTGTATAGTTTCCAGAGTTTCGTTTGTTATTAATTTCTAGTTTTAATCCATTGTGGTCTGAGAAGATACATGCGATAATTCCAATTTTTTTGAATTTATTGAGACTTGATTTGTGACCTAATATGTGATCTATCCTGGAGAATGATCCATGTGCTGATGAGAAGAATGAATATTCTGAGGTTGTTGGGTGGAATGTTCTGTAGATATCTGCCAATTCCAATTGGTCTAGAGTCTTGTTTAGATCTTGTGTTTCTCTACTGATTCTTTGCCTAGATGATCTGTCTAATATTGACAGTGGGGTGTTCAGGTCCCCTGCTATTATGGTATTATTGTCTATTTCCTTCTTTAGGTCTAATAGAGTTTGTTTTATAAATCTGGCTGCTCCAACATTGGGTGCATACATATTTATGTTTGTTATGTCTTCTTGATGGATCAGTCCTTTTATCATTAAGTAGTGTCCCTCATTGTCTCTTTTTATGGATTTTAGTTTAAAGTCTATTTTGTCAGATATAAAAATAGCTACTCCAGCTCGTTTTTCTTTTCTGTTTGCATGGTAAATCTTTTTCCATCCTTTCACTCTTAGTCTGTGTGAATCTTTATGGGTGAGGTGGGTCTCTTGTAGGCAGCATATAGTTGGGTCCTCCTTTTTGATCCAGTCCGCCAGTCTGTGTCTTTTGATTGGGGAATTTAAGCCTTTTACATTAAGGGTTGTTATTGAAAGGTGTTGATTTATTCCTAGCATTTTATTGGTTGTTTGGTTGTCTTAGGTGTCTTTTGTTCCTTGCTTTCTGATTTACTGTTTGGTTTCTGTGTTTGTTGGTTCCTTAGGTTGTAGATAGCGTTTTTGTTTGCTTGTTTTCTCTTCATGAATGCCATTTTTATTATGCTAGTGGGTATTGATTTTTTTTTTGGTTTTTATGGCAGTGGTAGTTATTTTTCAGGAACCAAACCCAGTACTACCTTGAGGATTTCTTGTAAGGGTGGTCGTGTGGTAGTGAACTCCCGCAGTTTTTGTTTGTCTGAGAAATATACTATTTGCCCTTCATTTTGGAAGGATAGCCTTGCAGGGTAGAGTATTCTTGGCTGGCAATCTTTGTCTTTTAGTATTTTGAATATATCATCCCATTTCTTTGTAGCTTTTAGGGTTTGTGATGAAAAGTCTGATGTTAGCCTGATTGGGGCTCCCTTATAGGTGATTTGATGCTTCTCACTTGCAGCTTTTAAGATTCTCTCTTTGTCTCTGTGTTTTGCCAGTTTGACTATGACATGTCTTGGAGAAGGCCTTTTTGGGTTGAATGTGTTTGGAGATCATTGAGCTCAGTGGTTGTTGCAATACCCAGGACCCCATTTTTTGCTTCCGTGTTATCAAGGTGCTGAACTCGGCTCCTAGGCTCCTGTTGCATTCTTTGTCAAATGGCCCTGTCCACGAGACTGAGACCGCTGCAATCAAGCAAGAGGTTTTTATTCCAGCATGCTTGGGTCGCTCTGTTTTCGGGACAGAAGCGGCCCTGAGTTCTTAACTCAAGTATTTTTTATACAGTTTGGTAGGAAGACTTTGGCAACAGGGTGAGTTGTACACAGCTTATTGGCCATCTGGGGTGAATTTTAATTTCATTGGTGGCCTTCAATGGGGTGGTACACAGACGAGGAACTGGGGAATTGACTAATAGCCCACCCCTTTTGCGGTTAGGCCCCTCCTGGAACTGGGTGAACTTTGGGCTCTTTGGAAAGTCCCTACCCCCTGGCAGCGGAAAGTCCTAATCTTCTGGCGACGGAAAGTCTCAAGCACCTGGTAATGGAAAGTCCTAAGTATCTGGTATTGTTTACCGAAAAGGTTGGGGGTTATCTCTACCTCTACAGGGCATAGTTCAGAGGGCCTCAATGGAGATTCTAAATCTCACATTGCTAAGGGTTGAATGTGTCCACCAAAAGCTTATGTGCTGGAAACTTAATCTCCAATGCAATAGTGTTAAGAGGATGGGAAATCCAATTATGGTATTTGAAAGGTGGAGCCTTTAAGAGGTGATTGGATAGTGATTTTTTTTCCCTTGTGAATGGATTAATCCATCCATGCAGTAATGAGTTATCATGGGTGAGGAGTGGTGGCTTTGTGAGGAGCACGTGAGAGAGCTTTTTGCCATTTTCTGGCCATGCCATAACCTGCATCACCACAGGACCCCATAGAGAGTTCCCACTCAGAGGAAGGCCCTCACCACATGTGCCCCTGGACGTTCCAGCCTCCAACACTGTAATAAATAAATTTCATTCCTTTAGACATTACCCAGTTTCAGGTATTCTGTTATAAGCAACAGAAACAAACTAACACACACATCCACTGTCTTACAATAGTATCAGAACATTGATGCTTCTATTCCCTACCCATTAAATTGAAATAAGAAATTTATTTAAAGAAATCCTAAGAAGGTTGATGTGGAGAGTAGGCTACATCATCCATGTTAAATGTACATTGAAATCAGCCCAACGTTCTGTGATTCTGTTCCTGGTGTGGTATTTGATGACTTAAACTCAGTGTTAGTTTCAACAAGAATCGGAATATAAGAAGAAATTTGGGAAGTCATGGGTCTAGAAAGACAAAACTGGAGTTTGGATACCATTAAAGATAATAACCAGTCCCCTCTGCCAAATAGACTGCAAATTAGGACCCAGGAAAGACTGCCCTATATAGAATAAAGTATAGGGTAGTTTTGAGCTTAGAACATTTTGAAACCACTTAATTCCAAAAAGCTTTGAAACAACTTAATCTCAGACATCATTAAGGAGATCTCCTAATCTAATTGACTGGCAGAGAGAAAAAGCTTTGCAGAGAAATTGCTCTGAATTTCATCTATAACTCTATAATTGGATACATAGATGATAGATAAAAATATACATCACACATAATACACACACACATGTATAATAGATATTGATATCAATATATTATGTGATATAGATACAATTTTTTCACCCAATATGTTCAGAATTTATTTAAAAACTAACAAATACACAAGAAGGCATGATTGCATAATTAAAATCTGAGAGAAATAACAGCAAATAAAAACAGACCAGCAGATATTCAAGCCCTTCAGAAGAGACTTTTAAATCATGTTACTAATTTATTCAAGAAAATGCGTAACACAGGAAGACTGTGCTCAGAAAACTGGAATCTATAAAAATAATTCAAATCACAGTTCTAGAAGTGAAAAATACAATCTCTGAAATGAGAAAGTCAAAAGACACATATACACAGGTAGATTTTTATCAAAACAGTATATTGAATGAGGATGCATATAAATATAAAATTCCAATGGTGAGAATGTACAACTACACTTAACATATATGACATGGTGAACATATCTGATATATGTACAGTCTTGGAGTTCATGACAAAGAAGTAAATAAAGGTGATAAAAGAACATTTATTCAAACTGCTGAAAGATATCCAGCAAGAGATTCAAGAGGTTCTGAAAAACCAAAGAACAGATAAATAAATAAATTTAAAAATTATTCACACTGTGGTTGGCAGAATATTGCCCCAAAACATACACAAATGTGCATGTGTGCACACACGCGCGCGCACACACACACACACACACACACACACACACACACACACCAATGTCCTGTGAACATGGGACCTTACTTGCTGAAGGGACTTTGCAGATGTGATGAAATTAAGGATCTTGAGATATAGAGATGATCGTGGATTATCTGGGTGGTCCCAATGTCTTCCCAAGGGTCCTTGTGAGGGAGAGAGAGAGGCAGATAAAATCACAGAAGGAGATGTGAGGACACAGGAGACCTCGGAGTGACATCAGAAAGGGAGCCACGGGCTAAGAAATGCAGACAGACCCTCAGAGCAGTGAGAGATAATCATGCAAATGCTCCCATGGAGCCCCTAGAAGGAACCAGCCCTGCCCACACTGTGACTTGAGCCCAGTGAGACAGATTCTGGACCTCTGACCTCCAGAACTGTAAGATACTGTATCTGCATTGATTTAAGCCACTAAGTTTGTGGCAATATCTTACCAAAGCCGTTGAAAAGTAATACATGCCTCATTTAAGAATTATCTTTAAAAGTTTTAAAAATCTTTCCTGGGTGAGAAGTGTAAGAAAAACACTGGGGAGTTTATATGAACTGAGAAGTTAAAATTGAATAGAAGAAATTGAGAAAATTAAGATTTTATATTTTCTATTTAATAGAGTAAAATACGCTGTTTGGAAAAATCATCTTGATTAAAAAAAGAAAACCAGTAAAGACACAAGAGAAAAAGCACACATTACCACTACCAGGAAAAAAAAATGTTCATTATTATAAATTCCGCAGGTATTAAAAAGCGAATGAGGCATTATTCATAACAGCACCAAAACTGAAATACTTCAGAAGCCCATTAATAATATATTAGAAATATATGTTGAGGTATATTAATCCAATCAGCTGCTATTTGGCAGTAGATTTGGTCCAGTCTGCATGAAACCGAATAGATGTACCACGTATGAATAATACTGAGCAAAGGAAGCCAGAGTCAAAGCTGTTCATGCACAATTCCATCTAGATAATGTTCAAAATATGCAGAATCATCTATGGTCTTAGCAATGAGGATAATGTTCCCTTGACAGAGGGGCAGTATAGGAATGGAGCACGTGAGACAGGGTCCTAGTGGCACTGTCCCTTCTTATCCGTGTGGAGGGTGTTTAAACTTTGTGAAAATCCACTGGTCTCAACTATCATATGTATGCTTCTGTTACATGGAATTTCAGTAAAGAATGGGCCAAATTTTAAAACAATGAGGCAAATCTACATGCAATAAGGAGATTGCATTTCAACACTTAATAAATAAAAGGTGAGTTTCAGATAGGTAGAGATGTGAGATAGATATATGGATGGATGGATGGATAGATTAGACAGATGATAGAAAGATAGTAGATAAATATATTGATAGATAGCAGATAGATAATGGACAGATGATAGATAAATGATGGATAAATAGTAGACAGGTACATAGATAAATAGAAATAGACAGATACAAACACACTTGCGTGTGTGTATTTTATAGATATACACACACCACATACATTATGCTGCATATTAAGCATATGACATATGGTCTCTGAAAAACAGGCCCCCCCCAAAAAAAAAACATAATATTGTTTGTTACTGGGGTGTGAATTTGGTTGTCTCTGATACTTTTGAATTTTGTACTCTGAATTGCACTTAAAAATACATATTAAAACAAAATGAATGAATAAGATGCACAAGAACAATTTTGAGATTTAAATATTGACTTTTTTTTGATAATGTTGGGGCTCTGGACATACCACCCCAAAATATGAGTACAGGAGACCAAAATAGGCCGCCCTGACATATACCTCTTTAGCACATTGAGTTTTTCTAGCTGATTATTTTGAGAAACTGCAGACACAGGAATAGCTCTTAAAATCTACCCTATTGTGAAGAGAAATTAATGTTTACAAAGGAAGTATTCATAAGCAAAGGTATCTGTACCAGAGAGAGGGCTGCTCCAAGAAAATTTTTATCACCTGAGAGACTTTTATCTGCATAACAAGACAGCCTTTCTTCAACCCTCAATTCCTTCTCTCTCTGTCTCAGATAATTCGACTCCCCCACTCCCCAGAAGCCATAAGCCCCTTTCTTCCTGCAGCTCAGAATGCTATACCAGCATAAACGTCAGTCACCTGGACGATCCTTGAGTCTTGTATTTCTGTGGGACTCCTTTGCATACCTATGTGATTAAAATGGTTTTCCTCCTGTTAATCTGCTTTTCATCAATTTATTCCCTGTATTGGCCAAAGAACCTAGAAAGGTACAGTGGTATGCAAAATTTTCTCCTCCCCTGTAGCAATGCTTAGAAATGTCACTATTGTAATCCCAGTGCTTGCTGGTAAGTCATAATAGTAACACAGACTGTATTACAAAATTGTGAGAACAAAGAAAAGAGAAAGGGGTTGTACCCTCTACGTGGTTATCACAGCACCTGACCTACAGTGAATACTCAACACCGGTATCATTATTGGCTGCTGGCATTCTACCACTGATTACTTATGAAAATAGAGCAATTCATATACGTGCAAATATAGTAATTTAACAAGGCAAGGGGCTGCACCTCATTTTAATAAGGCTCTTGCCTCCATTTAACACTATATTTGCACAAAATTATGTACTGTTTTCTTTCTAGTGACACGTCATCATTCTACAGAATCTACCTATGCCTAACCCTAAATAATCTTTTCAAGAGTTGTGACAGACACATGCTAGAGCTCCCCAATTTTGCTAAAATGTGTGTAGAAATGGTACAGATTTTGGAAAAAGAGCACCTAGATTCTTTCTGGCTGCCATAGTAATTAACTGTTTGGTATCAGATACATCTAGAAAACATGTATCCAATGAGCACATTGGTTGCATATCTCTACATTTCATTTTAGCTCTAACATTGTATAATATTCATAACATTGTGTAAAATATTATAATATATATAAAAGAAAAAATAATATATATATATAATTGTATAAAATTAAAAAAAATCATTTTGAGCTTACTGAAAAGGGTGACTGGAAAATACTCCCAGAACATTAACACACAGATATCCTAAAATTATTATTCAGTGTCATTGTCAAAAAAACATCAACTATTTGGACCTGCCATTATATGAATTCAGGAATCTGTGCTTTCGTTAATGGTGTAGTTTTTGTTTTTGTTTTTTAACTAGCTCAGTATTATTACTGAGTTTCCTTCTTTCAATCAGCACTCTGCCTATTTTTGTTGTCTAATTTCTTTTCTATTTATACTGACTACTTACATTTAATGCTCCTCTAGATCACAAAAATTTATCGGGAATTGGAAAAAGCAATTTTCTTGGTGCCAATAGCTATTCGTGCTGATTCTCACTTGCCAATTTCTCCACTGTGAATGTGGATTCAGCCAGAAAAATATAGTGGCTATAAAAATGCTTGATTAACTGCCTAGCTTTTATTTAGCCAACCGTTTGGCAGGCAAATCTCTATTTTCAACAATCCTCCCATCTTCCTGACGAATAAGCAAAAAGGAAGTCAAAATTTACCTTGGATTTAAAAAACATCCCAACCAACTCCACTAGAGCAAATGGGTACATTCTAGTGCAATGAATGATTCTTCTATATGAATACTGGCTTTAGGTTGCTATCCAAAGTGTGTGGGTAATTTTTATTAATTTCTCCTTAAAGAGCATAAATAACAAGGATAAAAATGTGCTATGTTTTTCAAGTTTCTATGCATGAATCATGTCAACCATATTTCAAACCATTCCTTTTTAAATATGAAAATATTAGGTATCCAATTAAAGTTTTACATGCATTTTTGCTACATTTTTTATTATGAAAAATAGGAAAATTGAGATAGTTTTTCTTATTTTACTAATAATTTTAAGAATACCGAAAAGGGTAATTGGAAAATACTATCAGAACATTAAGACACAGATATCCTAAAATGACCATTCGTTGGAACTGTCAAAAAGCATCAATTATTTGGACCTGCCATTATATGAATATTTAATAATATTTAATATTACTTCATACTTAATAATATTCAATATTTAAATATTTAATAACATTCAATATTTAAATATTTAAGAACATTCAATATTTAAATATTGAATAATATTCAGTATTTAAATATTGAACAATATTCATGTAATTAAACAATAAATAATATCTGCTCCCCCATCAGCAACATGCTTTACATTTAGTTAGTTCCTATGTTTATTTGAAGTTTCTGGAAAATTTATGAGAAATTAAATTAACTGTATTGTTAGAGTTTAACTGTAATTCTGCCTATGGTTAGAGGTTTCACTTAAATAATCAAGTCTAGGCTCATGAAGATATGATTTAAAATTCTAACTAAACGTAAAAGTTATATGCACATATATATTACCATCAGTAACATGGTCAAAATCAATTTTGGAATCATGATCAGTAAAATATAATGAGGCAGAAAACTGAAATAAAAATTGCTGAAGAGATTCTAAAATATTAATGGAAATGGTCTTCTGTTAGACGGAGTTGCTTAACTATAAATCAAGAAAAGAAGCAGAAATGTATCTGATTACTGTTTCTTAATTAAATATTTACTTTGCTTGACAACCTCATCTCATATTTACACAGTTGCAGAGTGCATTTGTCAGAACAAAATCAATTAGCTGTTAAGATCCTTTTTAGCACACAGAATGTAGCTATACATTGAAAAAAAAAGAGGGAAAAGAAGAAAATTATCTCAATACAGAGATACCCCATTCCAGAATGCTCATTTTTCATTAACTCATTACATATCAGCAAGGCCCACCACAAATCCTTGAACTAGATATACGAAAATGAACCAGATGGAAGCTGGACGTTTAATGGTGAACTGCAAATCTGTGTCAAATTTATCCTACTTTTAGTTGCTGGGCTCAAATGTTAACCCTGGCTTCTTCTTGACTTTCTGACAGACTCCCAATAATATCAAAGTGCTATTTTTTCTTTATTTTCACAGTGCACTGAATTTACTGCTGGAGCCAGGCATTGACCACTGCTTACTGAAAACAATAGGTACACCTTATTGCCATATGCAAAGAGACAGTGTGCATTTCATCCTATTTTTCACAGAGGATAGTAAAGGGGACCTGCCACCATCCCCTTCCATCTACTTCCCATGATACGGAATAGCATTGAGAAAGAGTGAGTGTCTTCAGAGTCATATGACTGGTCAAATGCAGAGAGGAATGAGAAAGGTCTTCTCCTTTAACCCAAACTAAGTGAGTGACCTGTTAGAACTGCAGGTACCTATGTAAAGGGAAAAACCCCATCTCATTTCAGAGACAGAATTTAAAAAGCATGATGACAGCAACAGTCTGGTTTGTTTTAACGAGGTCACATCACTGTCCTGTGGACCAGGTGGACATCAGGGAATGTAGCTTGAGCCAACTCACTGGCACTCACACCATAGGGGTGTCCTCTAGAAAAAAAGATCTCCAACCCTATAAGGCAAGGTGGTGTGTCACTAGGGCAGAAGCACAGGGTTTGAGACAGATTGTCCCTGTCATGTCAGGAAGCTGGCCAGCGTAGACACACGTGCAGGGGCCCTGGAGGACTTACGCATGCTTTTTGTTGGTGATATCACATCCCCTGTGGCCAATGGGTGATAACTCACAGAGATCTTCAACCAGCCACATTTCCATGAAGACTGAGAAGACAGAGACGAGGAAAGGGAGGTCCCCAAGAGTAAGATCTTTCTACAAATTACTCCCAGTAAAAACCCTGGGAAGTGCTGATAACTGAGGAGAAATTGACCAAATAATGGGAAAACATGTCTACATTTTCTTTTAATCAAAGGTGTTTGGAAACACATGGGATTTTCCAGAGATATCATTAAGAGTGATTGGATAGCAAACACCTGAAGACATGCAGGAAATCAGAAGACTTTTATATTATTGCTTCAACACATTCAATGAAAATGCCCATCATTAGGGCAGTCGTGATAATGTGACCTATGTATCTACTTGTCCTTTCCCCGTAGAATCTGAGCTCCTGAGAGTGGGATGATATTTTCTGTTCTTGTATTCCAAGATGTTAGAGTAGTGCATGCTATTTATTAATTTCTGACAAATATTCATGAAATCAAAGAAAGATCCAAAATATTTAACCATGAAGAATGGAGGTTGATTATTAAAGAGATTTTACTTTTGTGTCCCACAGGCCCTTTAAATACAACATTTAAAAATAGAACAAAATAAATAAAATACAAGAGATAGAATAAAATAAGATAAATAGAATACAGTAAAAATCTAAAAATAAAATATATTATTTAAGTTTAGATAAAATCTAAATTTGAAGTACAAAATGTAAAAATCTGGGTGATTTATTTAAAATTCATATTTTTATTTATACATATTTATGGGGTACAGAGTTGACTATCACCATTTGTGAACATTATGTGATGATCAAATCAATATTATTAGTGTGTTTGCCATTACAAACAGTAATTACTTTTTGTGTCCACTACTCAATTATTCCCTAACCCACCTCTGTCTTTCTCGCCTGTAGTAACTACGGTCTTTTCTCTCTTTCTGAAAGTTCAGTGTTTTATTATGGTCTTTCTTTCTTTCTCTGTTTCTTAGCTATAGTAAGGACTAACTTTGGCAATCTAGGAAAAAATAGTAAAATCATAAATGATCCTAAAATCTAAGGTTTTGACAGACCACTATTGCTATACATGTCATAAATGCTTTCTGGACTCATTGACAGAGTGATAATGCTGTTAAATGTATATCACCACGTCCTTCTTTTGAATAAAAAAGTTTGGTGTCTAAAACTACACCCGTTCTCTATTTCCACTCTGTTTCAGTGAAAGTAGATTTTTTTTTATTATCATAGGTCATTTCAGATTCATTCGTTTATTCATTTGTTTCTTATTTATTAATTTGGTTAGATAGGTATTGTTTCCTTAAAATGTAATTCTTTCTTCCTATTGTAAAATCCACAGAGAAATTCATATTTGTGCCTTAGGTGCTAGAACAAAGCCTATGCCTTCCTATTAAAAAGAACTCCCTTCTGTGCTGAGCAGAGAGCTGACATTTGCTGCAAATTGACTGAATTGTGTCCCCCTCAGTTTATGTATTAGAAGCTCAATTCTCACTGTAACTGTTGAGGGTAGGAAATCCTATTATGGTAATTGAAAGGTGGGGCCTTGAAAAGGTAATAGATTGTAGGACCGTACAGTAGTGAATGGATTAATAATGGGGCACGGTTCTGAGAGCTTTAAAAGGAGAGCACATGAGAATCTCCGTCTCTCTTTGCTGCACCATTTTCTGCCATGTGAGACCCCTGCATTGCTGTAAAGCCACCTCCAAAGAAGACCCTCACCAGATGTGCTCCCTGGACTTTGGACTTCCCAGCCTCTGACACTGTAAGCAATAAATTTCCTTTTCTCACAATGTATTTTGTTATAAGCAACAGGAACAGACTAACACACTCGCTCTGTTTTCATTTATGGTGGGAGTGCCGGCAGGGTTCCACAGCCCATAAGAGTCATGTTGGAGTGTGCTGCCTGGTTCTGTGGCTGGTGACAGAAGTTACCATGTTCCGATAGAGCAAGTGGAGGCAGGAGTAGCAGCTTCTGTACCTGAGAATTCCTGCCATGTAGACTCTGCTTTCCCTTTCTAGATAACACTCTCTATTTTGCTCATCTTGCAGAAATGAGCTTAAGTGGATGTGCTTGTCTGCAACTGAGAATGTGGGGAGGATGCAACATCATTGAAAATGATTATTGGTGGAGGAGTGTATGTAAATAATGTTTAGTTTAAGGCTCGAAAGATGAGCAACAGGGTCTAGGCAAAAAAGAAGACAAACCGTATTTCAGGAAGAGAAAACAGCATGTGTGAGAGACTCAAGGTGAGTAAAATGTTGGAAAATGTGAAGACCTATGTATGTTTGTAAAGGGGCAAATTAAGTGACTAGATTTAGTTGTATGCACTTTGGAAAGGAATTTACAGTTTTAGATAGTTTTAAAAACAATTAACATTATTACAGTTGTTCTATAAAGAATAAATTAAATTATATCAAAAGGAAAAAGCAGGAGACCACTGGGAATTTTTTGTGCAATTAAAAGCACTAGGGGAAAACGTAAAGCAGAGATCAGCAATATATTTTTTTTCTGTAAAAATGATCAAATAGTAAATATTTTTGGTTTTGAGGCTGTATGATCTCTGGCAGAAATAATCAACCCTGGAGCTCTGGCCTAAGAGTGACGTACACCCGCAGATGATACGTAAGTAAAAGTTCATACATGTATGTCAGTAGAATATTTATGAAAGCTAGAAGCTGGCTGGATTTGGCTGAGGGACTGTAGTTTGATGACTCATGACATAAATGATGGTGGGACTATTGATGCTGGAGGGAAAGCAATAAATTCTGCATGGAATTTGGAGGAAGAATTAGGAAGAAGTGGTTATATCTACCCTCTATCCTTGTGGTACAGTTTAGACAAGTGGACTTCAAAGGGGGAGAAGATTTTGCTCTCCAGGGGACCTTCGGCAAAACATAGAAATATTTAGGGTCATAAAACTTCACTGGGAGAGCTATTTGTGGGTGGGGCCCAGGGATGTTGCTTAACACCCTACAGTGCACAGAACAGCCCTCACCACAGAGAGTTATCCAGCCCCAAATGTCAATAATCCTGAGATTGGGAAATGTTGCTTGAGAGAAATGTGTGTTATCAAATGAACTAATTTTTGTGGAAAACATTTAAAATCAGAGTCTAAGAGGAGAAACTGATCATTTAAGAAGCTTAGAGAGCGTTGACCAAAGAGAAACTTAAAATTGAATTGTAATAACACTGTGTGGTGACTACAGTTAAAAACCATTTACTGTATAATTTCAGAGAGCTAGAAGAGAGGATTTTGAATGTTCCCAACACAAAGAAATGACAAATGTTTGAAGCGATGAATATGCTAATTACCCTGATTTGATTATTATACATTGTATACATGTATCCAAATGTTACATTGTGTCCCTCAAATATGTGCAATTGTTTGAATCAATTGCTAAGTACCCTGATTTGATTATTATACATTGTGTACAAGTATCCAAATATTACATAGTATCCCTTAAATATGTACAATTATTATGTGTCAATGAAAATTTTTTTAAAAGATTACTGAAAAGAGAAAATTACAAAATACTTAATGTAATTTCCCATATTTTTAATATCTTTATATGAAATCTTGTTCTAAAAATAAGGATCTGGACTCAACCAATGTAAGTAACCTTCCTCCACCTCTTAGAAAAGATAAAACTAGGCAAAAAGCTTTATTTTAGAATATACTATATCTCATAAAGAAAGTACCTGGTTTAGAATAATTCACCTTTTCCTTGTTGCAGAAGGAGAATCACAGAATGTAGACATAATTCTATGTAATCCTTATTCATTCTGCTGAAGGCACTACAACAATATAACGGCAAGCAATTCATCACATCAGATGGATCTGTCCAGTCCCATATTGAAAAACGTGCTAAAGTGTCTTTTAATTATGCCAAAACCATGACTTAGTTGTTTCCTGCAAGCAACTGTCTCCCAGAAACCTAACATGTTTGTTAACTGTGTCAAACCCACACACTCTCCAAGCCATGAAATACATGCATAGCCACTGTTAAAATGTTAAATATTTGCAACAGAAGCTAACACTATTGATGTTTATATTCTACTTTGTTTTAATGCGAAATAGCATTTTATAATCTGACAATCAATGAGGTCTTGGAAAAATGTTGACCGATCGTGGGTACACGTTTGTAACATTTATTATTGACAGTGTTGAGAACGATGGTGGTGTGTGTGTGTGTGTGTGTGTGTGTGTGTGTGTGTGTGTGTGTGTGTGTGTGTGTTGTGTGAGTGTGGTGAGTGCATTCCCCAGAAAACTTATAAAAATAATAATAATGACCTGTACTATTTTGTACTCTTAATGTCATTGTTAATAATACTTGCAAGGTTTAAAATATAATGCTGGAATACACAGAAATGTTAATGGAAATTCTAGAAAGCTAGAAGTATTTCGCAATCAGTTATTACTTAAACGAGGGAAAAGGTTTTATCCTATTCAACTAAAAGAAAAGCACCAAGTAATAGAACTGAGACGTTGCTTTGTAACAGCCTGTCATACTTATTCATGCTTTGTTTTTTCTTGAACCAATATCCATATTCCTTGGTGGAAACTGATAACTTCTCTCTCTCTCTCTCTCTCTCTCTCTCTCTCTCTCTCTCTCTCTCTCTCTCTCTCTCTCTCTCCCCCTCTCTCTCTCTCTCTCTCGGTATAAAACTTTGGCTCCATTGATGTTTAGCATTAGGATCCTTTTTAAGCAAGCATATTTTAGTATTTGTGTGAACACACAAGGAGACAATTATTTCAATTGATGTTACAGAAAAAGTAACAATCTTCATGGAGCTGTTTTCACCATCTCATTGGATTGAAGAAAGATCTTCAATCAAATCCTACATCATACTATTCATACGTTTAATTCTCCTACTGCTCATAGTGAATATCTTGTCCCTTCCCTCAAGACAGGAAACTGATGATTCATGAAGATCACATAAAGAAAATCACAGTACCAAGTTGAAAGATTTTCTTATATTTTATTAACTAACTGGCATCGTTCTTGGAATCTTCAGCTTATGAGTCAATACCTTCTCCCATTTTTCTTTGTTTTTCCCTCACGAGTTTGAGTTCATTTTTTCACACTTGCTTGCAAAATAGCCTTGACTCACACTGAATATTTTGTTAAACTCATTGCTACAGAGCAAGTCAATGCTTAAGATGAAACACGATCAATAGCACTCACCTGAAGCAAGAAGATATTTAGGACTTTACCTGCTCAAGATGGTTTATTGCATAATTAATGAGATATTTCAGCCCAGTAGAAAGAATTTTAAATATACCCTGCTGTTCGCATATTTAATAATTTATGCCACTACTGAAGTTAAAGAGATTCGTTTTCCTCTGAGAAGCCGCAGACCCTCAGAAGATGTCCATGATATGAAATAATCCGTAAAAGTATTAACTTCAGAATCACACCATTCACATTTGGTTTCTCTTTTTTTTTAATTCATAAATTTTTAATTAATATACATAATAATTGTACATACTTAGAGCGTACTGTGTGATGTTTCAGTACATGAGTACAATGTGTAATAATCAAATTAGGGTAACTGGAATTTCCATCACCTCGGATATTTGTTATATCTCTGTGATGAGAGCATTAAAAATTTTCTCTTTTTGCTATTTCAAAATATACAGTATATTTTTGTTAACTCTGTCCATAAGGAGATGGGTGGATAAAGAAAATGTTGTACATTTACAGGATGGAATACTACTGAGCCTTAAAAAAGAATGAAATCCTGTCATTTGCAGCAACATGGATGGAACTGAAGGTCATTCTGTTCAGTGAAATAAGCCAGGCACAGAAAGACAAATATGACATTGATCTTGTCATTTGTGGAAAAACCTAAAAAAAATTGATTTCGGAAGTAGAGAGTAGAATGATGGTTACCAGAGGCTGGAAATGATAGGCAGAAAGGGGGTGTGAAAATAGGTTTGCTAATGGTTACAAAGTTACAGTTTGATAAGAAAAATAAGTTCTAGTGCTACACAGTAGGGTGACTATAGTTCATTCACATATTGGTGACATGTAGCATGTCACCACATGTAATATTAGCAGTCCAAGACCTTTGTTGACTTCAAGTTTACTAAATGATGAAACAGTAACAGAATTCGGGTATAATATACATCCTGTTACAGGAACAGGTACAGTCTTGTTCAAAAACCATAAACATTGGATCAAATTGGAAAAGTTCACATAAGCAAATAAAAGGAAATTTAACAAAAAGATTGATAAAATTGCAAGTGGGATTTAAACATCATGTTTCAAACATTTTTTCCCAGTTAAATATATAGAAAAAGAAAACACTGGGTAAAACGTTAATAATTTACCATAGTGACCATTTTTCTAAGTAATTGATAGTCTAGTGTAAGTGGTAGTTGTGGTCACTTAAATTACTGATCAGCAAACGTTTATTCTTTTCCACTTATATTTGTCAGAGTGCTCCAGAGAAACAGAATCAACAGCATGTGTATATATATAGAAGGGGATTTATTATAAGAAGTTGGCTGGCATGTCCAAAATCTGCAGGATGGGCTGGCAGGCAGACACGAGAAACGCAGTGAAGTCTGAAGAGTGGCAGGTGTAGAGCCAGGAGACTGAGTGACAATGAAATTGGTAAGCAATCCGCTGGAGAACTTCCTCTTGCTTAGGGAGGCCAGTCTTTCAGTTTTATTTGTGCCTTTTACTGATTAGATAGATGTGGCCCGTGCACATCATGGAAGGCAACATGATTACTAAAATTTCACCAAGATTAAATGTCCACCTCCTTCAAAGTTATCCATTTGGATTTTTGTTTAAGACACCAAAGCAATCCACCGGGAGTGGGGAAAATAAATTCCACCCCTGATGCTGGAATAAGTGGTTATCTATATGGATATAATGAACCTTAAATTCTGCCTCAAGAGTTGCAACAAAAATTTAAAAAATTAATTTGTTGTAAATTATAGACTGTCAAAACAGAGGAGAATATTTGCATTACTTGGAAAAATACAAATACTGTTGGTAACTGAAAATAATAACCATACAAAAATGGTTAACAAGTTGGAATTCATCAAACTTAGAAAACAATCTGATCATGAAAAGCCATCATAAAGGAAATGAGATAGTCTGGGATTCATATGTATATCATATGAATATAGCTCTATGCTATATGCTATGTGATATACACTAAATATTAGGCACTATAAATTCTATTGCAACATATTTAAATATATTAGATTATATATTATAGATGGCTTAATAATTTTTTACAGAGATGAATACAGATATATGTGAGATGCATAGATATAGATATATAATAGAATGATAGAATGGTATGTAAATAGAAAGATAGATACAGATGATAGATATATATGTAATTTAAAAAGTAAAAATGCGAGTAGTTGAAATCAAGTTGTATGTGTAAATATCTGCTGCAGAAATATTTCAACTTGAATGTTTAAAATTTTTGATAATAAAACATTAGGGAAAAATAATCTTCTGTTTGCACATGCTGCTAGGTAACAGCAAAAGAAGAGATTTTCCTAACACCTTTTTATTACTTAGCTTAACTTTTATATTCAAACCACTGAAGGAAAGGACATTAGTACAAAATAAAATTACAGGACAGACACAATTTTCCATTACTTCAATTGACAATGTTATATGTAAAATGTTTTCTAGAAAATATACCATAATATGGAATTCAAATTTAATTTATCATTCGTTATCAACCAGAATAAATTAATTGTGATAGTTTAATAGAGGCTAGGGATGTAACAAGTTAATAAGTAAGTTTAGTAATGGCATTAGGCACACAATCAGCATCAAAAAATATTGAATTTTTATGAGTAATAAAAACAAAATGAATCATGTCATCTATACTAGCATCCCAGTAATAATTACCTATAATAAATGTAAGCAAAATATTGTAGAAGAAGTCATTACAAAAACAAATAAAACCATCATTAATGAAAGAAATTAATAAAGACCTAAATTGATGAAGGGTTCTAACCCAATTCATGAATTAGAAGAACCCATATTGTATAAGTTTGAATTTTCTACCAGTTGATCTATAGATTCAAAGCTATTCCAATGCCCAAGAATCCAACAGATTAGTGAAACTAATCAGCTCAATGTAAAATTTATATATTACTGCAAATAACAAAGAATAACAAAGATTTGCCACAGAGAAAAGAAATGTGTGAGTGTTATGAGGTGTTTTCCACACTGACAACTAATTCTTCAATTCTGATATCATCTATCCAAACCCTACTGGTTAAGGGCTCAGACCCACAAGCTTCTCCCACTTCTGACACCAGTTGCAAGTCTCAGTGGCCATCTGTACTCCTGATTGGTGAGCTATAAATATGGGCATACCTCCAACCCCTTCCTCAAGTTCGATAATTCACTAGAATGGCACAATACTCAGTATGGCACTTCACTTATTTTCATGGGTTTATTATAAAGGATACAACTCAAAAATAGCCAAATGCAAGAGATCACAAGGCAGGAGTGCAGAGTTTTCATGCCCTCTCCGGATGAGCTACCCTACCAGCATCTTGATGGATTCACCAACCCAGAAGATCTCTGAACCCCATCATTTGAGGGTTTGTATGTAGGTTTCATTATATAGGCATGATTGATTACATGATTGGTGATTGATGATTGAATTCAATGGGGGTTTGAAGCAGAAAGTTCCAAACCTCTAATCACCTGTCTACACTTTTTGGTGACCAGTACACATCTTGAAATTATCACTGGCTTCTTTCTGAGAGTCACCTTATCATCATAAACTGAGGTATGGTTAAACAACAACAGACCAAGATTTGAAGAGCTCTGTGTCAGGAAACAGGGATAAAGACCCTGAAGAAGACACACAAATAGGAAAAAAATATATACAAAATACTTAATCAGAAACTTCACAAATGGGAACACTAAATGATCAATGAATGTATGAAAATCTGGCCAAGTTTATGCCAAACAGGAGAATAGAAATTGTGACACCAGTGAAGTACAGCAGCGTATCCTTCAGAGTGGCTAAAGAGAAACAGCTTGACAACACCAAGTGCTTTCAGAGATATGGGAAAAAGGGAACTTTCATGGACTGATGGTGGAGATAAGTTGGTGTTCACTTGGGAGTTCACTTGTCATAAATCATTAGGCTTATTTATTTATTTACCTTTAAATTGAAACATAATCGATTATACATATTTATGAGGTACAGAGTAGGTAGTGGATTGAATGCCCCCCCTAGCTCATTGAAGCTTGAATTGTGTCCCCCAAGTTTTATGTATTAGAAACTGAGCCCCCACTGTGACTGTTAAGAGGATGGGAAATCCTGTAATGGAAGTTGAAAGGTGGAGCCTTGAAGAAATGATTAGATTGTAGGACCATACAGTAGTGTTTGGATTAAAAATGGTGGTCAGGGGTGTGGTTCTCAGGGCTTTAAAAGGACAGTGCATGAGGAATTGTCTCTCTCTATTCTCTCTGCTCTCTCTACTCCCACCAGCTTGCAATGTGAGACCCATGGGTCACTGTCACCACCACCAGGAGACCCTCAACAGATGTGTTCCCAGGACTTTGGACTTCCTAGCCTCCAAAACTGTAAGCGATAAATTTCATTTTTTAATGTAATACCCCATTCCATGTATTTTGTTATAAGCAACACAAGCAGACTAATACAGAGTTGACAATTAGTAGTGGTGTACAATGTGTGATGATCAAATCAATATTATTAGCATGTTCATTTTCATTCTGGGCGTGTATTATATCTCACAATAAATTTTATTTGAAAGAAAAAGGAACTACTGATACATAACAACAGATGTACATATGTACATATTAAACTCGTTGCCTGGTCATAATTGACAATCACGTATTATAGAAGTTTTGGTGATGGTATAAACAGTAATTCTAGACCATAATGCACTAATTTGCAGTTGTAATGTCTCAATAATTTTTTTTTTTGCTGCCCCTCTTATCTTTAACAAAAAGAAAAACAATTCTCACCATTCCCCCTCCACCCCCTTGTTTTTCTGTTTCTTTGAATATTAGTGATGGAGAATGACATTTCTGAATGGAAGGTTGGATGTCTTGAGTTCAGAATGGCAACAGAGAAACTCTTGCCTTATGATCTTGGACACGTTTCTGAGCATCGGTAGAGATGAGTTTACTGTGATTTAAAATAAAATAATCGAGTAAATTAATCTTGAAGACATTTTTGCAGCTTTAAGCTGTTAAGGTTTCCATTAAATATACGGCCACTATTATGTTCAAAGACAAAAACAAGAAGCCCATATTTCCTGGATTTTTTACTCATAAGTGTGTTTATATTTTTAGGCAATTGCTTCAAAGCAAGGACTTGATGTCACAGAATAATATTTTAATAGTGGATACTTCCCCTAAATTCTCATAGCATCAGAAGATTGTCTTGATTTGAATTGTTAATTCAGCCTTCAGGAAAAGAGGAAAAGTACTGTGCTATTGAATCACAGAGGTGAAATGTTTGATATAGGAAAAGTATATGTCTTATTAGAGCTGTTTGAAAATATCCATTGAAGAGCTTCTGTCAAAGCAGCTGTTATATTTTGAGACTCAGTATTTTTTCATCTTAAGCAGACCTCTTCTCTTTAAAAAGTAAGTGAAATGCAACCATCCGTGACATCTTGATTGAAGGGTTCCAGAAGCTAATTAAAGAGGAGCCTCAAAGTATTTCCTGAACATACCAAGTATGCCCTCAACCATGGGGGAATTTTCCTAGGAGAGTTATCTACTGACTACCTCTCTAAGTTAAGAAAATGCAGTCAATTCTCCAAAGAGGGCTTGGTAATTAAAATGCTAATTCCATGAGTGATGGAGGCTTTGCATTTTGTGCTTAAAGTAATAACTGGTGAGGCAGCTACACTTGACAATACTAAATTAGTAAATAAGAAAAAAAAATATTCTCCAGGAGGTTGTGATGAATCCAATAGGATGGTTTCATTAATTGAGATATAATCTTATTAGCACTCTAATAAATCTGAAACACGATCACAATGCACACCTCAAATAAAGTATAGAGATAAATAAGAAGGGAGACAGAAAGCGTTGAAAAACATTGCCGATACCCACTTCATTCATGTGTCTTGCTGGAGGACTCTGGTTCCTTGTAGAACTGTGAAATATCCAAAGTATTACTCTTTCTGGCGTGCTGATATCCAAATTACATTGCCACATAAAGGAATAAAGTTCTGATACATTCTACACCGCAGATAAACCTTGAAAACATGATGCCAAGAGCACAAAAGGTCACATAGTGTCTGATTTTATTTGTATGAAAGATGCAGAATAGCTAAATTCATAAGGGCAGAAAGTACACAAGTGGTTGCCAGAGGCTGAGGGCAGGAATGAATGTGGAGTGAGTCCTAAGGGGTACAGAGACCTCCTTTTGGGGTTAAGAAAATGTTCAATCACCAGACATTGGTGATGATTGCACCACATTTTGGAATGCATTGATGACACTGAATTGTACTCTCTGAAATGGTTAAAATGGTAAATTTTATAGTATGTGTACTATACCACAATAAAAAATACATGTATTGCTATATACCGGTAAAAATCAAAAGGTACTCTGTGAGAAAGTGCTGGCAAGAATAAAAATTAAACAAAACTTAAATTCTAAAATGCAAAATGTGTTTTCAATGAGATAGTGTCAGGAAAGAGCCTCATGCTTTTAAAGCTGTCAGTATTCTGACTGTCAAAATTCATTCTGTTGTCCCAAATCTCTATTTTGATTTGCATATGCAAGTGTCAATGTGACCTTCCGTCTGCGATGGTCAATGGCCACCTCTAAACATTCAGTTTAAAACCAAACTCTTGACTTTGATTGTCATTCCTCCCAGTAGTCTCCTTATTGGCAAAAGGCAATATTAGCTTCATGATGATTTCTTCTGCTCCTGAATGTACCCACAGGGCTTCATACAGTGCCCAGCACCGAGGGGGCATTCAGTAACAAATCACTATTGAATACATGGATGGGTTTTGTTCCAAAGCACCTTAATTTTATGAACATTACTCTTTCCTTAGTCACTAAATAAGAAAGAAAATAGCTAAATCTAGCCTAGGAAATACTGTAGAAGACACTGTGAATTATTCAATACCTTGAAAGCTGTTTACCTAAAGTGTGGTGAGGAAAATAATTACATTATTAGAGTTGATGGTGAAGATGATAATTTCAGATTTCCAAGTATTTTAAAAGAATTTTCTTCTACATTGTCATGATTTTTATCAGAACTTTCTAAAACTTATATAATGCAGAAATATGAATAGATTAAATAAGGCCATAGGTTAGAAAATGGGAAACAACAAACCTCCTCTCCAATTGGGCTTATTTCTCTAAATGTGGTTTTCTCATTTCACCTTTGGTCCTCCGGTGATACAAGCATATCTTTAAGGAGCATTCCGAAATCAATGCTTCTTGGTTTATGTGCTCTACATCTGCAGGATTTCTTGCTTTGGAATTTGGGGAATTGGCTTTTGTATATAATCCATATAACTTTCCCCCTCTTCCAGCTGTATTTGCAGTTTTACTTCCTCTATTAGTCAAATTTCTAGCTTTAAGTAACACACGTAAACATCTATTTGTTTTCTACCAAGTACAGACATAATATTTTGATTCACTCTTTTATGAAATGAGCATGCAGGCAAACTCTAACCTGTTTCTACCACTTTTCCCCTGTTCACTTCCCAATTTCTGTGAACTATGTTTTGAAATCTAAATTAATTCCAACTTTTTACATTTCTTTTTTTTTTTTTAATGTTACGTACTTTACACTCTGTAGTTAAGTCTAAGATGTCTTTGTTCAGAGTAAATATTTTGTTATGGATTTTTCAATTGTTTGGAATTCATCATCTTTTTGATATATATATATATTTTTGGTAGCTCACTGACTTCATCTAATTTAGAATTTTTTATGTTTAAATATTAATTCGTTACACAGAGGTTTTTATTTTTATTTTTTTCTCCCTGGAGTTTTGTTAACTTTATATTTTGTGCATTATGTGCTATTTTCCATGCTGGTGATTTTTCTAAATTCTCAATAATACTATCTCCCTTTTCCAATCAGAACTGAGTTTTCTTTAGGTGATCTGTCATCCTAAAGCTTTCCTTCACTGTTTCCTGAATGGAATCAGTTATTTCTTGGAACCAGAAATTAATTTATTGGATTTTTTGGTTGTTATCTCCCCTGAAGAGTATCTTGTGCAAATCCTATAAAAGTGTGTTTAGGAGCTAAATTTTCAGATTCCTTTCATTTCTCAACATCATCTGTAATGCACAGTTGATAGTGGGTAAACATCACTAGTACAATATTAATTTGGCATGTAGATGCTTTCTTGCTGTCCTAGTTTAGACTTTCTTAAGACTTTAGTATTGTTGACACACGTCCAAATGCTGAATGTTTAATGATGCTTTTGAATTCAGCACAGCATGCTGTCTCTCTCTCTCTGTCACAAACACACACATACAGACACACACACACAGAGGTGCTAGCATGGATGCATCCTAATCAATCACTCACTTTCCTGCCCTTGGAGGCTCTTTGATCACACATTACAGACCCAGTGTCTATTTTCTCATACAGTCACAGATCAAAGAGTTTCCTTGTTTCCTTAGACCTATCTTCCTTATTCGGGCAGTCTCCAGATTATTGTACGCTCCCAACTTTTTACTAACAAAAAGTTTCAGCCCTTTTTCTACTGACTCATTCTCTTGGTTTGTACAGCAAGGGAATTTATGTAAACACATCACAGTGATTCTTACAAACGAATGCAACAGTTTATTCTCAATATGCCTTGAGGCATATTTTTGTCAGTGCTGCAGATGACCCAGATATGCTTTGATTTCAAAGCTAATCACTTGGGTCTCATATTTTAAGTGTCCTTAGGTAGAACTCAGATGGCATTCGTATCTGCTCAGGCAATTATTACAGTGGTTATGCTTCTGTGTTTTGATCAACATTATCTTTAATATTTAGGGTCATAGCATTAATGGAAGAATTTTTTTTTTTTTTTACCTACAGAATTAGCTCAACAAAATAATAAAACAGGTGTACCTGGGTAAAAATCCTAACGTCTCCTTTTTGACCCTAATTTTGGTGACTGATTTTAAACTGACCTTTACTTTCTGCAGTACAAGACTCCTAAATCTTCTCCTCCATCTTCCTGGAGTGGACTATGCTTTCAGTCTTCTTCAGGGCCATAATTATATTTTTTTAAAAAAAAGAGAGATGACAAAAACATTACCAAGAGTGGATACTTTGGAAGATAATTTAAATATACTATTTACATTGCATCCTACATTTACAAATTCCTGCAGCCTCAAGGGCCATTCAAATTTATCTACCTGTGCATTCCCAAGAAAAATAATTCATCTTTACAGTATTTTCTACTTCCTCTAACATGCCCACTTCAACATTTCATTACCTTGGTATCAGACTTTTTTTTTTTTCTTTCACATTCCTACTGAATAGTTCGTTCTACAGCATTCATTGTTTTGACTATTCTTCATGCATTTTTTTTAATTGACAAATAAAAAAAATGAATTTGTGGAGTGCAAATGATGTTCTGATATATGCATACACTGTGGAATAATTAAATCAAGCTAATGAACATATGCATTACCTCACATCTTTATTATTTTGGGGGCTGAGGATATTTAAAATCTACCGTCTTAGCAAGTTTTAAGTGTACAGCATATTGTTATTAACTATAGTCACCATGATGTACTATAGATCTCCAGAACATATTCATCCTGTCTAAATGAAACTTTGTACCCTTTAATTAACATCTACCCATCAACCTCGTCCCTGGTCCAGCTGCTGGTAGACATCATCCCACTCTGCTTCTGTGAGTTTGTTTTTGTTTTTTTTTTTTTTTAGATTCCACATTTAAGTGAAATCATGAGGGCTTTTGTCTTTCTATGCTTGGCTTATTTCACTAAGCATAATGCTATGATGTCTTCCAGGTTCATCCGTGTCTTTTGGTCTTTTACATGCCCTCTGTTACCTTCAGAGACTTCTTGAAGTCCACAGGGTAATGTAAAATCTCGACACCGTTGGATCTGGGTAATACATGACACAGAACCATTCTTCAAGGTATTTTAATGGTGGGCACTTACTCAATCACACAGGCAGCCTCAGTGATTGGAAATATGACAGCAAAGAGAAGAAATCAAGCTATTCCAGATTCTAGAGTAGCTCTTTGGGAGTTTACGTGGAAATCATCTCTGTATCCTTGTAATGCGCAAGATGAAAAGCCATGGAAGTGTAAAGAATTCATGGCTATATTGCTTGGGAGTTAAATTGCTCTTTTTCCTTTTCATCTTTCCAGGCAAAATTCTTCTCCCATATATCTATTATGTTCTTGTCACCTGTTAACCTTTTTACGGGAAGATTCTGCAACTATCTTAAGGCAATTCTGTTTTTAATGCCATTTTTTCTAGCAATTTGCTCAAGATGGGTACATATGGCGATTGAATGTCTGGGACTACTTTGACCCCAACCAAGTCTGCTCAGGATCACTGTTTCATAAGGACATTCCATTTTGGGGAGAATGATCCATTTGGACAAATTCATAAATCATAGGTTGCTTTAAGGCCACTTCTTCAGATAATAGCTTTCTTGAAATTACATGAAAGAAGATAGTATATTTATCTCTTGGGTCAGGTTCATGTGTTCGAAACTCATTTTTTGCCATTTTGTATTTGAGCCAGGGAAGTTCTGAAGGAGGAATAAACTGTGGAAGTTTGAGTATACTAAATTACATTATTCTCATTTTACATAGGGTGAAAGATTAAAATCATCACCAGTTATTACAAAGTGCTGATGCTAATTAAATGTCCAGCATAGCAAAACTTAATACAGATCATAAAAAATGTAAGCATTTTCTATTTTCTTGTTGTACCAAAGCACACAGAGGAGAAATAAAACAAACAAACAAAAAGAATAAAAATGGCATTATTGTCAAGGATCTATTTTTTTTAATACTCTTCTTGAGTGTAACAAGTATCTCCTGCTTGCTTTCCTATGCTAAGGAAAAATAAAATGGGTGAAAAAGAATCACAAATAAACATCACCCTTACCTGCCCAGCATGATTGTATTTAAAATGCAGAAACTGTTTTAATTAGGCACCAGGATTCAAATTAGATTTGAGTAGTTATCAGGAAACTCATTATTAGTTCTCTCAGAATCTTCGTGGTATAGAAAGACTTGTTACTTCAAATAGAATTTACTTAGAACCTACATGGGATATTTGCTATTATTTGTCTTGAATGAAAAATTTCTCTAGAAAGAACTTGAAACAAAATAAAAACAGCTTTTTTTTTTTTAGACTTCTATAGTTAAAGTCCTTCCTTTAAAATTCAGTGTGTATCAGAACCATGCAAAATATTATTGGTGTTCTTATGTGAAAAGGGTTTAGCTTCCAGGCTTGAATAGTTATAAATAGGCTTTTTTGGTTTGGTTTGGTTTGGTTTGGTTTGGTTTGGTTTTACATGTATGTCTGGGAAAATTTCTGAAAGTAGTGAGGTCAAAGGGATAATTCTTCATTGTGCAGAACTGTCCTGAATCTTGTCAGAATAATTAGCATATCCAAGCCTTGCCTGATAAATTTCAGACAAAACCCCAGCATCCTGTGTCAACCACAGGATGTGATATTTGATTTTTTTAGTATGAGAAAGCTTGATCCTAAGGTTTCCCTGAAATAGAAGCAGATGCTTTCTGTGTTATCATACCCAGTGGCTATCTGGGTATCTCCCACAATATAATATATAACAATATATGTATTTATATATGTGTGTGTGTGTGTGTGTGTGTGTGTGTGTGTGTGTGTGTGTGTGTGTGTGTGTATATGTATATACATATATATATATAAAACAAGATAATTGTTTAGGGACTTTGGAACCATCTGGAATAGGAATGCACATGTTAAATGATGGTATGTGAAATTTGATTTTTTAATCTAGGAAGTCTTGATCCTAAGGTTTCCCCGAAATAGAAGTAAATGCTATGAAGTAGAAAGAGAAAAGTAAAAATCTATGAAGGCAAAGTGTTTTCCCAAGTCTTTCATAAACACTACACAGAAAATATGATTCTATGTTGTTTTGCCTAAAAACACTGATTTTAGTGACTGAGGATATGCATATTTTTCTTCTCTTTGATAAATGCATTAAAAATTATCTATCCAGGTCCAGCAAGGATACTAACTTTTTGAGCCCTAAAAAAGCTGACATCCGCAATCCAAGGCTAATTTAGAAATAAATGGCCCATGTGACTATTCTTTTCAAAAGTTGGCCTTGATATTGACAGTCAAGTTAATACAGTTAACAAACGGTGTTTGTTTAAGAATCATTCAGTTTTTAAAAAATGGCATTTTTCCTCTGGTTTGGAAGACCTAGAAGAAATATTTTAGAACATTATAAAGGAACATGTACTTACATTTTAACAACTGATACTTAGCTTGTGGTGGACTAAATTCACTTGGCTGTAAACACTCATGTGCATTTAGGGTAATATATACTGAAGAGTAACTACCTGTTTACAAAAACATAATAAGATAACAGGAGATAAAAAATATATATATAATGCCATTTCATTATCTTCCTCGCTCATACTCCAAGCTTACATGACCTTTTGGTAATAGAATACAGGTCATTTATTCACCCATCAATACATAAGTAAACGTGTATTTCCAAGAACACAATTTGATACCTCCTCTGCCATTCCCATCATAAATGTGCAAAAAAAAAAAAAAAGTTTAGTTAAAATGAACACTTTTAAAACAGCCACCGAAGGACATTTGGCTGAAATCGTACAATCATTCATTTGGATGAATTTTATTTTAGTAGAATTGACAGTGTATTTATTTGATACAGGTATTCTGATAATAGAATTTCTTTCAAGCCAATTAAGAAGGAAAGAATCTCGTGACAGTAACAGTGTCCATTAACTTAATGCATCACTATGAAACCTAAAGACTTCCTTAAATAGTGTTTATGGACCATAATAATGTGATCACCTAAAAAGCCAATAAAAATTATTCTATAGTTTGCACCTAGGAGGAGTACATGGGAGTAACGCTTTGGATACAGAAACTCCAGTAGTTGTTTCTGTGGCCCAATTTTCTGGACTATTTCCTTTCGAAAGACATTACACCTCATGCTTGTCCATAAACAAAATATGTGTGTCTGTGTGTGTGCATGCGACATCTGTACTCCCTGAAAACAATAACAGATTTATTAAGATGATCTGTCTGGCAGGTGCACACAAGATCTTACAGAAACTCCCGCTTTTTTTGGCGTGGGTCGTGGCTCTGATCTTGATTTTCTTTTACAAGCAGTACTATTTCTCTTTGCTCCTCATCAGAATATTTCTCTCTTTCCTGTTACTGCTCAGGTGCAGGAAAATCTTTTTCTGATCTCTCTTCATGAGTGTCCCTTATTTGGAATTCGAAAGGAGCTTATTGTCTGCAGTTTCCATAAGCCTTTGGCTTGTTGGATAATTTTTTTGTATGCAATTATTGCTGATAAGACATCATCAGATTCCAGCAGCACTTCATGAAGTACCTTTAAATATAAGATTGTTGAAAGATAAATAGAAATATTTTAATATGGTACAACTTTAGACTAATCGCATCTTGAAAACATGTTTGCTATGTGTTCTTACTAAGATCTATCCCAGGTTTTTTAAAAAAATGCCTGCATTCTAGAATTATTGTCAACATTATTGACATGATTTGTTAATGAGTAAAATAATCCCAGTTTATCCTATCCATATTCAGCTCTATGAATATAATCACTATGGTTATTTTAGCATAACCATGCAAAAATATGGGCTGTAGAATGCAAGTTACAATATTGATTTGTTATATAAATTTTAAGATTGTCTATTATTGTTAACATTCAACTCAAACAATTTTAGAAGTTGGATGCATTGAATTTCTGAATTTATAAATACAGTCCTACACAGCAGACACTAAATTCACATACATAATGTATAAAACATATATGCCTAGTTAATAAAAATATTAGCATATAGAGTCAATTGCATGTCTGGCTGTGATATTGACTAGCTATTTTACTGTTCACAGCCACTTATTTTTTTCTGTATTTTAATTGTGTATCTATAAAATGATGGGATTATGTGTGATTTATTTTCCATATTTAAGGTTACATGATGAGCACATATATTAGTGTTTTTCATGTAAAATAAGCCTGTCTCATTTTTGCAATTTCATCTGGTGGTCTGCTATGTAAACTACCCGTTCCATTTTATTAATGTGCTTTTTCATTTTGGAAGATGCAGAGTATACAATATCTAGTATACTTCAGAAGTTGATGAGCTATGTTGACTGATCTAAAATTGATTTTTAACATTTAGTTATTTTGTGATGAACCTCCAGAGAGAGGCATATAATTTGTGAAGCATAGATTATGTGCTAGGTGAATTGCATAGACTTGTTTACAAAGAAAATTTAATCATATCATTTTATGGTGATATTGAAAATGTCATTTAGACATCGCCAGTGGAAGTCGTTTTGTGGAAAGAAGCCTTCTGAATAGAAGAAGAAAAAAATAAAAACAGAAAATCTCTCATAAAAAATGTAACCTTTTTTTTCTATATTCAGTTGTTTGGTGTTTTGGGGTAGAGATGACATGTTTGATTCCTTGGTGGCTGGTTAACCTCTAACTGCTTTGTTTCAATCTCTGTGTTAATTACCTACCATCTATTTCTTGAAATTTTTGGTGCCTGTGACTTTTCCAAGTCATGATCTTTGAAAAGCAAAGCTTTTCACACCAGGTTTGAACCTGGACTGGGACCTAAATACAGTTGTCTGACCTCAAGTTTAAACCCCTTCCTGAAGGATCTCATTCAGGTTTCGTACAATTTTATTCAGATTCTGGCCAGTTCAAAAGGCAATTCCATTAAACCAAGTTTGTGAATATGAGTAATTTCTGCTCACAAGGAGCTTTTGAATGAATTAAGAAAAGTTAAACTCAGACTTCCAGGGCAAGCTGCAATGTGCCGAGGGGACAGGTCCATTTACAGAAACAGTAAGGAAATTCCAGCCCTAAAAGACCCCCTTCAAGGAAAGTCAAATGAGCAGGAAAGACTTTGAAACAAGAACAGAGTTCCTGATGGAAAGGAAGTAGCTCCAGGTACAGGGACAGTTTAATCCACAGCCACAGATGGGGACATGGACTTTTATGGGGTAACAGTGACTGAGCTAGTTTTGCCTGTTGCATCCAAAGAGTCGTGGGGGACCGTGAAGGAGATTAAAGCTGGTGAAACGTTGTTGAAAAACATTTTAACCTAGTCTGCTGACTCTTCTTTTTCTACAAATAATTCAGAAAAAAAACCAGCATGTCAACCTTCGGCTAAGGCTTCTGAATCCTGGCTGAGGATCACAGAATTTAAGACAAATGGAAGGGAGTTCAAACGTGAGCTTCCTTGGAGCACTGGGGGGCTTCTCCTGTCTTCTGGATTTGTAACTCGAGGTCGTATGGGTATATGGCTGTAGAAGGTGATTTACTCTTTTACTGTTGAAAAGAGGAAGTCAGAATGGAGCCAGAAATAAAAATAATGGAGACAAAGTTAACCGCTGGCTTCTAAAATAAAGCATATTGTCAACAAGTCTACTTATGAAGAGACATATTAAGCATTAAGAAAAGAAAAAAAAGAAAATGAGGATTCTGTCCTATGAGAGCATCCAAAGAAGAATTAATCTTTTCCTTCAAGGTAATAGAAATATTGTGGTTAGAGTCAAGTATTATGAATTTCTTTTCCACAAAATTAATGCTATTTATGAAGATCCGAGATAATTTTTTTTTGAGTGGGATAAAAATGATTAAGTACAATGGTTAGTTTGTGGCAATTCATTAGTCAGTGTTTTGCATATGGCCAGATGTCAGGACTACATTATTTATATAAGATATATAATAAAATGATAAAAATTCTAAATATCCTATATTGAATACATTGTGTATCTGCTATCTTATCTGTCATGGTGTTTTCCTCTCAAAGGTAACCAAATTCCTGAGATGCACATGTACTTGTATATGTGTATATGCATATACAAGGGTACTTCAAAAAGTTCATGGAATTAAAAGTTAATATGAATCTTTCCATGAACTTTCTGAAGTCCCTATAAGTATAAGTATATATATGTATGCATGTGCAGGTATACACATTTATAAACAGGCATGAGCACATATATATATACATATGTACATATGTGTATGTAAACACACACATACATAAAAAACGTGCATGCAGCCTGCAGTTTATATATTTTTTTACTTTATTAAAAGAGCATCATACTTTTTTTCTTAGAAACATGTCTTACAGATTAATGTGGTTACACATGTGCGTTAATGTTTGCAAATAGGCAAGTGGTATGATAATTTATTTTTAATATTCTGTGATATCCCATCACGTACGTAAAACGTAGTCTATATATTTATTATTTCAGCACATACTGAGGTTCCTTTTGGTTTTGTACCATTCTGCAATGGATTTCAATCTACTACATATATTGTCATTGATAGATCTGTTGAGAGTTGACTTCAATTTGCATATTCCATGAACCAGTATTTGCAGAGTATCTGGCTAATAATGAGTGGTCATGTCACTTTAACTATATTTATGGAGCCAATGCATCATAACTCTGTTAGATAATAATGTTTTTTAAATTAAGATCATCGTCCTATATGTAAAAGCATAATGCCACAGGGCATTTTAGATGTAACCCCAACAGAACGAAATGGACTAAATATGAAAAAAAGAACATCTTCAAAATAATAATGTTTTTTTTCCAGAATGGATATGGTTTTAGGGAGTCTTTACTGTATACTTTATGACTAATAGAATGCAGTGTTAGGAAAGACTTTATGGACAGAATAAAACTAATAACTCAAAGTTTTTAAACAGAGCTAACCTCATTTAAAATTAACTCCTTTATAGGAAGCACATATGGACACCTGCTATAATTGAGTGACATGCCAGGTCTGTACACCAGTGTGATTATTTTTACATAAAAAAGTGAGAAACTTTCCCTTTTGAAAATAATGTGATAATTTAAATAGTTCTCACCAGATTCAAAATTACTTAATGTCTGATCTAGTAGCTATCCAGAATTTGAGGCAGCAATGTATACAGCAGAACAAAATAAATCTTTATCCTTCTGTATCAATCACTATAGGCTAATAAAATGTAAGAGCTAGAGAGAGAAAAGGACATTGCATCTGAATAAGACTAAATTCTTGCAATGGAAATTTTACTAAGATAAAGAAAAAATGTAAATAATATTTAAGTAATTGTAGTTATTTTTCCGATGTACTTTATTTAATCTTCTCAATGATACTGTGAAGGGGTGAAAATAGTTATGCCCTATTGCATACAAGTACATTGGGATTTGAAAGTGTCATAGGGTTTAAATCTAATTCTGTCTGATTTTAGGAAAATCTTGTTACACATAGATTTATCGCAAGCCCATTTAAATTACATTGAAAATATAAAGGTTATAAAGTACATTTCTACAGAGAGATAATCTCTAGATCTCTTCTCAAAGGGATCTTTGACTTTCCATCCCAAATATGAATGTTGAGCAGTTTACAATGCCTTAAAAATTTGACTTTATGTAGGTGAATCTAGTACTAGGCAATATTGAATGGGCTTAATTTTAAAATCATTTTACTGGCAAACCATACAAACACAACCGGACTTTAAAGGTTTACTAGAAGGCAAGAACCTGATAGTTTTTCTACGAACTCTGTAAACACAAACTCATTAAGCCAAAATAAACCATTGTGATCAATCCGATGTTAAGAAAACGGAAGCATTACAGTATCGCACTGTGAAGTGTGGACTCTATTTCTATGGGTATCCTTTAAACAATTCACAGGGATATATTAATGCTGATATGCAGCTGTTTTGGCCTCCTTTTGTGGCATGGAATATTTTCTGGACTTTCAATCAGTTCTTAAATTTACATCTGTATTTCAGTACAGTTTTGGGAGTCTGCATTGAGCATAGGCCAGACCATCCAATTATCATTCCTAATGATATGCAATCGTACCTGTGCAAGAAAATGAGCCATTATCAGAGCCCAATTATTTTGACATAAATAGAATCAGAAGAATTTTACCAGTCTACTTGCAATGGTAATACCTACTGTGGGCTTGATAGTTTCCTCCAGAAGTTATTCATGGGTATACAGCATCTTTTCCTTTACTATTTTAATAATTCAATATTTATATAGTGATCCATTTTCTTGAAAAGGGTAGTTGTACTTCTCAGAAAAAAATATAAAAACACTTTTTCCTCTTATTTTTACTACAATGAACTCAAACCAATATTTTTCTAAAATCAAACATCTTTAATTCTTGGTTTGTTCCACTGTGACATTTTTACCTCTGATATCTTGCATTTTGGACCACTGGTAGTTATGATAGAGAATACTAATCATCTCCTTAGGATTTTTTTATTTAGGGAAACAGAGAAAAACAAAACAAAAAATCTCCTCCGTCGTTAGCTGGGCACAAGGCTACTTAGTCTTTGTCACAGCTTGGTGTGGGTAGTTTCTGGACAATATGGCGTGGGTAGAAGGAATGTTGGAAGTTCCAAAGACGCTGTTGAAGGGGTGTGTGTATGATCTACTGTGCCTTGGACAATTCCTCTCTGGCAGGAATTTAGGCACAAGAGTGAGCATCTTAGATCGTGCATGAAGATAAAATTATAGCTGACACCAAAGCCAAGTAGCAATGTGGAAGGAGGCTGACTAAGCACACCATGGACCTCCCACGTCAGTCTTGAAATCTTGCATAAGGAATAAAAGTCCTCCTATCTTATTTCAGGCATGGTCTTCGTAGTGATTGCTATATTAGCAAAACCTGTTTCTAACTCAGGGCTTCCCAAAGTTTTTTCACCATCTTGGCACATACAGTCAAGCATAATATTTTTCCATCAGAATTGTATAAATCAATGAATCAATTGATGTTTAGAGGCTTCTGGAACAGAAGACACTAACTTGTCATTACAAGGATTAAAAGGTTAAATAACCAATAACAAAGGGGTTAAGTGGCTCCCAATGTGTCAGGAGTAGTGTTTAGAAAACTGTGTCCCAACTAATAGAATAACTATTGTTAGAAATTCTACACGTATCACTTAAGGTATATAAACTTCATTTATTAGCAAATCACAAGACTGGGAAAATAATCTGGATCCAGACAAGGATAAATTTTGGTTTTGAATGATAGAAAAACTTTGAATGATTTTGACCAAGAGACTATGACTTGATATAGTCTTATTTTTGAAATATAAAAGTCACAACAGCATGAGGAAAACATTTGAGGTCATCAAAGAACTGAGACTGTTGTGGTAGAATCGATAAGTCCCAAGTGTCTAAATTAGAGTAGATACAAAAATGAAAAGATCGATTTGAAAGACACTAGAAAGACTTTTTGAATAGTAGGTTTAAAAAAATATATGGGAAGATTTTAAATTTTTATTTTTTATTCATCAATTACTAGAATCATGAGGGTAGCATGGACGAAAAAACAAGAAATATGAAAGTGGCTTGTTTAGAAGATGAATGACTTCATTTGTGTACAAAATTTTTAGGTGATTTCAGAATTTTAGTGTATCTATAATATAAATGGAAATAAATAAGTTCTCAAAAAATATATAGATATCAAGATGTATATTTGGCCAAAGGATAGAGTTAAAAAGCATGGGGTAAATTGAGTACCAGAATCATAATTCCTTTGTTTTCTTCTTTTACATTGCTATAAATAACAAAAACTTTACAGATAAAGCGGTACATGAACTAGCTTACTTAGAATTAGATAGGTAGGTAGGTAGATGGTAGATAAATGATAAGTGAATGATTGATAGATCATAGATGATTGAGAGGTAGATAATAGATAAATAGATCATTGATTAATAGTAGATAGACACATAGGTAGATAGATAGATACAGAATGAGATAGAGACATAATAAGCATTGATATGGATTGATAGACAAATGACAATGGTAGATAGGTGATAGGTGATAGATACATAAGTGACATAGGTGGATGATAGATAGATGGTAGATGGAATAGAAAGATAGATTATAGATAGATACTTGATGGATACATACATTCAAACATAAACAGATAGACAGAAGGAGGGAATTAGATAAACATCCTGAAGGAATGAACAGAGTCTGAAGAGGTCGGTGGGTTGAATCTCAGGGTTGGCTGATGTCAGGTGCAATTATCTAGATGTGGAGGTTTTTGATCTTTGCTGTTCTTGCAGACAAGGGAGTTCATGAACACATGAGGCTTTCCAAAGGCAGATTCTTTAGTTTTATCCTCCAGCTTCTTTTGAAAAGGCGATTAGTCATGGTAGCCTCAGGGGTTTCTTAAATCTGGTGCCTAATCTCTGTATCACAGTCTTGGGTCTTTATTCTTTGACATGTTAGAGAACAACTTGTGGAGAGAGGTCTCATTTTCAGCTCAGAAGAATTTGTTCCTTATGTGGGTTATTTTTGTAGTACTTTGATAATTATTTGAGGAGACAGAAGCACTTTAGTCTTTCAGATGATTTTGTAAACAACAAATATTCTGCAGTAATTTTCTTTTCTTTTTCTCTTTCTTTTTTAATTGGTTATGAATATTCATGGAGTGTGAAGCAAATTTTCATCAGTTGTGCCTAAGATGTGACGGCCAGATCCATACTGGCAGCATGCCCATTACCACAAATTGCAATTATGCCCCATGTCCCCCACCCAATTATCCCCGACCTCCCTCCCCACCCCCCAAATCCCCCAGTCCACTTTGTATCCCAAGCTATGCCCTCTCTCTCTGCAAGTCCAATGCACCACTGTGGTTTTTCTTTCCTTCCTTCTTTTTCTCTTAGCTCCCACTTATGAGTGAGCACATGTGGTATTTATCCCTCTGTGCTTTGCTTTTTCACTCAACATAAGTTTCTCCAAGTTCATCCATGTTGTTGCAAATGGGAGAATTTCACTCTTTTTTGTGGCAGAGAAATTCCATGGTGTGTATATACCACAGTTTCCTTATCCAATCATCCTTCGATGGGCATTTAGGTAGTTTCCTTATCTTGGCTATTGTGAACAGAGCTGTGATGTACATGGGACTTCAGGTGTCTCTTTGACATGATGATTTCCATTCCTCTGGGTACATACCCAGAAGTGGGATTGCTGGATGATATGGAAGATCTATCTTTAGTTGTTTGAGAAACTCCCATAATGTTTTCTATAATGGATGTACTAATTTACAGTCCCACCAACAGTGCAGGAGTGTTCCCTTCTCTCCGCACCCTCGCCAGCATTTGTTATTCACCGTCTTTTTGATTATAGCTAGTCTAGCTGGAGTGAGGTGGTATCTCAATGTGGTATTAATTTGCATTTCTCTGATGATTAGTGATGTTGAGCATTTTTTCATGTACCTGTTGGCCATTTGTATGTTTTCCTACTTAAAATATTAAATTGCACTCTATTTCTTGCTTTGAACTTGAACACTACAATATTTATTATTGGATATAATTGCAGAAAACATATTTGAGGATGCCAATATGAAATATATTGTCTGATCTTTTATCATTTGAAGCCCTTTCTGAACAAGAAACCTTCAGGAAAATGTAATAATAGAATTTCAAGACAGGGTATGACAAAATAGTTATTCTTTGGAACAGTTACATGTTAGGACTTTGATATACTTATGTAAAACAATGCACTCCAAAACATGAAAATACAGATGACTTTCAAACACTCATTGGAAGTTATGTTCCAAAAGCATTTATTCTGGAAAGGCTTGTGAGAGAAAAGAAGAAACACTATCAGGTGGGAAAATAACATCATATTTGCAGATGCAGCAAAATTAAAAGACATGAGATTTTACAAACATCCATACATTTGAAACGAAGATAAAGTAGAATATTCTCAGAAAATGCATAACTTTTCACTATTGCTATTCACTGCTGTAACCTAGAGATAGGTACAATCAACCATGTTTCACTAAAAAAAGAAATGCATAACTTTTCAAATTTATTTAAAGTACAAAAAAATTTACATAGATTTATAACCATAAAATAGTTGAATCATTAATTTAAAATTTTCCCCTTGTAGCCACAAGATTGTATTACCAATTTTGTAAGATTGTATTACCAATCATACAGCCACAAGGAAACACTTGGAATATTTAACTTCACACTCATAGAAACTCTTGGAGAAATTGGAGAGCCCATTATAATTTCATAATTTTAGTCAGGTCTTTATGCCAAAATAAGACCAGAACTTTATGCTTCTGAAAATTATAGATCAATCTTACTTTTGAGCACATGTGGAATAATGGTAACTAAAATATTAAAACACTGAAACCATCAGTATATAAAATTAAGATTATAATACAAAGGATGTGGCTTCATCTATGCAAAATAGTTTAATTATACAGGTCGCTCTAGACTGGATGCCTACCCCACCAAACTCATTGAAGCTTAATCCCCAGTGTAACTGTTGACAGTGGGAAATCCTATCATGGTAATTGAAAGGCAGGGCCTTGAAGAGGTGATTGGATTGTAGGACCGTGCAGTAGTGAATGGATTAATAATGGTGGTCAGGGGCGTGGTTCTGAGGGCTTTAAAAGTAGAGCACATGAGAAGTTAATCTTTCTATTCTCTCTCTGCTTCTACCATCTTGCAATGTGAGACCCCTGGGTCACTGTCACCACCAGATGTGTTCCTTGGACTTTGGACTTCCGAGCTTCCAAAACCATAAGCAATAAATTTAGTTTTTCTTAAAAATCATCCAGTTCCACATATTTTGTTATAAACGCCAGAAATGGTCTAATACACAGGCCTCACTTTCAATTTTGCTTTTGTATAAAATTCTTCTGTTCTTACTTTTAGTTTCCTTTAAATCTTATGGTTTCCTTGGTGTGAAAATGCTCCTGACTGCTTATTACCAAGGAGGAGCTATAAGATTTCATCCCCTCAGCCACAGATGGTCTATTTATCTTTCCCCATTGTTGAAGCAAATCATTAAGAATTTCTAATTACATAACGGGTTCCATGCCAGTCCCTCTGCTTTGTCAGCAGTAAAATCTGTGTCTCTCTATTCCCCATGCCAGAAACAGAAGAAAAATAGTAAGAGATGCATAAAGAAATTTTGTAAAATATAAATTGTGGCCTAAACCAAAGAACAGAATATTTTACAGTTATTAAAAGATAAACTGTTGTAGAATGAATGACTGTGTTATAGAAGCAGAATATGATTTATTGAGCACAGTTTGCTCTCTCATTTTCTGTCTCTCTTTTCAGAAATATGTGTCCACTTCCAAACAGGAATTATCTACAGGTAGTAAGAAAACAGTTGACTCCAATTTTCCTCTTTATATTTCCCTGTATTTAAAAATATTCAAAAATATAACAATATTTCAAAATATATTATTTTTCTTATAACACATAAGAATAATATTCACATTAAGAAAATGTTTACCTATGACATAGTACAGTTGACCGCTATGGTCGTGAAGTTAAATATTTTGGTGATTTTTCTTAAAAGGCTTTATTTTATGCTAAATTGTTTTCCTTAATTTCATTTGTCAAACAAGTACTCAACCATTTTCACTATTTATTTGCTTTTTTGAGCCATGAAGTCATTAATTACACCCAGCTCAGAAAGCAATGATGTCATCTGAATTTGACTTCTGTATCTCATGGGATGTAGGATGACCAGTGAGTCAAACAAAATGCAGGCTTTATTTTCCACCTGGAATCTGACACTTGCTATATTCTAATTATGTCAGGAATCCTTTATGGGGTCTCTTATATTTTGAACAGTATGGGCTGCAATAGGTGATGTTTTAGGATGGTTTAAACACACTTTGCCAGCCATAAAATGCTACTGTTAGTTGTTAGGCATTCATTTCATTATTGTGTAAATAAAGACGACCACTCAAATGAGAACAAGTAGAGGCTGTTTATTCTGAGTTTGCTATAACAATGAGTTTATTATTATTATTATCATCGTTAGTATTATTAGATTGTCGAATGAATTACTTACTGGGTTCAGGCAGAGTGTTTACTTGCATGCTTGTGTGGTTGCTTTCTCTGTAATTTGGGGTGGTGGGAGCAGCTGAAGCTTATAAGAGACTTAGAGACAAAAGTGGAGCTATGTCAAAGATAGAAAGGCTGCAGATTTGGAAAATTCCAAGGTGCCTCACAGCATCCTGTAGCTTATTCTTGGGGTTGCTGGAGTCACCCCCCTTATCATACACAAGCATAGCATTCTGTTCTTTTCCCTTCCTCAGTTGCTAAGCAACCTATGCTGTGGACAGATTCTAACTATTGAAGTCGCAGCTCTGAAGGCTGTGAGGATGGAGTGGGTTCTGATCAGCATTCCTGCAGAAGTGAGAAAGGTTTATAGTGGAACAAGGGAAAGTTCCTGGTATGATCTGATTGGAGGTTGTTGGCCTGGGTAAGCTGCAGCTGGCTAACTAGAAGTGGAGCTTCCTGTGTGATTGATTAGGGGAGCATATTGGGCTTTCTCTGGTTGGTTCTGAGTTGCAAATGGGGAACAAAATTAGAGAAGCTGTAAATTGTTCATCAAATCCTGGAGGTTTGGGGCCAACTGTTACAAGGACTGTTGACTTCCTGGATTGGTTCCTGCAGATTTTGAGTTAAAACTCTGTTTTTATATATGGTCTAGCCATTGATTGCATATCCGTCTTAATTTGAAAGTGCAAAGTTCCACTAATATATCAGGAAGATGTCTATCTATACTGCAAAGTATTTTAAGTAGCATTATCACAAAACAAATATTAAACAATGGCACTCTTTCTCAAACTTTGTTCAGGCAGGGCTGAGGTATCAATATGTAAAAATTTCATGGCCACATGCTGTAGCATCTGCATCTCCAAGTATTATGCAAGATCTACTTGTATCAGGAAGGATTTAGATGTTTAGAGAATTATAGATTTCTGGCCATAACTTTGTTAGGCAACCAGGATATCTGCATATTTTGTTGTGTGAAGAATTTGAACAATCATACACAATGCTACTATCACTTAGCTTGCAGAGTCTGACCACCATTTACTAGCTGTGGGACCTTATTCTAAAACCTTCTTAGAATCTGTCTCAGGGTGTTAAAAGTAGAAGTAATGATAATACTTGTCTTTTAGAATTATTTTGAGGATAAATGATATAATCCATGTGTTATAATCATGTTAGAACACAGTGTTGCAAAAGGCTGAATTTTATTGTCAGAAAGGAAAAATGAAAGACAGGTAGAAAAGTTACTTTTAAAGAGATCGTATTGACTTCTCAGTCAAAAATAATAAATGCTCAATGTGGAATACTTGGGAAATGTAAGAAAATATAACCAAAAAATTAATTTATAACACATAGCACAGAATTTAGCCATTGCTAATATTTCAGTGTATTTTCTTTTATATGTTCGTATATACATGTCTACACACACATACAATTATAGATAATGCTGAAGGTAGAATGTACTGTATCAACCTGCTTCCTATTCAAATCTACTGTCTCTTCACTTAGAATCAGATTCTAGTATCATTCACAGTTAAAGCCAACTCTTCAAAGATAAATACGGAAGTCTGCTGGAAGGTAGAGCTCAAATATGGAGGACAAAAAGATTCTAAATAGGAATAAACAAGGGCAATTACCATTGTTATAAAGCATGTCACCTCACCCTTTCTCACTGCTGGTCTTTTTTTTTTTTTTTCTATTTGCTTTGCTTTTTCTTTTGATATTACCCAAGAATACCCCCATTCTCTCTTCATTTCTACTTTTCAGATCATATGGTATCTGTGCAAGCTCTCTGGGGAAGAAAACCAGGATAATTTGCTTACAAGTTCCTCTTTTGCCAAAAAGATGAGTACGATACTCATCTTGTGAGGTCCAGCTCAGTTCAGGATGGCAGGAGAGACATTTAGAGTCTACAACCTAAAAAGTATGATAAAAATGTTTTTGTCCAACATGGAATTTGTACCTCTCATCTCCCCCTGAGGTTTTAACAGTTTTGACTCCAGCTATGGTTGGATCTCATCAAGTGAAATGTTGGTCCTATTTTTTTTTTTTTTTTTTTTTGCTAACAACTATTCCCATGTTGTATTGTTTCGATCAGCAGAATTTCCAAAGTAGTGGGCATTCTCTGGGTATAGGTGGTTCTATCCTGGCTTTAGGACTACTCGATTCTAATTAATATCACTAGCTCAGATAATTTTAGATATCATCATATGGGGGATTCACAACCTTGGGGACTTTTGGTGCTCTTTGTCTTTAGAAGCCAAAAGAACATATAGGAGGCAATGACTGACCAGAGAGCTGTGTTACTCATGGGGATGCATAATGTATAAAGACCCATGTCATTCAAAGAAAGGAGACACGAAGAAGAGAAATGAAAAGACAGAGAAAAAATAACCAACTCAAATTAAACGACTGCTGGAAAAAAAGATATGAATCAAACAGGAAATTGATGACATCTGTAAGGACAGGAGAGATGCTTTCTCCAACCACGTCACTTAAAGTGCCCAGGTAAATTCATTCTATCTCTTTCCCTCTGGAAGAATTCAGATCTAATCCTGAAGATCATAATTTAGAACAGAATACAGCCATGCCTCACATAAGGTGTTGGCCCCATAAGATTATAATGGTTATTCCATATGGCATAGATGTGTAGCAGACTTACCTAGGTGTCTGCAACTACACTCTGTCATGTTCCCACAATGACAAAATCACCTAACAACAAATTTCTCAGAATGTATCCCCATCATTAAGTATACTTCATCAGATAGATGAATATAGGGTATTGATTGAAGCCATAGAATCTGTAAAAAAGATTAACTGAGACATTGAAAGATCTGCTTGCACCAGTTCAGGCTAGAGATCTTGAGCCTTTTGCAAGGAATTGGATGAAGTGGCCTGGGAGGTTGCATGCAGCATTTCTTAGAATTGCTCGAATCTGGCTCTCAGCAAAGAAGGTCCTTGTGGGAGATGGAGATGGTCTTCTGAAAGACTCACACATGAACTTGAGAGCTTTGAGACTGGAGTAGATGAACAAGGTAGGGATGAATTCACAAATAGGAAAGTGAGTCAGGAGACAGTATTTTGTGATTGCCTTACTTTTAACTGAATGCAAAACTGGAAGGGGAATTATGTGTGAGTGAGCACACACCTTTGCCCTTGTCACACGGGATAACTACAACCTCTTCCCATTCTTTCAGTTGAAGAGACTTTGCAAAATTAGACCTTTCTGAGCCCTTCTAGACAGAAACAAGGAACAGGGGGGCTAGGAGGACTCTGACAAGGGAATAACAGAAGCACACGATTAAAGTCTCACTACCTTCTTTTTTAACAGTCCTCTCTGGCCAGCATGTAAGGTGCATCTACATAGATGTTAACAGTAGACTACTGGGAATGAAGCAAGGTGTTTTTTCCAATTCATTTCAACTGTACCTGATATGGTAAGGATGTTATGAGAAATTCAGAAAGGACAAGGCACAGGTTAGCAAACTAGGGAGGAAAGCCAAATTCAAGCCACATTTTTTTGGGTAAGTAAAATTTTATTGGCATACAGCCATGTCCATTAACTAAGCATTATTCACCTGCTATAACGTCAGAGCTCAGTAGTTACAACAGAGATCACATGGTTTGCCAAACCTAAAATATTCAGTGGGTAGCCTTTCACAGAAAATATTCCCTGGCACCAGGCTGAAGGGAAATCTTATTCTATTTATACACATAAATAAAGTCTTTTCTTTCCAACTCTGTGCTACAACGAGGCATGCCTTGGCCAGACACCGTTATCCAGTAACACCAGGAAGGCAGGGTCTGTTAAAAACTATGGCATGACATTGAGAATAAGAGAATGTCCACAAAATAGATGGATCAAGATTTATCTGAACCATGGGGAAAATTTATTTCTGTTGGGAAAAAATGAGACTCTGATTTTAACTAATGCAAATGGGTTATCAAACATGACTCTGTAATTCATCCGCCACAATCATATGATATAACAAAATCATTTAAGTCCATTGATCAGATTAACTGAAAATAAGAGATACGTAAACAATGATTAGTCAGGACGAGGAAATATTTCGGAGGTGGAATTGAAACTCACAATTGACGAAATACATCTGAAACTTATTGACCGCAAAAGGAAGTCAATTTGCCTACAACAACTTGGTACACTCCATTAAACACTTCATCAGTGCATGCTTATGACATGTTTAAATAACTGTGTATGATGTGTGAGAATGTTTAAATTACTGTGTATGATGAACTCATAGAAGAATATCAGAAAGGATACAGGCACGATTTACACATTTATAAAGGGATTTCTTGAAACCCATCAAATAACTAGGAATGTATGTCCTGTTGGTTTTTCGGGGTGTCATTAAGCTTTTGCTTTTTAAATGAGATTGCAGAATCTCTTTAAGAAAAATAAAAGGTAACCAGAGAAATATGTGTCAAGAAGTTACTCATCTAGATTTGGAGAAGAACTGGGTAAGTAGGAGTTAAAGCAGATGGCCTGAACTCTTATCTGGCAGAAAGGCAGGTGACACAGGCTAATTTTCTTGCAAACACGCTGCCCACTGTACCTTCTGATAAACAAACACAAATTTTCTAGGACTGCTGTAACAAAGTTCTGCAAATTCAATGGCACAAAACAAAAATTCATTTTCTCCCAGTTCTGGAGTCCAGAAGTCTGAAATCAGGGTGTCTGCAGGGCTGCAATCCCTCTGAAGGTTCTGGGGAGGATCCTTCCCACCTTTTCCAGTTTCTGGTGGTTGATGGCAATTCCTGGCATTGCTTGGTTTGTGGCTGCATCACTCCAACTGTGCATCTGTCTTCACAGGACCTTCTCCCTGTGTCTCTGTGTCTTCGTGTGGCCATCCTCTCGTAAAGACAGCAGTTGTGTTGGAGTTGGGCTCACCCTAATCCAGTGTGACCTCATCTTAAATACCATGTGAAGCAACGCCATCTTCAAATACGGTGGCATTCTTAAGTTTGGTGGGATAGGACTTCAACATACCTTTATGTGGGGGGTACAATACTACCCATAACAATAGACTAAGCATATTTACTCTATAACGTGTCATTCACCGAATGAAGCCCCGCTGTCTGAGGTAGCCCTGCAATCCCTCATTTGTAGACATCGTTCATTCTTCTGGGCCAGACATTGAAGGAACATTCACTGTTGGAAGGGAGGTCAGGAGAGTCATATGGGATGCCCTCTACCCCAAATGTCTATGTCGAAATCTTCACCCCGTAGGTGATGGTGTTAGCAGGTGGAAACTTTGGGAAGTGATGAGAACACGAGGGTGGAACCTCATGAATGGGATTAGTGTCCTTATAAAAGAGCCCCCAGAGAGCCCCCTCACCCCTTCCACTATGTGAGGACACAGTGAGAAGTTGCCATCTATGAACCAGGAAGCAGGTCCTCACCAGACATGGACTCTGCCATGCCTTGATCTTGGATCCCCAGCCTCCAGAACTGTGAGCAATAAATGTCTGTTATTTATCAGGTGCCCAGTCTGAGGTATTCTGTTATAGCAGCCTGAACAGGCAAAGGCACAAAGTATCACAGACTGGTGGTATAAATCACAGAAATTTATTCCCTCACAGTGGTAGAAATGGGAAATCCTAGACCAAAGTGTTGGTAATGTTGCCTTCATCTGAGGTTTCTCTTCTTGGCTTGCATTGGTTTTATCAGCTACAGGGAGCAGCAACCTGCCATGCAGATCCCAGGGATGTGGCTGGGGGGCTGTTCTATAGCAAAGAAGGTGCAAAGACAGACACTCTTGTCTCTCACTCTGCCCTGGGCTTCCCAGGATCAACAATATTCTGCCTATTCATAGTATCATAGTATTAAAGATAAACAGTCCAGTTGCATTATTTAGGGTTATCCAGTTATGTATGTGCATATATGTGTATATACACATATATGCACATATATACACACACGTATATATACATATATATATACATTATATGAGGGGTCTTCAAGAAGTAAAAAGTTCATTGAAAGATTTGTATTTTCTTTAATTCCATTTCCCCAAGAACTTTTTGAAATACTCATGTGTGCATGTGTGTGTGTATTGAAAAGAGAAAAAGAGAGAGAAGAGATACATTAAGAAACTTCAGCTGATCTTAATTATACTATTTTGGAGGCAATTAGTTTTGAGGCTAATATTTTTTAACTTTTAATATTTTTTATTGAAACTAAATTGATTCTACATATCTGTGGATTACCGTGTTGAATATCAACATCTGTGTGCAATATGTGGTGCTCAAATTGGGATAATTAGTATATTCAATATTACACAATGTAATCATTTTTTGTTGCCCTTTACCAGTGGAGCAAATTTTTTAAATTTAAAAACTTTGTCTCTGTCTTTATATGGGATTTTTTGCATTACATATAACAAGCCTGAGTCAATTTTCATAAAAAATTTAAAAATTATTTTCAGTATCTTATTTGTCATCCTGTCATTTCCTGGGGTCCTCACATGTCCCAGATATGACCCTACCTCAATAACTGTCAGGGACTGAGACTGACTTTCCATTATAAACTGTGGGAGGAATTTTTCTCCTTGCAATTAACACCTAATTACTGCTGCTGGCGTTACCACTGCTGTTACAGAGAGTAACATGGTTACTATAGTGAAGTAGATTAACATATCTATCCTCTGACATTACTTGCTTTTGTGAAAAAAGCAGCTAAAATCTACTTATTATTTAAAAACCCTAATGCAATTTTAAACAGGTGTTTCTAAATAACAATCATATGATGCTTTGTTTTCTTGCGGTTGCTATTTTTTTCAGAGTCAGGTAGCAGTAAAAAAATGCAGGATTCTGAAAGCAGAAACAATTTAACTTGTTTTCAGTAGTACAATGGATTATTGTTAGTATAATTTATTAGTCTTGTTTTATTATTTATTGTTTTTTTCGTAGAGTTACATAGTACAAATAAATCTGAATGCACTTTCACCTATCTGTAATTTCTCCTTTCCTTGTTTTTTTTTTCCATTTTTCCCATCAACTCATAACTGCTCTACTGGCTACGTAATGTGATTATTTGTTATGTTTGTGCTTTACTGTCTCTTTTCTGTCTGTTAAAGTATAAACTCTGAAATGCAAAGACTTTGGTCTATTCTGGTCATTACTGACTGGATGACTACTCAGTACTGAAAATACTCTTGAAATGATACGTTTCAGTTGTGTTCATTATAAAATCTATTAATGTACTACACAGAATTATGATCTAGTTAACTGCAAATATGTAGCAGATATGATAGATAGATAGATAGATAGATAGATAGATAGATAGATAGATAGATAGATAGATAGATAGATAGATTAGATAGATAGATAGATTTTCTTTCTTTTTTCTTTTTTTCTTTTTTTTTAATGTGGAGACTTGTCTTATGCCAGCTAAGATGATTTTCTATTTGGGAAAACAATCAAGTGAGAACGCTCATTGTCTAGTCAAACATTTCCAAACATTTCAAAACAAATTAAGTTTATTTCAAGTTTCATTATATAAAGTAAGCATGGAACTTCATTGAAGCAACATGAATATTATGTTTTCAAGGGAATATCTCCGATAGGTCTTTTAAAATAATTGTCCATTTTTAGTGTATTGCTCATGATCTCACATTTTTTAGATTATCTCCAAGTGTATAATTTCCTTTTAGTGCAATGCAAAAATGTACATTAGGAGATGTATTTTTCTGGTACACTTATCCATATTTTGAAAAGCCTTAACCAAAACATAAACTCGCAACAGGGAAGAACTCTTTTACCAGGGCATCAGTATTGGTAGGGATGCGTAGGATATTTCTGCTATTTATGGAAGGAAGGGCTTTCTGATAGGACAATTAGCAAAAATAAATATTTGCTTGAGTAAATTGTCTGATTTTTCATTTACTCTTGAGGCCTGCACCCTTGAGTCTGATTAGACTAACTGAATATTATATTCAATATATTGAATCTGCAATTTCAAGATATGAGAGAGAGAGAGAACATATAAATTGTATAAATTAAGTATCAAGTATCATTTGCATTCATTACTAAAATTTAAACATGTATGTAGGAGATATTATTTTTGTGTTTTCTACACTAATAGCAACATTATGCTCCTCCAACAAACTGATAGGTATTCTAGGATGTTTTTTGATAAAGTGAGACTAGCCTCTACAAACTAAAGTACATTTGTTAGGTTTATGCTCTACTGTCTATTTTCTGGCTGCTAAAGTAGAAACTCTGAAGTGCAAAAACTTCTGTCTATTCTGGTCATTATTGAGTGGGTGACTCTATGGAAATCCGTGAACGCCAGAATACAATATGCAAGTTTTACTAACTAAAGTTAAAAAGTAAAGCTCTCAAAACCTGCATGGTTTATTTTATGTCTAGAATTATAAAGTTCAGTGAGTGACCTTTACCATAGTCTAACTTGCCCAGGAGGAGATACAAGGATTACATAAGAAAGAGTTCAAAGTACAATGAGTTCACCCTCCATAAATGTTTTTCAGGCTCAACTTCAAGACATTCCTAACAGTGAGATCTATTTGAGTGTGAAATTGTTTCCTGGGGGAACCGGGAGAAGAAACCTAACTGAAGTCATTTAGAACAATTGGAACTAACCCTGGAGAGAAACCACTTTTAGGGGTTCATGGTCGCTTACTTACATAAGGGATATTTCTGTTCTTTAAATGCTGTGATTATCAAATCCCAAGCTTTTGGCTAGTCAACTATGTAAAAGATGTGGCATCTATCAATTGCATTCGAGAGTTCAGAGGACAGATTGCCAGGTAACTATTTCTAAAAACGTGGCAATGAAAGACAGAATAGGAAGCTTGTTTATTTCCTCATCGAGGACAGCAGAGGACATTCATTGGTTCCAGTGAACACTCCTGAGTGCTTGAGTGTCTGGATTTCTACCATTTGTGGTATTGATTACTGTCTGGGAGGCAAACTGGAACCATTTCCTGTTTCACTCTGGCAAATTGGGCTCTGGGCTATGCCTGTTGTCCAGTTTTCTCCTGTCAAGTTATCATTTCATCACACACAATGTTTGTTAGGTTTTTATATCTTTTAACTTCTAATTAAAGACAAAAAAGGAGTCTGAGAATGTCTTAAAGATTTATTAGTTGTGATACTCTGTTGTGTCTAGTTCCCCTTCCTTTTTTCTTATATATTATTTCTTTAGGTATTTGTTTCAGATTTTTCTTTTTATTAATTAAAGCATAATTGAATACACATATCTGGGGGGTACAGAGTTGAATATCAATACCCGAGTCCAATGTGTGAGGATAAAATCAGGATAATTAGCACGTTCGACAAAAAAAAAAGAAAGAAATCATTCTTTGAACCCATTAACCAATTTCTCCCCAACTCCCCTATCTCTCCCCTTTTCCACTTCTACTAACCTCAGTTCTATTCTTTCCTTCAGAAAATTCAACGTATTATTGTGATTGTTGTTTCTTTCTTTGTCTTTTTCTCTCTGTCTTCCTTCCTTCCTTCCTTCCTTCCTTCCTTCCTTCCTTCCTTCCTTCCTTCCTTCCTTCCTTCCTTCCTTCCTTCCTTCCTTCCTTCCTTCCTTCCTTCTTTTCCATTCATTTATCTATATTTAAGCTCCCATTTATGAGTGAGAACATGTGGTATTTCTCTTTCTGTGCCTGGTTTATTTCACTTCACATAATTTTCTCCAAGCTCATCCGTGCTGCTGTGAATGGCAGAATTTCATTCTTTTTCGTGGCAGAGTAGCATTCCATGGTGTAGATATACCACATTTTCCTTATCCAGTCATCTGTTGAGCATTTAGATTGGTTCCATATCTTGGCTACGGTAAATAGAGCTGTGATGAACATGGGAGTGCAGGTATCCCTTTGACATGATGATTTCCATTCCTTTGGGTACAGACCCAGCAGTGGGATTGCTGTATTGTATGGCTGTTCTATCTGTAATTGTTCGAGGAACCTCCATACTGCTTTAACTTGACTATATTAAATCAGTGTCTCCGTCATTTCTGAAATATTGTTTCTTTGCTCCACGTCATAAATCAGTTGAGACTCAATGTCAATTATAATAAAATAACATCTTTATGTCCTTTGGGACAGGGGTGAGGGGAGGGCGGAATTCTATGACTCCATAAGAAGATTTTTTTTTTCTCCAAAATGTTCTCTGCTCCCTAAAAGCCCCTACCATTTTTCGAAATTTTTAAGGGGCAAATGGGAATTACAGCCAACTGGGAGAAACGCATCATGTGTAGTGTATTTCCTTGCAAAGGGTCTCCAGAGCAAGAACATCATGCATGAAAAGAAAAAGGTCTAATTAATTTAATTGGCTACATCCAGGTGGGGACTGAAACATTGTTTTGGGAGGTTTGCATAAGTAGAGAAGAATGATACAATTAGACATGTAAGATAAGCTCATTAGGCATTACAAACCAATATATTACTTTGCTGTTTATGTATTTTACTGAATTTCTGATCTGATCCATAGATAAGACTTTGTGAAGACATAAGCTCTTCACCTTTAATTTGAAAGTCAACAATTTTCTTTGTATTTAGATCTGTTCATTCATACATCTCTTCTACAGGCAATGCCTTTCAAAAATACCTTTATTGGTGATTTGGGGGGCTGGAATGGCTTCAGGTTATTAATTCTAGAAAATAAATTTCAGAATCTTAAAATATGAGGGAAGACTGTCTTGGTTTAGAGTAGAAAAAGTGGGAAAAATGAATTGTTAATGCAAATCATGACTTGTTAAATAGATCTGTTCAGCAAATCCCATTGTCTGAAGTTGGCCAGGTGAAAAGAACAGAACAAAGACAAACAGGCACGTCACCCAGACAACTTAAAAGATGGTCAATACAAAAACATTGGAATAGTAAGACAAACATCTGAATAAGTGACATATTTTTACTTCATTTCAAAGTTCTGGATAAAGGGAACAGCATGAAGCTGTCATCTGATAATAATGGACTTCACATAATCTTTTTGATATTACTAAAATCTGAAATTATTTCAAGGTAATTATAATAACAAGGGTAGAAATCAATTTTTAAAAGAGTGGGGTCTTCAAAAAGTTCATGAGAAGATTGTATTATCTTTTAATTCCATTTTCTCTATGAAATTTTTGAAGGATTCTCATAAATATAAATGTGTCTGTGTGTGTGTGTGTGTGTCTGTGTGTGTGTGTGTGTGTGTGTGTGTGTGTGTGCGCGCAGCTGGCCAGTTCAGGGATCCAAACCCTTGAACTTGGTATTACAAAGATGTGCCCCAATGAACTAACCAGCCATCCTTTATTCTTGTGTGTTTTAAATGCCCTCTGTTACATCTTCCTGTGCTATTGTAATTGGTGACATACTGGATTCAGTTTTATCTTCTAATCTTGCCCCTGTTTCATTCTTCACTGAGGTATATTTCTAAAGCATGTACAACATTGTTTTCTACCACTCTGCCTATCCATTCACCCCCATAGTAAGACCCTCTAATAATCTAGTACATCACTAGGAGTAAAATCCAAGTTCTTTAGTGGGCTTTAAAACTTATGTCACCTGGCTTAGAATTAAGCATGACACTGCCCTCAGCTCAAGCACACAGGTGATTACTTCCATCCTTAATCCTGGGTTAGGCTCCAAATTGCAAGTGCTACATTTTTCTCATTATCAAGGGTTTTAGCTCAAATGTCACCTTCTTGGACTTTTCTTCACTGAGGACCTATTACAAAATAACCTTTAGAATCAGTATCATATATTCTACCACGTTTTGTATAATAGCACAATTACTACCAAAACCATCTTGTTTTGCTGGCTGGCTGCACATAAAACTTTCATGAGAGGGCTGAGATCTTATGCTGTGTTCTTTGTTTTATTTCTGGTGCCCAAACAATGCTCAGAACATAGAACTCTGCAGGAGAATCTATCGGATCCGGTGAAACTACATTCCTGAAAATTTGATCAAAGTGTTTTGATCGAGTTTGGGTAATTGTACTCTTTCAAGAAATTAGTCAGTTTCAACCAAGGTTTTGAAGTACAGGGTATTTCATAATATTCCCTTGATTGTATTTTTAATATAGGTGGGGTCTTTAGTGATGTCTGTCCTTTTATTCCTGAGATTGCTTTGTCTGTTTGACCTTGTTATTGTTATTTCCTCCTGGGTAATACCATGTAATTGTGTATTATTTTTTTCAGATTGTCATCCTTTTGATATCGCTCATGTTTGCTTTTGTGTTTCTCTTTCTAACTTATTCGATTTTTGCTCTTATTGTTTCTTTCTGTTTGTTTCTTTTGAGTTTAATTGTTCTTTTTTCTTTCTCTTGTTTATACAGGTAAAATCGCAGCTTGCAGAATGGAATTTTTATTCATTAATTAACTTATTGTTCTAGTAGAAGCATTTAACACTATACATTTTCCTCTTAGTTATTTTAGCTCCGTCCCACAAATTTTGGTCACATATTTTTGGTTCCATTCAGTTTCTTAATTTCACTGGAACCTTCCTCTTTGGTTCATTAGTTACTTAGAAACGTGTTGTTGAAAAATTTAGAGAATTCCAGATATTCTTCACTATTTTTTCTTACTACAATTCTGTTATATTTTGAGATCGTTCTTTGCATATATTTCTATCTTAGTAAAATGTGTAATATTCTTTTTTATGGGCTTAAACATGGTCTGACTGAATGCTATTTGTGTCTGAACAGAATGTGTAATTTTCAGTTCTTGTGTGATGTTTTAAAAAAATGTCAACCAGGTGAAATTGCTGACAGCTGTATTGAGTTCATCTAGATCTTTATTTTCAGCCTACTTGTTCTATTAACATTAAGATAGGAATGTTGAATTCTTCAGACATAATCGCAGATATTTCTTTTAGTTTTACAGTTTTTGTTGCATTTTTCCCCCAATCTCTTTACAGGTGTATTTGCACTCAGGATTTTTATATCTTCTTGGTGAATCAACCCCTTTATCTTTATGTAATATCTCTGTTCCTGAAAATATTTCTCCCTAAAGTACTTTATCTAATATGAATACAGCTACTTCCAAGTTATCTTTTGTTTAGTGCTTCCATGTTTTATCTTTCACGAACATTTCATTTTTTACTTACCTGTGTGTTTATATTTAAATTGGGTTTCTTGTAGGCAACATGTACTTTATCCTGTTTTGCTCTTTCATTCAATCTCATTACCTGTCTTTTCTGGGAGTTGGTCTAGTTTTTTGCAATGTATAACAAATGCATAACTAATTAATCAGAGTCTGTCTTCAACTAATATAATGCCTCACATGTAGGGTCAGAAATGTAAAACGGTATATACTAAATCGCTTCCTTTCACCTTGGTGCTGGTGTTGACACACACTTTACTTTTACATATACTATAAACATACAATATATTGTTATTATTTTTGCTTTAAATGCTTCTCTTTCAGAGCAATTAAATCAGGAAACATTAATTGGATTTTACTTTCATTTATTTTATTTCCAGTGTTGCTGTGCGTGCGTGTGTGCATGTAGATTTAAGTTTCTGTCTTGTGTAATGTTACCCCCACAAAAAATATTTTAAAAAAATTAATTATAACCCCAATGATATTTTGGACATCCAATATTGTAACAGAAAAATTCTACATACAAATAATCTGTCACAAATGCCAACATTCGCCATCTGTTAGATTTATTCCTGCTCTATGGTCTAGCATGTTGCAAATCTGTATAATGCAGAAAAATACATAGCACCCTCTCTGAATGCTTTGTCGTGACATATTCCTTTAATCTTATGATGTCCTGACTTGGAGGTACTCAAGTATACCTGATATATTTACCACTTGTCCTTATATAAAAGGCAAAATTATGTGAGGGTTTTTGTGTGTGTGTGTGTATGTGTGTGTACCTACTGTCATTTGTAAATTTAATTTGTATTCACTACAGTGATATCTATTGGATGTTTATTTTGTATGTGACATGATTTAGCCATTTATCTATATTATGTCCTTTATTTCTCATAACAATCCTTTGTGTACAACAATTATTTTCCCTTTATTTCAACAGAGGAAAAGGAGGTGATTAAATAATGTGTCTACCTCACCACACACCAGAGCTGCAGGATTGGGAGTGCAGGTGGCACTAAGCCATTGATCATGGTACCAAAGTCAGGGACAGAATAGGTTGGAGGTAATATTCTGAATTAAGCATGATAAATTAGCTAGTAGGAATTTCTTTTGTGTACTGTAAATATAATCTGTAAACAAAAAGTTGGTGACTGAAAATGATTCTGTGAAAAGATATTCCAAAGACTAAAGATATATCAAGCTGCTTTTTCTGAGCCTTCAGTCACTCCTAAAAACTTTAATGTCCCCGTTTAATTCATTATTAGTGCAGTTACTATGCATTTATATCACCATGGAAACAAAAATGCACACTCCACAAATTATCTAAATATATATTAGGTATCTTCCCCTGACAATGTTCCAAATTAATGCCCAAATCCTTTCTCTCTAGAATAAGATACTGCTGATAAGCTTTCCTAGAATTATCTTGCCAAGAATCAGTTGTCTCCATGATTTCTTCATTGAGCTTTTTTTTTGAAAAAATGTGTTCCTGTTTTACTTTTCGTCTCTTGATGTGTATATATCAGGACACATTATTTTAATTAAGATTAATAATTACCAAAAATTTATCTTATACTTCTAATTAGCTAGAAGGGAAGATTTTGAATATTCCCAACACACACACACAAAAAGACAAATGTTTTAGGTGGTAGATTTGTTGATTAACCTGATTTGATCTTTATACATTGTATTCATGCATCAAAATATCACACAATGCACTGTAAATATGTACAATTATGATGTGTCAATTAGAATTTTTTTAAAAAGGATTAATGCCTCAATACCCAAAGCAAAACATTAATATGGAGAAGAAACTTAAGGTAATCTTTCTAAATTAAAGAATAAAAATTTTTTTAAAGTTTAAGTCATCACACATTGCACACAAAGAATATTAAACACTATACCCCCAAAATATGTATAATAAATTATGCACCAAAGCACACAAAAAAATTAAAATAAAAGAAACCCAATAATTCAAAAGGTTATGTGGGAAAAAATATTTCAACAAAAAAATAAGACTCTGTTAATACATTTGCCTCTGGCTAATGTTTAAATAAGTGAGGGCATTGATATCTATAATCCATATAAGAGAGTAAAGAAGAGTAATCTAAATATAAAAGGCTTTACAGTGACCATAATGAATTTAAATACTTCAAGCAACAATTAGCAGCCATCAGAGCATATGCATTTGTTTTTAATGTGTTTAGTGTTATCGATACTATACATTTCGACAGCAATTAGATCCTGCTCCCCCAATAGTGTGTGAAGATAAAGTTAGATCATACAAAATTGACACACATAATTATCTATGCATTCTTGATTCTTACCTAAAATACTACTTTGCATACTTCTTTACTAGAATATTGGTAGCCTAATCATTGTAATTATTGCTGTTCTTGTTTTACTTCACTGTATGTTATTAAAGTTAATGTGATTCTGATTTATTTTTGTTTAATGTTGAAAAGTATATAAGAGCACGCAATTCACACAATTTATCTTTTTGACTATATAAAAAAAAACTTAAACAGTCATTAACATTTTTATCCTTAACTTAAATGTGAAATGTATTATTTTCATAAATGTGAATACCGTTGCATTACACAGTCGAAGGCAATCTCAGGCAAAATATTATTTGATTTCTCTTTTTTTTTCTTTTTTCTTTTTCTTTTTTATTATGAATATTCATGAGATACAAAGCTAATTGTCACCCCTCATGCCCATGATGTAAGGGGCAGATTCATACTGGGAGCATAATCATTACCAGAATTACTTTTGTTCCCTATGTCCGCCACCCAATTTTCCCCCAACCTCTCTCCCCGGCCCCCTTTCCCCCCACCCCACTTTGTAGCCCTAGGAATGTTCTCTCCCTCTATAAGAACTATGCACCACTGTGGTCTTTCTTTCCTTCCTTCCTTTCTCTCTTAGTTCCCACATATCAGTGAGTACATGCAGTATTTATCGCTCTGTGCTTTGCTTATTTCACTCAACATAAGTTTCTGTGGTTTCATCCATGTTGTTGCAAATGGGAGTATTTCATTCTTTCTGATGGCAGAGTAGTATTCCATGGTGAAGATATACCACAGTTTCCTTATCCATTCATCCATTGATGGACATTTAAGTTGGTTCCACATCTTGGCTACTGTAAACAGAGCTGTGATGAACATGGGAGTGCAGGTGTCCCTTCAACATGATGATTTCCATTCCTCTGGGTATATAATCAGCAGTGGGATTGCTGGATCATATGGTAGATCTATCTGTAGTTGTTTGAGAAACCTCCATACTGTTTTCCATAGTGGTTGTACTAATTTAAAGTCCCACCAACAGTGCAGGAGTGTTCCCTTCTCTCCACACCCTCACCAGCATTTGTTATTCTCTGTCTTTTTTATTATAGCCAGTCTGACTGGAGTGAGGTGGTATCTCAGTGTGGTTTTAATTTTATTTCTAACACCAAAGAAGAATGAGCATTATTTACTGGTGATGGAAAATGACAGAATCACTAACATAAAATGATATTTTAAGTGTAATCCATTTGATTTTGACAGAAAATAATTCTGTGTTGCTAATCACACTTTCATTTATAAAATTCTTACTTAATTTCCTAACATTTTATAAGTATGATTATTATTGTTAAAATTTCATTATAGCCTTTGAGATAATACCTATGTCATTGAAAATTCGTGTAGTCACTAACTGAGTAAAATATGTTGGAATTCTAATAAGGATAAAGACATCTAGATTTGGGAACGTAAGACCCGTTACACATTAGTTAAACCTTTTCTGATTAAAGTTAAGGGGGTTGTAAGTTAGGAAATAAGTGGGAAGGAAGACAATAAATAGGTAGGTAGGTAGAGAGAGAGATTATAGATAAATAGGACAAATAGATAAATGATAGATTGATAGATAGTTACAAGATAGAGATAGATCGAGATGACAGGATAAAACGATGGATGGATAGAAGGATGAATAGATCATGATGATAGACAGACAGACAGACAGATAGATAGATAAGTAGATAGATAGACAGTCAGAGAGACAGACAGATAGGTAGGTAGACAGTATAGGTGATAGATGAGATAGATGGATTATAATGATCTTTAGATAATAATTAGATGAGACAGATAGAATACCTTGACCTAATTTAGTTTTTGCTCATTAACACGCTTCCTCCACCCAAATATACTCTCCTTGAATGAAGGAATCTTGTCTGTTTATCCTCTTCCACACTCTCTGTGTCTAGAACAGTACTCGATAATAGTTGGGGCTTAGTGAACACTTGTAAAGTAAACAAGTACATGGTAATTAAGAGTTAGTCATTGAGATAAGGAGGGGATTTGTGTCACAGCATAGTACGGAAACTAGATGTGCACAATTCAAAAGCAGAAGTGGAATGTCACACCCCCAGCATTTAAAAATGCCTGAAGAAGAGTGAAAAAAAAAAGTGATGTGGGATATTTTGGAGAAAGAACAAAAGACAGAGAACAAATACCCTTAAATATTTTAGGTCACTCATTCCCCAGTCACTGGGGGTAAATGTGAACCAATATAAGGGGAACTAAAAAACTGAGACTTAGATTTTGAGAAGGGATTCATAGTCCCCAGCCTGGATGGGCAGGATTGTAAGAACCTTTGAGATACCCTCACACTTGAACAGGAAGTTAGAAAAATAAAGATGCTTTAGCAAAGCAATGAAAATACATTATTGTACATTTCTGCTGAGTGTATGGTGTGCACACATCTTTTGGTGGATTCTCCATTTATTTTGTTGGATCTATACCATGGAGTGAAATTTCTGAGTTGTAAAAAGGATGCTTGTTTAGCATTGTCAGTAGAAGCGGTTGCCTAATGGGATTCCAAAGTGGTGGTGTCACTTTTTACCCTCTCTTTATTTCTCTGGTTTGTTTTGCTCATGCTTTTCTCTTATTTGATAACTCTTATCCTCACTTTTTCAGTCGATTCCTTATGAGCCTTTTGGTTTTTTATCCATTCACCCCTGTGTCTTCTGCCACTCTCAATGTAAATCTCTATACACATAACCAATGCTGAACAGCATTTTGTTTTTTGGAAACAAAGGAAAAGAAAACTTTCAACATGGAACAAAAATTTACTTTGATCCAGATGTTGTCCCATATTCCATCACACTCAACATCCTTACACAGCACATTTTTCTTACTTAGAAATAATGTCTCTTTGCCCATTGGTTTTTGTTTGGTTTTGTGCTGTGCTTGTGGTTGTTGATTTTCTGGCCCCAGGATGGGCAAGGCTGAAGCATTCCAGTCTGTCACTGTCATGAACAAAGCTCTCAGTCAGTGACATGCATGATGTATTATTCAATTTTCCATTGCTTATAACAGAACACCTGAAACTACATAATTCATAAATACATAAAATTCATTGTTTACAGTTTTGGAGGCTGGGAAGTCCAAGTTCCAGGGGGTGCATCTGGTGAGGACCTCGTTGGCTGGGACTCTCTATGGGTTCCCAAGGTTACTCAGAGTATCACACAGCGAGGGATGAACACAATTGTTTCCACAAGCTTCTTCCTCTCCTTAGAAAGCCCCCAGTCTATTCCCTGATAACCCATTATTCTATGAATGGATTAATCCATTCATGAAAGCACAATCCTCCAAATCCAATCACCTCCCAAATGCCCCACCTTTCAAGTACTGTATTGGGGATTAAGTTCCAACACGAGCTTTGGAGGGTCAAACGTTCAAACCGTAGCTCAGGAATTTGGTAGACAACACCCCTACATTCGTGCTCCTGGATTGGGGTAATTCTGAGGTTCCTCCACACTGGCTTTCAGAGTTTCACAGAGAACCTGAGCTCCCTTTACCCAAACTGGTTAAGAACATGAAATGCCCATATGGTCTTCAGTGGAGCTTCTGTCTTGCTTCCCTAAACCCCTGATGATGTTTCCTGAGGTGGTTGCTGAAACTACTTGTAAAAAAAGATGCCTTGAATCAGGACAGTTTTATGGGAGAACCAAACTATCACCTTTTCATAATTTAAAAAAAAAAATTCTAATGACAAAAATCAGTATCTGTGTTTAATTTAAGCACACCTCGTAGGAATTTAGAAAACGTCACATATCTGACTCATTTGAATAAGCAGCGACAATATTGCTTTTTGTTCTTTATGATGTATTAAAACTTTAGTTATGAACGTGGGAAATGTTGGTTTCAGTCTTTAGGGAGATGCGTTCAATAAAATAGTCATAAATTTAAAGTGGAAATACATGAACATGTACATATTTGCAATCTTAGCATACAAATATCAATACAGAAATATTTTAACCAACCATGGGAGAATGGCCGTGTTTTCCTGAGACTATGCACAACTTTTACTAGGATTTTTCCTTAAAATATTTTTAGTTTCATATTAAGGGCACAGAGTGCTTGGAAGAATACAATTAATGTCTGTTGATTAATTGCTTTTGTGAAGTGGTGGTGTATATACTTTGCATTGATAAACACATTCCTACACATGTCATTGTCATTACATAATCAAGAAAGAATGGCTTACCAACAAATGTTTGGGAAATGTTATTTACATATGGCAGTTAAGCTCCTCCCTTCTAACTGATGGAGGTTTCCCAGAATATAGAAATAAAAGTAGAGAAAATCGTCATCTAAGAGGAGAATGCTTAATGAAATCAAAGGCAAGCTCTTCATGTAAAGTAAAATTTTAATATTAAACAGAAGATAATATTTTTGAACTGGGAATGTCTGCATTTTGGAAAACTATTTCAATTTCCCTGCATTAGTAAAAATCTGGCACAATGATTACCTCTATTTAAAAAACAGATGTGATCTAGGGATTAACTATGTTATGAAATAATCTTCTGGAAATGTATTTAGAATAGTGAACTTTCCTACTTAGAGTAAGGGGCATCCTTACTTATCCACAGCATCCTTGTACTTATCCAGAAGTTCTGTGACATTCATTCTGGGGTTTTGCTATGCACTTAAATAAACATTTTAATTTTTCTGTCTCATAAGCACTATTATTTATTTGCTTAGCTAACATGCTTTGACTGCTAGTGTTTCAATCTGATTTTCAAAAACTTCCCCTTATAATGGATTTTAAATCATGTTTTTTTCTCATAATTGGTTTTGCATTAAGAACATATTACTGCTTGATATTCTAAGAATAGATACAGAGTCATCAAATGTATTCTTCTGCAAAGACAATTTTCTGTCAATAAGATGGAACACAAATTATTTCAATTACATTTCAGAAGAATCACTCAACTAATATTATTTAATATATCTGATGGGTTTAGTAATGATGTTTCCTGAGGCAAAGCATTATCAATGTGTAAAGATACTGTTTTGACTTCATCATCGTTAAGAAATTACCCAGCTCAGGCAGCAAGTTATATTCAATAATCTATGGGATGAATTAATATATTGCTTTGATCAAATGTCATTTTTACTACTTTAAAAAATATTCAAAATTTAGATTTCCCCATTCCTTAAACAAGGGATTTTCAAAGTATGGTCCCTGGCCCACAAGTGTGTGAATCACCTGGAAGCCAGTTAGATATGAAATTTCTTGGGCACCACCCTAGAAACTTTGGAGGTATGATTCAGCAATATAGAGTTTAACAAGGCCTATGAGTGGTGCATTCTCAAGTCTGTTTTGGTCTAAATTTATATGCCATTTTGTTTAACATCCTTGACAGACTTTCCTGATTTTAACTGGTCACACCTGTTAAGTTAGATAAATGCTGACACAGGCTTCTGCATAAAATACCGGCTGTACAAATGAATCATTAATTATGCATGTTATGGAAAAGGTCCACCTTCTTTAATGAAATTTTTAAAAGTTCATTAGTAGATGAGGTGATGAATATTTTTAATTAGCTGTATTTAATCATTTCAGAATGTAAACATCCAGGGTACTTAAAAAAGTTCATGGAAAAGTAGAATTGGAAGATTATAGGAATCTTTCCACGAACTTTTTGAAGTATACCAAACATCACATTGTATCTCAAAAATGTGTACAATTACTATATGTCAATTAAAAAGAAAATTAAAAAAATATTAGGAACTACTCTTACAATCGATTCCATCTCTAACATTATTATACGATTTTGCTGCTGCAAGCAGTAAAGTGCACTGATTTGAATTTTGACTTTCTCTGTTAGATACTCAAATATAGGCAATGCTAATCAGGAACCTATTCTCAAAGAGATCACTCTGGGATTACTCCCATGAAAAACCATCAATTTGCATGACAGGATTTCATCTTTTAGGTACATTTTTATACCAGCTCTATTATCTGGCATTTCTCACAAATACCAGGAACCTTCAAGGAATAAACTGTATAGGCATGCCAAAAAGAACAAGGGAATCCAAGTAATTATTTCAGAATGGCAATGGTTTTCAATTTTGAGAAACAGCTTCTTTGCTGTTTCTGTCTTGAAAGCATACATGCATGACCCTGGAGCTTCTCACCCTTTGGAGGTGCCCATGGGACAAGCACCTTCACATACAATCAGCAGGAACAACATAGTTTCTGCATTTAGTAGTGACCTCGATAATGCTGGCAGTCATTAGCACTGCTGGTATTTGAAAGTAAAGCGATAGATCCAGAGAATCAGAAATATCTTGGTAAGAGATATAATTTCCCTTCACTGCAGCTATTAGAATGTGCAGTTATCTCTTATGGTTTTTTGGTTTTCGTCATTTGAATACTGAGATTCCAGGCACTAAATACTATTAAATACTACAAAGATTTTCAGGAGCTCTGAGATGTCAACAGTAGGATCCAATCTTCCATCACCATGGAGAGCTCCATTGACCTCTGGTTTACCTTTATAAATCAGGCGGGACTCACAGGTGACAGGGATACATTTGAGACATTGAGCCTATCAACAGGGTTGAGTCTCTTGTCAAGCCAAACCGGGGCTTCAACCAAAACTACAGTTGTATTTCTCACCTGCCTTCTCACTGTTGTTTCTTAGTGTAAATGTGTATGGTGAAGCCCCTTCACTCAATAACCACGTTACTGTGAACAGTCCCACTCATGTCGTGGACCCTCATTGTTTATTCTCCAAGAATGCTCAGCCTGGATGCATCTCCCTGCAAAACCTTGGTGTTTATCACACCAACCATATGTCGCTTTGTCGTGTGCATGCCTGCTCCTGCCACGTTGCATCTCTGGCATAGCTTACAATGCTTTTCACTTTATTTGCTCACAAAACCAGTTTTTTAAAAAAAAATTGTTGTGGTTACTAGCATTTGTTTATTTTTATTGAAACATAAATGGTAATACAAATTTGTAGGGGACAGAGTTGGCTGTTGGTATTTGTGTACAATGTGTGATGATCAAATCAGGATAATTAGGATATTAATTATTGCAACATGTCATCATACTTTGTACCCATTAAACAATTTCTCCCTAATTCTCCTCCCCTGCCCTTTTCCCACCTCTAGTAACCACAGTTTTGTTCTCTCTTTCTGCAAGTTGAACATGTTATTGTGATCTTTCTTCCTTCCTGCCTTCCTTTCTTTTTCTTTCTTTCTCTTGCTTTCTTTTTTATTTATTTGTTTATTAGCTCTCACTTATGAGTAAGGACATGCGGTATTTCTCTTTTCGTGCCTGGCTTATTCCATTTTACGTAATTTTCTCTAAGTTCATCCCTGTTGCTGCAAAAGGCAGTATTTCATTCTTTTTTATGGCTGAGTAGTATTCCATTGAGTGTATATATATTTTCCTTATGCAGTTATGTGTTGATGGACATTTAGGCTGGTTCCATATCTTGGCTATTGTGAACAGAGCTGCAATGAACATGGGAGGGCAGGTATCCCTTTGACATGATGATTTCCATTCCTCTGGGTATATACCCAGTACCAGGATTGCTGGGTCATGTGGAAGTTCTGCTGCTGTTTGATGAAACTTCATACTGTTTTCCATAAAGACTACTAATTTACAGTCCCACCAACAGTGTAGGAGTGTTTCCTTTTCTCTCCATCCTCATATCTTTTTTTTCTTTTTCTAACGGTAGGACTGATGAGTTACCAGTGAATTTTCTGATACTAGACATTGCCCTATGTCATTTGTCATATCATCCTAAACATTATTCTGGTCATTTATATATGAGGCAAGAAAAGCCACAATGACAGGTAGAATATTTTAGTACAAATAATGCATATATTTCTTCAATGTATTTCTTATAAAGTAAATTCTATGTGGCAAATATCTATGAGAGTACTTCAAAAAGTTTGTACATAAATATAATTGGAAAATGCTACAAATCTTTCCATAAACTTTTTGAAGTACCCTTAATTGGTTGCAGGAATATTGAAATGCCAAAAGTATACCTCTAAATTTTGAAGTAAACAATCTCCCATGCCAGCATTTACCAGACTTGCTTTTGCAAAGAAATGACACTGTGCTTTTTGTTAAAACTCCTATTATCCACAGAGCCCCTTATGGTGATGTTTTAAAAAATTTTTTTTTTGACAGTGGATTACTTAGATATATTTACATATTCATTTTTGTCTATGAAGACTTATGTAAAATATAATGATTTTTATGTACAAATTCTATGCTTTAATGAGGTGATAGAGTTTGGATGTGTTGTCCCCTCCAAAATTCATGTGGAAATTTGATCTCCAATGTGGCAGTGTTGGAAACTGATTGAGTCATGGAGGTGGATCCCTCATGAATGGATTAATGCTCTCCCTGGGGGAGGGGGATTAACGAGTAAGTTCTCACCCTGTTAGTTCCCATGAGAGCTGGTTGTTTAAAAGACCTTGGCACATCCCCACCCCCTCTCTCTCTTGCTTCCTCTCACCATGTGATCTGCTTGTACCAGCCGGCTGCCTGCCACTTTCCACCATGCGTAAAAGCAGCCTGAGTCCCATACCAGACACAGCTGTCCTAGAATCGCAAGCCAAATAAACCTCTCTTCTTTATAAGTTACCTAGTCTCAGGTGTTTCTGTTATAGCAACACAAAATGGACTAAAACATGAGGAATACAGGTTAATGAAAATAGAGATGACACTGTGTTCAGATCTTTCAGAAAACTGAGTTAATCAAGGATCTCTTGCCTAAATTTCCCTGCTCATCATAGATTATTTATGAAAATAATTCCAAATAAAGCTACAGGTCAAATATCTATTCTAGACTTGATGTCACCATATTGCATTTATCCTGAATTCCAAGCACCGTTTTGTAAATGGACTTCCTCCAAAAATGCTATTACTGAAAACATGTTTACTGTTATCTCTGGATGTGCCTTTGAGTCTACAAAAGATGGCTTGGATTTCTTTAGGGATTTGAAAATTTGAAAACATTAACACCAGAACCAACAGTACACACAGGAAAGTCGTCCAACATCACTACCAATTCAGACACAATAATTGAGAAAAAAAATGGCACTGTGTTGGCTATTTTGATTTCCTGAGAAATGTGTACCATGTATTGCTGGGGACATTTTTCTTTTAAATGAAGGACTTCATGTACAATGAAACTATATTTTAAACAATTTATACCCATACACTGTTTAAAAATCACATTCATTTTACGTCATTTTACTAGTCAATGCAGAAATATTAAAAATGGGTTATGTTTTCTTCCATGGAGTCCATTGGACAGTTTTAAGTGTTCCATTTCATTGCTCTAATATTTTGTCATTATGAAGACAAGAAAGTAATGAAATAACTAGATTTGTAAATAAAAAATCAAAAATGATATTAAAAGAAACATCTTAACACTTTTGCTAAGTTAGTCCTTTTCTGTTGCTTATAACAAAATACCTGAAACTGGGTGATGTATAAAGAAAAACTAAATTTATTGCTTACAGTTTTTGAGGCTGGGAAGTCCAAAGTCTATCTGGTGGTGGTGACAGAGACCCAGGGGTCTCACACTGCAAGACGGTGGAAGCAGAGAGAGCAGAGAGAGAGACAGACTCTCCTCTTCTTCTAAAGCCCTCAGAACCACACCTGTAACCACCATTTTTAATCCATTCACTACTGCACGGTCCTACAATCCAATCACCTCTTCAAGGCTCCACCTTTCAATGAGCATAATAGGATTTCCACCCTCCTAACAGTCACAATGGAGGTCAGGTTTCTAGAACCTAAAACTCGGGGGACACAATTCAAGCTTCAATTAGTTTTGCGGGGTCATAATTCAATCGGCTACAAGTATATTTCTCAAATTGGAAAATGTGCTCAAATAGTAGTTTCAATAAAAATGGTAGTTTTATTCAGAGAATTGAACTAATGCTTAGAATACATCACCAATCTCCAAAGCTTTTAGAGTCTGTCTGTTTGGGCAGCTCTAACAAAATATAAACTGGGTGGCTTACCAACAATAGGCATTTACTGCTTACAGTTCTGGCGGCTGGAAGTTCAAGATCAAGGTGTGGCGGAGTCAGTGCCTGGTGAGGACCTGCTTCCTGGTTCATAGACGGCAGCTTCTCACTGTGTCCTCACATGGTGGAAGGCGCGAGGGAGCTCTCAGGGGTCTTTTTTATAAGCACACTAATCCCATTCATGAGGTCCCACCCTGATGACCTCACCTCTTCCCAAAGGCCACACCTCCTAAGACCATCACCATAACAGGTAAAAATTTCAATGTGTAAATGTTGGGGTGACACAACAGAGCAGATCCCCTTAGTCACATTTTACTGATGACCTTAGCAATTAATGCTGCTCACATGTGGCTTATAGACTCACCTTTCTTCATTTGGGTGCTTAGGGGTGACTGTAGCTACCTTACTTCTTTTGGGGGAGAATCATAGTACCTTTTTTATTCTGTCTTCATTTTTAATTCTTTCAGTTTTGTTTGAGGTATAATAGACAAATAAAAATTGTATATATATTTACAGTATACCATGTGATATACATGTATACACATACATACATGGTGAAATGACTATCATTGTCAAGCTAACTATCATATTCATTACGTCACTTCATAATTATTATTTTGTGTGTGTGTTGACAACATTGAAGGTCTCTTAGCAAATTTCAAGTACACAATACAGTACTATTTATTATAGTTACCATGCTGTGCATAGATTTCCAGAACGTATTCATCCTGCATGACTGACCAACATATCCCCAATTCCCCCACCCCCAGACCCTGGTAACCACCATTTTGTTCTAAGAGTTTTGACTTTTTTTAGATTCCATCTCTGAGTGAAATCACACAGGGTTTGCAATGTTAGCTCTTGCAATTATATTTTTTAAATAAACAAGTGGTTTCCCTTTTTAAAAAGTAACTAAAAATAAACAAAAATTATTGCTTTTTTCATTGCAAATATTCACCTCTTAAAAACTCAACATTGAGAAAATTATTTCACAAATCAGGTGCAAGTTTGCCTTTTCCATATACATGTTTTATAGTCTTTGAACACTATTGTATTTACTTGACCATTCCATAATTATTGGATACCCTATCTACTAATAATGACCAGAAATAGAAGCTCAAGAGATAGAGCAGTGGATAATACCACGTTTCCATCCCCATGAAGTGCAAATTATTGGAGCATTAGGTGTATTGGACACAAAACACGTGTATGCAAGCCCTTCTGATTGTTTACACTTATTCCTTCTTCTTACAGAGAACATCTACCCAAGTGCACATTTTCCTTTCTGAGGCTGTTGAGCTGTCCAGAGTCTAAGCTGAAATCCCGAGCTCGGACTAGCAGACAAATGCCTCCTCAGGAAGATATTCTTGTCCTAATGCCCAGAGTCTGTGCCTATGTGACCCTACATGCCAAAAGGGACTTGGCCCATGTGATTAAATTAAGGGTCTCAAGATGGACAGATGGTCCTGGATGATACATTTGGGCCCAGTGAAACCAGAAGGGACTCATGAAGGAGAAAAGAGGCAAACATTGGAGGGATACAATTGTCAATTGGAAGAGGGCCACAAGCCAAGAGATGTGGGCACACTCCAGAAACCTGGAAATTCAGAGAGACAGATTCCTTTGCAGATCATTCAGACCTAACACAGACACCTGATGCCTTGGTTTTAGCACAATGAGATCTACTTTGGACTTCTGATCTCCAGAACTGTATGATAATGCATTTGTGTTGTTTTAAGCAGCCAAGTTTGTGGTCATCTGTTATACAGCTGTAGGAAAATAGTGCAGGAGTCAATCAATATATGTTAAGTAAAGGAACACCTAGTGAACGCTATGCCTTTGTATAGGTTGGTTGGTTTATTTATTCAGGAACTCAGATGCATGTCTGTTTTCATGGAGCCCACAGTCTTATGGGGGACAGGTGAGTTTCCTCTGAACGTCCTTCTTATTCAGGTTGTGTAGCCTGGTAGTTATTGGAAAACCTCCTGGTATGGACACTGGACTGACCTACTGTCTTGGTTTGAGATGTTTTGCTGTTTTGTGCTTGCTGTTTTGAACAGAGAAGGGATGGTTTCATCTTCTTGTAGATTTTGGTAGGGAATTGGAGAAGCATTTTAAGGAATACTTACAAGTCATTTCCTCTCAATGAGGGGGAATTGGATAGTAGGAAGGCTCCCTAACAGGAGGAATGATAAATATCTGTATATTGCTGATTTGGGTGTGTTCTTTTCTGCTTCTCATCCCCCTAGATTCACAGGATCCATATAGTAATTTGTGACACCTGCAATTGGATAATTAAATAATACTTCAATTAGACAATGCAGTATCTCTCTTCTGTTCTGAAGGGATTACACACCTGCAGAGTTAAATGCTTTAAGGCTTTAAGCACTCTGAAAAGCAATGACTGAAAAGGCAATATGAGCCTTTGCATTTCATTCCTTGACCTTTTCCTTGTCTCGTGTCCTTTATCCTGACCCTAAAACAATGAGAAAGGAAATGAATAAATATGCACCTAGATGTTGAAGGCAACAAAATAGCAATGACCACTCACTGAGTCTGTTTGGGCTGCCGTAACATGATACCATACACAGGGGTGCTTATAAAAAACATAAATTTATTGCTCACAGTTCTGGAGGCTGGAAGTCCAAGATCAAGGCCTCGCAGAGATAGTGTCTGGTGGTGACCTGCTTCCTGATTCATAGACGGCTGCTTCTCACTGTGTCCTCACATGGTGGAAGGAGCAAGGGAGCTCTCTGGGTTCCTTTTATAAGGGCACTGATCCCATGCATGAGGATACACCATCATGACCTCATCATCTCCCGAAGTGTCACCTCCTAATAACATCACCTTGGGGGTGAGGATTTCAACTTATGATTTAGGGGAGGGGGGTGTGACATAAACATTCAGACTATAGCAAGCAATATAAAGGAAAATGGAAAAATCTAGCATGTTACTCAATGAAAATGTGTTGCATTTTATCTAAAATGCTCAGAGAAGTTTACTAGACATGCTTTTGCAGATTGTCTTTAATCCAGTGAGCAAAAGAATCATGAAACACCCTGAAATTTGAGTGTTCCAGGAAGTAGAGACAAAAATTGAAGAATTCTGGGGACAGGAGTGTTTTTGGGCATGTTCATGAAAGACTCATGGGAGATAAAGTTGGAGAGAACATTGGGAAACAGGTCGTGTAAAATGTTGGGGGCTGTGTTTAATTTATATTCTACATGTAATTAGAACACATATGTGAATATTCTATATGTTAGCATATTCCATCTGTGATTATAATGACATTATATGCATGAATGACTTTTTTAAATATAGAATTCATTTTGTCACGATTGGTCAATTTTAAAATTAGAAGGCTACAGAGATGTAAAATCAACATTGTTGTAGATGAGACATTTGCAGAAGGTCATGCGATAATCCCCTTTCTTCTTGTTCTTGGTGGGCATGGTAGAAATTCTCTCTCCATCAGGTGTTTCTGGGGCCACCTGCTTCAGTGTGCACTTAAGTTGCAGTTCTTGGATGCTGTGTAGCCTCTTTTAATTTAAAATTCCCTGAGGATGAACCAACTTCCATTCTCACTCTATATACACTTCTCCAAGTGTCAATGTTTCAATTTTTTTTTGTATGTTTTCAATGTATTTTCCCCTTTGCTTCACCACAGGTCACAGAAAGTTCAGGACTTTGAAAATTAATATTTTTATCTCTGGGAATTCTTGGATCTCCTCTTCTGCTTCTTTTCTAAATTCGGGGGTTGAATCTTTTTTTTTTTTTTTTTTTTTTTCCCCTGAGAAAGCTCTCAGTGGTTGTGTTTTCCAGATTCTGTTACTCAAAGAGTTGAGTGAATTCTAGGTCTGCCTCTCTTTCTCTCTCTTTGCACTGTTTCCTTTAAATAAATATACATGTCTTCCTTTTTTTCAGTTTTGGAGACTGGGATGTCCAGAGTTCAGGGAACACATCTGGTGAGGACCTTTTCCTGGGCTGACTCTGTAGAGATGCACGGTGTCTATCACATGGCAAAATGGCTGAGTAAGAGAGAGCCATAAATGGAATGTCTTAATTTACATTTTTAAAAGCTACTGTTGGAATGTTGATCATAATTCACTCCACCCTCATGGCCTTCAGAACTCTGGATTCAATAGTTACAATTTTTCTCCTGCACAAGTTGCTTAGCAACTGATGGAGGAATAGGAACAGAATGCTATGCTTGAGATAAAGGGACAGACACTGGTAACCCCAAAGGTAAGCAAAGGGAGGCTGCAAAGCACCTGGGAATCTGGCAATTCTGCAGTTTTTCTCTTCTTGACATAGCTCCAGTTTTGTTTCTAAGTTCTTTATAAACCTGAACTCTCCCCACCCCCACCCTGGGATGCAGAGAAAGCAGCTGCACAGCAGTTGGATGGATCCATATTCTGCCCATTCCCTGTAAGTAACCACCCATCAATAATAATAATAAACCACAGAGAGTTGTCTGCCTCATGCTTTGGTCTCAGGACACCTTAGTTTGCTGGGCATTATGTTGTTAGCTCACACTTGGACAGCAACTCTGGCTGTTATGAAAACAGTGGATTGGATAAAAGACACCGTTTTGGTCATCTTGGCTGCTAATACAGAATACTACAGTCTTGGTGGGTTAAACAACAGAAATTTATTTTCTCACTGCTTTGGAGGGTGGAAGTCCAAGATCAAGGTGTCATCAGGGTTGGTTTCTGGTGAGGGCCCACTTTTTGGCTCTCAGATCGCTTGCCTTCTCATTGGGTCTCTACATGGTCTTTTCTTTGTGCTTGTGCAGAGAGAGAGAGAGAGAGAGAGAGAGAGATTGAAATCTTGTGTCTCTTCCTTTTCTTATAAAGACACCAGTCCCATTAGATTACAGCCCAAACATATGATATCATTTAACCTTAATTAACTCCCTAAAGGCTCTGTCTCCAAATTCAGTTGTATTGGGGGTTAGGGCTCCAACATATGAAGGAGGGAAAGGCACAATTTGGTCCATAACAGAGACAATTGGAAACAGATGAACCCATCTAGAGGGTACCGCAGATTTGGAATTGAGAGACAGTGGTTGAGCTGGGAGTAATGAGAATCACCTTTGAGACACCAGATAATTGAAAAGTTAATAGGATTTGCTGGCAGATGACAAAGGATGTGTAAGAGAAACAAGGGCGAGGAAGACTCCAAGATTTGGAGCATGAGTCCTAAATTTGTATGAAATGAACATGACATTTGCACATTCAACATAAGGTTCTTTAAGACTGATTTATTTGATTTAGACTGATTACATCCTAATATCAGTAGCAATATAGTCCATGCAGAGTATTTGTCACCTTGATTCACAATTGCTCTGGGTTACTGCTTGTAAGTGTGATGTTTCTGCTCACATTCCTTCCACTTATTTTCTAAAATTGTCTTTTTTATTCTATTTCTTTTCTTAAATCCCTGACTTTGTGTCCAGCATACTAATGTCATTCCACTTATGATTCAGAGATATAGTTTGATGAAATAATATCTATATGTATTTGGAATTTGGGAAGTTGTTAAAGACACTGTTATGCCCCAATTACATATAGTACTTCTGATGTTTTTTAACCTAGATGAACTATTCAACAATAGGATTATCTTATGCTTTGTGCTCTATCCAATTAACACACACACACGCACGCATGCATGCACACAAATAACCAAGTTAGGAGCAGGTATTATTAGAGAATAAATAAGATAGAACTTTCACTGATGATGTTTTACAGTACTTTCATTCAGCATTTTCAGTAATATACTCATACATCCATAAATAAACAGCCTCACTCACAAGTGATTAGAGCAGCATATGATTTTAGAACAAAAAAAGCGATTTTTGGAATCTATTTCAACCCCAACAAGATCCAAGTAAAAAATTTAAACAGGTGAACTGTCCTGCTCAGAATCAAAGAGGCGGTATTCGGTCAGGGATTCATACCCAGGACTCTGTTCTTTGTCTGCTATGATGTTCCTATGTCTTACTAGGGGATAAACTTCTTAATAAGTATTGTCAGAATGACTCTGTCCCCCCATATTGTGTACTTCTTTCTCAGTTTATTCTCAGAATTAGTACACTTTCTCTATCCATAAATGTTCTTTTTATGTATCTAGACCTGAGCTTTCTCAATTCTAAAATAATAACACCTTCACATGCAATAGTATAATCTCCTTTTGGTAAATATAGCGTAATAAACCTTGCAAGCATGTTCAACTACTAGAGTGAAGTATTCCAGTTTCCATTATTTCTAGTAATTGAGTTCATATTGATTGCATACGTGAACGCAATAATCACTTGTAACCAAATATGGGACGGTTGTTCTCACATGAATTTTCCAGGGCTGTTTATCTTTTTAAGACCTAATTTGAATAGCTCTCTTAGAGTCTTATTCATTCAGTGGCATATTTTAAACAGGATTAAATATAAATTAGGTTCTCTGCAAGAATTATGAAGCATTTTAGGCTTACATAGTACAATGCTAACAAAGTAGTATTTAAAACCCTTTTCCTTCTGGGTACCAACTTATTTTAAATTTGATATTGCATATAACCATTATAAGATTAGACACTATATTTTGAAATTAGTTCTGTTATTGAGGTAAGTTCATATTACTCTTAATTGAAAATTAGAGAGAGGTTTGGAGGTTCATATTGATTAAACAATTTAAAACAATTAACAATAGATATTCAGAGCATTGCGAGCTTATTTGCATTTATGGAAATGAATGCTTCTTCTCTGCTAATATTTCATTTTATCAAATGATGATTAAATTGGGTACTCACTCTTTTGATCTGTTTAGTAACATCTGTGAAGTGAAGGCAATAATTTACAGAAGCAATTAAAGTGAAGGGGTAGGTATTTTCAAGTAGCGTAAATGCTGCTGGTCACCTGGGGAGTTACTACACTTCATAGACACATTCATGGACAGGACGCAGGCTTCCCATCCCTAGATAATTATTGCCATAACTCACCACTGTTATAGAAGGGAGTGTGTTGTATCCATGAGGTGTGCTTGCATGATGCAAGTGAAAAGCAGAGAGGGTGTGCTGGAAATAACTTTTTTATTGTCACAGAGAAAGAAAACGGGACCACCACAAACCACAGTCTGATAGACATGGGTCTCAGTTATAACACTAAGGAAAGACTTAGCATGTGTCAGCTTGGTGGTCATGCATTTATATATTTAAAAATATTTTCACATACATCCTCTCACGTGATTCCCGTGCACATGTGTGCACACGCATGCATACTCATACATGCACAGAAGAATCCATAGGACACATAAATATGTGTGAATGATGGTTAAATTGGAACAACCAATATAATCACAGTGACCGTTTAATTTTTCCAAGGAATGCTTAATTTTCACCTTAGAAAATATAGATAGATAAAGATGTAGATAAAGTTGTGAATAGGAAGAGAAAGAAAAAGATGTAGATATAGGTATAAAATAATCAAAGATAAGTATTTATCCTTTAAACATTTTCATATAGCAGGCTTATGAAAAAGTTGTCTCCTAAGAAAGTAAATTGTGTGCATTGGAATATAATAAGAAAGTCTGTCAAAAATATTACTATATCTGAGGACTTTTCTTCTCTACCTAGCTTATTTCTTAATTTCATGTTCAGATTGAAGGTTAACTTGAATTTTCTCTATACTGTTTATATAAGCTTGTTTTTCTGATTTATGGCAGATCACCAGAATCTCAGATTTTTTTCTATTATTGTACTTCAAAAAGTTTGTGGAAAAATCGAATCAAAACATAATACAAATCTTTCCATGAACTTTTAAAAGTACCCTTATTTAACTATGAGGATTATAAAGTGATATTATGGAACGAATAATTCTTTTTTTTTTTTTTTTTGATCCTAGATTTTCTAAGTCTTTACTGTTTCCATCACTTAATTAAATGTGAATACAAATGGTACTTCAGTGTATTCATCTGTTTCTGACACTTATCACAAAGTACCTGCAACTGGGTGATTTATTAAAACACAAAACTTATTGCTTACAGTTTCAGAGACGGGGAAGTCCAAAGTCCAGGGAAGGTATTTAGTGAAGGTGTTGGTTGGTGGTGGTGACAGTGACCCGGGCTCTCACATGGCAGAAAATGGCAGAGCTGACAGAGTGAGAGACCAACCTTATTCGCTCTCCTGTCGAAGCCCCCAGAACCAGTCCCCTGACCATCACTACTAATCCGTTCACTACTGCATGGTCCTACAATCTTATCACCTCTTTGAGGACCCATTTTTCAATTACCGTAATGGGATTCTCCATCGTCAACAATTACAGAGGGAATTGTGCTTCCAATACATGAATGTCGGGGGACAGTTCAATCAATCTTCAGCATTCTGTTTCACATTCTTCAACAGGAAATATCATCAGACATGTTATGAAGTTTCACTGAAACACACAGAAAAATATGGGCAAAGATGTACATGGAGGATTTTTTTAAAACAAAGATTGTAGTTCGGCCACGTCGATTTGTGTATTTTGCAATACGTCATTCACATGGTTTTGCCTGCTTATATGCCATCTAGTATATGGACGTGGTATATAGGATAGCCTTACTCTGACTGTAAACTGGATGGGCTTAAACTCTTGGTCAATTCTTACTGTGAGTGGACTGTGATCACGACACTTCATTTCTCTGCGTCTCATTGACAAGAGAAACCCTTAGAAGGAAACACAAATGGTTCCTAGCCTATAATAAACATTCAATAAGCCTCGGCACTTTTCTTTCAACTTCTTTCCTCCTTTCTTACTACATCTTGTTCTCCTGTTATTCTGTTCAGCGTGTGGAAGATTGTATTATGGTAAAAGAACATATTTGCTGCTCACTACCAGGCATTTCCCTAAAGGGATTAGCCATTCCCATGAGAGGATTATACCTCCTGTACTGTCCAAGCCAAGCATGGCCCTGAAAGGCTGTGTTCAATGAAATGTGGGTAGAGTCGACGTGCTCTGTTTCCAAGCAGCAGTTCTGGGAGCTATTGCCTTCTGACACCCTTCTCTGCTCTCAGCTAAGAGGATGGCCCTAAAAAAGATGTTCACTGATCACTTCGCCTGGGGACGTGGCTTGTAGAAGGCAAGGTGTAGAGTAGGCGTTGACCTGTCACCAACATGCATTTTGAACAAGAAAATAGGATGTGTTGTCCTTGGATACATTCCACACTTTACAGTTGTTTTCACTCACAGGATAGCATTGCATACTGAGAAAATACAAGCTGGTATTCTGCATCCCGTGCCGTGATATAATTTGTGTAAACAGCCTGTTGTCAATGGGTTTTTAGACTTTTGCTGTTGGTTTTTCTTTCCAAACAATGTCATGCAATTTGCTTGAATAGACATCTTTTTATTTTATTTTGTTTTACTTTTTAGGGGAAACTTTTATTTATTTGTTTTTTAAATGTATGTATTTGTTTTAATTGATACATTGTAACAGTACATGTTTATGGGGTACAGTCAGATGCCATGATACATATACATGTTGTATCAAAACTATCCTACACAGACTATCTTTGAAGTACAGTTTAGTAAACCCCATCCTTGTGGTTTACTAAACATGGGTTGAGCTCCTTTCATGTCCTTGTTGAGAAACTCTGATTTTATAATGAGTTAAATATTTTTTCTTGTCTACTTATATGCTGCCTTCCTATTAAGAATAATCATGTTAATGATAAAGCTATTAAATTATCTATTGAACTTTGGCAAAGGGTCATGTGTACTTTAAAAAAGTGCCTCCTACTTTACAAAAAATATGTTAGTCTCAGAGGTGATGATTATTCAGATTTGCACCCAGCTTTTAAAATACTCACATTATTTTAGCAGTTGGACTTAAACCTTGAAAAGAAATCTATGTAAAAATTAAGCTTTATGAAATTAAAGGGAAAAAAGCCTGAAAATAAAATTTTATGTTTCCATTAGTTGCAGACACCGTGAGAAGTTCAAAGGGGTATAATCTTCATACACGTAAAATACAAAAGAAATAAATCATTCTAATGGGACCATTTTCAAGGACATTCCTATGAAACATGATAACCCAGGCACATGTAAGGCAGTTTCACTACTCTATTATGGTTTATTAGGATTACTAAAGCAATAGTTAGAACATCATAAGATAAAGTGTTCAATAAAATAGCTCTCTTCATGAATAGCCTTCCTCAATATATTAGAGAAAAAACATAGAGAAATGAGTGGTTTATGTGGCAGTTAGAATAGTTGCATTGATCTATTAAAAAGCAATAATTTGATATTAAATTTGCTATTAACAGATATTAATTTGTGCTTTTATATTACTGGTGACTGACATAATCCATTCTTCATTAAAATAATTCATTCTCATAGAGGGCATTAATTTATAAACAGAGCTTATTGTCCCTTCTAAAACTTTTTAAGTGCCCTAAATTCTCAAACCAAAGACATATACGTATAAATACATGGTGTGTGAGTGTGTATATTGAGGCGTGAGTTATACCATTGATTATAAATCCCAACTCTCTATAATTATAAAATGCTAGCATTCTATGTTTAAGTAGTGGATATAGTATAACCAAAGATAAACTAAGCAAGGACACACAAAAAGTAAGGTAATTTTTAAAATGTTTTTATTTGCTGTGGTTTAGTGTTAGGTTAAGATATATCTTTGGAGATCACAGGTGCAGTGACCTCAAAATTAACATTAGATGCATGAAGAAGCTTCTCCAGATGGACTAAATTATATAATTGTAGACAATCATTTGATTAAATGAAGTTCATAGCTCACATTTTCAGAACTACAGATCTTTGTGAGGTTCATAAAACTAAGTAGGGTCGAGGTTTCTCTGTCTGCTTTTAAATTTTAAAGTACAATTCTGCACTCCAGTTACATCCATTTAACCAACAGAACTCTTTGGTCCAGGTTAATTAAGTGATTTATATTAAATGTTATCCAAAACACATGGGTCAGGTAACTTTGCTATAGAACATAGAAGTCCTTAGACTATTGACAATCCCCTGTCCAAATGCCTTATATATGGGAAGAATGAATTGTTCCATGATATTTGACATGTTGAAAAGAAACAAAACAGAGACTGAGCGGTTCCCAAACTGTCTAGACACTCCAAAAGGATGCTGGAATAAATTAATAATGAATTTCATAAGCCAAATCCTTTCTTTCTTTCTTTTTTTCTTTTTACTGCTTACCATACATAAGGTCTATCTAAGGATGTTGAAATGTCAATATACAAATTTTAGGTACAAAATATAATGTCACAGTTTTCTTTAACAGCCTCAAATTTGTGATGGATAAGTTTTGAGGCTGTCTGTAAATGTCATTTATATATATATTTGTAATTTCTATCAAAAGGTATTGTGAAATAGGGTATTGGGATGTGAGTTATAGAAATAAAAGTGTCTGCATTAAATTTTGTTGGTTCCAGTCATACATATCATTCTGAAAGATTGGCACCTTGCCCAAGATGGGTCTGTCATCAGTGGTGAACGCGGAGGGGTCTGCTAGTGTATCTACTTGAACATCTGCTCTTTCCAGTGTACATAGTGTAATTATTTTATTAATTTTTGCAGAGGCATACAATACAATTACAGCTGTATTAAGGATTAAAGGACATATACCTTTCCTATTCAAATTACCTTTCACTCCCTCTTAGAATAGAAAGCAATTGTTATATGCACGTTAATCGTGCATTGCTGAATATGATTGGAATGTTCACATTTCATTTGAAACCTCCAATTATTGAGTGCCTACTGTATACCAGATTCTTTCATGAGCATTCTGGACAATTAATCTGAACTGATTTCCACAACAATGCTTTTGGAGTGTGTGCTATAATCTCTAATAGAAAAATGAGGAACCTCATGATTGCTGAATTTATCTCATTACACATGCCTAGAATGTGTGATAAGATACATTTTAGGGCTGAGTTTGAATACATGTTTAATAATTCCATGCTACAGTGTTGTTCTGTCTTAAAGATGGTCCATTTGAATCAACTTATAGCCCTATATTTTGAACAGCATGGATTTCTTTGTTTCCAAATTCCCACCCACACTTGATTTGTTGACTTGCTGTTGTTTTATTCTGTCTAAATGCCTTCCTTTGGATGAAAGTTACATATGGGTGCGTGCCACATTCACATTTCAGACTATGGCAATATTAACTGTAATTTTTTTTTCTCTCACATTGAAAATTGCATGATAATCTTGCTAACAGTCTTCCAAGAATTTGTTCAGTGATAGATTGTAAACAGTCTCAATCAGTTGTTTATCGAGTATGAACAGAGAATATTCTATCACATTTCATCAGAGACACGAGTTTATTAAAAACATTGGAGTAGTATGTAGAAACTCTGGCTGGAAGTTCTGGATAGTACAATGTTCTTGAAAACAATCAAATGGTCAAACATTTTAGAATGTTAAATTTAAAGTACAATTCTATACTTGGTTATATCCATGTAACCAAGATGATTTGGCTTTCTGTTTTATCAGCCAAGTCTCTCAAATGGAGATTTCTGTAATTAGAATCTGAATTTCCAATATTTACATGAGGAAAATTATGTATTTGTGTCAATGATCTGGTCTTATCCCTTATTTCAGAATTGTGCATTCTTTCTCTGATCTAGAAAAAAGTACCCGCAGCCTTTATGCTATTGACAGTAGTTTTTCTTTTTGGCATATGTTTGTTTAATTTCTCTAGTAGTAATATGCAGAATGTCTGGCATATTCTCTGTTAGTAATGAATTTTGTATTTTGAGTTTACAGAATTAAAGGCATTTATTTGTATTTCACACACGAGAGAGCTCAAATGAGTTCCTCTTGACAAACACCGGAAAGGGTATCCTTAAATCAAATGTCACAGTCTTTCAATATAAATAGCAGTCACAAAAAAGCTGTTTATTCCATCTATAAAAAAGTGAAATCTCCATCTAGATTAGTATCTCTGGTGAGAAGTCACAGCTTTCATGTTAGGCTTATGCATAGTGACACATTTTATTATAATAAATCTGGTTTCTTTACATACTTTTCGTGAAAAAGCATGTTTCTTTTCAATTTCACATTTCAAGATATAATTACAAAGTTCTCGGTATAAGTTTAGAAACCAAATTATAGACATCAGATACTTAAATCTATGCCAAATCATTAAACGTACTAGTCATAGAGTTTTATTCAATTGCTTCCAAAATGCTAGATGACATGCTAACCCTGATAATTCAATTTTCTTCCTCTGCATTTTGTTCGTAGCGCAACCAATGATGGATCAATGTTAATTGCATTCTAAATATAAAATAGGCATTTGCCTAAGATAAAGGTATAATCAACATTCCTATATTTCACCCAATTCACTACTGAACTTGCTCATGGGTTCAGAGGCAAACCCTGCAGAGCCTCAAAAATGCTAACTTTGAATAAAGAATGAACTGAATAAAGTCCACCCTCCCAGGATTAAAAAAGCAAAGAAAAATAAAGCTATTCAACAGGAAGATTGAGCTTGAAACAGAGAGAACAACTCAAGAGCCAGTGCTTCCTACTGAGATAGAATTAATAGAATGCACAAATTTGAGCTTTTAAAGACAAAACTAACATTTTTAGGAGTTGTATTTGGAGAATTACCTTTCAATATTCTAAATAAAAAGTACCAATAGTGTTATGTTGAGAAAATGGACATCACAGTAAACTAATTTATTCTGGAAGGTTGAACACAGGGATTATCATAAAATATATAATGAACACAGAACCATGAATGAAAATGTGAAAGGCATAGAGGAAGAACCAAAAATGTCATATAAAATATGAGTTTTCCTGAAAAAGAAGAATCAGCAGTTGGATCACGTATGTAACTCATGGAGGTAAGAGGAAAAAAAAAGGAAGGAAAGAAAGACCACAGTGGTGTGTTGAACTTGACCTCGGGTTGCCAGGATGGGGGGTGGGTTGAGAGGTAGTGGGAGAGGGGCTTTGGGGAGAGGTTGGGTGGGAGATACAGGGAATAACTGCAACTTGAAGTGGTGGGCATGCTGATAGCATTGATTTGCTCGTCACAGCTTGGGGACAGGTACTGACAGTCAGGTCTTGCCCCATGAATATGTATAATTAAAATAAACAAAAAAAGACCATACCCTTGTCCTAAAGAAATCCTTTACTTTTCAGAAATAAATGCTTGAGTGCCAGACACGACTCTCCCTCCTTCTGTCTCTGTGTGTCTTTCTCTATCTCTATGTCTCTGTCTCCTCTCTCTCTCTTGCATAAACTTATTTGTAACCAAAGTAGGCTGTTGAAATGAACAAGTGCTATCAACAAAGAGAAACCCTTGATAGGAGTCAGTTGAGGAAAGCATTACACACACGTACCCATCAGTGATGGGTAAGGCAACTCTGAAAGCTAAGAATCCATAGAATCATCTCTTAAAATCGTTGAGGGACAAAAATTACTACCCAACAATATGTAAGCCAATGAAGCTGTCATTCACCTAAGTGATGAAGCATAGTTTTCCTTGCAAGAATTCACAATTATCTCACAAACATTCCCAAAGTCAAAGAGACTCCGTGTTGTACCCAGATATTCATTTCTGCTCTCTTATAGAAGGAAACCCTGAAATGTCCTTTAGTTTGCTAAGAATCAGGTTGACTTAGATCTAACAAGACACCGTCTCTTCCTCCAACCTACTCACTGAAATGAGATTGTTTTTGAGAGTATCTTAAACCATATGAAGCAGCCAAGTAGGAACTCGTGTATCCAATTACCTGAGTGCAACCTGGGAACCCTGCTCCGTTGCTAACTGGAGTCTCGTGAGAGGGTAAAAAGATTCTGCTAATTTTTTGCACCATTTCCATTTTAGGTTTCGCTCATAACAGAAGAGCTTGGGTTTAAATAACACTGAAACTTTACCTTTCCCTTAAGAAATCATTTGAGTTGTAAAATGAGAATGGAGCTCACCAGATAGTAAACAAAGGACGGTTAAAAGTTTAATCCATAGAATTCCATCTTTGGCTGCCCCAAATTTATGTCTGTATCCCATGCCAAATGCATTCATTTTATTCTAAAAGTTGAGAGAGCTAATAAAAGTAAATAAGTAAATATACAAATGAACGGGGGACAGGTGAGGTAAAAAGAAGATACAACAATCACAACAATTCCTTGAATTCGTTAAGACAAGTGAACAGATACGATGTTGATGGGAGGGGAGTGTGGAGTGGGAGGGGGAAAAGGAGGAATTGGTAAAGGCACATGAAAATCAATTACATTGTATATTGATATATTAAAATTTTAAAAAATATGTAATAAAAGTTGAAATGGTTGAACCATGAATCTGGTAGATATTTAATTAAAATTAAAAGGATGAGGCACATAAGTAAATGTATGGATTGATAAATGATTATTGGCAGAAGAGAAAACATTGTCTCATCCTCATGCATGGGATGAATGAAAGTCCAAGGAACCACAGGGTAAGGACCAGAGAATGGCAGATTAGGGCTTGAGGCTTTCTTCCAGATGTGACCGAGTGCGTGTGAGCATCGTCTGTTGTCCACAGCTTTCTCTAGCTACTTTGGTAGGCTGCTGGTAGTGCCTGCTGCCTCTTAATTGTCCCACAGTACTTGAAACCATTTTTACTGCAACTGCACCTTCCAAGGGGAAATGCTCCAGCTAAAATACTCCAGTAGCAAGACTCAAGCCCCAGGGAGTCAACAAACTAATACTGCAAATAAGAAGACCAGACGTCAGAACACACAGACAACATTCCCAGCACATTGAGCTGCTGCAGAAAACAGATGACAATGTGTAGAAACAACAGCGACAAACTACATCAGTAATAATAGCACTAATATTAAGAATAACAACAGCATATGATTAACAATGATACCTGACAAGGTGAAGAGTTCAATTCCCTTATCAGACAGCTGCCCCCCAATAAATACCACTTTTAAAAAAAAAATAACAATAACACTTGAGTTGCAGCCCAAAAGTTATTTTCTGAGCTAAGTAAAAACATTCTCAGATGAGTGGATAAGGAAACTGTGGTTTATCTACACAATTGAATTAAAAAGAATGAAATACTACCATTCACAGCAGCATGGATAGACTTAGAGAAAATTATAGTAAGTGAAACAAGTCAGGCACAGAAAGAGAAATACCACGTGTTCTCACTTATTTGTGGGAGCTAAAAACAAACAAATAAATAAACAGACAAACAAATAAAGGGGGGGAGAAGAAGACACAACAATCACAACCATTCCTTGAGCTTAAGACAAGTGAACAGATGTGATGAGGGGGTTCGGAGAAGAGGAATGGGTAAAGGGTAAAAAATACATAAATAAGTAAAAGCATTCTAATAAAAAATAATTGAATGAATCAAAAGGAATTTTATCATGGACCCCTGATTTAATGGCTTAGAAAATCAAATGTGGGCATACCACAAATACAGAGACAATGAAATAGCGGAAAAAAAGTAAATCTAAATGGATAAGGTTATTGTCTATGAATGTGTTGTGTAAAGGCCCAAATACAATTCTTGAAAGCTGGAAATACACTCTAAGGGAAATTATAATAACTGATAGACTTTAATGCCCGAAACTCACTCAGTGAAAAATTAGGAGTTGGCAGAAAAATAAGTTAATATTTATACAACTAATTTTATGGGTGGAAAAGATAGTAGGGACTAAATAGGTTTTGAGAAATTACAACTATACATAAAAGGAGTTGAAATTGTATTTGCAAACAGGATTAGAAAAAAAAAAATATGCACCTGCATAGGAGAGGGTGTTATTGTTAAGAAATAGAAAAAATAATGGGAGAACTTATAAATTAGCAAGAGAGAATAGGGATTAGATAGTAATTGAATCAAACCAGCAAAATAGAGAAAGAAGATAATTTCAGATTAAATATGGTGTGACAAACACGTGAATTCAATAGCAATACTGCAAGAAACCTGAAATTACAGTTAAGGAGTCAAGAAAGGCATTAAACCACATGGAGAAAGTACAACCTATAACATCAGATAAAAATGTGTCCCAAAATTTGCAATCAGGATGTAAGTTAAGAAATAATGCTTTTCCCAGAAATGAGAGATAGGGTCTTAAAAAAAAAAAGAAAAAAAAAAGTTTTAAATTCCTAGCATGTTGAGTAAAACAGACCCACATCAATATATCATGATGAACTTTTGAGACAAAGAGAGGATCATAAAATCTAGCAGGGAAAAACAGATGACATCAAAAGATGGTACAGCTAAATGGCATTGTACCCTAAATAGCCACGTGGAAATTCATGTAGACGTAAGTCTACACATTTCTGAGGACAATAATTGTCAAGCTACCAATATTTACCTATCTTGAATCATATAATATAATGACTGATTAGGACATTTTTTGTCTGTTCAAAAATCTACTGAATATGACTTTATATTGCAACAATACTTTTAACATTAGATATAAATCTGAGATCCATATGTTTTCTCAGCTCAGTGATTTAAAGTGGAACAATTTTTCTGAAAATCTTCCAATATTCATTGTGAGAAAATAAAGCTAAATTTATAAGTATATCCAAGCAATATGTTGTTGAGAGGTTAACTTTTATTTGTGATCACTTCTGGCAGGAAAAAAAATAGCTGTTATAATTATCATATTTATGAAGAAATGTGATTTTTAAATTTGATGCTGTGTGTCGATTACTAGTTTATCTTCTACTTAGTATGGTGTGAATTCATTTAATTATGGAAATTGTTTTGGCATATAATCCATAGTACAATTAATATAATCCATAGTACAATTCTTTCAAAAGAAGGTCCTAGAAGTCAACAAACACTAATGGTTGCTCTCGATAATAATATTTTTATACATATGTACAAAATAACTGAAAGAATAAGTTTATGACCCAGATTACAGTGGAACTCCAGTTTATCAATTTATATATCTGTGTTTAAAAAACACAATGTACAACTCTTCCTTGCATCAAAATGTGCCATCAAATTACAGATTTAATATTTACTTGTGGTTATGAGAAAGTCAGGAATATTTTTCTCAGGAAAATAAAGGTGTCAAAAAGCTACATAAAGCATACTAATCAACATGCCTTATTTGGAAAATCCTTAAAAGCAACAATTATTATCTCAGTTTATTACGACACTAGTTTCTGTATTTCTAGGTAATTTGCACAAGTTATTTTCTATTTCTTGCCTTCATTGAAGAGCAGCCATGTTTTAGCTTTTTCTAAGATATACTAATACTGTTATTAAATTATTTTTTCAATACATAATACTCTCAAACATTGCATAGATGTACACTTACTTTTTTCGGTGTATCATACAGCTCTACATCAATTCATCCCTCTTTCTACTTGTCAAGGCATCCTTTTATTTTAGATTTTACTGTCCTTAAAAGTAAATGGCAGATAGTACATCCCATTGCAAAACACTTTAGTGTGCATATTACTGCTATTTCTTTACAGTGCTTGTTTAAATTTTAGGGAAAATCTGGGAACCTAAGTGAAATGCACAATTTTGAGTGAACTAGCCAATAACCTTGATAAAGGCATACACCTGTGTAAACTAAACCTTTATGAAGATGTAGAGCTCAACTCACTCAGTTCTTTCAGGCAATTCCCAATCAATGATCAATTCCCATCCCCACCTGGGTAGGCAACAGCATTCTGACTTTTTTTTACCATGTTTATTTTGTTTTTTTCTCAAATTTCATATAAATGGAAACATACAGTTTGTATTTTCACGTCTGGCTTCTTTCTTTCCATATCATTTTGCCACAATAATCAATCACATTGTATATTGACAAAATAAAATAAAATTTGGAAGAAAAAAATAAAAGATACATCAATGTTATTGTGTTTATCAGAAGTCCATATTTTCTATTACTGAGTAGTAGTCCATTGGATAAATATGCCACAGCTTTTCATTTCTTCTATAAAGTCTGGACTGTTTCTAGTACTGGGATGTTAGAAGTTGACCCGCTATGGGAATTCTTGTAAAACTATCTTATAAGCATATTTTTATTTTCCTTGTGTAAATATTTAGAAGTATTTCTGCTAGGTGTTATGGTTTGCGTGTTTGTAGTTTTATAGGAAAGTACCAATTTCTGTCATTAAAATGTGAAGATTATCTTGTAATTTTGTGTATTTATGTGACATTCTTTTATTATGCATTGGGCGTCCTTTCAAGTTAAACATTGTACAAGCTCTTATTACATTTTTAATATCCATAATCCTCTGTGTCTTCTACTGGGAAATATACGGTGACAGCCTGCTGGTCACTCCAAAACCTGGATATATTTTAATTAACTTTCTGTTTGTTTATGCACTTTGAGAGAGTTTTATTTCATATGACATAATTTTATACACAAGCCAGTTAATGCTTTTTACATCAGGAGGCACACAAGTTCATTTTGCTATTGGGAAAAAGATGTGAAGCGGTCTAATTTAATACAGATGGTCTCACGTGCATTTTCCTCTGTTATGCCATTTATGGAATCGTGTAAGTTTTGACAGTGTTATAAGAAACCCATGCTTGAAGGTATTCATCCTAGTGAGCTACACAGCGTTACTTGAATTGAGGTTGTCTTTTCATGCTCCACTTAATCCTTTGCAAATACACATGTCCCAGATGTGGAATGATGGGGATCTTGGAAGTGTTCCTCATGCTTTCATGAGATCATGACACCTCAAGTAAGCAGATGCTCTTCAAGATTTTTGACACCTGCCTTCTATCTTATCAAACACTTGGTGTCAGGTGAAGCCTATTGCATCTACTGTGTTTAAATGTCACGTGGAGCCCAACAAGATTACAGCCTTTCAACCAGAGTGGACTCTACATCATAGCAAAGGGCTCTAACACAATTAACCAATATTATATATAATTTTCATGTGGGGATGATTAAAAAGAACAAATAATAATAATATAGAGTAGGTGAAAGGCATTTCGGTCTTATCCACAAGGGTCACAGATCATTATGGGCTTAATTCTTTTACACACAAATTTACAAGATATACTTTAAAGTTCCTTTAAACTGTAGATATAAAAATAATAAAAAATGACAAAATTTGCTGTCACTTCACGCTAAAAGGAGTAACGTGGCCATATAAAAATCGCAGTAGGAAAACCACTTTGTCATCAATATTTTACCACTAAACTTGTGTCTCTGTGTATGTATATATAGTTTAATGTTGTTAAAAATATAGTTTAGGCAGAGTTTACATTAGCGGCATATAGATTTAAACTATATGGCTGAGTTAGGTAGCACTGCATTTCACTCGTGAACTTATTCAACATATACTTATAAACTCTGATGATTTCTCTGTGCTCTTCAAAGGTCTGATGAGAGAGTTGAACCTCCCCACCCTTTCTGGTTTGCAACCTACTGGGGGTAGGGGTCCATAAAATAAGCAAACAAATCAATGATCCAGATAAGAAATTTGAGGGGGAAAAAAAACTTAAAGTGCCATTGATTATGAGACGTTTGAACTCAGAATTGCAAGAAGCAAAGGAGCCTGCCCTGGGAAAGCCTTGCAGACAAAACTGTTGATATTCCTTAGTGCCTGGTGGAGGTGAAAAGAGTCTGCCCCCTGGGGGTCACGTATAATGGGTGTAATGCTCTGAGGAGGCACAGGGGTCCTGGGGCAATGGTATTCTATTGCAACAGGTGTGTTACTGTCAGCCTGGGCGATAAGATTCTCCTCTTCAAGGGGAAAGTCCTTTGTACACACATGTAGTTTCATGGAGGTTACAGGTAGAATCTGTTAACCTATGATTTGTGCATTTCCAATGAACTGGAAAAAGAGCTCACCACGCTGTATCAAAGTAAAACACGAGTTCCATAGGAAATGCAATATGTGTCCCCAGAGGCTTTGCAAGTATTTATATTTATATAGGAATAAAGGGAAGGATAAAAGAGGAAATGACTTTGTATTAACAACCTGTCTTTAGTAATTTTATTAATTTCATGAGTAAGGACCTAAGATAATGAACTGCAAATAGTTTTGGTCAGCATACAACATAATTTTGTCCTGCTCACTAAATGTTTTGGGTTCTGTCTTTTTTCTCATGTCATGATTCAGTACCATGAGGTTCGAGGGATAGAATTAACAAATTGCCAATCAATCTGTTTATTTTGTGTGTGTACTTGAACACCCAAATTTTAAAATTGCTACAGTTATAAAACAAGATAGAAAACACCAAGTGCTTAATTAGTCTGAAAGACAATTAAGGACTATGCTTTTTTTTTTTTTTTTTTTTGTATAAAAATAAGTACATTTGCAACTGAGTTTCCAAAAAAGGCAAAAAATAGTAAGCTCATTACCTGCTACTGTAATTAATCATTTTGTGGAGTTTTCCTTAATCAAACATCAGTATTGATCTTCTGCTCACTTAACCTTTGTGGTGTGCGCTCTCGCAGTTGATATTTTGGAACATGCTTCTTGGAAAAACAAGCATTATTTCAGTTGCTAATGCACCAGGACTGGGTTTAAGTACTGAAGTGTGGAGGTTGATGGCATGAGCCAGTTCTCTGAATAAATTCTTTCTCATCTGTGTATCTGTCTAACATCCATCTATGTACTCACCGATCCATCCATCCATTTATTTATCATATCTCTATTACCTATCCCACCAGTCTGTCATCTTTCTATCATGAATCTATGGATGTTATCGAGCACTGTCTGTCTTTTCCATCTATCTATGACCCATCTATGTATCTATTTTACCTACCTATGTATAATGTATCTATTTTCATCTAACTATGTATCATGTATCCATTTCTTCTATTATTTATCTACCTATTACATATCTATCATGTATCTATCTATTTCACCTACCTATCCAACCCTTTAACATCATCTATTTGTTATCTGTTCCACCTATCTGTCTATCAACTATCTATCCATTATCTATTTATCTATCTGTCTGTCTGTCTATCTATCAACTATCTATCCATTATCTTTCTATCTATCTTTCTATGGATATCTTGCTGGTTCTGTGTCTCTAGATAACTCCAATACATAAAGTAACTAATTTAATAATACAATTGTAGAATATTCCAATATATTGATTAATAAGAAGCCCCTTCGCCCTTATTTCTTCATACAGTCAAACTCTTTGGAAAATGTTTCCTTTTGAGTCTGATGGTACCAGCAATTTCCTTTCAGATGTAGGAAAATAAGGTGCCATCTTCTTCTCTCACCCAAACAGTGCCCTCTGCCTGGGGTTCACCTTTAATAGATGTCCATTTATGGTGTAATGAATTCATATCTGATTTAGGGGTAATGCAGCAGTGCATGCACACAACTGAATGTAAAGTTGAATTTTAAAATAACAGGTGTTTGTGAGGATGTGGAGAAATTGGAAACCTTGTGCATTGCTGGAGGGAATGTAAAATGGAGCAGCCACTGTGAAAAACCGTATAGCACTTTCTAAAAACTTGGAAACAGAACCACCAAATGATCCATCAATGCCACTCCTGAAATTCAGTTTAAAAAAAAAAAAAAAAAAACTCTAAAAGCAGAGACTCAAACAGAAAATTGTTTGCCAGTGTTCATAGCAACATTATTCAAGTAGCCAAAATATAGGAACAACTCAAATACCATCAGTGAATAAGTGGTCAGACAAAATGTGTTATGTGCATACAACTGGAATATTATTCAGCCCTCAAAAAGAAGGGAATTTTCACACATGCTATAACACGTGAACCCTGAAGACATTATGTTCAGTGAATTAAATGAGACACACACAAACAAAATATATATACTATGACCTAATTTGTATGAAATATCTAGAACAGTCAAATTCATAGAGACAGAAAGGAGCATGGTGGTTATCAGGGTCTGAGGGGAGGAAAAATAGAAAGTGATTGCTTAATAGATTCAGATTTTCTGTTTGGGGTGATGGAAAATGTTTGGAAAGATAGTGGTGATTGTTGCACAATATTGTGTATGCAATTAACGACACTAAATTGTACACTTAAAATGGTTAAAATAGCAAATTTTAGATTATATACATATAACGATAATAAAAATATAATTATTCTTAGCAATAAACACAGAGTCCTACTGAAGACATATTTTTCCCAGCTGATTATCCATTGTCATCTAGGTTCTGCTTTTGAAAGCTTTGTTGCTTAAATAAAATAAGAAAATTTCTTTGTAATTTGTTTCTGATATAACTGACTTGTGATTTTCCTTGTTCCGCTTGTAACTGATCCGTTTGGGAGCCACAATCCATCTTAAAGTGTGACCTTTTACTCTGACACATTAGCTTTCTTAAAAATGCCTTTAATATTTCAATTTTCCCTCTTTTAAGAATTATCTATGATTTCAGAAATTATTACTTGAACTAATTTTTGCATATTTCTGATAGCAGTCAACTTAGTATTATACTTTTTATCTTTCTCATTACTTCAGAAAAATAAGTTGGGATCCTAGTCTGTGGATATTTAGAGATTAAGGAGAAATATCATTTCTAAGGGAAGGTAAAATTTCAGTACCATGAATATTTCTATCACAATACCACCTTTTTACAAATACATCTACATTGTGATTAATGTAGAACTCATCTAATTATAAAGACACACTTATTAAATTCAAATAATAAGTACCTTCAGTGCAAGAATCATAATTTAGAATTTTATATTATTAACTGTACTGATACATTTTAAATGCAAAAGAGAAATAATCAAAAGTGAGATCTTAATTCAATTGCAGGTGCCTTTCAATATTAACACAATAATCTTATATACTCATTTCCTTTATTTAGACAACAGTTTTGTTTTTCTGTTATTTATTTCATAATTAATGAAGACATGCTAGAGTATTATTTAACTTATATGGAATGAACTGGATATCAGGAGTTTTAAAAATAATGCATCAACTCTATAACATGTCATGTAAACAAATGCATTGTGATTATATGTTCGTTGTATGAGTCTGCTGAAGCTACCATAGCAAAGGACCACAGACTGGGCAGCTTAAACAACAGACTTTTATTCCCTCACAGTCCTAGAGGCTGGAAGTCTGAGATCAAGGTGTCAAGGGACTGGTTCCTCCTGAAGCCCCTCTCCTTGGTTTGTAGATGGCATCTTCTCCCTGTGTCCTCACATGATCATCCCTGGATGTGTGTCAGTGTCCTAATCTCTTCTCATGAGGACATCAGTCCTGTTGGGTCTGGGCCCACCCTAGTGACCTCATTGTACCTTATTCACTGCATTAAAGACCCTGTCTCCAAACACAGTCACATTCTGAGGTACTCGGGGTTAGAAATTAGACACATGAATTTGGGAGGGGAGGCAGGGGCCACAGAATTCAAACCATGACAGACATAAAGAAATGCATGCATTATAAATAATTTTTACAATGTCAAGATTATAAATGCAATCTTATTCATTTTATCAGAAGGGATCTCCCAGAGGCACCTGTGCCTGCATTCACATAAACACACACGTTTGAACCATCCGTGCATGGTCACAAAATTTTCCTTGTGATTTCCAGATAAAAGAAGTCAAGGATATTCATTTTCAGCAATTTTCGACAGGTCATTCAGTGCTTTTGTGCGACTTCAAAGTATGCACAGAGAGTGTCATTTGAGATTTACAAGTACTTGGTCCCTTAATGCTCACTAGGACAAAGTCATCTATAGATGTTACAGAACTGTTGTGCACAATTGTAAAGAGCATACCGATAAAATCCCCTATATCCGTCCTGTGCTCATGGTAACATTCTTTGTCTATTTCACAAACCACTCACAACGTCTTCCCCTGATCCATAGCTTAATAAATATTTACTGAGCCCTCCTACTTTTCTGTGTCATAAATAGCAATGTGACTAAATGATTTACTAATTTAAACCTGTAAAAAACAACCTAATCTTAATTTCTAAGCAATGTTGTCTATCATTTTTTCCTAACAAATTGTGAAATGAAATATGTTTTAGAGTTTCTTACTATACAAATCATATTTTTTTAATACAAATTAGGAAGTGAATGATAAATCACTAAGCAGTGGAATGACATAGCTGGGTTCTAATTTCCATTATTACTTTATTACCAAAGTCTGGCACACGTTGACCTACCATTGGTGGTGGCCTGTGAGATGGGTTGATTGGAATGTACTGAATAAATACACATACTAATCACAGAGTGCTGTCGCATGCACTGTTAGGCCTCACAATCAGTTTACCATAAGCACAGCCATATTAACCTCTTCCTGTCCCTTTCCATTCTCTTCAGCAAAGTGTCTTCTGAGAAAAACCGGATTCTGGGCAGAACAAAATCTTGTGCAGAACAGGAAAACCGCAGAGCTGCTGCAAAGTGCTAAATGCTCAGAATAGCAACCCAACCCTTTCCCCTAATTCAAACCTTATAAAACCCCTAAATAGTTTGTGTAGAGGTGGGAACTGATCTTTCAGTCTCCCCTCCAGGTTTGCTGGAAATAAACTTCCTGACATGGAAAGCATTTGGCTCCTAGTCCTTTAATCCTTTTGTCCCCAACGCCTCTGTGCAAACTATTCCCTCAGGTCCCCTTAGTGAATTCAATCCAAGCATTCAGCGGACCAAAAGTTTATTTTAATACATTAATTTAGTAGTTATGACTAGGTAAAGTAAAAAGATATGTGTGTGTGTATGTGAATGTGTAGAGAAACCAGCTGCAAACTTCTGCTTTTTCATGGCAGATCAGGGAGATTTCAGTCACCACCCACGGATATTTTTCTATATTGAAACCATGCAGAAAGCATGAATCTAACCAAATGCCAGGTTAGGGAGATGAAGTCGTTGTTGTCTCTGTTATTTTTTTATTTAACATCTATAACCTGAACTAAGAGAATGTTAAATTATTTTTCAATGTTTAATTATCTTGAACATCAGACTTCAGCAAGTGTTTCTGCATAAAGAGGAGAAAAGTTAATAGGTATGAAAGCATATCAGAAGCTCAAGGTAATCAAACAATATGTAGATAAGTTCTCGTTTGCATATTCATATTTTTATAAACCTTGAGACCTTGCAAATGGATGGATAATCTTACACTTTGTTAATGTCATGTTTCAAGTAAATATGCACATCATGTCAAAATTCTTAGCTTCAGAAAATGTTTAAGAAAATAACTTCTTAAGAGGAATGTCTAAGGATGTGCAGAAATGACTTCCTTTGCCTTACAGAATCACAACAAGAATGTTGAAAAGTCATAAACTTTTCACCTTGTTCCTTTTTAATGATAACTTGAAAGTTTTATTTAGAAAGAATGTAATGAATAAAGACGTTGTATTTTTAGCATGTTTACTCATTTTTATTGCTTTTCCCTTTTCGTGTTATGGAAAAATTACATCTTTCCAAATTGATTGCAAATGTTTGTATTACATCATGAGCTAAACCCTTGGGGAAAAAAATGTAAGTTGAAACAGACTGGCCAATGAAAGTTAGTTTTTAGTCTGTGTCCATGTTTGACAAGCTGATCTTTTCGTGTCCTTGAACAAGCTAATATTTATTGCATTTGCTAAGGCATTAATCTCTAAGGACGAACATTTCATCAGGAAGTGTGAGTCCCCCTCATTCTGTTAATCCAAGTGTGGTCTGCAGCTTAGCAGACAAATGAATGTAGGGATGTAAGAGAAATTAAAATGTATGTGAAATCTAAAGTAATCAAACTCATAGAGGCAGAGAGCACGATGATCGTTACAGAGGCCACGTAGTTGGGGAGATGTGAAGATGATTAGGAAAGAGTAAAAAAATTCCGGAGAAATACGATTTTTCTTTTCATGAGTTCTATTGTAAGTGTGAAGAATATGGCTAATAACAGAGTGTTGTGCATTTTCAGATCACCGAGAAACTACATCTTAAATGTTCTCATCACAGAAAGGCTACAGGTTTGAGATGATGGATATGTTAACTAGCTTCATTTCATGATTCCTCCTTGTATTTATACATTATATCATCACTTCGTACCCCACAAATCTGTACAATTATGCATGATCAATTTACAATAAAATAAAATAAAAAACAAGTTTAGAAAAAAATGTATGGACTCACCCTGGACTTTCTGAATCAGAACCTTTTGCAGAAATTTCTGTTTTAACAAGTCCTTAATATCATTATTACTTGCACTAATATTCGAAATCCACTGTGTTAGTGGGTTATACTAAAACACAGAGGGAATATACAGTGTAATAAATGAAATATACTGCATGTGATAGAGAAGGAAAATCTTAGACTTGGCAAGGCTCTTCCCGTGAAGATCTGTCAAAAGAGAGCAAAAGTTTTGGGGAGGCATCAGTCCTGTAGTGGAGAACAAACATCTTAAGAAATGCACATTAATAAAGCCTGAGAATTTGGAATTATAGTTTGCTGATTTAGCCATAACATCCTACAAAAGGCTATGCATTTTTATTTAAAATGCATTTGTTACATTATTTCAAATTGCTCATCCTCTACAGTAATAAAATATAGGCAGTGCATATGACATAGGACCAAAATGTGGGGACGGTTTGGTGAATATCATTCTTTGTAGGCTCACAGGCACATGCTTTACACTGAAAATTAGTAAAAGTTAAGAGAGAGGAAATTGGAGGTATTTTTTCTTGATCACCCCGCCATATTCTTTAGATGAAAGTAACTAAACAGCATTTCAACTGTCTGATAAAAATCATCCAATCAAAACGACGGGAAAATTAAACAGAATTGTTTACTAATCCAGAAAGTACACTCAAGGTTATAACACGTGAGCACACAGATGTACTCAGAAATCCCCACACACTCACTCACAGTGCATTCATTTGTGCAGTAAGATAGTAGAGCCTCCTCAAATTTAGTACCTGGTATTTATACGTGGCTAGGAAGTTTGGAAAATAGAAAAGAAACCACTATTTATAAAAACTTAAAGCAGGAAATGAGTGGCCATATTGAATAATTGTAAAGTGCAGATGTAGAAATACTATTTGAATTCAAGTATAAAAACAGCCAGAACTATAAAAGCTATATCCTCCATTTGGCATGTAGAAAACATGGATATAAATTATTGTAAATATTAGAAGCAGTAATCTACCTAAACACATTATTTTGCCTATCTAATTACTTGTCAGTAAATTATAATAGGATTGAGTTGTGGATTTGGAGTAACATCATGGATTATTGTTCCATCATCTTTAGTCTATGAATCGGTAGCTGTATGAACATGTTACTAAAAGCCATAAGGCTGATGCTTCAAATAAATTATTTAATCATCAGCAACTGTGAATTTGGTAACCATCAAGCTAGTTACAGTCAACATCACAATCCGACCTACTGATAAATTTAAGGCTTCTTAAAAATCTATGCATCCATTCTAGATAGAGATTTTCATACAGGAGATAAATATTTAAGGTTTATTCTCATTAAAGCAGATTTGTATTCAAAAACCCATGCATGATTTGACTTGGCCGCATTATGCAAATATGGGATCCTGAGGTCTACTTCGTTGTAGCATTGTTTATTACACTGGCATGCACCCCACGGCTGCAATTGCCAATATATCCCCACTCCATAAACTCAGTTCCTAAAAATGAAAATAGAAAATAAATACAGCAACCTATGTTCAAAGAATGATCTATTAAGCGGAGCAGTTTAGCTATTTCTCACGTGAATATTTTAATGTAATCATTAAACTGGAGAGTCACCAGCCCTGTGTGAGTATTGATTCATTAACTTCCAGATTTCTGTAATTGACAGGCACCTGAAGCTACCTGGTGTGTACAGATAATAAAATGCTAATGCAGGAACATTATTTTCAGGCTCTGTTGCTTTCATTCCTGAAATAAATAGTATCACTCTGGGTCCATTAGGTTTATTCCCCTTCTGCATGAAGTGTAGCTTCGTCATCCTAAAAGCAACCATTGAGATCATCTTATTTTCTAAGAGAATGAGGCATGCAAAAGACAAAGGACTTGTCCAAGGTCATGGATTTGGCAGTGTGGCAATGCACACATTCTGCACACTACTGTAAAATGAAGTTTCTTTAAATAAAGGACTTGAAGATTTTTCCCCCCTTATCAAATATGATCGTAAAGTCAAGGACAACTTATTTATCATTCTGGGAATAAATTGGAAAAAATAAACCAATGTTTATTTTCAAGATTTCATCCCTACTGCCATATTTAGATTAAAAATATCTATTTCCATTTTCCATAGAGCTAAATATCTATTTCCATTTTCCATATAGCTGCAGGATTTTTAAAAAATATAAATTAGAGCATGACACCTTCTACTTAAAACATTGCCTTTCTCGCCATGACACTTAAAAAATACCACACACTTAGCATGCTTTGTTAACCCTGAAATCATGACCATGGTTTACTTCTCTGATGCTACCAATCCTTAATAGTTCTTGTTTGTTCTTTTAGCTTTTTTCTTTCTTTCTTTTATTTTAAATTCCTTTTATTTGTAGGACATTGCGTGGCTAGCTCCATTTCCTCTTTGGGGGCTCAGCTCAAATGTCCCATTCTCAGACATTGGATTCCATGCTGTCCGTTTCATGGGTTTTATCAGCCCTGTCTCCTCCTTTATACTTTATCACATACCCCTGCTGTATTTTTTACACAGTACTATCTATAGTTTAGTCAGTCTACACGTGGTTTGTTTACTTTCAGTATCACTGAGGGAGTGTAAGTTTCATAAGGGTTGTGTCTCACTGCCCTATCATTAGCTGACTCAACCTACACCAACAAATATCAGCAGGAACTTGTTATGAGCTGAATTGTATCTCTCCAAACTTTCTAGGTTGAAGTCCTAACCCCAGGACTTCAGGATGTTCCAGCATTTGGAGATAGGGTCTATAAAGAGGTAATTAAGGTAAAATGAGGTCATTAGGGTGGGTCCTAATCCAATAAAACTGGCGTCCTTATAATAAGAGGAGATTAGGGCACAGACACACATGGACCAATGGCCACATGAGGACACAGGGAGAAGTCAACCATCTACAAGACAAGGAGAGAGGCCTCACGAGAAGCCAACTCTGTTAACACTTTGATGTCAGACTTTCAGTCTCTGGAATGTTAGAGAAGAAACTGTTTCTTAAGCCATCCAGTTAGGGGTATTTTGTTATGGCAGCCATAGCAAACTCATACCGTACTCAATCAATATGTATCCATGGTCATTAAATCTTTCTTCTATGTATAGAAACTATAATTTTATTTTAGAGAATGATGACCTTTTCTCAAAGTTTAACTTCTATTTCAAATTATTTAATTTTGACATGTCATTATCTCTTATAACATCAAGATATCATGATTGTAAATGAAAAATAATTAAGCATTCTCAAAAAAATAAACCTTGGGAAATTGTTCTAAGTGTTACAGCCCAATATATAGATGACATGCATTATCAGGCCCTCTGTACAGGTGTACCAGTTACCTTAATATAAGTAAATACAATCTGATCTAGAGAAGTCTTCTTTGCTGATTTTAATAGATTCTAACATCAAAAACGTACTTCTTGTTAAGCCCCAATAAGATAGGAGCTTGCCCATAAAACTGCCTGTGCCAGGCTGAATTGCAGCTTTTCATCACTGCTGATTGATTTAAATTATTACAGGAGTTTCTGGAAAGAAGTTAGGGACAAAGAGATCTTTTTTTTTTTTTTAATTTCAATTCAGCTCATGCTGTGGAGATAAGTGATCACTTATTTTAGGACTGTGGACTCAGAAGCAGCTCAGTATGAAGTGAAGCAAGTCAGAGAAGTTTCCCAGGCAGACTGACTCATCTTTTAGGAGAATCCTCTGAGTGGCATATTTGAACAGTAGACTTTTTGTATACTCTGTCTTTAAAGATTTTCATATAGTCTACTGTAGTTGTCAGTGATTTGAATGATTGCAGTCACTGAATTTGGTTTTGTAGGCAAAGACATGACAGTGCATCCAAAGACCTGGAATTAAGTACTGCATTCACCCCATTATGGCTAGGGATATAGGGTGAATCATTTAACATTTCTGTTAATTTAGTTTTCTATAAAGTGATTAATGAAACAGATTGGAAAAATTTTATGGTCACTTACTATTTGCTGGTTGTATGAATTAAGGTTCTCTACTTACTACTGGACTACCTCAATAAAAGTTTCACAGGTGAAGAAGCGAGCACTAATGGATTATTTGAAAAGAACTTTTGACATGTTATTTGACATTGCATAGCATTATTTTAAATTTAAGTAAGATTTGCCTCTTTTAATAAATGAATTATTTTTTTCAATATCCATTTGGTGGATAATATGTAATAGATGATGATGATGATGATGATGATGATGATGATGGTGATGATGGTGATGATGGTGATGATGGTGATGATGATGGTGATGGTGATGATGATGGTGATGGTGATGATGGTGATGGTGGTGATGATGGTGATGATGGTGATGATGGTGATGATGATGATGGTGATGATGGTGATGGTGATGATGATGGTGATGATGGTGATGATGGTGATGATGATGATGGTGATGATGGTGATGGTGATGATGATGATGGTGATGATGATGATGGTGATGGTGGTGATGATGGTGATGATGGTGATGGTGATGATGGTGATGGTGATGATGGTGATGGTGGTGATGATGGTGATGATGGTGATGGTGATGATGGTGATGATGGTGATGATGGTGATGGTGGTGATGATGGTGATTATGATGATGGTGATGATTATGATGGTGCTGATGATGATGGTCATGATGATGGTGATGATGGTCATGATGATGGTGATGATGGTGGTGATGATGGTGATGGTGATGATGGTGGTGATGATGGTGACAGTGATGATGATGATGACTATGGTGATGGTGATGGTGATGATGGTGATGATGGTGACAGTAATGATGATGATGACTATGGTGATGGTGATGGTGGTGGTGATGATGGTGATGATGATGGTGATGGTGATGGTGGTGGTGATGATGGTGATGATGTTGATGGTGATGATGATGATGGTGATGATGGTGATGGTGGTGATGGTGATGATGGTGATGGTGGTGGTGATGGTGATGATGATGGTGATGATGGTGATGATGGTGATGATGATGATGGTGATGATGGTGATGGTGATGATGATGATGGTGATGATGATGATGGTGATGATGGTGATGGTGATGATGGTGATGGTGATGATGGTGATGGTGGTGATGATGGTGATGATGGTGATGGTGATGATGGTGATGATGGTGATGATGGTGATGGTGGTGATGATGGTGATGATGATGATGGTGATGATGATGGTGATGATGGTCATGATGATGGTGATGATGGTGGTGATGATGGTGATGGTGATGATGGTGGTGATGATGGTGACAGTGATGATGATGATGACTATGGTGATGGTGATGGTGATGATGGTGATGATGGTGACAGTAATGATGATGATGACTATGGTGATGGTGATGGTGGTGGTGATGATGGTGATGATGATGGTGATGGTGATGGTGGTGGTGATGATGGTGATGATGTTGATGGTGATGATGATGATGGTGATGATGGTGATGGTGATGATGGTGATGGTGGTGATAGTGTGATAATGATGATGATAATAATGATGCCAATAATGAAGGTATGATAATGATGACTGTATGGTATGATGATGGTGATGTTGATGGTGTTGGTGATGATGGGATGGTGATGGTGATGATGGTGATGATAGTGGTGCTGATGCTGATGGTGATAATGGTGATGGAGTAATACATTGATGGTTTAATGGGTGGTCATGGTGTGGTTCTGAGGGCTTTATAAGGAGAGCAAGTGAGACACTCTCACCATGTGATGCCATGAAGGCCCTCAACAGAAGTATTCCCGGGACTGTAAACTTCCCAGCTTCCAAATTGTAAGAAATAAAATCTATTTCTTTTTAAAATACACAGCTTCAAGTATTTTGTTAAAAGCAGCAGAAATGGACTAATATGGGGAATAAACTTAAATTTATTTTATGTATACACATATATGTTTTTGAGGTCTAAGACAATATTTATTAAAATTTCTACAGAAAATATAATTTTATCCTTGCAACTTTTTTCAAACTCTTTAAGACCTAAGACCCTTTTTTACTCATAGACACAACAGTTTCTATAACACAATTTTTGGTAACTCAGGGTTTTCTAGGAACAAAACCATCAGGTAGTTGCAGACTGGAGACCCTCTTGCTAGCACATCTACAAACTGACAATATTTCTGTCATTTCTTATATTGCAAAAATCTCCATTCTTCCATGTTCCTTAAAATTAACACCGAGCCATATTATTTGAAAATTCCATTTTGTTCTTTAACACTGTAGTATATAACACCATTAGTAGAGTCAGAAGAGGAGGTGCTTGGAGTTGGAAACCTGTTCATTTGCAAAGGAAACTTCTGTTAGATTAGGACGAAGCTAGAGATTGGAGATTATGTGCAAGGACCAGAGAAAATATAGACTGCAAGTCTGAACTGCTAGTCCCAAATCTTTCCCTAGGTTTCTCTCATCTGAAGGCTTCGTTTCTTATTCCTAAGGCATCTTCTACATTACAATTGTCACAGAAATCTATTTCTAGGTCCATTTCTAGCCCAGGTGTGTGTACTGTGCTTTCAAAGCCAGAAACAGAATTCGGCAAAAGATTAAAACCCAGACAAACTAATGGGCTATTACAATTTGAAGCATATACAGTATTTCCATGACAGGACACTGCTTATTTACAGTATTTAGTGTTAGGGAATGAAATGAAAAAGGGAAAAAGAAAGACTTGAAAGAGTTGTAGATATTTTATATTACCCTAACTTCTATGTATTTTACTGAATACTGTTCTTGCAGATAAAAGAACACAGAGTATATTGCCTTCTGCTGGTATGTTTCTACTTTTCTTAACCATGAGCTTCCCAGAGAGAATGTGCCCTATTTCAAGACATAAACATAAATGGAAAATGACAAATGCCACCCCTCCCTCTTACTTTATCAAATATTTCATCACATTGGCACTTAAAAATAACTACACTGAGTTTTCATATTAAATGTGTTTTCAAATAAATTAAACAGAACATTTTTGTTTATGCAAATAAAACTCTGAACCCGGGTCTCATTACCATGAATAAACAGGGTGTGTGTGTGCCAGTTTTTCAATAAAATTCACATTATATTCATTGGTTGCCTTTTAAAGAAGAATTTTAGTGACATTAAAAACATGGCTAACATAATTTCTGCAGATGTAGGAGAGACATGGAAAGTTGATAGTGAAAATAGCAACCATAATAATATAATGCTAGGTACAAATTGAATATCTATTCCACACTTCCAGCATCATATATTGGTTATGAACTAGAAAGCAGAGATTTTTTAAAGATGAATTTACAAATTTGTTACCTGGTTATGTATCTGCTGTGTTTCAAACATATATCAGTTATGATCATCCTTTATAGATAATTTTCTGTAATTGAAAGTAGAAGCTTGCATTTTTCCAGGATTTTCTACTTGAATTAAAGTAATTCAATTGCAAAAAAAAAAAACCTCAATAAAGATGTGCTAATCTACATGCAATATATTGTTTCTTCAGAGTTCTGTAGTTCACAGAACAACTTAAAATGCCTGTATGCATTTAACTCTAACATTAACTCGAAAGGATGTGTGTGTGCATGTGTGTCTGCACTTGTACATGTGTGTATAAATGCAAATATGTAATATCCTTTCAAGTGTACTATTCTTATGCATTGATTATACTGCTGAGTGGTAAAACATAAATGGATACTATAAGAGACTAACGATCATTTACAACCATTTTCTTCATATTGTCTATAAATAAATCTCATCCAGTGATACTATTCAGAGTAATTTTCTTTGGCAAAACAACTGTGTATAAAGCACTGTGTTCTCAGCATAACAAATATTCATCTAAAAATACTAATTCATTACAGTCATACCCAGAAACCATTTAATTTAATCAATGCTCTTGACACACGATTTTGAATCTTATACTTAAGATTCAAAAAATCACTTAATATAATGTGATTTTTTTTCTAACTGAAATTATGTACTTGAAGAAAAAAAACAAAAATCATCGTTTTATTTTATCTCATTTATTTTATTTTATTAGTATTGCAGTTTGGTAGAGATTTTGACAAAGAGGAGAGGTAGAATTAGGCATTAGGTAAAAGCAACATAGAAAGGTAAATAATAGGCAGTGTATTACAATGAACATGAGCAATTTTATTACAGAAATACATTGGCCACTTTGTCTTACTAGTCACAGAAAAGCAAGTCTTTATGCTATACACACACAATCATATATAGAGATATTGGGCTCATTTACAAATACAAATACACTCTTTCTCTTCTCTCTCTGTCTTAACTTTTTTATTTTTTTTAGCCTAACAGCTCATTCATAACAACGGAATCCACACATTCATTCCTGTCTGTGTATTAAAGTGTTACACAAGCGTAAAGATGACTAGGATTTAAAATATCCTGAGTTGTATCTAACAGGTGTGATCACCTCCCAGAGAACCCCCCTGATACTCTTCAGCGTCCTGGCTCAGGAGACACCCCCAGGCACTCCGGGGTCCCCTGTGCCCCCCCACACCTGCTCTGACTTCCTCACCAATGAGCAGATTACAGGCTTGGGATGCTTTCTGCTGGGACCACCATGCATTTGCCACAGTTGGGGCATCCTCATGTGTGCTGGTAATTTTTTGTGCACCGTTATTCTTCTAGTGATATTGGTTAGAGCAGGTGCAGCCTTGTTTTATGAATGTCAGTGTTGGAAGTCTCACTTCATTTCGATCACGGGCTCCTTAGGGGAGAGATGTGGACACGCTGTGGGGTACAGGTGTGTGTTTCTGCTGGGCTGACTCCGAAAGGTCAGCATTTAGTAGAATATCTTGGCCCATGTCCCAGGTGGCCTCTTTATTCATGTGCCTTGGTGCCTGGGCTGGATCTGCTTGAATCAGGGCTCCTTTGGGAGGGTTGACCAGAACCCCCAAATGTGGCTTAACCACAGTGCCTGAGCTTCCAAGGAGTGGAGACTGGCCACTGAGGGACTGCATCCCAAAAGCAGGTGACCGACAAGCAGGTGACCCACAGAAAACAGGTGGAAGTTGCAGGGTCATATGTGGCTGCAAAGCATTATTTCTACCATAGTCATAATCTGAACATCCAGAAGCTATCCCTGATTCAAGGGGAGGGTATTTAGACCCCAACTTGTATTCAATTAATTTATTTTTAATTGACAAATCAAATTTGTATATGTTTATGATGTACAACATGACATTTTAAAATATGTATACAGGAGCTGGCCAGTTAGCTCAGTTGTTTGGAGCACACTGTTGATAACACCAAGGTCAAGGGTTTGGATCCACATATCAGCCAGCTGCCAAAACAACAGATTATTGAAATACGTATACATTGTAGAACGGCTATATTGAACTAATTCACATACTCATTGTCTTACATTCTTATCTTTTTATGGCAAGATCATTTAAATACTATCCTTCTAGTGATTTTCATGTATGCAATACATGGTTATTCACTGTGGTTACCATATCATGCATTAGATGTCCTGAACTTATTTTAGTTTTTTTGTTTGTTTATTGATTTATTTATTTTTATTAGTTCCCACATATAAGGGAGAGCATGTGGTATTTCTCTTTCTGTGCCTGGCTTATTTCACTTAACATAATTTGCTCTAAGTTCATCTGTGTTGATGTGAATAGTAGTATTTCATTCATTTTTACAGCAGCATAGTATTCCATTGTGTAGATGTACCACATTTTCCTTACCCACTCATCTGATGATGGGCATTTACATTGGTTTCAACTCTTGGCTGTTGTAAAATAGAACTGCTATAAACATGGGAGTACAGGTATCCCTTTGACATGATGATTTCCATTTCTTTGGTTATACACCCAGAAGTGGGATAGCTGGGTCGTAGAGTAACCAAAACAGCATGGTACTGGCATAAAAACAGATACTCCGACCAATGAAACAGAATAGAGAACCCAGAAATCAGTCCATACACCTAGAGCCAACTGACCTTTGACAAAGGCACCAAGAACACACACTGGGGAAGAGACTGCCTCTTCAATAAATGGAGGTTGGAAAATTGGATATCCATAATATAGAAGAATGAAACTAGACCCGTACCTCTCACCATATACCAAAATCAACTCAAAATGGATTAAAGAATTAAATATATGTCCTGAACTATAAAACTGCTAAAAGAAAACAAAGGGGAAAGTAGGACTGAGCATAGACTTTATGAATACAACTGCTAAAGTACAGGCAAACAAAGGAAAAGTAAACAAATGGGATTATATCAAACTATTTCTGTACAAGAAAGGAAATAATCAGCAGAGTGAAAAGACAACCTATGGAATAGGAGAAGATATTTTCAATGTATGCATCTGACAAAGGATTAATATCCAGAATATACAAGAAATTCTTTCAGTTTTTGATGTGACAGATGCCGAAGCATTTGTGGCCACTTTTGAAAATTGCTGCACATGGCTACTCTCACTAAATTACCCATCAGTGCTTTAACACCGCAGAAAATAAAAGCACATGTGAGCATTGCTGAAAATTTTTTTTTTCCTAAACTTCACAGAACATCTCATGAGCTTCAGGAACTCAGCACAGATCCTGTGCAGGTACAAAGGACTTCCGGTTTAAAGGGGTAATAATTGTTCTTCGGGAACAAAAAGTTTGATCATTTTTATTTCAAAATTATTAATTTTTCCTGCTATATTTTATCTTATTTTATTTTAAATTAAAATTTTTTATTGGTTATGAAGATTCATGGGGTACAAAGCTGACTGTGACCACTTGTGCCCAAGATGTGAAGGCCCGATCCATACTGGCAGCATGCCCATTACCACAAATTGTGACTGTACGCTGTGTCCCCACCCAATAATCCCCGACCTCTCTCCTCATCCCCTTTTACCCCACTCCAGTTTGTATCCCTAGGTATGTTTTCTCCCTCTGTAAGTCCAACGCACCACTGTGGTCTTTCTTTCCTTCCTTCTTTCTCTCTTAGCTCCCACTTCTGAGTGAGCACATGTGGTATTTATCCCTCTGTGCTTTGCTTATTTCATTCAACTAAGTTTCTCCAGACTCATCCATGTTGTTGCAAATGGGAGAATTTCATTCTTTTTTATGGCTGAGCAGTATTCCACGGTATATGTATATACCACATTTTCCTTATCCAGTCATCCATCGATGGACATTTAGGTTGGTTCCAACTCTTGGCTATTGTGAACAGAGCTGCAATGGACATGGGAGTGCAGGTGTCCCTTTGACATGAAGATTTCCATTCCTCTGGGTATATGAAGAGGGGTTGCTGGATCATATGGAAGATCTCTCTGTGGTTGTTTGAGAAACTTCCAACACATTAAACTTTGGGGGGACACAATTCCATCTGTAACATTGTTTTCAGAAAAAAAGTGAAGGAGAAAAATTAAGTTTTTGTTTGTTGGTTCGTTTGTTTTGTAGAATATGCTTTTTTTCAATTTTGAGTCCTATATTTAAGGCAACGATAATGATCAAAACTATAAATTTAAATTTCCAAACTATTTAAATATTAGAATTGCAATGCTTTTCTTTACCACTTTATTTTTTTGTATAACATCAGCAAACAAAAACAATAGGACATGAAGTCCCATGGATTGGGTCTCAAAGGCACTGTAATGAATACATTCTGAAAGAGATGAGTAGGCTTCACAGAACCAGCAGCTCAGAAAAGTATTTCTTGGTATGACTGACGCTTTCAAATTATGCAGCAAAGTCTACTTCTGATCTTCAATTGGACATTTGCATATTCGTTCCCTGTGTTTATTTCATTTTTTCCCAATTTGTCCTCTAGATGTTTCCGTGAGAAATCACTGTGCTTATATTATTCCTTCAGTTTTTTGTTTCTTGTTGTTTTCAAGTAAAAATGATTCTCCTGTTATCTTTACACTCAAGACACAGTGTAGCTGGATGGAAAAATATTTGGCTTACACTCTCCATGCCCTGGATTGTGTTTTGTCTGCTCTTAATGTGGCAATAAATATTACAAAAGGAAAAACTTGAGGCCAGTCTAAACTTCTATCTTTATAAATCGGCCTATTCTTTTTGCCAAGGACACTTCCACCTTAGCTCGATACATTTTTTTTTTCCTAGAGTATTGCTGAGTAATTATCCCTGACGTAACTTGAGTCTTTCTAGAGATTGATTTTAAGCTCTGTGTTATTTCAGACACGTTTCTTTAAATTTCATTATTAATATTTGATAAGTAGCATGGTTGGGGCTGTCTTTTCTGTTTTCTAGACTCCAGCTACGTGGATGTTAAGATTTTTTGACGTATCCTTCCAGTCTTTTTTAGTGTCTTTTAATTCCTATTTTCTCGCATTCTTATTTTTAGTACACGTATATTCTCTGTCTCACTTCATATTTTCCCTACAGATTTTGTTCTTTCTTGCCTTTCAAAATAAATTTTCATTTCCATTCCTGTGATTTTTGTTCCTGCTTCATGACCAAGTTCTCTCACTTTACGAAGTACGTTCTCAGTCTTACCTGACTTCTCTTTCTTGATTATTTTATATTGATTTTGTTTTCTTCTTTCATAGAGAGAAATTGCTTTGGTAAAGCTGTTTGAGTAGTCTAGAATTTGGTGTTTACAATTTATATATTTTTTAAAACTTTAACTCTTTTTCTGTATATGTCAATATCCTTGTACTAAAGTAGCTTATAATCTGTTGGGGCGAGTTATAACCATAAACTTTCTTTAGACATATGATATTAGGTCCTTTATGCTGCTTATAATTTCTCTTCTCTCTCTTTTCTGTTTGGTCTGGTTACCATTATTATTCCTAAAAATGACTAGAATTATCCGACATGGTCAGAGTTGACAGATCCCTCATTATGAGTTGTATTGAAGTTATGAATCAATGACCACCACTTAGGTAGATATTTCAATAATTTGCTACTTAGAATAAGTAGTCAACCTTGGCTCAATGTGAATTAGGGGTAGAATAGATCACAGGGAAAGAGATATTTTGCAGGATTGGATTAGCTCGTTGAATTTTACTTTCATGAAAACTATCTGGGTTCATTACCTGTGCCACCACTTTAAATTTCTGTGTGGTTTCCTGAGTTGGTGTTGAATGTAGCAATGTTTTGCAGCAATGATGGAATGATCTGCATTGCAAATGTAGTGTACAACTTTATTCCAGGTAACAAGTCCAGCTTATTAAAATCTTTTCAGTGTCAAGTAAACTGTGAGCACTTGTACTAGATAAAGACTTCGAAATAGGGGGGCTCAAGAGAGAAATCTGACATGTTCAGGGTTTCTGCCCTCAAGGATCCTAATCCAGTGCTGAGCAAAAAAGTAAAAACTGTTTGATTATAATGCTGATGTATTTTTTATGCATGATGTATCAAAAGCTTATGTAATTCAGAATAAAAGTAGAAGAGGATATTTCTGAAATTACATCTGACTTGACTCATGGAAGATGACCAAGTACTAACCAATGCTGTGGCTTGATTGAACTGTGTCTCCCAAAGTCCATACATCAAAGCTTAATTTACACTTTCACTGTTAAGGGTGGGAAATTCTATTATGGTAACTGAAAGGTGGGGCCTTGAAGAGGCATTTAGATTTTTGGATCAGGCTTTAGTGAATGGATTAGTAATGGTGGTCAGGGATGAGGTGTGGAGGGCTTTAAAATGACACCATGTGAAAGTCTCCTTCTCTCTGCTTGGCTATTTTCTGCGATGTGAGATCCCTGCATTGCTATAAGGCCACCATCAAAGAAGACACTCATGAGATGTGTTCCCTGGACGTTGAACTTCCCAGCCTCCAAAATTGTAAGCAATAAATTTGTTTTCTTTATAAATCGCCCAGTTTCAGGTATTTATGTTATAAGCAACAGAACTGGACTCATATAACAGTGAAAAGGATTGGTGGGTTATCAGACAGACAGGGTACAACCTGCTCCTTGGAAAAGGAATTAGAGACAGCATATCTCATTCGCAGAGCTGCTCATAACTCAGGAGAACCACCGTACACCAGGGCATGCATGTGATTGTTCATGCAAAGAGTGAGAAAGAGCAAGATAATACCAGCTGTCATATGCCTTGCAAAGAGAGTCAGAATATATCTGGACTACTGTAAATTGATTGAAAATCATCATGTAGAAGGGTTGAGGAAACAATCCATAATTTTAGCAAGAGACTTTTCTTTTGTGAGGCAGGTGAAGAGTATGTTTTCAGTGGGCTAAGGAGTGAATGGAGAAAAATAAGCTGAGACCTAAGGTGTAAATGATTTAGGAAGATGTGCTGCCAAGAAAAAGGAGAATAATCAGATGTAAGCCTGAGGCTAGAAAAAATCCTGTCGTTGACAGTGCAGCTTTTACATTGTGGGAAAGCCTGGAAACAGATATGCTAACAGGAAACAAGTTCAGAGAAAAATGGTAGAATGAGGTTCCTGAAAATTGGGAAGGTGACAGAATCCAGATTAGAGACATTTACTCTGAAAACTGTATATAAAGTTGGTTTCAGCAGACAGAATTTTAAAACGTCAGGTGGAACTCAAAAATGGACTTGGCCATTGACAGTCAAATGCTGCCTCCGAGGCATTTAATGAGATGTGGACATCTTGCCCTATATGCAGTGGATTTGTAAAAAGAAGTCCATTCTTTTCTAGTTTGCTCAACGGTCTGAAAGCAACCATGATGAGAGATGACAGCTTTACATCTTAGGACATCATTTATTCAGGCATCGGTCAGTATTTTGAAACACGTGAGCATCTGCAAAAACAAAAGTAACATGTTAGGAACCACAGCACCACCAGTGAATTGGGTAAAAGTTAAAGATTATGTATATAGGTGACAAATAGACAGATATACATGATAGACATATAGATGATAGACATGTATAGACATAGATGATAGATGGATATACATAAAGATGATAGGTAGATAGTTGATAGATAAATAGGTAAGTAGATAGAAAATAGATAGATACATAGATAATAGATAGATAGACAGCTGATAGATAGATGATGGATGGATGGATGGATGGATGGATGGATGGATGGATGGATGGATGGATGGATGGATGGGTGGGTGGGTGGATGGATGTAAAATTAAAATGTAGAAAAAACAACCTGTAAAAATTAAGACTGAAAGATCTACCATATCCCCTTAATAAAGAAGTCTATCCAGTGACTGTCAATTAAGATGTAAATTATTGCACCTTTGAACAGACTGAGTATATATTTAGTCACAAAACTATGTTGAACTTTCAAAAGAAGAGAACAGAAGTGAGGGAGAGGAAAAGGTTAATTGAGATACTGGTAAAGGCTCCTGAAAACTGAATACATTGTATAATGTTGAATATACTAATTATCCTGATTTGAACATCACGTATTGCGCACAGGTGCTGATATTCAAGGCTGTACCCTACAGATAGGTACAGTCAACTATGCTCTAATATAAAATTGACTTTAAAAAATGAATTTACTATACAGCCCTGCAATCCCTCTCATGGGTACTGAAGAGAAATGAAAACGTAAATGCACATACATGTTTAGTCAAGTATGTCTAAATCAGCTTAAATTGAAAAGAACGCAGACATCCAACCACATATGAGCAGATTAAACTTGCCATATGTGCAGAGAATTAAAAGGGGACTTATCTGTACAAGGGAACGATATATTTATATGTGCAGCAACGAGAATCACTCAGAACGATACCCTGAGCCAAAGAAGTCAAACACAACTAGGAAACTGCGGCATGATTTCGTGTATTTGCCATTCTGGAAAGTGCAATTTAATTTATGTTGCCTGAAAACACATCATTGGTTACGTGGGACAAGGGATGGATGGGGACTTAACTGAAAAGGGGAATGATGGAATATTCTGGGGTTACAGGAATGTTCTGGGTCTTGATTGTGCTAAGCATGTAGTTATGCAGACGTACACATTTTCCTAAACTCATTGAACTGAGCATTTTAAACAGAGGCACTTTATTGCATATATTATGCCTCGATAAATTTGATGAAAAATATAATTGACCTAAACACCTTAAAACAGATGGGATAAAAAAATACAGAGCATGCTACTTACAAGAGATGCATGTTAATGATAAGAATCCAGTAGTTTCAAGATAAGTGAACTGGCAAGATATACTATGCAAAGAACTAATCTTAAGAAACCTTAAGTTACTGTATTAAAATCTAACAATAAGTAGACTTTAGGGAAATGGGAAATACCAGTGATATGAAAGGATATTTCTCAATGGTAAATTGGTCGACTCCTCAAGGAAACATGAAAATATTAAATGTCCATAAACACAGTAACATAAGTACATACAGACTGATTCAGAGAGGTCTAAAGTCAAAAACAGACAAACCCATAGTTATAGGTTCGCAGTTCAGCTTCCTGTCTCGGTAACCCCCGTAACATAGGACATCAGTAAGGGTAGAGATAACTTGATCAATCTTATCAAAAAAATCGAAATAATTGATATCTGTGGAACATTCACCTCAACTGTAGAATATACATTATTTTCAAGGACACGTGAAACATCCAGAAAGATAGATTATAAGGGTCAAAAATAAATGATAATCCATTTTAAAAGTTGTAAAGTCTATCAAGTATATTCTTTGATCAAAATAAAATTAAACATCAGTGAAAATAAGTATCTGTCAAATCCTTGACTATTTGGTAATTTAAGTGAAATATTTCTAAATAGCCCAAGGGTCATAAAGGAAATTACGAGAAGTCTGAAGAATTGTTTTTATTAAATTGTATGGGATGTAACTAGAGCAGTGCCTCAAGGGATATTTACAGCTTTATGTGCTATTAGATTATTTTTAAAGGTGTAAAATACTTTTTTTTCTCTTTAAGAACCTAGCAAAAGAAAGTAAATGAAACCCAATGGAAGATGAAGATTAGGTTGTGGGATGGTCTTTCTCAGTGACCCATAACACCAGTGGTAAATTTCTCAAAAAATACAGCAGTATGCCTGTCTGCACATACTCTCTGCAAAGACAGACAGAACATTGGTATCTTTCAGAAAACATGATTGGAGACTGGGACCATCGCATGCAGTGATTCTGCAAATATTTATGGAGCACTTTTATAGGCACTGGATATAAAGTATCAAGAAAGCTTGGAAGACCCTTCTCCTGGGGTATTTCCCATCTGAGTCGGAAAAAGTAGGCAAACAATTGAGCAATGAAATCTATTAGTGTTGGCCATTGTTATGTGAAAAATAAAGGAGAGAGAACACTGTTGAGAAAGGAGAAACTAAATGGAGAAAAACATAACCTAACCAAAGAGAGATTATGCCAGAGAAAATTAAGGAAAGACACACACCTCAGATGGACATACAGATGGTCCCAGACTTAACGACGGTTTCACTTAAGATTTTTCGACTTATGATGGTGTGAAAACAATATGCGTTCAGCAGAAATCGGACTCACAATTTTAAGTTTTGATTTACAATTCTTTGTAGTAACTTCGTCATAAAAAGGATTTTGTGTGAGGTTGCTTTGTCCAACTGTAGGCTAAAGGAAGTGTTCTGAACATGTTGTGGTCGGCCGGGCTGAGCTATGATGTTCGGAAGGTTGGGTGCATTCAATGCATACTTCTTTTGTTTTAATTGAAGCATAATTGATTACACATATTGTGGGGGTACAGCATTTGCTACCATCACCTGTGTACAACACATGATGAGCAAATCTATATTATCAGCATGTTTGCTATTACAAATCGTACCTATTCTTTATACCCTTATCCAATTTCTCTCCAATCCTCCGTTCCCCTTTTCCCACCTCTAATAACCACAGATTTGTTCTCTACTGCTGAAAGTTCAATGCATTATTGTGGTTTCTTTCTTTTTTCTTTCTTTCTTTCTTTCTTTTTTTTCTTTCTCTTTCTTTCTTTCTTTCTTTCTTTCTTTCTTTCTTTCTTTCTTTCTTTCTTTCTTTCTTTCTTTCTTTCTTTCTTTCTTTCTTTCTTTCTTTCTTTCTTTCTTTCTTTCTTTCTTTCTTTCTTTCTTTCTTTCTTTCTTTCTTTTCTTTTCTTTTCTTTTTCTTTCTTTCGACTTACAAAATTTTCAACTTCAGATGGGTTTGTTGGGACACAACCACAAACTAAGTCAAGGAGCCTGCATACATCAGGTAGAGATCCAGCCAGCAGGGTGGTGTGTTGAAAGTGGAGGGGTTAGAGTGCATAATGGGACTGGAGGAGGCCAGGCCAGGTGTGGCTTTGTAGAATTCACATGGACTTTGGCATTTCCTGTGATAGAGATAGAAGGAAAAGGGTTACCATGAGCCCATTTGGGTTTCAAAGGGAGCATTAGGCTGCTTTGCTTAGAATGGTTTTGTAGTGATGGGAAAAGTATAACTTTAACCTGCACAATTTGCTAGTATAACTTTAACCTGCACAATTTGCTTCTGCAAATGCTTGCTAAAACGGAAACATATCTAAAGGCATTTTAAGTAAAGTAGCTTCTAAGAGATCAAGCAGAGGTCAGGCAGACCTAGATACACATTCCAGGAACCAGCTGGTTCCAAGAACTAACCAGTCTCCTTATCTAGAGGACACCTGGCAGACCCCAGGGAAGATAAACGATTGAAAAATGCACCGTTTCTTATCGGGGTGCTAGCCTGTTGAGCCTGACCATAAATCTTAAGGCGCCTCAGCTAATTAACAGTTTATACTGTTATGAAAGTCTGTCTGAAAAAAAAACTGTATAAAAACTCTGGTGTCAAACAGCTCGGAGCCGCTTTTGTCCAAAAGGCGAAGTGAACCCAGCATGCAGGAAAATAAAATTCCTCTTGCTTGATTGCAACGGTCTCAGTCCCGTGGTCTTTGTGAAGCGAGCCACTCTGGTGTGTGGGATTTGTGCTTGGTGCACGGGTCTTACAGTTTGTGTGGGAACAGGAGAGTAAAAGAGAAGTCAGTTAGGAATCCACAGCAGTCCTTCAAATGCTAGACACTGGGGCTGGAAATGGGAGTGGGGGCTGACAGAATTTGATGATGAATTAGACATGGAAAGACAAAGAATTAATGGACACCAACGATCAGATCTCCATAGGAAGGGGACGGGGTAGAAATGAGAAGGTTTGCTTGGGAATGCTTTAGAATTTATAGCAATGATGAACGTCACAAGATGTGTGTCAGTGGTCATTGAAAAATAGTAACTTGTGCAATCTGCTTCTGTAAAGCTAGTTTGCTCTAACTTAGCAACAGTGAAGCCATCTTAAAAGCTGTCACATGAGGACACACACACACACACACACACACACACACACACACACACACACACACCCAGGATCTGCTAAGACACACAGGATGTTCTGCGACCACGAGCATAGCTGGTTTGCAGGAGCTGAAATATGTAGGTTGCTGCAGAGCATAAAACTTTCCACATAGACATGTTTTCAAAGAGACCTTTGGGTAAGGGTCTTATCACACCTGGGTATATGGGGCGAGAAGTGTGGTTATCTGAGGAGGGGTCTCTGAGAGCTGGCCTACTTCTCCTCTACACAGGAAAGAGCTGAGAGCTGACAGCCTGTGGTTTTCTTGCTAACACAGGCACAGGCTTGTAACCACAGAGCTATGAGGTACAGAAGTATTCAGCTGGTTTTATGTCTCTTCATTGCAAAGCCAAACCAGCAGATGGCCAAGTGTTTACCAGTAAAAAAGTCGGAGGGGAAATCACCTAGAAACAGATGGGTGCCAGCCAATACGTTTTGAGGTCACTTAAGTTAGCCAATAAGCACTGCTTACTGCTTTGTCTCCTGGCCACCAGAAAAGCTGCCCCCCAAAAAATGTATAAAAAGACAGCCAAAAAGCCTAACAGGGTCTCACCCCAGCTTGGCAGTGGGACCCCAATGCGTTGGAAAAAATAAACCTCTTGCTGATTGCATTGCTCCTGGTTTTGGGTCTCTTTGAGGCGAGTCTTCCCGTTCTATGTGAGATTGGGATTCAGCCCAAATCTTACAGTCATGATGCTTGGTTCAGTTGAACTACGTTTGCATGGGAAACAACTAGGAACCTAAGCACTTTGGAAACTACCACACAGTCCACAAAGGATCGATGTTACAGCCTTCCCAATGTTAGTCTGAGCCCAAACTTCTTATTAATATTTTAAGGAGAACTCAGGGGAATTTTTTGTCTTCCTCCTTTACAGAAGATAGAAAGCTGTTTTCAATCCTCGGCTCCTTCCTTTGAAACTACTGTATTAACCCTTTAACATCTCTCTCTAAAAATATAAATGGAAAGCCAACATCATGTTTAAACTAGACTTGGACTTATTTTTCTTTTACATATTTGTCTCATATTTGGATTTATAGAAATGATACATCTATTGCACAAATAAAAGTGAACATAGTGTATGCTTTCTGGAATTTTTAAACATATGAGTGAGTTGGATAACTACACAGGAATTTCTATATAATATCGTTCCCCTTACCAGTCACTACATGGAATAAACTTAAAGTTAGATCTTTTAATTCTGTCCCTTTTTATAGTCACTAAATACTCTTGAAAGTGAAGCAAAAATAAATGGTGTTTTATTGAACTACATTTTACAGGGAGTTGTTTATCGGAAATTTTCATACGTATGTATGTTAAGCTTCGCAAAAAATGAAGACATATGCAGAACGTTCAAGAGTATTTTATGCAATGCAGACACTCATTAAAAATGTAACTTTTAATAGAATGAAAAGGAAATAGTCAAAGTGCCCATTTTTGACTTCTCAGGGAAAGAGGATTTAAAAGCTATTTGAATTACAAAAAAAAGAGTCATTATTATTATTTTTTTTTTAGAAATCAGGAAGAAGAAGCCAAAACAAGCATTTGGTGTGTTTGAAAAGGAATCTTAAAAGGTGGAGGAAGATGTGTTGAATGAAGTCTGGGGAGTCAGTGCATTTGAATAAAACATCTCATCTCAGAAGTGAGATTTTGAACAGCTGCTTGTTACCATGAATTCTCTGCTTTGGACAGTTTGGCGAGATTAGACTGAAACATTATTTCATTCAAGATTTTTTTTTTTTTAAATTTTATTTTGTCGATATACATTGTGGGTGATTATTGCTCCCCATCACCATAACCTCCCTCCCGCCCCCCTCCCCCCAACAATGTCCTTTCTGTTTGCTTGTCGTATCAACTTCAAGGAATTGTGGTTGTTATATCTTCTTCCCCACCCCCCCGGTTTGTGTGTGTGTGTGTGTGTGTGTGTGTGTGTGTGTGTGTGAATTTATATATTAATTTTTAGCTCCCACCAATAAGTGAGAACATGTGATATTTCTCTTTCTGTGCCTGACTTGTTTCACTTAATATAATTCTCTCGAGGTCCATCCATGTTGTTGCAAATGGCAGTATTTCATTCAAGATTTTTCATACTCAATATAGTCTACACATTCCAGGGACAACTTTGAAAACTTTGAAGGGATGTTAGCTTTACTGTGTTTTCTACCAAGTATTGTTCAAAGTCCGGTAGCCTGTGCCCAGAGATATGTGCATAATTGCCAACAAGATTAACTGTTATTTTTATATACATGCACACAAGGATGAAAACGTTTAAATAGTATGATGACTGCATGGAAGTTTAATACTCAGACCAACTGAGTCATAGCAAAACATGCCCTCCTGGCAGAAAATAGCCATTTCATGGATTTTGAAGTTTATTTTTTTCACCTTGCCAAACAAACTCAACCCTGGTCTTGTTCTCAAACATGGTTTCAATCCATACTTTCCCATCCTGTCATTTTCAGGAGCATGTTTTTGAGTCAGCATGCACAGGCTTAAATAAGACTGAACATTATTCTACTCTTACCAGAATCCAAGCAACAAATGGACTGAAATATACATTGCATAGGTAAGTAGTATGCTTTTCATTGAAATAAGGAAGTGTGAGCTCTTTATAGGTTTCACAGGCTAGGAATGCTCTTCTAGGTTCAAATCCAACAACCTTATCTCAGCCAACATCTAGTTATCAGAGTAATTTGTTACACGTACAACTAGGTCACCCTTGAGTGACCCTTACTTAGTTGCCTACAATCTAGGATTCCCATACCAGCTACATTTACTCCAGATTACAGTTTAAATATCACCCCTCGTAATTCAGGAGTTGATTATTTTATAGTTCTACTTTATAACACTCGGTCCAAATTTCACATGGTAATCTATCAGGAAAGTTCTGATATAATTAAGTTACATAATTACAAGTTCTCAAACATCGTATTCTTCAATATATGCCTACATCCCACCCTGAGAGGCAGGACTTAGACAAGGTTTTGAACCTGTGGTGATGGCAGTTTTACTTGCAGCTCAGCTAACATATCAGATCTTCTTCTGGCCCACATCTAAAAGATCCAAGTTTAAGAAAATGAGAGACTTAAAATGGGATTTGCTGCCCTGGACCTCTTCTTGCACAGAACTGGTGAAAATTAGATGAGCTTTCCCTTAAACTTCATTAAATCTCTCCTTCCTCACAATTATAGAGAGGTATGGTCTGAGCTGTGACTCTGTTGCTGCTTTTCTTTTGTTTAAATGTTAAGTATAAGTAGGCGATGTCCTCCAAAGATAAATTCAGGTGAATTTACCTACCCCTAAAGATTTTTGAAAAAAATGATTTTGCTCTAGTTTGTCTAAGCATACAAAAATACACTCTATTTTGTTCAATTTAATGTTATATGAAATATTTTTAAATGTTTGATCACCTTTTATAATACAGTGTTTGTTGAATGGTCAACGGCTTTCTGTGATTTAAGGAAAATACCCAAATATGGATACAAAGACTGTGATGAATTAGAAGGTCACTTTTTGCATTAATTATAAACTATTGGAATGGGTTTTCTCTGCATTATGTCAACCTTGTTTCCTGACTCAAAAGAGTTTGTTTTTTGGCTACATTGACTGTCATCATATATCAATTCTTTAAAATTATTTCTATGTGGACATACTTATGGGGTGTAGAGTTGACTATCAATATTTAAGTACAGTATGTGATGATCAAATCAATATTATTAGCATATTCATCATTACAAATCATAATTATGTTTTGTGTCCCTTACCCGATTACTCCTGTTCCTCCTTCCCCCACCCCCACAGATCAATTTTTAATACACTTTATTTTTAGAGCAGTTTTAGGCTCGCAACAAAATTGAACAAAATATACCAAGAGTTCCTGTATACCTCCTGCCACACACATGCACAGCCCACTATCAATGTCTCTCATGAGAATGGGACATTTGCTACAGTCACTGAGCCTGAAGTGACACATTCTTATCACCCAGAGCCCGTAGTTCACATTAGAGATCATTCTTGGTGTTGTACATTCCATGGGCTTGGACAGATGTATAATGACATGTATGCACTGATGCAATGTTATATGAAATGGTTTTTCTGCCCGAAAAATCCTCTGTACTCCATCTGTTTATCCCTTTCTAACTGCTGACAACCATCATTTTTTACTGTCCTTATGCCTTTCCCAGAATGTCCTACATGCCATTGGAATCATATAGTATGTAGCCTTTTCTGATTGGTATCTCTCACTTAATAATGTGCATTTAAGTTCCATATCAATTTTCAAGTCATATAAATAAGTTAAAACTTCATATTTTACTTCCTACAACATCTCAGAGAATTGATAAGTGGTTACCAAATTGTGATTTGCAGAATCATCAGCCATAGCAAGTTAACACATTCTAGGGGTTGAGAGCTTTCTGTCACATACCAAACTAAGCACTTTGCAAAACCTATTTCCTTTTTAACATACAGCTAAGATACATTGTTGAGATTCCAACAACTTCATTTAAAATATAAGAAACCAAAGAGGGAAAGCTAAAGCAGCATCTAAATATGGAAAACCTTGAGCAAAACTAAGGATGTGGTTTATGTCACCAAATTTTTCGTTTTAAACTTTCCCGTGGGTTTACACTTACTGTGCATTTACTTGTGTTTGCTTTAACACTTGTATTACTGCTATGTACTCCAGGCATCTGTTTTATTTCATTCTTGAAAGAATCGTTAAGGAGTTTTTGCTATTCAGATAAAGCAAAGAAGAAAAGAAAATATGGAATATGGGAAAATGTTGACATGTATTAGCTGCAATTTAAAAGTGCATATTAATTTTTACATGTGACAAATAGCTAATTTTCTAAATATAAACTGCTTGAGGACAAAAGTACAGAAATTTCAAGTTACTCACTGCAGTTATATTACCACACTGGTATAATAAAAATATAGCTACTCATTGTAATTTTTGTTATCAGTTTTATGGGGGAAAACGTTGCATTTTAAAGCAAAAATATCAAGTAGCACACGGCAGTATCTCAATAAAAAGTGGTTGAACACTGAATGAAATGAATTAAGAAATATCACATATTTTCTTGTCACCTAGGAATAAATGTCACATAATTATGTAATTCAATTAATTGATGTTTTAAACAAAAATACACTATGGTAGAATTTATTCTTTGATGGATTGGTATCTCATATTTAAACACCAAGAATGCTGTGTTTTATTACAACTTCAGGTTCTTCGCTAAATTTGTCCAGTTGTATCCTTTTAATTTACTCCAAGTCTCAAACCTTGCTTACTTTATAACTGTTCACTGCCTTTTCAAATTATCCTTCAGTTTGAACTTTTAACTTAGATGCATCTCTTACAGGGACATGTTTGAAATCAATTCCTATTTCTGATACTTCCCTATCACAATGGGAAAAGAGAAAAATCACAGGGAAATTAGAGAGTTCTTTGAGATAAAAATCAAAGCACAACATTGGAAAATTCATAGGATGAAGGGCTCATGCAGTGCTTAGAGGAAAATTTATGCTTATAAACACCTCTATTAAAAATAAGAAAAACCTCAAATCAGTAATGTGAATTTCTACCTTAAGAAGATAGAAAAAATAGCAAACTAAACCAAAAGCAGAGGAAATAAGTATGACATAGGGAATTAAAAAACATTAGAGAAAATCAATTAAACCAAAAGTTGATCTTTAAAAAGATCAATGAAATTTACAAAACTTTTTTTAGATTTGCCAAAAAAAACCCCAGAGACAATCAAAATTGCTAAAATCAGAAATAAAGAACACGGCCAGGGCATTATTACATCGTCATTATGGGTTTTTTTTGCAGTGGTAAGATCTAGTTTCTTTCTCTTTCTTATTTGCATTTTTGTTCCACAAGTGGGTTTTGTTCTTTCTTTTGTATTCACGGTAGTGATTATCATTTTTCAGATTCCAGATGCAGGGCTTTCTTGAGGATTTCTTGTAGGGCTGGTGATGTGGTGGTAAACTGCCACAGTTTTTGTTTCACTGGAAAATACACTATTTTCCTTTCATTTCTGCAGGATAGCCTTGCTGGGTATAATATTCTTGGCTGGCAGTTTTTTTCATTTAGTATTTTGAATGTGTCATCCCATTCTCTTCTGGCCTGTAGAGCTTCTGTTAAGAAATCTTCTGTTAGTCTGATAGGGGCTCCCTTATAGGTGACTTGATGCTTTTCCCTTCCATCTTTTAAGATTCACTCTTCATATTTGAGCTTTGCCAAGTTGACTATAATATGTCTTGGAAATTATCTTTTTGGATGAATCTGTTTGGGGATCTTTGAGCTTCCTAGATCTAAATGTCTGTGTCTCTCCCTATACCTGGGAAGTTTTCCATTATTATTTTGTTGAATAGGTTTTCCATGCCTTATTCTTTCTCTTTCCCTTCTAGAACACCCATGATTGAAATGTTTTGTGCACTTAAGGTTGTCTACTAGTTCTCTTAGATTTTCCTCACTTTTTAAATTCATTTTTCCTTTCTTTTTCCAGAAATTCTTTCTTCTCCTTCTTCTAGCTTGCTGCTTATGCTATTGGTTCTATTTTTTATTTAGTTGAGGAATTTTTTTATATCCATGATTTCTGCTACATTCTTCTTTAAGGTTTTAATTTCTTGGCAAATTTCCTCCTTTATATCCTGGATTTTTTTTCCTGATTTCCTTATGTTGTCCAACTGAGCCTTCTCAAATCTCAAATCTCAGTAAGTTTCCTTAATATTGTTGCTTGGAATTATTTTTCAGTCACTTGAAGAGTTTTCTGCTCTATAGGTTCTGGTATTTGAGAATTACTGTATTCTTATGGTTGTGTCATATTTTCTTGGGCTTTTGTATTTCTTGTTTCTCTACATTGACATCAGGTCATCTGGTAGAGCAGTTGCTTCTTCTATTACTCTGGAGTGGGCTTTGAGGAGAGAGACATCATTTTCTGTTTCTGGTCTCCACTAGTGACTCTTCTTGTGGCAATGAAGTCAAGTGTCTGTCAGGCCACCTGCATGGTGGTTGTGGCTGCTTTCATGGCCCTGAGCTACTTTTGCAGCAGCCATGGCTGTGGGGACAGCTGTGGTGGGCCACCAGCACAGAAGTGGTGCTTTTAGCATGCTCTTTGCCTGCTTCAAGGTGGGGAATGTTGTCCTTGGCTTCTGCTGAGGACCCCAGGTGTGGTCTCTTCCTTGCCTACTTCCAGGTGGAGGGGGCCACCCTTGGCTCCTCAGGCATGTCCAGATGTTGAATCTGACTAAAATTTCACTACAGAAATAAAGGGTCTGTTCTTTGGTAAAACAAACACACAAGCTGAAATTGAGACAGCTTGTACTTTACTAGACACAAGTCAACTGATAGAAAACACCAACACATGAACACAAAACCAAAATTAAACATGGAAAGGAGACAGTAGTGCTTTTCTTCCCAAAAAATGCCCTCTCTGACATATGTAGGATATTATATCTTGACTTGTCCATGTCTCCTTGTATGCTTATAACTTTCCAGAAGTTTCAAGAAGGGTTTGGAAAGTGATAGAACATGTGAGAGATTATTTTTAATGTGCATTTCTATCTCATCATGAATGGATTTGAGGCAAGATTTAAGTTATCAGAAGAACCCAAAGTAGAGGATTTCTAGTGAGAAAACTTACGATAACACTCAGAGATAATACCTCTGCTGTTGACATTCAGAGTTTATCTGTTCTGTGCCTGGCTTTTTGCTACCTCACAATATTTCCAAATGACATCACATTTAATGGAACATTTTTCCTGGGACAGAGTGGAGGTACCCATTTGCTAACATGTACAAACTGTTGTTCTTTTCTGAGTTTGAAGGCAACATTCAATTGAAGAATGAGCCTGAAGGCTGCTTCGTTCAGCCAGGTTTTACTAAAAGGTCAGACACCAAAGAAAGAGAAAGGCTCTGAGGCTTTGACATGTGCCTGGATAAGCCCTTGTGTCAATACTTTGGATAGTTTCATGCAGCTGACTTGGAAATTGTTGCTTTGCCCCCACGGATTTGTCACCTCTCTTCCCCTGGGTGACGGAGCCACAATGGATTACTCAAAGCCCATCTCTTTGGAGCAGTGAGAAGCCCCAAAGTGGTTAAATTCCCTGGAAACCTCAAGGGAGAGGCAACCCTTCCTTGGGAAATTAACCCCGAATTGGGGTTTCCTTCCTGCATTTAGGAAATCATACCTGTAACACTTTTTGCTCATTCCCATGTTAAGAACAATTTATATCATTAGGGAACTTACGTGATAACCATGTCAAAGGGATAGGTGCACTGGCTGCACTCCCTTGTTCATCACAGCTCTGTTCACAATAGCCAAGATATTGAACCAACCTAAATGTCCATCGACGGATGATTGGATAAGGAAGATGTGGTATATATACACCATGGAATACTACTCCACCATAAAAAAGAATGAAATTTGCAACAATGTGGGTGAGCTTGAAGAAATTTATGCTGAGTGAAATAAGCAAAGCACAGAGTGATAAATACCACATGTGCTCACTCATAAGGGGGAGCTAAGAGAGTAAGAAGGTAGGAAAGAAAGACCACAGTGGAGTGCTGGGCTTGCAAGGAGCAGACCTAGGGATACAAAATGGAGTGGGGAAAAGGGGATGTGGAAGGAGGTCAGGTATAATTGAGGGGATAATTGTGTGGGGGACACAGGGTATAATCACAATTTGTGGTAATGGGCATGCTGCCAGTATGTGTCTGGCCATCACATCTTAGGCACGAGTGGTGACAATTTGCTTTGTACCCCGTGAATACTCATTACAAATAAAAAAAAAGAAAGTAAAGTATGAAAGAAAATAAGGAAGAAAGAAAGTATGAACACAGAGCAAAAGAAGAGGTTATGTGGCTGTTTTGATGACCTTGAAGATAACCAGGTATACAGAGATAGGAAGGAATAGAAAATTTGTTTTTTGGGTTGTTTGTTTGGTCTTTTGTTTCCAACTTCTAAAAATTAGGATAAATGCTATTACTCTTTCTTGTTTACTTAGAGAAACAATAGAGTCAGTGAATAAATAATTAAAGATTAGATTCTATAAAGCATTTAGGAAAATAGAGCGATGAAAATGAATTGTTCCTATATTATTCTTCTTATAAGGTTATAGGGAATTTGCATGGAAGACCCCTCTGAAAAGAGGACTAAAGAATCTGATCTGAGGAAGAAAGAGTTGATGAATGTATTGTCCTGATATGACCTCCACCTCAGATGAATAGGTAACTTGCCCGGTTTCACTTAGGAAGTCTAAAAACAGTTTGCTGGGTTTTCAGCGAAACTTCCACCTAAAGGAAAATTAGTCATAATTCTGGGAGACTGTCAGGATTATTGGTCTTTGGACCCTGACGAGCCTCATTTTATTTTATTCCCCCCAAAAGTCATATGATCTTCAAATCCTAACTCTCTATTGTTTAATACTGGCCAAAATAAACTAAACCTACTTCTGGAGAAGAAACATGAATATATAGACAATAGATTTTTTTGATAGGTGAGAATTTTTTAGGCAATTCTGTAGAAAATAATAGTCTTTTTTAATAAAAGTTGGTGGAAAAACTGGATATTCATATGCACAAAAAGAATATCGAATAATGCCTCATTCTACGTAGCAGAACTAATTCAAAGAAAATCACATTATAGATCTCTATATAAAAACTAAAGGTAGAAAAACTCCAAGAAAACTTGAGAGAAAGCCTTGTGACCTTGGTCTAGTTAAGTATTTCTTAGACAAGACACCAAAGCATGATCCTCAAAAGGAAAAAACAAAACAAAACAATAACTTGACCCTTATCAATATTAAGCTATTTGAGTCTTTGAGAGACACTGTTAAGGGCAATGAAAAGAGAAACCACAGACTGAGAGAAAATATTTGCAAACCATCTCTCTGAAAATGGACTTGTATCCATAATACACAAGGAAGTCACACTCTCAATCACAAGAAAACAAACAATCCATTCTATATTGGACAAACAATTTGGAAAGACACTGAAAAATATATATTGATAGCAAATAAATGGGCAAAAAAAAAAAAAGAAAATTCACATCTTTATTCATTCAGGAAATGTCAACTAAGACTACAATCAGTTACCACTGAGTATATATTACAATGACTAAAGTGAAAATGACTGGCCCTACTGTGTGCTGGTGAGTTTGTGCTGCAACTGAAACCCTCACACGCCATTTATGGAAATGTAAGATTACACAGGCAGTTTGATCCATGAATTCCCCTCATAAGTATTTACCCAAGACATACGATCATACAGTTCTTTGTAAAGAGTTGCACAGGAATGACTGGGTTTGTTTGCAATAGTTCAGAGCTGGAAACACCTATTATTAACATTTAATTTGATAAAATAGAGATATGCATATAATACCACCCAGTGGTAAATCTGAATGATCTGTGCCAATCACAACATAGATAAATATCAAAACCATTATGCTGAGTGAAAGAAGCCAGGAAAAGAAAGCATCGCATACACCAAGATTCAATTTTTGTAAAATGCTAAAGAATACCAACATATCTATAATATCAAAAAAACAAAGAGTGGGTTCTCAGGGTAGAGAAGAGGGGATAGCTGAGCACGGAATACTTTGGAAGTGGATGGACATGTTTACTATGCTGAACTGGGAAAAGGTCTCAGGGTTGTATACACCTGTCAAAACATCAATATTTTTTCACTTTAAGTATACAAAGTTTCACTGTATGTCATCTATACCTTAATTAGGAATTTATTATTTTTATTATTAAAATGTATTATTATTATCATTTATTATTTTTAAAATAATCTTTTAGTTCAGCTCTAGAATTACAGGGTTCAATTCAGTTATAGAGGTTCAGTTCAATTTCTATCTTCATTTTTATACGCTCTCATCATTGTTTTGTGACTAACATGATCATCACAGTGAGGGCTGGTGTAGATCCGATGACAAATTGGCTGAATAACTGGTATTTCAAGAGTGGGTGTCCGTGCTTCAAGAGAATGGCTTGAAAGAATGTGGACCTCCATGTCAGGAACTATAAACAAGGCAGAAATCTCAAGAATCTGATTGTATGCACATAGCAAAATGTAATTGACGAGGTGGACTTTGGAGGGATTCTTCAGCAGCATAAGAAGTGAGAATGTGTTCTTGGTGAAATGTTTTGCTGAGCCAGACAGTAATATCTTCAGTGTTAAAAAGTAAGTTTAAGCATACCTACTCCATGTGAAAGAAACAATACAAGATTTGGTGATACACGTCTTTTCTGCACATGCCATTTCAGAACTCAGGACATAAAGGAAAATAAATGTAACCGTCCTTGAAATACTTTATATGTATTGTGTTCTGTCAGTTACCATAAAGGTCAAATATCCAGCCCAACTTAAGCTTCTCTTAAAACCAATCTCTTTAAAATACCAGAATGTTGTACAATACCCATCAATGCCAACCAGGATACTATGAGAAAGTTGATACTTAACGAAGGTTTTAGGATTAACAACAACTGGTTCATTGCGTGTCATGCCAGTGGACCAATACTATAAAAAGTGTCATAAATCCAGATTCTCTCAAACAACCGACCTACCCTCAGCTTCTCCAGGAAAGACAGGAAAAGCACCAACTAGGTAAGAATTCTGCTACCGCCTCTTGTACTTGGCATGGTTTGTACAGACCAGGAATCTCCATCAGAGCAAGACCACTCGCTGGTACCACAGATGTGGTGATCTGGTGAGGTCTTGGGGGGTGTGTGTGTGTTTCTCACTGTTAATGAAATTTATATCGATGTATCATATCTGACATGCACATTGGTCCATGAATCTATGTATTCATAAAACAATCTTTTTGTCTTTCAGCTCTTCCTAGTTTCTTCACCTTTTTTGTCTCTAGGTGAAAAATGTCAGTGTGCCCAAATGATAGCTTTGAGTTTCCAGAGTATTTGATGACATTGTGTCAGGTTTTTTGAGAAGTTCTCAGTTCCATGTTTGATAGGTAAATATAAGCCATTATTTCATATATGATTCCACTTGATAGAAAACAGAGTAACTACCCTGCTTTGTCCAAGGGAATCAGATCTGGAGATTGCTGGTTGGTTCAGTTAGTGAAAGCTCAGCCTTATAACACCAAGTTCAAGGGGTTTGGATCCTCATACCCACCAGCTGCCAACAATAGCAAAAAAAAAAAAAAAAAAAAAAATCAAGAAGACCAGATTTATTCATTTTTTCCTGAGGTAAAATAGAAAAAAATGATTATGAGTGTTGATAAGAACAAAGGAAAGAGATGGACTCTCTTTTCTTCCAGGAACTTTCCTTTTTAGATTACAGGAGATCTGTACACCATTTCCACAGCACCTGGTGACACAGAGGAGATACGTAAAAATGGCCAAGAGGTTATGTCTGTCAGATTAATTGCAGTAACGGATGCAAAGCACTCCTCATCACTTTTTATACCAAGTAAGCAAAATTCACATTAGCTTAAAACAACAAAACTGTTGACGTTGACGTGTGGCACAGTCTCCAATTTGCAGTGCAATGTCTGGATTTTGTTTAAGAATCTGAGTGTCTGAGCGTTAGTTGTAGACAGCGTTCTGCGTGGTTGTTGAAATGTCAGCATCTGCACAGACACTCCCTGCAGAACACCATGTAGAATTTCTTAGAGGGCAGGGTGGTCCGGCAGCTCAGTTTGAATTAAGTAATTAATAATGGAAAGAAGTCAGTGAGAAAATAATCTTTTCCTGCAAGTTAGGCCAATGGCAGTCACATAGCTCCAATCTGTGGGCTGCAGTCTTCAGAGTTTGTAGGTATCCTAGAAACAAATTACATTGTTTCTTTTAAGGTTCATTTTCATCATGAGGAGTTATACACAAAAGATCCTCTCCTGGCTATCTCGATGACAAATTTTAATGCAATAAGTAGATATTTGCCAAATATTTAGTGTATTTGGAAGCATTGTGCTAAGCACAGAAATAAAATAAAAAGGCAAATTACAGAAATATATGTTTTACCTGGATGGCTGAAAATTTAATCAGAGGGCTCAGACATCTATTTAAAAAAAATACTCAGTGATGAACACCATACTGAAGCATAGTTCTCAAAATTATTTTTCTGCATGTGTATTCTCTACCATATTGGTTCCAAGGGACCAAATAATTAGTCAGAAAATAAACGTTATAATTTCCTTATTTTGATACCTAGATCTGTGCTGATTTTCTACAGGACACACATAAAATTGATATTTACAACATGTAAAATTTCAGTTTTTGTTTAGGCTTTGGCAGTCATAGTCACTGAACATGATCATACTAAAAATTCAACATTCTCTGAAATCACAATAACCTTTAACATATCCGTGCCTCTCTCCACACTAGCTTTTCTCATTTTTGGTGATTCTTGGTTTGAAAATGTCACTTGGTTTTCAGTCCCATTCACGGCATCTCCTGTGTGTGGAACATTTCTCACTCACTTTGTGATACAAAGTCAGGATAGATTTTACGTCATCCGAAGTCCAAGTGTGGAATGTGACTATTCAGTACATCTGAGAGCAGGTTGCAGAATGTTCACTTCATATGGTTGTCCAGCATGAGAACAGGGTTTAAGAAGACACAAAATTATACCAATCCTTTCAAAATGTTTCTTTCTCTTATCTGACCTACATGATCAACTTTGCCTTTCACTGAATAAACTAACTCATACAAGCTGTTTATATGATTTTCTGTTTAAGAAGTATGGTCTGATTAATGTAAATCACAAAGATAAGCCGGAAAATATTTAGAAGAGCAGCTAAAATTTTCAAACTGATTGGTACATAATTTAAGCTTTAGCTAAAAGCAATGATGGCAATAGTACAAACTTCTACTTTATGAATCAAAATAACCGTAAATAATGTTCAAACATCAATTGTGTAATATTAAGTGAAATAATGGGTAAATATTTTTATGGAAAAAATGTTGTATTAGTCCGTTCTTGTTGCTTATAACAAAATACCTAGAACTGGGGGATTTTTAAAGAAAATGAAATGTATTGCTTACAGTTTCTGAGGCTAGGAAGTCCAAAGTGCATGTGGTGGTGGTGACAGTGACCCAGGGGTCTCTCATTGCAAGATGGTGGAAGCAGAATGAGCAGAGAGAGCAAGACAGACAGACACTACTCTCTCTTCTTTTAAATCCCCCAGAACCACACATCTGAACACCATTTTTAATCCAATCACTACTGCAGGGTCCTGTAATCCAATCACTTCTTCAAGACTCCACCTTTCAATTACCATAATAGGATTTCCCACCCTCTTAACAGTCACAGTGGGAGCTAAGAGTCTAATACATAAAACTTGGGGGACACAATTCAAACTTCAGGGAGTTTTGGAGGTACATAATTCAATCCCCTACAAATGTACAATGCGATTTTCTAATCTTGGTTAATTTTTTTTTTTAATTTTAATTATGAGCATGCTTTTAATTGGAATATGTGTCCAAAAATTTCCAATAGCCTCAGTATGTCTTTTTTAAAAATTACCTATTGAACTAGGAAGTGATAAGTTCTTACTACATGTTAACTTTAATTTTAATATGGTTTACTGAAATGTAAGCTTACATAATTGCTTTTTAATAATGGCTGTGTTTGACAATTGGGTCATTGAAGTCCCTAAAAATGTAGCATTTTGCTTTTGTGAGCTGGTTTGAAAGGGCTGCAGCCTGCCACCTGTCATATATCTACAGATATTGCAACAAGGAACTTTGCTACCATTAAGAGGCATATGTTCTACTAATGTTTAGGTAAGTTTGGAAGACTGGAAATCTTTGCTATCATAACACAGGGTTTTGTAGAATGCTTCCCTATTCTAAATATCTCTTCTAACTGATTCTGACTCGTTGTAAGAAATGTTAATGAGCCCTGGTCATTGTTCAAAGAAGGGTTGATAATAATAGTATGCTAAAAATAAGGCATGCCGAAATTAAAATGGGAAAAAAGTTAATTATATCGAGTTCTGAATTTTTTTTTTCTATTTCGGTCTTGGGTAAAAATGATTTTAAATTCATTTTTAAATCAAGTGAAATTCTGGTAATTTATATTGTCAACGTGGATGACAAAGGCATGACCACACATCTGACTCAAGTCATTGGTATGTATCGTAGCTTATTCTATGCAGAGCAAAACATATTTACCTATATTTTTATTAAGGAGAGAAGTATGGATGCTCATTAACTTTCATTAAGTACACTAGAAATGAAAGGTGCTCGCACGTGAGAATTCAGCTGTCACAGTTGATCAAGTCAGGGCTGCTGAAAGGGTCATGATGGGGCTTTATAATAAAGCTTTTCTAAAAATTATATACACTTATATGGTGATCTAATAAGTGTTTCAACATGGTCCAGGAGGTAATTGCCAAATAGCACATACTGGTCTAGTATGGATTATGTCACCTAAAGGAACCAAGAATTAAAACTGGAATGCAGCAGGCTAATCAATTTGCCACAGCTCATGACCACATTCAACTCAACGAAACACCTTTTACTTTATTGCAATTGCTTAAAACAGTAACTAAGATTTGAACTTGTCCTGCAAAGAAACACAAAATCAAACTGTAACCCTCCAATGCAGTGTCAGCAATTGTGACCTCTGACTAACTCCACGGGGCCGTCGATAGATGGATTTGAGCCCTCTGATATAAGAGCCACATTCGAGACAGGTGCAAGTTGAACCCTGTTTTGTCAAAGATGAAGAGAAAGTGATTTCTTTATTGGCTGGTTTTCCCCCCTCCATCAGCACATGTGACGGGGCTAACATGAGTGGTGAAAAGATCAGGTCATTTTTCTTATTCTCTTGATGAGAGTTGGAGCACACGAGGGAATCAATTTTGGATTGTAGAAAAAAGCAGAAGAAGAGTTGGAGTTGCGGGAATTTGGAACTCTCAGGTTCAACCACCACAGTGCTCTGAAGGTGCTTTGGAGACTGTACATGCTTCAGGAATGCTGAAGCTCACAGAGCAAATCATCTTTAACGTCCTGAGTAGTCCTAAGAACTGGGGAAATGACAAAATGTTACATATTTGGACTCTACCTCATGTTAGCCTCTCACTTGAAAATTACCTAGTTGAGAGGCTTGACCTGCTGGAGGTGGTGGAGTGTGTAGATGTTGAGATTTATTAGACGACCGTTTAGTTCAGCTCAGGTGATACTTTAGAAATTATGCAGGATTCTAACAGAGATCACTTCTCCTTCCTCTTCTGTGCAATGCAGCAAGGGAACGTAGCATCAAACAAGAACATGAGAAGTTTGAGAAACTGAATATAGAAAATGTCATCGAGACGGGTAAAGCTGCTACACTTTTTCCTCAAATATAAAAACGCACCTGAAATGAAAACATACCACCGTGATATTTGAATGACATTTCCTAGTCACAAAAATGTCTTTTATAAGAGCCATTATTAAATCATCCTTAGAAATATTGAGAAACTGCAAATAATCTTTTTTCCCTTCAATATTCTCCTTTACAGACACCTGTCCTCACTAAAGACATAGACTGGGTGAGTAGAAACATTATACCTACACCTCCTGACAATTTTATTAGGTTAGGACTTTTTTGGTATTGGGGTTACCGCTTTATGGATTGATAAGCAAGAGTCCTACATAAAGGATGCCAAAGGCTATGACTTAGATAAATGTATAGGTTTTCTATGTTTTCTAGGCACCAACGTAAGTTCTGATAAAGGGTCACTCACAATTAGTAGTATCCTTGGACGTTTCATGTAAAACTCATACATACACATCCACAGATGGAGTTCTGTGAAATGAGCTTGCATGAAACTTCTTCCACTACTTCCCCTAGAAACTGATTTTATCTTTTCTTTCACACTCCCACCAATAGCACACCATGAATATTAGCTCAACTACATTTATTTATTTTTCTTACATTCTTACAGAGGTTAATGACATCCAAAATATATGTGACATTGTCTTCTCTGTGATGTCAGAATTGTCAATATGAAGATAAAGCCTTTGCTTTCATATGTCATTTCTTATTTCCTAGGAAGTCATAATCTTTGCCTCATGGTTTACCTTCCTGTTTCATTCTATGCTGTATTTTACATCACTGGATTCCTGAATGATTAAGTAAATCGATTTAGTATGCACACTTGTGTCTTTGAAGAGAGATACTTAGTTTGTAATGCACAGAAATATCCCCTAGAATGCAACGATCCATTAAATTGGGTCTATAATGGAATAGGAGATAATTCTGTTTAAGATGGATGGTGTAATTCCTGGATGTGTCACGGTTAGAGGGGAAAACATGAGCTTAAGCATCACGGATGGAACTTTTATGACACCGTGCAAACGTTCATGGGTCTGGATGGCCAGACAACTTCAAAAAGAGTCTCTGTTTACCTAACTGACATCACAAAACATTTCAATCACTACATGGTCGAACAGCATTAATGGGCTGCCAAAGGTTGGGGGTTGGGATTTAGCAGAAGATAGTGTAATATGACCAATGTCAAGATTTTGAGGAAGTCTCAGCTAATATAAACCTTCTACTTTTCATTAGCTCTTGAAGAGGTGTACTTCTCATGTTTCCTTAGAGTATGATTATTTGTCATCAGAGTGGACGAAACAGGAATTCTGACACGGGGCCAAGTCATAGGAAGAAAATCCTAGACAAAAAGCCACTGATGCATGCCTGAAGTCTAAAGACTGCATGGAATTTCATTACGATTACAGAGAAATAAGTACAGGGTCTGTTTTTAGGTGGACAGAACACCAAACTATCTACCAGCAATGGACAGAACGTTTGTAATGTAGGAGATCTGCACTTTCTTATCCAAGATCTACCAATGGCATGGTTTAGGTGAACCACTTCAGTGTGCAAAACCCAAAGTCTGATGGTGTAGGGCTTTTGGAATGATTGAATAAGAAGCCCAGGGAATTCTCTCCTCTGGTAAAAAAACACTAACTCTAATTTCACAAAATTATGAAATTTTCAAAGACAAACTTGCTAATTCTAAAAATCAACTACAGTCATACAACAAACCTTAAAATGAACTGTTGACTCAATAAAATCTACTGACCTTTGGTAAGATGTGCAGGGTCTGCAGTGTTTTGTTGGGGATGCTACTATCCCACCCAACTTTGCAGTAGGGTATCCTTAAAGTCCAGCAGCTTTGCTGCCAATGGATGAAGTGGTTTGACTTTATTTGAAGCTCTGCATAAAATCCTTTACCCAAGAGGCATTTTCAGAATCAATAGCAATGGACTGGTGGCAGTGATGCAGGAGAAGGTCACAGTTCCCTAAGCAACCAATATTGTTGGAATAGGCAAGAGACTAGTCAAAGATCCAAAAGAGGTTTTGAGTTTGATGTAGTCCAATTTGTCTATTTTTGCTTTTGTTGCCTGTGCTTTTGAATTCTTCTTTACAAAATCTTTTCCCAGACCCATGTCCTGAAGTATTTCTCCTGTTTACTTCTAATAGTTTTATAGTCTCAACTCTAAAATTTAAGTATTTATTCTATTTCAAGTTAATTTCTGTATATGGTGACAGATAAAATTTCTACTTTCATTCTTCTGCATATATAAGGGTACTTTAAAAAGTTTGTGAAGAAATAGAGTTAAAAGACAATACAAAGCTTGCCATGAACTTGTTGAAGACTCCTCAGAAATATCCAGTTTTCCCAGCATCATTAAATAAAAATTCTGTCCTTTCCCCAACTTATGTTCTTGGCAGTATTGTCCAAAATCAGTTGCCTATAGATATATGGGTTGATTTCTGGGTTCTCTATTCAGTTCCATTGGTCCATGTGTCTGCTTTTACACCAGTACCATGCTGTTTTGGCTACTATAGCTTTGTAGTATATTTTGAGGCCAAGTCGTGTGATGCCTCCAGCTTTGTTCAACATGAATGATCCTGGGGAACATTATGTTAAGTGCAATAAGTCAGGAACAGAAACATATATATTGCATGTTCTCACTCATATGGGGAAGGTTAAAAAAAAGTGAGTTCATAGAAGTAGAGGGTAGAGTTGTGATTACTAGAAGTTCCGAAGGACAGGGGAGGAAACAGGAAGAGGTTGGTTAATGGATGCAAATTTACAGCTAGACAGGAGGAGTAGTGTCTAGTGTTCTGTAGTAATAGTAATGCTAGGTGACTATAACAATAATTCATTGTGTATTTTCAAATGTCTAGAAGCAAGAAGTTTAAATGTTCTTACAAAAACAAATGTTAAATGTTTGCAAGGATGATAATTACCCTGATTTGATCATTAGTTAGGGGGAGGGGGTGGGGGAAGGGGAGCAATTGGATAAGGGGCATAAAGAATAAGTATGATTTTATAACAATGAATATGCTAATAAAAATGAATTTTTTAAAAAAAGAATAGATTTAGGATCTAGAGATGTTAATGACTGCCAATTCAGGAATATGATATACAGAACTTCCCAAAAGAATTAGACCAAGAGCCACTTAGTTTTTTGTTTTATTTTGTTTTGTTTTTTTTTTTTTGCAGAGCATCTTAATGAAAGTTTTTCTGTAGCATTCATATTAGGAAATGCTGATATAAACATACCACATGCAATTTCTTTTTTAAATTATATCAAAAAAAGAGAAACATTGAAAACTGTAAATGGAGCAATTCATGACTGAAAAACATTATCTTTCTAAATGCCAGAGATATGATATTGATATGTTTAAATGAACCAGGTCTCAAAGTATGAATAATCTAGCATACTTGGAAGGGATAGAATGCTATTACTGTCCTTGGTGGATGCAGAGTTTATGTGGATAAGGGAAAAGCCTATTCCAGCTTTTGTAGATATCCAAGGGTTTTTAGTTCAAAGTACTCATCATACCAGGTTGTCATATTTTGGGATGAAATCCCTTGAGTCCCTTGACAGGTGTATAAGTAGAATATCTCACATTGCTTTAGAGACTTCATATTCTTGCATCAGCAACTTATTAATGACTGCAATTGAAAGATCCATGGCAATTTAAATAGAAACAAAAAAAAATCAGTAATAGAGTTACTTATTAGAATCTATGAACTTAAGCATTAAGGAATGTCTTATTAAAATGTATCGGACTATTGAATGTTCCTACATTTTAGGATGTGTTTTGTGTAAAAGGAGAAAATGAAAGCTATTAAAATCTGAGGACTCTCAAAATGGTTCTAGTTTTTTTATACTTAGTATGCTGACATGTAAAATTAAAGCTATTTGTTAGATTCACAGCTCTGTCTTTGTTAAAATCCCCTAAGAAAATCAACATAACGTATAGGATAGAGTATTTTCTCTTGCAAACAGGGAGGCTGGAAAGTGTGGTGCTTTATTGAAAGGCAATTAAACTTATTAATGAGCTGTTTACAAATTACTGCAGCAGCTTCATGCTGCTGGGGATTAAACCCATGGTGAAGTTTTATAAACATTGTTGAAATGTTACAGAGATTTTAAGGCTACTTTGGATAGTGATTATTATTTTTTTTTATTTGCTTTTGGTAACTCTAGTTTAAGTATTACTTCATCACTGGTTCAGCATGTCTTATAGGGGGCATGCTAAAAACTCTTGATTCTGTTCAAAATCAGTATAAATAATAGATTGAATATAGGAAATATATATGAGTACATTGGAGAAACTTTCCCATACACAGGACTGAAATATTTACTCCTAAACAAATAGGGGTTTGGTCATAAATGTTTCATCTTCTTGGGACTAAGAGCAGAATTGTAGTTAACTACAAGATACAAAGGTTTTGGGTATGCGTAGGTAATTGGCCATCAATTTGAGGCAAATATTCCAAAAGATTTGCTGTATTAAAATATGATTTCAAAACTTATGCCTTGTATTTGGATCTGCAAATCTGTGAATCACTTTCTCTGGGACTGCATCACATATAAAAGGAGTCCTAGCCAAGAGAACCACTCAACCAGGTTAATACAGAACAAGTATGACATTGAAATGCAAAGAGAGCTCATCACAGAGGCTGCAATAGACGAGATGAGAGAGTTGACACCAGAGCAAATAGAGAGAGGTCATGAAACAAGGGAAAAAACTGTAAATAAATGTGATGGAAGTTACATTTTGAAAGGAAAAGGCGCATCATTAAAAATAACCCAGAACCTGGATGCCGCTGGAATACACGTATGTATAAGATTATACATATGGCATGGATATACATATATACACACATACATATATACCCACATAAATATATGTTAGATGTATGCTTTTATATACAACAAATTCAAATGCCCATCTGTACCCTAAAGAAACTTTTACTCTTGTTCATATTCAAGGATGTGGCACGTATTTATCTAAACCCCGTCTGTAATTTTGATATAATTATTTTTTCATCAAATAGTGCTGGAAGTCAAAGTCAAAGATGTTAACTTATTAATTGTGATTTTTTTTTCCCCCCTTTAAATCCAGATGAAGATGTTAGATAACAAGCTACAGAACCTGGGCAGAAATTCCTATTGAAAAAGAAAAACAAGTAAAAAAAATCATCAGCAATGAAATGGCAGAGCTGTTGGCCCTATTACAGGTTTAGAAAGACACAATCAGAGACTTAAAGGGCCAGGGTGCTGGTAAAAATAACTTCTCATATACTAAGCCTGAGTCTCTGCATGTTTACCTCTCAAGATATTTGCTGATTCTAACGCTTTGTGGAGCAGGATGCTAGGAAATTGAGCACATTTTCACAACACCATTGTCTCCTTTACTATAACTCCAATATTTGGGTTTTGTAAGGGTGTATTTCCATGGCTTATTTTTCCTTTTCCTTTTGATGATTTGGTCTTTCTCTTTTCATGCATACTTTTTAATTTAATGTTTGTGGTTTTGCATAAAAATTTAAATAAGCTCTGAAAGCCAGTTTTGACCTATCAACTATTATACATATTACAAATTTATAATAACTAAATGGAAGCCCATGCATATATGGAAACATGGCTATTTTTTATGCAGGATTCAAATGTCTTACTGACTATCATAATGTCAACAGTATTTGCAAGAATCTGGCGATATTAGTTTTGGACATTGGAGAGGATGAATATCATAAGCTGCTCCTGCACATGGAAATTGTCACAGCCATGTTGAGAGAGAAATTTGGAAATGTCTTGTATAACTGAAAACATGTGGTTTCATATACAACACATTCAGATGTGTATCTATGCCCTACAGAGACCTGGGCTCCAGTTCATCTCCAGGGATGTGCACATGTTTATCTCAACCTTGTCTGTAAGTGTAAAATACTGTAAATTAACTGTCCTTCAGGTGGTGCTGGAAGTTATGGACTATAAATAAATAATTAAATAAAAATGTTCGCTTACTAATAGTAACTTTTTTTCCTCCTTAAACTTGAAAATATACTGGAAAATTTGAATGATTCTGTTTGTGAGTGGTGACGTAGGTGATCTCTTTCTACTATCAGAGCTCAGGATGGAAATCAAACTAATCATAAACATCGGTTCATGACTATCTTTGCAGATCCCAATTTTATTTACTTATATTTAGTTATGTTTTTTGCATAATTCTTTGTATTCCAATGTGTTTTTGTTCTCTAAAAACAAGCATCCCACTAGCTTTGATAAAAGCAAATGTTTGTAAATGTAATTTTTTTCTACTTTTTAGAGAAACTAACTACAGTATATGGAATGAATCTTGTCACCTACTATCTCTATTTAACTTTCTTTAAAATACAAAGTCTAATTGCCCTGGCCGTATTCAAAGTTGAGCCCAGTCTACGTCTCCCATCCTAAGACTCCGTTGCAGTGTTTCTTGTACCTATTGCGATGGTCCTGAAAAATATCTTCCATACCATGCTTTAACAAGAATTATTGATTTTTTTAAACATTAATTGAACTAGGTGGTTGTCCTCTGACTCATACTTCTTGATTCTAACTCTTAATGTAAATCAAATTACCTGGATCCTTTGGCAAGTCCATATTATGGAACTTATTTATTTTATTTTGATATTATTATTTTTAACTTGGAAAAGCAATGTACTACTGCTGCTGAAAAAAGTTAGCTTCAGTCTTTACTTTTCACTGTTTAGGGTGAAGTCAGGTGTAAAAGACATCGGGAGAAATTTGTAATGATTTGACTATGACATAGCTGATAAGCAGAAATATCTATGCAATTACATTTAAGGTCTCCAGATATGGTAAAGTAATAAATGAAAACAAATTTATGAATTTTGGTTTTTCAAACTTGGAGTTCGAATTATCTGCACAGTTAATGCTGCTGTGTTCTCTTTTACAACTAACAGTGTAAAAAATACAAAATAAAAGCAACAAGAGCATTATTTTCAAATATATCTTGAGAACTGATAGTTGCCCTGGGTTGGCATTTTCACTTGATTGCTACAGCAACCTTGTGAATCACTGTGTATTGTGGTCTATATTGGACATCTGCAGAAACTGAGAGTTAAGCAGAAAGTATGTTTTGCTTGATGTTTCCTTATTAATAATTGGTCGGGCTGGGTTGTGAAAATCCAGAATTCAAACGCTAGGATCTTTAGATTCTCTAGGGTGTGTGTGTGTGTGTGTGTGTGTGTGTGTGTGTGTGTGTGTGTGTGTGTGTGTAATCCCACCTTGATTGTCAATAAAAATCAGCCTTTATAACTCATCCCACATGGTGTGCCCTTGCCAAAATTTTTCATTTATCTCTTTGATTTATTTACTTCTTTGCACATCTTCTTTCTCCTATGTAAAATGTGACCCCTGAGAATCTGATGACAACCATAATGCAGAATACAAACATTTAATCTGATGTTTTCTGTTCAACCAATTGGTCTGTAAATATCCATGGAACAGTCAATCAAATAGTGCATGAAGTGATCAACTTAACAAGCTACGACATTTGTTTAAATCTAAACAATCTAAATTTGGTGACAGATTTTTTCCAAAAATGCAACATCACCTGGATACTGTGATTGACCCAGCAAAATAAAGACAGTGAGATCAAATCCAGAAACAATTTTAAGGCTGATTAAATGCATATTTTAAATTACACAAGATCCTTGAACCACACTGGTTTAAACTGTGTGGATCCATTTACAGATGGATTTGTTATCCAGTTAATACCGTAAATGCCTTTTCTCTTCTTTATGACTTTCTTAATAACATTTTCTTTTCTCTGGCTTACTTTAAGAATACAGTACAAAGGGACTTCCAAAACTTCATAACTTTCCATGAACTTTTTGAAATACCCTCATACATAATATATACAACATGCAAAGTATGTGTTAATCAACCGTTCATATTTCAGTAAGGCTTTTAATTAACAGTAGGGTGTTAGTAGTTAAATTTGGGGGGGAATCAAAAGTTATAGGCAAACTTTTGACTGTGTAGGGGTCAGCACCCCTAACTCTTGCATTGTTCAAGGGTCAACCATGCTTGATTTTGCAGACAAATCATTGTTAACTGAACTTGTTACTGAGATACTTGTGACCGACATCAGTACTGGAAACTGAATACGTCTATTCTCACCCTTGAAGAAAAACACTTTTCAAGCATAGGGACCATTCAGTAAGGCTCAGACTATAGCCAACATGGTGCTTGGCCCCTGTGTTCTGGCATCCCTTCAGGGAGCAATGGAGCAATGTCTTTGGAACCTCCACTGGTCACGTCAACAACTTATTGTTTATTTGTATAAAGATCCACTTCCAGTGAAGGATTCTGTGTAGACAGAATAATGTATGGCCAAGACTCACTGGAGAGACAGTCAACTCCAGAGTCAATATCTGATCTCTATTAAATATTTTTCCTCTAACCAACAGTCATCTTCTTAGTTTAGATATCTCTGACCTCAGTCCAGAATTATTACAAAAGATTCTCAGCTGCCTTCCCAATATGTAGTTTGACTTTTTTCTCCAAATAATTAGTCTTAATGCAAGTAGAAGACTTTTTGAAAATTCAAATATAATCACTTCCCACAAAATTCAGGGTCTTCTTCAATGTCTTATTGCATGAAGGTTACAAATAATCTCCTGGCCTAAAACCAAACCCTCATCTCTCCCTGTCTCTGGCCCACACATCCCAGATAAGTTAAAATACCCAAAGGCATCGGAATTTGTGCATTGGAAGCAATATGAGTTCATGCTTTTTTTTTTTTTTTTAACTCTAAGGCTTATAATATCTTCTGGGACCTTCAAAACCTTCACATAACAGTTTAAGCATTATAATCTACATTCCCTAGCCATTTGGACACTTTTTGTGTCTGAATAATTAAGCAGATGAAAAGATGACATTAGTGGACATGGTGTTTGTTTCCATTTTTTTCAGAGGGAAATGTGTTTTTCACTACCCAAAAGAGTCAGAAAGGACTATGTTTATAATGCAAAGATGCAATCGGGATCTCTTTATTTTTCAGTACCCCCAAAATCCTTGCCAATGGGAAAAAATGGTTTAGCCCAGCAAAACCAGGACTGTCCACAAGTCATACTCCAAAAAGGCGAAAGTTTGTCAGAAATTACTAGGCAGAATCCACCCTGTTCCACCGGGTTGCTGGCAGAGAGGAAAAGGACATGAAAAGAGTTGTGGAGGAAGGAAGTTGTGCTAATCCCTTGGGACTTACTTTATTTATTCATTTTGCAACGTAGTTGACTGTACATATCCTGTGGGTAAGAGTTGAATATCAACACGCGTGCAATACGTGATGCTCATATCAGGATAATTAATATATTCAATATTATACAATGTGTAAATTTTTTGTGGCCCTTTATCAATTCCTCCCTTTGTCCCCCCACCCTTTTCCCACCTATGGTAACCTCAGTTCCCTTCTCTCCTTTTGAAAGTTCAGGGTATTCTTGTGATTGCTGTTTCTCTCTCTCTCTCTCTTTTTTTTTTTTTTACAAAATTAACTCATTTAACTTTTTAGCTCCCACTTATGAGTGAGGACACGTGGTGTTTATCTTTCTGTGACTGGCTTATGTCACTGAGCATCGCTTTCTTCGTGCTCATCCATATTGCTGTGAAAGGCAGGATTCCCTTCTTTTTTATGGCAGCATGGTATCCTCAGGACTTACTGGTATTGTGGTGGACAGCCTTCGTGCCTTTCAGACTTCTTGTTAGAGTTTCACTGACTCAGGGCCAGTTGGTGTCCTTGCAAATCTATCCCAGGGTTTTCTCTGAGCTGCATCTTTTCCCCGTAGCTTCTGAGGCATGGCAGCCTCAGACACTCTTATCTAAGCCCAGTGTTCTCTCTCTGTCTCCTTCCTCTGTGTTAAACTAGCCTCGTTTCCTGCTTGCTCACCCAGGATATTCTCAGATTCCTCCCAATTTCTTTAACACCAGCATTCCCCCTAATACAAGGAAAAGTGAAGTCTGAAGACTACTTCATAGGCGACAGTAGGACATTGCTTCTCAAAGTTAAAAATGATACCACAATAGCAAAAGTAAGGTTGAGCATATGGATTTGCCAAAGGGTCAAGGTGATTTTGTTTATATCAAGACTTAGTATCCAGAAGTATGCTTCAGAGGATGAAGAGTTTAATTCACGTTAAAAAAAAAAAATGATTCTGTAATTCTTGTGAAAGCATGGTATGGAAGACTTTATTCTAGACCCTTGCAATAGATATAGGAAACACTGCAATGGGGTCTTGCAGTGGGAGAGAGTCTGGGCTCAGCTCTGAACACAGCTGGGCAAGTGGGGATTTATAGCCAAGGAGCAGGATGGGGGTCCATAAATGGAAAATTACTAATAGGAAACATCAGGGTTGAGGAGGATTCTGGCTAAAATGACCTAGCAGGATTCTTCCTTAAGACAGGCCAGGGTGACCAGACAACAGCTGGGGGGTGGTGGGGGAGACAAGGAGACTGATCAGACATGGAGAGTGACCAGATATTGAGGGTGGGGGGTTTCGTGTTCAACTGACTAAACAGGTTCTTTTCTAAAACCGGGTTTTAGGAGCAAGGCCACAGGTGGGCCTTGGAGAAGGTTCAGGTGCCTGACTAAAGTTTGGCCAAGCAGAGAATCTTTGTCATTAAACACATGTCAAATACTGAAGTCTAAGATAGAGAAAGAGCTATATATAAATGTACCACTTGAGCTAAAAGGAGTTAGGAATACATGGGCAGCATTACTTCTTGGTTCTTCTGAATACTATATACAGGGGACAGAATCATAGTTTTCAGCTTACCATTCGTTCAATGGGATTCATGTTTTGCTTAAACATCAACTGTCAAAATCTAGCCATATATCATTTGAGACTTTAAGTTCCTCAGTGCCAATCAGGATGGGATTCTGGATAATGCACAATTATTTACAAGTAATTATTGGCAAGTAGGCCATACAAAGCTACATCAACAGAAAAACCTACAAAACAAACCAAGAATTCACAACTTCTAGCCACTAAAGAAGAAGCTCCTAGCAGTTCACAAAAAGTAAGGAAACCCTCACATCACCGTGAATGCTCTAATTTTGTCTCTCCTGCTGTATCACGTGTGTTGCAGAGAAATTCACTTTCTCCAAGAAACTGGAATACAATCAATTCAGCAATCAACTCTGTGGCTTTTAGCAATTCAGAGATCAAACTTTTACTTTCATAGAGGAATTTGAAAAGACCACTGACTTGCCAAGGATCAAGGTGATTTTGTTTATGTTAAAAGTTAGTATGAAAAAGTATGCTTCAGAGGACAGTTTAATTATTTAGACAGTTAATTAATGAATTTGTCGCTGTTATGTTGAAACATAAAACGTAGGCACAGTTTATTTCATAAACTCTCAGGAAAGTCAGGATTAGCCACCGGATAATCCCAGAGAATCCCAGAATGCAGAATATGCAAAAATAGCAAAAAGCAAAGGAACAAACCAAAGACAAATCTGTACACAGTTGTAAACTATTTCCTTTAGTTTTACAGCCATTTTATTTTATCTTTATTATTATACATCGTTTTACTTTGATGTGCATTTTCTGTACATAGGATAGGTCATTCTGGTTATTATTTCTCACTAGACTACAGTTCAGAAATGGTCAGAGTTGAGAACCTAATTAGTCTTGCACTGATTTTACGACTGGAGTACGTTACTCTCCTTGCTGGAATATGGTTTTTCTCATACACTTCAATTAGAACCACACAGAACTCTTATTAAATGTGTTAAAAATGGATCATATACTGTGGCATAGTAAGATTGTTATTATCAATTAGGTATTTTAATTAATAATGTTAGTAGTTTGCCATTGCCCTTATTTAATTTTTTAAAAAATTTTATTGAATCAAAATTGATTATATGTATTTTAGGGGTTCAACATTGGCATATGTTGATCAAATCAATATTACTAGTATGCATATTGTTACAAATCGTAATTATTCTTTATGCCCCTTGTCCAATCTCTCCCCATCCCCCTCACACTTCCCCTCCCCCCTCTGATTAGGCTAGATTTCTTCTCTCCTTCTGAAAGAATAATGGTTACTCTGTTAATTTGTTGCCTAGATGATCTGTCCAATGCCCACGGGTATAATCAGGACCCCCAATGTTACCATAGACCAGATGCTTCTGTCACTGACATGGGCTCTGTGGAGAGAGACATCCTGCTCTTTCCTTTGGTCTCTACTGGTGACTCTCCTTGTGTCAATGCACTCCTGTGGCTGGTGGACCATCTCTGTGGTGGTTGTGGTGTCTAGCCGCTTTCACGGCAGCTGTGGTTACTGTGGTGGCTGTGGTGGGCCACCCACATGGAGGTGATGTTTTTGGCATGCTCCTTGGCACTGGCAGTGTGCCTAGTTGTGGGGTGTGTCTGGTCCCCTTCTCCATGCCTTAGGTCCCTGGGCAGGCCCTGAGGTGCTGCTGTGGTGTGCCTGGTTGTGGGACGGGGGTCTGGTCCCCTTATCCATGCCCCAGGTCACCAGGTGGGCCCCAAGGTGCTGGCACACTGTGCCTGCTTGTGGGAGGGAAGCCTTGTCCCCTTCCCTGGTCCCCGGGCAGGCCCTGAGGTGCTGGTGCGGTGTGCCTGGTTGTGGGAGGGTGGTCTGGCCCCATTCTCCACGTCCATTGCCTTCAAATTGCCTTTCCTTTTGGGATTTTCACGTGCTATAATTTCAGCTAATACTCGTGAATAGTTGTGTCAAATCTAAGTTTAAAAAAAACTTAATATATCATTAATAGTAGCTTACTATGTGCCATGTATTCTCACAATGATTTACAAGTTTTAACTTATTTAATTCCCCAAAAATTCCATATGTAGGGAAATTATTATCATCTTTAGCTCACATAAATAATTATATGCAGAAATGATAACTAACATGCCCCAAATCTAAACAGTTGAAAAACAGCTAAGCTTTTATGCTTTATGTTATATTTGAGAAGCAAAATGATTTAGATCTTCATATATGTACTATATTTCAATTTCTACCTCTAACCAATTTTGTGGTACCTCATGTTTTCATTTTCTTTATAGTTAGAAGTATTAAAACCGATGCTGAAGTTCCCTTACCATTTTATAGCATTGCCTTTGAATGTGTGAGTTTGAAATAAATTTCAACACATTTACTTATCAGGCCCTAGAGGTAAAGAAAAAAGTAAAGTTACTCAATAGTAAGGGTATTAAAGATCCTTTAAATGTGACTCAATAGTTTCTAGATTTTATTTTAAACTAAACAAAGTTAATACTATAAACCATTCTTTAAAAAATCATACTCAAGATCTATATTTTATTACTCTGAAATTTAAAAAAATTATAATTAAAATACAATGTATAATAATTATAATGGTGGACTAGAAACATCAAAGTATTCCTTTACACAATTTTTTATTAAACACGTCAGTACTTAGCTCTAACCTGTGCAGAATTTGAAATATCCCTGAATGAAGTCAAGCAAGCACTCTCTGCCACAAATCTCCTAACTTGTACACCTGGAGATTGTGTTTTTCATTAGTCAAAAACAATCATTTGCCTGCAATTCTCATACTTGCTTGGTAAAATACTGTCTAGAACTCAATAAATAAATTGTCTTACTTGAAATCGCTGTGAGTGACACTGATAAAATAATTAAATGTCAGATTGAATCAGCCTTTCATGTCCACACTTGGTAGCTGGATCTCCAGTTCTTAATTTGTTTCTCTCCTTTCCTTGACCCCTTGCCACCAGAATTCCTCCATCTATTTTCATGTATCCTGCAAATTTACTTCTTTTGCCTTGAATTTCCACATTTTAATTGAGGCTAAGAAAATATTCCATTCCCTTCTTAGGAGACAAAATGGAGTCCCTGAAGCTTAAGACTTAGGGAAAATGAACACTGCTATAGCTTATCATTAACTGAAAAATATGGTCATGGGAGTTGAGGAGCCAGTTAAGAAAAAAGTAATGATGGCTTATGCAATAACCCAAGGCATAAGTCAGATGTTTTATAGTCCTTTTAAGATCCAAAGATAACACCACTGATGCATACTCTTGAGTCATTTTGCAGAAACCAAAATCCCCACCAGAAGGAAAGCACTGACCATCTGCTGGCCACAACCACATCGACCCCAGACCAGTTGGAGGCAGGACACGGATGACTGAGATTCCAGAAATATCCCGTGGTTACTCAAAATTTAACCAATCTGAAGAATCCACAATCTAATCGCACATCCCTAACCCCAACTCATGATTTTGGCCTTTAAAACACAGTTGCTTTAAGCCATCAGGAAGTTCAGGTTTTTCAGCATTCACCACCCATCCGTCTTGCTTGGGACTTTGCAACAAATGCCTACTTTCTTTCACTGCAAATCCCAGTGTTCAGTGTTTGCCTCAGCTGTGAAATGGTGAAAAGAGTTAAAAATAAACACTTAAAGTTTTATTTCTGATTGCTATTCATAACATAGCTCAGATGAAACTTTTGATTTCAACATGGATTTAAGACATGTCTAATATCTAAAGCAAGGATGATACAAAAAAAATTACAGCAGGAAGTATTCAGTATATTTTAGATATTCCAAAATACCACACGGTTTATGTCATTTAAAGATGGGAGGCAACCATCACAAATATTTTGCTTTGCCAGGCAAATTTAACTGAGATTGGCTTTTGAGAAATGTTTGCCAGTGTAGGCATATGGAAAGGAATCAAATGTTTTTCTTCCTCAGTCTTTTTTCTCTATAGAGTCTACATCGTCCTTAAAACAGAGCATATTTAACTCTCACGTCTTGAAGGTGGGAATGTAAATTGATTCAACCACTTTGGCCAGTTTTTTTGCCACTTCCATCAAAGTTTAATTCCATGACCCAGAAATTCCACTAGCAGGTATTTATCCAAGATAATTCAAATAACATGCCCATGAAAACACTTGTTTGTGAATGCTCATCAGAGCTTTATTTATTACAGCTCCAAGTTGGAAATAGCCCAGATGCCCATCGATCCAAGAATGGATCAACAGATGGTCGTACATTTGCATAATGCGGTTCTACTGAACACCAGAATAGAACAACTACCTGAGACAAGCAGCAATTTGAATCAGTGGGAAGTCAGTCATAAGAAATCATGCATTTCTTTCAGAAAACCGTAAGTTGAGTCTTCCTTTTAAAATTCAAAGTGAATTTAAATTCGAATTTAAATTCAACACTTAATTGGAGTGTTTACCTCATTTACATTTTTTAACATTTACAAAGCCATTTATTGTCTACACAAGGTAGCAGACTCCAAGTATATATCACCTCATTTAAGTCATAAAGATATGAAAATAGCTAGTATTTACCTCTTTTAAATAAAAATATAATTCATATGAGAATCTTCACTAAATTTCCAGATGTCACATTATTAGAAGGTTGGGGAGCTAGGATTTAAAATCATAAAGCTATCGGTCTTTTTATTTACTTTGCCTCTTCTTGGAACCTACTTCACCAATGAAATTGAAATCAATGTGGATTCATATTTTAACAGAAAGGTAAATGGGAGAGTGAGACTTTAGGCACTGAAAGTTAAAAAATAATAGCTAATCAGTAGAAAAACTGAGCAAAAGAAAAAAAAACAATAAACTTTTGCAAAGTCACAAAACTAGTTAACAGCTGTGCAGTTGGACTTTGAGCCTACAGCCTGCAGAGTTCAACCGTCACATGAGCTTGAAAGGTTATTAAATGAGATCGTTTAAATAAAGTTCCAAACACACAGCATGGCACAGAGTAGGTCTTCATTACATGTTAGTTACTTCCTCTCTTTTTCTTCAATCTCTGAAATTTTATAATTGTAATAACAATAATAATAATACCTTTAAAAGTATATTCTGCTTTATAAAAACCTTACAACACCTAATTTAAAAATCACAAAAATAGGATAGTGAATGTAGAAAATAATAAACTGGTATTAAGAGGACATTGAAGATTACTTAAAGGAATAAAATGTTACTCATTAATGCAGTTAATGCTATGGGTGGGTCTAGGTCTGGCATTTTTTATTTGTTTTCTATTTGCCCATTGAATCTGTCTTTCTGCCCCATTAATTCCGTTCCTCTGCAGACACCTTCCTAATTTCTCTCAGGTAACTCAAAGAATTTTTAACGTTTCCTTTTCGTCCACCTAATGGCTGTTTATTTACAGCTTTTTGTATTATTTTTGTAGTTGCTGTGGGAAATTCAACATGCATGGTTAGTTTAATATAGCACACGATAGTAATATCAGTATTACTGCTCATTCAAAAGTAAGACGCTTATCACAGTATAATTTATATTAACTGTCTTTGTCCCCTTTTTGCTTTGGTTGTCATGAAATTAATATCCATACATTTCAATGACTCTGAAGTAAAATGACAGGTATTACACTTTAAATCATAAGGTGGCTTTTAAAATATTAAGAGAAGATACAAATAATTTTTCTCTGAGTTTTTCAACTCCTCTTATGGTCATCTTTTCCTTTAAATATGTATGGTCGTGACTTTGAAGGACTTGATTGCTGATTTCCACTTCTGCTTTATCTTGCATTCGGTTTCTATTCACTGTTTGTTCTCTTGCATGTGGGCCATAGTCACCTGTAACTTTGCATATTCAGCACATTTTCATTGCATATTGGGTAACATTCATTGCAGAGATTGTTGGTTCTTTTGTCGTTTTTTGAGGATTGTTGATAGATTTTCTAGTTAAATTACTGGCTGGTAGTTTGTTCTTGTGAAAAATTGGGTTTACTTTTTGTTAGGATGGTTATCTTTTGGTTTTCTGACTGGTTTAAAGCCAAATCAATCATTTGTAGTACATGGCATTGACTCCTAAGGAATGGCCTTCTCAAATTTTCTTCAGAAACTCAGAGCCTTAGACCTTCTTTTTATGCAGTACCCAATCTCCAAAATCTCTCCCCTGCAGGTAACAGCAATTGAAATTGATGCTTGTGTTTTTAAGCTTTCTGCTGTCGCTTTTAGCTGGTTCCCTTGCAATCTTTCCTACGTACGCACGGTTCAGATGCCACCCCAGAATTTGAGTGGAATTTTTAATCCGTTCTGCAATGCTTCCTTTTTAAACTCTATTTTCTGATACATCGAGAAAATAGGTCACTGAGTTTGTATTTGGGTTTTAGTTGCCTACCTCACACCTGCTAATACTTGGTCTCAATCTCAAGGACACATAAAAACATAATCCACCCAGGATTTTCCCTTATTTCAAGGGTCCAAATGTGCCCACTTTGGGTTTGCTTTCGGTCGTTCTTCAGTCTCTTCAAAGAGTCACAAAAAAGCCTGAAGACAAAGAAAAACCATCACTGCCCCTTGAAAGACTAATATTCATTTAAACCACAAGGTAATTCAATGAAAAAGCAGGAAAAGGAAAATTGTGAAACGGTCAATTTTATTATCTCAGAAAATAATGATAAAATTCATCAGCCACCGATGAGTTCAAGAATAGCTTAGCAAAGGAGAGATGAAAGGAACTTTTCTTAATCTGATAAAGAATATTTGCAAAATATCTCATTAAGATACTGCAGCAATAGTGAGAAACATTTTAGAAATCACTAAGATGGAAATAAAACTGCCCTTTTTATTATAGTTCTAGACTAATATATTTACTAAGCAATTCTGCAAGATTGTGAAGAAATTTCAAAAAGATTCCATTTCCAATACCATAAAAACAGTCTAATAACTGAAAATATATTTACTAATTCCAAAAACAGTTAAATGTTAATATAATGGAAAAAAATCCTACATTTGTAGTCTGGAAGAATTAATATTTGGAAGAATTAATAAAATTTTAAGATATATTTACAAGATACATGTTCCATGCTCTAGGGGTAAACAATGAGCATCCCCGACCGTCGGGTTAACTTGGAGACTCAGTGTTTCCCAGAGACAAGAGTCCTGTTTCTATTTTGTATTTTCTTCTCAATGCAGATTTCGCAATTTGATGAAATATGAACTGCAGCCAAGTCGTAGGCTCCATCTGGGACTGGCTCTGTGCCCTAAAAGCTTTTGACACGGCAGCAACTAGCGCCACCTCCTGGACACTGCGAGGTTGAGTAGCCTGTTCTCTATGAGCTAGAGTTTCCCCAGAGAGGCTTGCAGGATGCCCAGGGCTTACCATCTATCAAAAGCCCCAGGGTGTAATGACCAAACACAGCAAAGAGTCAAGCCACAGGAGGGAGTTTCAGCAGGAGAAAAAAGAAAAAAGAAAATAGATTGAGTTGTGGCACAGAATTCAGCGTGAAGGGATTAAAGTAAGGAGCTCATTCTGGGTCTATAGGAGAAAGTGGTGACCCTTTTTAGTTACAAATGCAAAAATGCATGCTCAGGCAAATCTGTAAGAGAGCCAAACAATGTGTTGCAAAAGGAGCATATGACATGCAAAATATCTTAGATTTCAGAATAAGCAACCTATTTATCAACAAGGCTTAATAAGTGAACTTTGCCTTTTTTTTTTTTTTTTTTTTTTCAGAAAGGACAGGGAAGAATATAAATTCTAACACGCACAGAATGAGGTTCATAATGACTTTATATTTTCCAACTTTCCTTATAAACAGAAGCTCTTTTTACCCTTTCCACTTGCAACAGCATTTACCTTAGATTGAGTGTATGTTGCTCGTCTGTGAATGCCTCAAAAACAGGAATTACATGTTTATATCTACAGCCAGTGCAACTAAATAACGGGTAGGGGGGTGTTACTAAATATTAGTGGATTGAATTATGTTCACAAAAACATCATTTCACAGCCCTAGGGATTCATTTATGTAAATTTTCTTCAGCGTGTTCTGCGGAACACTAATCTCTCAAGATACTCGGCAAGAAAATGTTTTCTCCACCAAATAATTTTTTTTAGATATATTTTAAAATGTATGCCCAACTTGGGGGTTTGCAATGTCCCTTGACAAAACAGAAGCCCAGGAAATTTGTTGCAACAAATTTGTTACCACTGCTAACCTTTCACTAAAAGTATGTATCTGAATATAAAATGGTATTTAAAACCCACTGGTTCCCCGACTTCCTGCCTTTAATTTAGCACTGATAATATGTGTTGCTGTTGTGGTATATAAATCAAGCAGTTATTTGTAGTTGTTAGGTGAATGGTAATTATACCTGGTTATACCCTTGGAACATATCAGGGACTACGGTTTAGCAGACAGTGTGTATATGCATATGCACCTATTTTTATATATATAAATAATTATGTATACCTGATACATATGAAGGTATATCAAAATGTTTGTGGAAAAATAGAATTAGAATAGGAATAGTTCTATAAACTTTTTGTCATGCCCTCATACATATATTATACACTATAGTTGTTTACGTCACTAATACCTGATAGACATTTATATTTATAAATTATATTTATATAAATATTTTATATGATAAAATATTGCTATTAATAATAAATATACTATAAATACATAAATGATATGTATTTATGTATAAATATATATGTACCTATCATGCACAGTTATAACATTTCCATATAATATAATGTTCATATTAAATAAATTTATCTATAAATAATAATCTTTATTTATATGGAAATATATGTACATATATCAGGTATTATTATACAAATCAGATATATTATATATAATATATATATATATATAAACGGCTCAACAAAAAGTTTATAGAAAGATTACTATTATCTTTTCTTTCTATTTTTCCACATACTTACATGTATATCAGGTATACCTAATCATTTATATATATATATATATATGGCATATATGTGTGTATACACTATCCTGTATACAGTAGTCCCTGATATGTGCCCAGATCCCCAGTGGGTGCCTGAAACCACGGACAGTAACAGACTCTATATAGACTGTGGTTTTTCCTATACATATATACCTATAATAAAGTTTAATTTATAAATTAGATATAGTAAGAGATTAGCAACAATAAGTAATAATAAAATAGAACAATTATAACAGTATAATGTAATAAAAGTTATGTTAATGTGGTCTCTCTCAAAATATTTTGTTGTACTGAACTAAACTATTTTCCATCCATGCTTGACCACAGGTAACTGAAAAATCAATTTCAAATTAACTTCTTATTAAAGCATATTATGTTAAAGTTTCAAGCGCTTTTATTGGTTTAAATTGTCTATACACATGAGGGGTTTCAAAATCTAATAATTTCTCTATTTTTAACAGGATTGTAACTTGTTACTACAGTAGAAATGAGTAAATATTTTGTGCCTTTTTCTTTCTTTTCTTTCTTTTTTCTTTCTTTTTTTTTTTTTTTTTTGGATTCTATATTGGAGACTATTGGGACAATGTTGTGTTTAATGGAAACTGAATGTCTAAAATGAAAAATCCCAAAGCAAACACAAACACGCCACTTTAACAACCTATCACCTTATCCAGGAGATATAAAGGAAGGATTCTTTTCTACCTCAAAAAGGATTCAGGGAGTTTCTTTAACTTGTTCATGGGACCGGCAGAAAATGGAGAATGCTTTCAACATACTGAACTGTTATTAATCACAGAGCCAGGCAGACTGTTGCTGCTATTTAATTCTTTTTTTTTCTTTCTAATTGTATTTATATTTGTTTTGTGGGGTACACAGTGTTGTTTCAATACATGCATATACTGCACAGTGATTCACTGTAGGGTAGATGGCATAGCTGTGCACAGTATGTGCTATAGTCCAGCACTTCTGCCCCTCACCCCACCCCATCCTCTGATAACCATTATTCTACTCCCTACTGCTATGAAAGCCCCCCTTCTTTTCCTTTTCACATATGAGTGAGATAATGCAGCATTTGTCTTTCTGTGCCTGACTTACTTCACTTAATGTGATGCTTTCCCATTCTATCCATGTTGCTGCAAATGCCAGGATAACTTTTCTTTTTATAGCTGAATAGTATTCCATTGTGTATATATACCAGTTTTTTTAATCCATTCATCCATTTATGGGCACTTTGGTTGACTCCACCTCTTGGCTACTGTGAATAGCATTTCAATGAACATGGGAGTGCAGGTGTCTTTTCAATACAGTGATTTCATTTCCTTTGGGTATATCCCATGGTGAGATAGCTGGGTCATAAGGTAGAACTATTTTTAATTCTATGAGGAACCTCTATACTGTTTCCACAATGGCTGTGCCAATTTACATTCCCACCAACAGTGTAGGAGGGTTTCCATTTCTCCACATCCTCACCAGCATTTGTTATTTTCTGTCTTGATAATAATCCTTTCTAATAGGGGTGAGATGATATCTCCATGTGGTTTTAATTCACATTTCCCTGATGACTAGTGATTTTATGCATTTTTTTTTCATGTACTTGTTGGCCATTTATGTGTCTTCTTATGAGAAATGTCTTGCCACTTTTTAATTAGGTTATTTTGTTTGTTTGTTTGTTTTGCTGTTGTGTTGTGTGAGTTCCTTATATATTCTGGATATTAACCCTGTGTCTGATGTGCAGTTTGCAAACATTTTTTTCCCATTCTGTAGGTTGTCTCTACTTTGTGGATGGTGTCCCTTGCTGCACAGAAGCTTTTTAGTTTTTTGTAGTCCCATCTGTGGATTTTTGCTTTAGTTGCCTGTGCCTTTGTGGTCTAGATAAAAAAAGGTGCTTCCTACTCCCATTTCATGTAGTGTTCCCCTGATGTTTTCTTTTAAGAATTTCATAGGTTGGGGTCTTAAATTGAGGTCTTTAATCCATTATGAATCAATTTTTGTGTACAGTGAGAGATAGGGGTCTAGTTCCAATCTTCTGCATATGGATATCCAGTGTTCCCAGCACCATGTATTGATGGGGCTATTCTGTTCCCCACTGTATATTCTTGGCAACTTTGTCAAAATCAGTTGACTGTAAGTGCCTGGGTTTATTTCTGGGCTCTCTCTTCTGTTCCATTTGTTTATTTGCCTATTTTTATGCCAGTGCCATGCTGTTTTGATTACTATAGCTTTACAGTATAATTTGAAGTCAGGAAGTGTGATGCCTCCAACTTTGTTCTTTTTATTCAAGATTTATTTAGCTATGTGGGGTCTTCTGTGGTTCGATACATATTTTAAGATTTTTTAAAAAAATTTCTGTGAATAATGCCATTGGTATTTTGATAAAGATTGTGTTGAATGTGTTTGGAGTAATATGGATATTTTGATGATGTTAGTTCTTTGAACCCACAAATATGGAATATCTTTCCATTTATTTGTATCCTCTTCAATTTTTTTCTTCATTTTTATATCTATCATTGTAGAGGTCTTTCACCTCCTTGGTTAACTCTATTCCTAGCTATTTCATGTTTATTGGTAGCTACTACAATGGGATTGCTTTCTTAATTTCTTCTTCAGCTATTTTGTTAATGGCACATCAAAAGGCTATTGATTTTTGTGTGTTGGTTTTGTATCCTACCACAATATCTAACTCATTTATTAGTTCCAGTAATTTTTTTGGTAGGGTTTTAGGGTTTCCTATGTATGTGATCATGTCATCTGAAATAGGGATCATTTGACCTCTTCCTTTCTAATTTGGATGCCCTTTATTGCTTTGTCTTGCCCTATTGTGCTGGCTAGAACTTCTAGTACCATGTCGAATATGTGTGGGGAAAGTGGGCATCCTGGTCTTGTTCCAGATCTTAGAGGAAAAGCCTTCAATTGTTTTATTCAGTATGATATTAGTAGTGGGTTTGTCATATATGGCCTTTATTGTGTTGAGGTACAATTCTTCTATGCCTAATTTGTTGAGTGTTTCTATCATTTAGGGGTGTTGTATTTATCAAATACTTTTTTGCATCCATTGAAATGATCATATCTTTTTTTCCTTCATTCTGTTGATGTGGTGTATCACATTTATATATTTGTATAAGTTGAACCATCCTTGCATTTCTGGGATGAATCACTCTTGGTCATGGTGAATAATCTTTTTAACAGGTTGTTGGATTCTGTTTGCTTGTATTTTGTTGAGGATATTTGTGTCTGTGTTCATTAGGGATATTGGTATGTCATTTTCTTTTTTTATGTGTATCTTTTTCTGGTTTTGTATAACAGTAGTGTTGGCCTCATAAAATGAGTTTGGAAGTAGTCCCTCTTCTTCAGTTTTTTGGAAAAGTTTGAGAAGAATTGATATTAGTTCTTTAAATATTTGGTAATATTTGGCAGTAACGCTATCTGTTCCTGGGGTTTTCTTTGTTGGGAAACATTTTATTACTGCTTCAATTTCATTACTCTTTATTAGTCTGCTTAGGTTTTCTAGTCCTTTATGATTCAACCTTGGTAAGTTGTATGTGTCCAGTAATTTACTCATTTCTTCTTGGCTTTCCAGTTTATTCACACATAGTTCTTTGTAGTCATCACTCATGATCATTTGTATTTCTGTGTATCAGTTTTAATGTCTCCTTTTTCATTTTGGATATTATTTATTTTAATCTTCTCTCTTTTTTCTTTCATTAGTTTAGCTAAAGTTTTAATGATTTTGTTTATCTTTTTGAAAAAAACAACTTCATCAATTTTTTGCATCGTTTTTAAAATTTTCTAATTCGTTATCTCTCCTTTGATCTTTTTTGTTTTTGTTTTTCTAGTTCCTTGTGAGGTAATGTTAGGTTGTTTATTTGAAGTCTTTGTTTTCTGATGTAGACATTTGTTGCTATAAACTTCCCTCTTAGAACTGCTTTTGCTCTATTTCATAGTTATGCTACGTTATGTTTTCATTTTCACTTGTCTTCAAGAATTTTTTTAATTTCCTTTTTGATTCCTTCATTGACCCATTCATTGTTTAGGAGCCTATTGTTTAATTTCCATTTTTTTATAGGGTTTCTAGTACCCCTTTTGTTGTTGATTTCTAGTTTAATTTTGTTGTGGTTGGACAAGTTAGTTGATATGGTTTTAGTATTTTTTAATTGGTTGAGATTTGTTTTGTGTCCTAACATATGGTCTACTCTAGAGAATGTTCCATGTACTGCTGAGAATAATGTGCATTCTGCAGCTGTTGAATGAAATGTTCTATATATGTCTGTCAGGTCCAATCAGCCTAGATGAGAGATTAATTCTTGTATTTCCTAGTTAATTTTATGTATGGATGATCTGTCCTTTGCTGAAAGTGGGGTTTTAAAGTCCCCAACTATTATTGTGTTGGAGTCTATTTCTTGCATTAGATCAAATAATAATAGCTTTATAAAACTGGATGCTCCAGTGTTGGGTGTGTATGTATTTAGAACTGTTATATCCTCTTGTTGAATTGATCCTGTTATCATTACATAATGACTTTTCTTATTTATTTCTTTGTTTATCTACTTTAGTTGGCTTGTAGTTATATATTTCATCTGATATAAGTCTAGTTACTCCTGTCCTTTTTGATTTCCATTCATATGATATCTTTTTCTATCCCCTCACTTTCAAGTGATGTGTGTCTTTATAGGTGGAGTGAGTTTCTTGTGGGCAAGTTATTGATGGTTCTTGTTTTATTATCCATTGAGCCACTCTGTGTCTTTTAATTGGGGTATTTAATGCATTTACACTTAAAATTACTATTGATGGATAGGAACTTGTTACTGCTGCTTTGTTGCTTTTTTTCTGGTTGTTTAGATGATTTTTTTTTTCTTTTTTCTAAACTTACTGTCTTCCTTTGTGATTGAGCACTGTATTTTTTTTCTCTAGCAGTATATTTTGATTTCTTGCTATTTATTTTTAGTATGTTACTGGTATGTTTTTCTGTTATGGGTACAATAAGGCTTACAAAGAACATGTTATATTTATAAAAGAATGTATTAAACTATTAACAAATGACAGAGTTTGGATGTGTTTTACCCAAAAAACTCATGTGGAAATCTGATACCCAATATGACAGTGTTGGGAGTTGAGTCATGGGGGTGGATCCTTCATGAATGATTAATGCTCTCCCTGGGGGGTGGGGGTAGTAAGTGAGCTCTTGCTCTATTAGTTCCCAAGAGAGCTGGTTGTTTAAAAGATCCTGGCACCTCCCCTTTCTCTCTTTTGCTTCCTCTTGCCACATGATCTTGCACCTGCAAACTGCCCACCATTTCCCACCAAGAGTAGAAGCAGCCTGAGGCCTGTGCCAGATGCAACTGTCCCAGAGTCATGAGCCAAATAAACCTCTTTTCTTCATAATTTACCCAGTCTCAGATATTCTGTTATAACAACACAAAAATGGACTAGTACAACAAATTAACTGTCATATCTCAGAAAAAGGAGAAAAACCAAAGCCAACAATGCTCTTCAACATCATATCCTCCCACTTTTTGGCATTACACTGTTTCAAGTTGCATCTTTTAATATTGCCTATCTCTTATACAGTTGTTGTATTTGTTGTTGTCTGGTTAGGTCTGTCTTTTAATCTTCATGCTAAGAATGTAAGCAGTTTTACTCACACTCCTTAAAACATTAGAGGATCTGAACTTATTTTACTAATGAGTTAAGTACCTTCCGATGTTTTCTTGCTGCACCTTATCATCATCTCCTCTCAAATTGAAGAACTCCTTTTACCATTTGGTCTAAGGTAGTCTAGTGTTGGTGAATTCCATTAGCTTTTTTTTGTCTGGGAAGGACTATTTTTGTCCTTCCTATTTGAAACTTAGTTTTGCTAGATAGAGAATTCTTGGCTGACTGTCTTTTTCCTTTAGTACTCTGAATATAACATCCCATTTTCTTCTGGACTGTAAAGTTTCTATTGAGAAATCTGTGGAGAGATATATGGGCTGTGATTGAATGTTATGTGTTGCTTTTTTCTTGTTGCTTTCAGTATCCTTTCTTTGTATTTGGTTTTTGATAATGTGATTATAATGTGCCTTGAGGTGTTCCCCCTTGGATTGAATGTGATTGGCAAACTCTGAGTTCCTGCCTAGATACTGTCATCTCTCTCCATACTTGGCTATATTTCAGCCATTATTTCCTTAAATATGCTTTCTACAAATCTTCCTCTTTCTTTTCTCCTTCAGATCTGCCAACAATGTGGAGGTTATTTCACATGAGGGTTTCTCATATCTGCTGTATTTCTGTTTCATTTTTTAATTCTCTTTTTAAATTTTTTGCTCCATTGATTTGATAATTTCATGTGTTTTATCTTCAAACTCACTGATACTTTTGTCAGTTTAAGTCTCCTGTTGTAGATTTCTATTGAGTTTTTCAGTTTAGATAATGTATTCTTTATTTCTAGAGTTTCTGTTTGTTTGTGTGTTTGCTTTTACCTGATTGAATTTCTTTGCCAAGTTTCTCATGCTGGTCCTGGATTGTTTCCCAGATTTCATTTAATTTTCCATCTATATTTTCTTGTGACTCCCTGAACATCCTTAAGACATTCCATAGGTTTGGTATTCTTCGGGGTCCTTTGCTGGTGCTTGGTTTGCTAACTTGGTTGGTGTCATATTTCTCTGTTCTTTCTAGATCTTTGTGTCTTTACATTGATGCCTGGTCATTTGAGGAGACTGTTACCTCTTCTAGGTATCATAGTTATTCTTTAGTGGTGGTAGACCTTTATTAGTTAATATCAGAGCTTTGTCTCTGATCTCTGGTTTTTTTTGTTTTTTTCTTTTAGTTCTGTTTTGGATTTTTAACTACCATCACCACTTAAACTCTACACTGGAACTAATTTGTTATCCTTTCATTAATTCCAAAATTGGGGAAACTTTTTGTGGGGACCAGCCTTACGGTTGAGCCAAATCACTTCTTTACTGCTGATTCTCTAGGGAAGGATTTTTGTGAAGATTGGATTTTTATTATTGGCCTTTTAATCACTTCCAAGTCTTGTGAGGTCAGATAAACCAGGGCTATGTGAAAATTCTGGCCAGGGCCTGAGTCTTCCCAGCAAAGTGCACTCCCTGCATTTCTATCACTCTGACCAGCCTCCACTGAGTGGGCCCTTGCCAATTTGAAGGCAGATCTGCTGCTCATGCTGCACCCCAATGGTCCCCCTGTGGGCCAGCCTACCCCTGCAGTCCACATGCTTTCCTGGGGAGGCTGTGTGCAGGTCTCTCAAGATGAGTCACCAGCGTCTGGGTGTTTTTTTGTTTTATTCAGTCAATTGTGGACTCTTGCTCCTGGGTCCTCAGGACCTCTGTCAGTGTTTTCACTGGCCAGGGAGCTGGTAAGGATGCTCTCTGAGGTCCTTTTCTCCCCTTCAGACTACATGCAACTTCACACAAAAGTCTCAACGGTGGTTTTGTTGGATCCTGCTCCATGCACTACTTCTTTCTGTCCCTCACTGGGACTAGCCCTGATGTGTCCAGTCGTTGAAATGGCCACAGCAGTCTCTTCTTTCTCTTTCTGTGGCTTCTTCTGCCTTCGTGAACTGACTGAGTCTCCCCTCCTCTTCCCCTGAGCTCTAGCAGCCCAAGCTTGGCTGTCATTGCTTTTTAATGATTGTAAATTAATGGTTGTGGGAGAAAGTGATGCTGGGGACCATCCAGTCCACCATCTTGGTGATGTCTGTCACTGCTATTTAATTCTTGAGAAACTGCTATCATGAGGTAAAAGCCATACCTTTTTTTTCTCCTGTAATGAAAAATCCTGTAGCTACTATGAATTTTGGAAAACACTAGAATTTCCATCATTAATATTTTGCTTCTGAGTTTTTCAAATAAAGATATCTTTCTATCTATGTTATTTGAATATTTCGAGATTCAAAATGTCACATGAAAAATGGCAAGTCCACATTTCTCTATTCTGAAATTCTCTGAGAAGTATGAAAATATAAATCATGGGACTATTTTCTCTAAGACCATGAAAAATGTGTGCTATATACTGGCTAGAAGTCAGAAAAGAGGAGATTCTTCCAGCAAATTGATTTGAGGGCACATTGTAGGACTCAGAATTAAAGGGAAGAAGTGCGGACAAAATGACAAGGGGAGTGTGTCTCTGTTCTTGGATCATGTCATCTGTGTTATCCTTCTTAAAGTTATTCATTCTTTAGCCACTGCTCATCTGACTTTGTCTAACTGCCATTTAGGATTAGCCATAAAAACCCCTGTGAGCCCATTCTGTCTGCTGAAATATGTGGAGTAGCTAAGAGGGTCAAGTAAGTAGGACTCATGAATTCCCATGGTGCTTTATAATTCTTTTGCCAAAGACAATGTCACATTATGTAGCAATTGCCTGCTTCCTTGTCAGCATAATCCACTGGATGAAAATTTGGATGTGCAGTTTCTATATAGCCCCCATTTCCTGCACACCTTTGTTGTTGCTATGAACTTTGGTCATATACATGGACACATGTCTGTGTGTATTATGCATGCATTGTGCAACTGCCAAAGGAACACTTTCACACTTTATACATAAATACATATGAGGCTGCTTCAAAAAGTTCATGAAAAGATTCATATTTTCCTCATAATTGTTCATATTATCTTTTAATTGCATCTTCTCATGAACTTATACTATAATATATACTTATGTGATGTTATTTGTAAATCATAATTATGATTATGTCTATTCATTGTATTATTTTTTAAATTTATTTTTGGTTATACATACTTATGGGGTACAGAACTGACTCACTATTTGAGTACAGTATGTGATTATGATGGAAAGCTGGATAAGGAAAATGTAGTATATATACCCAACGGAATGCTACTCAGCCATAAAAAAGAATGAAATTCTGCCATGAGCTTGAAGAAAATTATATTAAGTGAAATAAGCCAGGCACAGAAAGAGAAATATCTTATTCATTGTATTATTAGATTGCATGTTTGATGTAATTTTATCTGCCACATTCGATTTATCATAAATACATTATGATGTTTGTTGCAGTACCTATTATAATATATATTTTATATTACACATATGTCATTTATAATATAATAAATATTAAAATACACCATATATTATAAACACAGTTTTATGGTTTATTATACATGATTATTCATAAAAATTTAGATTTATTTAATATGCATTCTAATGAAAATTTACAAATTATATATAATTATAAATCAGTGTACATTATTAGCAATATATATGAGTAAGGTAATAACAGTATGTAATGGTACTTATATATATTTAATATATAGTTATCCTATAAAATTACTATGTTTAAAATTAAATTTGTCCCAATAAACAAATATACCTGTTCATGTTTATATGGCTTATGCAATCTGTAAGTAAAAGTTTATATATTTTCCATTTAGTTATTACATACAAGAATGCTTCAAAAAGTTCATGGAAAGATTTCTATTATGTTTTAATTCTGTTTTTCCACAAACATTTTGAAGTACCTTATATATCTGTGTGTATAACAGATAGAGCTATAGAGTATAGTTTATAAAATATAAGTATAGTTTGCACACAGCATCAACTATAGCTATACTTTGAGATATGCCATAAACCATATTAAATTGATTATACCTTATACAGTATACCTAGTTTTAGAGTATTGTGCTATCTCCAGTGAATTCCCAAAGAGAAGGCTCAGACCTGGCAACACGTGTTACAGTTTTTTCACTTTTAGATCTATGAATGCTAGTGGGTAGCCTGGTCCTGAGACAGTAAGGTGTGTAGAAAGTACCTTCAGGCTGAAGCCAAAAGCCCTAAGAGGAAGGTCTGTAGATAAACATAAACCCCATTAAAAAGAGCAGAACTGCACTGTGTAGCTCAGGTAATACTCCCAGGATGTCACCAGGTAGGAGGCAATAGCATCCCCATTAGACAAGCAGTAACTGGAGGCAAGGGGAGATTGACTGACAACATGAGAGACACTGCATCCATGGGGAAGCCAGAGTTTGAAACCAGAAGCTGAAACCAGCTTAGCGTCTGCACTCTTACCAAATTTCTGCAGTGACTTCTCTATGCTGTATTGCCTCTCCAGTAAAATGCCATGTCTTCGCCATGTCTTATCGAAAGTAAATATTCTCCAGAGAGTGGGTTTGCACACTCACATGCAAGCTTAGAAGTACAGAACACAACAGCCACCTGGTCACTTTCATTCCAAATCCAGATAAATGTACATCATCATGTCATTTTCTGCTTAAGCATTTTTTAGGAATCCACAGGAAGCAAAAAATGGAATCACGGGAGGTTCTTTTCTTTAAATTTAAACATGCCAACTCCAGACTATCTTTCAGATCTCATTTTTTATCACTCATCCACAGTGCTGCCCATGAACACACTTGTTTCAAAATTTAATCCAAATATTTTCTTCTTGTTTACTTTTTGCCTGTTGGAAATGTATACATCCTTTGGTTTAGCAATGAGTTCTCTATCTTCTTTAAAATACTTTCTAATACTATTTTTTTCTATACTCTTCTCCAAATAAACTATACATTTCTTGAGGCAAATACTAGAGTTGCAGAGTTTTTTGCTCAATAAAGCATTTCTCATTGAGAGTAAATATTTCAAAGCACTTCTTTACTACAAGGGAAATGAATATTTGCAGTCATTAATCAGAGCATAATCACTTTTTCTTTTTTACCATCTATGATCTTTGCTGCTTAATTTTTCTGGGAGTCCTGCTTTGATTTCCCTTTTCTGAACCTACGTTCATGGTCTGACCATTGTTCTTTCAACTGTCCTGGTCTTCTTAAAATGGAGATTTATAACAGCATTTTAAATTTGGCATTATGCATCGATTTAATTCATGTTTGCTCTACAGCAAGTCCAAGCTACGTAAAAAACAAATCTGAAATTACATTTTGGTATCCATATGCTATTTAATTCCCTAAATATATTTTTGCTGGTAAAGTTGAGGGAAATGTGTGTATCTTGTATTTTCCATGCATCTGAGCTGTCAGTTATGTTTCTTAAACCCAATCAAAATAAAAGCAATAGTTGCCTAGGCGTAAGGTGAAATAGGACACATGAGCAATCCTTGTGGGGGATGGGTGGGGACAGAAGTAAAATAAAACCTAATAAGAAACAGTAAAACTTTGCAGAATGACTTAGAAAATGCTGTACAGATAGACCTAGATTCATGTGTTAATTGTACAACCCCTTTTCATTTTTGCTGAAAAGATGTTTCGTATCAAAATAGCCACTGTAATTCATTTGGTGTGATTCTTTTATTTATTTTGATTTTTTTGACAAATCCACCCTGGCTGCTCCTTAACTCCTTGTTAAAACGTAAGTGTTTGTCAGCTGATGGTGACACAGAGCAGGTGCAATAGCTAATTCTTCCAGGATTAGATCCGTCATCAACTCGAGAAAGTCTCTTGAAAATGATTTTTAAAGATAAAAAATTTAAAAGGCATTCAGAATCACTGCCATTTGTAACCATACAGTGTCTAGGGTTGATTTGATTAGTCAAACTGCAACTGTATAGGATTAAAATCCTAAAACTGTTTTTACGATCTGTCTCACTGGTGCACTTTTTACAACCATTATCTCTCATTATTTTATTTAATAGTAACTGTATAAACCTTGCTTTCATTCAATAAAATGTACGTTTACATTTCAAATGCTTTGAAAAATTTGTCTTCTTTTCTTTGGACAGTTTTCTTTCATCAGTTTATCACAAATTGGAGCATTCCCTTCAGATATATTTAGAAGTCCTGCCTACATTTTAATAGCATTAAAATTACTCTTCCATAGCTTAAATTCGATTTTCTTTCTCATGCTCAACAGCCTTTTAGTACAGTTATTCATGCCCTTGCTTTTATTTCTACTCACAGGCACATTATTTTAAATAACGAATTCCTATGGTTGTCCCTTAATGTAAGAGAAATGTTACTTTCAGTTACAATGTGTCTCACTTTATATTGCTTGAATATACTTTAGTTAGTGTCCTTTCTCCAACAATCCAAGTGCATATAAACATTCATGAAATACAGAGACATATTATGTTTTTAACTAGAATAAACATGTTACATGTTCATGAGTTCTTCCTCAAATATATGATCTCTGTTTTTCCTGTAACAGCCTTTGTCATGATTAATCCTCTTGAGTGCTTCTCCTGAAACTTCTCATCTTGGTGTTAAATTAAGTGGGTTTTTTTTTTTTGTCATTTGCAACAGACATTAATATTCTCGTTATTATTAAAAATGACAACACCAAATTAAAAACATTTAGAAATAAACAGGTGACTTGATTAGAAATGCTTTCACTAAGATTGTAAAGAAATATGGTGATGTTTTCTTCTTTTCTTTTTTTTTTTTTTTCTTTTTCGGCAGGTGGTTGATGCAGGGGTCCAAACCCTTGACCTTGGTGTTATAACACCATGCTGACTGAGCTAACAGGGATGATTTATTTATTTTTAATAAGGGACTTGTAGAAAATGCAGAGAAATTAAATATTTTCAGAAGACCCATTGTTAAGGTCTTCTAAACAAATTTACAAAATTTCAAAAACAATTATACGGTTATCATTATTATTATTATTATTATTATTATTATTATTTTTGTAATAGAACAAAAATCTACAAGAGATTGAATCAGTGTGGAGTTAATGCACATGCAATTATTTATAATGCTTTCGTCTTTCCCAAACCCATCTTTTGGTTGGAAGAAGTTCACGGGGGTAGACGCATGGTTCTACATTTATAATTCACAGTCATCTTGATGTGGACCTTCTCAGGAACTACTTATGAATTTCTTCCACTTCTGACTGAAGTAGAGAGAAAGAATATCCACCAACAAATTCTCTGTATGCAAAGTTTTACTTCCATTCAATTCTAGGTCTGATCTGCCCAAAACATCCATTGAAATGTTGCTGAAACACTCTTCCATTTCCAAATAAACTTGCCTAATTGAATTATAGTATGCAAACAGAAAAACACACAAATCATATGTTTACAACCTGGCCAACTACCACAAAGTCAATACACCTGGAAAAGCATTATGCAAATCCAGGCTTAGAACAAAGGAGACCTACAGTATGTACATGCTTGATTCTGCTTTTCTTTGCTCAACTCTATGTCTACCAAATTCATCACTTTGTCTTAAGTCCCACTGGCTCATTTGTTTACCTTATCTTTTTTTTTCTTTTTGGATCTTTTGTTGATGGCTGCTTGAATCATTTCCACTTTGGGATTATTAACAAAATGCTATCAGTGAAATTTCTTGTATGTATGTACATAGGTTTACATGAGTTCAATAGTTTGTCGAGCACATACCTTGGAATGAAAATTCTAGGTGCTGGGAACGCACTTGTTACACTTTAAATGTTATACAGTAATTTAAGACATATACGTTCTGACTAGTATTGTCAGTTTGATTTTGTTTGAGAAATTCAGATCAACATTCAATGCTATTTCATGGTGGTTTATCTGCATTTTCTTTTTATTAAGTTTATTGAGAAATTAGGCATACTTTAAAAAAAATCCTCATTTATTTACATATTTTCAATTGGAATCTGCCATATACTCTGGACATAAATCCTCACAGAATATATGTGTTGTATCCTTTAATACTGCCTTTTGCAGAACAGAACTATGTCCGTTTTGATTCAATGTATCAATTATTTAAGTAAGCAATGATTAAAGTCATATGCATTTTCTTTGAGAGACTTTTGCTTATCTTAATACCAAAAACAGTACTTCTTGAAGTGTTTCCCCTATGTTTTCTTCTAGTTTTATAGTTTCAGGCCATGAGTCTTTAATCATTTTGAGTCGATTTTGGCATATTGTGAGAGGTATGGGCCTGGTTTCATTGTTCTACACATGGATGTCCAGTTTTCCCAGCACCTTTTATTGAAGAAGCCGTCCTTTCCCCAATATATGTTCTTGGTGCCTTTGTTGAAGATCAATTGTCTGTAAGTGCATAATGACTTTTGCATTAATTTTGTAACTGTAACTATCATATGAATCCAAATACTTTATTCTTTTGATTTTTCTAGACAGGCAACAGTAGAACCCACAAGTAATAATTTTATCTTACCACTTAAATAGCCTAACTCTTGTTTCAATTTTTCAATTTTTTTCTTAGTCTTCCCTGCACATTAAAACAACATTTATGTACTGATAATGGGGACATTATTACCTTATCCTTGTATTTAATGGGCATAGTCTCATGTTTTTATGTTAAGCATGACACTGGACGTTACTTTGAGAAAGTACTTCGAATATAATGCAAAAAATACTTTTATAAAAACATGTTTTCCAAATATTTTGTTTTTTAAAAAAATTATAAAGTACTTATTTTCAAATAAACAATTTTTAACAATCACTGTAATATCAAGGGGGAAAAAAATCCAGCCTTCACTTAATCATAGAGTTTTTTCAGATGATTATGTTAAGAAAAAATTTTTTAAAAACCTGGCAACAGTTATTATTTTAGTCATAAAAAGCTCTGTTTCCAAACAGAATATTTGTTTACTCTGAGCACTCAGCAAGTCCTAGGCATTTATTTAGCAATTACTTATTAGAACCTTCCAAGTTGATTATAAAATGTGTGTCCTTTTTTCTCCAGTTTTATTGAGGTATGTTTGGCCAATAAAAACTGTACACAATTAAAGTGTACATCATCCTGTTTTGATATATGTGTACATTGTGAAATGATAACCATGATTAAGGACAATGTGTCTGTCACCTCATATAGTTATCTTTGTATGAGTGTGTGTGTGTGTTTGGGGTGAGAACATTTAACCTCCACTCTCTTTGCAGATTACAAGTATCCAGCACATTGTTGTCAGCTATAGTCACCATTGACCAATATCTCTACAATCCTCTCATCCCCAGGCCCTGGTAACAACCATTGTACTCTCTGCTTGCATGAGTTGGATATAGTGTGTGTCCCGATTACATAATAGCCTCGAGAGTGCACACTTCACAAGTGTTCTGTAGGACACACTCATTATCTGTGTATCTCTCTGTCTTGAAAATGGCCCTTCCTAAAGAAAATGACCTTGAATTTGTATCCAAAACTAAGCAGAAGCAGTGTCTTAGTGGTTGAGATAGCCCCTTTGAAAAGTCAGTGAAATATATAACACTGTAATTAATTATCTGTAAATGTAACCATGATACTATGTTCACAAGTTTATGAACCGTGAACAGTTGTGTTTTGACACTAATTTGCTGAAGGCTAGTTTCCACATGTCTCAAGAAATTCTTATTTTTTCCTCCTTAAACTCTCAAATTGAATAAATATTTTCTGTAATAAGGCTAAAAGATCCATTCTGGTGTCAAGCTTCCGGCAACATTAACTCTCTACTCCAACAAACCAAAGACATTTAATTACAAAATATCCTATTTAAAAGTGTTCCACTGTCTATTAGCAAATCTTTTCTGGCAACTTCACTTTTTTATCCCCCGACCATTAACTGCTTGTCCAGTTCAAGAGCAAATGGGACTCTGTCAAAGGTCATCTGGCCATCTCCCAAAATTTAGCTCCTTCTGCTAAGTGTTATTTATGTAAGTGGCCTCTACAGAAAGCAACTCAACAATTAAATTAATACAAGCTCCACATTTCTATAAACCTTAGAGCATTAACACAGAAGAGCCCTTTGATGTCCCGGATCAAAGCACGTGGACAGTCTTTTTTAAAAAATTTTTATTTTTGTAATTTATTACCTCTAGTGTGAACAATCTCTTTTAAGGGTCCTAATAAAGTAAAACCAACCAAACAATCAATAAATTTAAAAAAAATACACTAGATATCTGCTATTTCTAATGTTAGCATTTTGCTTTTTTTTTTTTTTCCCCTAGAGCCTGATTTCTAACAATCTCTTAGTTTTGAAGTCATTTGAACATATTATTATTTTTAAAGACTGGAAATAAAGAAGATAACAATCATGCCTTGAAAACTTCTCTGTTGAAACGTGTTAAGATTGATTTTATAGGTTCTTTCTCTCTGTCTCACTCTATTTCTTCTAAATAAATGCTATTTCTCTTACCAACTTCACTTTCAGAAATATCAAAATTGTCTTTTTAATTTAGAATCAAATGTCCTTTTGACTCTTATTTTATAATAAATCTCAGCAACACATATTTCCTTCACTTTACAGGTGACAAAAATGAACTTCGTAGAGTAGGAAATTACAAAATTCAGTTACCTAATGCATATTCATGCTAATTTCTTACTGAGTTCTACCAGTTTCCAAATGTCATAATTTCCAATACAACACCACAGTCTTAATAATTCTATCTCCATGGGGTGTAAAAGCAAGTGGTACTAGGAAATTTGCTTTTGGATGATGTTGGAGCATGCCCTGGTTAAATGATTGAGTGAATATTTACTCATCTATTTAAATATTATCCATTTTTTCTGACTTTAATTAAAATTTTGCAGAAATGTGAGAATGGTTCTCTCCATCATTTCTGAAAGTGGTGAGTATTGATGAAATTTAAGAGAAAAAAGTGTATATTTCTGCGTATTTGTCTATATATATTGTATTACTAATATGCTATGTAGTATAATCTTTATTCCTGTCCAAAGGATAAAGCTAATTTTTGTTGCTAAACAGCAATCAAGAATTACAACATATTTATCATTTTTCATAAGTTTTAAGTACTCATGAAAACAAGAAGATTTAGTATTTAAGGTATTTTTTTTCTGACCTTCTAACCTAAACATTATTTAACATTTACTAAGGTCATCTTTATTTATCTTCTATTCAATCATTTAAAAAACATGTACTGTTCAAATACTCTATAGAAATATGTTATTTTCAAGGAGTGTAGCATAGCCACATGGTTTCTATGTAAAGGTATGATTGTTTTTGCTTGAGTTCCTGAAATCACAAACAACTTGGAAAAATGCTGAGATTCAACAAAAATCAATTAGTTATATAATGTCAATGGTTACTTACAATATATATTTCTAATCTACCTTTCTGTAAAAACCACTAAACTGAGCTTATGCTGGGCAATGTCAAGTTCTGGACTCACTTAAAAATAAAGTGACCTCAAAGACAGGCATAAAGAGAAATATTGCCTCAAGATTATTGGAGATGAAGCAAAGCATATTTCTTAACAACTATTCTACATCATAATGAGTTTTTGATGATACTAGCAACCAGTTAAGAAAGCAGAGAATCACACAGCGTAAGCTAGAACTTAGTCCGTGCATAAAATTTATTCTAAAGGTATATTTCCAAAGGGTTGACTCTGCTGATGTCATAAAACATAGTAATCATTTCATTTTTTTTGTTGTTAATTAATGTGGCCATTGATAGTCTCCGTACATTAAAAGAGCAGTATGAGAGGAGGAAATGTTAACAGGACCAGAAATTAATAGATATCATCACTACTGGATGAAACAGAAGATACAAGTTTAATTATATTACTTGTTTCTATTCATATTTACATGTCACAAAAGTAACAAGAGGTAAGCAAAAGTGTCTGATTGTCAGCTAACAGTATAATGCCCAACAAACAAGAAGGTATCCTAAGACCAAAGAACAAAGCAGGCAACTCCATATGGGTTACAAGAAGTTGTTTATTATTTTGTTATTATTATTATTATTGACAGGTGAGTTATAGGGGATTGATCGGGCAGAGCATCCATCTGGGCACTGCACAACTGCTTCCTCTGCAACCCTGGGGGGTGGGAGAAAGGAGGAATTGAAGTGTACAAAAGACTTGGACACAAAAGTGGAGCTATGCCAAAAAGAAAAAGCCGTGGAACAGAAGATGTGCAGGTGTCTCACAGCCTCCTGTTGCTCATCTTTGGGTTTGCTGGTATCATTTCCCTTACCTTACACAAGTATAGCATTCTGTTCCTTTTCCCACCTTGGTTGCTAAGCAACCTGTGTAAGGGAAAGATTGCAACTATTAAAGCCAGAGTCCTGAAAGCCACAGGGAAGGAGTCAGTTCTGATTTGCATTCCTACGAAAAATAGTAATAAAAGAAACTTTAGACAAATTAAATTTAACAATATTAAATTGAGCAAAAAAAAAAAAAAAAAAAGACTCATTCATCAGGTGGCCCCTAGATTGAGAACAGATTCAGAGGGATTTTGTAATAGCAGTGTGGTTGGTTAAGCTTTATAGACAGAAAAGGAAAGTGACATATAGAAAATAAAAGTGAGGTACAGAAACACTTAGACTAGTTACAGGCTGACATTTGCTGTATTTGAACACAGCTTGAATAGTTGGCCACCTGTGCGTGACGGAAGTATGCCTGAGACTCGGCTGTTGTTGCAAATGCACACTTCCAAGTTAGGATTCCAAGTTAGGTCGTGGTTTGTACATAAGAGCTCAAATATGCTAGCACAGAGGCTATCTTGGGAAAAATTTTATTTTGTTTCCATGGTAGTATTACTACTAAAATTGTCTATAAGGGAGAGAGAAAGAGGTCCTATGTGTGAACCAAATTATCATCAATCACAGCAGAAAGGCAAGTTGTTCTAACACTTATTTTTGTAAAATGTTAGACAACATATATTTCTTAGCAATTTTAAGGCTAACAAGCAAGAAAGCCATGGAGATTGGAGGAACAATTACATATAGATATCTGGGATATTGATAAAGAGTGAAGCTTTCCAATCTTTTCTTTTTTTACTTTACTAGCCTTATCAGTGCACCTGTCTTCTTTCTTTTTTAATTTACTTTTACCAGAACTTAATTGAATGTGATTGAGTTTTAAGAGCACTGAAAAGAGAAGGAAAGGAGGAAGACGCAGAAAAGGAGGAATTGCAGAATGCGGAGAGAGAGAGAGAGTTTTCAAAGAGTCAAATGTATTATTGTCAGCCTTTAAAAATAGTACCTTAGGTTCCTACAAAGGAAGCCCCTTTATGGGGAAAAGCTAGTACAAAAATTGGTTTAATGAAACTATGGTTTAATGAAACTAATATTCTGCAAGTCACAGTTTCTCCTTCATGAATAATTAAATCACATATCAAATGTTCTAAAATGTTACATAAGTATGAATAATAAAATAAGTATGATTTATGAGTCATTTTTTTATACTTGCAAAATGAAAGTGACCCAAGTCTATGTATATATCATACAAGAGAATAAAGTTGTCTATGGTTGGGTTTAAAATTTTTAATTTCTTAAGTTTTCATTTGTCCACCAAGATAATTATATAAACAATGTTCCGTATATCTACTATTTCATTAAGAAATCATGTTTCTTAAGGTTTTACTTATTTTCTGGAAATAAAACCACAAAACTGTGTTATAAACGCAGACCAGTATTACCAATTTATATGAAGTTGTCATTTATCACTCCACATTCTCGATTTACAGTGAAGAGATCCTATTTATCAAATGGTTTATTTACAGACCATTGTAGCAGAAGTTATATGTTTTATGGACCATCACTCTTATAGCATTAATGTGACATTTTAAGTTGACTTTTTCCCCTGTACTTTCTTATTTATTTTAAAATAAGATGTACCTTATTAGCAAAAACATACAACTCAGGCAAGCATAAAGAAATGAAAATCTTTCCCCACTCCAATATTCTCAATTATCTATACACAGTTCAGTTGTTTATTCTCTCTCTATATTTATACTGCAGGTATAGAATGGATCAATATTGATAGACATAGATCGAGGTAGCGATGAAGATAGTGACCAGGATATCTAAATTAAAATTTCTACAGATATAGATAGATATAAATTTAATGATGACAGTGAACACACTCACAATCTAGACACACTCAAATATAAGGGATGGTAAGACATTTATTTAATGCTGATTTTAAGTAAGATAGCAATGCTGTAAAGATGTTATTTCAGAAACGTCTGAATGGTAGTTTCCATGGCATTGAGATCTATGATAGTTCAGAAAATGGACAAACTGAAATTCCAAGTTTGTCAAAGGAGAGTTTAAATGGTGTACTAATCAATTTAGGTCTCTGATAGGCAATGAATTTTTAAGCCATGAAACATATAAGGTTATAAGGTAACATTTTTCAATGATCTTACCATAAATAGATCTGCTTAATACTGAAATATAAAAAAGGTAGCAGCCTAATTTGGGCTTCATATTTTCCTTGAGCAAACCTTAGCTGCCTTGGACAGTGAGATCTACCATTTGCAAAGAGGCAAGCTCCTGCCTATACATGTATATGCACAGACTAGATGTGGTTTGAATAATTCAGAAAAATATCTCAAGGTCATGTCTTTTAATAATCTTGGGAGATGCTATCTTGTACATGTACCTAATATCTCTAAGCACCTAGATGTACTGTTTGTGTCTTTAAACATTTCTTGAAGACCAAAGTTATCACAACAAACCAAAATTAGATATTCAGCAACATTCTAAGATTATATGTTTCTTAATGACCAAGAAGTAGAAAGTACTTAATATCTGAGTTTTAATGAGGAGACTGGGAAAAACAAAATTTGACTCAGGGAGATAAGTTTTTTTAATACATAACAGCTTTCTCAATCTGCCTGGAGTACAACAAAAATTTATTAGGATATTTTATTACACTTTTCTAAATATGAAAATGATTATTTTTTTTCAGTCCAACTATTTTTATTCTGCCTTTGACACATAAGATAAAACTGTAGATTGGTTTGTGGTTTGGGAAGTAAAGCTGATAGATTTAAGGCTAAAGTGCACTTAGAAATTTGGCTCTAAAATATGGTTACATGTTATGTTTATATTATTTCATTTTTAATCCTCTATTGTATTAACTCCATATCCTTATAGGAATAATTACTTATTTGTTGGGTGTACAAAATGCATCAAATACGGTAGATATAAGATGGAAGATATTTATACTAAAAAGAAAAGAATTATCTTTTGGTGCTTATACACCAAGAAATAGATATTTATAAAATGTATTTTCGCACAACAAAAATCAAGTAGACATAGTTAATATTTATAGAGACATAAACTCTTGTAGATTCCTCAGTGTGATTAACTTCATATCACTAAGCAAGTGGGAAGATGATTATGTGTGAAATTAGAGGATAAGTCATTTATATTTGCTATATGAAGACAATTTTTCTTTGATTAGCCTAATTTCAGGTATAGAAGTTCGGCTTAATCAGAGGAGGTATGCATGCTTAGTAGTCTTCAAAAAAAATCTAAATTTATCCTTACAAAGCAAGTATAATGTAAGTGGTTCCCAGTTCATCAATTATGTACACTTATTCCCACCCTGGTTCTGATCAGTACAAATGAGATAATTTATGTTACCTATATTTGATTTTTTTTCCTCAGTGTCATATTGCAAAATTGGCAGCAGTGGTTTCCTTTTCGGATAATTACAGAACACTGGATATGTGCTGCATGCCCTAACAAGCTATTAACTCATAAGGAAAAGATGGATTTCATTCCTACTTGATGCCTTGTATGTCAGAGAATATGATAAACTATCATTCCCTTGCCTTTGATTTTTTTTTTTTTTCCAGTCTACCCAGATCAAGAAGATTCCAGGGTAAATAGACACGGGCCCCGTTAAGAAAAAAACACTTTGAGAGTCCAAGCCGTGCATGTATGGACATTTCTACACTTAGCATGTGGGAACATAATCATGGAAATAAGAAACACACATTTTGAATGACTGCGCACAGCACAGTTTTGCTCAAACACCTACAGAACAGTTTTGCTGATGATGTGAATGCCTGTATTATTTCATTGCTCTTGAACCCTTATAAATACAGTGACCTCAGGTTTTTATTTTATTCTAAACACACTTTATTGTGTCTATTTGAGGACAGGTAGTAAAATGGCTACTACAGTGAAGTGAATTAACATATCCATCATCTCACAGAGTTATATTTTTTTCTGAAAAGAGCAGCTAAAATTTACTTATTTAGCACAAATATCTAAAACAATACAATTCTATTATCAATAGTCCTCATGTTGCACATTAGATTTCTAGAATTGTTTATCCTACATATCTGTTACTTTGTATCCTTTGACCTCCATTTCTCCATTTCTGCCCTCTCTCCTGCCCCTGCTAAACACTGCTTTATTCTCTCTGTACATTTGAACTCTTTTTTTTTTTTGTAGTTTTTTCAGATTCCACATATCAGTGAGATCATGCATAATTTTCTTTCTGTGTCTGGATTTTTCACTTAGCATAATGTCTTCCAGATCCATCCACGTTGTGCCAAATGGCAGGATATTCTACTTTTTAAGGGCTGAATAATATTCCATTATATACACATACCACATTTTGTGTATCCATTCATCTGTCCACAGACACTTAGGTTGTTTCCACATCTTGCTTATTATGAATAACATTGCAATGAACACTGGAGTACCGCTGTCTCTTTGACATGGCAATTTCATTTTCTTTGGATATAGACCCAGAAGAGGGATTGCTGAGTTGTATGGTAGTTCTATTTTTGATTTATTTAGAAACCTCCATGTGGTTTTCCCAAATAGCTTCACCAATCGCCAGTGTAAAAAGATTCCCTTTTCTTCACATCTTCCACATTATTTATCTGTTGTCTTTTTGATAACATCCATAGGTTTGCAGAGATGTACCATTGCATGTTCCAAAAATGCAGGTCCAGGATATCAATCAACATTTGGGGATATCAGAGTCAGCATTTCGGGAGCTGCTACCACGTCAGCCACAAAGAAAAGCCACAATGGGAGATTTTCCAGAAAGTGCTCCACACAGACTAGACTCAGAAGATGCATCACAGAAAAAAAGGGGGTGCAGGGGGGCCACATGAAGGGAAATGACTGCACACCATATCCTATCCTTGAAAAATTTTGGTGCTCGCCAGAGCAATAACTGTGCTAGTCTCAGAGTATATGCATCCCTAATAGCCACGGCTTCAACTGATGATTCCCAGACCTATTTAGTTACAAAGTACTGATTTTATTTTTGTTTCTAGTAACCTGTAGTAAGATCTGGAAGCATTCTGAGCAACATTGCTTTAATATACTGCATTTACTGCTCTTGCAGTTTAAGTCAATTAGGTTCAAATGAGATTAAGTCTGGTGGATTTTTATTCTTCCCAGTCCAATTTAAACAACATATGTTTGGAGTCTTTCTCCCAGATTTGATTACACTAGAAGATATTTTACAACTTCTTAGCAGCAAGTTAGTGAAAAATGTGAGGCCTGGAATTGGTATAACATGTACACATTGATGAATACTAATTTCAGAAATGTAGACATGTTTTCACGTGATTCAAGGCGCTCCTTTATATTTAGTTTATCTGCATTAATTTGTGAATGTATATGTGCAAAAACATGACATACACACATATATATGAAATAATTGTTAGTACATTTATAAGCTTTATTATCTACTTATAGTCCTGCTGCAAAATCTCATCTTAATGCCCCTTTTATGTCTTGTGCTTTAATAATGTGGGACACAGCGTATTAAAATATAGACTGGAGCTCTCTCTCTACTGAAACCTAAAAGCTGGAAATTCAAGATTCGTTAGTCATTGTCAGGTGTTATTGGATGAATTGCTTTGCCCCACAATGTATATGTGTAAAGTCCCGGTACCTCAGGATGTGACTGTGTTTGGAGACAGGGTCTTTAAAGAGGGGATTAATGTAAAATGAGGTCACTAGGTTGGTCCCGAGTCCCATAGGACTGGTGTCCTTATAAGAAGAGGAGATTAGGACACAGACAAATCCCCAAATGGTAGATGAGGTTCCTCATCAATCATCTCAAGCAGTACGTACAAAACAGCTCAAGTTAGTGTCTTTATTATTTATTATTTGCTATTGTCTGTCATTATTCCACGCTGCTTCTTATTGTTTGAATCTTGAGAGATATAGCTCTACGATCACGGTCGTCTCTGGTGAACATCACTTGCATTCTGAAACAGTGCTTCACTTACCACAAAGTCATGGACACACTTATGCCATCTGGAGAATATTCACTGTACTCCCTTTCTAGTTGGCATATTTATTTCAAAAGAAAGTTATTTCCTCTCTCTTCCACACTCTAACATACATACATTCAATGTTTGCACATGCATATTTGACTCAAAAATAAATGTGCCCTACAGAGATTTTACGAAGACACATATGCAGTTGTATATTCCCCTCTCACTGAATTTCTTGTGTAAATTACACTTACCGGTGTTTTGCAGCTGTTTGGATTTTGTTTCTCCCTGTATCCTTGCCGGCATTTTGGTCAGAATTTGAGAGAAGACCTTTCAAGCACAGCTGTGTGGGAAATATTAGTTTTCTTGATATTGCCCATCCCAATATAAAAATCGGGTTATGGAAGTCATGTGGAATAATACAGGTGAGAGATCATAAAAAAAGTCATAGCACTTAGAAACTAAAGATATTAATTCTATGCACTAATTAGCCAGACTGAGAAATGATGGTTAGTCTATTTAGACTCAGCCCTTGGACACGCCAGTTGAAAAAGAGAGAAAGCATAAAAAATGTTAAGACGATTTGCTGGCCTTTACCATACAGAAGTCTCAGGAATGTGCCACCTCCCAAAGACTGTGGCTTATAGCCTTACAATACACTATTATATTGTGGATGTAGGCACAGACCATCAAAGGTATTTTTTCTACCTTCCTCTTTACACAACCAAATATTGTGTGTGTGTGTGTGAGTGTGTGTATTTCATACATACATATACATACATATACATGTATATGTATATGTATATATACATATATACACATATGTATATAATATGAATATAGTATATATACATATATGTATATATACTATATATACATATATGTATATGTATATATGCTATATATATATAATAAATAGAGGGTTGACAAACATAAATTTCTTGAAAAGAGTAACTCTGTAGGTTATAAATTTCCATGAATCAATTTTAACAAATGGATACACATAGGCTACTTTTTTTCAGTTGTCAATGATTGATTTTTTGAGTACTTAGCCCACATGATGGGAAGAATAGATTATCAGACTCACATTAATCCAAATGTGATAAAGTCCATGTGTAGTATTTGGCATTGTGCTGGGTATTATGGACACAAACTTGCAATGAAGATGAAGATATAGAAATAATGACAGAATGGACATTCAGACAGAGGTGATGGAATATAATTGGCTGATTCGTTTCCACGTCTGATGGTTTCCAAACACTGACTTGAAGGGATCATTTAAAATTCCAGTTTAATAAAATAAATGCTTATGAAATCTGTGAAAATGTTCAAAACATAACAGAGGCAAACAATGACACAAAGATGAACAGAAAATGCACTCCTGTTGAAACGACAGAGCAAAGGACACAGAAAAAAATTGGGGGTGGTTTTGAGTTATCAAAAGAAAAGAAAAGATAGACTTGGTGAAGAGAGGAGAGAGAAATGGAGGAAGGAGGGAAGGAAAAAATAAAAAGAGAAAAGGAGAAAGAAAGAAGGAAGGATGGAAGGAAGGAAAGACATAAGGAAAAAAGAAAGGAAAAGAAAAGGAAAAGCTGGCCGTCTAAAAGTCAAGGAAGGAAGGAAGAGAGGATGGAACAGATGCATAGATTCAGCATGGTAGGTCAGGTGTGAACTCTCAGTTCTCATAAGTCATCTCTAAATTGCTAACCAAGAGCCTTCCACAGCAGTGTTGTGGCCACCTACCCTCTCTCTTCCACTTCTGGTCCCATTTTCTGCCTTTCAAAGTTCTTTCAAGCCATTGCAAAGAAACTTCCCTGGTTATCTTCACCCTGAGTGACACATCTCTCCTTGCTAAAAAGAGGCTACCATCCATCCACCGCGTATTTATCAAATGGCAAGCATCTTGGTGGCTTGATGCAATGGAAAGGGACATCTCAGAGCTTTACTTATGTGATGTGTACGCTTCAGAAAATTATAAGTCTCCTGTGGACGCACAGTTCCCACAGAAAATATATGGTACTTAACTGTGATCAAACAATGTCCTATGCATGTTACAAATAAAAACTTAGGTAATTAGATAATTTTGCTGTCTTTTTAACCTTGTAGTAACCATAGACATGTTATTAAATCAACCTCATGACAGTTTAAGAGATTGAGTGAGGCTGAATAACTCAACTATATATACCTACGTGTGTGTATAGAGACAATATTGTATATATAGGTATACAAACATAAACATACATATATACAATTATTAACATTTTTGAAAATTTTAATATTGATAAATGTATATGAAAAATTAATACCCTATCCATATTGGCTGGCAGTTTATGTACTTGAAGTACCAGAATAATGACAAAATTATCAGCCAATTTCTAACTATAGGGAAATAAATGAAAGACAGAAATATCATTTAACACAAGGTCTGTGAAAAGCATTTTGTCATTATTGTGCCACTTACAAATTTTCTTTCCTTTATAATTTTTTTTTATTGTTGATTATTATGCATATTCATGGGGCACACACTGACCATCACCACCTGTGTCCATGATGCAATGATCAGATGAATTAATACTGTCAGCAGGCCCATTTTGTGTATAATTCTAATAGAAATCTTCAAAGAGTGGGAGGAAATAATGATTGAAATATTTTACTGTCTTCTAAAAATATCAATAAAACGCGATGCTAATATGCCTAAGAGAATAAGTTGCTATTTTATCATTGAAGAGAGAAGCCTCCAAACGACTTTTATTCCGTGTAGACAATGCTACTAGCTACACACACCTGCTTGAGCACTGGGCATTTAATCATCCAAATGCCTCAATGCGGATGTGTTCTCATCGCCATGATCTGAAAAAGACTCTGGCATCACCATAAGCATGTTACAGGTAAGCGCTGCTGTTTACAAGACCTACTTGGCATTTCCAAACGATTACAAATTACATTGAACAAGCTAAACACCCGTTTTATATTCCAGCAATTTTCCTCGTGGTGTTTACATTGTGTCTGAAACAATTTTTAAGAGATGGCTGAGTGGTTCTGTGTGTTAGGCCCATGTGGGTCACTGGCTCCTTTTGCAGGCATTTACCCTGGCGAGAAATTTCAGCTACCAGAAGCTATGCCATCGCAAAATACATTGAATATTAATTACCCTTCCATAAGATCAACAATTTTGAGTTTGTTATTAAGAAATGTAATCACATTTTGGAAACCACTGACAAGCAATTAGTTCCAAACACTGCATTTTTAGCACGTAGGATGAAATTAAGCCTGGGATATTTCTAATATTTAATGCAGCAAGTTTTCATGGTTTCTTCATCTCTTAGTGTTTATCCAGATATCCCATACTTGTAATTAGAGCAGGTGCATATTGTCAAAAAAAAAAAAAAAAGAAGAACCTGTATTAGTAAAAGTGGGTGACCGGTTCACTAGTGTTCACATCTTGCTGTTTTAATCATTCACCAAAATTTGCGAATTTAACCAATTGCTGTGATTTTGTCGAGTATTTATTCTGAGCATTAAGTAAAAATGAGCAAGCTTAAACTTTCTTGACTTAATACATGGAAATATCAGGAAAAAGGAGCTTTCTCTATTTTAATGTAGAAATTTCTGCTCCCACACTTCAAGCTCTGCAGCTAGTGGGTTGCAGTGGCAATGACCTGTCTCCTATTTTTTTATTGTGTCTCTTAGCTATTTATGGCGCACAAAATAAAGACAGATTATCACTTTATTAGACGTTTCTTCAGTTTTTTCTGTTCTCCCACGATTTTTTTTGTTTGTTTCAAGCCAGCTCAGAAAAAAAAAAAAATCAAACAAAAAACTTGAAGTGGAATAAAGCGAGGAAAACTAAAAAAGAAGAAGAAAATCAACAGTTAAATTGAATGAGCAGAATGGAATGGGGAAAACATTAAAATGGAAAAGGACAGTAAAAGAAAAACATTCTCTCTTTGCTATAGATTTTACAGATTGTGCAGATTTTAGAGCTGCATACGCGAATGCTGTCCTAAATAATAAATTTCAAGTATTTTATTTTTTTATGATTCATGCCTTTTTAAAAAAAATTGTTCAAGGTTATCTTTTCACCAAAGTCTGATATAGCACAGAAGAAGACTACGTTGCCACGGAGGTGCTGAGATTTGAAAGACAGCAGATATTTCTCTAAACAAGATGACCCAGCATGACATCCAAGATACCTGAGACATTGTTGTCCTCTTGGCTTCAGAACTTGGAAGTGCTGATGTAGATGTGAAAGTATTTCATGGAAATAACAATAAATTCAAGAAACAAAGGACCTGGGTAAGTGATTGCTCTAGTTTATGTTTTTGGACACCTGTTATTTTTACTTTTTCCAGAGAGACTCAGCAAAGAAGAGACAGAGAGAGACAGAGAGAGAGAACCTGTGGATTGCAGCTTGGCCATTACCCAGAAGTTCCAGCCTGAGTATGATGTGATAAGATGGTAGATACGCAGATAGATAGACAGATAGATCATAGACATATAGATAGATAGATGATAGATAGTTGGATAGATAGACAGTTGGATAGATAGACAGACAGAGATATATACCAGACACATACAGATATGGACAGATACATAGATAAGTATACATAGATATATATTAATCAATTTTGTGCAATAATGAAATCAGCTAAATAATAAAAATACATACATTCTGTAAATAAGCTAATTCTAATCTAAAATCATATGAATGCATTATTACCCAGAAAAATCTCCCTGTTTATTTATCCACTTTTTCATCAAGAACTAATACACACCTAGTATATCCAACACCTTCAGAGATATAATTGCAACTATAATGAAGAAAACATTGGCAATGCTCTCTAAAAATTATATATTTGTTTATAAAGAGGACCATGATTAGACAATTATGAAATTAGTTATAAGAACTTTGAAAAGATGTGTTTAAAGAATTGTAAAGTTTCAATAAATTGATTTCAACTGAGATCGTTGAAAAAATGGGAGCCTTTTAGTTGGCAATCAAAATTGAAAGATTTATGGAGAGAAGGCATAAAAGACACTAAAAGGATAATACTCTTTACTGCTATTTGATCATTAAGTGCCAGGTACCATAGTCAAATTTTTAATAAATAGTTCACTCTGACAAAAACTACCTCGTGATTCCCAATTTGCAGATGATGTCATACAGGACTTAGAAATTCACTCAGTAAGTGTCAGAGCTGGTGGCCATGTGTGTTTGGTACGATTTATTTCCCAAGCTTCTCACATTCATTCATCTAGTCAGTATTTATTGTTTTCTACTTTGCATGATGTCATATTTTCCTCTTCCAAATTTGACCATCTGAGCATAGCCCCAAATATTACCACCTAGAGTGTGAAGGTCCTGCAGGTAGACGAATTCTGAACAAATCATGGAGGTCCCTGGATTCATTGCCCAAGTGGTTTGACTGCAGTTGATTCTTCAAGTGCTGTCAAGCTGCCTAGGCTCCATTCTTTATGTAAAGTAGAACAGTTGATAGCTCTGTGTTAAGTGAGCCTTTTCTAAGAGGGTCATTTTTCTGAATAATGCACAGGGTCGTTATTCAAGAGATCATTCTGAATAAACAACCACTCTGTTAACCCTGTGAATTATTCTCTGGGAAGTGGCAGATATCGAGTCTGATTTGAGAAAAAACTAGAATCCTTAGTATGATAATAGATGGGGGCAGGATGCAAAAATGTCATATTCAAAGATGCAATCTTAGAAATGACAGCAGGCAAAGCCAGATTTAATGGTGAAGTCTACAGACCTGTCAAGGAACAGATCATTGTCATGTTATTTGAAGGAAATGTACCAGGATGGAAAGACATACTGCAAACTTTTCAATTAGTTTAATGAGGCTGGTATGAACTGAAAAAGGACAGAATGACTAAACACTTTAGAGAGGGAATGAGAGTAAGAACATGGAAAAAACACACAGACAGCTTTCTTAATAATGGTTTTCTTTCCTCTGAGAAGACACAGGAAATTAAGGTGAGCGTGAGAATCAGGATTACAGAAGTTTCTTGTGTTCTAATGTAAACGAGCTCGTGTGTTTGCTCATGGGAAAAACAGGGAGAGATGGACTCTTGGTGAAATAAAAACAAGAGAGAATTTCTGTGGTGAAAACAGGAGAAGTCTGCAGGGGCCAAAATCTACAACCAAGTAGAGATGCAAGTCTTTGATAACAGGAAGGGCATTTGATCTATTATAACATGAGAGGCAAATAATCCTCTCAGGTTAATGCAACTGGGATGAGAGAGCTTCTGATAGGTTTTTCAATTCTCAGCAAAGCATAAGGCAACACCTTTAGGGGGAAGACTAGAGGGTACAAAAGGATTGATGTGGAGAGAAACAGGTTTGAGATACTCATTTCAGAAAGGAGATACAATTATAAGATTATCAGCATTCATGGACCATGGGAAATCAATGGATATTTGTGTTCTTGCCTGTAGAGTAAGATTACTCTTTATGTTGTGTGTTTTTCGCTGGCAATGTTGAGATATTCAAGTATGATGAGGGATTGGTTGAATAGCTGGTTTAACTACACAGACTGTTTATTCAGGTAAGTTTTATAAAACAGAAGAACACAAGGAAAATCACGGTCATGAGGGAGTGCTTTTAATGGAAGACCTGGGATTTTGGGTTGAATAGGAAGGCAAACATACATGCATTGAAAGTGAAACATTTATAATCAAGGAGAAGATATATTGCCAACAGAGTTGGAAACAGTGTATAGAGTACAGGCAGATTGAAATGGAAATTCAACAAAAAAAAATAGAATGTTTACCATGCTTTGATTTTGCAGAGTATACCTCTTTTCTTTGATCTGCCTGTAGTAAAAGTTATCCTCAACTTGGGCTTTGCCATTGCCTTTGAAAATAATTTCACATTTTTCATTATTTCCAGTTATTTTGTAGGGATTGTTGATAAACAGGAGAAAATAAAGATACATTTTTAATGTGTCAATGTCACCTGTAAATCTTTTAGTAGTCTTTCTACGAAGAGCTGAACTTAAGACACTTTCTATGGCATAATACTTCCAAGGGTATTTTTAGATAACACTTGATGTGAGATCTGAAAACCATTTAAGGGATACTACAATCCCTGCTGGAATATATAAATATCAATGCCTCATGTTTAGAACTTTTTGGGAACTATTAGATCATGATGCACCTGGATGTTAAAGGATGGTGTTGACAAATTTCAGGATTTGGGAAGGTGCGGTAGATTGAATTCCACCCCTGTCCCCCCAAACTCACTGAAACTTAATCCCCACTGTAACAATGTTGAGGGTGGGAAATCCAATTACGGTAATCGAAAGGTGGGGCCTTGGAAAGGTGATTAGACTGTGAAGACCATGCTTTAGTGAATGGATTAATAATGGTGGTCATGGGCATGGTTCTGAGGGCTTTAAAAGGAAAGCACATGAGAGTCTCTCTCTCTGTTCCTCCCCACCTAAGTAGACTCTCACCAGCTGTGTTCCCTAGACTTTGCACTTCCCAGCCCCCAAAACTATGAGCAATAAGTATCTTTTCTTTATAAGGTGTCCAGTGTCAGGTATTTTGTTATTAGCAACAGAGACAAACCAATACAGAAGGGTAGTCACCTCATTCCCCTATACTCCCACCCCCAGCATCTTCAAAAGGATACAATGTTTCAGTTAGTCAAGAGGACTACATCTCAGAGATCTATTGCACATCATGGCAACTATAGTTAATAATAATATATGGCCTACTTCAAAATTGCTAAAAGAGTAGATTTTAAATATTCTCACCACAAAAAAAAGTACATAATGTGATGCACGTTAATTAGCTTGATTTCATCATTTCACAATGTAAACATATATCAAAACATCACAAGGTACCCCATTAATATATACAATTATTTTCTGTCAATTAAAAATGAAATGATAAAAGTAAAAGTGGGGAAAGTTGGATAAGGGCAAAGAAAAGAGTTGTGCAAAGAAAGCCTCGTTAAAACATGCGCTGAGGAGGAGAGATGTCTATGGGTTGTTAGTCTGAGGATCCGCCAAAAAATGTATCTGTAGAGACAAGGAAATAATAGAAAGAGTCCTGAGACAGTACAGGGTCCTCGTCTTGACCCCCGATGATGGAGAAGACCCACAGCAAGACGCAGGATCTGTGCACCTTGGCTATCCAGGTGTTACTCCAGGAGCCATGATGATGGAAATGATAGACATGTGGGGTGATAGAATAATGGGTTAATATTGGTCACTACTTTTTCTAATATATCAGTAACTTTCCAGACTGGATTTCATGAGATGCCATGAAACCTGCATATTCAATCATTCTGATGAAAAAACCAACAAGGGTAAATAAAGTCCTTCAAAGTGTTTCTTCCTTGAAGAGTTTTAGGGGATTCATTCTAAGAAATGGAAGTCTTCCAACTTATTTTATGAAATTGACTGCTTCTAAAGCCTTCATGTCTACAAATACAATTCTGTAGGCATTTAGCATTTTTCTTCAACCTTATTTTTGTGAGAAAATTGCATTTTCATTTATATTATTATATCATTCATTTGTGTTATATTATCATACATTGTTATTTATTTAAATCATTGAAATGGTTTTCTACTCAAAATGAAGATGACTTTTCTTTAACAGAAAATTAAATGAACCTTTTCTTGTATATGTAAGATATTTCAAATCAGGTCAAATCCTTCTGGAAGCAATATATAACATTTGCATTTAATCTAAATTTTACTTTTTAACTCTTAAAAGGATGGGTCATTAAAACTTTCAAAAGGTTTCTGTATATATTACCTACTAACTTGGTAGGCACATTCTCTCCAAATTTCTTTTTAAAGAGACTTTTTTTGTGTGTGCGAAATAGTAAGCATAGGTTGTGAAAATATTAGAATTTTTTTTTCTTGAGATACTAAACTTTCACTTAGTAGTCTCTAACAAGAGTAAAGGATGTCTCCATTTTAATGATCTTTATGGGAGAATCTTCATTATTGATAATCACGATACTAAAGATTCCTACTGACTGTGATTCTCAGAGTCTAAAATGAGAAAAATTCATTAATGAAATGATTAAATACAGTAGGAATTATAAACAGTATACTTGTTCTGATAGTAGCTTCTCTTCCCCTCCTCCCCCCACCCTCCCAATTTCCTACATTCCTAATCTACCTCTTCTGTGGAAGTTTAATTTTTTAATTAGTTTCCAGAGGACAAAGAACATTACTAAAAAATATCCATTAAGGAATCTCTCTCTCTCTCTCTGTCTCTGTCTCTCTCTCTCTCTCAACTCTGTCTCTTTCTTTCACTGTGTGCATTTACTCTCAGATCTAGAGAAAAGAAATACTCTTTAGGCTTTCTGTTTCATTTATAAATATTATAAAAGCAAAGTTAACTTGCTTTTACAATTCCCGTATCATGGAGGTTGATACAATCACATTCAGGATCCTATATTGAACCAGAAATATGGCCACAGGACCTAAAAGATTTTCTTCTCCAAACTTACAAAAATTTATCCACAACTGACTTCATCAGGTTTGCATTTTCTTAGAAAATGGAAAAAGAATGCAGTTTCAGAAAAGCATTTTTCAGACAAAACACACACTTCCTAAAAGAAAAGTCTCTACAATATAAAAGAATGTAGTCTCTGATCCTGCGTGTTACATGAACGAACGATAATAGCTAGCTCTATTCAATTTGAGTTTCAAGGTAACTTAATGTGTGATTTTGGAAAGCTATCAGGCCACCCCTTTTTTATAGTAATTTATTTTGAATTAGATAAGCATGTACATTTTAAAAACTTCATTCATTTCCATGCAGATCATATGTACACATACACAAAATATGCACTAATTTCCCATTTCGAATACTTTTAATTTATAGAAGCATATTTCTCTAAATTAGATCTTTTCCCCTTCAAAGTTTAGAATGATTCAATTAAAACACCGTTCTCTTGTTTACTAAAATGAAATTTTGGAAAATATTCTAAAATTATTACTGTTTTCATTAATAAGATATGAAGCAAAACACTCACTGACAAACCCCAAATCTAACAAAAAACACTAAAAGAAATGAGAAATGGCAAACAAGTACTCAACATCACTAATCATGAGATAAATGCAAATTAAAACCCAAATTGAGGCATCATCTGACCCCAGTTAGACTGGCTATAATCAAAAAGACTAAGAATAACAAATGCTAGTGAGTATGTGGAGAGAAATGAACCCTCCTGCATGTTGGTGGGACTGTATATTAGTACAGCCATTATGGAAAACAGTATGGAGGTTTCTCAGATAACTACAGATAGAGCCATTATATGATCCAGCAACCCCACTTCTGGGTATATACCCAGAGGAATGGAAACCATCATGTCAAAGGGACACCTGCACTCCCATGTTCATCACAGCTCTGTTCACAGTAATCAAGACATGGAACCAACCTAAATGTCCATCGATGGGCGATTGGATAATGAAACTGTGGTATATATACACCACGGAGTACTATGGTGCCATGGATGAGCTTGGAGAAAATTACGTTGAGTGCAATAAGCAAAGCACAGAAAGAGTAATACGTCACGTACTCACTCATTAGTGGGAGATAAGAGAGAAAGAAGGAAGGAAAGAAAGACCACAGTGGTGTGTTGAACTTGCAGAGGGAGAGAGCAGACCTAGGGTTGTTGGGGGTGGAGGAAAGGAGTGGGAGGGGGGCCACGGAGAGGTTGAGTGGGGGACGTGAGAAATAAGTGAAATTCGTGGTAATGGACATGCTGATAGCACTGATCTGATCATCACATCTTGAGCACAGGTGGTGACAGTCAGTTTTGTACCGCATGAATATGCATAAGCAATAATAAAAAAAAAATAACTTGTTATTGCTTTTTTGATTAAATTTAATGTCACCACTTAGAAGTGAGCAATATATATTTTTTCTTTTTTTAAAATTTATTTTGCTGTTGAAAAACATAAACTTCTGTATTTTTAAGACAAAGGAAAAGATCCTTATTCAGTTAGGGATGGAAGGTGATCAAAAATAATTACACTGAATTTTGAAAAAAATACTGTATTTGTATAAATATGATAAACTTCTTTTTCTTTCTCTTTCTTTTTTTCTTTCTTTCTTTCTTTCTTATGAATATTCATGAGATACAAAGCTGATTGTCCCCCCTCCTGCCAATGATGTGGGGGCCAGATAAATATTAGGGACATAGCAATTACTAGAAATTGCTTTTGTACCCTTTGTCCCCTTCCAATTATCCTCTAACTTCCCTCTCCCTCCCGCTCTCCCCTCAAATTCAATTTGTAGCCTTAGGTGTGTTCCCTCCCTCTGTTGAATCACAGCACTACTGTGGTCTTTCTTTGCTGCCTTCCTTTCCCTCTTAGGTCCCACATATGAGTGAGCACATGAAGTATTTATCCCTCTGTGCTTTGCTTGTTTCCCTCAACATAAGTTTCTCCAGGTTCTTCCATGTTGTTGCAAATGGGAGTATTTCATTCTTTTTTTGGCAGAGTAGTATTCCATAGTGTATATATGCCATAGTTTCCTTATCCAATCATCTATTGGTGGACATTTAGGTTGGATCCATATCTTGGCTATTGTAAACAGAGCTGCAATAAACATAGGAGTGCAGGTGTCCCTTTGACATGATGCTTTCCATTCCTCTGGGTATATACCCAAAAGTGGGATTGCTGGATCATATGGAAGATCTATCTATAGCTGTTTGAGAAACCTCCATACTGTTTTCCAAAGTGGTTGTACTAATTTACAGTCCCACCAACAGTGCAGTAGTGTTCACTTCTCTCCACACCCTCGCCAGCATTTGTTATTTACCGTCTTTTTAATCATAGCCAGTCTAACTGGGGTGAGGTGGTATCTCAATATGGTTTTAATTTGCATTTCCCTGATGACTAGTGATGTTGAGCTTTTTTTCATGTATCTGTTGGCCATTTGTATATCTTCCTTTGAAAAATGTCTATTCAGCTCCTTTGCCCATTTTTTAATTGGGTCATTTATTTTTTTACTTTATAATTGCTTGAGTTCTATGTATATTCTGGATATTAGTCCCTTGCTGGATGCATAGTTAACAAAAAATTTCTCCCACTCTGTAGGTTGCCTTTTCACTCTGTCGATTGTTTCTTTTGCTGTGCAGAAACTTTTTAGTTTGACATAATCCCATTTGTTTATTTTTTCTTTTGCTGTTTGTGCTTTTGGGCTCATGTTCATAAAGCCTGTGCCCTGACCTAACTACTGAAGTATTTCACCTATATTTTCCCTTAGTAATTTTATGGTTTCATGTCTTATACCTAGGTCTTTAATCCATTTTGAGTTGATTTTACTGTATGGTGAGAGATGCATATCAAGTTTCATCCTTCTGCATATGGAAATCCACTTTTCCCAGCACCACTTGTTGAAGAGGCAATCTTTTCCCCAATGTAGATTTTTGTAGCCTTTGTCTAATATCAGATAGCTATAAGCCTGAGGAGTGATTTCTGGGTTCTCTATTCTACTCCACTGCTCTGAATGTCTATTTTTATACCAGTACCATGCTGTTTTGGTTACAACAGCTTTGTAGTATAATTTGAAGTCAGGCAGAGTTATGCCTCCAGCTTTGTTTTCCTTTTTTTTTTTTTTTTTTTTGGTCAGGATCATTTTGGCTATTCGGGGTCTTTTGTTTTTCCATATGAAAGGTAAGATTTTCTTTTTTTCCATTTCTGTGGAGAATGTCATTGGTATTTTGATGGAGATCACATTGAATCTGTAGATTGCTTTGGGTAGTATAGACATTTTCACAATGTTAATTCTTCCAATCCAAGAGCATGGGATATCTTTCCATCTTTTTGTCTTCTTTAATTTCTTTCAGAAGTGGTTTGTAATTCTCATTGTAGAGGTCTTTAACCTCCTCGGGTAAATTCATCCCTAGGTATCATATTTTTTGGTGACAATTGTAAATGGGCTTACTTTGTTTATTTCTCTTTCTGTTAATTCATTATTTGAATATATGAATGCTACTGATTTTTTGGCATTTATTTTGTATCCTGCAATGTTACTGAAGTTTTTAACCAACTCTAGGAGTTTTTTGATAGAGTCTTTAGGTTTTTCTATATGTAGTATCATGTCATCTGCAAATAGGGAAACTTTGACTTCATCTTCTCCAATCTGGATTCCATTTATTTCTTTCTCTGTCCTGATTGCTCTAGCTAGTACCTCCAGTACTGTGTTGAATAGAAGTGGTGAGAGTAGACATCCTTATCTTGTTCCTGTCCTTAAGGGGAAGGCCTTCAATTTTTCTCCATTCAGAGTAATATTGGAGGTGGGCTTGTCATAAATGGCTTTTATTGTGTTAAAATATTTTCCTTCTATACCTAATTGGTTGAGAGTCTTTATCATGAAGGAATGTTGAATTTTGTCAAATGCATTTTCAGCATCTATTGAGATAATCATATGGTCTTTGTCCTTGAGTTTGTTGATGTGATGTATCACATTTATTGACTTTCATATGTTGAACCATCCTTGCATCCCTGGGATGAATCCTATTTGATCATAGTGTATAATTTTTTAAAAATGTTGCTGTATTCTAATTGCTAATATTTTGTTGAGGATTTTAGAATCTAGTTAATCAAGGATATTGGCCTGTAATTTTCTTTTTTTGTTGTGTCTTTATCTGGTTTTGGTATCAGAGTTAAGTTGGCCTCATAGAATGAGTTTGGGAGTTTCATGAGAATTGGTATTAACTCCTCTTTAAAAGTCTGATAGAATTCAGCTGTAAAGGCATCCTGACCTGGACTTTTTTTGTTGTTGTTGGAAGATTGCTAATTACCACTTCAATCTCCTTGCTTCTTATTGGTCTCTTCAGGTTTTCTATCTCTTCTGGGTTCAGTCTTGGTAATTGCTATGTGTATAGAAAAGTATCCATATCTTCCAGATTTTCAAATTTGTTGTCATACAGTTATTTATAATAGTCTCTATTGATTCTTTCCATTTCTGTGGTGTCAGTTTTAATGTCTCCCTTTTCATTTCTTATTTCTGTTATTTGGGTCTTCTCTCTTCATTTTTTTTTTTTTTGTTAATCTAGCTAATGCTGTGTCTAATTTGTTTATCTTCTCGAAAAAAGAACTTTAAGTTTTGTTAATCTTTTCTATTGTTTTTGGGGTCTCTATTTCATTTAGTGCTGCTCTGTACTTAATTATTTAGTTCCTTCTACTACCTTTAGGTTTGGATTGTTGTTTTTCAAGTTCTTTGAGGCACAGCATTAGGTTGTTTATTTGGAGTCTTTTCATTTTTTTTGATGTAAGTGTTTTCTGCAATAAATTTCCCTCTTAGTACTGCTTTTGCAGTATCTCACAAGTTTTGGTAGATGTATCTTTATTTTCATAAGTTTCTAGAAATTTTTTGATTTCCTGTTTAATTCTTGGACCCATAGGTCATTCAGTAGCCTATTATTTATTTTCCATGTATTTGTAGAACTTCCAGTGACTTGCTTATTGTTTATCTCCAGTTTTAGTCCACTGTGTTCTGAAAAGATTGTTGGAATGATTTCATTTTTTAAAAATTTTCTGAGACTAGATTTGTGACCTAATATGTGGTCTATCCTGGAGAATGTACCATGAGCTGATGAGAATAAAGTGTATTCTTTAGCTGTTGGATGAAATGTTCTGTATGTATCTGCCAAGTCCCATTAGTCTAGGATGTAGATTAAATCCTGTCTCTTTGCTGACTTGTTGCCTGGAAGTCCTGTCCCATACTGAGAGAGGGGTGTTTAGATCACCCACTATTAATATTAGGACCTATCTCCTTCTTTAGGTCTAAGAGTGTTTGTTTGATATATCTGGGTGCTCCAGTGTTGGATGCATACATGTTTATGATTGTTATGTCTTCTAGCTGGATAGTTCCCTTTATCATTCTATAATGGCCTTCTTTGTCATTTTTAATGTTTTTGTTTGTTTGTTTGTTTAAAGTCTGTTTTGTCTGATATAAGAATAGCTACTCCTGCATGTTTTTGGTTTCCATTTGCATGGTATGTCTTTTTTCATCTCTTCACTTTTAGTCTATGAGTTTCTTTACAGGTGGGTAGGTCTCTTGAAGACAGCATGTACTTGGGTCTATCTTTTTAATCCAGTCAGTTAGTCTGTGTCTTTTGAATGCGGAGTTTAGTCCAGTCACATTTAGAGTAGGTATTGAGAAGTGTTGTTTAATTCCTGTCATTTAATTGCTAATTAGGTGGTTTAAATATCTTTTGATCATTATTTCCCTCTTATTTCTCTTCTCCAATGTAGTTGGAGATTTAAGGTGGAATGGGTTACTTGTTTCTCTTTCTTGCTGGCTTTTTTTCTTTTTTTAACTGTGGGTTTTGCTCTTTCTTGTGTATTCGTGATGATGGTTACCATTATTCAGAATCCAGATGAAAGACTCCCTTGAGAATTTCTTGAAAGGCTGATCGTGTGGTGATGAACTCCCACAACATTTGTTTGTCTGGGGAATACACTATTTCTCCCTCATTTCTGAAGGAGAGCCTTGCTGGGTAAAGAATTCTTGGCTGGCAGATTTTTTTTCTTTTAGTATTTTGAATATTTCATTCCACTTTCTTCCAGTCTGTAGGGTTACAGTTGAGAAGTCTGTTGTTAGTTTGATGGGGGTTCCCCTATAAGTGGCCTGACGCTTTTCTCTTGCTGCTTGTAGAATTCTCTCTTTTTCTTTGAGCTTTGCAAATTTAACTATAATATGTCTTTGGGAGGATCTTTTTGGGTTGAAACTGGAGACCTTTGAGCTTCCTGGATCTGAAGGTCTGTATCTTGCCCTACACCTGGGAACTTTTCTGTTACTATTTCCTTGAGTGGGTTTTCAATACCTTTTCCCTTCTCCTGTCCTTCAGGAATACCCACAATTAAGATGTTAGAGTGCTTGAGATTGTCTGCTATCTCTAATAGGTTTTCCTCATTATTTTAAATTCTTGTTTCCTTTTTTTGTCTGCCTGAGTTATTTCAAAAAGACCATCTTCAGGCTCTGAAATTCTTTCTTCTGCTTGCTCTACCCTGCTGCACAAGCTCTCAGTCATGTTTTTTATTTCACTGAGTGAATCTTTCATTTCTAGAAGTTCTGCTACACTCTTTTTTAAGGTATTAATCTCTTTGTAGATTTCCTCCTTCATATTTTGGATGTTTTTCTTGTTTCATTGTGTTCTCTAATTGAGTCTTCCTTTATTTCTTCAAGTTTTCTTAAGATCATTACTCAAAATTGTTTTTCAGACATTTCAAGTATTCCCTGTTCCATGGAGTCTGACTTTGGGTCATTACTATATCCTTTCGGTGGTGTCATTTCTTCTTTATTGTTTGTACTTCTAGTGTTTTTTTGCTGATGCTTGGTCATTTGGTAGGGGGTTTGCTTCTTCTATTACACTGAGGTTGACTGTGGAGTGGCTTTGGTTGCTACTGCAGGGGGTGAACTGTCGTACTTGACAGTAAGTGTGGTGGTAGCTATGTTAAAACAACTTGGTTCCCATTCTAGACTCTGTGGTTGTAGAATGAGCACCTAATGCATGCAGTTCTACTGGGCCGAACTTGGTGGGTCAGATCCATAGGCTGGTGCTCCCCCCTGGGTCAGAGGCATGATGAGGGGCCACATGGAGCCATATGGTTCTGCTGGCTGGATGGTGCCAGTGGGCTCACCTGCATGGTGCCAGTTCAGGATGGCAGGGTGGGGCCTGGATCTCCCCCCTGCCTGGGTCCTAGGTGTGGGGTGGGGGACCTGCATGGAGCCATGTGGTTCTGCTCTAGTCTTGTTCTTTAAGGGAAAACAAAGTCATTTCATTTTGATAGACTTCTACCCTGTAAATTCATCATTAAAGACATCATCACTCATTAAAGGAATCATTACACCGTCTTTAGACACTTTATTTCCATTTTAGGAACTAAGCTATTTAACATAGTGCCACATTTCAATGAAAACAACATTTTTGGTTGATTTTACAATGTTATTTGTACTTTTTTCTTACTTTTCCATGTTTGAACTTTTACTTGGAATTTATTCTTCTATTCTTAACAAAAATAATGCTTTAAAATATCTGTTTCCCAAAATCCCAATTTTTTTTTAATCAGAATATTTTGTCTAAATAACATATTGGGCCATATTATCAAAAACAAAACCTCACCACACTAGATTTTTTGTTGCATCCATTCAGTATGATAGATTTTTTTTTTTTTTCCAGATACGACCACACCTACATAATTCTCAAATATGGCTTAGCTTTAAAATTGCATGTTCCATTAATCACTTGGTGTGTTAAAATAGTTTGTTAGGTAACAGCATGCTGACACAAAGAGACATTTCGTGGCTGTGTTTTTCTTTAAATGTATGGAACAATGTAAGCTGATTGCTTTCACTGGAGAGCTTAAACTGCTTTCTCTAAGAATGAGTTTTAGAGTTTCATATTTAATTTCAGTCAATAGTTATCAATCTCTATCACAGATGTTATATGTACAGAAGAATTTTTTTTAAATCTAATATCTTTTTCCTGTTCCACATTTTAAAAATATTTTACTAGAATGAAGGGAAAAAGAAATATACATTTTGTGTGATACATTTAACAAAAAAGGGCTTAGTCCCAATTATTATGGGTGAAAAAGGATTAATTCTTTTTTATTTTCTCAAACTACTAAGAAACATTAGGAAGATGAAAGATTTAAGACTGTCACATGTATACTAAATATACATATATATAAGAAACATAATTTTGCATAGTCTTTCTTTTCATTCTGTATATTAAAAATGATATTGGTAACTAATAATAATACTACTAATAAAGTTACAATTCAGAGTTCAGTGACTTTACAGAATTGGAATTACCCAGTTTGATAAGGAGCTGTTTTCTTTTTTCTTCTATGGTGACTGACATTAAAATAATAATAATCGTCTTTGCATTGTCTACATCCTTTGCTTGAAGATTCATCTTATGGATCTCTGCATAGCCGGCGTCTACGTTTTCTTTAGACGTCCTCCAATGTCACCTTCTTTTTACATTGCAAACATCACCCCCTCCCCAGTTCTCCCCCACGCCGTGTTCTATCTATCCTTTTCCTCAGCATGTGTCCCCTTCAAATATAAGGTACATTCAGTTTTGTACAACACTGTTCAATAAAGTAGTTTGTAAATAATTAATTATGGAATGCATAAATAAATTGCAAAATTTTCTGAAAATGCACTTGCCAGAAAAGTAGTGACTATTTCAATCCACTCTGCCAGTGTTAAATTCAGGGAATTGAAACAAACAAACAAAAATGTCTCATGGAATATTCACCTGACTCTAGGTATTTCTCATTTTGTTGCATCTATGATGCATTATGGGTTTTCACTTAGTGATTTATGTTGTTTCTTTTTTTTTTAATTGAAATGTAACTGTTTATACATATTTGTGGGGTACAGAGTTGAATATCAATACCTCTGTGCAATGTGTGATTATCAAATCAGGATAATTAGTACATTCATCTTTACAAAACATCATCATTCTTTGTGACCCTTAATCAATTTCTTGCTAAACCTCCACCCAATCCGCCTTTCCCACCTCTAGTAACCACAGTTCTATTCTCTCATTTTGAAATTTCAATAAATTGTTGTGGTTGTTATACCTTTCTTTCTTTCTTTCTTTCTTTCTTTCTTTCTTTCTTTCTTTCTTTCTTTCTTTCTTTCTTTCTTTCTTTCTTTCTTTCTTTCTTTCTTTCTTTCTTTCTGTCTCTTTCTTTCTTTCTTTCTTTCTTTTTCTATTTATTTATTTTTTTAAACTCCCACTTACGAGTGAGGACATGTGGTATTTCTCTTTCTATGCCTGGCTTATTTCACTTAACATAATTTTCTCCAAGCTCTTCCATGTTTCTGCAGATGGCAGAATGTTAATCTTTTATGGCTGAGTAGTATTCCATACTGTATAATACCACATTTTCATTATTCAGTCATATATCAGAAATTTAGGCTGTTCCACATCTTGGCTACTGTAAATACAGCTGCAATAGACATGGGAGTACAAGGTGTCCCTCCAACACGATGATTTCCATGCCTTTCATATTAACATGCCGGATTTTCCTCTGTATTGATATATAAAACCACAGTCAATGTACTTCTGTGAGCAGATTGGTGGCTTCCCGTCTAAATAAATTGGGTAGTGATTCCCCATGTACAAGAAGCACTAACCCTATGTTTGGATATTTAGACTGACGTCCAACATCATGAATTTAGGGGTAGCTGAGTCTTGCATTAGAGCACAAACAGCATACTCAAACAGCAAACTTAATGCAGATATACGTCATGTACTGATAAATAGCACAGCATAACAATTTCTAGGACACATAATTATTTGATTTGTTTTCAAATGTTTTAGCAATCCTCTCAAATAAAATTCATACAAAGATTTTTTTTAACCTGTTATAAAACTCTTTCCCAAGGAAGATTTATTTCCCATGTCAAGAACTTTATAAAAAAGAGTCTAAGACAAGTCAGAAGTACTAAATGATATAAAAGCTATAAAATTATTCTACCCTCCAAAACTCCTGAGCAAATTTTTTTGTGGATTTTTACCCTCTAAGGTTTCTTCATTTATTTTTGGTTTTGCTATGACAGATACTTGAAATTTAAATGTGAATTTACAATAGTACACCGTTGTTGCTTCATTATGTAGCGTACACAGAACACACCAACTTTCCATATTATGTTTAGAATAGTACAAATTACATTATGACATTTTACATAATGCTGCTTTGTGTTTCCTGGACTGAATGTACCATGGTTCATTTAACGTGTTCTTTCAGAAAAGACGCGGATTGTGCCCTCAGGGTATTTTTGTTGTGGTGGTGTTTGGAATATACTATATAAAGCATAGGTACTTCACAGGGCCTGGTTTTCCAAAGCCTTGCCATTTCAAATATTGACCTTGCAAGGACAGAAAATTTGCCTCAGGCTATAAGTCTCTGTTGCAAGATAAGGATTGTGGCACAGCAGGTTGCTGGCTCAAAGACAGACTAGTTACTGATTGTGATGTAAAGATACTGAGAAATTACTGTAAGAAGGAATGTTTGCTAGATCAAACTGTTGTTGATAGGACCACTTAATTGTTTACTGGAATGTCATCTGGCTTGTTTCACTGAAAGTTACCAGCCTATACTGTTAAACTATAACCCCACCTATGTCTCTTCCTGTAACTTCCTGGTCTGGAAAATAAATGCAGGAAGAGAACCCCAATTTGGTGTTAATTTCCCAAGGAAGGGATCCCTCTCTCTTGAAGGTTCCTGTGGGAGATTAACCACTTCGGGGCCTCTCACTGCTCGTAGAGATGGGCTTTGAGTAATCCTTTGCATCTCCGTCACACAGGGGAGGTGGGGTGACAAATCCGTGGGGGGAAAACCAATGCAAAGCAACAGTGGTGTTGGTGGTTGGTTGTATAGCTAAATATTCCTTTTTGTTTATTGAAATCTGATATATTCATTCTTTAAATAGATGAAAATAGTTACTTTACATTTGTTTTTGCCTGAGTATTTAGGTTTTAGTTAAGCCTGAAAATTGTCTATTTCATTGTATTATTTTGAACTAATACTATGGGGTTTTTGTTTTACTAATTCGTTTCAAAATTTTCCAAAATATAATCAAGTACATGAAATACACACACACACACACACACACACACACACACTCATGTGAAAATATAATGGTAAAGACACTCAAGTAAGTCTTCAGAGATTCAAATATCATACTTAGCATTTACTATGTTGTTGACCTTTGAACAAGTACTAAAGTCTGTCTGCTAGGTTCTTTCTCAGTAAAATGGGAATAAATTTAGTGGCTATTTTACAAGATTGTTGAAATGATTTAAACAAATAATCTCTGTGAGACCTAAGTAGATTGCATATGAGATAATAACAATTCAAAAATATTAACTGTTACATTATTATTTTCATTATTATTATATTGCTAATTTTTAAACTATGCACCTACATCTCTATTTTTTGATTTATTTAGACTATACTTTTTAATTTGTTGCTGTAAAAATGTAGTCATCGACACATTAACTATTTTCATAGGTATCTGTATTCTTCTCTTGTTAGTATTTTTATATTGTTTGGAAAGATAATTTACACACTGTGTATCTATAATCATCTGAATTCTATTGCTAATTGGGTGGAGATTTCTTGCTTTTCTTTCACACAATAACCCCCTCATTATTTAAACTCTCTCTAAATTGTTCAAAGCAGTTGGCCCATTTTATTTTATTGTTAAATCAAGATACTTTGGAAAATGTCATGCTTTTAGATCATTTTGGCTTATAGGTGAGTTATCTTTGTAGAAGCTGCCTAAGCTGCGGTTGCGTGCCTTGAATTCTACAGAGGTATAGACACCAACTGCAGAAGGAGATACTCATGAAAGCCTGGGAAAGATAGGGGGAAAAATGTCCAGATGATTCTGTTGCATAGATTTGTCTAGTAACCATGCACCTATTTTGTCAAGTCCATACAAAGATAACCCAAATGAAACTCTCCTGTTCACAGTAGGTCTCCAGCTGAGGACTTTGCTATTTGCACAGGTGAAAACTCTTTAGCTCTACAATTGCAAGTGTTGGGTCAGCTGATGATGACATCCATTCAATTGGAGTTGAGCTGAGCTGTGAGAAATTTTCTCTCCCTACGGTTTTATTTCATTTTTTTTTTTTTTAATGTGGTGACAACTGAATAGGTGGAAATTTATTTTTATGTGATTCTTCTTTAAGTAAGCTTCCTTCTTACATAGTTATCATTCAACCATTCAGATCTATGATTATGTTATTTTCTCCTCAAAACATCTTATCTTCCAAACTTTTTCTACTACCCCCTGCCCCTTCTCTGTAAGTATTTTTGCTCCTTTTAAAGAAAATTATTTTTTGTTCAAGCAGTTCCCAAGAAGCCAGCTTCAGAAGAAGACAAGAGTTTTTTGGTTGGTTTTTTTTGTTTGTTTTGTTTTGTTTTGTTTCTATTTTTAGATACTGCATTTTTATACAAAAATATCTGCTCGTTGAAATGTAGCTAGAGAAATGGGGCAATCCACATTGATAATTTTTCTAGATTGCTAACTTTCCAGACAGGTGTTTGTTCTATAAAATATAGAGTGTTTCTGTAAGTCTTGCAGATCCTATGTAGAAATATAGCAGTCATCTAATGCATTTTCTGGATTAAAGGTATTCAGCTTAGGGATATTTGTTCTTGTAGTACTTTCTGCAGCATACTCTCACCGCTGCAATTTTTTCCTGGATGGTGAATTCCCCATGATAACTCAGCCTGCAAAACTGAGGTGATGTATTGCAGATGAGAATGGCCACTGGTTTGGAGAGAGAGCTGGCGTCGAATGCTATGTCTGGTCATTGCTCCAGTCTACTGTCTTTGGGTCTCTGGCAGTGCTTAATGACTTCTGGACTCAATACAAAAAGGGCTTCTTTTGTTTTCTTTCTCTCTCCTTCCTTCCTTCCTCCTTTTTTTCTTCCTTTCTTCCCTCTCTCCCTGTCTCCTTCTCTCTCTCTCTTTCTTTCTCTTTTTCTCTCTCATCTCCATCTCTATCTCTTTCTCTTACTCTAGCTCTATCTCCCTCTACTTCTCCATCTGCATCTCTATCTTTCTGTCCCTTTTTCATATTCCCAAGATAAAAAAGCCACTGTGTATTTTTTCCCTTTTTTATTTCCCTTAACATTATTCCTCCAAGTTCTTTATTCCTTTAAAAATTAGCAAACGTGTTAAGCATAATATCCATCCAACAGACAGATAGGTTTATGATTCTTCTGCTGACCTGCTAAATATCACTGGCTCAAGCATGTTCCAAATGAAACTCTTTTTTTTTTTTTTAACCAAGCTGAATCCCCGTTTAGTTAGATGACATCTTTTGACCAACCTATAAAACTTGACCTAGTTGTTTTTGTCCCATAAGTGTAGTGATCCTTTCCCCACCCCCTATCATTTGCTAATAGTTTCCTAATTTCTTTTCTCGTACTCGACTACTTGGGAGCTGAAAGCAAATCTCTGTGATTTATTTCATTTGCACCCTTGAATGTCAACAATAAAGACACTTAAATAGAGTCCATCATCAGGGATTGGGAGAAAAGCAAATATTGTATGGTCTATTAGCTGTGATGATTTTCATTTTGCACCATTTCTATAAGCATCAATACACTGAATTGTTTCACATAAGCACACACGAACCTTCCCCCATTAAAGCCAGCATATTTATCCTCCTGCAGTCACAGCCAGGTGTCACATAGTGTGTCAGGTGTATCCTAAAAAGCCTATGCTAGAACATGGCTCATAGTGTGTTTCCAAGGCAGGTGCACATGCCCTCATAGAAGCACACAATCTATTATCTGAAAATATGACATTGCCTCACAATTCTGCTGCAGGACTGACTTCCATTTCCAACAAAATGGCCAAAGTGTTTGGCAGGGTACTCCATCCTGCTCTTCCATCAGCATTTCACGACAGCTCTCTCTCCAAACCAGTGAGCTTTCTCATCTGCAATACATCACCTCACATTTGCAGGCTGAGTAGCTGAAAGGTGAGTTATCATGGGAATTCACCATCCAGGAAAAAATTGCAGCGGTGAGAGTATGCTGCAGAAAGTACTGCAAGAACAAATATCCCTAAGCTGAATATCTTTATATGTCTCCTTCTAAAATGCATAGCTCTCTCTAAAAAAAAAGTGTCTACCTACTTATTTCCTCATTTTTAAAGCTGTACAACCCACTAAATGCCCATTTCAAATGATTAAAACTAGATACATATATACATACATATATATGTATATATCCAGGTTCTCTCAAATTATGATTTAAGGTTTTTTTCTGCTATAATGTGACCTTTGTGATTGTAACTTAGTACACATGAAAAATCCAAAATGTTTCTCCCATCATTTTGGGTAAACATCCTTTTAGTTCACTCATGAATATTTTTTTTATATATATCACCCCACCAAAATAGTTTGTAACCTATACGGTCATGTCAACCATTCTTAAATAAATAATATACAGGGGGTGAATGTATTAAAATACATATTCTTAACAAGCAAGTGAGATGATCTTCACCAGGTCTGCAGTTCTTATTTATGTAACAGTTTGTGCAAACGTTGTTGCTACTTCTTACCTTCTTTTGCTGACCATTTCCTGTTCATGGCTCATCACTGCTTTGGGCCTGTTGAAATGAACTAGATTTCTCCCATGAAGTATCTGGAACATCAGGGATTTTGTCCCAGCTAAGGATGTGCATGCATGTATTACTGGAGGCTGGAGATTTCTTGCCTGTGGTCTGGCACTTTTCAGGAACAAACTTGGAAGGAGGTTTGCCAAAGACTTTTGAGGTCGGTTTTTGCTAATAAGCTTTAGAGGATGAAAGTATCTGTGACCCAGAAGAGTGGTACCAAAAGCCAGGCTCTTAAAATCAGATTCATATGATAAAGCATCACTGTCCTCTTTCAACCGTCAACCCCATGCTTGCTGGATGGGCTGATGAAAAATAAAGCCACAGTTTCAGGTAAGGTTTGAGAGTTATACTCTGAGTAAATACTGTGGATATTTAAGATTTATGGTTTTGGCAATTAGCAATTGATTGATCCATGCAACCCCCCCCCACACACCTTTTTTTTCTTTTCTTTTATAAAGGCATTGCTGCTATTGACTACTTTGTTTCTAACAGATGGTTCTTGGTCACGGTGACCATGATCTAAAGTGTCTTCCTAATTTAGTACCAGCATGTACTGGCTCTGTGTCTGAAAAAAAGCATCACAAAGATCCATGAGAGACAGAAAAAGAAAGTTCTTAACAAATACATTGAGATTCTCTACCAAACCTATGTAGTCAGTGTTCAGTTGACTCCAATGTCACAGTTTTTTTTTTCCATCACAAATACATCAGAGAAATACAGATATGCTGAATAAGTTTAAAGACCAAGTATCAGAATCCTATCACGAAGAAAGCAGTTTCTTTAGTGTCTCCAAAAATAAATCAACATTTAAGAAAAACTATTGCTTTTGTAAATATCATATATTGTAGGGCATGCGGTTCATTGCTTGAAGATTAAAATTTGGTAGCAAGAAGACAAGACAGCAGTTCAAAGGGAAGAATAAATGTAAGCATTTGCATAATAAAATTTTTATTCTTCCTTTAAAAGAGCACAATGTATTTCCATGGAAACATTAATGTTCTAATTCAACTGCACGAGAGAGGCAAACCTTATATGAATCATTTAAACTCTTACTGTATTTTTTTCCTGAACATCTCTGAATTCACTCAAGTGTTGTCAGCATTTAAGACTTTTTGATTCCCAAATTATCTCCTTTGCTCACCCAATAAAGCAAGTTTTACTGCAGTTTTTATAATTTGGAACATCACAAAGAAGAGTTTAGCATGATAAAGAAATGCAAATGTGTCTTGAAATTGAACCCTTTTCAGATGTAAATAATTCAGAGCATACTTCTGGAAAAATATGGAAATAGTTTATCTGGAAGTAAATTCACATGAAGTTTGTTCATTGTCACTTTATCTAGTTTAGTAACATTGTACTTAAAATTGCTACTTTTGTCAGGTGTTTATTCTTCATCCTATTCCAATACTTTTATTTGTTTCAATCTTATTAACATTTCTTTTGAGCCAATGAGTAGAAGCCAGTGAAACTGAAGAATATATCCTGGATTTACGTTGTAGCAAATATCCTCTCTCTGTCTCTCTTTTCTTCATAGTGAGTTCATTTTTCTGTCACTTGCCCCCAAAACAATCATGACTGAGCCTGATTCATCCATGCACGAAGCCATTCGTATCGAGTTGTTGGGAATAATTTAGTGAACATTTAAAAACACTTGATACCAAATAGTTCCCGAACCACAAAGTATACACAAAATGATGATATCTCTTCCTGCAAATAACTTGTCACCCATTTGCAGATAGAACTAGCCTGAAAATACATCTCACACCATGTGAGGAAATGTTCCTAATTTTGAGAAAATCTTGTTTTGTTAGCAAAAAGGTAGGAGGGATCCACTCTGCTTTGAGGATTAGTAATTAATTACATTTCGCCATTTCCATGCCAACATTATAATTATATAGCCTGACACATATTTCTTTTTTTTTTCCTCTGATGCAGATTTCTTGAATTAATACATTTCTTTCATAACATTATTTTAGAAAAGCAAGTTGTTTCTCTTTCTGTGCCTGTATCCCACAAATATGTACAACCATGTTCCAATAAATAAAAAAAGAGAAAGAAGGAAAAGCAAGTTGATTTTTAAATTTATTTTAAAGGTAAAGATTACACATTATATAATATATGCAGAATATTTTATAAATATAAAATGAATCTGTAATATGTGTATATGATTATATATGTATAAAAAGTTGTTATGTATATGTGTGTGTGTGCATATTTTAGAAACATTCATTTTCTTTCAAGTGGTATATGTGAGTTAGAAGAAATATGGAATGGGAGTGTAAGATTTGCAACAGGAGGTCCCACCATAATTAAGGATAAAATAATTTTCTGCAAGGATTTAACATTCTGCATACAGAATAAATATTTCATCTTTGACTTGGAGTACCCATAGGCACTTTTATTTAAATAGTACCAGTGGCCAAGATGATAGACCAGCAGCTCCTTACAGAGTTCCTTGTAGGTATGTGGCACTATTGCAAAAAAACTAGGTACTGGTATGGCCCAAAAAATCCCTTGGTCAAATAAACCATATCTTTCTTTCATCATTTATTTCAGAATTTGGAAAAGCTGCCTACTGTTACTGACAGGCCAGGCTCGGCTTGCCCTCTCACATTAAACAAATGACCTGAAAGTCCAAAAGTTGATGCAAGGATTGGAAGGTGTATTCGGATTACGGGTACTCAACTAAATGTCTAACCAAGCAAACAAACAAAGAGAAAAGAAGAGCAGTGGGGTCCAGTTTATCCTAGTCCCAATCAGCGGGGCCAAACTATTCCATTAGCAGTAATTGATAAAAGCAGTTCTCCCCACTGTTTTCAGCATAAAGAATAAAAGTATTGACTAGATTTAAATCAGAGAAACAAAGCATAGTTGGGAGCCCTCCAGGGTGCATCTATACGGAAGTGGATACAATCCAACCAAACAGCAAAAGAGGGCTCAGAAAATCAGAGAAGGTAAAGAGAATAAAGCATTGCCTTGTCAGAATTTAGGCCAAGGACTCCAGGAGAGACTTACCAGCAGCAGAGACATGGGAGCAAAATAGTCCCAGTGGCCACTTGTCTCTTGCAGCTGGAGTCCTCTCTGGTGCCCAGAGCGCTCCAATTTCTGACAGTGATTAAATTAGGTTCTCGGATTCCAAAGTCATAGAAATGAACAATGTGCCCAACAGTAAAGCAAGCAATGCTTTATTAAAGGAGGAGATAGACTTATGCATAAGGGCGGTAGCTACAGTAAAGCCAGTCCCCGGAGGGGAGCTGTTCAAGGTCTTTTATAGGGAAAGGAGTTAAGGGGTGGCAGGCCAGGGTCACTGGAGGTGGTCTGTTCTGTTCTTCTCGGCTGCATCATGGGCGCATGCTCAGCAGGTAGTGGTGTTCATCATTGTCACCCCAGGAGGGTCACCATAGCAGTCACCTTGATGCTTTGTGCACAGGTGGGAAATCCTAAAGGGGTCTTAGGTTAAACTGTAACTTTTATTATTATGGTAAACAAGCCTGGGGAGGGTTTTTGCAACTCAGTAAATATCCGTTTCCTCTCTTATCTCAGTCTATTTAGTCAGGGCAGCCCACGGGGTAATGATTTGCCCTGAGGGGTCTCAAGACTGAGGAGTAGAAAAGTAACAAAAGTGTCCTCTGCAGGGAAGATGCAGTCAGTTTGGTTCACAGGCCCAGCCTTAGTCTGTTTTAAGGCCACCTCAGAATAGAATTGGCTTTGCATGGTGTGAATCACCTGAGAATACCTCATCCTATGATTTACCTCCACAATCTTCTTTGATATCTCCAGGAAAACATTTGCAAACAGAGTTTCTAGAAATCAGTAGAACTTTCCCCCTCATCTTAGTTGTTTTTTAAGTGCTTGACAAAATAAAGTCATTTTTATCATTTTTCATACATTATTATTTATACTAATTTATAAATATTAATTGTATAAACTTTGCATAAAAGATAATTTGTACTATCACAAGTGTATCATGATAGCTGAAAAGATTTTCACACATCTGAGGTTTTCTTTTTTTTTTCCTCTTTCTCCTTTCTTCTTTACTTTCTTTTTCTTTTTTTGTTTCTGAGAGACAGTAAGCTCACTCAATTGAGTTCTACCTATCAGCTGAAGATATAAGATAATCCCATTATATGACATCAAAATAAGCAGATTCAAGAAATGGTCATGGCTGGTCTGAAGAGGTAAAAACAAATATAGAAATATTTGGTTTAATACTATGCCAAAGTTTTACATTAAGAACTAAAATTGCTTTGTGATGTGTCTCCTTGCCCTGTTTTTTTTTTTTTTTTTTTTTGGTCTGCTATTTTTTAAATTTAGTGTGCTAGTGAGATTTTATTTTCTATCATGAAAACAAATCTAGAATTTGCTTTACCACCATTTCATTAAAATTAATGTAATGTTTGCTAACATTTGTGCACATTATTGTGGTTGCTTTAAATATGTTGAATCATTTACTCCTTACATAATTATGATGTAGGGTTTTATAATTTTACAGAGGAAACTGGCCCAGAGACATTCAGTCAGTCATCCAAAATCACACTTTAATAACAAAGCTGAGATACCGATACAGGGAATAGGAATTCAGAGCTCACAGTCTATTCCGCGATGTTACAAGTGTAAATATCAACATAAATATTGACACACATCCCAAAGCCAAATATATGTATACACCTACATATATATATGTATAGATAGATGGATGATGGATGAAGGCACAGAAATTTTAAGTGCTTATGATTTTTTTTTTTTTTTTTAACAATTAACTCACTTAAAAACTGATGACAACCCCAAACCATTTTCTTTATGTTATGGTTATAATGTACCATATTAGAAATCAATACTGAAAAATATAAATTTTATTAAATTATTTAAACATAATAAACATCCATTACATTTTATTATTCATAACATTTTTATAACATTAAATATATTTTCTTTTTTCTTTTTTTGTCACCGGCACTACAGCCAGTGAATGCACCGCCATTCCTATATAGGATCCGAACCCGCGGCGGGAGCATCGCTGCACTCCCAGCACCGCACTCTCCCGAGTGTGCCACGGGCTCGGCCCTAAATATATTTTCTAAAATAAGAAAAGGTACTAACAAAAATCAGTGTTATACTTAATTTGCAAATTTCTTTAATGCCTGTCTTAATAGAAAACAGTTGGATTCTCATATCTGCTTCCATGCTTGTAATTAATCGGTTGAAATATCATATTCCATGTAACTTTTGGAAAACGACAGTGATAGAATAATAGTGAAAAGGGGAATTGATATCTTTGCATAATTATGAAAATAAAATAGAAAACACTGGTATCCTAAAAGTTTCTGGGGAAAGCCAAGGCTCCCCAAAATATACACCTAACTTTGAAAATCACCAATCTCTATCGCTAGCTCTTTCATCTGTCTCTCTATTATCTATTTATCAATAAACACCATTATTTATCATTTACCTATCAGTCTATCCACCCACCCACCAACCCACCCACCAACCCCCCAATGTACTTATCTACCTATATTGCTATATAGCTGTCTACCAATCTATGCATAATTCATTCATTCATTCGTCCTTCCATTCATCCAACTATCTATAATTATATTTATATTTACATTTATGTTTATATGTGCATGCCATACACATTAAAATTGATAGGAAGTTTTAGAAAATGAGCATAAAAAATCGACAATAAGCACATTGGCATGATTTGGGGTTCTTTGCCTGTCATCGGCAGAGTTTATGCTTACAATTTTTTTCTTGACCTTGTATTTCTCTTCTAACCAGGAAGTTTCTGCCAAACTTAGTGAAGAAATTTTCTTCAATTGCCTTGACAGTATTTTAGACTTTTCTGAGCCCAGGGAAATAAGAACTTTATGAATACGTTCCAGATTTTTTTCCCTTCAAAACTGTCCATTTTAAATTTCTTCTTCTATTATTTGTCCAAGTATTCATTTGTACTTCATTGCTCTGGCCACTGCATATTCCTTATAGATTTGCAGGAATTCTTTTATACGTTGCTATTTTCTTGGTTATGAGATAAGATATGGTAAATATGTTCCTTCAACTAATCAACTCTCTGATTTTTACCCACTTTTGTCCTATATTTTAATGTTAAAAATGTTAATCAATTTTCATGTCCTATACTTTGCATTTTTTTTAAAAAAAGAAATTCTTCCACAACCTTAAACTATTACCTGGATCACCACAAGTCATGAATTCCCTGTAAGTTTGGTTCCTTGGTACCTTTAGTTTTCTCAATTTTTCATCATTTGACCTAAAATTTTCTAACAGTGTGAATCTGTCCTTTGGTTGCTCCATAAATAATCCATTTGGCAGATGGCTAAAAAGCTAGATCATTTGAATATGCTGTTTTTTCTGCACATATTAAGAGTCAGCTCTCGTTCTGAACAATTATAGGAAAAGAGAAACAGGACTTAATTGATAGATATTGCTAAAGTGTTTTTTCCTTCAGACTACATTCCAGTCCTTTAACATATAGTTCACTATTCTGGTTGAAACTTAATCATTATTCTTTGTTCTTTTATAGAATAAACTTGAGAATATAAATAAAGTATAAAAGGAACAAAGGAAAAATAGAAGGCTTATCATTCACTAAATTATGTGGCGTGGCACTGAAACTTATACGTGGCCACTTAATTTCTTTTTTGATGATATAAGTGTATTAATTATTTTTATTCATTAGCAGAATGTCACAGTATTAATTAGCCTGATGTAAAAAGTCAAACCGTTTATTCAACTTGTATCTACTCTACTGCTTTGACAATGCATTATTTAATTCTAACACATTGCACTCTGCTTATTATAAAGAAAGAGGTTTACCCTGAATTGTATTTTCATGAAGGTGCAAATGCTACAGAATTAGTTCAGTCAGCAAAGCTGATTTTAAATGAGAAAAGATGAAACAGAGAGAAAGGAAACGGAAGGAAGGAAGGAAGGAAGGAAGGAAGGAAGGAAGGAAGGAAGGAAGGAAGGAAGGAAGGAAGGAAGGAAGGAGAGAAATTACTCTGACCTTCATCATACAAGTTCAAATTTGCTATTTTTTTTTTCTTTTTAGGGAGCATATTTAAAATAGAACCACAAACCCAACTGTGTCTAGTAACTAGGAATGTGCTCTCGATGCTTTTATCTGTGGGGGTACAGAGATGAATTATGCCAGCTTCCTTCCAACACTGAGGACATAGAATGATTTTTTATAGCCCAGCTTGTGTCTCTTCAGGAATACTTCTGGAACTCATTCAATTAGAGCTGGCAAATTTCTGGGATTCATGGTCAAATTCTGGTCATATTGAGAGCATCTATCAATACCTATTTTTGTTCTGTGTTGTTTTGTTTTTGTTTGTTTGCTTTTTTAATGCAAACACATGCTTCAGTTTTTAACGATCCCTTCCCTGCTAGCAGGATATTTAGGACAGAGAGTTTATTTGATCATCTTCAGTATTTATGATTCTGTCCTACTAATTGCCCTATTTTGATGTATCGAATAAAACTGTGATGAATAAGAGATGGCTGAATATCAGAGAGTTGCAAATAACTTATTTTAGTGCCAGCAAAGAAACAACTGAACTTTGAAAGGTGATGCTAAACTGGGTTTCAATAGAAGGGCTAAGAAATAAACTCCAGGAAATCTACTGTGTAGAAATGCAGCCAGGAGCTCATGGAGGTGTTGCTATATTACAAATTAAGGTGTGTTAAGGTGCCCCTGCATCTAGCTGTACTGAGAGGGCGTGATCTGCAACCTCATGTAAAATGAGAAGTCTAAGATCATGAGAATAAAAAATATGATAGATCTATGCACATATGGTGTCAGACTCCTGGACAAAGTGAGGTCCACATGTTCTGTGATCAGATCATATTTGACTTGGTGGTTTCATGACCAACATTCTTTTCTAATTGCAAGAATAAACTCGAGTCCTTAAGTGTAAAAACAGAGCCTGATAACACAGACAACTTTGAACAGGATATGTGAAATTAAAGAAAATATATTGCTTCACAGGGCCCTAATCATCTGTATAATTAAATGTGCCTGTGGAAGGCAGTCTTCAGGGTATTCTACATGTTTAGGGTTATTTGGGAAAATTACAGGAGCTATATAGAGTTAGGAGTGAATAACCCCCCTTTGAAGGGGGAAAAAGGCATCTACTAAAAACATGCCATAGAATCTGAAAATTTGGTATAAACTCTGGTTTCCATCAGTGTACAAACTCACATCTTAGGTGGAACAGAGATAGGTCCATATTCTCCACAGGTAAAGACTTTGTTTATTGCTCTTGATGAAGAGATATTGAGAATTCCCTGACCCACTCCTATAGCCAGACAGTATCTTAGGTGTTTCTCCAATTTTCCTTGTTTTTGATGACCTTGACAATTGTGAGATGCAATGATCAGATATTCGATATAACACCCTTCAGTGGAGCTTTGTCTGATGATTTTCCTCATGAGTAGGCTGGAGTTATACATTTTGCGAGGAATACCACAGAGGTAAATTAACATTCTCATCTTGGGATATGAAGAGAGCAGACTCAAAGAGGTCATAATTCAAAATTAACATGAGTAATGATAAGTTTATTGATACACACTACCACAAGACTTATCATTACTGATGTTAATTTTGAATTGCAGGCAGAGATAGATTTTTCCAATGTTAAAACATTTCTTTTCCCTCTCTTCCTATTCAGTACTCTTTGGAAAGAAACCACATTCTTTTATGCACAAACCACGCTTGAGGAGTGGGGACTTAGGTTCTTCCTCCTGGGAGGCAGAATACCAATGTAAATTATTTGCAATTTTTATTCATGGAAAGTTCTTTTTTCCTCCTCTTATTCTTATATAAATTTATTAAAGATGATACAAAATGATCTAAATCCAACTAGGCTAACCAAAGGAGAGCCTTTTAAAATGCCCCTGCCCTTAGTGAAAACAATCTAAAAGGGATACTACAAATTAAGCCACATGTTTTGTAGAGAATAGGTGGTAACATTTTAACACTACAGAGAATTCTCCTAAGCCCAATTCCTAGCTACTTGTTTCAAATGTCCCATAAATGCATTTTTTGTTGGGTTCCCTTTTAGCTACACTGAAGCAAACTGCCTGTAGCATAATTAGAACACATTGTGACATTCCCAGGGTGATGGCTTAGATACATATTTTTTCTGTATTTATGTATTCAGATATCTCTGGACAACTTGTTTATTTCTCTGACTTTCCTTGTCTTCCTGTTGATGATAATTGTGTCTTCCTTCTTTAGTTACTGTAAAGATTGGAAGAAGTAACTTAAGCATAGTGCTTTCCATAATATCTGTGATGGACTGCACTTTCCTACTATGTTTTCACCTTAATATATGACTTGATGTATAGGCATTTATTTAACAACTATTTTTAATAATACGAGGAACTTCAAGTTTATTTAGGAAGATGGAGTAGGCTTCATGTCTGGGTTTAGCCTGGTTCATTGATTCTAAAAGGCAGGCAAAACCAGAGGTGCTGGGAACATTTTCAGAAATCTAAAATAAAACTAATTCCAAAATTTGCATCCTAACGTACAGGCCAACCACCTGATTTCAGGTTTTGTGTTCTGATGCTCTATCAAAGTTATTTAGCATTGTGTTTACTGCAAATAATGAATGGATACAAAATTAAAAATATGTAGGTGGGTATGCTATTAATAACTTTTTGGTCAAATGTGAGGGTTTTAGTTGGTTTTTTTATTTATTTTAAACTGACATGATAATTGTACATATGTATCAGGTGGTGGGATGTTTCAATACATGCATACAATGTGTAACAGTCAAATTAGGGTAACGGGCATATTCCTCAGCTCAGATATTTATCATGTCTTAGTGGTGAGAACATCCAAAATCTTCTATTCCTTCTATTTTAAAATATACATTATAGCATTGTTAACTATTGACACCCTCCTATGTAATAGAACTCCCAATCTTTTTATTCCTATCTGTAACTTTGTACCCATTGACCAACCTCTCTCCATTCTTCCTTCCCACTTACCCTTCCCAGCCTCTGGTAGCCACAGTTCTATCTTTTACTCCTATGAAATCAACTTTTTTAGATTCCACAAATGAGTTAGATCATGTTGTATTTGTCTTTTTGTGCCTGGCTTATTTCACTGAACATAACCACTTCCAATTCCATCCATGCTGCTGCTGCAAATGACAACATTTTCTTCTTCTTTTTTTTTATAATAATGGTATTCCATTGTTTATAAATGCCACCTTTTTTTTTTTTTTTAATCCATTCATCTGTTGATGAACACTTAGGCTGATTCCATATCTTGGCTATTGTGAGTTCTGTTGCAATAAACATGGGTGTGCAGATATCTTTGACATAATGATTTCCTTTTCTTTGGATAGATTCCTGGTAGTGAAATTGCTGAATCATATGGAAGATCTCCTTTTATTTTTATTTATTTATTTATTTATGTTTACATTTTATTGAATCAAAATTGATTATACGTATTTTGGGGGTTCAACATTGAGATATGTTGATCGAATCAATATGACTAGCATATATATTGTGACAAATCGTAATTATTCTTTATGCCCCTTGTCCAATCTCTAACCATCCCCCTCTCCTTCTCCCCTCCCCCTCTAATTACCGTAGATTTCTTCTCTCCCTCTGAAAGAGTAATGGTCACTCTGTTGATTTGTTGCTTAGATGATCTGTGCAATGCTGAGAGGTGTGATCAGGTACCCGAGTATAATCCTAAAGCAGATGCTTCTTCTGTCACTCTGGAATGAGATTTGTGGAGAGAGACAGCCTCTTCTTTTCTTTGTCTCTGCTGGTGACTCTCCTTGTGTCAATGTGGACCATCTATATGGCGGTTGTGACATCTAGCCACTTTTGCAGCAGTCGTGGTGACTGTGGTGGCTGCGGTGGGCCACCCGCATGGAGGTGATGCATACCAGATGATCTGTTTTTAATTGGATAAAGGAAAAAAAAAATAAATGATTGATTAAGAAATATTTATACTTGCAGATAAAGGGGTGTAATGAAGTTTCCACCCTGATTTTCTTTCAAAGCAATAAGGGTTTTATAGAAATATAACATAATTAAAAGTTGCACTTTTTTTTTTTTTTAAGCAACAACTGTCATATAGAAAAATTCCTAAACACAGTCCTGGCCGTAGTATTCCTTTGCTTAAAATCCTGCTTGCAGCTGTGGTTCTTGACCAGAGTATCAATGTTATTAGTAAACTTCTCAAATTTTAAGTGACCTCTTCTGTTACTTCCACCAATGTCTCCTTCACGCAAAACAACAGCAATCACAACAACAACAAAAACTACCTTAAAGATAAAAGATTCTTAAATCCTTAGCATTGCATGTAAGAGTCTTCACAGCTTACAGCTACATTTTATATTATTCCTCTGTAACTGTCCACTGCTCATAGAGGCTCACCATCGAGCCGTAGGATTTGTGCTGAGGTGACTTGCTTGTTCTGATCCTCTGCATGGTATTTTCCCCACATCCTTCTTCTGTGACTAATTCTTGCTTAACATTCAGCCTCAGTGCAGAGGCCTGCTGGTCAAAAATCTGTGGCTCACGGCCAGTGCCTCAGTGCCTGGAGCAGAGTATTCCCACCATGTCCAATGTTTCTTTCAAGTCTTTCCCTCACCCTCTGGGGACAGTGGGCCTTAGATTTGAGTGCCATGATAATTATCATTTAACACACAGACTCCTGAGGGGTATGTCCAGAAGCTGGAAGTTTAATTCAACAGGGCTACTGTGGATCTAGGAATATGCAGTTTTTTGGTGTGTGCATGTGCGTGCGTGCGTGCGTGCGTGCGTGTGTGTGTGTGTGTGTGTGTGTGTGTGTGTGTGTGTGTTTGGTGGCTGGCTGGTATGAGGATCCAAACCCTTGAACTTGGGGTTGTTACACCACAGTCCAGCCAAATGGACCAACTGGCCACACCCCTGGAGTACCCATTTTTAACAGGAGGAATCGGGGATGCTGATGGATTGGCTTATGGACCACACCTTGAGAAATACTGCACTTGAATATAAGCATCTTACAAGTCAGGATTTGGAGCTCTGTCAATCCCTGTGTAATGAGTCATTTGCACTGCAGATGTTTCATAAATGTTTGAGACACTGAATTAAAAGTGAACATAGCTTTTAATTCAAGAGTTATAACAATTTCAGGATTTTTTATTTAGGACCTCACCTGTCTCTCCACTCTTGCCTCACCAAAAAAAAAAAAAAAAAAAACAACCCCAAACTATTTTTGCCTTCTGTATGGCTGTCTCAGAGAACATAACACCTCTGAAAGATCTTAGTAATGAAGACTAGCCTAACTGTAACCAAATGTTTTATTTAAACCCATATATACAAAAATGTATGATTTTAATGTGCAATTAACAATAGAAAATATTAAGAAGAGAATGAAAAACAATATAAAATGAAGAACATTAGCAGGAATAACAAATTAGGAAAATTTGGCTGAAAGAGTTTACTATTTAGAAGTTTATCAGAATAAAAAAAGGGGTCCCTGAGTCACTATATAAAATGCATTCAGGCAAACTTAGTCTTCCTAAAAGGTTTTGATGCAATAGAAGATAGGACAAATAAAATATAATTGTGGATAGAGATTATCTAAAATTATCTAAAGTATTTTACTGTTTGTTTTAATATCATCCAAACATTTAGCCCAATAAATCTGTTAAGATTATATCCAGTTACATTAACTAGATTTTTCTTCTTTATAAAGCAGAGATTAAGAAGGGTTAAATACATCATACAGCAGTATAAGTATAATAAGATTGCTTTCTTCCTTAAGATTAACAGTTGTTGCTTGGAGTAACTTTTCCCGAAGGAAGCCCGTCTACAAGATAGACAATCACCACTTCACAAGTTAAAAAATAATAACATTGAGTTCATATTATCAGCACACTCAGATCCCTGAAAAAAATGCATGATGGATATCTCATGTGCCCAATAACTAGAGCAGAGATGTTTTATAGAGAGATTTTATAAACTGCGAAAGAAGCTGCATAATTTTTGGAGAACAAAAATGCATCTGTTAATTCTTCCTAATGAGAATATTTCTAGTTAATTGACACTGTAATAGTCATTAAGTATGAATGTCCTGTCAATTCCGAAAACACAGACTCTGGAAATTTATCACAGAATAAATGAAAGGACTACTTGTCTCCCTGGCAGGGGCATGGGGAGAATTCACATTGACTAACAGTATTTAAAGTATTTAATGCAAAGAACTAATTGATACACACTCTGTTCTGCCCCCTGATACAGGAGGGGATAGGGGAGCAGGAGAAGATGCCCCATGTATCCAAAACCCATGATAAAGAGGCTCTGGATTTTATCTGCCTTCAATATTTCTTTGCCTTCTCAGGTACAATGGTTAATTCTGTGTCAACTTGACTGGGTTAAGGGATACCCAGATAGCTGGCAAACATTATTTCTGGTGTGTCTGTGAGGGTGTTTCCAGAAGAGATGAGCATTTGAATCAGTAAACTGTATAGGGAAAAGTTGTTCTCACCAATGGGAGCCTGGATATAACAAAATAGCAGAGGAAAGGGGAATGTGTTCTCTCTCTTCCAGAGCCTGAATATCCTTCTTTTTCTGCCCTAGGATATCAGAACTCCAAGTTCTCCAGCCTTTGGACTCTGGAACTTGCACCTGTGGTGCCCTGGGTCCTCAAGACTGCAGCTCAGACTGACGCTTATACTAGCAGCTTCCTCAGTTCTCAGACCACTGGACTTGGACTGAGCTATGCTGCTGATTTCTTGGTTCTCCAGCCTGTAGATGACCTATCTTGGGACTCCTTAGCCTCCACAATCAAGTGAGCTAATTCCTCTACTAAGCCCCCTCTGATATATCTATCTGTATCTCTGTCTCTATCTCTATATCCACATATCTTGGTCTCAGTCTCAAACTCTGTCTGTATCTCTCTCTACATCTGTCTATGTCTATCATATCAGTTCTACCTCTCTGGAGGCCATGACCAATACACAGGGTAAACTGAGACTGGGGCGTCCATCTTTCTCTTGATCATCTTTGGTAATCTCGTGACCTTGAAAATCCTTAACCTAATCACTAACTGCAATCAAGAGCTAAAGAGACATCTGTTAAAGTAGAGAATATTGACCAGGACTCAGAGAGGATGAAATGTTGGGTTTTCTTTTGATGGAGTGTCTGTGTGTGTGCGCGTGTGTACTGTGTGTTTACAGGTGCTTAGGCATCCTTAGTGAAGAAAATTACAGATTGGCTAAGGATGGATTTAGGTCATGGGGGAGAGATAAATAAAGACTTTGGGCTTGCTTATAGCTCAGTCATTGCTCACACCTGGTCCAGTACACACCCCAGGGTAAGGAAGCTCATAGAAATTTGGCAATAAATGTCCATTTTCCAAGTGGTCTTCAGTGCACATTTACATGCAGTGATCATGCTAATTAAACAGAGCAGACTGAATATTTTATGTTGTATATTTATCAAATCTAGATAAATTTCTAGAGCATACCAAAGAGTCTATGTTTCTTCAAAAACACCAGCAGTGGTCAGAAAAATCTGATCGCTTTGCACTTTCACCTTTCAAGGGTCAGCATACAATGGCCATCTGCCACCTGATGTTAGTAACTGTGCACGATATTCTATGGATAGAAGCTGTGCTGATTGAATAAAAAAAAAGTATCTTTTTTTTTAGTGACTTCTATGGGTATGAAAGATACAGTGAGCACTTTTGTCAACCAAAAAATTAGGTGGATATGCACTGTCTTGTAAAAGTGAATTTCTGTTTATACTGAATTAAACTTTAAATGTTTAGCAAAACATACTAGTTTATTAGGTAATATTGAACCACTTAAAAGAGGTCAGATAATTGCATCTCTTTTTTAGTAATTTAAATTTGCACTTTATAAAGACACTTTATAAAAAGTCAATTTTGAAAATAAAAACGCAGGGGCTTTAAACACTATTAACATAAATAATTTCAAATTGCAATAGTTTTTATAATGGCTCTCATATTTTTCTCAGCGGTTGCACAATTCCCATTATTATAATTACTTACATGAACAGATTTATTCTGAAATATCAGGATATAGCAATTAGTGACTTGATTTTTCGGACTCCAGTATTTCAGTCACGATTTAAGCAAAAACCATTAGCCTTTCTGGATTAACATTATTTTCCTGAAATTATAAGATAAAGGTAATGAACTTAATTATCTCTAAAGTATCTTTCATTTCCCAAATCCCATAATATGGCAAGGCAGAGATACATTCACATGTTTAAGGAAATGGATCTTTCCAATACTGAGGTAAGCTTGACTTAAACATTAAATGCAGCGAGGGTAGTCGTCAATGGATTTGTTTTGTGAAAATGTGAATTGAAAGTCCTTCACTGACCTAAAATAAACAACCATCATAAACTAGAATTAAATAGTTAGGTAGGAGAGTTGTTTCTATGAATAAGACTACTCATTCCAGTGCATTGCATTACCATGTTTGTTCTTTTTTACCCATTGCTCAGCAATCTCTTCCGGACTTCAGAATTCACCATCCACAATAGTTCAGGACGGCATCTGTTAGGGTTTTGACAAGTAAACTGAAGTGTCTGTAGGTACTACAAAATAGAAATGTTTTCTTGCCGGGAAACAGAGGCTTGCATCAATCAGAGAAGAGAGAAGCTTACTCAGGAGCTAAGGTAGATTTTTAAAATTTCAGTGCAAATGTCCAGTAGCACCAAACTTGGCTATTCATAGAGGCTCACCCTCTGGGCATACAGCTGACTGCACCAGACCTGCAGAAACCAGAATCTACCTTCTTTTCTGCCATGAAAATCTCTCACGTGGAACTTTACCTGGGGAAGGCAATTTCTACCATTTTCTGTGGAATGTTGGGTGGCATATGGAATGGGAACGGGGAATGTTGACTCGACAATAAGAAATCCACCACAAAGACTCTCAGGTTATCTGTCTCATATTAGAGAAATATAAGTTGATGTCCTGACAGTGGACCATTGGGCATTTTAATATTTCATGGTGAGGATTTTCTACCAAAGTTCGGTTACCAGTATCCTGCAGACACCTTGAGTATCACATTAAACAGCTAAAGAGGGTTTTCACCTGAAAGGCAACAAAGTAGGTAAATTTGGTTGTACCTTGCAGGGGTGAGACATCATATCAGAACAAACCCAACTTTTTGACATCTCCAAAAAGTATGGAGATGGAGAAAAAACGACACAAAGGGTTAATTAGAGGCAGGAGAGAGAAAGACCTTCATTCTGCATGCCTCTTAGAATCACATTCCCCTCAAAAATATGACCCACATCTATCTCCTAACTGTGCAAGCTGCAATCAAAACCCCACATTACAGCATGCTGCCACAGGAACGAAATAAGGGATATTTTTAACCTGAAGAATGTGCCACTTCCTTAACAATAGTTATTAACTTGAAGAATCAACTCTGCTGTAAGGAAGCTTAGTTTTCAGCAAGCTCTTTTCAACTGTTCACTTAATACATGTTCTGTTAACTTAATACATGGTCTGTTAACTTAATACATGCTCTCTTTTTTTAACTTTGCAATTTTTTAAGCTATATTTTTGTATTTTACACAAAATATTACATTTTTTTCTTGAAAAATATTACAGATCCATTGCAGAAATGTTGAAAAATGTGAAATAATGTTATTAAGAAGGTAATATATGACAAAAATATTTACTCAAAAGGGTGGTCAGTACATGTTAGTGTATTCCTGCATCTGTTTTTTTGTTGGCAATGATATACATGGAGTATCTTACCTTATTATTATTCCAAGGTTAATAAAATTGTGCCATTTAAATGCCACTTTATCTTCCATCATGAGTAGATTCCATAATTGATGCCTGAATTATATTTTAAGCTATTTTCCTTTATGGTTTATACATGTTTCATCTTGTTTAAACTGAATCTGTATTTTTCTAGGTCACATGCATATCATTCATAGATTCTTCAGACATCTTAATTATTCTTATTATATCCATGTTACTAATCCATTGATATTTCTGTTAGCATACAGTGTATTATATTGTTTCCATGTAAAAGGCCATTGGAAGCAATAGTATTTCTTAAACAGTCTCCATCAGGGCTATCCAGTACAACTCAATTCGATAATGGAAAAATTATGTATTTCAATTTTCAATATGGTATATTGGACACATGTATCCACAGTGCATTTTAAAATGTGACTAACACACTAAAATTTAAAATTTACTTGCTTTTAATTAATTTAAATTTAAATCAGAACAACTATATGTGGCTATTGGCTAGCATATTGGTCAAAGGCTATCTAAACACTCTGAATAAAAGGCACAGATTGTAAGGCTCAGGAAAAAAAGATCCAATTGTATTCTACCTATAAGAAATGAACATTAAAAATAAACACTTGGTTTACAATAAAAAAATGAAAAAAGTTATATCATGCAAACGTATATTTTCTTGACCAGATATTAAGTGCTTTCAAAAATGCTGTAAATCAAAGTCTTTGAAGATTTGTGAACCATGGCCCTCCCCCCGCAAAAAATTACAAAGTTTTAGTGGATGCATTTCAAGAGTTTCTGAGCCTTTCTTGATTTGAGTGGTCAGCACTTATCCAACTGCCTGGCGGTGGCTATAGTATTGCCTGTGGACTATAACTCAGCTAATGGTTAAATGTGTGATGTGTTTTAAAAAGTAGGGGTAATTATAAGCCAACTGACATTAGGTTTGTCCTTCTGTTGCCAAGCAAAAGCATGTATTTTTTTTTTATTTGAGTCATACTTTCATAACTGCTTGATATATTGTAGGGAGTTGGTTATTGACCCAGCATCTGTGCTTTTACAGAATGACAATCAGTTCTGGGAAAAGAAAAATACTCTGCTTCAGATAATAGTTTTTCTTCATGGTAGAATAGCAATGGTTAGTCAGTTCAATTAGGTAGCTAATAGCTCTCCTCTCTTGATGAACCTAAGTTTATTTTTCAATATGACATATTTATCTTGGAATATTTTTTAAGCAAGAGTGATTTCCTTACTCAATGTTTTTGAAGATAAGGAACTATCATTTAAAATGACAATTAATGTCTGATACTTCATAATATCATGTCTTCAAACATTATAATTACACTACTCTTTTAATTAGGTATTCTATATGCACCAACAAATAAAGCTGCTTTTAAATGTTGTTTTAAAAAAATTTCTTTGTATGAATATATATGTCTGTGTGTGTGTGTATTTTTTTACCCATTCATGAACATGACTCTTTTTGTAAAAGTACTGAAATAGCTCAGACCCTCGATCACAGGAAAATTTCAACCCTATATGAAAAGAGTTAAAATTGAGAACATTGTGGATTACTTTCTAACACGAAAAATATGTCTTTGAGAAATGGCCCAATATGTAAGCTCTTGATGAAAAAAAAATATGTGGACAAATTAAAATGATTTCCATGGAAAAAAACATTATGAGAACATGGACACAAGCAGCCACACAGCCTTATGGTGAGAAAGATCTATTTGTCATGGAAGGAAATAAAATCCAAGTTATGGCTAGCCAGAGGTTACTTGAGTTGTTCACAGTGTGAACAACGTTGAAACATAGTCACGTGGAATAACAGCTATTTTGAATTCAATGCACAGGTCAACTAAGTAGTAGTGAGAGAATATCACGTTTAATTTAAAAACATAGAATAAAATTTACTTCCAGAATTTTGGAAGTCCCAATAACAAGTTTCAGTCTAATCCCACAGGAGATGTAAAAATGCCTGTAAAATGTTGATAAAAGTAAAAGGGCTCTGTTCCTCAGTTATATTGCCTGTGGAACACTATTAACATTTCTGAATAGAATAGTTAATGGAACACATTGATTTTTTACAGCGCATAGGTCCTTGTCAGGATTAATTGTGTTTAAAAAATCTGAGTGAGAAAATCTATGAATGGAATTATCCAAAGAGAAAAAAACAAAACAAAACAAAAACCAAGTTTTCTTCTTCTGAATTTTGCTCAGCAACATAACTTCACACACAAAAAAAGAGATGCAAAAAGTGCGACTCTTGGTGATAAATACATCAGGATGTTGACATCAGTGTCAAGTGCATAAGGATGGGGATTTTATAATTTTCTCTTCCTTAAGCTGCACATATCTTTAATCAATCTTCTGTCACATTTCTTGCACCACCCTAAAAGTTCAGTGTACTTTGGGAAAACAGATACTAATTTATAGTTCTGCAAAGTTATTAGGGCTGTACAGAAGGAGTGAGTTCTCCAAGGTTCAGAGACAATATTGCTGAGAAAGCCCTCTCTGTCTCTTCCCTCCACAAAGCACACATTCTGTTCCAGGAGACAGTAAACACGGCGGCACTGAACACTGAAGGTAATAGTCTGTCTCTGGCATATGGGCACCAGCAAATGAGCTCTGATAAGTGGCTTCAAAGCCAAGAAGAATTTTCTTCCAGGAGGAGCCAAATGGTTCTTTCCTGCAATGTAAGAATTGGCATGAATCCCTGTGCTTTCAGAAAGCTTGCTCTGAGCAGGTATGGGAGAATTTAGTCAAGGGTATAAGGTCTACATTTTTCAGTCTCTCATTTCCTATAGGCTTTAAGGGTTGTTTAGCTTGGAACAGAGTCTGATTTAGTTTTGGCTGCGTGTTTGTGGAATTATCCTGATGTAGGAAGTGCCACCTGCTAGTGATGAAAGCTCCATCTCAGCTACTCCAGGCAAGTCATGTGTCATGGTTAATAAAAAAGAAAGATTAGAGACATGCTCAGAAAAGAGGCTTAATCGACTATTTACACAGCTATCTTGGAGATGCTCTGTGTGAATAAGGTAAGATTAAACAAGATGGCTAAAATGCCAACTTTTTCCACAAGGAAAACAAAAATGAGACCCTCTCAAGCATTGTATTTGTAATACTACAAACTGAATCCAGATATTTTGCAACCATTATTCATTTTCAGTTAAAAACTGTTACTCATACATTAAAATCTCTGCCACCAGAGAAATCAAGCATTCCTAGAGTGAGTTTCATTTCATTGATTCAACTCAGAAAAAGGAAAATCCTAGCTCCGAAATGTTTTTAATGTTCATTGCATAGTTGTATAAACAAATGCATCTTATTCATAGTTATGTATTTGTCAGATGACCAGAAAAAGTAATAACTTCTATTCCCAGACCCCCAAAAATAATTTGCCCAGAAAGCTGATAACATGTGGGCTATCCTGTCCAAAAATCATTCACTCTTTCATGTATATATAAACAAACACTCTACACTAGGAATGCTTGATTTTTTTGGAAGCAGAGAAGTTTATTCATACATATATATATAAAAACAAGTTTTATATATATATATATATAATTTTAAACCTGAATGTAGGAACAGTGGTATTTCAAATTTACCATGATAAAAATACCCAGGTGTTGTGAGTTTTATAAACTTTTTCCTATACTAGCCTGCAATTTTTTTATATGCAGGCGGAATAGTAGTCATCTTCAACACTTGCTTAATTATTTTATTCCATCTGCAGGTTAAATAATAGCATTAGCTATGTGGTCTGGTTTTAAAGGTCTCAGAAGGTGAAGCTCACCTGTTCTTATTTATAATAGCACAAAGAACATTTCCCCTCTCAAATTGTCATTATATTCATCACAGAATCATACTTGAGGGAAAAATACAAAGGCTGCACTTAAAACATCCCAAAGCAATTTATGAAAAGTTACTACATCAGAGAGGCATCCCTATTTGTATGCAATAGCAGCAAAACTCTCTCTACTGTTTAATTGACTCAAAGTCAATTTCGTAAACACTAATGAGTCAATATTGTCAAATCAATTATGCATAAGCATATAAGTTAAAATAAACTCATACTTCATGTCTTTAGGATGAATGATCCCATAACCAAAATTAGATGATATTCTATGCTATATTCATATATGTTGATGGTTAATGTTACCCCAAATCACATGACATATAATTGAGAATTTCCCCTCGCACACATACACACACGTATAATCTGTATATGTTATGAGAAACCTTTTCTTAAATTCCCAAGTGAATTAATATGAGTTTGACATCAATTTTGCTTTATTTTTTAAAATAAAAAATAGTAATATTTGAAAGTCACTGAAAATATTTTAAAAATGTGATGGTGACATAAATTGGAGCATTGGCAAAAACATAAAAAAATAGACAGGAAGGATTGAGCAATGACTGGACACTCAAAGCAGAAAATGACTCGTTAATCGTAAGAACCTGTTGCTTTGGCATTCCCTGCAACCCGAAGTTTAAATACACCCTTCACCCACTTACATCAGGGATTCTCTGGTAAGATTTTCTTAAAAATATCGCTCTTAGGCTGGCTAGTTAGCTCAGTTGATTAGAGCACAGCCTTGTAACACCAAGGTCATGGGTTCAGATCCCCATACTGGCCAACCACCAAAAATATATTTATATATGTATATATTGCTCTGATTTTAAAAGTCTCACAATCTATGTTGACTGTGAATGTTTGTGTATAATATACCAATATATTATCAATTATCCCAGGCAAGTGAGGATATTCCCAGAGCTATTACTGGAAATGGATGTAGAAAAGATAGACTTGAAATGAGGAGGCGTTAGCAAAACATTATTAGATTTAAATGAAAAATTGACTTGGCCATTTTCTCTATTGATTTTCTGAATATTACATTTAAAATCCAAATGACTTATCGGTCTCTGCAGCACCTGTAGCCCTGAGCATTTTTAGAACAGAATAGCATGGTCTCTCTTCAGATAATTGGTAGGTAAAGGCTACAGTGAAACAGAGCAAACAAACAAAATCCCCCAAATTGTGAATCTCCCCCTGCAGTCCTGACATTTATGAGCTTTCTCAGAAGACAAAGAGTAAGGATATTAATGTCAACTGTGAGAAATGGAAAATGTTAACACCTGCTATTATGGACTGAATTGTGTCCCCTCCAAATTCATGTGTTGATGTCCTAACCCCAGTACTTCAGAATGTGACTGTACTTGGAAATAGGGCCTTTAACGAGGTAACTAAGTTAAAATGAGGTCACTGGGGTGGGCCCTAGTCCAGTTGGACCGGTGTCCTTATAAGAAGAGATTGGGATACAGACGTGCACAGAAGGATGACCTTGGGAGGACACAGGGAGAAGACGGGGTCTACAGGCCAACGAGAGAGACCTCAGATGGTACCAGCCTGCCATGCCTTGATCTCAGACTTCCAGCCACATCTCAATCTCGGGCTTCCAACCTCCATAATGATAAGAGAATAATTTTCTGTTGTTTAAGCCACCCAAGGAGTGGGACTTTGTTATGGCAGCCCTAGTAAACCAATACCTGTATTATTTAAGGCAGTATTAACTATATAACCATTTATTACAGTCATGTTTATTATTCATGATAGTTATGTTGTATAATATCACCACAAAGGAGGAATTTGCAAAGACTGAATCACTGCTCTTAAGGGAAATACAAATTATCAGCCACTGTGAGCCTCCAGTTGCTACAACGTCATCAAGTGATCAATACACGCCCTTGTTTTACGTGTGCCTCTGTTTAAAGACATCTTATGCAATTATATTTTGTTGATTTCTTTACGTGGAACTCAACGCCACCTGAACCAAGCTCATCAGACACACTTATTTTATTAATAAGGCACGTCATAGTCTTGTGTGCAGGAACACAACATAGCACTTCAGCACCATGCTTGGGGGTCATTTGAAATCTATAAATCACCAACAAAAAGCACAAAAATGACAAAAATGTGGCCCAAAATAGGACACAAAAAGATCACTTGTTCACAGTAGGGGAGCTGAAGCGAGAAGGCAGAGGGTCGTCTTGTTCAAACTCAGCTGGGGATGTGTGCATTGGCAGACTCCAATTTTTCCCTGATTTGCACATGTATTTCCCAGAATTATGTGAAAGCATCAGGAGTATTGATTTGGGGGTTATGAATACATGTTATTGAGCAAGTGAATTTGCAAACAGTGAATCTGTGAGTAATGAGAATCAAATTCATATATGGATAGCTTCATTGGAAAAAGGGTTTGAGGTCTGAAGATTGAAAAATGTCATACTAAAAATTGTCTCTTAGTAGAGAACATTGCAACATTAAAACCTCTGGTACCAACATACCTTGAGTTTAATGTCATAGTTTTCTGATGCAACTAGGTTGTTTTAGGTACAGATGGATGACAGGGAGGGTTGACTGGTTTCTAGTTAGCTTGACTCTTCAGTCTAGTGTCAAATCATGCAGACCGATAAAAGGCTTGCACTTCCACAGAGAATTCTACTGTAAAAGCATGCTTCGACTTCACTACAATCGTGCATAGCTCACATATGAAGGATTTACAGAAACTTTTCTTGTAAAAGTTTTTCTTAAAAGCCTGATACAGAAAGTGGCTTTATTCTACCTGAACATACAGAGGTGTCTCCAGCAATCATTTTCTCCCATTTTTCTTTGGAGGACAAAGGGACTCATGGCTTCAGCATCATTAGCACTCACTAGATTGCAAACTAAAGTGCAAGCTTATATGAACGGCATGCATCTCTGAAAGCCTTTGCAAAGGAAGATTTGTGTCTTAGTTTGTACTTTAAGATCATTAGAAGCTTTTGAAGACACTGCTTGCCACTGTCAGCATGACATTAGATGCCATTGCTAATAGCATGATAGAAATGGCTTTATACTCTGCAGACTGCTGCCAATTGCACTGCATCCTGATAGATTTATAATGCATGGCAGTAAAGGAAATAAGAAACATGAGAATTAATGCTTTACGCGAAGAGTCAATCTTAAATGGCACGAACAGTAATTCTAATTAGTCATATTTGCTGGAATATAAATGGTCTGCTAACCTTTCTTGGGAATGACGCTCTCTTAAGCCACCTCCTTCCAGAAATGTGGCTCAGAAGTGGAGCCTGAAGTCTTCTCATGATGACTAGAGATGCCAAAAATTCGATCCATAGGCCATAGAATGCCCATAAACCAGACTCGACTCTTTGAGGGAGTTATCAGAAGTGTAAGGTATTAAAGAAAGAAAATATGAGACATTTTCTCCAGAGATACTAAAATTTCTCTTGCAAAATTCTCTTACCCTCTATCGTAGTCAGAGTCCTCGAAAGAGACAGAACCAATAGGATATGTATATACATATAACAGAGGGGAATTATTAGTGTTATTGACTCACGTGATTGTGGAGGCTGAATATTCCCACAATAGTCCATCTGCAAATGGATGTCCGTAGCGTGGCTCAGTCCAAGTCCAGAAGCCTCAGAGCCAGGGAAGTTGCTGATGTAATTCTTAGTCTGAAATGAAAAGCCTGAGAGCTGGGTGTAAGTTCTGGAATCCTAAAGCTAAAGAGTCTTGAGTTTGGATGTCCACAGACAGGAGAGAAGAGAGTATCACAGCTCCAGCAGAAATAGAGTAATAGTTGCCTTTTCCTCTGTTTTTGTTCTCCCCAGGCCTCCAGAGGATTGGACGGTCCCTGCCCATATTGAGGGTGGATCTTTCCCACCCAGTCCACTCAGGCTCACATGCTAATCTCTGGAAACACCCTCAGAAGCACAACCCAAACCTAATGCTTTACCAGGTTTCTAGATATTCCTTAACCTGGCTATCTTGAAATACACAATACGATATTATTAGCTATTATCCCCCTAGGGCAACAGAACTAATTCTTCCTGTTTAACTGTAACTTTGTAACTTTGTAAAGGTCTATCAACCTTTCCCTGCCTCTGGTAACCACTATTCTACTTTCCATTTCTCTCTTCTTTCCCTCTTTTCAATTTATATTTTCTTAACTGACCCATGATAATTGTATATCTTTATGGAGTATTGTATGATATTTGGGTGTATAAATACCATGTGTAATGACCATAACAGCGTGCTTAGTATATCCATCACCTCAAACACTTGTCACTTCTTTGAGTTTATTCAACATCATCTTGATTAGCCATTCAAAGACACACAGTAGTTTGTCGTTAACTGTAGTCACCCTCTATTACTATAAAACACTAGATCTTATTCTTCCAATCTCTCTACTATTTCGTATACGCTGTCCACCCTCCCCCCCATCTGCCTCCCCACATCCCCATACTGGTTTGTGGTAACCACTATTCTACTCTATACTTCTATGAGATCAATTTTTTTAGCTCCCACATATGAGTGACAATATGTGATATTTCTCTCTGTGCCTCCTTTATTTCACTTCACAATTTTCTCCAAGCTCATCCATGCTGCTGCAAATGGAAGAATTTCACTTTTTTTATGGCTGAGTTGAGTACTATTCCATTGTGCATATATACCACATTGTCTGTATCCAATCGTCTGTAGAAAGACATTTAGATTGGTTCCAACTCTTGGCTATTGTGAATAGTGCAGTGATAAACATGAGAGGGCAGGTATCCCTTCAATTTGATGAGTTCCATTCCTTTGAATATATAACCCAGTAGTGGGACTACTGGATCAAATGGTAATTCTATCTGTAGTTGTTTGAGAAATCTCCATACTGTTTTCCCTAGTGGTTGTAATAATTTCCATTCAAACCAACAATGTATGAGTTCCCCTTGCCAGCATTTATTTTGTCTTTTTGATAATAGCCAATATAACTGTGGTGAGATGATATCTCATTGTGGTTTTGATTTGTATTTTTCTGATGATTAACAATGTTGATCATGGACTTCTTCTAGAAGTTTTATTGTTTCACGACTTACATTTAAGTCTTTAATCCATATTGAGTTGATTTTGATATATGGTAAGAGACAGGGGTCTAGTTTTATTCTTCAGCATATGGTTTTCAATTTCCCCAACACCATTTATTGAATGTATATACTTGGTTCTTTTGTCAAAAATCACTTGGCCATAGGTACATGGATTTATTTCTCAATTCTATATTCTGTTCCATTGGTTTATGTGTGAGACTTTGTGCCAGTACCATGCTGTTTTGATTACTGTTACTCTGAAGAATATTTTAAACTCAGGGAGTGATACACCCCCCCAGCTTTGTTCTTTTTGCTCAGGAACTGTTTTGGCTATTCAGGGATTCTTGTTCCATATACATTTTTAAATTTTTTTTTTTTTCTATTTCTTTAAAGTATGTCATTGGTAGTTTGATGGGGATTGCATTGTATCTATAGATCACTTTGAATAGTATGGTCATTTTGATTATATTGATTCTTCCAATCCATGAACATGGGATGATGTCTTTCTTTTTCTCTCTTTCTTTCTTATTTTTTTTTTGTGTGTGTTGTGTGTGTGTGTGTGTGTGTGTGTGTGTGTGTGTTTTGTCTTCTTTAGCTTCCTTAATCAGTGATTTTTTTTTTTTCATTATAGAGATCTTTCACTTTGGTTAAATTTATTCCTAGGTATTTTATTATTATTGCTATTGACTATTGTTAATGGGACAGATTTTTTGATTTATTTTTCTGCTAGCTTGCTGTTGGTGTATAGAAATGCTTCTGAGTTTTGTAGGTTGACTTTGTATCCTGCAACATTGTTGAATTTGTTTATCAGATCTAGGAGTTTTATGGTGGAGCCTGTAGGTTTCTCTCTACATAAAATCATGTCTTCTGCAAACAGGGACAACTTGACTTCCTCTTTTCCAGTTTGGATGCCATTTATTTCTTTCTCTTGCCTAATTGCTCTGGCTAAGATTTCCAGTACTATGTTGAATAGGACTGGTTAGACTTGCATACTTACCGTCTTCCTGTTTTTAGGGGGAAGCTTTCCCATTCAATATGATGTTAGCTGTGGTTTTGTCATATATAACCTTTATTTTACTAAGATGCTTTCATTCTATACCTAATTTGTTGAAAGATTTTATCATGAAGCAATGTTCAATTTTATCAAATGATGTTTCTGCATTTATTGACATGATCATGTGTTTTTTTTTTCCCCTTCATTCTAATGATGTGATGTATTATGTTTATTGATTTGCATATGTTGAACCATCCTTGCATCCCTGGGATAAATCCCACTTGATCATTGTGTATAATCTTTGGATGTGCTGTTGGATTTGGTTTGCTAGTATTTTATTGAGGACATTCACATCTGTGCTAATTAAAGATATTGGTCTACAGTTTTCATTTTCACTGTATCCTTGCCTGGTTTGTCTATCAGGGTAATTCTGACCTCATAACATGAGTCTGGGAGAATTCCATAAACTTCAATTTTTTGAAATGGTTTAAGATGCATTGGCATTAGATTTTCTCTAAATGTTTGGTGAAATCTGGAAGTATAGCCATCTTTTCCTTGGCTTTTCTTTTGGGGGAGACTTTTTATTAATAATTCTATCTCAGTACTTCTGATGGGTCGATTTAGATTATCTTTTTCTTCCTTAGTTGAGTCTTTGTAGGGCATATGTGTCCAGGAATTTATCCATTTCCTCTAGGTTTTCATATTTAGGGCATATAGTTGTTCATAATAATCTCTGATGATCCTTTGTATTTAGGTGCTATCTGTTGTAATGTCTCCATTTGCATATCATTTTATTTATTTAGGGATTTTCTTTTTTTCCAGGTTTGTCTGGTTTGACAATTCTCTTTACCTTTTCAAAAAGCAGCTTTTGGTTAGATTGATATTTTGAATTGCATTTTTTGTCTCAATTTCACTTATTTCTGCTCTGACTTTTATAATTATTTTCTTCTACTTATTATGGTTTAGTTTGTTCTTAATTTTCTAGTTTCTTGAGGTACACTGTCAGACTGTATGTAGGAGATATTTTTTTTTTTGAGGTAGGCATTTATTGCTATAAACTTTCCTCTTAGTACTGCCTTGGCTGTATCCCATAGGTTTTGTTATGTTGTATTTCTGTCTTCATTAGTTTCAAGCTAACTTTCGATTCCCTTATTAATCTCTTATTTGGCCCATTGGTTGCTCAGGAGCATGTTGTTTAATTTCCATGTATTTGTGTAGTTCCAAAAGTTTTTCTTATTATTCTCTTGGTTTTTTCCACTATGGCCAAAAAATAAAAATAAAATGCTTGATATAATTTCATTTTTTCTTTTAATTTATTGAGGCTTATTCAATGGCCTAACATATGGTCAATCCTAAAGAACGTTCTATGTTCTGATGAAAATAATGTCGATTCTGAGCCGCTGAATGAAATATACTCTGTGTCTGTTAAGTCCATCTGCTCTATGATGTCATTTAAATTTGATGTTTCCTTATTCTTCTGTCTTGATGACTTGTCCAGGGCTGAGAGTGGGGTGTTGAAGTCCCCAACTACTATTTTGTTGGTTCTGTCTCTCCCTTTAGATCTTATAAAATTTGCTTTGTGTATCCAGGTGCTCCAGTTATGGGTGCATGTATATTTATAATTGTTATATCTTCCTGATGTATTGATCCATTTACCATTATATAGTGTCCTTCTTTGTCTCAGTACAGATTTGGATTTAAAGTCTGTTTTATCTGATATAAGTATAGCTACTCCTATTCCCTTTTGTTTTCCATTTGCGTGGAATACCTTTTCCCATCTCTTCACTTTCAGTCTATGTGTGTCTTTGTATGTAAGATGTGTTGTTTGTAGGCAACTTATGAATGAGTCACTTTTTAAGTCCATTCAGCCAGTCTATGTCTTTTAATTGAAGCATTTTATCTGTTTATATGTAAGATTATTATTTATATGTGAGATCTTGCTCTTTTCATTTTCTTGTTTGTTTTCTGATTGTTTTGTGTATCCTTTGTTCCTTTCTTCCTCTTAATGCTTACCCTTGTGCTTTGGTGGTTTTCTGTATTGGTAAGTTTTGTTTCTTATCTCTTTCTAGTTTATGTATCTACTTTATCAGTAAGTTTTATATGTTCAGGTATTTTCATGATGGTTATTATTGTTGCTTCCCTTATAGATATAGGCCTCCTTTAAAGATTTTGCATAAGGCTGATCTGGCAGTGACAAATTCTCTTAATTTTTGTTTGTGTGAGAAAAGCTTTATTTCTCCATCATTTCTGAAAGATGCCTTTGCTGGGTAGAATATTCTTGGCTGGCAGGTTTTTTCTTTCAGTACTTTGAACATCATTGAACTCTCTCCTGGCTTTTAAGGTTTCTGCTGAGAAGTGGGCTGTTAGTCTAATTGTGGTTCCCTTGTAAGTGACTTGAGGCTTTTCTCTTGCAGTTTTCATCAATCTCTCTTTGTCTTTAACTTTGAATAGTTGGGCTACCGTGTAACTTGGAGATTGCCTATTTAGGTTGAATCTATTTGGGGGCCTTTGAGCTTCCTGAATTTAGATTCTAATGTCTTTCCAAAGACTAGGGAAGTTTTTTTTTTCAACTCCAATATTTCTGTTTGATTTTTAAAAAATGATTTCTACCTCTTTTTTGAATCTCTCATTAAGATCATAATAGATTGTTTTTCTGACTTTTTCAAACTGTTTGTCTCTATACTCTTGTATCCTTATGATCATTCATTTGAATTCCTTTTCTGGCATGATGGCAGTTTCTGAATCTTTGGGATTAGTTACTGGAGCATTATTTTGTTTTCTTGGTGGTATCATGTTACCTTGTTTTTTCATGTTTCTTGTTTCCCTGCATTGATACCTGCACATCTGGTGGAACAGTCTCCCTTTTGAGTTTTGTAGATTTGCTTGCATGGGGAAAGGCTTTCACCTGCAAGTGCATACTAGGGTTTTGTTTGGGCAGAGTGTAATGGCTTTGTTCAGGATGGATGCAGTAGTGCAGACTCTGCATAGTTTCTTCAGCTGTAAGTCACTTTCACTAAATCTGCATGTAACTCAGCATCCTATGCTTTGGAGGCTTGTGGCAGTGGTGGCACAGCTTCGCTGGTGAGGTGTTACTGGGTTAGTTCTTGGGCTGACAGTGTGAAAATGCACCCTGTGGGTAAGTTATCTCTGGAGTTGGCTCACTGGGATGCAGTTGCTGGATTGATTCTCAGGCCTGGAGTGTGAGCATATAGTGTGTCAGGGCCTTCTGGGCTGTTTTGCCAGAGGCAGAGTCACCAGGCTGCTTCTCTGACCAGGCGTAGGCCCACCAGGGGCATGTCAGCCATTCTCACTCAGATGTGTGTGCATACATTGTCTCAAGGACTCAGTAGTGGGGCTTCTAGGAGTATGGCAGCCAAACTATTTCTCTGAGCCAGGGGTATGAGTATGCTTTGGCTCCGCTATCTTAGTGTGAGTCTGCCAGTCGTCCTGCTGTGCCAGTCTTTGGGGCATGAAGTGAGGTCATGCTTCCGTCTGCAATAAAAGAGCTGGACTGTCAAGGCCAGAGCTGCTGAGCTGCTTCTCAGGAAGTGGTCAGGGCTGCTAGGCAGAGCTGCAATGAAGTGACCTGTCTAGCTGCTTCTGGGAAATGGATGGGGCTGCTAGGAAGGCCTGCAATGAGGGGGCCAGAGCAGACACTTCTGGGACTGTTGTCAAGGCTGCTAGGCAGGACTGCTCAGGACAGAACCACCTGGCCACTTCTTTGGGAGGGTCAGATGCATTTTATTTCCACTGGCCTAAGGGCATGTTATTTAGGGTAGAGACCTGAAAACTGTTTTTCTGGCTTGGGGGCCTCAGTCACATACAACTGAGTCAATTGGTGGGCTGGGGTTAGGGGGAGGATTGAGGGGTGGTCCACCTGAGGAGGATCTGAGTGTCTGGATGTGGTGTTGTGTCAGTTCAGCAGAACTAAGTTGGCTTCCCAGACTGCAGAACTACAGCGACAGCCACTGTGAGCCCAGGCTTCAAGCCTCTGGGATCAGGTCATTGTAGCCTCTCCTGTGAGTGCACGGGGAATAGGGCAGAGCCTCAAGGCTGGGGAAACACTGGGGCTGCTGGCCCGAGGGCAGGGCATGCTCCTGTAATGGCTCTGGTTTCAAGATGGTGCCATCCTGAGTCAACTTCGACCATGAGAGAGAGGGGTGGGGAATGCACAGTTCGTGCTAGCATTCTTGAGTGATGCAGTGCATGTTTTCTAGGTTATTTCTGACACTTGACTCTGGGCTTGTCCTGCCAAAGGATCTGCAGGCCTTGGTGGTGAGGGTGGGGGTTGGTGTGGGTTCTCTGACTACCTTTTCACTGCAAGGGAAAATTCTTCCTGTGCCAATCCCAGTGTCAGAGAAATGGCAGCTGAGACCATGTGCCTCTCTATCCTAACTATGCCACCATCCTGGGCTTTTGTACTCCACCAGGATCTCACCAGTCTCCTGCTGCACTCGCACACTCGTCCGCCAATGCTCCATCAATATTTAGCTCTCTGTTAGCTGTTCTGGTCCTTTTCTGTAGGAGGAAAATACTCTGGGCACCTCTAGTCTGCCATCTTTCCCGATCTCCACACCATACCCTATTATTTTTGTGAAATTTTCATTTATAAAAGTATTAATGAATTGATACCTGAATACTTAATGCTATTTTCTGGATGGCTAGTTAGCTCAGTTGATTAGAGCATGATGCTTCTAACATCAAATTAGTCTTTGGAAAATGAGCATGTTTTTGTTCATTCATCTTTTCATGCATTTTTTCCCTCATAGATATGTTTTAATTGGCCATTAAATGCTTGCATTATTTTTTTAAAAGTACCAAAACTGCTTTACAAAAAGATACTAAGGTACCTTATGCTGTAGTCCATAAAAATAGAATTTATTTAGTAGCATAACTTAGAGAAGTAAGCTTTGAAAAACCAGTCAGTAGTTAAAAAGCCATTTCCAAAATTCTTATATTTTCCAAGTGGGCTTCAGTCCTAGTTTTTAATTACAATGAAGTTTTAGTTAAGGCATTTATTATTCATTGGATTTTAGTCCTTACTATAAATCACTGTAATAATGGAGCGGGAGGGAACAGAAATTTTCTATTATGTGCTTTTACGGGACACATTTAAACTCCTTTACCTTTACATTATTTAAAATATAGTAGCGAGAGTAATTCTGAAAAGGAATCCGCCTATTATAGTAACTATACCATCTGACATTTAAATTCGTTCAGGTTCTGCTTAAAACGGTGGAGCACAATGACTCATTGTGCAATCTAGAATGTTCATTACGGGCTGTCCAGCCTGAAACCACAGGGCCCGGCTGGTGGGAAAAGGGAGATAGAAATTGGAGACAATTAATTTCAAGGTAAGGTAATGACATAATAGTACAGTGACAGAGGACAATGCTGCCTTGCCCTGCATTTGGTCACTGGAATTCACAATAAAGCCTATGTCACATTTGGATCAGGCAAGTTATGGGTTAACTATAGTAATTAAAAAAAAGAAAAAGATAAAAGACTTTTGTTGCTGTAGTTGGTTTTCCTTAGTTGAGTTAAGGTGCCATTCAAATGAGCAGAACATGAAAAATGCTGCAGAAATTACAGAAGTCTCCCATATCTTATGTTCTAAGCCTCCCAGCGGATGCCTGAAACTGCCAATAGTACCGAACCCTGCATAGTAGGGTTACATCAAAACGTTTCACGGAAAGATTGGTATTATTTTTCACCTCGATTTTTCTGCAAATTTTGTGAAGTACCCTCATATACTCTGCTCAAATTTCTTTTTCTTTCTTCAGAATTTCACAACTACATATTACCGTAGTCCTTAGTAACTTTGGCTTATGATTTCTTTTTTCTTTTCTCATTAAGTCCAGAACTTTCACCTTTTCACTTAGTTAAAGCTCTTTTTGGCTTCTCTTTGGCAAATCTGAATAGCCACTACTCTTGCACTTTGGGGGTGTTATTAAGTAAAAGATAAGTTATTTAAACGCAGGCACCATGAGGCTGCAACAGTTGATTTGATAACTGAGACGGCTACCAAGGGACTAACTGGCAGGTAACACAGAAACATGAATCTGCTGGACAAAGGGCTGATTCACGCAGGGTGGGGGAATAGGACCGGATTTTATCACACTACTCAGAATGGCAGGCGATTTAAAACTTAAGAATCGCTTATCTCTGGAATCTTTCTTTTAATATTTTCAAATGGTGGTTGACTGTGGGTAACTGAAACCACCGAAAGGTAAACTGTGGCTGAGGGGAGACTTTATAATAGAAGGTTCCCTGAGGAATTTTTCAATCTCAGCACTAATGGCATTTGGGGCCATATAGTACTTGACTGTGGTGGAAGCGCTCTTGTGCATTGTAGGGAGTTTGATAGCATTCCTGGCCTCCACCCACTGTATAGCAATACAACCACTTCCCGGTTGTGACAAACGAAAATGTCTCCAACTATCTCCTCAGAAACCAAGGAAGCCCAGTTGAGAACCACAATAAATGAAAGACAATGTAGCTTAGAATCTATAAGTGGCCATTTATACTTCGAGGATATCAACAGTCTATTTATACTAGAAACTGTTGGGTCCATGTGTATTTATATTTAATAAAACATTTTCTAACATAGTTAATCTATAAGCAATTCCTGTTTATTGGGTTTGATATTCAGAATTCTAAAGTAATGTCATTTCTGATGTATTTCTTACTCAAAACCCAATTTCCTTTTTCTAATTTGTGATGTATTCCATAAGATATATGTCAAGAGATCATCCCTTTCTATTGCTTATCTCAAATATTTTTTGTATATGTATTAAAATGCAATTTCAAATTTGGAAGGGAAATATTGATATTTTTGCCACAATGCCCAATATGTGAGAAAACTCTTGTTAACTTCTGAAGTGATATCCAGTGCAGCCTACACATTGTCATGGACAACATTTTGTCCACCCTATCCTCCCCAAATATATTCATATGTTGAAGCCACAACCTACAATGTCACTCTATTTGGAGAGGGAGGTGATTAAGATAAGATAAGGTCATAAATGTGGGTCCTAATCTAGTAGGACTGGTTTCCATATAAGAAGCGGAGATTAGGACAGACACACATGGGATGACATCCATGTGACGACACAAGGAGAAGATGCTGTCATAAGCCAAGGAGTGACCAATGTGCCAAACCTTGATCTTGGAGTCCCAGCCTCCAGGACTGTGATAAAATGAATGTGAGTTGTTTAGCCCACCCAGTCCATGTTATTTTGTTATGGAAACCGTAAACAGACTAAAATATTCATGTTCTGCGTTAACAGGGCTTTTCGATACATCATCTTGGCATGTAGACTTACAATTTGGAATAAAACTGAAAAAGAGAAAACATAGTTGTTTTTTTTTTAACGCAAATAACTTTTATTGTTTATTTATCTATTCATTATGGAATAGATAAGGCCTAGGGAAAAAGAATTACTATGTTCATTGCATGTGAAATTTACATTTATCTGCATTAATTCATGATCCTAACAGATACTTCAGAATACTTTCTCTTCACATTCACAACTGTAAGGGTATTTCCTCAAACTAGTATTGTATTTTTTTTTTAAAGAAAAGCATTTGGCCATTTTCTTAACACCGTTTATTAATCATGTTAAATTTAGCTCCTGTCTTTAGTCAGCCGTTTTAAAATCTAGATGACAGAATGCCAGACAATCGTATTTCAACACTATAATAGAAAAAGGTTTCAGCTAAATATTGAAATAAAACCCTCATTGACTTAAGCTCTTTTTGTGTTTATGAATTCCGCCCATAAACGGTTTAGAAAACAAATGTCTATACGTGTTAGGGATTTCATTTATACACATCAGCTGCTTGCTACAGTAAGTCAATAGAGAGTTCTTTTCACCTTGAAAAATGTAAATGCGTGTCAATTTAGATTTTCCTAGATAAGGCGCATTATAGTTTCAGGAAAATAGAGACCTTTAAAAGGAGTTAATGTGATTTTCATTGTATGATATTCATTTTACAAAGCAAATTTAATAATTGAAAAGTTTTCAAAATATTCATGAAGTGTTAAGTATTATTATTAACTACGTAAAGTAATACATTAACAGAATTAAGAGGCAGAAGAGAAAAATCAATTTTCAGGTCATAATCTCAGAATTTTTTTTTTTTTTAACCATAAGATGGGAGTTAGGAGGATACCAAGTAGTTATAAAAAAAAATTAAAAATGCTTTGCAAATACCTATAAAAGTTACAGGTCAGAAATATTTTATATTTATCAAAGGGAAGAAATTATACTGAATTCAATATATTTGATTAAGATATAGAATCTCTATTTCCTAGCACATAATGCAGAATGGCACACCAGCTATAATCAATAAGTTGATAATTGAGATAAATGAGTATGTAAAATAACTTCATGTTTACTGCACAGAATGGATGGGATGCACACAATAGAATTTCTATTTTAGGAAGGGAAATTCCTTCTAGGTGTAGAAATACCTGTTCATGTGAATTTGCAATTGAATTCACTGCCATTGAATCAATCCTGACTGCCACTGGACACATATTCATTGGAAACCTCACATTAAAGTTAATCAATACTTTGAATGCTTGAAAGAGGATCATTGTTAATGTTTTTCTGAAATCAATGCTTTGTTTTACTGAAATCACTAGAGATTCTGGTAAATTTCAAGACTTCTAAGTTGGCCACTCCCAAGCTTACTCTCAGGCATAAAGATTTGCACAAGGACTCACAGGACCCAGAACAGCTATTAAAATCATGGTTATGGTTTATTACAGTAAACTGATACAGCGCAGAATCAACAAATGGAAAACAGGTACACAGAATGGAGTACAGTAGAAACCAGAAACAAATGGTCTTCGGCAGTGGAGAGGCTCACCCAAGTCTTAATGTTCAAGGTTTTTACTGAAGGATTAGTCACATCATAGCATGAAGCACCAGCATGACTAACTCATGTACTCAGTCTTCAGCCCCTGATAGTCCAAACTGATAAACTTTGGCCCAAAGCCCACAGGTATAAAAGGACAGGTTCTCACCCTAAATCACATTGTTAACGTTACTAGCATAAAACGATTGGCTGAAGGCTTCAGATATACAACGACACTCCTATAACTATTCAAGGGCACAGAAGTAACTTCCCAGGAATTTGTCAAGGGTTATTCCTAAAATATTGAGAGTGTGCAGGGTTCGAGAAACACCAGTCTGCTGCCTTAACCCTTTACTGCACAGCCATATGTTCGCAGCTTGACTAAACTGTGAAACAGAAAACCTGACTTATAAAAACCTTCAGGGCTTAAAATTCACATTTGGTGGAGAACTATTAATAGGTGTCAACAATAAAATCCATTTGTTTGGGGTTGTCCTTTGGCCTTAATATTTATTGAGCAATCGCTTGTAACATAGACCTTGCTAAAATTTTATGGATATGTGCATCGTTGTTTGGGCTGCTATAACAAACTGCTATAAACTAAGTGGCTTATATGAAACATAAATTTATTTCTCACAGTTTTGGAGGCTGGAGAGTTCAAGAACAAGGGAGATTTGGTGGCCAGTGAGGGCCCATTTCCTAGTTCATAGATGGTGATTTCCCACTGTGTCCTCACTTGGTGGAAGGGGCAAGGAAGCTCTCTGGGGTCTCTTTTAAAGGGACATTAATTCCATTCCTGAGGGCTCTATCTTCATGATCTAATCACTTCCCAAAGGCTCCATCTTCTATCAGCATCACCTTGGTGATTAGATTTCGAGCATAGGAGTCTCAGGAGGACACAGACATTCAGATCATAGCAATAGGTAATTGAATTTAGTCTTCTCCAACGTTTTATGGCATCAATGCTAGTGGTTTTTTGTGATGAGAAAAAGATCTAAAGACTGTCTGTAATTTACTTCATGTCACATGCAGCTGCTAAAGTAACAGACCAAGAAATGACTGACATCAAATTTTTGTACATTTAAATCACTTTGTTAGACAGATTTAAAAAAAAAAAAAAAGAACACAGCTTTATATGCAAGTTGACAGATTTTAAACATTTGCCTAAATGCAGAAAATGAGACTAAAATGATTCTATGGTTTATGTTGAGTGACAACTGAATAATAGATTAAGTTAGCATTTGGAAATTCAAAGAGAAAGGATGATATTGTCCCAAAGTTTATCAGGAAAGGGAAATGGGAAATGATATTGGTTTCTTGTTATACTAACAGAAGGGAACAGGGTTTCTTAACTGTCCTTTTTTTTTTTTTTCGTATCCAAATGCTGTTGTTTTACTAGAATACTCTTGAGATATCTACATGGAAGTGGCGTGCAGCTGAATAGTATGGGTAGATACTGATTACAGAGCATCTGAAACAGATTGTACCATGAGTATTCATTATTTACCACCCTGCCCTGTGCCCAACAGGCTGGATTGTACATATCAATGGAATTCTTTCATTTGTGGCTTCTGTGTGGGTTTGAATGAGTAGCTCAAACAGGAATTCAAAGGATGAAAGAAGAAAGTTAGAGGTTCGTTTCACTGGCTCCCTGCCTGCAAGATTAGCTTGGATGGCAGTGTTCCTCAACCAACAGTTACTGATCCTCTCAATGTGACCTTTTCTATCCACCACACTACTTCCAGGTTTTTGGTAGATGTTTCCCCATGGGCCACTCAGGTGTTCACACATCTTGCAAGCAAGTTCATAACAACCTTCTGTTCTGCATTATCTTTTCAAAGATATTTGTGTAGTGAACAGTCACAGAAGGTCAAGAGGTAGTGTTCAGATTTGTTTGCTGTTTAGAATAATGAAAACAGTTCCTCCCTCCAGGGCAAAGGTAAGGAAACTTTGCTTGCAGCTGTCTTATAAGAATGAGTTTGTCCTAAATTTGTTACTTAACCTGTGACACAAATCAACTCCACCTGTGGCATGCACCCGAGCCTTTCCCATCATGATCCCTGTGGAATATAAGACTTGGTTAAGAAAGAAGGTAAACAACTTCTGTGAATAATAAAGTCCTTTGTCTTTGAGCCAAGAATCTCATGTCTTGTGCCAGCATCTATGAAAATATGACCAACTAATGCATTAGCTTGTAAGGATGGTAAAATCTCAGATTCTTCACAATTCTTGACAATAACTATTCTCTCCCCTCATTGCCTTGAGTCTAATCTTGGTTGCCCCTTGATTGTCAATAATCTTTTTTTTTTTTTTTTTCGGTAATTTCTTATAGTTTCCTTCCAACCTCCACCCCGGCTGTACAAATAAACCCTTCTCATAACATCCTAATTTAAGTGTTCTATTTTTCCTTTTGAAAACTTACTGATTAATGGTCCAAATGCAGCATTCCATTTATCTTTAGAATTATGATAGAAATAATGGAATAAAACAGACAGACAGGGAAGGTATTAAGGAGGCAGAAGTAAGTGGAAAGATACATAATTAGTATGGGAGGACTGTAAGTAAAGGTATGTTAGATGTCCTGGCATTCTGGTAGAGGTCATGCCATTGACTGGATTAAGAATTTCAGAAGGAATATCCAGTTCAATGGCTCTCAATTTATAGGTTTGGGGCTTATAATTTAGGTCATATGGACAGAGCCAAATGTAACTCCAAAGCTACAATACATAATGCTGCCATGTATATATTTTATTTGTGAATACACATCTAATATTTTATTTTCTCCTCAGAAAAGTAAATGTTACTTCAGTGATAAATTGTTTAATCCTTTTAATGAGATAGAAAGTACAAAATAATTTCTTAGTCTATAAGTCCTTTATATACTATGTGATATGTTTTATTATGTACAAGGTTTACATAATTGAGAAGTGTCTCAAACATGCCAAACCATGGCAAAAAATGAACTGGCATTTTGACTGCTGTTTCCTGACCTAAGGTTTACTCATTTTAATTTAACCCAAATTGTTTAAGAGCAAAAATGCAAAAAAGTTGTCTATCCAGTATAGGATAGGGGGAGAAAGTAAATAATCATATTTTGGGTTTCTGCTTTTACGTGGATCCATTTAGTAAAACCTAGTATTTGACAACATTTGGAAGTAATCAGAGCAAATCTCACCCTGGTAACTTCAGACTCTTTGGGCAGAATATTAAGTATCCTGTTTGCATAATATTAGTAGAAGTCAATAAGAGATACTCAATAAAATAAAAATTACAGATTTCAACTGAAAATTTTAACATTACTTTTCAGTAAATGACTAAAGACAGAAAGAAAGAAATCTCAGCCAATATTATATGTCAAACAAGTGAATGGGTCAGTTTCAGAAAATTGTAAACAACAATAAAAATGTACCTCTATGACATCCCTCATAACTTGGAAATAATAATTGTCATAATGAAAGAGACAGTGACTTTAAAAAGGCATACAAAGATGATTAAAATTTAGATTATAATGACTTTAGAATATGTAAAACAATATTTTTCAAAGTCTTGGTGAGTGCCACTGAAAAAAACAAACAGTATTAAAAATATATATTAGAAAACAATAAAACCTGAAAATAAATCAACTTGAAGAAAAAGTCTAGGAAAACATAACAAATATATAATATTGAGGGTGTAGGTCATAATGAACATCAAATTTTAAAAAAATATATAGAAAAAAAGGAAGGAAATAAAATAGGAAAGAAAGAAGGAAAGAAGAAAGGAAAGGAAGAAAATTATGATAAACCAAAACAAAATCCAATTTTTCTCAAAATGAACAAGAAAATCTTATTAAGTTTAAAAAAGGGGACTTATATAAGTAATAGAAATAATGAGTACTTACTTCACATAATTTGTATTTGTTCGTGTCATTGCATAACTCTGATAAAAATATTCATTTTACCACATTTATATGGTGGGAATAAAAGCATGGCAGATAAGGAAGGTGAATTCAAATTCAGGATAAGGTCTATTCCAGTGAGGGTATGTTCATTCCCACCTCTTTACATGAAAAGATGTGATGATTAATTTAAAGTGTCAACTTTACTGGGCTACAGGGTGCCCAGATATTTGGTTAAGCATTATTCTGGGTGTGTCTATGAGGGTGTTTCTGGATGAGATTAGCACTTAAATTGGTAGACTGAGTAAAGATAATTGCAATTTCTCATGTGGGTGGGCCTCATTCAATTCATTGGAGAACTGAATAGAAGACAAAGGTAAAATACAAGAGAATTCACTCTCTTTGCCTGACTGTCATTAAGAGGGGGCATTGGATCTGCCATCAGACTCAGACTCAGACTGGAACTTACACCATTGGCTCTTTTGGGTCTCTAGCTTGTGACTGCAAATCTTGTGACTTCTCAGTCTCCTTATTCACATGAACCAATTAATTAAAATAAATCTCCTTCTACACCTCCTACTGGTACAGTTTATCTGGAAAACTCTGACTAATACACAGGGTGTTGAAAATAATTTACCTGGGTGAGCTGAAAGCCTAATCTCTTTGCCACCTGCTGACATGTGAATAGAAACAAAATCATATGGTGACATGAACCAGAATCTAAATACTATTAGGGCTCTAGCCACTGCATTTTTTTTAATTGTATAAAGTTTAATGCAAAACATGCTTGAATATCAACCATGTGATCCATCAGATTATTTAACTAGACTGCACACTCCCCCCTCTTTTTAAAAAACTATTTCCAGTCCTTAAAAGTCAGCAATCTCCCCACAAGCTAAATGTGGTCCAGTGGCCAAATGTGGCCAATCACTTGGTTTCATAAAAAAAGTTTTATTGGAACACCAACACACCCATTTGTTTTTATATTGTCTGTGGCTGTTTTGATGCTACTTAGAGAGAACTGAGTAGTTGCAACAGAGACTGCATGGCCCACAAAGCCGAAAATATGTCTCATCTGACCCTTTACAGAAAAGCTTACCCTAAATAAATATTTGTTGAATAAATGATTATTGGTATTCTCTTTCCATCCCCTGAGCAAAACACCACATTAAACCCACTGTGTTAAATTATGCTAAAAGATTTAATCTAGCACAAAATGTGTTTGCGTTCAGTGGGATTGTGATAGATTTAGAGCATTGAGGTCTCACATCAAGCAGGTAACTAAAACCATACTATTATATCAGCACCAGAGCATATTTTTTGTGGGTATGTTGAGTCTGTCAAATGGGGTGGAGACTTAAATCCTTTTGCATATATTTGTTGAAATTTCCAGAAGTGGGGGCAAAAGTGAGGTGCTGGTTGGCAGTTCCTCAATCAATCAATTATATAATTACCATATGATCCAGCAATCTACTTAAGGGTATATTCCCAAAGGTATTGAAGTAAGGAATTTGAATAGATATTTAGCAGATGAGTGCTTATAGAAGCATTATCCACAATAGCCCAAATAGGGTAGCAACCCAGTGTCCATCAGCAGATGAATGGATAAACAAAATCTGGTCTATCAATGCTATGAAATATTATTCAGCCTTTAAAAAGGAGGAAATTCTGACATATGCTACCACACAGATGAACCTTGAAGATGTCATGCTAAATGAATCAGCCAGTCACCAAAGACAAATATTTTATGATTCTATTTATATGAGTTTCACAGAGGAGTCAAATTTATAAAGACAGGACATATAATGATGGATTCCAAGAGCTGGGGGAGGGGTGTTTTTTATGAGTACAGTATTTCAGTATGGGAAGATAAAAATGTTCTGGAGATGGGTGGTTGTGATGGTTGCACACCATGAAAATACACTTAAGGCTGCTAAAATTGTAAACTAACATACAGTCAAAATAGAAAATGTTATGTATATTTTACCACATTTTTTTAAAAAGTGAGGTGTCCTGGGGTTCCAGAAGTATAAACTAAGCAGTCCATGCTTTCAACACGTCTGTGGCTGTGTATATTAAAAATAACTAAGCTTCAAGTGAGACACCTGCAAGAAGGTGTTTAAGACATAAAGAAGACTTAAAAATAGGTCCACCGAAAAAGAAAAGAATAAATTCTTGCATGGAAGGTTAGCATAAAAAGAAAAAATCGCTATAAAAGCTTCATGCTATGCTCTAGAAAAAGCACTAAAAAGGGCACACTTTTAAAGCTAAAATGCCTCATTAGCATTTCACTAGTAATAGCCTGATGATAATTGCCATAACACCACCATTTCTTTTCAGCAGTATGTTTTTTTTTTTTAACATTATTTAACTTGCTAAAATTTAACCAAACCCTTGGCCACTGACCTGAAAAAAAAATTACTTAATTAGAAAGTTAACCTAAAACAAATGTTAAGAAAATTATAGTCAAAGAACATAAAAACATTTCATTTTGTACTGCAACAGAAGAAAGCAGTCCCATTAGGTGAGTGCAGTAATATTTAACCTTTGGTGTTTCTGCAAAGAACAATGCAGGATTTTATGCATTGCATCTTTGCATATTTCTCCATATGGAGACTTTTTTCACCAGTGGAATACGGAGTAAATTAAGCCTCCTTAAAAGCCCAAGTTAAGTTTCATCCTTAAAGCAACAATACAGGTCGCTTCCTTTCTTTGCACACATCATCAGTAGCCTGTGGTGTTGATACAACCCAAGAGTGACCGAGGTTTTCACCAACATTGTGCCCAAGTGAAAGAAGCCATCTGAGGAAACTAGGTTTCAGATGGCCAGGGAGAGGAAGGGTAAAACGTCAGGTTTTGTTTCCCAGGGCTGCTTAATAAATGTATTTTAAGCCACTAAGTGACTTAAAATAATAAAATTTGTTCTTTTACAGATCTAGAAACCAGAAGTGCAAAGTCAAGGTGTTGGCAGGGACTTGTTCCCTTTTAAATCTGTAGCGGGGGGGATCCTTTCTTGTATCTTCTCCCTTCTGGTGGTTGCCCGCAATCCTTGGCATTCCTTGGCTAGTAGACGGACCTTTCCAATCTCTGCCTCCTTTCCATCGCCATCTTTTGTCTCGTGTCTTCAAATGCATTTGTTTATGTCCTAATCTCCTCTTCTTATAAGGACCCCAGACAGATAGGATTAGGGCCCACTCATCATAAATTGCTTACATTTGCAAACACCCTAGTTCAAAATAAGGTCATATTCATAGGTACCAGGGATTCAGACCCCAACGTATTTTATTGGAAGACACAATTCAATCCATAACACCATGCAACTGCAACTTGGGAGGGATTGAAAATATCTTGGGGGTCCCACTGCCTGATAACCAGTAACCTGATATGCAAAGTGTGTAGATGTGAATCTGGGTGCAACCCGCAAAGAGTCACTTCACCCAACTATCATTCAAACTCCCATCTGTGCAAGAAGAGGCATAAAAAGACGTGGCGTGACATGGTACAATCGACGAGACATGCCTTCCTGGCCTTTGCGTGACTCGTGCCCTTTGCCACACCCTAATCTTAGTCGTGTCCAATCCTGTGTTTATTATTCACAATTATCATATTTTGCTCACATGGATTTCTTTGACTTGATTTTGCTTTCTGATAACATTGCATTAAAATATTATCTATCCTCAGTACTGAGCCTTTATCACCCCCTGAAATGTTGTAGTCCACACAATGCTTCACTCACCTTACCCAAGTTGCAGCATTGCAAGTGATTATCAAATGTCCTCCCAGATCTAAGATGCTATAATTTCTCCAGCGTGTTCCACTCTCTTTTCATAAATACATCAACCCTCTGAAAGCTAGACTCTGTTGGCTTTCCTATACCCACCAAAATTTACAATGTGCTTCCACACATTTTCTTATTTCAAATAGATACTTAAATAGGTATTTAAATCATTTAAATGGTATTTCCATAATTCTCTACAAGCCAGATAACTGCTAAGGGACAAAGCAGGATCTCAGACTTAGACCCTTCCATGTCTGAGTTCATTTTTCTTTCCAGCTCAGTTTACTGAGCTTCTTGTAAAAGAAGAAATGATGCATTGAAAGCTAGCATGTGAAGATATTTGCCTGGGCCTGTAGTGTTTGGGGTATTGAAATTTAATCCTTCAAACTCTTACTCTTTCGTCATGGCACAAACATTACCACCTTTAAAGTTCTTTTTTGATCGTCTTTGGAAGAGCTCTAAATACAAGTAATCTCTATGTCTGATAATTTTTCATCCTGTATATAATTGGAAGAACCAAGAGAAGCATCGTTCAACTCAGGAACTTCATGAGCTGTAAGGTGATAGTTGATTCTACAAAGTGGTATGTCCCTTACGGAAAAAAAAATATCATTCAACATATATTTTTCCCCACACCAATTAATGCAGTAATTAACAAAAAGCAGACACTCAATAAACACTCACTGAGTAGAGGAATCATTAAATTATGCAATATCAGCTACAGAATTATGCAGTGCATCTTCTTGTTGCACAATGATTGATAAAATTCCACAATGTTTTATAAAATTCTCAGACACTGAGTGTAATGTTCAATTAATGACTTTAAGTAAGTTAGAGGGAATTATGGTACACTGCGTGTAGGAAATCGTTGCACAGAGAAAATATTTTTAGCTGCTTGGGTCTTCATTCCATTATTTCACTTCTCATGTTACTTTCAGAATTTCAGTCCACAGCATAGGAAGGGAAAACAGGTTGTGGATTGTTTTGGGGCTGGTTTCAGGTGTTGTTAAACCCAAATTTAGAAATCAAGCACGTTTATTTCCTACACATCAGATGTTCTTAAAGGACAACCTGGAAACGTCTGCATTTGTATTTGCTACACCTCTTCAAGGCTACACCTTTCAATTAACATAATAGGATTTCCCACCCTCTTAACAGTTGTGGTGGGGGCTAAGTTCCTAATACATAAAACTTGGGGGACACAATTCAAGCTTCAGTGACTTTTGAGTGGACATAATTCAATCCACTTTGGGGGGTGATGTGAAATGTCTGGAATTGGATGTTGATGTTGGTTGCATAACGTGAATTCACTAACATCTACTGGATTGGATACTTTAAAAATTGTATAGTAAGTGCATTACATCTTAATAAATATTACATTTATAAATATAATGACTCATAACATCAGCAAAAGTGTCATACTGCATCCTGAGGCAAAGAAATAATTGATAATAACTGAATCCGTCATTACTTGAAATGTTCATAATTTGTTCATCATGAATTATTTTGCATTCATTTTTATTTTTTTAAATATTGCCACAAACTTTAATTTATACTTAAAAATGAAAAAGGGCTGTTTTGAGAATTCCAGCACAGTGCATCTGTGACTCTTACAATTTTTGACACTATCATCTTTGAGTAAATATATACTGTGGTTATTTTTTGGCTTATGATAGTTGGTAACCCCGAATAACAGAAGGGTAAAGATGTGGGAAGTCATAGGACAGACCCCATCAGATATATACATTCCTTTTCATCCGTTAATGAGTTGAGCATTTGATTCCCACATTCATTCATTCATTCATTGAGTGAATATAGTACTACTTAGGTGCCCAGTTCTTTGTTACAGGCTAAAATCCAAAGCACTTCACAGTGTTGGTTCCCTTGTCTTCATTTCAATGAGAAGAAATCTGAGGGTCAGCTGCTATTGGCCCTAGCAAGCATTACTTGTTAGACACAAATTTTCAATGAACCATAAATACAGTTTTTATTTACATTCAAAACAACTATGGCTATAATATATGCAGAGATTTCATCTCACCCCAGTTAGACTGGGTATAATCAAAAAGATGGTGAATAACAAATGCTGGCAAGGGTGTGGAGAAAGGGGAACCCTCTTGCACTGTTGGTGGGGCTGCAAATCAGCTCAGCCATTATGGAAAACAGTATGGAGGTGCCTCAAACAGCTATAGATAGAACTTCCATATGATTCAGCAATCCCACTGCTGGGGATATGCCCAGAGGAATGGAAATCATCATGTCGAAGGGATACGTGCATTCCCATGTTCATCACAGCCCTGTTTACAATAGCCAAGGTATGGAACCAGCCTAAATGTTCATCAACGGATGACTGGGTAAGCAAAATGTACTATGTATACTCAATGGAATTCTACTCAGCCATAACAGAAAACAAGATTCTGCCATTTGTAGCACCATGGATGAGCTTGGAGAAAGTTATGTTAAGTGAAATAAGCCAGGCAAAGATAGAGAAATACCCATGTCCTTACTCATAGTGGGAGCTGAGAAACAAAGAAAGAAAGACTATAATAAAATGTTGAACTTTCAGAAGGAGAGAACAGACTTACAGTTACTGGAGGTGGGAAAGTGGAAGGGGGGCAAGGGATAAGGACTAACTGGGTAAGACACACAAAAAGTAATTATGATTTGTGATGATGAACAGGTTGATAATATTGACTTGGTCATCATATACTGCACAAAAATACTGATAGTCAACTCTGTACTCTATAAATACGTGTGTGTGTGTGTGTGTGTGTGTGTGTGTGTGTGTGTATAAAGTTTAAAATGGGCCAGCAAGGCTGCCTTGTAGAGGTTCTAAGGGAGAATATTTTCTTGCCTATTTTAGGTTTAGAGGCTGCCTGAATTTATTGGTTCATGGCTCTGTATCAGTCTGACCTCTGTTTTCATGTTCATATCTCCTTTTCCGCATTGACCCCCTTACTTCTCTCTTAGAGGGGCCCTAACAATTATACTGGGCCCACTGGTATAATCCAAGATAATCTCCTCATCTCAAGGTCCTTAATTTAATCACATTAGCAGAGTTCTTTTTGCCACACAAAGCAACATAATCACAGATTCCAGGGATTAGGATGTGAAGCTCTTTGGGGTCGTTATTCTGTCTGCCATCTGGGGATTAGGACGTGGACATCACTGGGGGCTATTATTCTGGCTGTCATACCCAGCATTCTAAAATATCAGTCAATAAACACTACCCAATGAGTCCAATTCAACTGTATAACTTAAAAATTGCTGAATCTTAAAGATTCAATTGCAAAACATTTCTGTGGGGAATTCATTCTTTCAATAGTAAGTAAATACTTAGTTTCTATATGTAAGTAATTTAAATTTTGTAGTCATTGGCCTCCTTTCTGGTCTAAAAAAACAAAAGTAGTGGCTTCCTTTAAGACACTGTTTTATCATAAAATTGATCTTTCTTATGTGAGGTATGGCATAGCAGTCAAACACGTGATTGCCAGTCAGGAAACAAAGAAATTTTTCTAAAGCTTAGTTTTGAAACATTATCTCTTTGAATAATTGCCTGAATATCAGCCTCATTCTTGGGTTTGCTTTTGTTTTTGTTGTTTTTGTTTGGTGTGGTTTTCTCTGAGTGGATTTTCCTTGTACAAGAAAAGCCTTAACCCTAACCCTAACCCTTTCCTTCAATAATTGAATTCCAAAAGAAATTAGCTGTAAGTCCTGGTATAATACATAAGCTGAATCATTTTGGTAAAATAACAAAATGGTCCCTAGGCTGGGTAGGAGGAACTTAGAGATTCTTTGTCCAGTTCTGCATTAACTAGCCATCGTTATTCCTTGGTTGTCTATTTGTAATGTTTATGTTCTATTTAATCACGTATTTTCTGGTTTAAGCCATTGAGGTAAGGAGATGTTTTGAAGGATGCTGAAGGTTTCAAATTTATTGGACCAGATATGGTGCAAGAGTTCTCTGTGACTGCTTTGGGGTTCCTTGATGTGAAAAGTATAGTTTGCAGATGGTATGAATTAATAGTTTAATGCTCTGAGCTGCTCTTGGCAATAACAGTGTCAAACCCCAGGTTCTGCTCAGTCCTACGCTACTGTCATTTCAGGAAACCTGGCTGATTCATTCTGCCTCAGTGAAGGCTTTGGGGCATCAATTGTGCAATCTTTCTTTTAGGAGCTTTTGTCCAAAGTGTCTTACAGAACTGGCAGAAGCATAGGATTTATTTAATTATTGTGAAATTGGGGAGCAATACAGAGGTTTTTTCATATAGGAAGGGAAATGCCCTGAGAAGACAGACTTCAAACCTGCAAAGGTCAGGGTAGCAGGTAGCAAAAGAGTCCCATTGTGTTTCCACCTTTCTCATGGCCATGCGGTTTAGAAATCTTGAATAAATCTCACCCATTTGGGGGCAGCCACTTCTATTTCTAATTTAGCTGCTTTGAGGGAGGTGATGAGTCTGAGCTTTAGAAAGATTTGAGATTCATTATAGCCAAAGGAATAGTGTTGGAACAATGTGTGTTTAAAAAGTAGATGAAAGATAACACCCAAAGCACACAAACACACACACACAAATACACAGCTGCATGCACAGAATTAGCAAGTAAACATGTCACAAAAATGCAGCATCAGAATTGTATCAATTTACATTTGTAACATGAGAAAGAGAGGTGGGTTTATGTGTGTGTCTGTGTTTGTGTCCTACACACATGTATATGATACAGACACATGAATAAATATATGTTTACATGCATATATTTATGAAATAGCCCTATAATTCAGGAGGAGAAAACTTCTTCTTCTAGAAAAGGCAGATAAAAGCACCAGTTGTTATTGTTGTTTGGATGACTGTTGCCCATATTTATTTCCTCCATGTGTGTTGACACAGAAGTTGGTCATAGCAGTAGAATCTAGCATGGAAGAACTGAATGGTTACTATTTCTGCTAACATTGATTTTTCTTGTATTCCGATAACTCACATGTTGAGAATATCAGACTGAGAGTGCACCTATAACCAATTTACTTGCCTTCAATAATAGACATATTGGTGTATTTTTTTTTTTTTTGATGGTTTGAAAGTATGGGTCTAGTATTTTGTCTCTTGGATTGAGAACCACAAATTATGTTTTTAAAAAGTAGTATTTTGCTCAGGGTGGCAATACCACCAAATTCCCCGTACATTTTGTCTAGAACTGTATGTGTTCAGCAGGATTCTAGCTAATAACTAAAGTTCTTGTCTCCTGGTTTACATACATTTCATAAACAAAAGTGAAGTTGATTTGTGTTTTTGCATTGTAGCTAATTATTTTCAAGCACTGAGAACAACGAGGTTGACATAAATAAATGATTTTAATGATAAAACGTTTTAATGCAAACTGCTTGGAAAATCATAATACTTTGTCAGTATTGGACATATCATATATTTTTTAGGTGTTTACAGTTACGTGCATAGTCCCAAATAATTTAAACATTGCCAGTTGGAATTGATATACGGGCCACTAAAGAAAATACTCCTTAAAATGTGTTTGTTTCTTTAGAACCTAGCTTACTTTCATCACTTCTCATATAAATCTCTTTTTGGATAAAAGATGACTTTTCAAGAATCCCAAAACACCTGTACTAAAGAAATATATCATTAATGTTATTACATGATTATATATTATGACTTTAATGTCTATTAAAGAAAATGAACGTCTTCTTACCGAGGCTTTGAAATTCTCTACCACTAAATGATATTTGTTTAATAATTAGAGAACAAAACACAATGGAATACTACGCAGCCATAAAAAAAGAATGAAATCCTGTCACTTGTGACAACATAGATGGACTTGGAGGTCATCATGTTTAATGGAGTAAGCCAGGCACAGAAAGACAAATACGACATGACCTCACTCAATTGTGGAATCTAAGAAGATGAAAATAATGTTAATATTGTAGAGATGGTGAGTAGAACAGTGCTTATCAGAGACTGGGGTGGGTAGGAGGAAAATCAGGGAGAAGCTGGCCAGTGGGCACAAAATTATAGTTAGATAGGAAGAGTACGTTCTGGTGTTCTATTGCACAGGACGGTGACTATGGTCACAGGTAAGTTTTGTATGTTACACAGCAGCTAGAATAGAGGCTTTTGAATGCTGTCACCACAAATAAATGATAAATACATGAGGTGATAGATACATGAACTACCCTGACCCCATAATTATACAATACGTACATGTATCAAAAACATCAGCCATTGCAATGTGTCAATTAAAATAAATAAGGAGAAGAAGACTTTAAGCAAAAGAATATCAAACAGCAAACAGCTCAGCTAACAAAAGCAACTAGCAAGGACAAGCCACATGATTGAAAGATTGACTACGTGTCTGGCATTTTCCAGCATCATGAAGTCGGCTCGAAGGGCCAGCCTGTGGCTCACTCGGGAGAGTGCAGTGCTGATAACACCAAGGCCATGGGTTCGGATCCCACATAGGGATGGCCGGTTTGCTCACTGGCTGAGCGTGGTGCTGATGAAGTCGGCTCGAGTTATAGATGAGGAAGTGAAGCAGAGAGTGGGCCATGCTCAGCCCCATCCAGGTAGCAAGGGGTAAGCTGGGAAAGGGGCCCACCACTATCTTCAGTCATTATAGTGCCTCTCATCTGGGTGCTAAAATCCAAGGACCGCTTTTACCCAGGCAGAATCAGAAGGGAATGACATCGCAGGGTTTGGTTTTTGGCAAAGAAACATCGGGCAAGGCAGGGAGAAAACAGACACAGCTCAATTCTGCATTGTGCTTTTTCCCATTCAATAACTCACTCCAAGAACATCAGCCCATGGTCAGTCGCAAATGTCTCTCGTGCCTCAGGCATGGTTTTTTGATTTTGGTTTTGGTTTTTGGCTGCCCTTGCTACATTACAATTTGTGTCTCCCTTTTTCGACACTAAGAACTCCTGCTTTCACCATTTTCAATGTGCCTAATAATTTGCTTAATACTATCAACCCCCAAAATAAGTTTCCAAATGGGAATCTTGCCCATGCTGGTTTACCCTGTTTTTTTCTAATAATATTATATTCCTTGGTAAGTGACCTCTAGGTCTACATCATTTGCACATATCTGCCTTATTGCAGAGAAGATTGGTTGATTTTTTTTTTGTTGTTTTGTTTTTTAAACATGTTAATGCCGTTTTTAGGTAAGGCAAAAGTTTCCTACAGGATAATATTTCAGTGAGTGTTCATTGCTTATATTTTTCTTTTTCTTTTTTCGTTATGAAAAATCCATTGACCGTTTTCTTCCTGAGTTAGCATTTCACATGTATTTCCTGTTATTTCATTAAGATTGATTCGTAGGTTTGATTAAAAAGAAAAAAAAAAAACTTAACCATAGCCTGCTAAGACAAGAATATGACTGGCATGAAAAAATTTCTTTCACATACATTTCAACTGAGGGTTATATATAAATGCAAAACAAATGTTAGGTCCAACAGTTCTATCATGATATCCTTTATTTGAAGAAATATCGGCACCATAATAGAAAATAATTACAACTATTTTATGGTTTTAGGAATTATTCATGCATACTTTTTCCTGAAAAGAGCAATTTTGGGTACAGCCAGAGGAAATCAGAACGTTTACGCCACTTGTATGTTGCAAAGGAAATTAATTTTCAAAACTGCACACACATCTACCCTGTGACCAATTATATTTGACAGAAATGTTCAAAACAATTCCTCCCATCTGAGAGCCCTTTCTTATGAAGTGACTTTAAGATGTCAAGATTCCCCCCTGATGAATGATGCTTCCTCCTGCCGAATCTGAGCAAGTATGAATAGAGAGGGAGAGACAATATGTAAATTCTGAGGCTGGATCATAAAAGAGTATGCAACTGTCTTCTAGTTCTTTTGGGTAGTTTGATCTTGGGCTCCATCAATCCTGTGGAAAGGAATCCCAAGCATCTATAGAGAGGAGCCATGTACAGTTCACCTGAGTACCCCAACTGAGCCAGCATCTATCAATGTACATATATGCATGGGACTCTCAGTTCATTTTAGTTCCAGCCCACGAAACAACCCCCAGCCTTTGAAAATTCCAAACATCATAACAAAGACAGCCACACCCAACGAATCCTTTTAGAATTCCTGAAGCACAGATAAGTTAGCAGAGTAAAATGACTGCAGTATTACAAGACTAAATTAGGGATGATTTGCTGCACAGAAATAAAACAGAAACACACACACACATACACAAAGTACACAGACAAACACAACTTTTCAGTGAAAACTAAAAAGATTAAGATACCAAATATATTAGCAATTATTTGCAAGACCATTACTTTAGTAGTATGTTACTAAAAAAATAATGCTTTTTTTCTTTCTTGATATATGCATTTTATGTATCTGCTTGTGAATACATAGTCCTAGATAGCATTTATATTTATGGTTTAAAATGGGAAAATGCAGTGTTTCAAAAGTAGTAGAAGATATATATATATGTACATGTATATAAATGATTTCAATTATGTCATTCAAGTTGTGTAGTTGATAAGTAAAATGACATTTCTCACAGTTTTAAAGCTTTTCCTGGTGTGACATGATTATACAAAGTATAATGCTGTGCAACCTCCTTTGTTATAAGTTTGCATCTTCACAAATGATATATTCTGGCAAGGAACTTTTCAAGCATAAAAGACATTCTTTACTGACAACTATGAGGGAAATTAAATTTAAAAGTAGGTATTATCTATCTTGTCTCAGCATTCGACAAAGCGAAATGAGATTTTTTAGTGCCTTGTTCTAACATTTTTGCAAAGCTTTACTGTTTCTTGTGCAAATCAAGCTGACCGCCTAGTGGAATAGCAACGTTCAATTAGAAAGTAAAAGTAAACATGTATCATTGTCAAATTACATTTTGACTCAATCATCCAATGTTTTAAAAGGAAACACTAAATTAAGGTGGGAAAGTAGTTTGTTGGTCTTAAAAAAAACAATCATAACAAAGCAAAACAAGCCTGATTCCCTCTAATAAGGAAAACCTGAATGATCGATAAACACAGGCAGTTAAATTCCAGTCCACTAGTAATCAACATCAGGAATAATCAAAACAGAGAAATGGAACTTCACAGCCATTAGCTTTGCAAAAATCAAAGTGTCTGCTGTATCCACCGCTGCATATCAAAAGGGAATTTGTGTACAGTTCTAGAGAAACAATTTGGCATTGTCTAATGAAATGAAAAACCTCCACTTTCATGTGACATTCAGCATTAGCTTTGAGCAATAGCTTGGAGTGATAAAGCAGATGTTTAATTGCTGGGGTTTGTCGGACAGATGGGCTGGGTTTGACTTCTGCTTTTCTTCTTAGCTGTGTGATTTGAGCAATTTGATCATAATGCCTTAGATTCTAATTTTATACATTGGGGGGGGGGAGAAATGCTTATAAATATACACAATGAAGTTTGTTCCTTGCCATATTCTTTATAAAAGAGGAAAAGTGGAAATGACTTAAATCACCTAAAAGGGAATAAATAAGTAACTTCTAGGATATGCATACAAGGTATACACTACTACAGTTTAAGCAATTGGCTAGATCTATGCATAACAAAAAGGACAGTGAAATAATTTTCAAAATGATGCATGCGATAACATACTTCTAATGTAAATTTTAAAAATATTCCCTAACTATTGTCTAATGACACATATGAGGGGTCTTCAAAAAGTTCATGGAAAGGTTCTCGCATTATCTTTTAAGTCCATTTTTCCACAATCTTTTTAAAGTAACCTTGTATATATCAGGGGAACAATATAAAAATGTAGATTGGAAAACACCTTGGGAATATTATATAGTAACAGATCAGCGCTACCTCGGTAGAGGGAGGGAGGTAAATGTTTAACAAACTTTAATCTTATCAATAATCATTTCATTTAATGACAATAAAAGCAAATCGGATTTTTAAAAAACTCAGAGGGCAGTTATATGGAGCTTCTTTTCTTTTTTAAATATGTGTTTTGTGTATATATTTTATTTATATATACATATGTGCATGTACATTTATATGTATATATAAATAAAATATATATACAAAATATATATAGTTACTTATGTATATATAACTGTAATGGTGTACATCTTTTAAACATGTTTCAAGTTAAAAACATCAAATGCACTGTATTTAAACTTTATCCTGTCCTCTTTGGCTTCTGGGACACTTGATTGCAAAGTGAAACATGTTCACCTATGTTGAGTAAACACTATGAGAAAGGGAGTCCTTGGGGACAAATGCCCAGGTTGTGTATCCACTCATGATATGAAAACAGTCTGTTGCATCTGCTGACTAGACCTCAGATCTACTAAATGTATCTGTGTAACTGGTGGCTTTAAATTGCCGAAATGAAACTGCCTGGATGGTGATATTGTAAACACTCGGTCAGAACGCTCTGCCTGTTTTTTGTTATTGTGAAACCTAGATAAGGTTTTGTGGCCTTAAATGTTGAAACATAAAAATGAAATGCAAATACCGAAAGAGAATTATGATTGCACCACAACTAATTTCACTAAATGAAATTAGGTATATATGTACATATGAAGATATAATTTAATTATGGATGTGTATGTAAGTTTGTGTGTATGTACGCGTATATGTTAAATTGACATACACATGTATATATGTATTCATTTAAATATATAATGTATTATATACATATTAACAGTTTTACATATAAATTGTATATATACAAATTCATATAAAATAAATATAAATAAAATGTGTATATAATACATATTATGTATTATATATAATATGTATTATATAGTATATATTGTATATTTATATAAAATAAATATAATATATTTATTTATAATATATATATAATGTAATATATTAAAATAGCATATTGCATATATTATATTTATATACAAATAAATACAAACATGTATATATTATACATTAAATGTGTATATAATAGATATTATATATTAATGTGTATATTATACATATATTATAATGTGTATATAATGTGTATATTATAATGTGCATATTATAAATTATATATAACATACATTATATATGTCATTATATGACAATTTCACTAAATTCAACTAGGTACATATATAAAGATGCAATTTAAATATAAATATGTATATTAATTTTCAGACATAAGCATTATATGTAATGTATATTAATTTATATTAAAGTTAGTATATATATCCATACATGTGTATATCAATTTAACCTATATATGAAGATATGTGCATGTGTATGTTTTTACATTTTAAATTTATATTTTAAAATTGCAAAAGTCCATGATATTAGCAGTACTGATTTTCATATATATTTCTATTTATTGACTTTATTAATGTTATAGTTTCTTTGCACTGATAAAAATTATGCCTGAAAGTTCAAAAAATTACATGGTATCATGGACAGCCTTATCTATTGTAGAGCTCAGGCTGGGTCTGGAGCTTGCAGACCCCTCGAGCCCTTTCACAAACGCTTCCCATGCAGGTCTATGATCTAGGTAACCAGCAAAAAGTTCCTTGGAGCCTTGGTTGAAGGAGGAATAATCTTTATTCAGCGCATGCACATCTAAGAGCTAGGCAGTCCAAAGAGAAACTCAAAAACTCAACTGCTACTGGCAAAGTCCAAAGAAAAACTGAAACTGAGCAGCTGCCGGCAGAATAAAACATGCTCTATTGTTAGATGCGAGCTCTCTGCCACCAGCCTGCTTCACAAACTGCAGAACACACAAAAGCAATTAACTGGAAAGATACATGGGTGCACATGCACACTAACTCCACCCACACACAACTTGTTTATGAGAAATGTGGAGTGAGCCTAACTAAATTATTTTATTTTCCCCACAATTCACACCTTCAGGGTCCCTTGTCGTACTATCTACATGTTAAAAATCTTCCACAATGTTTCCTTAGTGAGGATAAATGACCCTTTTATTTATACAACCTATTGTCTGTTCGATATGGCTTAAGGCTTGTCCTGTAGTTCTGTCCTTTAGTCGCAAATGTCTGGTTAGTAGTCATCACTGGTGTGATTTTCCATGGGAATCTTGCAGTCATACTGATGTGACCTTCAGTGCATATTCAGTAGATGATCACGCCAATCAATGTATGTATGTACCCAGTCAACTCCGGTGCAGTGCCGCAGCCAGAACACTTTGCGCGAAAAGACAGAAGGGTTATTGGTACCAACAGGGGAAGTTCTCGCCCCTCTGGTAAGATACATGCCAGTTTGCCATCCTGAGAAAGGATGGTTGCATGAATAGGTATCTTACCTGGTCTGGGGCCCCACAAGTCCATACAAACAGAAGACCAGTAACTCTCTGACTTTGGCAATGGTCCCACAAGATCCACCTGCCACCGTGTCAGGGGAACTCTCACATGATTTATCTGCCCATCGGGGGCACCCTTCTGCTCATCAGGAGCACATTTGCTCATCAGGGGCATTTTTTTTCTTGGGTTTATGTGGCACCCAGCGAGCCATTGACCACCCGGTCTTGCAGCCAGCATGCTGCATTCTCCAATGTGGCCTCCCAGCAACATCAGCTGCTGGAGCTCTCTCCAGCCACCTTACCTGAACCAACACATCAGCTTCATCATTGCCAGTTCAACAGGCGGCTCCTGGTCCTCGCCTGCCCCCAAAAGATGAGCACCTTGGCCTGCTCCCTATTTGAAACTGAACAGTTCATCGGCCTCCTCGGGAGCAACCAAAAAGTCCTTTAAGTCCACTGAGCATACCTTGCTACCTGTTTCTGGATGTTTAGTGAAGAAACGCTGTTCAGGGTGCAATTGCTGCCACAAGGCAAACAGAGCTGCATTTGGCTGCTGGTCTATTTTATTTTTATCAACCCCTGCAGCAAGCAAGTCAAGCCACATCTGCTAATGACTAGTCTTACTTGGTCCCTTTGGGATAAAATTCCGAGTATTTCTTGGGGGTTCGGTCTTAGCCATCTTCCGGACCCCTTTTGCTTGTCTCCTGTACTCCACTTCACCCAGGCTGGCTATCATGGTTGTAACCTCATTGTGGGGAAAAATAGAATAATTTAGTCAGGTTTCCTCAACATTTCTTGTAAACAAGTGTGTGGGTGGAGTTAGTGTGCATGTGTGCTAACATATCTTTTTAGCTTTGTAGCTATTGTGCGTTTTTCACTTTTGTGAAGCAGCCCTGACATCTAAGCTTCTAAAAATAGAGCATGTTTACTCTGCTGGCAGCTGCTCAGTTTCAGTTTTTCAGTGGACTTTAGTAGTAGCAGTTGACTTTCTGAGTTTCTCCCGTTGACTGCTTAACTCTTAGCATGTGTGTGCTGAATAAAGACTATTCCTCCTTCAACCGAGGCTCCAAGGATCTTTTTTGCCAGTTACCCAGCTCATAGACCTGCATGGGAAGGGTTTGTGAATGGGCTTGAGGGGTCTGTGAGCTCCAGACCCAGCCCAAGTTCCACAATTGGTGTCGTTGGCAAGATTATGCCACACGCATGTATAGGACGACCAATGCATGGGGCCAGTATGGCCATCAGTGACCCAAAGGACATTGATGGGGCATTCTGCAGCACTATGTCTCTCACGCTGCCTATAAAATTTTCATCATCTGGGCCATGAGCGTTCACATTAAATGTGGACTGCCGCATCCCCACCTCTCTAATTATTTGAACTAACTCAGCATATGTTTGCCGTTTGCTCACAATCTTGGGCAGTTCTCGAGTATTTGCCCACATGGTTTGGGCAGCTGCACTCACCGGTTCCATTAAGGAGTGATTATCTGGCCCTTGTGCACACCTGTGGCTATTCTGCAGCCGCTTCCTCAGGGACAGGTGCATGGTGATGGAGTCTAATTTTTCCATCTCCTCACCAGAGCACATCACACTATCCACCCCTAGGTCCCATAACCCCAACAGCCAAGCAGCCAGGGGCTCCCCCTGTTTCTGCCAAAACTGTCTCCCCAAGTCAACTAATTCAACCTGGGTATATGAGACATAGGTGGTAAACTAGGTCACCTGTGGATTGCCCACTGTTGTCTACCTGGTCCCATAGGCTGCTTGTGCTTCATTTTCTAGTGGATGACAGGTCATGCCTGGGATGCACGGTCTCCCCCAGCTCTCCACTGGGTTCATAATCTCCCCTGGTGTGAGAAGCTGGAGCGGCCAGTCACTGCATGTCATCCTCTGGGACATGCATCCGTGCTTCCAACAACTCTGCTTTCTTCTTCAGATCTCAATCTGTTTGCAGCAGAGTGAGCAGCAGCCAGGCTCTGGTCAGCAGAAAAGTGGCCACTGGGCACCACACAGTCAAAGACAGCCACATTTCCTCCCCCTCCCAAGGGATTTTCCACTGTAGTGCCTGGTCTATGCTGCCTTGCAGTGCAGTGAGCAGCAACCAGATCCCAGTTAACAGGAAAATGGCCACGGGGCACAACATGTTCAAAAGTAGCCACATTGCCTCCTTCTCCAAGGGCTTCTTGGATCCTGTACCTGCTCAGAATCCTGTACCGACTATGACAATTGTGACATAATTCTGGTGATGATGCCAATTGTAGAGCTCGGGCTGGGTCTGGACCTCACAGACTTCTGGAGCCCATTCACAAACCCTTCCCATGCAGCTGGGTAACCGGCAAAAAGGTCCTTGGAGCCTTGGTTGAAGTAGGAATAGTCTTTATTCAGCACACACACATCTAAGAACTAGGCAGCATGAAGAGAAACTCAAAAACTCAACTGCTATTGGCAAAGTCCAAAGAAAAACTGAAACTGAGCAGCTGCCAGCAGAGTAAACATGCTCTACTGTTAGGCGGGAGCTCTCTGTGCCAGCCTGCTTCACAAACTGCAGAACACAAAAAAGCAATTAACTGGAAAGGTACATGGGTGCACATGCACTCTAACTCCACCCACACACAACTTGTTTACAAGAAATGTGGAAGGAGCCTGACTAAATTATTCTATTTTCGCCACATCTATACACCAACACAGTGTGTTAAAAGTTGACTTGTGAGCACTTTGGAAATTTCAATGTCTATTTTAAACATTCTAGCAAGTGTTGGAATTTTTGCTCAGCTGGTGGTTTTCCAATTTCTGTAACAGTCCTCCTTTAAATCACCTTTCCCCATAATCATCTCAGCTTATTTTTCAGTAAGTTGTCCCAACAAGCGTCTCTTGGAAACTCATATGCTGCTTAGAAAAAAATTAAGGGGAAACACCAAACAGCTTAAAGAGAACATTTTGGTTAAACTAGAATCTTCTGGGCACCAGAAACTTTCAAGAAAGCAGCAGGTGGCAGGTACAGACAGAAAAAAAAATGTTCAGTAGTCTGTGGGAAATCAGAAGGTAATTGCTTCATTGAAATCCTAAAGGCAAAAACAACAATTGATGTTCTCATATGGTTAGATTTTTTCATACCCATATGTTTTACTCTTGACTGTAGCAAGAGCATGACTACCCGCTTGGCATAAAGATTGATTATCCTAGATCCTGGTCTCTGCATCAAGGATTTCTGCAACACTGCCATATTTCTATCAAACCAAAGTGTGAAAAGTCGAAAAGGGCCAGATTCTGCAGTTGGAAGGCATGAAATATTCACACCCCTGGCAATAGCTATGGGTGGCTTTCTCCAACCTCGTTGAAGGAAAACAATTTTCAGGCAGTGTAGCTCACAGCTAATACCAATGGAGTGTTGGGGTTTTTCCCCTGCCTTGCCTGATTAGCAGTACAAAGAAAGATTAAGTCATGGACATTGGAGCTATCTGAGCCAATCTTTCCATCCATCACTCCAAACACTGAAAATATTGGCATAACATTATATGTGCAATTGCCAAGCATCATATGAATGTTTAGTGAGCATGCAAGTTTAAGAAATGTTTTAAAACACATTGCAAAGTTTTAGGAGTTTCTTCTCATGTTGTTTGAATGGATAAGGACTCAGAGTAGACTCTACCTTAGCACATTCACCGACTAAGTATGGTCCATCCATGAGCTAAATATGGCCCACCTCCTGTTTTTGTAAATAAAGTTTTATTGGTGCACAGTCATGCCCATTCACTTAACTTATTGCAACCAATTCCACATAACTCACAAAGCTGAAAATATTTACTATTTCACCCTTTCAGGAAAAGTTGGACGATCCTCATGGTACTGTTCAGAGTACAAAATTATACCTTTTCCCCCCTCTTTCTTCTAATGCCTCTTTTTTAACTTGCCATGTTTCTTAAATGTTCTATTTAATGTCATTCTATGTAAGAAAAAAATAAAATATTCAGTCATTGGTATGGTTTTTAATTTTTATTCAGTCATTGGTATGATTTTTACTTTTTTTTTATATTGTGTGATGCCAGTTTTGAATTCCACTACCTGAGCTTTTAACTTGTATACAGAGTCACTGAAATGACACAGCCTGTATTTTGTAGCACATGCATAAATACAGAGTTTCATTCATACTAGAAGAGTGGAAAGGCTGAGCAGAAATAACTCAGCTGATTTTATTTCATTCTTGATACACACGTCTACCGACATCCTGTACCTTCAGTTTACTGATTAGTGCGGATTATGTGAAATGAAAAGGATCTATAGGTTACTTTGTCTTTCCCTTTATTTCTTTGGCATCATTTTTAGCATAAGTTGTTGCCTAACACAGTAAAAAGAATAGAAAATAGGATAGGGTACTTTGATTGCTGTTGTTTTTGTTTCTTTTTAGAATGTCATTGTCTGCTTTCAAAATTTGAAGCACGTTCTCACTCAAACACAAAGTGTGTCCTCTCTGAATTTCTTTTTCCAACCAATAGTTTTCTTCCACATCAGAGGAAAACACAATCCTGAATTTAGTGCTAAGTTTTCTATTATTCTGTTATGAATAAGTATATCACTAAGTTTTGCTTGATTTTGAACATTATTGGAGAGAATTACCCTGTTATATTCCCTTCCTTATATCCTTTCATTAAGCCTGATGTTTTCAGAGAGTCACCCAGGTTGATTTATGTACATAGAGTTTATTATTTTTCATTGCTGTGTAGTATTCCTTTGTGTTAATACTGCACAGACTGATTGATTATCCATTCTTCTTTTGAGACGCATGTGTGTATTCTGGGCTTTTGTTCATTCAAAAGAAGTTGCTGGAAACTTTCCTACCAATGTCTCGTGGTCTGGATGTTACTGAGGTATCTGTGATATGTGCATTCAAGTACAATTGTTGGTTTATGGGTCAAGGTTAGTCTAGACATTGTACAGTCATTCTCAAATGTATTCTGAAAGTATTGTGATAATTTATAATTCAACCAGAAGTCAGTGAGGGTTCACATGGATCCACAGATTCAAAATCTGTCAGGGCTTTTCAAGTTTGTTATTTTGGACAACTTTATGGATAAGAAATGATGCCTCATTGTTAATAACATTTATTGTTAATAAAATTTATATTGATGAGATCTAGATTACTTTTCTCCAAAACACCTGTTCATATTTTTTTTAATTTTTATATTTCAGTGTGTGTATGTGTTTGTATGTTTTTGACATGCTCACTGTTTAAATGTATTAAAAATCCATTCTCCAAATTGAATGCTTCATTTTTCATTCTCTTTATTTTAACCTTAGAGGGATAGAATTTTTGATATAGTTGAATTAATCGATGATTTAAAAAAAAATTTTGGTTTTAGTTTTTGGTGTATTTCATCATCCAACATTATAAAGATATTTTCAAACACTGTCTTCTAAAAGTTTTAGCATTTTGATATTTGGCTTGAAGCTCTTGGCAAACCTGTAATTCTTTTTAATTAAATCATTTTTTTCATAAGTTCACCATTTGCACAAGCATACTTTACTAAAAGGTTTACCTTTCTTTGCCCATTCATAAATTATGTTTTCATGTATCTGTTTTGATTCACTCTTTGTTTTCAAAGAACTATTTATCTATCCTTGGGCCAATATTATGCCCTTTTAACTAAGAGAGATTTAGAAATAAGGCATGAAATCTCAAAGAACATATCTTCCACCTTCAGTTTTTCCTTAAAGGGCTTCTCGGCTTGTATCAGGCCATTGTTTTCCTACATAAACTATAGAATTAGCTTATCAATTTCCACAAAACATCCTTGTGGCATTTCTTATTTGAACTTGATTGAATCGAAGGTTAATTAGGAGAGAATTAACGTCTTCATTTATTGAGTTTTATACATATTCTGCCAAGTAAATTGCTTTTCGTTTTGCTGTCATTATAAATTATATGCTAATCCACATTTCCTAAATGATTATTACTGTTGGCAGGAACGGAAATTGACTTTTATAAGCTGATATTGTATCCAACAACACTCTAAATATTCATATTGATTTGACCAAATAGCCGTACACTCCTGTGGATTTTCTCTGTGTATTACTATGTCACTGGTATATAAAGACAAGTTTCCACCTTTCCAGTTCATAGAACTATTATATCTTTCTGTTCTAGCCAGCACAATACAGAATAGACGCTGTGATAAAAGGTATCTGTGGGGTTTTCTGATCTTAAATATCATACAGACATTATTTGCTGTGGGTTTTCTTAATGTTCTTTCCATTGGAAAACTTTTTTGAATTCCAGTTTTGTGGGAGTTCTGCATATGAAAGTTTGTAGAATTCTATTGATTTTTGCAGGCTATTGATAAGAGCATCTATGGAGATGATTGTTTATATATTAATGGATGTAAATCACGTTTTAAAAATATTGCAGCACTAAGGGGAATATTGTACATTCCTGAAGTAAGCTCCAATTGATCATGATGCATATTGTATTTTATGCAATTTTTAATGCACTTGTGGGTGTGGGTGTGTAATTTCACATCTACGCTGATAAGTGAGACTGCCTTGGAATAAACCATTGGGCTGCTCTCTTTCTGAGTGATCTTAAATTTGACAGGTTCAAGCATCTCAACCAAGCACTGGAAATTCTCACAACATACTCATCCAAATTTGGACCAAAGTTAAATATAATTGTTATCCTAATAATAAATCATTTCTAAGGTTTCACCTTACCTTAAGTTCTCTGATTCATTTTCAATCAAAATGAATGCACAATTATTGTTTATATCATTACTGAATTCAAATGTGTGCATTTTGCAAAAATAAATTTTAGGCAGCATTTAACAGTGCAGTGACTTCAATCATACTTCAAAGAAGTTTTTATAATACTTGCTTAAAGACATATTCCTAGGTAGGCTATTGATCAATATTCTGCTAAACTTCACTCATAATATTTTCTATGTAAAAAGTTATGCATTGGTGTGTTTGGTTATAATTACTTCAGTGATCTCTTGAAGAGTTAATATGAGGGTACTTCCAAAAGTTCATGGAAAAGTAGAATCAAAAGGTAAAATAAATCCTTCGATGAACTTTTGGAAGGACCCTTGAGTGTGCTCTTTTAATTATTATAGAGTCAAGATCCATGTATCTGTCTACATACCTATCACCTATCTATCTGTGTATCTGTGTATGTATATAGGCATGCATCTATATATCCATCTTTCTATTTATCTTATATTAATGTGGTTTATTTTTTGGAGCTGAGGGCAGTTTTAGGCACAGTGTACAGCTTCTATAAAATCTTTTAAAACTGAATTGAATAGAAGGCATTTTTTTCAGCGTGATTTGATACTGAATTCTGAGTCTTTCCAAATGAAGTCTTTCCAATTCCACGATTGAATGTTAGTAATTTTGTCCTGAACAGTCAGTACTGAATCTTGTGCATGTTATCCAGGAGACATAAAAATGTTAATACATTGTTCTGTAGAACAACTTTACATGGCGAGAAAATGGGAATTTACAAGCTTGGGGGAAATAGTCTGCTCTTTCAATCTCTCTTACCTTCCTTTTCACAGATATGGCCTATGTGTACATGCTACAGATTCTGCATCTAATGTTAATTCTGATGACCCAGTGCCAGCCTTGAATAAACCATGCCATTTCATTAAAAACAAATTAAAAATAAAACTGAGAGAAAGTCATTGTGATTTAGAGAAAACTATATATAAGACAAATTTAGCATGAAAGAACAGAATTAACTGAGGAGACATAATTTATCATCCATGCACAGATGAACGTGACATACTGAAATTAAATGTGTGTGTGTGTGTGTGTGTGTGTGTGTGTGTGCGTGTGTGTGGAATGAATCAGGAATTTTATACAAAGCTTTTATTTATAGTTATGAGAAGCATGGTATGCATAGATACGTAGAAACATTAAGTTTCTGTTTACATATATGTGTAAACAGCTTTTTGCTAATATAATTTGTTGATTTTGGTTCATATTTGTAATCAAAACAGCAATATGTTTCCTTGGGTCAGATATTTAAATCGTTAAAAATGTGTTCTTGTTTTAGTCTCCCACCAATTTAAATGGTAAGGAGCATAAAAACATGCAAATCTGAAATCTTAGCCTTATTACATAACTAGCCTGATGGAAACCATGTAATATATGATTCAGTCCTTAATTACAGGTCATGTCTAAGATTTTTAAACTTAGTAAAGGTAAAATCACTGGGTCTCAAGTTCCACAATCATCACCTAGGTACGATTACAGAACATACAGAGTTGCTTTTACGATTAAAATAAAAAAAATAAAATAAAGTGTAAGTGTTCTTTTAAACTAACATGCATTATAATTTTACCTTTGGATATACAGACAGACCCTAACTTACAATTGTTTGACTTACAAATGTTTTTTAAATTTTATGGTGGTACGAAACCATCACAATTTTGGTGTACTTTAAATTTTTAATTTTGATCTTTTCCCAGACTAGCGGAATGTGGTACATGAGATATTCAATACTTGGTGAAGAAATCACTTAGTGCAATCAAGTGCTCTCAAAATCTACCAACTCAGTGGAACCCCCTGATTAAATCTCTTGAGGATGAACTCTGACAAAAGGTTAGTCTAAAAGTAATTGAATACAGGGGAAGGTAAGCGTTACAGAAGGAATGCTGAAGAAAACATCTCACAGTGTTAATTGTTGAAGCTTATGCAAGGATAGAATAAACAGGAATTTCATAAAGGCATGAAGAGACAAAGAGAAAGGACAGTTAACAATTTAATGAGAATAGGTACACACATTACAGGTGAATGCAAAACAAAAGAGAAAGGTAAGAAATCACAATAAATAATGAATGCAAGAATAAAAATGCATATAAATTATAAGACTATGTATTCTCTGTAAGAAGAAAAAGATTTTCTTCTTTCAATGAGCCTGAGCCACAATGATGTGCCTACTTCACTAGGAAGCTGTCAGGATAGTCCCTTGTCTTTTAGTCACTGGTGGTAGCCCCTGGGTTCCTGGAAACAGGGTAAGATGCAGTGCAACTTCTGATGTGACAGGTAGCTCCATCCACCTGCCAAGACACCCGCTGATGTGCCAAGAGCAGGCCCCATTGCTCCTAGATTCTGCGTCTTGCCAGGTTCAAAATGTTTGAATATAGCAACCATGCAAGAGAAAAAAATATATATGTAAATAAATCAATGGTGGAAGTTTAATGCTAGAACATCCCAGCACGTAATAAAGTAGAATCTGAAAATATTTCAAGGGGAATGCAATATGACCCAATTTTATTTAGCCAAAAAACTAACAATAAGAAAACAATTGTGGGTATACTCAGAGATTACAGATATGTATACACTTGTGTATATGTATACATGCATGTGCGTATATATGTATGTATGTGTATACAGAGAAAGTGAGAGATATTGGTGTGTATATCCGTCACCTATCTTGTCTATTTTTACCTGTTATATGTCATATTATATCTGTCTTGTATCTATCATCATCTTTTATATACATCACGTACTTTTCAATGATCTATTTATCCATTTATCCATCTATCCATCATTTATTCATCCATTCATCTAAAACCTATTTACCTATCTGTCTCTCTTCTTTCTATCAACTATCATCAATCAACTATCTTTTCTATCATTTAAATTTCTTGTCTAGCATCTACCTGTCCCCCCATCCATCTGTCCGTCCATGCATTCCTGCATGCGTCCATCCATTATCTATCTATCATCTACCTTCTATACCTATAATTTATATATTTTTTATCTCCCATTTATCCATCCGTCCAACATCTATCTAAGTATCTCATCTATTAATGTATAACCTATATTTTCTATTATTTAAATATTTTTCTAATATCTTTCTTTCCATTAATTCATCCATCCATCCATCCATCATCTATTTTTAGATCTATTATTTGTATTCGTTATCCTCTGCCCATCCATTCACCCATTCGTCTATCAATCCATCATGTATCTGTCTAGCAATCTATCGTCTTTTCTATAGATCATTTATGTATTTTTTTATCATTTATCTATCCATCTACTCAACTATTCATCCACCATTTTCTATCCATTGTTCTAACATCCATGTATCTATCATCTATGTATTCTGTCATCTGTCTATCTATTACCTATATCTATTGATCGATCGATCATCAATCATCTCTTTTTTCTATCATTTAAATATGTTTTCTAGTATCTGTCTATTTATCCATCCATTATCTGTCATCTATCTTTTATATGTCATTTATGTATTTTTTACCACCCATCTACCCATCAATTCTTCTATCCATTCATCTACCCATCATCTGTCTATCTATTGATCTATTATCTATCTTTTATATACATCAATCATTCATAGATTCTTCATCATTTACTCATCCATCCATCCATCCATCCATCCACCATTTATCCATCCATTCATGGAACATCTACCTATCATCTCTCTATTATCTACCTATTCTATTATCTAGCTTTCTTTTTTCTCTCTATCATCAATCGTCTTTCTTTTCTATCATTTAAACATGTTTTCTAGCATCTGTCCATCATCTATCTGTATGTTTATCTCCATCATCTATGTGTCATATCTACTCACACACACACACATATGAGTAGTACTGAATGTTCAGAGATTGAGGGATTTAAGGCGAGAGTAAAAGAGTGCCATCCCCAGGAGCTGCACCTGCACCTCTTTGAGCAGAACTTGGTAGCATGGCTCTACGAGATATAGGAGATTAAGTGTTTGTTGCACAGTATTTCTTTTTAAAGTAGAAAGGAAAGGGGAAAGGGAGTAGGGAGTATGTTTTGGACAGCCATTCCACAGTGCCTGCCAAAGATACTAATTTAGATTATGTAATTTTAGTTGTACAGTCCCATCCAATATATCTATTCTCAATCAGTAATATTATTTTGGTTATATGTTTTACTGTCTCATTTTCAAATGGTGATGATGCTTATGGAAGTGAATCCCTATGACTTTACTGAGGGTTCTATGGTCTCCCTTTTCTACTGAATTTATAAAGGAGACAGTGTGGTGTTTTTTTAGCATAAGTCTAGACTATATATTATGGGACAATTTTCAGTAATTTTGCTCATTTTCTGAAAGAACCATATGCCTTGGTTATGCAACCATTATTTCAGGCTATAAAGATTGCTTTTCTCTAAAGATAAAATTATTGTAATTCTGAGACACAATGAGAAAAACTCAGACAAAACCTATTTTTATCAGCAGACACAAAAAATCAAAACACATAGTCTAAATAATTCATTTTTCTAAAGGAGTTTGTTATTTTAGATCAATAAAATTATGACAGCATCTTGAAACATGAACTGATGAATGCTGAAAACACACACTGTGAATTTTATAATGCATTATTTAAAAAGTTCCACACTTATAGAATTGCTGCTCCACATGGTTTTATTTTTTCTATTTTCTTTTCTTCTTTTTTTTTTTTTTAGTACTGAATGCCTGCTTTCACATACTTCCTGGCCCCTTCAATGACAGCCTTTGTAAGAATTAATTTGATGTCTGGCTTAATGGAGTCCTACATTGTCAACACCCGCCTGTCTTCCTCAAAGCCAAACTGCCAAGATGTCTTTTATGTAATGTGTATGGAGAATCTCAGAAACAGTAACTTCTCTGTGTTTTCATGAGGTTCTTTTTTCCCTATCCTATTTTGCGTTTGGAGAATGATTCACACAGCAAACGAAGTATGTACAAAAATATCCCAAAATACACATATAAATAAATAAATTATGGTAGTCGCATGGACCCAATTAGATCAGGCAGTCCCTGATTAATTTATCTTTTGTGACAGCTCTGGTGAACTTGGAATTTGCTTGGAATATCAATCGCTTTTTAATTTTCACTTGTTGTTTTGGAAAGAGCATGCCTGAATCAAATGAATACATCCCGGCATTACAGAGTTGTTTGTCCTGACATCTCAAATGTCTTTGGTCCAGGTTCTGCCAAGGGTTTCAAGCCTAGCCCTTTCACAGTGCACACTTGACCCAAAGAAATTGTCACCCTTTTCGTCCTGCCAAACTCCAGAAGGTCAAGCTTTTGTCTTTGCAGTCTCACCTCTTTCTTTTTTCTTTTTTTTTAATTAATTTTTCAGTGTCCAACACTTTCCTGTTTCAATACATGCATCCACTGTATAATGACACAATCAGAATCGTTAGCATAATGATCACCTAAACATTTACCATTTCTTTGTGGTTATAGCATTCAAGATCTTCTTTTCTGGCTGTCTTGAAACATACAATACAATATTGTTGGCTATTGTCATGCTAGCGCACCAGAACTTATTCCTCTTATCTAACTATAATTATGACTTTGTATCAGTCTAGCAACATTTCCCCCGAACCCCACTCCTTCCTTTTCCTTCCTCTGGTAACCACTATTCTACTCTCTATTTCTTTCTTTCTTTTCTATTTTTAATTTTTTTTTCTTAATTAACCCACGATAATTGCATATATTTATGGAGTGCAATATAATATTTGGGTACATTCATCCTGGGTGCCATGATCATATCAGGGTGCTTAGTATATCAACCACCTCAAACGCTTGTGACCTCTCTGGTAGTCTCACCTCTTTGTTCTTTCTTTACCAAGAGTTCCAGACAGGCTGCTACCATTCTACTTCTCTGGAGAATTAGCGAGCAGGCTCTCAGAACCCCAGACCCACTCAGAAGTTGTCCTCATGGTATCACCTGAATGTGAGTGTTTCCACAAAATAATATGCTAAAATTCTAACCCCTACGGTCACAGTATTAGGAGATGGGGCATCTGGGAGGTGGTGAGGCCATGAGGTCAGACCCCTCATGAATGGGATTAGTGTCCTTATAAATGGGACCCCATACAGCTCCCTTGCCCCTTCCACCATGAGAGGACACAGAGAGAAGGTGCCATCTGTTAACCAGGAAGCAGGTCTTCACCAGACACCAACTCTGCCACACCTCGATCTTGGACTTCCAGCCTCCAGACCTGAGAGTAATGGAAGGTTTTTGTTTATAAGCCACTCAGTAATTTGTTATGGCGTCTTTTTTTCTCCCCCTTAATTTTTATTTATTTATTTATTGACAAATATTGATTGCACATATTTATGGGGTACGGAATTATATCTCAATACACATATATAATGTGTGATGGTCAAATCAAGGTAATTAGCATAGTCATCATTGCAAAACTTTATCATTTCTCTGTGATGAGAGCACGTGCGCTCCTGTCTTCTAGACATTTGAGAACACACAATAAATTATTAACTATAGATGCCTAGCACTGCTGTAGACCACTAGAAATTATTTGTCCCGTTTAGCTGTAATTTTGTGTCCATTAACCAACCTCTCCCATCGTCCCTTCCCACACCCCTTCCCAGCCTCCAGTAAACACAAATCTACTCTTCACTTCTATAAGCTCGACTTTTTTTTTTTTTCTTTAGCTCCCGCTCATGAGTGAGAACATGCAATATTTATCTTTCAGGTGCAAAGGTTTTTAAAATCTTCTAATGTGCATCGCCCTACTGGGAAGTATTGATTCACACTCCCATCGGTATTGTTTGAGAATTCCTATACCGTGACATTCTGCACTGCACCGGACATTAAAATTTTGGGGTCAAGTCACTGAAATTATTTTAATTTTCATTTATTTAATTACTGGTGGGGGCGGAGTGTTCACATTTTCCCACATATTTATCAGTCATTTGTTTTGTTTTATGTCTTTAGTATGTCTCTGTTCAATTTTCTACTGCTCATTTCTCTTATTCTTTTAAAAAATTTTTATTAGTTATTATTAACATTCTCATTATTAAAAATTGTGATTTTTCTTTATACCATTTACCTGAAATGTCACTCTCTCCTTCCCTCCCCCTGTCTCTATCCTTAGGTTGGTTCTCTCCTTCTGAAAGTGCAACGTATTGTTGTGGTCTCCTTCCTTCCTTCCTTCCTTCCTTCCTTCCTTCCTTCCTTCCTTCCTTCCTTCCTTCCTTCCTTCCTTCCTTCCTTCCTTCCTTCCTTCCTTCCTTCCTTCCTTCCTGTTATGAGTGTGAACATGTGATATTTCTCTTTCCAAGTCTGGCTTATTTCACTTCACATAATTTTTTTCCAGACTCATCCATGTTGCTACAAATGGCAGAATTTCATTCTTTTTTTTTTTAATGGCAGAGTGGTATTCCATTGTGTAGATATAACACATTTTCTTTATCCAGTCATCTGTCAATGGGCACTTAGGTTGGTTCCAACTCTCAGCTATTGTGAATAGAGCTGCAATGAACATGGGAGTGCAGGTGTCCCTTTGACATGATGATTAACTACCATATGATCCAGCAATGCCACTACGGGGTATATTTGCAAAGGAATTGTTACAGTGTCTTGAACAGAAGAAGACACTTAATGTCCCGTCATTCAATTGACTTCACAGTGGGAGCTCTGGGGTACTTTCCTAAGGGAAGGAAAAAAGCACAGTACTTGGAAATGTTGTGGCAAAAGAGCCCTCACTACTTGTGTTTCCACTGAAGTGGGAGCTGGGCTCAGGGGGGAAAACCTTGCATAGATGATCTGGTATTTTATTTTCGGACACAGTGGTTCTTAGCTATGAAGCCACTTCTGAAACTAAGGCAATCAGCTTTACGTCACACACATGCATATGCATGCATCTATAATATACTGGGGTGTGTGCATGTGTGTATGCGTGTTCTTGATTCTTGAAGGGCACCACTTTATCTTAACACAGTTTGCATCTATTTCTCTGCCTATGATTATGTCCATATTTATGTCTATTTCCAGGACTTTGCCATGGATTCTTGAGACATGCTTTCTTGATTGTTAAAGGTTTACATATCTTTCTATGTGTATATGTAGATGCATGTCTATGTAATGGGCTTTGAAGACATCTCGTGTTTTAGTCGACTCAAGCTGCTATAACAAATTTCATAGATTGAGTTCCTTAGAAAATGAACATTTATTTCTCACAGTCTTGGAAGCTGGAAGTGCAAGACCAAGATGCCAGCACGGGCAGGTTCCTGGTGAGGGTTCTCTTCCTGGCTTGTAGGTAGCCAACTTTTTGCTGTGTACTTCCATGGAAGACAGAGAAAGAGAGAGATTTCTGGTCTCATCATCATGTTATAAAGATGATGATACCATCATGGGGGCTCTGTCCTCATGACTTTTTCTAAACCTAACCACCTTCTAAAGTCCCCACCTCCAAATGCCAACCCATTGGGAGTTAGGGCTTTAACATATAGTTTTGGGGAAGAGACACACATTCAGTCCATAGTGCTTTTTAACTGTTAACGGTTTACATCTCTTTTCATGTCTATGTATGTCTGTGTCTTTGTCTATGTCCAGTTATATTTATGCATTAGATTCTTTTTTAACCATTTTATTGAGATATAATTGCCATAAACAGTCTGTACATAGTTAATGTATGCAACTCAATGTGTTTGCAGATAATTAGACATGCATGAAACCATCTTCACAGTCTTGTCATGGATTCTTAAAGGGCACCTCCTAATCTTTTTGACAGTAAATGCCACCAGGTTGCAGAAGGTCGAGTAATGACGTTTGCTTATCCCTGTGTCTGTTGTCACTTCTAGTCCAGGGGAGCTCTTTACACTCACTCAGGATGCCCCATGAAATACTCTATGGCTTTCTCCAATATGGTTCGTTCAAAGGCTTAAATTTTCTCCCCATCAATTCTTTGCCTAATCCTTAAACATTCATTATTTTGGGGATGTAGAACTTATAAGATGCCCAACAACCCCTTAACATGCTAGCTAAATGCCCATTGACAGATGACTGGATACGAAAAACGTGATATACATAGATACATATATATATATATATATATACATACATAATGGAATATCACTCAGCAGTAACTAAAAGAATGAAATTCCGTCAGCAGCAAGGATGAGCTTGGAGAAAATTATGTTAAATGGAACAAACCAAGTACGGAAAGAGAAATACCACATGTCCTCACTCATCAGTGGGAGTTAAAAAATAAAAATAAACAGAATAAAGAAAGAAAGAGCAGGATACTAAGTTGAACTTTCAGAAGGAGAGAACAGAACTATGTTTACTAGAAGTGGGAAAGGGGGAGGGGGAGGGGAGAGAGGGGGAAATTGGGTAATTGATGACATTTTGCTAACGATGAATAGTCTGGCAATCCTGATATGATGGTCACATATTTGCACAGGTGCTGGCGGTCGGCTGTGTGCCTCTCAAGTACGTATGATCAATTGTTTCAATAATTTTTAAAAAAACTGAAATAAACAAACAAATAAAGCTCCACACTTCTATTTTAATTGCCTTATCATGTTCCTCTGATATCCAGCTCATCTCTCCTTTGACCTAACTTGGAGTCACAGGAACCTGATTTAGCCTTCTGCCTAAAACACACAAAACAGATGCAACCTTGGCTTTCAAGACACAAGACATCAGGCAATAAATGTCTGAAAGGAGGAAAGCAAACGAGGATTCTACTCTGCTAGAACAGCCAGGAAAGTAAATTAACAGTGATAACTGGACAATTCAACGAGATAGGCACCCTTTCTGCATTTTGTAAGATAAATAAGATAAAATCATTGCAGAGAGTAAAACATATAATCAGAAAAAAAAGTAAAATATCAGCTTTCTTAAGAGCATAACATTCAAAGGTATCATGACAGAAAACCAAAGGTTTTTCCAAAGTACAGATACAGAATGGGACAGTATTTCCCAAGGAAAAATAAAGCCCAGCTTCAATCATCATTAAACACTAATCATATATTAGTGACATATAATTTATATACTATATCATAAATGGTACTTTATATATATACTACTTATATATACAGCTATATACGTATTTTATATACATACATATGAAAAATGTATTAGGGTTCTCCAGAGATACAGAATAAATAGGATATGTCATAAACATACAAGGGGGAATTTCTTAGGGAAATTAGCTCACCCGATTGTGATGAAAAGTCCCACGATAGGCCGTCTGCAAACTGGATGCCGGTCGCGTGGCTCAGTCCAAGTCTGAAGGCCTCAAAACCAGGGAAGCTGACGGTGTCCTTGGTGTAAGTCTTGGAACCCAAAAGCTGAAGAGTCTTGAGCTCTGATGTGCACAGATGGGAGAGCTGAGTGCATCCCAGCTCCAGCCGGTAGAGAGATTCACCTTTTTCATCTGTCCTTTGTTCTCTCCGGACCCCCAGCAGACTGGATGGTTCCCACCCACATTGAGGGTGGGTCTTTCCCACCCAGTCCACTCAGACTGTCTTACTAATCTCTGCTGGAAACACCCTCATGGACACACCTAAAAAGATACCTTTACCAGGTTTCTCAGCGTTCCTTCATCTAATCAAGTTTACACCTAGAATTGACCCTCACACATACATACGTATGTATGTGTATATATTTTTTTATTTTGTTATACACATACAGGTATAGAGTTGACATTTGAACAACACAGGTTTGAACTCCACAGTTCCACTTATACGGATCTTCAGCATACAAGGATTTAACCAACCACACATTGAAAACATAGTATTTGCAGGATGCAGAACTCTTGTGTATGGAGAGGTGACTTTTCATATTCATGGGTTCCACAGGGTCAACTGTGGGACTTGACATGTCTGCAGATTTTGTTATACACAGAGAGTCCTGGAACCAATACCCCACATACACAAGGGTTGAATGCATATATGATGGTATATAAATCAGGTATAATGTATGAGTCCTCTTGTGTTGCTTATAACAGAATACATGGAACTGGGTAATTTATAAGAAAAATGACATTTATTGATTGCAGTTTCTGAGACTGGGAAGTCCAAAGTCCATCTGATGGTCGCAACAGTGACTCAGGGGTCTCACATTGCAAGATTGTGGAAGCAGAGAGAGCAGAGAGAGAGAGAAAGACAGATTCTCTTCTTCTTTTACAGTCCTCAGATCCATGCCCCCGATCACCATTATTAATCCATTCACTACTGCAGGGTCCTACAATCCAATCACTTCTTAAAGGCTCCACCTTTCAATGACCATAATAGGATTTCCCACCCTCTTAACAGTCATAGTGGGGGCTAAATTTCTAATATCTAAAACTTCGGGGGACAAAATTCTAGTTTCAGTGAGTTTTGGGGGGACATAATTCAATCCACTACAAATAGAGTGTGAACAGCTCACTGGCAAAGAAAATATCACTTTCTTCAGACTTTTCCACGGTCACTGTCACTGACAGAATAGAAAATCACGATGTCTGCACAGTAAAGACATTTAGACACGTGGTCATTTCCCACTTAAAGGTCATTATGAAAAGTAAAAACTGAGGAAGTATAGGGCTTACCATCTCTTTACATATTTTCCAACCAAAACCCAAACGGACAAGCAAATCAGTTAAATAAATTGTTAAGAGGAACACTAGCCAGCCAAGAGGAAAAGTGAAATAAATAACTCATGGTGGATAAAAACACGCCCGTAAGAGAGTCTCAGTGAGCTTGGAGTCCCATGTAAACAATTTTTAAAATTTCGTTGCAAAACTGAAAGTACACATGAAGCACTGGTACATAATTTTGTGGCATGACTCAAAAAGGGGAAGAGATTTCAAACTTGTTAATTTGTTAGTTCCCCCACCCCCACCCTGGTGGGTGCACAGCAGGTTCTTATGGTGAAAACGAACACGTAGCATTTAAGAATAAGTCCCATGTATTAAAACCACATGCAGACAGTAAAAATTACATATTCCAAATATTCCCTGCTCTCTGGGAGAGTCCAATTAGAGAGTCTTCTTACATGGAAATGGTATTTTTCAATCCTTCAGGTGGTTTAATGGAAGTGGTACTTTGCCTCATTTGGAGAAATACTGCATCAGATAAATAAAACCCTTACTGTCTGCTATGCATAAAATGTGTCCCCCAAAAGTTCATGTGCTGGAAATTTGACCCCCATGGTGACAGTGGGTAGTGGATCGAATTATGTCCCCCACCCCAAACTCACTGAAGTCTGAATTGTGTCCCCAAGTTTCATATATTGAAAACTTAATCTGCACAGTAAATGGTAAGGCTGGGAAATCTTATTATGGTAATTGAAAGGTGGTGCCTTGAAGGGATGATTAGATTTTAGGACCATCAAGTAGTGAATGGATTAATCATGATGGTCAAAGGTGTGGTCCTGAGGGCTTTAAAAAGAGAGTGAATGAGGAAATTGGCCCCTCGGTCTCTCTGCTCCAACATTTTCTACAATGTGAGACCACTGTGTCACTGTTACCACCACCAAGACCCTCACCAGATGTCTTCCCTGCACTGTGGACTTCCCAGCCTCTGAAGCTGTAAGCAATACATTTCATTTTCTTTAAAAATCACCCAGTTCTGTGTAGTTTGTTATTAGCAACAGAAACAAACTAATACCCAGGGTTAAGAGGGTGGAAAATCCAATGATGGCATTTGAAAGGCAGGGCCTTTGAGAGATGATTAGATGGTGAGGGCTGTGCCCATGTGAATGGATCAATCCATGGAGTCACGGCGTGGTTCTGGTGGCTTTATAAGGACAGCGAGTGAGCAGGTCAGCTCTCTCTTGCTCAGCCCATTCTAACAACGTGACACCCTGAGTTGTTGCAGAGAATCACCCCTACCAGCAAGAAGACCCTCACCTGATGTGTTCCCTGAAGTTTGGACTTCCCAGCCTCCAAATCTGAAGAAATAAATCTTAATAGATTAACTATTTTCAGGTATTCTGTTATGAGCAACAGAAATGGATTAATATACTGTCAATACTTTGACTATAAAAATGGAAATGTTAGCACATGTTATCATCAGCATTCATACACCAGCTGAGTATGTCAAATCAAGTAGACAAAGCATCAAAATAAAGTGGGTTCTGTCCACTGAAAGACCCCTGTGAGGACAAAAGGAGATTCTAAGATTTACTGCAACCTAAGCCTGGATTAGAATCTTACACCCTATCAATAAATCAAATTTAAACTCATAGACTCCAGTGGATACATGCAAATCCAGTCAGAAGAGCTGGTCATTAAAGAAAGGGCAACACCTTTCTGAAAATATTTGCAAGCAAAATTAGAATAAGACTTGTAATACTCACAGCAGGTGAATTTGCATCTGAGACAAACATCTTTACATGAAAATGGTAAAGTGAAAAACCACCTGTGCAATATGTCCCTGTTAGTGTGAAATAACAAAACACCAAAATCCACAAAACTTCCAAGGGAATCCATGGTGATTCACTCATTTATTTAATGTGATAATAGGTTCTTGTCTCCTAGAACACAAAGTCAATATGTGCTGGTGGCAGAATAATTTTCTGAGATATTATTTATTTCTGCTTGTGTGTTTTACCAATATGTTTCCTGTCTTGTGGTAAGAAGGTCTGTAGGATCTTCATGCTTCCCCTAAAAGGAGGTTTGCCCTGAATAGATACCTGTTCTGATTTTGCAGTCCTCAAGACTGTACTCAATGGCAAAATTACACTTAGGGAAGAATTATGCACCTAGAGAAGAGTAAATGAGCTCCTTTTCGAACAAATGGATTGAAAAGTTTAAATTTTGCCCCCCAAAGTTCCAGATATTAGAAATTTTGCCCTCACTGTGACAGTGTTAAGAAGGTGGGAAATCCTGTTATGGTAATTGAAATGGACCTTGAAGAGGTGATTGGATTGTAGGACCGTGCTCTAGTAAGTCGATTAATAATGGTGGTCTAGGTTCTAGGGCTTTTAAAGGCGAGTGCAGGAGGAACTATCTCTCTCTCTCTGCTCCACCAGTCTCACCATGTGAGACCCCTGCCTTGCCATAAGGCCACCACCAAAGAAGACCCTCACCAGTTGTGTTCCCTGGACTTTAGACTTCCCAGCCTCTGAAACTGAAGGCAATAAATATTGTTTCTCTACCCCATCACCCAGTTTCAGGTATTTTGTTATAAGCAACAGAAATGGACTAATACCAACTAGAAGGTGAGAGAGAGGGGATTTTAATTTTTTTTAATTATTACTTGATTATGTCTTAAATATTATCATGAATATATGCTACCATCACAATAAAAACTTTAGAAAAAGGCTTTACCTAAGAGCATGTTCTATGTCATTGTGTACATATCAGCCTCTGATTTACACGGAGCCCACAATAAAGTTGTTGGAAATAGAATTTACTGTTTACCTCTCTTAAGGGAGTATCCCGGTCTTAACTCTCACATACAGCAACAAGCTTTTATTAAAACATTTTTTTTTTTTTTACTGAAGCAGCAATCCTCAAAGTAGTGCATTCTGAACATGATAAATGTTGTTGTTCAAGAGAGGTCGAGGAGGTGAACAAATCTAGAGTAGAAAACGCAGTCAGCCAGGTGCTGGCCTCCACTGAGGTACAAAGGCTAAATTCTGTATGTTCTTTATTGTGTATTCTTCAAAAGGCCGCAGACTCTGCATTGTCACTGCATATCTTCATAGCATCTATAGTCTGGGATAGAAACACTGATGAAGATGACTTCGGCTACTCAACAAGATTGGCTTTTGAAGATTTGGAAAACTGACCACGAAGGGGTACAAGGGAGTGGGGTGACCACCTTTTGTAGATTAAGTGTACCACACCACATGTCTTCATGCATGTGGGTGCATTTAATTCTTACAACCCCAGGCATGAACTTATTTTAGTCTCTTCTTTTTCATGCAAGAAAATGGAGATGTGAAAATTTTAAGCTAGCTCAGATCTTTTTTTGTTGTTGTTGAATATATTAAGGTGTACAAAGTGACGTTTTGATAGACATCAACATAAATGGTGACTACAGCCTAGCAAATGAACATATCCATGACGTGACATAATTAAACTTTTTTGTAATAAGACCACCTAATATCTATTCTCATTAAATTTTCAGATTTTATGAGTTGCAGGATTGAACCTGCATGGTAGGCAGAATGATGCTCTCACCTCCCCCCACTTCCTAAATATGTCTACATCTTGATCACTGAAACTCATGTTACCTTACATGACAAAACAGAGCTAGCAAATATGATAAAATTAGGATCTTGAGACGTGGGAGTTATTGGGAGTTACATAGGTGCCCAGTGTAATTTCAAAGGTCTCAAATGTCAAAGAAGGATGCAGAATAGTTAGAACTAGAGATACGGCTTTGTGTGAAAGACTTGACTGCCTATTGCTGGCATTAAAGATGGAAGGAGGCTAAAAGCAAAGAGGTGGGTGGCCTCCAGAAGCTGAAAAAGGCAAGAAAATGGTTCATCTCCTAAAATCCTCCAGAAGGAATGCAAACCTGCTAAGACCTTGCTTTTAGCCTAGTGAGACTCACGCCAGACTTCTAAACCTCAGAAGAGTAAGATAATAGATTTGTGTTGCTCTAAGCCACCAGCTTTGTGGTAATTTGTTACAGCAGTCACAGGAAATTAATGCAACAGGACAGAGATTCACACCCCATGCCAAAGAGTCACTTAGAACATGATGTCTCTGTACAGACTCAGACGGATGGGCTTTTGCCAGAAAGTGTTCAATCAATGGAATCCAACAACACCTGAGGATTTCTGCATTCCTGGGTGGGCAGGCAGTTTACAGCCTTCCCATGTGATAGACTTAGCAATGCTGTAATGGCCCAGAGAGTAGAGAAACCCTCATGTCCAATGTAATTCTGGAATTTGTGGAGAAATATAGCACCTAGGGTAAGGTTTGTTCTCCGCAGTGAGAATCATGATGAAGCACTCTCGGGCAGGGTTGGGGTGCGGGAGAGAAACATCATGTTTTGGGAACCTTGTCACTCCATCCCTGTAAATCTGAGGGATTTTTACCAGTCATGTAAGTGTGAGGTTAACACAGATTTGGTAAAGCCATTTATCTACTCAAGAGAAACGGTGCTATGTTCATACTAGGAGGTGCTACTTGCTATCAGTTGCATGATGGTGTTCCCTGCAAAACTCACTTTAAAACTTAATTCTCATTGTGGTAGTAGTAAGAGGTGCGGCCTTTTGGGGGATTATTAAGTCACAAGGACTCCTTCCTTATGGAGGGATTAGGGCTCCTGTAAAAAGGGCTTGTGGGAGTGGGTACTCTCTCTCTCTCTCTCTCTCTCTCTCTCTCTCTCTCTCTCTCTCTCCTCTCTCTCCCCTCTCTCTCTCTAGCTCTTCTGTTGTGTGATGACACAGCAAGAAGGCTTTCACCAGATGCCAAATGCCAGTGCCTTGAGCTCGGACTCCCCAGTCTCCAGAACTGTAAGAAATAAATTTCAGTTTTTTTAAAATAAATTACCCAGTCTCAGGTATTCCATTACAGCAGCACACATGGACTGAGACACTATTGAACATTTAAAAAAAAAAAAAGAGCTTTCAAGTCATGCAAAGACATGCAGGAATCCTTAGTGCATATTGGTAATTGAAAGAAGCCAGTCTTAAAATATTGCATAGTGTATGACTCCATTTATATGACATCTTAAGAAGAGCAAAACTACAGAGGCAGTGTTCACTGGGTGTATTTGGAGAAGGGAGTTTTGAGTAGGGGAAGTACACAAGATGTTTTTAGGGGTGGTGGAACTATTCTGTATTATAGTCTAATTTTGGATATGTGAAATTATATGTTTGTCAAAAGCCATAGAGCTCTTACAGCACAAAGACTGGGCTGAATGTGTGCAAATTAAAACAAAACAGAAGCAATAACAAAAAAGTAGAAATTTAGGAGAGCCCAGGTTGAAATGCACACTGTGAGAAAAGAATCAACGGTGCTACAAATGTGTGAGAAACTACACTGAAAAAGCAGATGGCAGTGGTGACTTGATACTATTTGGCACATCAGTGGATCAGTAAGGTTGAAAGCCAAAGAAACTGTGGACAAGCACTGGACTCTAGCTGATAAACTTGTTTCCCACAGATACATGGGTTAATTATTCTGATACTGTGTAGTCATCAGCTTTCTGTTGCTGATAACAAGATACTTGAAGCTGAGTAACTCGTGAGAAAATGAAATTTATTTATTACAGTTTGGGAGGCTTGGAAATCCAAGGTTCAGGGAACTCATCTGGCGAGGGCCTTATTCTTAGTGGGGACTCTCTGCAGAGTTCTTTGGTGACACAGGCTATCACAGCAAGAGGGTTTTTATGTGCTCTCCTTATAAAGTCCCCAGTCTACTACTCCCTAATTCAGTCATTAATCCATCAATCCATGAATAGATCAATTCATATATGAGGACAGAGTCCTCACAATCCAATCACCTCCTACAGCCTCCACCTTTCACAAATCACAGGCTGATTTGGTTCCAATATGAGCTTTGGAGGAGAAAAACATTCAACCCCATAGCATGCTGCTGCTCATGTATACTGGAACTGAGCAGTTAAGTCAACAAGCTGCGGATGAACAGAGCCACGCTTCGCACTGTTGGAGTCAGGGTCAGGAGAAAAAGAATGGAGGATGCTAGAATGATCCACGCAGTAGTGGGTTAGAATTAGAGGCATCAGGATAAACTCATGTATAGCATAGTGTAGACACAGGTAGTCACATAGAGACATTTTTAGAGCTGTGGGTATATACATGAGTTAGTAGGCACGCATGTATTTCCTTGTTCTGCCAGCTGACAAGACTGAAAAAACAACACAGGAGTAGCAAAAGGATATTTAGTGTCCAGATCTGGGTTTCTAATACCATTATCCAATCTCAAAAAAGCCAGAAAAAAATAGCTGATTCTAGGACTGCGACAGAAACACACAAGATGAGTCTATAGCATTATACAGTGTGAGAATATAAGGAAGAGGGTCTACACACACACACACACACACACACACACACACACACACACACACACACACACACACACACACACACGATGATGGTCATGTGAAAATTAGTACTACTAATCAGGAAAACAATTCATAAATATCATTAAAAATTGCAGACTGGCACAGCTTTCTACCCAGCAGTTTTGCCACTAAAATATAATCACTAAACTCACATACTAGCACAGGAAACATGGGTGGGGATGGATGGTTGTACTTATGTTGTTTTTAAATGCAAATACTACAAAAGAAATAAGAATTTATTCTTTTGAAGGATTGCTCAAAGTGTTGTTATTATTGTGATGCAATGCTTTAGAATAGTTAAGAAAATCAAACCACATATTGTAATATTTTAAAAAAATAGATCCATGTGTGTCAGTGTATGAAAGTCACAAATGCAAACTGAAAGATGTTATCCAAATTCTGTCATTACAGAGGAATATACTTATATGTTAATCAGCATAGAAAAATGTGCACGTAGAGTATATACACACTGCTAGTGAGTGGTTTCCTTTGGGAAGGGAAGCAAGCACATATTTAGGAAGGTTTATTGACTTCATATTTTATTTCTTTTAAAAAATGCTTTGGGAAATTTATAACAAAGCATTAACTCATTATGTAGCTTCTGGTCAGAGAGAAATTTTTTCCATTGTTTTCAATACTTTATGTGGTTAAGATAGTTTGCCTCCTTATTTAAATTTTTTATTTTTTAATTCATCTTTTATTTTATCATTGCACAATGTAAACAATTTTTGTGGCCCTTTGCCAAATAAGAGAAATGGGTAAAGGGTGTATGGTAGAATTTTCTGTGTGACTTCATGGGAAGAAATTGTTGGAGAAAACATTCATTGAGTCTCTTCAATATAGCAATTACATAAAAGACAAGAGAAATAAATAGTTATTGAGGGAGAAAGGAAGTAAATCAGTTAAGATGAGAAGTGATAGTCTGCTCTTAGCATCTCACACTGTTCACACTGTTGTGTTCTCTCTGCTGTTTGCATTCAAACAATATTGTCAGGTTTCAATGTCTCTCACAATAATGTCACTTTAAAATCATGTGGCTTACTAATTGACTTTGTCTCTTTTTGCATCTTATAAGATGAGACACATATAGCAAAAAAAAAAAAAAAAAAAAAAAAGCTTTTAAAAAATCTCAGATTGGGTTAGCTTCCATGAAGTTGACAGAAAGCAATAGTACATTATTATCACCTAGACAGGTATTTATTTAATTGAAATGACTAATTCATTCTTCTCACATATGCTACTAGAAGTGATCTGTTGGGATGAACAACAAAATTTATTTTGTTGCTGTTTTAAAATGCATATGGTTTAGATCTAGGATTGTTTCAAAGTATAAACTTTCTATTAGATAGTGTAGAGGAGAAATTTACTTTAACATATGCCATCTGCTTCTGTACCTGCTTGCTAAAAACAAATGAATGAACAAGGTAGCATAACTAATGCCATTTTGAACTACTCCGCCATTTCAGGCCAAGGCTGGAAAGTCCCTACGAGGGACAGCCCAGCTATACCAGGAAAGGCATGACTGCCCAAAGTACACCCAGTTCCAGGAACTGTCTAACCAGTTCCTTATCTATGGGCCACCTGGCCTAATCGTAAAAGGGGTGGGTAATTGGTCAATTCCGCAGTTCCTCGTCTGTGTACCACCCCACTGAAAGCCACCAATAAATTTAAAAGTCACCTCAGGTGACCAATAAGCTGAGTACAACTCATCCTGTTGCCAAAGTCTGCCTACCAAACTGTATAAAAAGTGCTTGTGTTAAGAGCTCAGGGCCGCTTCTGTCCTGAAGACGGAGCGACCCCAGCATGCTGGAATAAAAACCTCTTGCTTGATTGCAGCGGTCTCTGTCTCCTGGTCTTTGCGAGAAGAGCCTTCCCAACAAGTAAGATTCGCGCTTTCGGCCCAGTCTTACAATAGGATCGTCATCTTCCCAATGACAAACCTTAATATTTAGGAGAAGACATGCGTGAATGGTAATTACCAACGGCCAAACATTTTTCTAAGGTCAGCATAATTACTACTCTGTTTAATCATCAAAATAACCCTTCTAAAACTCTTATATTGAAGAAAAAGTGGAGTCTTATCATTACCCAAAATGGGAAGTAGCTCGATATAGGTCTTCTTTTTAAATCATGGTTTTGTTCCTAACTTCACTCTGGCCCAATAAATCACTATGTCTATAACAGCAAATACTGGGTTGTTTTGTTTTCAAATGCTCCAAGCCTCAGTTTCCTTATCTGTGAAATGGCATAACAATGACCCCTAGCTCATAGGGTTGCTATGAAGAATAGACAAGAATGTTTAGAGATTACTTATCACAGTGCACAGAATTCAGTAAGCAGCTGGTGTATGTCATCTATTATTGTCTTATCATTAAGAATATATTGTGGCTTAGTGACATTTTTCAATAGATTCTTTTTAAAAAAATATCTACATTTATATAGGTTCAATGAAGTATTTTTGTCATGATCAAGAATCAAAATCAGGGACAATTCTGTTTCTGTATTTATTATCAACCCAAGAGCAGTGGGCCATGACAGTGTGTATGGAGTTGTCCATGGTTTGGGAGTATACCGCATGGTATCTATTCCTCTGTAGTTCATCGTACTTAATTTATATATACCTTGTTGCTTACAACACAATATACCTGGAACTGGATGATTTATAAGAAAATACAGCAATTTATTGCTTACAGCTTCAGAGGCTGAGAAGTCCAAAGTCCAGGGAACAAATTTAGTGAGTTGACTCTACAGCAATGGCAGAGCAGAGAAAGAGACTCTTTATGAGCTCTTCTTCTAAAGCCCACAGAACCACACCCTTGACCACCATTTTTAATCCACTCACTACAGCATGGTCCCACAATATAATCACCTCTTTGAGGCCCCTCCTTTCAATTACCGTAATAGGATATCCTGCCCTCTTAACACTGTCACGGTGGGGACCACGCCCCCAACACATTAAACTTTTTGGGGGGGTGGACACAATTCAATCCATAATATACCCCTTAAATTAAATCAAACATGTTAGTATAGATTAACTGCCATAAAAGTGTTTAAGAAACCAGCACATAAGAAAGTAATAGCAGTGCCTGCACAAATACAATAGGACAAATCTGCTAGCATGTAATGAGGTGTTCTGTACTTTTTATGGCTGCACATCACAATAAACCAACTTAAAAATTTTACACTTGTCATGAGAACATGATTTGACTTCCCCTTAAGGTATGAGTCACCTTCTGATCCAGTTATCAATTGAAAGAAGCAATCTCTGTAATGTTATGTTAGGAATAATCGTATTTATACATGCTGTGTAGTTAAAATTGTGTACATTTCTTTTACATTTTCACATTGCTCCAACTACAAAATCTACTTTCTATTTATCCCGAATTTGAGGCATTTTCTCAAAAGAGCACTGCATCATAGATTTCCACAGGACAAAACTGATTACATTATTTTGATAGCAGTGGGTAATTTATTTTATCAGCAAGAACAGTAATAAAACTGTGTAATACCATTGAGAAGTGGGAGACAACCTAAGAATTTATTGTCTTATAAGCAAACATAAAAAGGAGATACCTTAGGTTAATCAAACTTGCTTGTGAGTATTTAAATATATATACACAAACATACACAAACAGTGTTGTATTTTTTTGCTAGGTAGTGATTATTTTTGAATTTGCATAGTCCTTATTCCAAGCTGTTTCTTAATATCATCACTACTTACAAAGATACATGTTTTAGCATATTCTTCACTTGAGGTTTTTCTCCTTTTAATGCATGGTTATGCTAATTTTCACCAATAAGAATATTTAACCATATAGTTCAGCAGAAGTTATAAAAGATTGTTTTAAAAGAATTTTTAAAAAGTGGAATAAATCCTTCTGGAGATGATATTTAATTTTTGATGTAGAGTAAACGTTGTTAGAAAACCCCAAACCTAGAATACATGTATGAAATTTTATTAAAGACCTTCTTTAGCAAAATGGAAAAGTTTGCCTAAGCTTAGGCTGCATAAATCAAATAAATAGTCCATAGACAATCTTTATTTTAAAATTTCTATTCTATCTCCAATACAGGGAAGTGTGGTCAAACACCATAAACCATGACCTTAGCCCCAGAATATTCTCAGATAATTAGGAAATCAAGCATGATTGGGGAACTATGAAATGTCAGGTCCTCAGTGAGACTTTGCTTTTATGCCATGGCTTCCTCATTCTGCTTTAACATCTTATTATCTTCCAAGGAGGTGGAGAATGCTGCATATCAAAATGTAAATTATAATATGTGCAACTTGTAAATTATAATAAGTGCATTCAAATTGTGTGTGTGCACATCATATATACACACTACACATGTATATGTATATTATATACATATACACATAGATATTGCATGTCACATATTCTCTTTTAACTTTTCTTCTTCAGCAATAAAAATGGCAATCATATTACTGAAAGAATCTCGCCCTGTCTCTCTTTCTCTCCCACCCTTCCCTTTCCTCCTCTTTCTGCTTATTTTCTTCTTTTTCTCCTTTACTTATTTGTGTCACTGTAAAACCTTGACCTCAAATTTGAGACTCCCTTTAAATTCCCATCAAAGCAATTTACACTGGGATAGCAGGAGAACGTAGAAGCACTGGGGCCAACTTACTAAATTTGGTGATGAGCTTAGGCAAGTACAGTCTGATGAGCTTGAGACTGTCTTCCACTAGAAGCTGCCTGCAGCAATTTTGGGAAGCTCTTCCCAGCAAAACCCTGAGCTTCTGGTGGTAGCAGGTGACCATTATGCCCTTTGCAACATTTCTGAGAGATAATTCTTCAAGCCAGGTTTGTCCCACAAAAAGCTGATTCTGCTTTCTGCTCAAGAGCATCTGTAATGTGTGAGAGGTTTTATGGATTTTGGTGGTCAGTTCAGTTGAAAGATCAAGAAATCAGTTTATGTAATACTTCCACGTTGCATGTGATTCAACTTTCTCTTCGACAGGTATGTAGACAGGACTGCTACTCATTTAATAGCACCGTATACAATTTGGGTATGTAATGTACTTTCTTGTGATTCTTTTCTTTACTACGACTTACCTACTTAGAGTTAAAAGCAAATTGCTTTGCTGCTGAAACATTACAAAAAGCAATTATTAGCATCTTTTTTTCCAAAGGCTTGTGCATTCTTAAGTAAAAAAGCAAAAAGGAATTTGGTGTGTGTCAAGTTTAATTAAAAAAAAATTAGGCAATTTGAGTATACTACTGAAATAAGAAAAATCTATAATCAGTCAGGGATGTGGAGACATAGAGAGGACACAAACCGAGTAAGATACTGAAGAAAATCTTCAGGGGACTTCTTAAGTGTTAAAGCTACAAGATCATTTTTTAGCATTAATGAAATAAATGCAAACTGAGTGCTGTAAATTTGATTTCCCCCTCAACCTCACCAAAGCTTTTTTCTCACTGTGACTGTTAAGAGGGTGGGAAATCCTATTACGGTAACTGAAAGGTGGAGCTTTGAAGAGGTGATTACATTGTAGGACCGTGCAGTAGTGAGTGGATTAATAATGGTGATCAGGGTTTAAAAGGAGAGCACATGAGAAGTTAGTCTCTCTCTGCTCCACCATTTCTGCCATGTGTGACCCTGGGTCACTGTCATCACCACCAAGACCCTCACCAAATGTGTTCCCTGGACTTTGGACTTCCCAGCTTCAGAAACTGTAAGCAATAAATTTTTCTTTATAAATCACCCAGTTGCAGCTATTTTGTTATACTCAACAGAAATGGATTAACACATTGAGGATATTTGGTTTTTTTTGTTTGGGTATATTTTGTAGTGTTTCTGGGTTGTTCTTAACTGCCATCTGTAGGCCTCTTCAAATAATATAGGTACGTAAATAGGAATGATTTTAGACATTTTCAGGAGTCCAGAACCACATAACCATCCAAAAAACAGGTTCTGGGACAAGACTATGCTTTCTCTAGGCTTCCGGCTTCATCACTGGAGGAAACAAGGGACGCTCAGGAACCCAGCCCTCCCTAAGTCCCTGCAGTCCCATCCTAGCTACGCCTGTGACTGAAATCTTCCATATCCCTGTGCATTTCGGTGGCTGCCTTAGCCCGACTCACTGTCAGCCCTCCCATCACCTGCACTCCAGTTCCTGTAACATTCACATTTTATAGAACCATTCTTTTAATTCACCTCCTTCCCCTATTCAACTTTTGAAATATTTCCACTGTTTCACTGTATGATGGGGATCTTGTTACATTTTTCTCTAATTCCCGCACTTCTCTATCTGTGATAATATCTGTTCTCTGTGTTTTCTGTGTTCTCTGGACTTTGGACTTCCCATCCTCTGAAATGGTAAGAAGTAAATTTCATTTCTTTATCAATTACCCAGTTTCAGGTATTCTATTATAAGCAACAGAAATGGGTAAATATAGACAGAGTCTCAGGAACAACCCATTTTCTTTGTTATACACATAATTATTGAGCACTCATCAATCTGCCCCTGCCCAATTATTGGAGTAAGAGAGATGCTTGCAATCACATTCTGGCAAATGGTTACAAACCTTATCTTGCTGTGATAACACCCTAAGAAAAAGAAACAAGGCACATGAATGGAAAGAATGCAGGGCTTACTGCTACTGTTTACAGGGAGGTCAGAGGTGGTTGCTGGAATGATGTGAATGTTGAGCAGTTTGCCATCTAATGAGAGGGATGTTTTACTTCATTATCCTAACCTAAGATACACCAAAGTAAGGGTGGTTCATGAGGGAAGATATGCCATACACATAGAAAAGCATGTTGGATCTGATGTACGAGGAGCTGAGTCATGGAAGAGAAATCCAGAGAAAGGTTGTCTTGGATCCTGAACTTGTCAAGACTCCATTGGAGCAACATAATATCTTTACTAAATGTCTGTCACACACACACACACACACACACACACACACTCATCCGATATATTATAAACTAAACACTAAACTAGGTGTTGAGAAACAAAGTAATTAATTCTCTAAACAAACCGTGTATAGATATATACACACATATATGAATATATATAAATACACATGAATTTGTGTGTGTGTCTGTGTGTATCCATGTGTGTATTTCGTATGAGTTTCCTGTGGCTGCCACAAAAGATGACCACAAACAGGGTGGCTTAAAACAAGAGGAATTTCTAAAACAATATACATTTTTCCTTTCCCAGTTCTGGAGACCTGAAGTCTGAGATCAAGTTGCAGCAGGGACATGCTCCCCTCCAGAGGCTCCAGGGGAGGATCCTTCCTGCCTCTTCCAGCTCCTGGTGGCTCCAGGTGTCCCTGGGCTTGTGGCCGCATCACTCCAGTCTCTGCCTCCATCTTCACGTGGCTTCTCCTCTGTGTCTGTGTCTCCTCTTCTGTCTCTTATAAGGACACCTGTCATTGGAATTAGGGTCCACCCTAATCACATATGACCTCATCTTAAATTAATTATCTCTGCAAAGATTTTATAGATATAGATTCATATCCATCCCATATATTTTGCATTAACTGCTTAGGTGTTGGAGAAAGAAAAATTCTGTAAATAATGATGCAGTGGATTAGAGCAATAAAAATATGGGTATAAAGAACAGAACCCAGAGATGCTAGAAGCAGCAGCAGCTCTCTTCTGGAGAAAGACCTCACCAGAGTCAGGAGCCTGTAATCTTTTCCCAGAACTGTGCTTTCATCTCCAATACAGGTGACTATGCTAAGAAAGAGAGTCATGGGTCTGTACTATTGTTTAGCATCTATGATAATTTATGTCTAAGCTATGTTCACTTAACTGATGTGTTTAAGAAACACTTAAAGATATGGCACCTCAGCATCTACAGAACTTTTTATACATAATTGTGTGATATGAAATGGTGTGCATGTATATTCATGTAAGTATGTGTATTGTATGGTACATGAAGTCTGCACTCACAATTAAGATCATATTTATAATGAGTGTGTGTGTATCATTGTGTATGCTCTTTCGTGTATGTGTGTGTGTCCTGTGCATATGGAAACAAGGACGATTTTTAGTTTCCCACTTGCCTAGACTTATACTTCATCTTCTTTAAGCGTTGATAATTTACTTGCACTGATACTTTCCCAGTTTCTCAATTACCCGGGTTGCAGTCTGGGTACACTGTAGGACATAGACCCTGTGTCCAGCTGGAATCGGTTATTTTGTGAGAACATATTGCCCCATATGTTATTTATGATATTGCATAGCGAGGCTTTTGGGCAGAGAAGTCTTATTATTTTAAATAATGAAACTGTAACCTCCTTAAAGGAAGCCTCAGGGCCTGACGGCTGCCATTTTACCGGAGCTTGGAAGCAAGAAAGGACCTAGAAATGTGTAATAAAAGGGAAGGGGAAAAAAATAACTGAAATTCTGACCTAATTTTCACCTAACAAAATAGCAAATATGCACACATATCCAGTGCCGAAAGAGAAGATATTGCTGGCACATCCAAAATCAGTGTTAGATTTAAATATATCTTTTTTAGAAAAGGTTTGATAAGAAGAAAATAATTTAGAAAATATGTAGATGCTAAGTGCAATATTAAAATGATTTCACTGATGGACTATTTTAGAACATTTCATACAGGAACAGTTACAAATGCATTACACTAACCAGCAAACCTTGACACAAACAAACAAAATAATATAGTTATGGTCGTTGTCTGGCAACATGTGGTAAAATTAGAAAATTGTAACAGAAAGTCAGTGAAGAGCATGTTATTAACTTGGATGGAAAAATGCTTACAAACTTCTAAATAACTTAGGGATTAAAATGAAAAACAACGTGAGAATCAAAAAATGTTCAGAATTCAAGTATATTAAGAACAACATATATTAAGCCATGTGGAAATGAGATAAGCAGAATATTAGGGGGAATATGAAAGACAACAATAATAAAAAGTTAGAAAAATCCTGTTAAATGCAAAGATAGCAGACAGAAGAAAGGGAGAACTGAATAATTTGGTTGTTTGCAATGGACTGGTAGAGAGAATTAACACACCAAATAAATTTAAAACATCGGCTGATTAAACAAAGTAATAGTACAGGAAAACATAGGTAAAAATAGTCAAGAAAAAAATAAAATAAACAAGCATTAAGATGCATAAAAAATGAGAGACTATCTTAAAGATAGTAGAGATTCAAGAAAATCATAGCACAACAAAATGAACAATTTCATATCAAGTGGACTGTCTTTTAAGCAAAAAAACAGCGCAACATGGCAAGATGACATTTTAATCCTCAGATTCCTTTCATGATCTCAATAATTAGCTAATACGTACTATATTACCTGGGGTTTTGGCTAGATAATAATTACAGGTTCATGATGCTATTCTCACTAGTTTTAAAAATGCTTAAAAATTCCCCTCTTTTAAAAATTAATGTCACCCAAAACAAGAAAAAGACCCTAATTATTTCATGGAACTATAGTTTCCTTTACTTTATAAATGCTAACTTCTAAACATTCTGCAAGAATCAAAAGCATTCAGAGAAAATATAAGAATTCCACAATGCCTACGTCTATTCAATATTGTATTTGAGAACCTAACCCCTGCAAAATGGGAGGGGGAAAAAACATATGAATGTAAAAAAGGATTAACAGATAATACACATAGTCATAAGTAAGAGAATCTACAAAATATTAATAGTATGTAACAGCAATGGCTTCCTTCTATACTAGGAACAACCAGTTAATAACAATTTAAAATTATTTTTTAAAGTATGCCTGAAGATATAAAGTTACCAGATTTAAAGGTCCTGTATTTGAGCATCAATATAATTATTTATACTAGCTGCAAAGGGTCAACAATCCTCATATCTAGTGATCACATGAATAGAATGAATAAATTCTAGGATATGAATACTATGGAATATTATAAAGCAATGAAACTAATCAAACATTTTTACAAAGAACAGCATGGATACACCTTGATAATGTTGAGTAAAATAAGCAATGTCAACCAAAGATAAAGCAACATACAGAAAAGCAAACTGTGTGGTTCCATTTTTATAAGGTCTGAAAGCAAGCAGAGGTGAATCAAGGTGCTTATCTTTGGAGAGGACAGAGTAGGTAGTGATAGGAAAGATGTCTGAAGGACACTTCTGTGGTACTGTTAGTAATCTATTTATTGACCTGGATGGCTATTGGATAGGTGTGTCCTTTATGCTAATTCATCCACGTGGTCACTTGGTCCTTATGCTTTTTAGTATATAGGTTATATGTCAATGTAAAGCTAAAGGCCACTTGGTAATATGTTTATGGATGTCTGTTAAATATTTTCTTTGCCTTTTAAAAATATACCCATTGAGCAAATTCAATAATTTCAATTTGTGGTAATAGGCATGCTGGTAGCATTAATCTGGCCATCACATCTTGGGCACAAGTGGTGATGGTCAGCTTTGTACCCCACGAATACTCATAAACAATAAAATAAAAGGAGTTATTATAAATGAGAAAGAATCATTGTAGTTGAGTCATGCCAATTCTGTTGCTTAACATGGATGTAATTTGGATTTAGAGAGAGATGATTTGGAAATAAAAATAAAAATAAATATAAATTCTCTCACAGCTATCAATACTTCAGAGGCCTCTATTTTTGCAGAAGTGAAAATGTTAGTGTTTATGGAAGTTTTAAACACAGGGATGGTGGTATTAAATAAATAAGGTGAATTTCTACAAATATCTCAGATTGCATGGCCTTATATTAGCTATAAATTGGAAACTTCTAGAAGAAACTGAATTTTTTTTTGACATTGCACCTAACACTTCTTAAAACATGCAGATAGTGGTGCATCTACTCATTTGCTAATAGTGGATTTAAAATTTGAGTGTACTTGTTTTTAAAGATGTTACATGCTGTAAGTTTATGGACATTCTTTCTCAAGAATCTCAGAGTGAAACATTGACATGCATTTTTTTTTTTCAAAAATGGATGTCATACTTCCACTTTTTATGACATGAATTCCTGGAAAAAGAGAAATTTTTGCTGCCCTAATACAGGTTATAATTTGAAAGGCCATCATCCTTATGTCCAAGAATGCTCTTGCAAATTCTGGAATTAAACTTTAACTGTGTTTTTTTATAGCTCGATAGCATACATTTTCCTAGTATGAGTAAAATTAATGTAGGCATTATAACTGTAAACATTCATCTTTAGGAACTGTACATGTCTAGTGTCTGTCTGGACATTATTAATAACTTCATGCTCATGCCCACATGCACATATAGCAGCATGCCCAGACATACATGACACAAAACCCTGCTAACAAATAATGGGTCTTTCTCTACTTGAATGTTATTTTTCTTTGAAACTTAGCTCCTTTTTCTTTTTCTTTTTTTTTTGAACCAAATCCTCACTTGTTCTTTTTATCCCTTTGCTTTTTTAACTTAAACGCTTGCCTCAAAAATTAAAGAAAAGAAAACTCACTGTTAATATTTTAAAATGTGATTCAAATTATACTAAAAGTATAAAATATGATTTGTGATATATTAAAATTATACAAAAGCACATATTGCATATTAAAATATTTAATATGTTATAATTATATTGTAAAACACATTAGGATATAGACCTTAATTCTAGTAAGGATGGTAAATAAAATTCAGTGAGTTCCTGGTATGTGCAATGCATTCTCTGTCATACCATGAAGTCTGTAAAGATTTAAACCAGATTTCTTCAAGGGTGGCATAATTTTAGTGGGTAAATCAGGCACACATTTTTGAAGTGTTTTATGGCAATAATGATTCCATAAGCAATAGAAACCAACTATGTAGTAGATGTCTTCTATTAGTAAGTTTTGGAAAAATGGCAAACGAACTGCACAGGAAATTACATATTGAATTCAAATTTTGGAATAAAAGAGCAGTAAGTTTGCAATCGCGTCATGTTGATTGCATTCCAGAGTCCAAGGCTTTTCAGTTCCCTGAATGAAATGACCTTTTGCTTTGATTCCTTTAATTGGTACATACAACATTTTAAAAGATTCAGTTATGACAGATCTGTGAGAAAAGAGTAATGCCCAGTTTCCAACTCAACTACAAATGATCTTATTTAAAATATAGTTTGCTTTGATTGCTACATGTTTGCTTTTTCTCACCAGATGGTTCACATGTTCGTGCAGTTTTTTATTCCATATTGTTACATTTTAGATTCAGAAATTTCCCTTTTTTAATTATAACTCCATATTGCTTAACACACTTTAAATACCCCCAAAATGCTTTATCAAATAATATAGAGAAATAAAAAGAGAGAAAATAACTAAACATAAAAACACTGCAAAATTATTTTTGTTACTGCATTAATCTATTACCTTAATTGAATTGCATTTTAGTCCTACTTTATTGGGTTGAGGGACTTGAATACACTGAATTCAACATTTTACTATTAGTGCTACTGCTATGAATATTTACACTCACTCACGCCACATAAAAGCAGGAATTTTCATATCCATCTTTGACTGTTGGAAATTATTTAATAAAGCACAAATCAAATAATTATGGTGAGATACTTGACACATTAGATAATTACATGAGAAAAATATTAGAGCATATCGAGGAAAATAATACGTATAAAATCCCATTTGTGTTTGTTCTCTAGGAGCTGGGCAATAAACACATATAAAAGAATTAGACATAATAATATCAAACTTCACCAATAAATACATTTAAGAATAGAAATGTGAACATAACTGACTCTCAAAGAAGGAAATTGATACCTTAAGGTACTGGAAGTGTAAAATGAATTAGCTATCAGGCTTGCTGCTCACAGCTTATCAATCTAAAAGGAAGAATTCTTTGAATCCAGCTGGGAGGCTGTCGCAAACACAGTCTTGTGAGATGAAGTCTTCGTATAGAAAAATGCTGCATAAGTCAGTATATTCCCTTGTGGCGATTCACCTCTGCTATTGACATCTAAACTGCCCAAAGAGGGCAAGCGATGATTTCCTGCATCCGAATGATGCTGTCCATGTATTTTCTGATAGTAAGTGAAGGAAGCCTTGTTCAGATGCCTGGGGTCAGCTTGCTAAGGTGCCCCTACCAAGTGTCAAATGTGGATTAATCCTTCCTGAGCCTTCTAGGTAAATCAATGCCCATAAGAATGGAATTCAATTGCACATAAGAACAGAATGACTCTTAAAATATCTTATGCAATTTTTGTAGACTTAGGGTGTCCACAGTATCTTGATGCAAAACATGCTGTGTTCTTCATTTTTCCTTGTGTCTCTGAGATTGTACTCCTTCCACTTGATATGCTGCCACAACATTAAAATAATGCTAACAACCTTTTTGAGACTTTGCCATGATCATCAAAATAAATTCTAAGAGTATCCATTTGACTTTGGAAAGTGTCTTCATTTTGTCCGTGCTCCTGAATTGTATTTTGTTGCATTTAGAATTTCTACACTGACATTGTGGAGAAATCTGACTTCAGACTGATTGTTGTTCCTTTGCTTGTGTGTGTGTATTTTTTTTTCCTTCCGTAAACTTTTTTTTCTTAACTTTATTTTGTCGATATACAATGTGGTTGATTATTGTGGCCCATTACCGAAACCTCCCTCTCTCCTCCCTCTCCTCCCTCCCAACCAACAATGTCCTTTCTGTTTGCTTGTCATATCAACTTCAAGGAACTGTAGTTGTTATGTCTTCTTCCCCCCCCCCGTTTTTTTTTGTGTGTGTGTGTGTGTGTGTGTGTGTGAATTGATTTATTTAGTTAATTTTTATTTATTTATTTACTTTTAAAAAATTTTTAGCTCCCACCAATAAGTGAGAACATGATGTCTTTCTATTTCTGTGCCTGACTTGTTTCACTTAATATAATTCTCTCAAGGTCCGTCCATGTTGTTGCAAATGGCAGTATTTCATTCGTTTTTATAGCTGAGTAGTATTCCATTGTGTAGATGTACCACATTTTCCGTATCCACTCATCTGATGATGGGCATTTGGGCTGGTTCCAACTCTTGGCTATTGTAAAGAGTGCTGCGATGAACACTGGGGAACACGTATACCTTCAACTTGATGATTTCCATTCCTCTGGGCATATTCCCAGCAGTGGGATAGCTGGGTCATATGGTAGATCTATCTGCAATTGTTTGAGGAACCTCCATACCATTTTCCATAGAGGCTGCTCCATTTTGCAGTCCCACCAACAATGTATGAGAGTTCCTTTTTCTCCGCAACCTCGCCAGCATTTATCGTTCAGAGTCTTTTGGATTTTAGCCATCCTAACTGGGGTTAGATGGTATCTCAGTGTGGTTTTGATTTGCATTTCCCGGATGCTGAGTGATGTTGAGCATTTTTTCATAGGTCTGTTGGCCATTTGTATATCTTCCTTAGAGAAATGCCTACTTAGCTTCTTTTGCCCATTTTTTAATTGGGTTGCTTGTTTTTTTCTTGTAAAGTTGTTTGAGTTCCTTGTATATTCTGGATATTCATCCTTTGTCAGATGTGTATTTTGCAAATATTTTCTCCCACTCTGTTGGTTGTCTTTTAACTCTGTTAATTGTTTCTTTTGCTGTGAAGAAGCTCTTTAGTTTGATATAATCCCATTTGTTTACTTTTCCTTTGGTTTCTTATTTGTTCAAGGCTTTGTTTTGATGTTCTGATTTTACAACCTATGCTTTTTAAATTTGAGTCTCTTTGTACTTATCCTGACTTACTTATTGGTGCTTTCAACTGAGAATTTCTATCTTTAATCAATTTGGCAAGATTCACAGGCAATAAATTGAAACATAATTTCATACCCTTCCCATTTCTCTCAACCCTCATCCCAAAGCATGGAATAGAGATATTTTAGGCATTTATTTTCCATCTCTCTCTTTTTTTTTATGATGTGCAACGTGATGTTTCCTTTTTGTTTTTTGTTGTTGTTGTTGTTGTTGTTGTTTTGTTTTAACATTTACTTGTACAAACAGTGTAAGGAAAATGTGTTATATGCACAGAATGGAAGGGGAAGCTGGAATACCAAGAAATGAATTAATGGACACAAAACAACAAAACAGCTAGTTAGAAAAAATAAGTTCTCTTGATGTACAGTGGAGCTCAGCACCTATAATTAACAATATTTAAACTGGATGTTAGCAAATGACAAGAAGAGAAAAGATCAAATGTCCTCAACACAAAGAAATGATTTTGTTTTGGGATGATGAATATGTTAATTAAATTGACTGGATCAACACACATCATGTGCAAGTATCAATACTCAAGTCTGTACCCCACAAATATGTATAATCAACTACGTTTCAATAAAAAAAAGTTATTTGTACACATTTGTGGCATCCGGTGTGTTGTTTCAACACAGGCATATACTGCACAATGAATCACTTATTCAACCTTGCTTTTTAGTTTTCCATCCCTTTGTCTCACCCATAGCTGGGAAATTTCTTCAAATATTTTTGTGTCATTTTTATCTTTCTTACTCTTCCTAGTGGCTTTTGTGACCTCTTCCTTTTCTGTAAATATATGGAGCAGTGTTGTTTTGTATTTCGCCTATGATCATTTCCATCTTTGGAAACTTCTCTGATTTGACTTTCAATCATGTCTTCTCGGTGCTGTGTGAATTGGACCATGGACTCTTATTCAATGCTAATTTATCTGTCTAAATTATTTAAAGCCTGTGATAAAGGTGGACTATTGATGCCATTTTGTGCACTAGGATTCAGAGGACTTACTATTATAGCTGTGGACCGACTGCTTTAAACCAAATGCCAGCATGTACTTGAACGAGTCAGAGTGAGTTTGAGCGTTTATGCAGAATTTCTTCCTATCGATTTCTTTTTCTTTATTGACTCAGCAAAATGTATTACATATCTGCTCATTTTGAATCATCTGATGCCAGAAAGTAAGGGATCAGAATATGCACACAGGAGGGAGCCCTCTGTGCGGTGTGCCAGGTAGCCTTGGTCTGAATTGGCACACAGCGGTCACTCTGTAAATATTTGTGTGTTGAATAAATCGTGGTGGGTGTCGAGGTGGTAGGTCACCAGCTTCTATCTACTGCTTCTCTGTAACATAAAAACCAAGTAATTTCTGAAGATCCAGGCCAGCATTTAATGAAAGAAAAGGGTGTATATTTGGGTCTTTGTTGAACACGGAGTTCTTTATGAGAGGGGTGGACATTTATATTCTGCTCACACTGGCCCTTCTTCTATTGACTCCAGTGGGAAGTGAATGAAGACAGATGTGTTGGCAGAAGAGAGAAGGAAACATTTGCAGAATAGTGAGACTCTGCAAGGTGAATTTTTCCCCATCAGGCAGCCAATTATGATGATCAGGTGTCAAGAGCCCAGGATCTTGTGGTGGGTGTTGTGTTGAAAAAATTGAGACCGGGGCTGATGGGCCATCAGAGAAGTTTTGGGTCTGTTTTGAGCCTCTTAAGACAAGCATTCAGGAAATAAAATGAAACAAAAACACACATCAATAATTTAGTGCCATTTCAGGTGAAGTCCACCAGGCTGGGTTTTAAAAGCAGAGACGGCAAAATGGAACTTGTTTTAAATCATGGAATAAAATTCTTACAAGATGCGTGGGTTCACGTTGGGGGTACATTTTTGTGGTACGTTATTAAAAATTAAACGGTGCTCCCGTTTTGCAGGTAGATGTGTCATCTTGCAAGTGTGATTAAGGTTGAGGTATACAGATAAAAAACAATGAAAATTAAATTTTGCAGGAAGCAATATGTTCCTATGCATATAAAGGGTGGGCGTGTTGATAAATTATACATACATACATATAAATAATTTACAGACAGAGACACACACAGATATACACAGATCAAGAGGAAGAGAGAAAAAACACTCAGACAGCAAAGTTCTTCACTGACTTGAGAAAAAGACAAACACATTAGAAACACTATTTGCTGTATTCATTCATTTATTTATTTCTTTGCAAAAGAAGCTAACAAAGAAATTCCCCAAAGGGAAATTCATCAGTCATCTGGTAGGAAATTAGTTTCATGTCAGAACAAGTGGTCACATAATTAGATAGAGGATGTTTGAATCTTGAGTGTATTTGCTGTAATAAAATCAGACATCAGAACTTTATTAATAAATCCAATGAAACATTTTGTACTCTTGGAACAAAGCACTTAAACATACAGTGATTAATAATAATCATAAGTTTTGAAGGTGAAGCAATTAAGCAGAATATCTATATATTCTAAAATTTATCTTCAATTGTAGATGATCTATAAATATGTGGTATCTGTATCAATGTTTTGAGTAAGTTCTTATGACATGGCATTATTCTGGTTATTTGTCATAAAATAGAGCATGTTGACTGTACAGTTTCTACTTTTTCCAAGACAATATTTTCAGTCTGGATGATTGGCATTCACTGCCCACAAAGACACAGACACTGGTGTCAAGACCAAGGTCACTGAGTAGAAGCACATGGATTTTCTTCTGTTCTTCACATCTAGTTTTGTGTTTCCCTTGAGTATTATCCAAACCACAACACTGAATCTCCAGTAAAGCAGGCCACTGAGGACTCCTGAATTTTAAAATCTCTAGAGCCATTTTCAATGATTTCATTTTGGGAGCTTTCTAGGGCACGCCCGACTACCGAACATCTCCTATTCCTTGAAACATACTCATTTCTTAATAGTTATAAGACAAGCCTCCTTTTCTCACGTCCACCTCTGTTCTTTCCAATTCAGTATCCTCCCTGTACACCTTTCTCTCCTCTTCCTTTAATATCAGTGAATATCAGGATTCAAACATTCAGTGTTTTATCTCCTGTATCAGATGCAAATCTCCCCAGGACAACTCTCTCCCTCCCATGGCTTCAATGGACATTTTTGTGCTGACGACAGCCAAACACGGCTATCTCCTAAAACTGTCTTTTTAAAGTCTGGATTCCAGTACCCGCTTGACCAGTAGATAGTTATTCATCACCACCAGGATAAAGCAAAGCTTACTCAAAATTCATCCACCTGTCCAAATGGGATTTTTCTTCTTCCACACGTAATGAGTCACTTCTCTAGTCAGGTGACAATGAAAAAGATAGTGTTTCCTAAGACCTCACTAAGTCTGTGCATCCTCCAATTTTTTGCAATGTCCCAGCAGTTTTTCCTACAAACATCTCTCAAGTTCACCCATCCAATGAATTCCTATCAGCAGGAGCCTCTTAGTTCAGGCCACCACCCCCATACTTGTGGATTCCTGAAAGACTCTTTTGTCAGCCTGCATGCTCCAGACTCTCATGCAGCTCATCACCAAGAAGTGAACACAGCACCTCTTAAAATTCTTCCCTGTTGTCCAGCGCCCCTAAGGAAATACCCACATTATTTAACCTATACTTTGTATAACTCTATTCTTTTCCTGTTACCTATTTCTAGCCTTTAAAGTAGTTTTCTATTGACTACTGTGAAAAATGACTGCACACTTTGAGGCTTAAACAGTACACATGCATTATGTTACAGTTCACGAGGTCGGAAGTCTGACGTGGGTCTCACCAGGCAAAAATTAAGATGTTAGCAAAGCTCCCGTTTCAAGCGGCATTAAGTACATTCACATTGTTTCGCAATCATCACCACCGTCTATCTCTAGAACATTTTGCACCTTCTCAAACTGAAACTCTATATTTTTTAAACAATCACTCCTCCTTTTTTTTTTTTTTTGTGACCCCTGGCAACCACCATTCTACTTTCTGTCTCTATGAACTCACCTGCTGAGGAATCCCATACCAGTGGAATTATATGACACTGTCTGTTTGTGACTAGCTTATTTCACTTAGCATGTCTTCAAGGCTCATCCATGTTGTAGCATGTGCTAGAATTTCTTTGCTTTTTAAGGCTGAATAATATTCAATTGTATGGCTAGACCGCATGTTGTTTAACCCATTGTTCATCCATCAATAGATGCTTGGCCTGCTTTATCTTTTGGCTATTGTGAATAATGCTCCAATGCACATGGATGTATAAATATCTCTTTGAGTCCTTGAATTAAATTCTCCTGGATAGATATCAAGAAGAGGAATTCCTGGATCACATGGTAATTCTATGTTGATTTTTTTGAGGAGCTGCTATATTTCTTTGCATTTCAGCTGTCCCATTTTACATTCCACCAGCAGTGCACAAGGGTCCCAATTTTTATATCCTCACCAACACTTGCTTTTTACTTCCTTTTTTTTTTTTTTGTAGGTTTTGGTTCTGGTTTTTGTTTTTTGTAGTTTTTAGTTTTGGTTTTGTTTGTTTGTTTGTTTGTTTGACAATTGCTATCCTAATGGGTGTGAGTCTTATCCACTTTCAAAGACCCTCTTGGTCACATCAGACCCCCAGATAATCCAGGGTGAACTTTCCTTATGTAGGTCAGCTGATTAGTAGTTCTAACTCCATCTGCAAGCATATTTCCCCTTTGCCATAGAATTAATGCAGTCACGGGTTTTGGAGATTAGGGCGTGGACATCTTTGAGGGACCATTACTCTGTCTGCCATGCCTTATGATCCGCATTCCAGTCAAAACAGACTGCCAAGAGTTTGCCACTTTGCTTCATTTCAGGAGAGCTCGCATCTGATTTCTTCTACGCTCAACCACTCCCTCCGCATCTTGCAACTATCTTTGCTAATTCCGGTTCATTCCTCAGACCCCCATCAAGATGTCAGGTTGTTGGAGGAACCTCTCTGTGATCACTTCTGTCTGGACATATTTCTGTCTCTTTGTATTCCCATTTGGGGAAATGCTTCTGTTTTGGTGAAATCCTGATGAAAATACCTAAGAAGGGCCTCCAGGTTATTGATATGATGGCCTAAGGCATTTTCCTTCTTGAGGGAACTCGTGAGTTGTATAGACTCATTCTCCCGTCAAGGTCTCTGACTCCTTTCCTGGTGGTGTAGAAGGAACAACATGAAATGTGTAGAAACCTTAGTCTGAAAGTGTGTTTGCTATTATTTTTCTGCTACAGGATAGGAAGAAACGTTCCTCTCGGGATCCCAAAGGAGGTAAGATCCTTAAGACTAGGTACCAACATGGTATCATTCAAACTACCCAGAGAAAAATGGTAAAATGGTATGTTAAACTAGTTGGCATAAATGAAAGGCAAATTTTCTTTTGTCAACCTTCAAGGCACATCTGACACTTGATGTCTGGGGTCTGGTAAGGTTTGAAAGCTTAAATAAATAAATAAATAAATGAGCTTAGGTAAAGAGTGGGAAAGTTCCAACATGTGGCAGAATTGGGCATGCATTTTATAGGGTGACTGAAAAGTGCTTTTTTCCGTTTCCATGCTAGTAATAATGAAAGACTTTGGGAAAACAGGGAAAAGCCCCTTTGGAAGCATTTGCCAAAACACACATTTACTTGACTAGATTGTTCTTAATGTTGATGCTTCCAGAACTTTCTCCTGAATATTGGTTGTTAGGTCATAGTCTGTATTTTGGTTATTGTCATATCCCTGAACCTGCATAGTTTTTGCTTTGCAGTAGGCACAGAGGAGGAAGAAGAGAGAGAGAAAGGGTAGGAAGTAAGATGGGAAAAACAAGACATAGATGCACCCAGGGTAAGGAGAAAAGAGGAAATCTGACCCAGTTGTCTTCCATCTGCTCTGGAAAAATGAATTTTGAACACATAATTTTAAACACAGGAACGATCAGATTAAAGCATGGTTCACAGATGGGGAAATTTTGCTTCTCTGTTCAGGTCATTCATAGACATCCAGGGACATCTTTCATTGTCATTATTGGGGGCTGGAGGGAGTGCTACTGGTGTCTATTGAGTAGGGGGTAGAGAGGCTGCTAAACACACTACAAAGCACAGGACAGCTGTCACCACAAACAATTGTCTGGTTCCAAGTGTCAAGCCCAAGCCCAAGGGCCAGACTCAGAAACCCTGGACTAATGACAATTTTTTGGTAAAAGATGAAAATTTTTCTTGGCTGGTTTGATGTTTAAAGTGTATTTTTACAGTGTTGTTTTAGACATCAGGCTTTATCCAAACACTGTGAGCAGCTGATTTATTGCTGCTGATATAGTACTTATTATTTTTGCAAAGTGTCAATTAGAGAAAATACTTATTTACCAGGAATAAATGAATCATGTTTCTACAGGGTGAGCTGACTTTTTTGTTAGTGTCTTAGTTATCGTTTTAACAACATGTCAACTACTCATTGTATTTAGTTCCTAGGAATAGGTGAATATTTACATTTTCATCATAAATGTATTCACTATGTTCCATACATAATATAAATGTAAAACTCTTGATGAGATATTCTACAAAATTGATTTAAAATATTTTTATTTGTCTCTTCTCCCCACACTTGGCCAGATAAAATTCATTCTAAAAAAAAAAAAGAACCAGGTGTTATTAAGCAATTGTTAAAGTCGAAGGCAAACCACTCTCTTGGAAAATTATCTTTGTGAATTTAAAATTAGCAAATGAGGCAGAACTTTCAGGATCTTAAGAAAACATGAGAAAATCCTCCCAGTATTTGTTCACATTTCTGTTCTGTTCACTCAACTGTGCTACTGTTTTTGTTTTTGTTTTTTAACTGTGTCAATATTTCCAAAACACTTTACACCCTTAGCTTGTGAGATTTCTCTCTTTCCCTTATGTCAGACAAAACTAAGCCTTCCCGAGTTTCTCTTCTGCCTGCTTGTTTTCATTTCATTCTGTTTTCTCTGTAAGATGCTTCCCAGGAAGATGTGACAGCAGTTTCCGTCTGCGATCAGATGGGTGTGTCGGTCTCGCTCTCTCATCTTCTTTGGAAAAAAATAAGTTTTCTCCAGGAACTTGACAAGCAACGATTGCAATAGGGTAATCTTACTTTTGGATTAAAAAAAATGGTCACTTTTTTGGATTAAAAAAATGGTCACGTTACTTGATATGTCTCACCTGAGAGCAGTAGTTAGCAGTCATTTTTTCCAAAAACAATTTTCTACTTTGGTTTGTGATTTACTGGTTCCCTCAGTATGTAAAGTAGGGCTTCAGAGGGCGTCAGTGACATGTAGTTCTGTTGTGGTTACGAGTTCCTCTGTCTTTTTATTTTATGGGCAAGTCCCATAGGGTGGGAACCATCCTTCTGAGTATCTTTGGGTGATGTCATCTTATGTGGTCCTCCGCGAACCTAATAGATTATACATATTTGTAGGGTACAGAGTTGAATATCAATACCTGTGTACAATACGTGATGCTCAAATCAAGATAATTAGTATATTCACCATTACACAATGTAATCATTCTTCATGACCCTTTACCAATTTCTCACTAAGTCCCCCATCCTGTCCCCATTTTTCACCTCTAGTAACCACAGTTCTGCTCTCTCCTATTGAAAGTTCAATGTATTATTGTCATTATTGTCTTTCTTTCCTCTTCATTTTGTTGTTGTTGTTGTTGTTGTTTATTTTTTAGCTCCCACTTATGAGTGAGAACATGCACTATTTCTCTTTCTGTGCCTGGCTTCTGTCACTTAACAAAATTTTCTCTAAGCTCAACCATGATGCTGAGAATGGCAGAATTTCATTTCTTTTTTATGGCATAGTAGTATTCCATCATGTATATACACCACCTTCTCCTCCAGTTGTCTCCCTCTTGACTTGGATGCTTTTGTTCTTGCACATTTGACTGGGCATATGTGACATTTAGGCCATGTCTCCTTGCATTCTTTGTGTGTTCTTTTTTTCTGTTGTCATTGTTACTGTTGTTGCTTTGTTTCTGAGGAATATGCCAAAAATAATTGGATACAGACATTTAAAACAGGCTCGCAGAAACAATGCACATCCCTGAATAACTTCGTTCAAATTATAGTCAAATAGCATTTACAATTACAATGATTTGGAGAGGCCGATATACATGCATATTAAAATTTTTGAACTAAATTGAATGCATTACAAGGACAGGTAGTCCTCTCGTTTTCTTTAATCTCCCAACCTACCGGTTTAGCAGAGAAATGAGGGGTCATCTGGGAACAGCATAACACTGTGAACACACAGTCAGCAATTAATGAACTGAACTCCATACCGCTCAGTGGTCAGTGTTTGGGCTAAAAGAAAAAATCGGAAAATAAGACAAAACTGACTTAGAAGATCATCAAGTCTTGAGAAAGGCAACCGTGGCCCCCAAAATGAGCAACACGGGTCCATTATTCCCAAATGTGTGCCCTTGGCTATGTGTTTGGAAGAGGGAGACTGTCAACTAAGGGCCTCAGGAGGTCTTCAGTAAAGAGGTAAAATACAAGCTCCATCACAAAGGACATGATCCAAATTAACTTCGTAGTCAAGAGGAGGAAGAATATTTCCAGAAAAGGGTTTGTGTTGTGAAATCAGACTGTATAACCAGGGGATAATAAAAAGTACATTTTATAATACAAATGCAAATTCATATTTGCATGTGTGCACGAGTTCTTATGTTAAAGATTTTGCAAACATCTGTGCTTAAAGATTTCTCCAAAGCTTAAAGATTTCTCCAGAGTAGACACACTCTAAAGTATGGTCTTAGTGTCAATTTGAGGAAATTGGAACAAAACAAATTACATAGAGCTTGGTGCTGCATTGTAAATTTATATCCTCAGGCATTACCGAATTTTGTTAAGTACAGTCAGGTTACTTACTAAAAGAGTAAACAACACGATTAGATGTTAGAAAATTCTAAACTAAAAATTATGACTCCTATGCCTAATGACATTTGTTTTTCTTAATATTTCTGATTTACTGGGGATCTGTCTTTTTTTGCTTTTTGTCCTGTTAAGGATTAATTATAAAACTGGCAGCTTTGCTTTTAAAGCCTTTGAACAGCCCATACGAAAGATCAAGAGATTACTTTCTGTATTTTCATAGATCAAAACGAAACAGCCTCAAATCAAATTAAATAATGGTGTTTATCAATAAATGTGGAGCCTAGTCAGGGTAAGTAACAAATTAGAAACATGGATATGAAAAAAATAAAATAAGGAGAAGATATCACTTCATCAGCAATGGACGAAAAGTCACTGCCTAAAGTTGAGACTGTTTCATTTCTGATTATTATCAGTCCAAGGATTGGTCTGAAAAAATCTTCCTTAATTATATTACAGTGAATGGATTTGAATTAATTACAGGTGGTCCCTGACTTGTGATGGTTTTATTAACCATTTTCCCACCTTTATAGTGGTACAAAAGCCATGCACATTCAATAGAAACTGTACTTGGAATATCCATGCAATTGTCCCATTTTTCACTTTTAGTACGGTATTCAATAAAGACATGACAGATACTTAACACTTTATTGTAAAAAGAGGCTTTAGATAATATTGTCCAACTGTAGGCTAATGTAAGTGTTCTGAGAAACTTTAACTAGGCAAAGTTATGATGTTTGGTAGGTTACTAGATGCATTACGTGCATTTTCGACTTACAATATTTTCAACTTATGACGGGTTTGTGAAGATGTCACCCACAATCAGTTGAGAAGCATATGTGCTCTTAAATGCCCTTTACTAAAATAAAATGTTGGCTATACCTCACCTTTGCTGTTTGGTACATATATATATACACATATATATGAGGATCTATCTATCTATATGTATGTATACACAATGATACTTCAAAAAATTAATGGAAAAATAGAATTGGAAGAAAATCCAAATGTGCCCATGAACTTTTTGAAGCACTTGTATATATACACATGCACACATCAATATACTCTTTTCATTGTATATATATGTGTGTGTGTGTGTGTGTATTTATATTATATATATGTTTATGTACACACATGAGTGTAATTACTTGAAGTCATTTTTCTTAATAAGGCACACGAATAGGTAATTTTAATTTTGAGAGTTATATATATGCAAGAGCATCACCACAGTTTATTGGTGTTTTTTGGTCTTACGTCTCTTTCAGGAGAAACCAAAGTTACAACAGAATTGCTACACTCCTTCCAGAATTAACTCACTGATAAAATTCAGTGCCGTTTTATTGCTAAATCAATGTGTGAAAGAGTCTGTTCGGCAAAACTCCGACTGCCCTACATAATTAGGCTTATGGCAAACAAGGTTTTGGGGATGACCTTGAAAAAATAAAAATAGAAACCACACACCATTTACAATATGTGTGAGGAACAGGGTCTTGTGACCACTAGACTTTCTGAAACACCTATCACAACTGGATTTGTAACATGCCCATAATTCCATGAGAGTTGTACTGGTTTATGGATTAGCCATACCAATTTACCAACTCTTTGAAGCAAAATGTTGCAATTAAAAAAGTGATTCAGCGCTGTAAAACTAGTCTGAAGCACACGTAACATGTAGATATTAAAATATTTCTGTCTTAACAACAATTGGGTTCAACAGAAAAACGCAGACTCATATAAAAGAAAAACAAAACCAGGACCAATTCTTGCAAGGCATTTAAAATAGAATTATATCTAAAATAACATCAATTTTATGGGAAACGTAATTGCTATATTTGATATTATATTTTTGTGATTCATAATGCTAACGAACCCATCTAGTTACTTGAACATCACTTTTACTTTCTTTCTTTCTTCTTCTTTTTTTTTTTTTTTTTTTTACCAAAACATAGATATAAAGGTTTTAGATTGAATGCAATATACAAACTTCTGGTGTGAATCATTGCTAGCAAACATTAGAAGATGGTTCTATATTTTATTTTATTTCAAACTCAAAAGAATGCTTGATATCAATTGCTGGGAGAAAAAGTAGACAGAAGAGCTGCAAACACTAGTCGTTAAAGAAATGCATGGCTAGATATTATCCCGAATTATGGATCGACATTTTCAAAATGCTCAGTTGCAAGATATTTTATGTATGTGTCCACTGCAAATATAATCATTCTGATTAGTTCAACTTCTTAAAATAATAGGATTACACTCCAAGAAGCAACACGTATATTACAAATCTGAGTGAGGAATTCGGTGTGTGAATTTACAACATCTGAAGCTCTAAATATTTCAACATCTGATAGTGAGTGTGCACCGTAGAATATTTGGAATACTTACTGGACAGGTGAAAGCCGTCAGAGCTGCGGTAAACCTTACTCACAACGCAGGACGAGCCTGGGAAAGAATCAAACTCTTCTTTATACTACCTTGTGATGCCGACTAGAAATAATCTCAACAGAGCAGTTCTCAGACTCTGCACCATTTTGATCTAGTCTCTTAAGAAGACACGTTTCCAAACAGCTCCATTGGAAAGATCACCTTGGGTAAGCATTGTGAATAAATTCAATTTTCAAGTTCCTTCGTTTCCATGCTTTAAGATGGAAATCCTGGCCCAAATAACTAATAGAAATTATTAAGCCCCATTCAGTTGACTGATGGCCATTGCAAAGAGAGTCATTTTTCTCTTGCACAGATCTTTCAGGACCCTGGAGGTAGGGGAAACCATTGCTCCAAGAGAAATTTGTGGAACTCCTACTGGTGTCCTGATTAGAGCTATAAATAAAATAGAATATGTGATGATAAATATTGACAATAAGCTCCAGATATTTACATTCCTAGCCTGACCTTGTTCTCAGCCTTGGAAAGTCAAGATTTTGCTTCTCCCCTGAGCCTGAGGAGAGGCATTGATAAATTGAAAAATTCAGCAGTGCCTAAGGCGACAGGAAATGGCTGTTCCTCGAAGAAAGTGCTTGATTTAACAGTATTTCTCTTCAGATGTGGGTCTCACATTCCAGGGTGATGTCCAGATTCTCTCATTATGTTTGCTTTCTTTATAGCACATCACGCTTAGCGAGGACTAATGACAAAGGCGGACTGTATTTTTAGGCCTCATTTCGGGCCAACATTACAATTTTACATCATTTTGATGGGTTAGACAGTCTGAGTATGGAACATCTCTACCAGGTTTGGGAATTTCTGCTTTTTAACCTGATTTTGTCGTGGGTTTATTGGTGTTATTGTAGTTGTTGTTTTGGGTGGAATAGGGCAAGTCCCTGTGTCAACATGCCTTGGGTTCACACAGGGCAGAGGAGGTCCAAAAGTTACTTTTCAGTAAATACCAAAAGCGAGAATCGTACTGTGTTCAAATTTAACTCATTGTGGACATGAGCAGCTGGAATTGAATCACAAGCAATATTCTCACCAGGAATCTGGACATCCAATTTTTCTCATTACATGCTTTTAATTCACTATATCATGACCATAGACCAACGTGACAGTTATTTGAGAAGAATGTACCTTGTATATCTTTTTATCAGAGAAAGAGGAAAACCTAACCTCCTTAATGTAAAAGAAAAAAAAAAATCACCTGTTGAAGGGAAAGAGAAAGTCCATGGTCTCTTATCCATTAGTGTGGAAATGCACATCTCAAATTCAGCGGTAATTTTTACAACCTAGGAGTCTGTTCTTGTAGACAAGAGTTAATCGCAGCAGGTCTGAGTCTTCTATCTTTAAATGCCAGCTTGCAAGTTTGGCCCTTGGTTGGCACCTGAGACCTTGGGTTTCCACCCTTCCCTAGCTGATAAAAGGTGATCATTGTTCCTAATCTACTTGTACAAGTGATGTGGGCTATGCTGAGCTGAGTACCTGCATTTCTTCTGGGAGTGTGGAATTTTGGTATGTGTTAGACAGAGGTTGTCTACATGTCCAGTGAAAACATTGAGCACTGGTCTCTCATTAGCTTCCCCAACAGACAACATTTTGCATGCGCTGTGAACATTTGATGCCAGAGGAATTAAGTGGGTCTACTGCAGAAAGACTCTAGGAAAGAAACGTGCACCTGATTTCTTGTGGATTTCACTGCATGCATCTTTTCCTTTGTTGATTTTTGTTTCATAACCTTGCTGTGATAAATCACAACTGTGAGTAGTATACTTTGAGTCCTTATAGTGAATCATCAAACCTGAGGTGGTCTTGGGACCCCTGACACGAAGCCCTTTTGAAATATCAACACATATCTCCAGGCAATAAATTCTCTCTCGAGTATTCACTGTATGTTCAGTCATCTTTTTCATTTTTAACAGGTTTATTGAGGTATAATTGATATACAAGGGTAATTTAAATTAAAAGACAATATAAATATTTGTATGAACTTTTTGAAGTGCTCTGGTACAAGAAATTTATATATCAAACGCACACAATTTGATGAGTTCAGATGTATGAATGTGCCCATAACATCACTGCAATCAAGATAACAGACATATCGAACACCTCTCAAAAGTTTTCTTGTGCCCCTTTGGATCTTATTCATTTCTTTGTTTGTTTTATGGTAAAAAGACTTAAAATGAAACCTCCTCTTGTTGGAATGAGCAGGACTGCAGCCATGTCGAGACCTAAAACTGCCTGGGCTGAGAGTGGGTGAGGGAGGATTTTAAACAGGACAGTTCTTTTTTCTCTCTATGCTTTCTTCCCATCCTGACTTTCTTACCTTAACACCAAAGATGAGAACGGAAATCAGACGAGCCCTTGGTGAGAACTTGTACCTGAGCCATAAACAGGGACCTCTTGTAGCTCACATCTCCTCTCCTGTTTTCACCTCCCACATTCCATTCCCTCAACCCCTCCTTTAAAAACACCTCAGTAAATCTAAATCTGGGAGTTGGGAGAGCCTACCATCTCCTTCAGCTGAATACATCTGCTTTTCTAACACCAACCATTTGAGTTCTGAGTCTTTTTTTCTTTCCTTCTCAAGGGGGTGGGCAGCTGGATCAGATTTTGGTAACACTATCAACAAATTTTTAATTGTGCAACTTTGGGGCATTAACTATAGAGACAACGTTGTACACCAAATCTGTAGAACTTATTCACCTAACACAAAGGAAACTTTATCCCCATTTAATCCCATCTGCCCATTTCCCCCTTCCTCCAGACTGTGGCTACCACTGTTGTATTCTTTTTCTATGATGTCATCAAAGTGGAATTATGCAGTATCTGATGTTCAGTCATATTTTATCTTCCAAATCTTCTCCCTTAACTCAAATCCCAGTAAACATTGCACAGAAAGCCCTCATTGTTTTGAAATGTACTTTCCCTATAGTGCATTTTTCCTTTGTATGTGCTTGAAATGATGTGCATTTTCTAATGGGCGGTCATAGGTTTCTACGTATGTCCATTAGATCATGTGCACCATGTCTCTTGGAGATATCTTTTACTATTAATCGTTAAAGTCATTAATATCTTTTACTAATTTTTCTTTAAATTATTTATCTAAATTCAAATTAAAATTTGATTTAAATTATACATCTAGCCTGTTCCGGTCAAGACGGTGAAGTAGTTGGTTCCTGCCGTCGCTCTCTCCCACAGAGTGACCAATTCGCAGCTTTTAAGGAGCACTGATGGAGGACCCAAAGTCTGTGCTGGAGCAGACAAGAGCTGCGCACCACAGAACCCCAGTTCAGGTTGCTCTGGGCCAACACGCCCTGAACCAGCTGAGCCAGTGAAGGCAGGTGAGGCGGGAATTCTGGCCCAGACCATAATTTCTCTGTGAGTGACTTGAGAGGCTCTGGGCTCCCATGCTCCAAGCCAGCTGAGCTGGTGAAGGCAGGTGGGGCAGGAATCCAGTCCAGGATAGTTTCTGCTGTCAAGAAGCAGCAGACCCTTCAGGATCCAAGCCAGACATCAGGGTGAAACGAGTGGACTGTGATACCCCTGGCCACAATGACAAAAATCCAAAGGAAAGAAACCAGAAATATGAAAAATCAAGAAAGTACATCACCACCAAAGGAAATTAATAACTTTCAAGCACTAGATTCTATAGAACAGGAAGTCTTTGAAATGACAGACAAGGAATTTAGAGTAACTATTATAAGGAAACTGAATGAGAAACAAGAAAATTCAGTGAGATAACACAATGAAATGAGAAAAATATATACAATATCTGAAAGAAGAAATGTACAAAGAAATCAGTGCCTTGAAAAAGAATGTAGCTGAGCTTGTGGAGCTGAAGGATTCATTCAACTAAATAAATAAATAAATAAAATACAACAGAGAGTTTAACCAGCAGACTAGAACAAGCAGAAGAGAGAATTTTTGACCTTGAAGACAGGCTGTTTGAATTATCACAGGCAGACCAGAAAAAAGAAAAAGAATCAAAAAAATTGAAGAAAATTTAAGAGAGAAAACTGACAACCTTAAGTGCTTAAATATCTAAATCATGGGTATTCCAGAAAGGGAGGAAAAAGGAGATGGCATTGAAAACATATTCAATGAGAAAATAGCAGAAAACTTCCCAGGTACTGGGAAAGTCACAGATCCCCAGACTCAGGAAGCCCAAAGATCACCAAACACATTCAACCCAAAAAGGTCCTCTCTAAGAAACATGATAATCAAACCGACAAAACTCAGAAACAAAAGAGAGAATCTTAAAAGCTGCAAGAGGGAAGTGGCTAGTCATCAATAAGGGAGCCCCAATCAGAATAACATCAGACTTATCATCAGAAACCCTGAAAGTGAGAAAAGAATGGGATGATATGTTCAAAACACTAAAAGGTCAAAAATTGCTAGCCAAGAATACTTTGCCCAGAAAGGCTATCCTTCCAAAATGAAGGGCAAATAGTATATTTCTCAGACAAACAAAAACTGTGGGAGTTCACTACCACACAACCAGCCTTACAAGAAATTCTCAAGGAAGTACTGGGTTTGGTACCACAAAAACAACCATCACTGCCATGAATACACAAGAAAGAACAATACCTACGAGCAAAACAAAAATGCTAACAAAAGAGAAAAAAATAGTTTATGTATCGCCCCAAGAAACCAACAAACACAGAAGACAAGCAGAAAATTTGAAAGAAAGGAAGAAAAGATACTTAAGACATCTAAAGAAAAATAAGCATAATGCTAGGAGTAAATCAACACCTTTCAATAATAACTCTAAATGTAAAGGGACTAAATTCTCCATTAAAAAGGTGCAGACTGACTGGATTAAAAAGATGGACCCAACAATATGCTGTCTCCAAGATTCTCACTTGACCTGTTAAGACACACATAAACTAAGAGCAAAAGGATGTAAAAAGATATATCATGCAAATAGAAATGAAATCGAGCTGGATTCTTATATCATATAAAATAGACTTTAAAGCAAAAACCATTAAAAGAGATAAAGATGGCCAATATATAATGATAAAAGAATCTATCCATCAAGAAGACATAACAATCACAAATATATATGCACCCAATGTCAGAGCAGCCAGATTTACAAAGCAAACACTATTAGATCTAAAGAAAGAAATACACACTTACACCATAATAGCGGCAGACCTGAACACCCCACTGTCATCATTGGACAGATCATCTAGGCAAAAAATCAACAGAGAAACACAAGATCTAAACAATATTTTAGACCAATTAGATTTGGCAGATATCTACAGAACATTCCATCCAACAACCGCAGAATATTCATTCTTCTCATCAGCACATGGAACATTCTCCAGGATAGACTGCATGTTAGGTCACAAAGCAAGTCTTAACAAATTCAAAAAAATTTGGAATTATTCCATGTATTTTTTCTGATCTCTCTGGATTAAAATTAGAAATCAATAATAAATTAAACTCTGAAAACTACAAACTCATGTAAATTAAACAACATTCTACTTAATGACATGTGGGTCCAAGAAGAAATTAAACAGTAAATCAAAAAATTTCTTGAAACTAATGGAAATAATGACACATCATACCAAAACCTGTGGGATACTGCAAAAAGCAGTATTAAGGGGGAAATGTATTGCATTAAATGCTTACTTCAGAAGAAGGGAAAGATGGCAAATAAATAACCTAACACTTCACCTTAAAGATGTAGAAAAACAAGAACAATCTAAACCTAAAGTTAGTAGACAGAAAGAAATAATTAAGATCAGAGCAGAACTTAATGAAATAGAAACATGAAAAACAATACAAAAGATCAATGAAACAAATAGTTGGTTTTCTGAAAAGATTAATAAACTCAACAAACCTTTAGCAAGACTAAGAAAAGAAGAGAGAAGACCCAAATAACAAAAATTAGAAATGAAAAAGGTGATATTACAACTGACACCTCAGAAATACAAGGAATCATTAGAGACTACTATAAACATCTATATGCCAACAAATTTGAAAATCTGGAGGAAATGGATAGATTTCTGGGTGCATACAAATTATCAAAACAGAGCCAAGAAGATATAAAATATCTGAATAGACCAATAACAATAAAAGAGATTGAAGCTGTTATCAGAAGGCTCCCAACAAAAAAAAAGCCCAGGACCAGAAGGGGTTCACTGCAGAATTCTATCAAATCTTCAAAGAGGAACTGATATAAATTCTCTACAAACTGTTCCAAAAGATTGAAACAGAGGCCATTCTCCCGAACTCATCCTATGAGGCAAATATCACCCTGATACCAGCACCACACAAAGATGCATCAAAAATAGAAAACTACAGGCCCATATCCTTGATGGATATAGATGCAAAAACCGTCAATAAAATACTAGCTAACAGAATACGGCAACACATACAGAAAATTATACAACATGATCAAGTGGGATTCATGCCAGGGATGCAAGGTTGGTTCATCATATACAAATCAATAAATGTGATACACCACATTAATAAAAGCAAAGAAAAAAACACATGATCATCTGTATTGATGCTGAAAATGAATTCGACAAAATTCAGCATCCTTTCATGATAAAGACTCTCTACAAGTTGGGCATAGACAGAAAGTATCTCAACATAATTAAAGCCATATACGATAAGCCCACTGCCAATATCATCCTTAAAAACAGGAACTAGACAATTGTGCCCACTCTCACCACTCCTATTCAACATAGTGTTGGAAGTACTAGCCAGAGCAATCAGAGAAGAGAAGGAAGTAAAGGGCATCCAGATTGGAAAGGATGAAGTCAAGCTGTCTCATTTTGTGCAAGATATGATCCTATATATTGAACAGCCTAAAGCTTCTATTAAAAACAACAACAACAACAACAACAACAACAGCAACAAAATTAGAGTTGATAAATGATTTTAGTGAAGTTGCAGGATACAAAATCAACACACAAAAATCAGTAGCATTTCTATACTCCACCAGTGGACATGCAGAAAAAGAGATCAGGAAAGATAGCCCATTTACAATGGCCACCAAAAATAAATAAATAAATAAAATATTCAGGAATAAAACTGACTAAGGATGTGAAAAATCTCTATGAAAAGAACTACAAACCACTGTTGAGAGAAATTAAAGAAGACACAAGAAGATGGAAAGATATCCCTTGCTCTTGGATTGGAAGAATTAACATTGTGAAAATGTCCATATGACCCAAAGTGATCTACATATTCAATGCAATCCCCATCAAAATTCCAATGACATTTTTCTCTGAGGTGGAAAAAGCTATCCAGACATATATATGGGACAACAAAAGACCATGCATAGCCAAAGCAATCCTGAGCAAAAAATAAAAATAAAGCGGGAGTCATAACACTACCTGACTTTAAATTATATTATGAAGCTATAATACCCAAAACAGCATGGCACTGGCATAAAAATAGACACACAGACCAATGGAATAGAATAGAGAATCCAGAAATCAACCCATATGATCTTTGACAAAGGCAGCAAAGCTACATACTGGGGCAGAGACTGCCTTTTCAACAAGTGGTGCTGGGAAAACTGGTTACTCATATGTAAGAGAATGAAACTAGATCTGTATTCTTCACCATATACCAAAATCAACTTAAAATGGATTGAATAATTAAATATACATCCTGAAACAATAAAACTCCTTAAATAAAACAAAGGGGAAACACTCCAGGAAGTAGGACTGGGCACAGACTTCATGAACAGGACCCAAAAAGCACAGGCAACAAAAGGTAAAATAAACAAAAAGGATTATATCAAACTAAAAAGCTTCTGCACAGCAAAAGAAACAATCAACAGAGTAAAAAAAAAAAAACAACCAACAGAGCTGGAGAAAATATTTGCGAAATATAGATCTGACAAAGGATTAATATCCAGAATATGCAAGGAACTCAAACAACTTTCCAGCAAAAAAACAAATAACCCAATTAAATAATGAACAAAGGAGCTGAACAAGCATTTCTCAAACGAAGATATACGAACGGCCAACAGACACATGAAAAATGCTCAATATCACTCAACATCGGGGAAATGCCAATCAAAACCACTTTGAGATACCATCTCACTCCAGTTAGGATGGTTAACATCCAAAAGACTGAGAGTGATAAATGCTGGAGAGGTTGCAGAGAAAAAGGAACTCTCATACACTGTTGAAGGGGCTGAAAAATGGTGCAGCCTTTATGAAAAATGGTATGGAGGTTCCTCAAACAATTACAGATAGATCTACCATATGACCCAGCTATCCCACTGCTGGGAATATACCCAGAGGAATGGAAATCATCATGCTGAAGGGATACCTGTACTCCAATGTTTATTGCAGCTCTATAAACAACAGCCAAGAGTTGGAACCAGCCCAAATGCCCATCATCAGATGAGTGGATAAGGAAACTGTGGTATATCTACACAATGGAATACTACTCTGCTATAAAAAAGAACGACATACTACCATTCGCAACAACATAAATGGACTTAGAGAAAATTATATTAATGAAACAAGTCAGGCACAGAAAGAGAAATACCACGTTTTCACTTATTTGTGGGAGCTAAAATTTATAAATAAATAAACACGCAAACAGATAAAGGGTGGGGGGAAGAAGACAGAATAACCACAAAAATTCCTTGAATTATTTAGGTCAAGTGAACAGATACGATGTGGGTTGGGGGGAGGGGAAGGGGTGGAGAGGAATGGGTAGAGAGGCACGAAAATTAAGTACAATATATTTTGAGAAGTAAAAGAAAATAAATTATAATTTAAAAAATAAAAAAAGTTAATTATGCATCTAAAAATATGACTTTGGATTTTCCTCCATCTCTCTGATTTTGCCAATTACTGTTTCATCTATTTTAAGGTGCTTAAGTACAAGATGATTAAATTCACAGACTGCATGAGAAATAATTTCATAGGAAATTACACTCTCATCTCTGGGGTCCACCCATGGTTCCTTGATTCATGGGCTTTTCCAGAAGGGTTGTGTCTTACTTTATGGTAGCTCACTTGTTTGAAATGATCAAAAGTTAATGTATAGCACATGCATGTATTGAAGCACACTATGCCCCACAAATATGTACAAGTAAACATTAAAAAAATATATATAGCAAAAGAGAGCAAGACTCCAGCAAACTAAACACTGACATCTTATATTTAAATAAAACCTCATAATCACTCACGTGTAATCATGTGCAACCTCTCACCTTTGCTGCAGTTGATTTTTTTTAGAAGCATGGGCTAGTTCCAGCCCACATGAACAGGGTTACACAAGGTGGGGGACATGGTGGTTGGGCAATATAGATTCTGATTGCATCAGTGCATAATGAATGTAGCATCTATAATTGTTGTTCAGTTGGAAAGATATGCAAATCATCTGATTATAATGGCTATTTTAAAAAAGAATGACAAATACCATTGTTTTTTTTTTTTTTTTTTTTTTTTTTTTTTTATTTAGATTCTTTTTTTTTTTTTTTTTTTAATTTTATTTTGTCGATATACATTGTAGCTGATTAATGCTCCCCATCACCAAAACCTCCCTCCCTTCTCCCTCCCCCCCCTCCCCCCCAACAATGTCCTTTCTGTTTGCTTGTTGTATCAACTTCAAGTAATTGTGGTTGTTATATCTTCTTCCCTACCCCCCCCGATTTGTGTGTGTGTGTGTGTATGTGTGTGTGTGAATTTATATATTAATGTTTAGCTCCCTCCAATAAGTGAGAACATGTGGTATTTCTCTTTCTGTGCCTGACTTGTTTCACTTAATATAATTCTCTCAAGGTCCATCCATGTTGTTGCAAATGGCAGTATTTCATTCGTTTTTATAGCTGAGTAGTATTCCATTGTGTAGATGTACCACATTTTCCGTATCCACTCATCTGATGATGGGCATTTGGGCTGGTTCCAACTCTTGGCTATTGTAAAGAGTGCTGCGATGAACATTGGGGAACAGGTATACCTTCGACTTGATGATTTCCATTCCTCTGGGTATATTCCCAGCAGTGGGATGGCTGGGTCGTATGGTAGATCTATTTGCAATTGTTTAAGGAACCTCCATACCATTTTCCATAGAGGCTGCACCATTTTGCAGTCCCACCAACAATGTATGAGAGTTCCTTTTTCTCCGCAGCCTCGCCAGCATTTATCGTTCATAGTCTTTTGGATTTTAGCCATCCTAACTGGGGTTAGATGGTATCTCAATGTGGTTTTGATTTGCATTTCCCAGATGCTGAGTGATGTTGAGCATTTTTTCATATGTCTGTTGGCCATTTGGATATCTTCCTTAGAGAAATGCCTACTTAGCTCTTTTGCCCATTTTTTAATTGGGTTGCTTGTTTTCTTCTTGTAAAGTTGTTTGAGTTCCTTATATATTCTGGATATTAATCCTTTGTCAGATGTATATTTTGCAAATATTTTCTCCCACTCTGTTGGTTGTCTTTTAACTCTTTTAATTGTTTCTTTTGCTGTGCAGAAGCTTTTTAGTTTGATATAATCCCATTTGTTTATTTTTCCTTTGGTTGCCCGTGCTTTTGGGGTCGTATTCATGAAGTCTGTGCCCAGTCCTATTTCCTGAAGTGTTTCCCCTATGTTTTCTTTAAGAAGTTTTATTGTCTCAGGGTGTATATTTAAATCCTTAATCCATTTTGAGTTGATTTTAGTATACGGTGAGAGGTATGGATCTAGTTTCATTCTCCTGCATATCGATATCCAGTTATCCCAACACCACTTGCTGAAGAGGCAGTCCCTTCCCCAGTGAATAGGCTTGGTGCCTTTGTCAAAGATCAGATGGCAGTAAGTGTGTGGGTTGATTTCTGGATTCTCTATTCTATTCCATTGGTCAGTGTGTCTGTTTTTATGCCAGTACCATACTGTTTTGGTTATTATAGCTTTGTAGTATAGCTTAAAGTCAGGTAGTGTTATGCCTCCAGCTTTATTTTTTTTGCTGAGCATTGCTTTGGCTATTCGTGGTCTTTTATTGTTCCATATAAATGTCTGAATAGTTTTTTCCATTTCTGAGAAAAATGTCTTTGGAATTTTGATGGGGATTGCATTGAATTTGTATATCACTTTGGGTAGTATGGACATTTTCACTATGTTGATTCTTCCAATCCAAGAGCATGGAATATCTTTCCATCTTCTTGTATCCTCTCTAATTTCTCTCAGCAGTGGTTTGTAGTTCTCATTATAGAGATTTTTCACCTCCTTGGTTAACTCAATTCCTAAGTATTTTATTTTTTTGGTGGCTATTGTAAATGGGCAGGCTTTCTTGATTTCTCCTTCTGCATGTTCACTATTGGAGAAAAGAAATGCTACTGATTTTTGTGTGTTGATTTTGTATCCTGCTACTGTGCTGAAATCATTTATCAATTCCAACAGTTTTTTTGTAGAGGTTTTAGGCTGTTCGATATATAGGATCATGTCATCTGCAAACAGGGACAGTTTGACTTCATCTTTTCCAATCTGGATGCCCTTTATTTCCTTCTCTTCTCTGATTGCTCTGGCTAGTACTTCCAACACTATGTTGAATAGGAGTGGTGAGAGTGGGCATCCTTGTCTAGTGCCTGTTCTTAAAGGAAAAGCTTTCAGCTTTTCCCCATTCAGGATGATATTGGCAGTGGGTTTGTCATATATGGCTTTAATTAATCCAATCCTAAAGTTAGCAGACGGAAAGAAATCATTAAGATCAGAGCAGAACTGAATGAAATTGAAAACCAGAAAACAATTCAAAAGATCAACGAATCAAAAAGTTGGTTTTTTGAAAAGATAAATAAAATTGACAAACCATTAGCATGGCTAACAAAAAAAAGAAGAGAGAAGACTCAAATAACAAAAATTAGAAATGAAAAAGGCGATATTACAACTGATTCATCTGAAATACAAGGAATCATTCGAGACTACTATAAACAACTATACGCCAACAAATTTGAAAATCTGGAGGAAATGGATAAATTTCTGGACACACACAAGCTCCCAAAACTGAACCGTGAAGACGTAGAAAATTTGAACAGACCAATAACAATAAAGGAGATTGAAGCTGTTATCAGAAGGCTCCCAACAAAGAAAAGCCCAGGACCAGATGGATTCACAGCAGAATTTTACCAAACATTCAAAGAGGAATTGACACCGATTCTTTACAAACTATTCCAAAAGATTGAAACGGACGCAAATCTCCCAAACTCATTCTATGAAGCAAACATCATCCTGATACCAAAACCAGGTAAAGATATAACCAAAAAAGAAAACTACAGGCCGATATCCTTGATGAATATAGATGCAAAAATCCTCACTAAAATACTAGCAAACAGAATACAGCAACACATACGAAAAATTATTCATCATGATCAAGTGGGATTCATCCCAGGGATGCAAGGTTGGTTCAACATACGCAAATCAATAAATGTGATACACCATATTAATAAACTCAAACACCAGGACCATATGATCATCTCTATAGATGCTGAAAAAGCATTTGATAAAGTTCAGCACTCATTCATGACAAAGACCCTCTATAAGTTAGGTATAGAGGGAAAGTATCTCAACATAATTAAAGCCATATATGAAATACCATTGTTTATGCAGAGTTAGCTACGGAACAGGAGAATCAGAAAAGGTGAGAGCTGGAAATGAAAATACAAGTTTGCAACCGCTTAAAATTGAACCTCAGTAACCTTCCCATCTCATCCTTGAATAGGACCTGCTAAGTCTTCAGCTTTGGTCGCAGAACTCTAGGAACCACTCTCTCTTGGAATTATCTTGTTGAATTAACCCCCAACAAAATTAACAGCATTTCTTTTATTTTTTTTCCTAGTCTCATTTGAGAAATCGTCCATCTGCATTTAGTTGATTCTACTCTCGGAGACATCCCCCAAATTCCAGCTCCTCAATGATGAAGACATTCATCATGGTGTTATTTATGCTGTGTGAGGCAAAACAACAATGATAACATTGTTTCAATAAATGTCACACACACAAAAAAATACAGTTGTCCCTTGGTATCCGTGGGGCGTTGACATCCTGCAGATACCAATACCTGTGGCTGCTCAACTACCTACTCACATCCTCCTGCATACTTTAAATCATCTCTAGATTGCTCGTAATACCTAATACAATGTAAATGCAATGTAGTTGTTATACTCTATTTTTTAGGGTATAATGACAGAAAAAAGTCTGTACATGTCCAGAACAGACACAATTTTTCTATCCCAGGTTGGTTGAATACGTGGATATGCGGGGCCGACTGTATTGTGAAATATTGATTACAGAATAAATTGAATCTGAAACAGGATTTAAAGTGTCAAAAACCTCAAACGACACATTTGAAAGTTAATTACAGAAATGAAAGCCTCTTTCTGGCCTATTTTCTTAGACCTATGTTATGCTTTATGCTGGACACACAGAAAGACCTTGAGGCTTTCTCTGCAAAGCAAGGTGGATAATTAGCAAAGTCGTTTCTTCATGTCTGCTCTGTATTACCTATGAAACTCTCATCTTGGAAAAGTCATTGACTGTTGATTGTATCTGCAGTTCTCCAAACCATAAAATTTCTTACTTCTCCTTTTCACGCATCATATAAAATATCAGGCAATGCATAGGTAGTGGGCATCTATGTCTTGGTCAGACTGACTGTGTGAATAACTAGATAAAGAGTAACATTTTACGGATACATCCTGGCAAACCATGAAAAGAGGGATTTATTACCTCTTCTGACAATTTCTGCAGAAAATCTGACTATTCCAGTCATTTTACAATTATGAAGCTATAAAGATTGTCTGTACTACTATTTATAGATAGGAGATGAGGCTGAATCAAAGAAAAAAATACACATGCAAACACATGCATGCATGCACACACACACACACACTTACACATACACATAATATACATATATATACGCATACATATATCTGCTCTCTGTATCTGTAAGTTCCACATCTGCAGATTCAACCAACCATAGATAAAAATATTTGCCAAAAAAAATCTGAAAACAAAAAAAAAACATTACAACAGTACAAAATAACACAAATAAAAATACAGTATAACAATTATTTACATAGGATTTTCATTGTATTAGGTACTATGAGTAATCTAGAAATGATTTAAAGTATACAGAAGGATGTGGGTAAGTTATATGCAAATACTATGTCATTTTATATAAGGGACAGAACATCTGAAGATTTTGGTATCTGCAGGTGGTCCTGGAACCAGACCTCCATGGTTAACAGTTTATCCATTTTCTCAAAATACCAGAGAACACAAGGTGTGCTTTATTTTCTGATTATTAAGATAATAGGCTTATTGTGGAAAAGTTGAAATATGTAAGATAAATGTCCATGTATTAAAAAAATAGTAATCTATTTCTATTAAAAAAATATTATAACAAAACCTTTTTTCCTGAATAGAATAAAGATGACACCTGGATTAATATTTTGTTAAATAATAGTTTCAACTGAAATACGTTCACTATCTTTTGTGAAGCCACAGCTTCTGTTTGAACACTAAAGTAGATATGTTGTCACTATTTTGTGTTTTTACCTTTGAAAATAACATTATAGGTTAGACCCCTTCAAGGTCAATAAAACATACACGAACAAAGAAAAAATAAAATTCATTTTAAAAGTTAACCCAAAGGTGCATTTATACATTTGTACAGAGATGGTACTTTAATGCATTTTCAATGAAATAGAGGATAAACGTGTATCAGCACTGTTCAGAATTCAAAAAGCTTCGTTTGATTAATGCTGGCTTCTTATGTCTTTTTCTTTTTTCCCCCAAGGATAAATGTATAGCAAGCTATGTCCTTGAGAACCACTGACATTTCATCTGCATTCTGTTCACTGAAACCTCAAGATCTACTTCCCAAATTTAAAACCTGCCAACAAGGTTATAACTGTAGAAAATAGAAAATATTTTTCAAAAATGCCCCAAATGTGTTACGATGTACATGTGTGCTTCATCAGTGTATCATTTAGTCAGATAATCACCGTTAAGGTGCATGTTTTAGCATGGATATAGTAAATATATTTTTTAAATAATCAACAAAAATAAAATAAATTAAACTATGATAGTAAAAAAAAATTTACCTACATTTTTTCTTAAAAAGCTAAATTTAAATTTTTCTTGAAATAAATTGCATGCTGTGAATATTGCCCATTTTGTTTAATCTATCAGCCTTAAAGAAAGATGAAATGTTGAACAGATTCAAAAGCTCGTTGATTCAAGCCGAATTTAGGAGACACAGTCGTGCATGTGTTTTAAATATGGCAGTTGTGGTTGTCATGTGCCTGCTGGCTGTATCCCAATGGAGTCAAGCCTCATTGACAGTCAGAAATACAGCAAAATTCAAGGCAGAACTTAATGAATAATTAGATGTAATACAGCTTCTCCTTCTTTCTACATTTCATGAACAACTTGGACTATTTAGACAATTTAGAGAAGAGTAGACTGGTCAGGGTAATTTGAGTAACATTAATTTCTAGCTATTCTATATTTTATTATATATAATGTATATGTCATATGTGATTTCTTAATTCCAAACAGAACTAAAATAATGTGAACCAAATAGACATTGTCACTGGTCTTTCCTCCTCTCCCTCCCATGTTAAAAAACTCAGGAGCATTATTAACTTTCTAGCTAAATGCAACATGTCGGGAAGGGACGTATTAATTTATTATGGGTCCTGAAAGGAAATTAAAGTGTATGTTTATCTCCAGTCTTGGTGTCATAACGAGTTTCTCACATAACATCCCTTCAAGAAAACCCAACAATTTTGAGAACGTTTCCTGTGAATTAGAAAAAGGTGTCCTGGGTCCTGAGCAGACATAGCACTAGACCAGGAAACAGAGTAATGCCACATATCAGTCTGCATCCTCTGAAAATAACAAACTCTTCAAGGGATGGGGGGCCCCTGTCTCCATATCACTTGCACGTTCTGGAGTCTGTGGAAATTTGCCTACACACTAAGACCAAGCAAGGTCACGGGATCCCAGAGTGGAACTTGGGGGAGTGGGTCTGGGTCAGATAGATGGAAGACAAGACAGATTGTCAGGGGTCTGCCACCATAATGGCCCCCAGAAAGAAGCTGCCTCAGCCAGGATGAAACGTACAGAAAAGACAAGGAGCCTCACCAGCTACAGACATTAACTCAGAAGTGTACCCCAGTAAGCATTTCCCAACGCAGGCAAAGGGTGATGCCAAATACCAGAGGGACTCACCATGGCGCCCAAATTGGCTATTTCTCCCTAGATCCATGAGTCCAAAGCTACTCCTTCACATCTTGGGGACAGAAGCAGGAGACAGGAGTCTTGAGATCTCTTTCCAAGACATGCTGCCCAGTGTTAAAAAAAAAAAAAAAAAAAAAAAAAAACCTGTTCAAATTACTGAATTAGGCCAACATGTTAAATCCATGTCAAAGGGGATACTTGATTTTTTTTTTCTCTCTCTACTAACTAATAGGTTGGGACCTTGGAGAAGGGCAGATTCATTCCAGCCTAAATTACTTATATTTTTTGTTCCCATCTGGATGGCAGTCTGAGGAATTTTTTGAGCTTGGTATTAATATCAGAGAGTGGACATAGCATATCAGAATATTCACAGAGGTTTGTAGTCAAACATCCATATGAGTAAATACGTAATCTTTGTCCATCTATGCATCTGGATATGTGGAAATTATTCTGAGAATGAGGGGACAGTGAATGGTTAATTGTAGGAAAAGAGAGGTGTCAACGTGAAGACAGACAGACCACCAGAAGAACGGACATGGTGGAATAACCCAAGTGTCACAGCTTTGTTCAGAAGAGGTGACCTTTCCCATCAACTGGGGATGGTCACAATTAAGTAAAGATACTGTCCTCCCACCTCCTGTGCCATCCGTACGCTGTGGTTCATGATGTATGAGAAGTTGGTGTAACAACTCACTGTGTTTCACAGAACCTTCCATCCCAGACGGGATTCATTTGTTCATGTATCTGTATCAGACAGAGCACACTAATTAAATTGTTTCCACTGGCATTGATGAAGCACCCTGCATGGGTGCTGATAAAGTTTACAGGCAGAAGCAGAAGGAGCAGATAAATAAAATGTAGGGAATCTCACTCCGTTCATTATCAAGGGAAGGTGACCCCAGAAATGCCATGTCTTGTCATCCAGAAAATACAGATATTGAGTCTTCCCTCTGCTTTCTCTCTCCTTGAATCCCAAACCTCAGCTTTAGGAGGGTTCATGCAATTGCATCATTCCAGAATGTGCAGTTTATGAACGTGTTTGAAGGGTCCTTGAAGGGCAGGGAGGAACATATCCCATCTTCAAGAATAATTTTATGTCAAGGCAAGTAATTGAAAATGTCATTGTACAGGACACAGTTACATTATGATTGAAAGAAATGTACATACATTTTACTGGCACAAAAATAGGATGCTAAAGTTCCTATGTTTGAGGAGAACAGCTTCTGGTTATCTTTTTTTTGTTGTTGTTATATCCACTGTGCCTATAATTGTGTGTGTGATTGTGCCTGTGTGTGCTTATTCATAACGTAATAAGATAAAAACTACAAAGTGAAATGTGCAGATTGTAAATGTGTGTTGTGATATTTTGATGATAATATGTATCTGCTGCTCCAATCAAGATGTAGAATATTTTCATCATTGGAGAAAATGCTCCTTCCTTCCTTCCAGGTCTGGATACCCCAGGTTGGTCTTGCATTAGCATGGATTGCTTTCTGTTGGCTGTTGAACGTCATGTGAATGTAAGTTCAACATAGAACATATGCACTCTTGAGTCTAGTATCTTTCACTCAGCATAATATCTTTGAGAGTTGTTAGTGCATGAGTACTTGGTTTTTCTTCTTTTATCTATGAATGCACCACAATTTGCTTACCTATTCTCATACTGATTTTTTTTGCAAATTTTTTTTCATCACCTTCTAAGTTGATTTTACGTATTTTCCATCCTTATTCTGGTGAGGGAATTATGGAGACACCCATGGGTTGATTTTCAAATGGTAAACCCTCTCTAGGTTTCTTGGACAAGATGTACTCTAGCAAATTGTCTTATCTTTTTTACAGATTACTGGAATTAATTTGTGAACGTGGTACCTATTTCAAGGAAAATCTCCCTGGGGGCCTCTTTTTTCATTTGGTTATTTAAGGAAAAGTCCCCTTTTAATTATTTCCAATCAATAAAGCACACATTAAATATAATTTTTAAATGACTTAAAAATAAAAGGATTAAAAAGCATATTAGATACTTAAGGTAGTACAGAGAATATAATTATTATATTAACTTATGCTTCTTCATGACAAGTTAGTTTAATTGCCTTTCTGTCAAATAATTATATTTCCCTGGTGAAACAACTTAACATCTGATGAGACAGACAGCAGTAGTCTCATCCTAAATCTTGGATCCAATGAGGCTTTCTAGAATTTATACTCCTTTCTCTGACCTCACCTCCACTTCCTGTTCATCCTCTCTCTGTCAAATATCCTTTATATATCACCAATGTGCCAATACACCAAGGTAGATTAACATTTCCCTGTTATTAAGCATTATAATCTTACTACACTGTGTAAGCCTAGGTAATGTCTTAGGCACCCAAAAGATAGCAAGTTAAATCTAAACTTTCTCTTTCCACTCGAAACTTTTGTCTGAATGTATAATACTTTTTTTTTTTTTTTCCATTTCATACTCTACCAGTCCTCCTTAGCAGGAACTCTCCATTTTTAGAAATATCTTTTTGAAAGTCTTCATGCAGATGTGACAGGCAGGTAACTGACCAGTTAATGCATAAGAGGAAAATGTATCTTGGCATGGAATCTCTCATTTCTGGTCTTCCCCGTGTTTACTGAGTGTATAACCCACAATCTTCCACACACATAATGATGTCTCTTAAGTGATGATATCAAGAGATATCAGGCCTTGTTGAACATAGTATGGAACTTTGTCATCTTTTGGTAACAAACCCCACAGTTCCTTAACATGTGATTTTCCTTTTCTCTCTCCCCCTCTCTCTCCTTTTCTCTTAATGCACTCACACACACACACATACACACACACGGAGAAAAATGATCTTCAAAGAGATGAAAGGTGGCTAACAAGTACAGTGATTATGCTGAGCAGATCTGAAAAGCAAAACTTCCAGAAATGCAAAATCAAGCCATTAAGCAATCCTCTCATGTACCATGGGCATAGTGTGAAACCCACTTCCACAGTCAAAAGAGAAGCATAAGTGACGATTGGATGGGATATTGTCTCTTATATTAATCCCCTTCGTCTGCATTGAATATCATGTTTTATTCTGTTGGACTTAGATGTCCTAAAGAGTGGGTTTTGGAACCCTAGAATGATGAAACATATCCGGGAGCCTGGACTACACAAGTGTCCTTCGGAATATTGCAGTTGTTTAAACTCGGTGGCCTTTGATGTGGTTATCACCTGTAACTGAGTTCTGTAGAGATCATGTTTAAAACATAGCTTTATGCTGCTTGAACTGTAATACACACACATTTTAAACAGCTACCCTCGTAAGAGTCACCATGGCTCAGTTGTATTCATAATCTCCAAGGTTTTAACACTAATGGTATGCAGTAATTTAAAGAACAACCACTTGAAATCTGGCGCCATATACACACATATCCTATTTCTTCCTTATTTTCTGGGTAGCTACTGTTTACCTTCTTTTACTAGATGTTTTTTCCTGGCAGTGGGAAAAAAAATTAATTATGCAACAGTACCTTCATTGTCTTCAAGAGGATCAGTGCATATTTTTCATATGAAGTCAATTTCTTTTTTTTTTTTAAAGAATTCATACAGATAGTAAAAAATGAAAGAGGATTGATATTATTTCCTTCCTTTAAGAGACATTTGGGATTTTGATCTTCCTTTATAGAGTATCTTTATTATTTTATTTTTTATGTTATTTCAATTTATCAATATACAATGTAGTTGATTTTCGTGTCCCTTTATCAATTCCTCCTTTCCCTCTCTTCCTCTCTCCCCTCCCCCACTGCATCATATTTGTTCACCTGTCTTAACAAGTTCGAGGAATTGAAATTGTTGTGTCTTCTTCCCACCCCCTCCCCTCCAAGTTGTTTGTTTATTTATTTATTTATTTTTAGCTCCCACCAATAAGTGAGAACATGTGGTATTTCTCTTTCTGTGCCTGACTTGTTTCACTTAATATAATTCTCTCTAGGTCCATCCATGTCATTGCAAATGGCAGTATTTCATTCGTTTTTATAGCTGAGTAGTATTCCATTGTGCAGATGTACCACATTTTCCGTATCCACTCATCTGATGATGGACATTGGGGCTGGTTCCAACTCTTGGCTATTGTATATAGTGCTGCAATAAACATGGGAGTACAGGGATCCCTTTGGCTTGATGATTTCCATTCCTCTGGGTATATTCCCAGCAGGGGGCTAGCAGGGTCATATGGTAGATCTATCTGCAATTGTTTGAGGAACCTCCATACCATTTTCCATAGAGGCTGCACCATTTTGCAGTCCCACCAGCAGTGCAGGAGGTTACAGTTTGTGCCTTGTTGTGGTTATCATTTTTTAAAACCAGAGTTAAATAGTTCAATAAAACCTAATGTGATTTTTACATCAAGCAAGCGTACCATTCTAAACAGAAGGTGGAGGGGGGGAGAGGAGTGTTTACAGTGCTAACATCACATCAGAGAAAACAGTAAGTGCTAAAATCGATTGTCAGCTTTGAAGCTTAATAGAATATTTTATAATAAAGGATAAGACAGGCAGCTATGTTTGCATGGAATGGCTGGAGTAACACCCTTCAGCAGTTAAAGTTCATCGGTGTAATTAAATCAACAGAAGTAAGTACAGCTTCTTTGTGGAAAGGTCATGCGTCATTCCAAACGGCTAAAATCTCAAGCATGCAGAGGAAACAATAATGAATTGTCAAAACATCAGGCATTTATTTCTTACTTTGCTTAGCACTCCAGTAGCATAGTTAGGAACTTAGGAAGGTTTGCAGGTGAGGTTTATGTAAGGAGACAAAGGATAGAACATAATGGAATATTATTTAACAAAAACAATATTTCTTTCTCTCTCTCTTCTTGCTTTGAAATTGATAGTTGCATTTTCCTCTCTTTTTTGTTTGTTTGTTTCTACAAATCTAATTATTCTCTTAAATTATTAGTATCTGACTGTAGTGGGAAAGAAGTCAGACAAAATAGGATAATAAACTCAAATCTGAAGAACATAGTTAACAAATTCATAAATTACATGAAGTCATGTGTAATAATCATTAAGTAAGAACACAATGCAGAAAATAAATATTCTTGTTTACTATAGAAATCCTATATATGTATATATATGCATATATATATACACAATTTTTAAGGTTGAAAAGATTTTATACACATCTTACCATTTGTTAAGTTATGGGAAGTTGATTTTTATTTATATATTTTAATTGACAAATTGTAATTGCACATCCGTATGGGGTACAATCTGATGTTTTGATACATATATGTTGCGTTCTTAATGTCAAATAGTTTACTGATATAATTCCAATGAAATAGCTACATCTATATTCGTAAGTATTTTCTGGCTATGTATCTTTTAATCCATCATATAAGAAGAGTGGGAAGAAAAAATATAATTTTTTTATTGGGAAACAGTTCCAGTCCAAATTATTGAAAATGCTACAAATGTACATATACCATACAAATGCACAAATGCCTCAAGATCAGTTAAAGAAATTAAGAAGAGGACATTAGGAGACTGATAAAATGACATGAAATTATTGTAAAATGTATATATAATTCTAAATATTTTTAAAAAAATAGTTCCAAGACAAGAATTAGGCATCAACTATTGAATTAAAGAGAGTTGCCCTACAGATGATTTAGTAAAGCTGAAAATTAAATATAAGCAAACATTCAAACCAACAAATCTCTTTCCACAGGAATGCATAGATCCTCAGCCAAATGATACACAAATGAGATGAAACAGAACACTCCACTGTTGTTTATTTTTTAAACATGAAATGCAAATCTAAACAAGTGGTTTTCAAAATTAGGTACACAGAACGTGGCTTCCAAATGCTCAAGATGAGTGTACATCCTTACAGAACTAACGTCCATGAAATTAAAGTACTTGTATTTTTATTTGTACCCCTAACCAAATGACGGCTATTATTCCACTCACTTTAGTAATGTCTTATTTTCTTTTTATCAGTTTTGTACTAAAGAAGAGGAATGAGTTAATTAAGAGTCCTTTAGGACATTAATAAAAAGTAAATCTCAGAACCGAATAATTTTTAAAAGTGCTAATCCAAATTACCTAGGGACATAGGAGTAAAAAGTTATCTTAGTTTCTCTGTAGTATTGAATTCAATCATTGGAGCCTAGCTAAAAACGAATTTAGAATGTGAATACTTGTTGTTGAGCAAAGAAATGTCTCTGAATGGTTTCCTGGTTCAGCCTTCACACTTTTTGGTAGAACTTGGTGGAATTTATGTAACCAAAAAAGAGTTGAACTTCTATCTTCAGTCACTTTCACTTTTCCTCCTAAATTACTAAATCCAACTGTTAATTTCCTGACAATGCTGTGACAAACCATTCCATCTTATATTTGCTACCTGCATCAGGGGAAAATATTTTTTTTAGGATGTCATTACCACCTTCTCTAACTCCTGATTTCTCAGCAATTTTCCAGGGTACTTCATTTTTGGAAGCATATTTTTATGAGTCTGTTATCACAGTTTTTATTTAGTTAGAGCAGTTGAATTTAACAAAATAAAAAATAAAATATTTCTATATCAGCAACAAAAATGTGCAATTTTGAAAAGAAACAATGTGTATTAATTTTATCAAAAGATATACTTTATATTAGAAACAACCATATGGCTAACTGTATATAATATACACTTACAAATTAGTATGTATAAGTATTATATAAGGTATGTGTATATTTGTTTGGGTGGACATTTATGAGCAAGTATGTGTGGATATGAAAGCATGCATGTATATGTGCATGTGTGTATAAAATACAGCTAATAAATGAGACGAAATAATCTGAGGAGAAAAATAAGATACTGTATTGCATGATATTAAAAACAATATGCCAAACATATGAAATAGGCATGGTTAAAAAGACCCTTCACCATTAATATCTTTATGAATCTCACATAGGTACAATTAAATTTTCTGTACATTTCTCCATGGACCTGAAGGAACAAATTCTCTCAGATAATGAAGACTGGCTCCTTCCAAAACACTATGTAGATTTTGTTGCATTATTTAAAATGCTAAAATATACATGTGTCTTCCTTTTATGACTTAGGGTCAATGTTCCTTTCAAAGACGATGATATCTTCATGGGCAATGAAAGAAATATCATCGAACTCATTTGTAACTTGAAAAATGTAAACTAAACCTCAAAAAGTTACCATCTCTGTCTATAAGTTAGCAAAAATTTGGAAATCTGATAGTAGGGAATAAAGTCTAGTGTATAAGAAAATAGAAACTCACTCTTGGTCAGAGTGTGTTTTATTGTGACATCTTTGGAAAACAATTTATTATCACCTGAAAAGTGAAACATGCAGCCCAAACCCATGTTTGTTTGTTTGTTTGTTTTTCTTGTTGAATGTGCATTCTAGAGAAACACCTGTGCATAAAGAAACTTGTAGGATTATGTTCATATTGACACTGTTTGTTATAGCCTTAACAAATGGATATATCCCTTCAATAGGTGGGACATTAATAGTAACTAAGATGTGTGTAAACTGGGACTCTTGGGGGGAACCTGGGATGTACTATTTTCCTAAAAATAAGCTTGTGATACACTGATACAAAAAAGGTAAATGAAACATCACTACATATATAAATATGAGTGTGTTTTATAGACAATGCTTATTGAGAAAATCAAGTTCCGCAAGGGGGTATACAACATGATCACAATCGTGTGACTTTAAATTTACTAAAAAACAACACAATGCATGTACATACATTGAGCAACAATGTATACAAAAGTGAGGAACGGCTCATACATAATTCTATTCCACAATGTTGTGTGGCTGGAGATGGGATGGGTTTAGTTTGCTCCGGCTGCTGGAACAAGTTGCCACAAAGCCGGTGTCTTGTAACAACTAAAATGTGTCATCTCACAGTTCTCCGGGCATTTTCCAGCTTCTAGAGGTCACTGATATTCTTCATGTCATGGTCCATTCTGCTGTCTTCAAAGGCAGCAATGCTGGGCTACGTCTTCTTCAGATACTTTCTTCTAATTTTAAGGATCCTTGTGATTGCACTGGATCCCCCTGGTAATTTAGGATTATCTCCTCATGTTGAGGTCAGACTATCAGCTTCCATCTGCAAGCATAACTCCCTTTGCTATATGTGACACAACACATTCACAGGGGCTGAGGACAATGACGGGGCATCTTGGAGGACCAGTATTCTGCCAACCACAGATACTGCAATGGGAGGTACACCTGACCACAGGCTTTGTTATACCAGCCTTACGTTTTCCTGATCATGCAAATATTTGATAAAGCATTTTTAAAACAAAGAAAAATGTTGGGTATTTACACTTAACTTCTACTCATGGCAAATTATAGGTACTGATATGGTAGTAATATAAAGTTTATTTTAATCAGAATATCTAAGAAATAACTTACCAGAATGTGATTATTGTTCACTTGCAGGTAGTATACATGGGGCATATATGTTTTTGCTGGAAACTTAAGGGTTTTCAACTTATTCCTGTTTTACTGAGGTTTCACAAAACTATACCCAGCCAGATTGGTTTATTTCTTTTACCTTTTAAGAAAAATTTTATTTTCAGATTTCTGAGTCAGCAGTTTCAGTAGAACACCTGTTTTCCTGAGTTATGGGAAATTGTAAATTATTTCCTTGCTGTCGTAAATCATTCTTTCTAATTTCTTCAAAAAAATACAAAATTCTGAATATAAATATGTCTACTAACATATATTTTAATATCTGGAGTATACATATATGTATGTGTTTATATGCGCACCATACCTATTAATATATATCTTAATATATTTAATGTGTGTGTATTTATGTTACTTGTACATGTACACATGTCTACTGATATAGATTTTGTGTGTACTAAATATATGTAAATTAATACATTCAAATAATGTAATTTAATTTTATAGATTTTTGTCTTATATAAACATATTTACATAACATATTTTATATATGCCTATTTTTTAATTTATAAATATATATTAAGTTTTCTATTAAATATATAATGTTAAATATGTAAAATTAATAAACATTAGGATACGTATTAGTAGAAATGAAAAATATATACATACACTCCCACACACACATATATATGTACAATGTGTGTGCATGTGTGCATGTATGTATATTTTGGAACAATTCCTCAGCTCAATCTGTGAGATTATTAAATTTTTTTATTACTCAGTTCAACTTACTTTTCAGTACCCCTGTTAAGGTTTTCTTTCTACATTATTTTTATCACCTGCATGTTCTATTATTTTTACATGAATTTTAAAAAAATAAAATTAAAAAACAGAACAAGGAAACTGATTCTTCTTCCCTAGAGCCCCCGGAAGTTCTGTAGACACCTTGATCTACCCAGTGAGAATCAATTCTGATTTCTGACCCCCATCACTGTAAGAAAATTAATTTGCATTGTTTTAAGCCACCAAGTCTGTGGTAACTAACAGCAGCAATAATAACCTAACACAATTACTAGTGTTCAGCTGAGGATAATATTGCCTAGCAATTTAGGGTGAAATGACAGGGTTTGGAGTGTCAATACGAAACTTGCCAAACATACTTATTTTTCTTAATCTTATAAAATATCAATAACAAACATAAACACAAACGATTAAGGATCGATGTTAAATGCTGCAGTCTTATACTACATCCAAATAAAAATCTATTCATAGCTTTCCATGAGAAACTTGATTTTATGAACACAGTTTTCACTACATGCAGTTCAACACTTTAAATGGATATGCACCGTATCTTGTCAAGATTCTTTAATTACGATCTCTCCAAATTATAGTCACTACCAATGTGATTTTCTTTGCGTCGCTTACACTTTTAAACAATCAGTGGGTGTTTATTCAAACATTTGAAGGCTTTGTGCATTTGATGGCAGTCCCTGCAAACTCTTGCTCCTGGTGACTTTATTTGGCACGTGTTTTATAACTTTTCAGCATGTGAGCCAATAATCATTTGTCTTGCAATCATTTTTGTAGGATCCTGTCAGAGCCTGTGATGAAGGTAGATACCACTAGAGAGCATGAGGGTTTGCATCTGTCAGGTATGGGGGGACACCAGCTGTGGGGTCACTTTAAGTGAACTCATATGTTAAAGTTGTAGTACCACAGAGAAAGTGTCTGTTGAGGATAAAAACGCACTTTCTGGTGATTATGAATTTTCAAGGGAAGATTATTTCTTCCTTCTATAGAGGCAAGACTGCAGACAGGCAGTTTTCTTTGCTACCTTGGGAGAGGGTATATTGTCGATTCACCCTTTCCTGCAGTTAAAGAGAATTTTAGAGTCTCAAGTTAAGGGGTTTTTGTTTTAGATGTCCTGTGTTGATGTTGACTATGCTTGAGACTTTATCTTCTTTCTCCTGCACTTCATGAGGCTATAAAAACTCAATTTCTCCAAATTTCCATATTTTACATTAATCGAGTGCCAATGTTACGATTAGTTCTTATGCTTTTACTTTACAATATTCAGCCTGCTAATGCTTTTTTTCTGTTGTTCTCTTTGCAACCCATGCATTGAGAATTTGTTCTTCATTTTACAATTTCTGTTTGTTTTCCCCCAGGTTGGTGCATTGTTTACCGAAATTGCTCACCACAACATCCTTAAAGAAAATGTAATGAATTTTAAAACGTTGCTCCTTGAAACAATTTCTCTTTACTTTATGAAGTTCTGAATGTAAACATTTTTAAAATATGTGTAATTGTGTCAGTGTGTGTGAATGTGTGTGTGTGTGTTACTAAAGAGAATTTTTGCACCAGACTCTTGTTAAACATAGCAAAGAAGACTTCATTCAAGACTACTGCAATAGGCTCAAGATTATTGTAACAGGAGAGAGAGGTAGAACTAAACTCTAAATACGGCAGCGACACCTGGAGATTTACAGCTGATGAGTAGGGTGAGAAGTGGATAGGAAGTTACTAAGAGGAACTCGGTTAGGTATCAACGGTCAAAGACGGAGAAGCTTACTTGGAGAGCTTACTTGGAGAAGCATGAGGAGGAGAGATTTTGATAAACTGTCTTTGCACGATTTGTTATGAAAACTGGGTTCATCAGGCCAAAGATGGGGCCAGAGACAAAACCAAGGCATAAACAGAGCTCAGAGAAGCCAGAGGAAAGTTTGGTCAAGGAGGGAGTCTTGTGTTTGCATGCTGGTCATGTCTCTGTGCTGTAAAATCCATCCTCATCCTTATTTCAGTCAGTGTGCATTTGCCAAAGTTCATTTCCTACTGGCACTTTTAATGAATTTCAGCCAATGGGAGGCCCAGGTAGAACTTGGAAGAGAGCAGGTGGGAATCCTGGCATTCATTATATCTCCTCAGCAGGTAGTTTTGCCATCTGTGGCTTAGTCTCTTTCATGGTTTCAACTCTGGCCACGTAGATCCAGCACCTTGACTTTCAGTTTATCCTCAGTTTACCCTCTAGCCCTAAGGGACATGGTAGTGCTTCCTGAGGTGCCTCATATCCTGAAAGCCTCAACATACTCCATTTGTTTTTCCATTCTTTTAAAACTTTGCAAAGAGCTTTCCAGATGGGATTCCTCTGTTAAAAATCAAAATGATGCAAATTTAGTTTAAAGATGTAATCGGCTTTTATTTGCAATTGATGAATTGTGACAGTGTCCCATTCTACAAGGTGTAGAATAAGAGCTCCCGCTGAGCATGACAGAATAGCAGGTTTTGTAAGGGGGAAACAAGAAAACAGTACAAAAGAAAGAAACAGATGGTTAACATCAGGTTACTTCAAAAGCAGGGAGGACTTTATTAAGCAGACTCAGGTAGATTGAGTCCTTTCTGACTGGTTGCTGTGCATCTCCTGTTCTCAGGAACAGACTGGTCTGTTTGGGATCCACCTGCTATTCTAGAGTTTTGGTTGGATTATGTGGCATTTGGCATGAGTGACTCCAATTCAGTGTGATCTGTTGGGGTCTAGTGCAGGAGCCAAGTCCACAACAATGGCCTCCCATAAATTTTATCTACCAATTCCATTAAACAACCTTGTGAGGAATCTGTTTCTTGAGTGGATTACAGCTAGTATGCTCTATATTCTAAATTTTTGTTTTAATTTAGATAACTTTGCATAGTTGCATGGCCACTAGTAGAAATTCCTATACACCTTGGAATTAATTGGGCATGTATTGAAAAGACCCCAGGGAATTCTGAGAGTCCCTGTCTCCTCGCTAGTGATAACTTGTCTAGAACAATGATACGTCATTTCAACAATTTCCCCAGAGACGTGACATTTTTGTGTAAATAAATTGGAAACATTAATATTATAACTTATAATATTTGTATGTCTAACAACCTTTCTCTCCAGATTTAAGTCTTCACACAAACCAAACAAAAATTAACAGTAACATAAATGATTATTGAGTTTTTCCTAGAAAAGGTATGTTATTGACATTTTAAAAATTATACATTTTATTTAAGTGAGTCTTTTTACTTTAGAGCTCTTGTACTACCAACGATTAAACAACAACAAAAAAGTATGATTTTCTCCTTGAGTCATCAGTGTAAAAAACAACATATTAAACTCATATCATGTTGTAAGAATCAAAGTTTGATTAGATAATATAACTCAGTTTCCCAACAAATACAAGGTAATTTCCTTAGGGAAATCTCCTAACACACAAAACAGAATAGAATCAAGATGTCACTTTTTATCCACGTTAATAGTTGTAATTTGACACTGTAGAGAAAAACACATCACTACGTAGATCTATATGATGATTTTCAAGTTACAACTTTCTGCCACGTGCCTTATGTTTTAATCATGAACATCATTCAGGTTTTTCTCAATGTATGTATCAATTTGTTTTATGTCCCTCATGAGCTTGTACAATATTTGAGAGCATATCAGTTCTTCGTCATCTTTGCAAGAATACTTGACTTCCTAACCTTGATCTATCCAAAGTTTCAGACAGGCCTGTCTCAGAGCAACAGTGCACAGAGAGAAGTAAGAAATCTCCGGAAATTCTGCATTCTGAGTGAAAAACAAAGAATGCCGATGCAGAAGAAATAAATAAGGTCAGAAAAAAAGTAAGTTTAATTGGGTTGGGTGGATATTGCTGAAATTCCCTTCTGACTCTAGCCATGCCTAAGAAACTTAAAAACAAAAGTTAAATCATAAAAATCTTTATTCCCGCAAGTCTCACTCGGTGGTTCGTTTCAATCCATTCAAATAATACATAAAAACCGTCTACTTTCCTTACTAGAAACCTTACAATCTCCAGGCCAAATTCTGAATGCTCTGCTCAAATCTATATCATGAAAATCTGATAGTCTTTTATCTTGGTCTGGTAATTTTTTTCTCTTAGTGTTTCTATCTCCCATAAATTTGTTTTATAAATGATATACTTATATTGGTTTTTGCCATAATATTTTTCCTTTAGAGGATTGCCTTCCTGTTTTATATATATATATATTTTTTTCTTTTGAGCTGTGTCTCTGAAAGTATTTCTTGTCTTCTCATTTTTCCTCATTTACATAATCTTTATTTTGATGCTTTATTCTTTTTATGCTTCTGTTTATTTCTCCTTTTCTGTTTTCTTCTTTTAATTTCATTTGCTTTGCTAAATCAATAGGCGAGTGTCTTTTGGCTCACTGGGTAGTGCCTTTGCTTAAATTTTACTCTCTAAAATTGTACCTCTTAATTTGTCTAAACAAAAAATAAAATAGCATCTCTTTACTACTTCTTATGAAGAGTAAAGAAATTAATTTTAATCCAATATTTAAAACTCTCACTTCAAATATTTTTAATATATTTTTGCTTATATATGTTTTACTTTATTATTTTTCTTTGCATATAAAAATCAAATGAATCTCTTGTAAAGACATGATCTTTTGATAAACAACTACTTTTATTTTATCATCTTAATGTTTAGTAACTATGAAGTTAGTGTGTTAGCAGGATGAACCAATATAGAAAACATAGGTAAGTCATAGTAATTAGATTTTCAGGAAAAAAAATAAGATGACAACTGGCATAACTTTGAGGGTAACTTTTTTTTTACATTACCTTGATGAGATCAGAATTTATAAAACAGAATTATTATACACACACACACACACACACACACACACACACACACACACACACACACACACATATACACATATACTTTGCCCAAGAAGTATCTTGGTTAAAGATGTTACATAAATTTCATTTTTTATTAAAATGGAATACTACTCAGCTATAAAAACGAATGAAATACTGCCATTTGCAACAACATGGATGGACCTTGAGAGAATTATATTAAGTGAAACAAGTCAGGCACAGAAAGAGAAATACCACATGTTCTCACTTATTGGTGGGAGCTAAAAATTAATATATAAATTCACACACACACACACACACACACACACACAAATGGGGGGGGAAGAAGGTATAACAACTACAATTATTTGAAGTTGATACGACAAGCAAACAGAAAGGACATTGTTGGGGGGGAGGGGGGAGGGAGAAGGGAGGGAGGTTTTGGTGATGGGGAGCAATAATCAGCCACAATGTATATCGACAAAATAAAATTTTAAAAAAAATTAAAAAAAAAAATTAAAAATAAAAATAAATAAAAAATAAAAAATAAAAAGAATACATATGAAGTTTTAAAAAATAATGAAAGAGGTAAAATACTGAAGTATAATATTTATTCCTTTCATATAAACTGCTAACCAAGGCCACTAATTAAACTTGTATATAAACCACTTTTCTTACAGGTTCAGTCGGAAAACATATATATTTGTATTATATGTATACACACACACACACACACACACACACACACACACACACGAGAACTTCAAAAAGTTTCTGGAAAGATTTGTATTTTCTTTTAATTCTATTTTTCTATTTACACTTGATTATATATACATATACATCTGATTATATATATATAATAAAAACAGTTAATGCATAAGGAATATAATTTCTAAAATCTGAATTTTTCTTGTTTAAATATATATAAGCCCTAATTAATCTGTATAAGCCAACCAGAGTACGTGCTCAATTAAATATTTTAAAAACCTTATAATCTAATTTATTAATTATCCTCAAGAATATGCAAAGCTTTCTTCCCACAAATATTTCCAATTAGTAAAGTGGGAAACTTTTGTAAAATTCCAAAGAAAGCGAGGGGGGTTCATTTTGATAGAGCTGCAGAAGACGTTGTATGTGAATGTATTGCTATGTACTAGGAGTGTTGATCAGTTACAGAAACAAATTTGCATCATTAAAAAACATTAGATCCTGCAGAGCAAATCTCCATTAAAAATAAAAGTACTTTTATGATTACGTCTCAGGATGTCATGCAGTTTTATGTTCATGACCATTATATTAATGATGTTTATTTCCATCCGTTTTTATAATGGGTTGAATTAATTTGAGGAATTATTAAGTATGATTTTATTGACTGTCAGAGCCCCCATTTCAAAAGTTTAGTATGTAATTTCTAAAGGCATGTTTTTCTTCTTTTACTTGATTGGCCTTTTTTCAAAAGGCTTGGCATGATTTATACTTATTTAGTTGTTTATATGACTCACTCTACTTGTCAAGTATCATCCACTGAATGTTAGAGCATCGGTTTTCTTTCTGTTTTAAGGCTCCCCACACGTATAATGCTATATTACAGCCAATAGCTTCTTCTGGATCCATGGCACCAAGAATTCCATTTTGTAATATTTTAATAATTACTGAGCTGCCAATTAGTAAACATAAAAACCAAAGCTTGGTAGGAGGAACAGTCTTTGACACTTTTAGGACTAGATAAAGCCATGTTGCTGCACAGGTATACGCACACAGAGACACAGACGTGGAAAGTCGTGTGGTCAGAAAGGTGAGACAGTAATAACTTCCCCTCCTCATATTCTCAAATGCCAGAAAATATCAGAATCCTCAAAGGAAACACCCAGACAAATGCAAATGTGGAAGAGCTAAATTCCACATTATCTACTACCTTAAATATCCACTTAATCCTATTAAGAACACACACACACACACACACACACACACACACACACACACACACACACACACACACACACTTCAAATCAGTCCTCCACCACAGCCACCGGTGTAGACAGATAATCAGCTATGTGCAAAGTAGAATCTCATCCAGGAATATACCTTAATTGAAATTTACAAATGAGCCATGGATGTTGTCCAGGAGACTCTACAGATACAGTTTCGGATGAGGAGCAATGGAAGCAGACATATTTCTGTGGATGACTGTGATAAAAATGTTTGTGCAGTAATTGATATTTTTGAATCTCAAATTTGAACCATCAGAGAAGAATTCAGAGATATTTCATCATCTGCATAGAAATAATTTGATCGTATATGAGGGAGAGAGATGTTAGAGCAGTTGTCATTGGTGAAAAGCAAAATTAGCATTTATAAGACAAAGGAGCGACAAATAATTATGAAGAATCTTGAATACTTGATCATGCTGCATATTTGTAGGGATATTGATTATCTAGCAGTAAGCAAAGTGGTCAGACTGGAAAATTTTACTTTAAGCTACATGATAAGAGTCATCAAAGAAAGTCATTTCAATTGCTCACGTACTACACAATATCTCAGAAGATAACTGAGGAACTCATATAACTAGTGTCTGTTTAAAGCTTTCCAGAGTCTTCCAATTATTGATTAGCACCTTCATTTTTATTATCACTCACCTGCACAGAATTTCTTATCGATGGGGATATGCTTGAGACTATTTTAATGAAATCTTATCAAATTGTAGCTTTTTCTTTTTCCTACTTTTTCCCACACCTCAAGTACCAAAGTATTGGATGCCTGCTCACTGCCAATTCTAATCAATTTTCTTGCTATTCATAGCATTTAAGACCTAGCCCATTTAAAGCAGATACCATCAGTGTATATACATACTACTGCTTTAAGTGGGTTACTATACAATTTCCTGTCATCTGGCCTTTCCTTACGTAGTGGAGATTTGTAGCTATTGGCTTTGTGATCATCTGAATGTTTGTGTCCCCACCAAATATATATGCCAAATCCTAAGCCCCTGGGATAAGGTATAAACAGGTGGGTCCTTGGGAGGTGAGGAGATCATGAGGGTGGACCCTCATGAATGGTATTAGTGACCTTATAAAAGAGGCCCCAGAGATCCCCCTCACCCCTTCCACCATGTGAGGACACAGTGAGAAGGTGCCATCTATGAACCAGGAAGCAGGTCCTCACCAGACACTGCACCTGCCACACCTTGATCTTGGACTTCCAGCCTCCAGAACTGTGAGCAATAAATGTCTATTGTTTATCAGTCACCCAAGCTATGGAATTTTGTTATAGCAGCCTGAATGGACTAAGACATGCTTAATCTATCTCTTTCTACATTTACTCTTGTAATCCTTTGGGATAATTCCAAACTCCACATATTTTGTAATTCCTACAAACACTGTCCTCTCAATTCCTTGAACTTCTCACATCCAAAGGTGTTTTTTCTTCCATGCAAGCACTTTTCAATCTTCCTATAGCTTTCACCCAGGCATGAGTAACTAATAATACAGACACAGTATTAAAAAAATCTCCAGTTTATGCATCTAAAATTCTGAACATCACATCTTATCCTTCCAGTTAACTCTACTAACTCCATCAGGGCTTCTGATCAATGATCCTACACTGTTTTATATCACGTAGTCAAGTGTCGACAGATTTTGCTATCCATGGGAGGTCAATGCCCCATGGGTACTGAGGGACAACTGTATTCTTTTTTGTGACGTATATTGAGATGATTATTCCATTCATTCTGTAGCATGAAATGTCCAATAGTCCCTTCGTCCTGCCCACTCTTGGCTGATGACTTCACTTGACATGATCAGAGCAGGATTACATCTTGTTGTTTTTTTTTTCCTGACATTACCAGTATATCACTCGCCGAACCCAGACGCTCTTTATATTGTGTTACAATCAAAGATTTGAACTCTTATCTTACCTCCCAAACCCTTCAGCTGTGTAGAGCATTGCATCATCTCTTGCCTATTTTAAGATTTTATCTCTAATATCAGTCTCTCTCTCTCTCTCTCTCATTCCCTCTCTCCCTTCCCTCATCACTTTCTACATTTACGACTCTACCAATGTGCTTAAATATTAATAATTTGAAAACTTTTCCTAGGCTTTAAGTCTCCATACAGCTACTGACTCATTGTCCTGGTTTTTTTGGTGGTAAATATATATATGCACATAATGGTTCAAGGATACACACACACACACACACACACACATACGGGTACTTCAAAAAGTTTGTGGAAAAATAGAATTAAAAGATAATGAGTCATCCCATGTACTTATCAGAGACCCCCTCCTGTATATTCTTTGTCTCTGTATATTCTGTATATTCACCGTCTCACCTCACAGTCTCTTTTTAATAAACTCCAATAAGTTTCTTTCCTACTATTTCACTTAAATTATTCTTATCAAAGCCAACGGTTATCCCCATTTCACCAAATTTAGGCCTCATCTTACTCAACCTCTAAGCAGTATTTAGGAGATATTGCAGCACGTCAGGGGAGAGACTGTACTCTGAAGACTGGGAGTTAAGTCCCACTCAGTCATTTACCAATTCTGTCATTTTGGCTTAATCACTGCACACCTGTAGTTAATTTCTCATGGATAAAATAAAAATAACACATTAACTCACAATTTAATCCTACAAATTAATTGTGTGTATTCTACTTCAATGCTATCATCTTTTATTTTTACTATTTCTATTATCATTATTAGAGGAAGTTAATTACTCCTTCTTTCATGAAAGTCTTCTGTACACTTGCCATAGGTGACTGGTCAGTGGCACATGTATTCAGATGTCTCAATATTTAATGACTCCTATTGAGATATCAGCATCGACTCACTCCTTAGTTCCAGGAGCAAATGTTCATGGGCCAATTTAAAGGCTAGATAATAAACCAGAGGTACCCCTGAGTTAAGTAAAAGATATGCAGCCAGGAAACAGAATTGGTTGATAAGACAGAGTGAAGAATTTGGAGAGTGGTACAAGAAGAGGACACAAACATATGGAGACTTTGAATATATGAGGGGTTGTACAGGGCTAGTTAAAGGATCAGGTTTTTGTCTGGGTGGGAGTATAACCAGAAGAATAAAAACAAAGCGTTGGGGGGCTTACATGAGAGCAAAATGACTGCTTAGGAGTTGCTATGTTGTGAATGTCCCCCAAAATGTATGTGTTAAAACTTAACTTGCATTGTGGTGGCCTTTGGGGATGTGATTAGGTCATGAGGGCTCTGCTATCATAAGTAGATTCGTACAGTAAAAAAGGGGTGAAGGGAACTAGCTTAGGCCCCTTTCTGCTCTTCTGGGGTGGGAAGAATGACACCCACCCCAGAGGACACAGCCACTGGGTGCCATCGTGAAAGCAGAGAGCAAACCTCACCAGACACCAAGTTTTCCAGGACCTTGATCTTGGACTCTCCAGCCTCCGGTGCTGTGGAAAATAGATTTCCATTCTCTCTAAATTACCCAGTCTGTGGTATTTTGTTACCACTGCACAAATGGACTATGACAGAAGTGTGTGCCGATGTTCCACTGAGACATGGCGGTGCTTTAGACAAAGATGGACAGAGTGGTCCAACTCAGGGTGTATGGTGAAGGGAGACCTAACAGGAATGGAAGAAGAATTGGATGTGGGGTTAAGGAGCTTATTTTGATGTGACAGCTGGGTAAATAATTGGGCCACTTCAGGTAATGGAGAAGTTTTGGAAGAACGAGGTCTAAAGGTGACATAGTTTGTGCATGTTGGGTCTATTGCACATGTAACTGGACTTGGATAATTGAAAGCCTCACACATAGTAAATGATGGTTAAAAAAATAAAATAAAAGGAATGGAAGTCTGTACAGGAGAGTGGGGAAGCAAATGTTCGAATTCGGTCCTTCACAGAGGTTTCTGCTTTTCCAATAATCTGCCCCATCCAGAATCCTCATCCTTTGAGGTAAAATCATGTTTTAAGGCTTTTGACTTACTTGGGTAGGGATAAATTCTAATCCCCAGAGAAAAGTGGGAGAATCGTATCCTTCCTACTTTGATTTTCTCCAATTCTTACTTCCATACAGATCCAGTTCACAAGCGGGGCTTTTTCTTACGGCCAGTCTCTCATTCCATCTTAGATGGAGTTTTCCTTCTAATTATTATAGGCTTTAAAAAGGACTGTAAGGTACATATGAGTTTTCTCTTTTATCTTTCCTTATAAGTCTTGGTCTTTTAAATATTTAGATGTTCCAGCCTTCAAGGGAAATGTATAGCCTTTTTGGAATGTGATTTATTTTCAGTTCCTGTTTCCTTAACTCAGGTAGATAAGCATAAGGAAGCATATTTCAAGTTCAATTCTGAAGCTCATTTGTTACTACACGTAACGGCATGAAATTAAAATGTTCCCTACCTCTCCTATTTTGAAATATCAAGGCTTAATGAATTATTCTCTACTTCAAGTATTTTACTATCCCATCGAGTGCTTCTCCTGCTGGCCGTTCTGTTCTGAGCAGAAATCATATTTTGCTACTGGCCTTCCTGAAAACATTTTCCCATTTGTAATATCAATGATTTTACTGTGAAACATTACCAAATTCAACTTTACGGCTCTGTGATTAAAATGACCTTAAGGGTAATACCAGTACAAAGCATCAAGCTCAACTCACACTGAAGCTTGAAAATCCATGCCCGTGGCTTGCAACCAAGATCATTCTTCTGATCTTTCTTTTTTAATAGCTCACTCCCTTTTAGCTTCAAGATTAGGATGATAGAGCTTCGATGAATAATTAAATCAACAGTATAAAGCATTTCTCAAGAATTCACATACTTGTGTAATACTAAAAATGCATCACTCTGAGTTCAACCTAAGATAAAATACACCTTTTTGAAAATGGAATTCAGAAAGCAAAGTAGAGCCGAGATTTAACTCTGATTAGATTTATTTTATGAAGATACTATAACATATTGAGGAACTATTATGTACAAGTCACATTAGACAAATTGTTTTTAACCTTCACAGTAGCTGTGAATGTTGGGTAATTTTGCCACTGTTTCTGGGGAAATTAACCACAAGGATTATAAATGATTTACTTATAAAGGTAACTGCAGGATTCTCTCAATCTGCAAATTCTGCCCTTGCTAAGTACACTAAGCCACTTTTTCTACATAAAAGCATGACATCCCATGAGAGATAGTAGCTATAGAAACTCTATTTTATGAAGACACCAAGTCATGTTGCTTAGAGACTTGTCTTATCATGACTAATCAGAGGTGTCTGCCCCAGAATAAGATACAGAACAACAGACAGAAAGTGGCTTAGTGTTTCTAAATAGTTTTGGTTGGCCATTGTTCTTGTGCATTAATATATTTTTATTAGGAAATCCCCTCCATAAAAATAATTGAAATACCTGTCAAAATCTTTGATAATTCCAAGTTAAATTTTGTTGACAACAATTACTACAGTAAAGGTCAACACAGATGAAACTACCAAGGTGTATTGCATGCTTCCTAATTTTATCCACCTGATCAGTCGTTATTCTGGTGTCTTGGATTAAACACCATTCTACAGGCTGAGTATAAAAGGCAGAACCTGAGAGAGTACTTGGCCTCATGGATCACTCATGTAATTTATTGAGAGTGATAAGGAGTGAATAAGTGAATAAAATGTGATAATTAGGATTTTTTTTTTTAGAAAAAGTAACAGACATGTAGTCATAGGAACAAAAAAGATAGAAAATAGATAGCTTGAGAGTATAATCTAAGAGCGTGGATGACATGTTCGCAGCTATACATGATAGTATCTGGAAGACATTCTTAGCTGCCTTTTCGGGGGATGTTGGTGAATTTACAATGAAAAAAAAAAGAAAGCAATGTGTTATATTTGAGGGTTTCCGATGCTGATGGAAAAGGACTTTCTGTGCTAACAATCATAAGTCTACAAACACAGAAAGTTTGGGCATTTTAGACTGGAGTATTAGCCTGCGTGCTTGGCAGGCAATATCAGGTTCGGATCAACACATGGTGTTGCTGAAGTAGAGAGAGGTATTAGTTGCTATAATTCCTAGTCTAGGCAAGGCACGATGAGACTTTTCATGAAGTGTATATTTGGAGATAGGTAGAGAATGGGGCAAGGAGACAGACACTTATGAGTGAGGCTTGGCTGACCTACCACATTTTTTGGTACAAGAGGCTAGGATTCAGCAATGACTCTGCTGGTTTTCCATTGGATGGAGAATAAATGGGGTAAAGAAGGTGGTTTGGGGGAATGCTGATTGCTGCAAAAAGTGTAAATGGTGATTTTGAGATATCAGCCCATAAGCCGAATGAAATGGTCCAATAGGCACCACCAGAATAATGTGGTTTGGGAATTCACGGTCTTTGAGGTCAGCACCAGAGGAAAAAAAGAGAGAAGTTTGGGGAGATAGCCAATTGTGTAGGTGTAGATTAAAAGTGAGGCATAACAAAGGATGCAAAGAGTGAGAATATGAGAAGGTTTATAAGAGCATAAGCTTGTGGAACCCAACGATAAAGTTACAGTATAAAAGAAATTTTAAAAGACCTAGAAAATGCACAATAACTGGTGTAAATGATGATCTAAATGTAATCTCAAGAAGTGAAAAAAAATATATTGCTTGCTGTGGTTTTCTACATTAACTCAACATTTTAATTTAACCTCATTTAATTTAATTAGTGTTAATTAACTTAACCTCAGAAGGTGCTGAATAAATACCAACAATGAGTATGAAGACAACTAGCACAAGATTTGCAGAATCTGTTGTGCTTGACAAATGCAAGAATGTTTTACAATAATTTCCTGAGCACCTCCTAATTTCCAAACATTGATATACCAAGATCACTAGCAGAGAACAGCCCACCTTTGAAGAGTATACTTTCCATAAATTTGGGTGGGAACCTGGAAGATGAAAAATTATAAAATTTGAGGACGTAATAAAATATAAAAGAAAGAAAGAAGAAAAATGAAAAGCAAAAAAGAAAAAGAAAAAAGTGTGAATTGTAGATATTCAATTAAAGTAATTGTATGCACTGTGGAACTCAGATTTGAAATGATGTATACTATATGATATATATGTGTATATATCATATACATATAAAAATCAGGAATATTTCAGCATGTTTATATTATAAAAGATGCTATGAATTTTTTTTTTCAAACTCAAAATATAAAAAAAACTGAGATAACACAAAAATTGTCCTAGACCATTGTAAAAAATATAAAATTCTGCTATGGCCTTAACGTGGAGAGTTCTGAAGAATGTGTGATTGATTTTGGATAGGTTGTTTTAATGAATTCTCTATCTTATTTTCCCTCAGTATCAATTAATGATCTTTTAAAATTCCTCAGTATGTTCGGACAATATTGCACTTATGCATGAGGCGATTGCCATAGGAAAAATGCTTTTCAATCTTCCATAACCACCTTAAAATTCACTAACACCTTCCATTGCCTTTTATTAAAACTGGAATTCTGAACACGACTTTGCTTTAACTAGGTTTCCACACACTGAAAGACTGCCAGCACCCTCTTCTCTCACAGTCTCGTGGTTTGCGTTCATGAATATGCAAATAAATGAATAGCTGGCTGTAATGAAATAAAAGTCCTGGGTGAAGGGAACTGCAATAACAGACTTATCATTTATTACATGCTGAAACTAGCATATTCAGATTTTATGGAAAAGGTGGTAAGGACAAACTTGAATCCTAACTTGATTTCTCAAAGTAATTGTTCAAAGATCCTTGGAAGTTTGCTGGTTTTTATTAGTTGCAAGTTTTTTTTCCCCAACAGATAAATTAATTTTGGAAACAGTTAAAAAATCTGAATATTTTCAATCTACGAGCCTTGGTACATTTATCTAGTACCTGTGCGTTAATTTTGTGTCATTTGTGGACAAAAGAAGAAAGTGATATCAAAGAAATTTTCAGAGCAGTGGAGGTAGAGAGAGTGGAAAACACACACACTATGAAACAAGAGTGAGATATCACTGAGAGAGAGATATTTAACTCATGTCTGGAGCAACCTAATGCAGGAAGTATCACGTCCACAACAAGCTTTGTGTTTGTTTCCCCTTATATTTTGGGGAAACTTTGAGGACAGCTGGACTAGCTCTTTGAATATTTTTCTTCTTGGAGATTCAAAAGTTTGGCCCTTACTTCCTGTACTTTAATCTCTCTCATGATTTATTAATTTTTTTAGACATTCACCTGTAATAATTTCTGCACCTCCATTACCCTGTGCATGATAAATTCTTGCCATTTGGTTTTTTAACTTAATTTGGTATATTCTACTGGTTTATTATTATCATACAGATAGTGCCACTAAAATTGTCCAAGTGCTTTCTTAAATTGAGAATACCCTGCCTGCCTTTAGTTGTTATTGTTGTTGTTTTAACTTGCAGGTGAATGGAAGAAAAATACTTCTTGCTTGTTAAAAATATAGGTAAAAATGGGATAGAGTATAGAGGAGCATGACTGCAAATATGTATTATCTCACCTGTGACTTTAAATCCTCCCAAAGCAGGAACATTCAAACATTCAACATTTCAAACTGTAGAAATTTTATTGCATGAAATCAAACAAGTAAATCAAAAACTGATGGTCCATAAAACAGTAATAAACATAAGAATTAAAATATTTTATATTACACAATGCCAACCTTCACCTTTGTTGTTTTTTATCATACAAAAGCTTTTTAAAATTTTGAAACCACTCAAAAAACTGTTCTAGGTAGAAAAATACAACAAATTTTAATTTATTTAGATGTTGGAAGCAGAGATATAAGTTTTGATTCTGGTCTTTGGCAATGACTATATTCTGTAACACGGATACAAAATATTTTGATTTCCTATCCAACCTAGGTTTCTGCACACTATCCAGTTACTTTTACAGTAAACTCTTACTCAAATATCTTGTTATTATTAGATTCTTAATGGTGGTGGTATATTGTTTCTTCTCTGTGACCATCTTCTTTTGTAAGTAGATTCATCCACTGCTAAACGCAACTATTCTGTGCATTTTGCAAAACTTAAAATGCACATGTGGGTTTATATCTGTGTGTGCCTGTGAGAGAGTAAAAGAGAAAGAAAACATGAGAGCAAGAGGTGAAATAAAAGTTGGGGATTCTGAGAACATTTGTGCAAAATCTCTTGTTTATTGAATCAAATTACCTCAGGGATTTAAAATGTATAGCTTACTTACTGAGATTTTTAGTGCAGAAGTAAGCTTAAAGAACTTACATTTGTTTCTGTTTAAAATTAAAGTGAATTAAAAACATACTTGGACACCAACAAATTATAATTATGTTGATTACCTCTGATCGATATGATAGATTGAACTGATGCAGGAGTGTTTCCTCTCATTTCAGTCACAGACAGTGGAAAAATATAATAATATACACAGGTCATCAACTTAATATTAAGAATCACTGGTGGTTATCAGTAACTGTATGTACTCAAAGTTGAAGTCATAAGAGTCCCCTGAAGGTGAAAGGCCCACAGGAGAAGTGTAATACTATATAGGCATTAACAGGTGGAAGTTGTAATGACTCCACCACATAGGCAATTCAGGCAACAAGCCCCATGAGCATGCAGATTTACTTTCATTCTTATTTATTTTTATTGTTATTATTATTATTTGAGAAGCTTCCTTATAAGTGAGCAACTATAAAAGAAAGAAGAAAAAAACTTTACCAAGTGAGCATTTGTAGAACGAGTAGAACTCAACTCTGCATCTGACATTAACACAATTCTCGAGGTATTCATGACTCACTAGTGACTGATGAGACAGGCGTTAGGGCTGGCCAGTTAGCTCAGTTGCTTATAGCATGGTGTTATAACGTCAAGGTCAAGGGTTTGGATCCCCATACTGGCAGCCAGAAAACACACACACACACACACACACACACACACACACACACACACGACAGATACAGGCTGAAATCGAGTGCCTCAGAAAAGACATTGGCATTTATCTGTAGCAAAATGCCAAATATTGGACTGACTTGGAGAGTCTGCCTTGGAGCAGGAATCTAGTAAACATCTCAAGAATCATTTTGAAATCTTGACAGGTTATACTGTAGGAATAGGAACAAGTCACAAACAGGTAAATCAATATGTCTTAACAATCAATGAAATCAGCTTTAAGTCTGTCCACATGCTAATTACATCAAGTAAAAAATGGATCCTCTCTAGAGGAAGACAACATCATCCCAAGCTGAATTTTATTTCTCACAAATATTTTTAACAATACCAGCAATTAATCATAAGAGAAAAAAAAAAAAGGCTGAAAACCAAGATAGACCTAGGGACACAATAGAAACAAAATAGCAACAGAGTCAGATAGCATAATTTTCAGAACAGGAGTTTTAGATATCTGTGATTACCATGTTCAAGAAATTAGACTGTAAAGATTGTCACTGGAAACCATAAAATATTGCTTAAAAATTCTAAAATGGAAAACAAAACTAATTAATGGAATTGACAGATTAGTTACAGAAGACAGAATTAATTCATGGATATAGGCATACAGAGCCAAAAAAAAAAAAAAAAGAAAAGAAAAGAAAAACAGAGGGGCAAAAGATATGATACCTACAGAGCATAAAGAAATGAGACAACATACATATAACTGGCATTCCAGAAGGGAGAGAGAGAAGAGGGGGAAATTACTATTTAATAAGATAATGTCTGAAAATCTTCCAGCACTGTTGACCAAAATCAATAACAAATTCAAAACGCCATATGGACCCAGTAAAGTTTAAAGAAATACACAATGAGCACATCATAATACAAAACAGATTTAAAAAGTAAAACCAAACCAAACAAACAAACAAACAAAAAACGAAAAATGAAGGCAAAGTCAAAAAGGTGCTGGAAAAAAGGGCATTGGCATTTTAAAGAAATATAATAAAAATTTCATTAATTCCTCCATAAGACAGTGAATTTTTGACTCAAAGACAGACATAAAATGAAAAATATATGGATGCCTAATTTGTGACAAAAGTGAACAAATGAAAGAAACTATCTCATACCACGCCAAAATAAAATCTTCTTGAATTTTGGATGTAATGTACACGAGAAAACTAAAACAGCATTGTTTTAGGGGATAAAATTTGCTGATATTATCTTCTTCAGCAATGATTATACGAAGATTTATTAAAAGAACACACACAAAAGCTTTACAGATAAAGGACAAAAGTTTTATATTGAACTACCTTAATATTTGGAACGCTTGGTTTGCAATCACTAAAAATATAAAAACACAAACTACTGAAAATAGATTATATTTGCAATTATACATAATCACTTAGCAAAGTGATTATATCTAACATTTACAAAAATTTACTATTTTTTATTAATTATTAAAAGACAGAATACTTACTTTTAAAAAAAAACAGACACTTCACTGTGTAGAATATCAAAATACCTCATTAGACATCTGTGAAACGTATATTTAAAACTCTACTAAGACTCCATCTGTCAAGGTGCCTGAAATTCAATGCTGATGATATCGAGTGTTGCTAATAATGAGGATATGAAACAACTGAAACTCTCACATGCTGAAGATTTATGTTCTAATTAGCATAAACTCTTTAGAAAACATTTTGACAGCATCAACCAAAGTTGAATACAGATATATTTTGTGACTTAGAAATTCTATTTTTACATAGATATATTATAGATGTAGATGTGGATAGTAGATGTGGTACCTACATCTACTCCCACATATTAGAAAATTTAAGTTATCTATTTTTATATATAAATATATACCCAATCGCAAGCATGCACACTTACAAAGACACACAACCTTACTAAAAACATTGAATAATACATGCATATACTTTGTAAAGAAGCATGACATTTCAATGAAAATTTAACTCCAATTTGGCCATGAAAAAGTCACAAAATCCATAGAAATAATGTTTTACAGAAAAATTATTTGATTCAAATGCCATTTAATTATCATTGACCAATAAATTAATGATAAAAACTAACAAATAAAGATACATTTCCTCTGAAGGTTTTAAGGAGATAATCAGAGTGGGAATGGATGAATAACTACAATTAATAAATTTGAGATCTGGCTGGTTAGCTCAGTTAGTTAGAGGACAGTATTATAACACCAAGGTCAAGGGTTTGGATCCCCGTACTGGCCAACTGCCAAAAAAATCAAAATATATATTAAAAAAATAAAAAACTTTAAAGGTACAATATATCCAAATTGAGATAAGACAGTGATTAAAATGAAAAAAATAAAGATATAAACAGCTGTAAATAAAATATAATTTTAGTTTTAAACAAGTGGAGATTATCATGCCTATTTCAAAAACGACATCATTTAATAAAATTATCCCCAATTTGTTTTGTTATTCTTATTGGATATATGCAGCCTCATATTTCTCAAGGATACCAAAATAAGGCAATAGGTGAGAAACATGATCTTTCAAAAATTATATTTTCTTTAATCATTAGAGTATTAATAAGGCTTCTTAAAGGTTTCAACTCCCATTTGAAGCCAGCTCATTTGGGTGGATGTGTAAATAGATTAAGTAATGCCCACATGGTATTTACAAAGATAATAACTAAAATATCCTAATGAAAACTTCTAAATATTGCCCATGTTTTGCCCCTCAAAGAGACATTAAATATTCTGTTCTCAAGTTGGCAATAATTGTATTCCAGGTAACAGCAAATTATTTTTTTCTGTTTAACAACATTTTGTCATTTAGTTTTAAGTGATGTTGGGCTTTGTATAGTTTTCACCTTAGAAAGTGGCAATTAGGTAAATGTCTATCTTATATGATTCTGTTCCATTACACTTATTCCAAACAAAAATTGCCAAGACAAAAGCAAAAGCATTCAAATTATTTCATGTATTCTAAGCTGACTCTTCAGTGACCATTCAAGAGGAGGAGAAGGTGATTAACTGTCTGCTTGCAAAATCATTTTAATGACAGTTTTCTCTGGGTGAAATAACATGATAACGTGAATTTGTGGGTTTACCACCTCATTTCCACCCCCACTGATTGCAGTCTCTTTCAGTATTTCCATAGTGTGTGCTCTGTTGTAACAAAGAGGCTCTAAGATCCTGTCACTCAGACAAGATGGCACGTTATTGATCTTGGATTTACAATACAGAATTACATAATGGCTGGCAGGAAAGGTGGAGAAGGTGATTTTTCCAGGGTTTTATTTGGGGCCCGGGGACTTTGTTTCTGTGCATGCTTATTTCTGATAAAACCTCTAACCCAAAAGTAGAAATAGCCCATCCACAGTCCAGCTTGTAGGGTAAGGAAAATAGAGGGGAAAACAGATGCATTGCTGAGTGAAAGAAGCCAGTCTGAAATGGCTACAGAGTGTAGGATCCTAACCCTATGACATTCTGGAAAAGGCAAAACTATGGAGACAATAAAAGGGTCAGTGGTTGCCAGAGAATAGGGGAAAGAAAAGGATTAATAGGCAGAGTACGGTGTATTTTTAGGGCAGCAAAACCACTCCGTATGATCCTATAATGGTGGATATGAGTCATTGCACATTTGTCCAGTTCCATAGAATGTGCAACCCTAAGAGTGAACCCTAATGTCAACAATGGGCTCTGGGTGACAATGATGTGTCAGTGTAGGTTCATCAACTGTGAGAAATGAACCACTCTGAAGAGAGATGTTGATAGTGGAGGAGACGGTGCATGTTTCGGGGTAGGGAAATCTCTGTACCTTCAGTTCAGTTTTGCTGTGAACCTAAAACTGCTCTAAAAAATAGTCTATTAAATAAAAAAATTTTTAAAAAAGAAAGAGTTATGAGGAAGTGCAGTCCTATTTCCTACCCAGAGGGAGAAAATGTGAGGAATACTAATATCCACTGCAGACTGATCAATCATTTTTCATAACAAAAACTTCCCTAGAAAGGCACATTTGGCTGAAATAACCTCAGTCAATACCAACGCTTGCTGTTAGTAAAGGTCATCAGGAAAAAAATGATGTTAAAAGAAAAACAGGGAAAGACACTGAGCACTTATTTAGCCCTCATTGCGGGGAGTGGATCTCTGCAAATCCACGTTTGAAATTGTGGTAAACAAGTCTTTCATGATCAAGTTGAGAGTGGAAAATGTCCGTGGGATCAATGGAAAAGAATATCACCCTGATCCTGTGTGAACAGTCATTTCTCATTTCTGGTGACAATATCAGGGAGTGTCTTACAAAGACACTAAAGGTCAACAGCTTGGATGAATATGAACATAACATGCTCCAGAAAATGTCACTAGATATCTGAAAGACTGTCTTTAGAGAAGACATTGATAGTGCAGGTGTAGTGAACAGATTGACTGTAATTGTTCTATAAAACGAGAGATGTGAACAGCGGCATGTCTATATCTTGCATAGCATGGGCTATACAAATGCAATTTAAATCTGGATGTGCAACTGATAACAAAATTCAATCACTCGCCACTCCTAAAATTTAATCTATGCAAGTTACTGTAAAACTTTGTTTGGATCTTTTAATGTAAGAATGAACCCTATTTTTATCTGTGGAGGAACAATGTTTAACCCTACAGCATATCTGAAAGACATGAAAATTCTAGGAATATAGTAACTTTAGGTGAATGATGTGTAAATCTGTGTTGGATTTATAGCTATTTCCTTATATTTCTATATAGTCCTTTTTCTCTAAAACAAACATTTTGAAACATACTGGGATTGTACATTTCCAAGTATTGGCCAAAGATAGAATAATTTAAAAGTGAGTAAAATAAAATAGAAATGAGATAGAGAAATGATTTTAAATGCTACCTACGTATTTTCAAATGACCTTTCCTGGAGATGATAGTAGAACTACTTTTTGATGTCTTACTGAAATGTCTCATAGTTTCAGTTATCCTTTTCTGAACATTTTATCAACACTGTGATTTTAGAACTTTAGGGGAAATAAAGTAGGCACTTGGCTCCACAGGGTGATGTAAATGACAATTGACGTGTGTCCACAGCAACCGAGAAACCTCTCTAACCTCTTCCTTCTTGATATCCCATCTTCTGTTATTGACTACGTGAGGAGCCCTGAGAAAACATGATTGATATCCCTGGGTCAATTATGCTGGTTTGGTTCCAAGCAACAGAAACTGTAACTAGAAGTTATTTTAATAATAATGGAAACCTCAACTGTCTTAGTTTGCTCAGGCTGCTGAAACAAAATACCTTAAGTCACATGATCGATCACCCCTTTACAAATTATTCATTAAAGAAATAGGCTGTGTATACCTGGGTTCATATAACCCCATTGGCTTCAAATCCTTTTTGAATCCATTGTTTGATTGATTCAGAATATGGACAGGGTCCATATGGACCCATACCTCTCTCCATATAGCAAAATCAACTCAAAATGGATTAAAGAATTAAATATACATCCTGAAACAATAAAACACCTTAAAGAAAACATAGAGGAAACACTTCAGGAAATAAGATTGGGTACAGACATTATGAATACAACCCCAAAAGCACAGGCAACCAAAAGGAAAATAAATGGGATTATATCACACCTGGTCTTGAGGGGCTGGTTTCCTTAACTCTTTTATTCTAAAGTATCTGCCTTCTTTCTTTTTTCTTAACATCTGTTTGTTGAGGAAACAGCAGGAAGGGGGTTGTCATTTGTCCTGCAGAGTTTCTCACATCTCAGACTTGGCAATCGGATTCCTTTGGGAAACAAAAATGTTGCTCTTACACCCACCCTTATGGTGGTATACAGCGCAGACATGTTTTGCAATATTGTGCAGTCATATCCAAGTTTTTGCCCTTCAGGAAGAAAAGCAGTTTATTTCCCTTGGGAAAAGAGATGATATAACTAATTGCAGAGATTAGAAGAAAGATCTGAGCATCTGTGAAAATTACACTGATGTCCAGAGAAGCAACCACATTCAGATTTCCAGGCTCACAAGACATAGGGAAGGGCGAGGGTTCATCAACATCCTAGAAGCCATAACGTGGAGACAAAGCTGCTTATGGAAATAGCATTTAGAGAGCAATGCCCAGCTGCAAGCAGTCTAACACCAGCTCATTAAACTGTGAATTTTTAATAAAGATTAATGACAGTCTGGCCATTGTTCCTCAAGGATTATAGCAATGGTCTTAAGAATCCGAAACCTTTTTGTTATCCAGAGGGCAGCTTATCCCAGATGCATTCACACTGGTACTGAGATGCTGCTTGGCTCCATAAACCATGTCCAGGCAGCGTGGGGAGATAGGGTTGTCGGGGAGATGGAACAGTAGGCAGGCTTTGGTGCAATACCACAAAGCATTCAGGTATTGGAGAAAAGAATGAAAACGATTGTACTAGGTTCCAGAAGAAAGGATTTCGAACCATGTTTGAATCAGAGATGTCATAGGTTTAGAGAATTTTGAGCCAAAAGGCTGCTTCCAGATGCATGAGGATTTATTAGACACTGTGGACTTTTCATGGTGTCAATGCCCCAAAGGACTGAGGGTTTTCTGGAGACTTTCTATCTGCCCTACAAAGAGAGTATTGATTCCAAAAAAAATGATCTCTCCCCATACCCCCCCACCCCCACTTGCCAGTATCCTCTCTGGATTTTAACGAGAGTAATAATATTTACTGCAATAGTAAAAATTATGACGTTGCTGCTAATATTATTAATGAAAGCAGTATTAATAAGAATGACTCCCCTAATGATGATGCTGTTGTTGCTGGCATCAATTATAGTGATAACAAGGAATCAGTAAGAAGATATGTTTATCTTCCCTGAGCAGTTGATAAACGCCGGGAACTCTGACAAGTGACTTACAGACCTTGTATTCATTATCATGTAAGCTACTGTGTTTCTACTTAAAATAACTGTGTAGAATAAATGGTGCCAATAGCCTTACTCTTACTTGACATATTTAGAAAGCAAAGCTCAGAGAGCTAAAGAAACATTCCCAAAAACCCACAGAAAAAAACTCAGTGATTTTATCACTATGGTCATCAGCCCCTTGATTTAGCCATTGAGTCAGCTTTCAGCATTTACATAGTTTTCTCCAAGATGCTTTAGTCCTAATAAGCATAAATTCATGACTGAAAGCTTTACTGTTAACAATTGCCAAAATATTAATACTTTGAAAGTCAAAGCCACGTACAAAGTATATCATCCGATAGCCTCCACCTCCCAAAAGAAAACACTATAGGCTTAAGGCATAGCTTTCCAAATTTGTGTATTCCGATACAAATATAGCTGAGCAATATTTATTGGTTTTATAAATATATTACAAATAAAAATACATTTATTAGTAGTAAAACACGAGTGTATTACAGAAATGGAATAATGTTATGTGGTGATCCTGAAACAATCGCCGAACTTGCTTTTAATTAATTTATTTTTTTTTTACTGTTTCTTGACATATCTCCATGTGGTACAGAATTATCTTTTATATTTTTCCCTGATTGCACTATTTCATTGCATTGATGTGACGTACAAAATTAAATCTAAATGCATCTAATAACGGAGTTATATGCTGCTTGTAATTATATAAAATTAATGCAACTTCTGATTGATGGTACTTATTTTTTTTGTAATATTTCATGTCATTGTGCAATTCTATTGAACAAATTTAAAAAATTTTGGATGATAAAATGTGAAGGTGTGAAGAGTATGCGCATCCTTAATGTGTCTGCATTATCGAAAAATATATTTGATTTTTGAATGTACACATTGCAGCTTCTATCATGAGGGTCTGTAAACTCTTTTTTTTCTGTGAAGAAGCAGATAGTAAACATTTTTGGCTTTGAGAGCCAGAGTGTGTGTTGCATCTGCTGGACTCTGTCTGCAGGGCCAAAGCAGTCACGGGTGATTATGAAGGAATAGAATGGATGTGTTCTGTGGACATGGCTGTGTTGCAAGAAAACTTTATTTATAAAAACAAGCAGGGGGCCAGAATTTAACCATTGGCTCTAATTTGCCAATCCCCGACCTATCATAATCCACAATAAGGATAAAAGCCTTACCTCTAAACACCTTCCCTCAAAAAGTTAGAATTTTCAATGTGTTCATCCCTGAAGCCTCACTCTAAGGAAACGTTCAAGTGAATGAACCTTGTAATGCTTGGAATGTACAGATTTGATTAAATTCCTGATATTTTTGCAAAAGTGCTAAATGTCTCAGAAAAGGAAAAAAAATAGTGGATGTAGTGTTGAAATGAGAAGACATTCAACACTATATACTATGTATATGAGGGTACCTTGAAAAGTTCATGAAAATCTTTTATATCTATTTTTTCTACAAACATTTCGAGGTATCCTCATAGATTGTGTCTCTTCCCATTAAATATGTATTATAAATCTCTGCACTGTGCTCTAGTTGCTTGAAGAATAGGTTTGAAGGGTTTTTTTTGTTTGTTTGTTTCTAATTTGAGATTCAAAGTGTTCCCTAATTTGACACTAGTGTAAGTTTCTAAATGTATGTCTTACTCGCCAACTATCTAAACCCCTCAGAACAGGTCTTGTTTTCATTTCTTTAACAGTATATAGTCCTTCTAATCTTTTCTTATACATGGTATGCATATGCCTTCTCCCACAAATTCAATGAGGATAGTAATTATGTCTTATTTCTCAGTGTATGGGCAGTATATTGGAAATAACCCTGGCATTCAAAGCATTTTATACTCAACAAAATTATGATACTCTTATTGATTATTGCAGTTGGCTTTTTTCCCAAATATACACATTTTAGGTAATATAATCACATTTCTAAAATTGATTGACTTATATGAGGTGTTTGTTGTCAGAAACAGAAGAAAACATCTTATGCATCTTGATTCCAAGCAAAACTAATTGTTCAGATAAATTTAGGGAATTCAACAATGTAGACTGCATATTTATGGTTTTCTCTTATTTTTCCTTCTTACCATTAACTATAGTAATAGATTTTAAGGTTGTCCTCTACAGCAATCTTTTTAGAACTTTGTTTTCATTTTCTAGTTTCCAAAGCTATCAAGGAACGTGGGTCTTGGAATCTTATAGACATAGATTTATCCAGGCTGAATGCTTTAATTGTCAGAGAATTTGGTGAATTCAACCTCTTTCATCTAGTTTTTTTGATGTGCATGCCATAGTTATTAAAATCCTCTGCTCAAAACTTTATCTGATAAATCTATCATACATACGATAGATTAGCAATCCCACTTCTGGGTATATACCCAAAACAATGGAATCATCATGTGGAAGGGACCCCTGCACTCCCATGTTCATTGCAGCTCTATTTATAATAGCCAAGAGTTGGAACCAACCTAGATGTCCTTTGACAGATGACTGGATAAGGAAAATGTGGTATATATGCACAATGGAATACTAGGCAGCCATAAAAAAGAATGAAATTCTGCCATTCACAGCAGCCTGGATGAGCTTGGAGAAAATTATGTTAAGTGAAATAAGCCTGGCACAGAGGGAAAAATAATACATGTCCTCACTCATAAGTGGGAACTAAGAGAGAAAGAAGGAAGGAAAGAAAGATCATAGTGGTGTATTGGACTTGCAGAGGGAGAGAGCAGACCTAGGGTTGCAGGGGTGGGGGGTGGGGGGAAGGCAGAAGGGCATTTGGGAGAGATTGGGTAGGGGACACAGGGAATAACAGCAATTTGAAGTGTTGGGTATGCTGATAGCATTGATTTGCCCACCACATCTTGGGCACAGGTCACAGCTCTGTGACACATGGAGATGTATAGTCAATAAAAATTAAAAAAAATAAAAATAAATACCTTTATCTAGTATAAAGTCCAGGGCACAGAATATACATTCAATGAGATATTACGTATTTTTATTGTTTTTACTTTTGTCAGTTTGTTTCACTCTCTCAAAATAAGTACACTAAGCAAAATGTAATCACGTTTTCACAACTTTCTCAATTTTAATTCAAGAAAGAAAAATGAGGTTTTTTTTTTTTTAAATCTCAATTTTCCAAGTCAGTAAGAATAACAGGTAGTATAAGTAGTGAATGATTGAAATGTACAACATGATTTTAATCATTTCATGCCTTTTCCAAACTTTTTCTTTCTCACCCAAATCTCACAGATATTATTTTTACTTCTCATTCAATAATGTAATAAAACGACATAAAACTGCAGAGATGTATGCTTATTAAATGTGCCCTAAACATGTCAAAAGTTAAAGTTTGGAGAATGTAAGAGAACACTATTTAGACAAGCAGTATTTTTATTTCATCTCTTGAGTGAAGAAGATTGTGGACACAGCTCTGATGGCTGAGTTTCACAGACAGTGACTAAAGCTAATTTTGCAAATAATTGCAACCATCTGAAGGAGAAAATTGACTAACTTTCCACTGTCATAATCTGGCCCACTTCCTTCCCTAATTTTCTCTCTCCCAGTGTCCCCGTCAGAGTTATTTAGCTTTTGCCTGAAGTTCCTATACAATGTTTATATACACACAGTGAACTAGAGAAGTCATTCCCTTGAGATTTTTATATCACCGTGTTTTTTACCCCCTCCTAGACTATTATCTTATTTTTGGCAGGTAGCTGGTGGTATCTATCTTGAATTTTCTGTTTAGATCAATATCAGGTACCTACTAGATGTTTACGAAATAAATGAAATAATCAGCTATGATAAAATAAACCACAAGAGCAGAGTAAACTGGTGGAAGATTATTTGTACTTAGATTTGACCACAAATTCTTTTAGTTTCACTGAATAATTTTTATATTCTAATAGCATTATATATGCTATAGAAAATTATGTAATATGTTTTATTTTGTTTATTCTTTTATCTCTTTCTTTCTGTCTGTCTTTTCTTTCTTTCTTTTTTGTTGTTGTTGTTGTTTATTTTGCTTTTTGAGTTTTGGTTTCTGGCTAGTAGGGTGGTCTGAACCCTGGACCTTGGTGTTATCACTACCACACCCCCGTGTACACAAGTGAGCTAAACAGCCAGCCCTATTTTCTTTCTTTGAAGCATGATGGAGTTTTATGATAAGAACAAAGTTCAGTGTGGATAAACTTCACCTCACAACTGTCATTAACTTGCTTGTCAAATGCTTAATTTGCCTTTGATACCATGAACAATGGTGTCTTTTTTTTTTATAAAATGAAACTATTAAATTAATATACCTAGAAATGACTTGGGAGAGAACATTAAAATGAAGCTTATTTTTTAAAAAAAATCTACTTTTAGACTAAGTGTATTGTTTGTAGATTCCAGAAAGCCAGAAATTAATGGGAAATAAATGTGCTTGGTAATGTAAGAAATTATTCAGGTACTTCTCTGAATGCATTTACAGCTTTTAAAATTTATGCTACATAAGTATGAATATCTTTTTATGCAGTAAATGAGGTTTTATGTTCTGAGCGGTTCCCGTCCCCTACTGATCTATTCAGTAGTATTTGGGGCATGCATTGTTAGTTTTATAGACAAATATCCTGCAGAACATATTCTACATCATCTTCTCCAGAACAATATTTTTAGTATTGTTTTTGACAGATGACATTCACTACGTGCATAACTGAACATAGTATGTATCCATGATGGTTTAATGTTCCTATCAAATTGTTAATTGCTATTCACATTTGCACATATCCTGTATAGTGAACTGAGTGAGATGTCCTTTGGATATCCTTTATTTTTAGGTTTTTGTGTAATAGTGGAATTGGATATTCACTGGTTTGGTCATCTTGATCAACTATGCAAATTTCTTCTTTCCTCCAATAATTATCATTTTACACACAATGTTACCTGGAAAATGTTGAAAGAATTTAGTGTAAATTCAGTTGTCCTAGTATAATTTGTAAAGCTAAAAGACCACGAAAAATGCACCCTTTGAGAATGTAATCCTCCCATCCACAGGCACAAACGTTAAATAATTGAGAACTGTTCTGCAAAAATAAAAAAATATATATATGAAAACAAATGTGTTCTACCTTATACTTGATATCCTTTACATCATGTTAATTGTATGTTCATGCTTAAATGAAAGGTAACACTGTGTAGCTTCATTTAGTGTAAATATCACCAGAATGATATATGTTTGAACTGGCAAAGCAATGGAAGAGTTTGTTTGAATGGAATACAAAACAAAAAGTGGGTTTTCAATATTCTTCCAAGAATCTATCTCAGTCCTTCGAGACCCAAATCCTTCTATCTGAGGTTCCCCTTAGACCTATTTCCTGTTATTAATTGGTAATTAAACACCTAGGTTCATTATCTGTCAATGGCTTTGCATGAGATTTAAATAATGATCTAGCACCACTTTTCTTAATAAAATCTTGCTTTTTTTTTTTTTGGTAAGACTTGAAATGGATTCATAATATAATAATGTCAATGTTTAGGCACCTGTCAGTTCTGCAAAAACCTACTGACAGAAGCAGTTAGTCGAATAGTGTAGGGGGATTGATGCTATAAAGAAATAAGCTTAATTTTAGTCAGAAGTAATTTTATAGGCAGGGAGTGCACTAGGAAGTTATTACATGAAATTAGAACTCTTCCATAACATGCAAAAGTGAACTTTCTGATTGAAATTCCCAATAACACTATATACACATAATTGCAATTCCAAATCAAAGTCCACATGACAAATATACCTGAAAACCAGTATTGATGGATATATTATTTCAAATTCCAGGTAAAATTGGGGAAATTATTCCAAATTTCAATTCAAATTTCAGACTCTAAATAACCCAGTTAACCACTGGTACACTTATTTGCACAAATAACACCAGTGCACTTACCGGATAAAATTATAATGCTAACTTAATATTCCAAATTACAACAGGACAAGCAGGTGTTTAAGTATTGACTTTACAGTAGTCCACCCATATTCACTGGGAATATATTCCAGTGTATTCCTGAAATCACAAATCATGTTTTTGTTATTTCAATTTCCAATTCAAAATTTAACATCCAAATAACACCCAAAACAGGAACTGTTACTGCTACTATATTCAATTCCAAGTAACAGTGTTGTACTTATTTTGTATTCTGATTCCAATCGCTGTTTCTATGTTAATTCACCCTTAACAAATACTAATGTACTTATTAGCTTACTTAAATTGCAAATAGCACTTGCAATCTTATTAATTCCAATTCCAATTCAATTTCTGAAATGCAAATTGTGCTCGTACTGAGTACTAGTACTATTATGAGCTCCAATTTTGAGTAACACTGCTGTAATTGTTAGTTAAATTTTTATTAACATTTCAAAATCTAATATCTCTGATAGCACAATGTTGCACTTACTAGATCAAATTCAAAATAACATTGATGTGTAGCTGTGTTCCCCTATTTAATTTCCATTACCAGTATTTAAATATCTCCTATAATAATCACTGTGTACATTTTTGCTTAAATAACAAGTAACACCTGTGGTCTCATTAATTCAAAATCAAATTCCAAAATCCAAATAGATGTGAAAACCAGCACTAGTGCGCTTATTAGTAGGAATTCCAAATAATACGGGTGGATTATGAGGTGAAACCAGGACTAATACACCAAATTTCAAAACTGTGATTACAATCACTGATGAACTTTTGTTCAAAATCCAAATAGCACTGACGTACTTAACGTTTCATATTCCAATTCCAATATTTAAATATCTCCATAACAAGTATGGGTGTCAGTATTAAACTTTCAAGTAACCCGTGCATACATTATGTAAATTCCAAACAACAGGTTACATACAAGTTCAAATTCCAAATGATGCTGATTTACTTACTAACTTATATCTCAATTCAAATTCCAAAATGCGGATAAAAATGCCCAAATGCTTTTATTCACCTATTACTTCAAATTTTAAATAACACTGATGTTATTAACTCATACACCACATATGCACATAATGTAACTTCACTACCAAGCTCAGGGGCACTCATTAACTGATATCCTATTGCAGTTCCGAAGTGTAAATAAATTAGACCACAGTCTCTTAGATGCACTTTGTAGGTTAAAATTTCAATTAACACAGGCATGCTTATTTAGTTCATATTCCAGTTCCAATTCCCAAATAGCTCTGATTCTAAGCAATATTGTAATTATCAACTCAACTTGTTAATAACATAGGAAGTCTTATTAATTCCACTTCCAATTCACTTTCTAAAGTCCAAATTACATGGATGAAGTCTTAGTGAATTTACTTGTTCTAATTCCAGATAACCCTGGTATAATAATCTGTTCAAATCTCAATTAAAAATACCAAATTTAAGATATGGATAACAGCAGCAGTAAATTTATTAGCTCATATTTTAAATTGTACTTACATATTTCATATGTATTCTAATTATTAGTTTAATTTTCAATTAAAATTTTAAATTCCAAAATTCTGTGAACAAACAATGGTGTACTTTGCAGTTTAAATTCCTCATAACATGGTGGTCTTTACAATGCAAAATTCGATAGAAATTCCCAAATCTAAATAACACTCATAAGAAAGACAAGTACACATGTTAGACCCAATGCCAAATAAAACCAGCGTAATTATGAGTTCAAATGTTCATTAAAATTGCAATATACAAAGGTACTTCAAAAATTTATGGAAAGACCTGTGTAATCTTTCAATTCTATTTTTCCATGAGCCTTCTGAAGTCCCCTAATATGAATTTCTCCAACATCTAGCATTATTTTACTTATGTATACAATTTACAAATAGCACTAGTACACATATACAAATTCTAAATAACATTCGTTTACTTGTTAGATCAGATTCAAATAACAGTTACATATTTTTAATTAATATCAATAAGGCATACTAGCACATTGATTTGCTAAAATTATGAATAAGTGTGCTTTATTTACCTGTTAAAATTTGAATTCAAATTCCCCAGCCCATAAAATTAAAAAAAAAAAAAATTGGGGCACTGATTTACTTAAATTTCAAGTAACATTAGTTTATTTATTAGTTCCAATTCCAATGATAACTTTAAAACTGAAATAAATTTGATAGAAACAGTGCCTGATAAATGTATTATTTAAAATTGACACATGTATACATTTACTTGAAATTTCAATTCATATTCCAAAGTCTAGTGACCCCAAGAAGAAGTCCTAGTGGGTGTATTTATTCATATTAATTGTAAAAAGCATTAGTATACTTATTGATTCAATTAGATTAGAGTGCAAGACCATGGCATAGTGAATTGAATAATAATGGTGGTCAGGGACATGGTTCTGAGGGCTTTAAAAGAAGAGTGAATGATGAGGCTGGTCTCTCACTCTCTCTGCTCTACCATTTTCTGCCACATGAGACCCCTGGGTCACTGTCATCACCTCTGAGACCCTCACCAGATTGATTTCCTAGACATTGGACTTCCCAGCCCATTCAGGTATTTCTGCTTATAAGCAACAGAAACAGACTAATTCATACGACAGAATATGCTTTTACCATTACATATTTTTAGGTATATACAAAAAAACTTGGGGAATTAGGAATTGGGATAAAACATTAGAAATCATTGAAAAGTTTTTGTTTGGGTGTTTAAAACATTTCTTTTCAAGATTTTGGAGTTTCTTTACTATTTATTTCTTCATTGAAATAATTCTTATGTACCTACATTAAGACAAGTAAATGAATGTCAGTTCATTGATTTATAAAGTTAGTTCATTTAATGTTATTGAATATAATTTTAGGATTAATGACCATTTAAAAGCATATTTACTTGCATTGGAAGTGAAAAGTTTAATGGAAGGTGTCTATGACAAAAGTTGTAATAGAATAATTTTTTTTTAATGACAGTAAATTTTTTTCCCAAAATATGGTAATGAATTTAGCAAAGTTAGAGAAAAAAAAAAATAGATGTCTTTTACTGTTCTCTAAGACTAAACTAAGAACTCAAATTATGATTTGTTATGTCATGAAATATTTATTCTACCTATATCCAATTCTTGTCTTTTCAAAGACTGTATTTTATACTTCCTATAGGTAGAGACTTCTTTCTTTTTAGAAACTTGCTATTATGAAAACATTACTCAAGATAAGTTTAAGATTAAAATATTTCTATACAGAATTTAAAATTTAATCTGATTTGAAACATGAATGATATTTTTTCCAGGCAAGCGCATTGGTCAGAGTCCCTTGGTTAGCAATTTAGGGGTAAAATTGAACTAATTTTATAAATAAACTAAATCTATGTTTGGAAGCTGTCTGATAAATAAGCATACAGGAAACTTTTAAAACTCATGTGAAGATTTTATATCATGTTAAAGAAATTTTGACATCTTACTGAAAGCAAATTATTAATACTCACAAAGACCAAAAAAAAAAAAAAAAAAAATCTAGAGAACAGTTTCATCTACATGGTAATTCTAATATGTTTTATATGCTCCCAAGTGCTACATTTTAATTTCTGTAATAATGCCCACTAATATTTTATATAATTACTTAGAGTTAATTTATTTGCATTTTATGCAAATCAAGCTAAATTAAAATTAAAATACAACTAATATTTTTTTCACTTAATTTAAATTAATAAAAATGGTTGATCTGAAGGTTATGAAATTACTATCTGTAGCATCTCTGATGGAGGATCCATACAAACATAATTATTTCTAAGATCTGAAACAGAATGATTCAAAACAGATTCATAATCCAAATTCTTTCCATGAACAATGTCTATGTAGCTCACATTCTTCTTTTACCCCCCCCTTCTTTTATGCCGAAGATAATTGGATTATGAGAATTGAGGTCAGTCATTACATTATGGTTATTTTGGTTTTTCCCTTTGCACTGGGCAGCACCTGGAATTTAGTAGAACCTCAATAAAGTTACTAATATTTTTTGTCACTTTCTTATATGTCATATCATAATAAAGAAGCTTTCTTAAAGAACTCAGCAAGTAGTCAGTCTTTGGCAAATACCCTTATTTTTAAAAAAATAATAGAGTTTTATGGATTAATTAAAAGACAGATTTTAAGTCATATTATATTGATTGATCAAAAAGTCAATGAATATTTTTTAATACAAAAGACCTCTTTCACTTTGATTGGTCATGGGAGCATGTGTTCTCTTGGTCATTCTCATTGCAATAGGACTCACTCACAAAGAGGAAGCCACCTTAGTGGTATCAGATTAATACTTAGGTTGTTTAGCTGTGAATTAATTTCTCAACTGTATCATAATTATTGGCTTTTTAATTAATAGCTATAAAATGATAAATAATTCCTGTATTGGAGAAATTCTATACAAACACTCACATACACACATACACAAGGAGACCTTCATAAAATTTATGGAAGATGCATATTATAGAAAAACTATCGATGGATTGCAAGATATTTTGCAGCAAAAGAAACTTGTACTAACTTGTTAGCACACGTCTGAAGAGAATTTAGTTTGATGCACTAAGAAGGATAAGACATTGATTTGAAGTAAGTCCCTAGAAGAGCAACATGAATTCTGCAGTGAAGCTTGGGAGGAAGAGTGGTAAAATAATTGATGCTTTACAGAAAATTTATGAGGACAATGCCCTAAATACATGAGCAGTTTACGAATAGGTAACTCATTTTAAGAAGAGATGAAAAAAACATTGAAGATGAAGCCTGTAGCAGCAGACCATCCACATCAATTTGCAAGAAAAAATTAATATTATTTGTGCCTTGGTTGAAGAGGACGGACGATTAACAGCAGAAACAATAGCCAATACCATAGACATCTCAATTGACTCAGCTTGCATGTTCTGACTAAAAATTACAGTTGAACAAACTTTCCACTGAATGGGTGCCAAAATTGCTGCATGCAGATAAGAGCAGAGATTTCAATACAAATTTTAAACAATTGCAATCAAGATCTTGAAGCATATCTTCAAAGAATTAAAACAGGAGATAAAACATGGCTGTACCAGTACCATCCTGAAGACAAAGCACAACCAAAGCCATGGCGACCAAGAGGTCAACGTGGTCCAGTCAAAGCAAAAGCGGACCAGTCAGGAGCAAAGGTCATGGCAACAGTTTTGGGGAGATGCTCAGGCATTTTGCTTGTTGACTTTCTGGAGGGCCAAAGAGCAATAACATCTGCTGATTATGAGAGTGTTTTGAGAAAGTTAGCCAAAGCTTTAGAAAAATACCTGGAAAAGCTTCACCAGAGAGTTCTCTCGACAGCAACAATGTTCCTGTTCATTCCTCTTATCAAACAAGGGCAATTTTGCATGAGTTTCAATGAAAAATCATGAGGCATTCACCTTACGGTCCTAACTTGGCTTTTTCTGACTTCTTTTTGATGCCTAATCTTACAAAATACTTAAAGGGCACCCATTTTTCTTCCATTAACAATGTAAAAAAGACCACATTGACATGGTTACATTTGCACCATGCTCAAATGTTTGCAGATGGACTAAACGGCTGTAGCGTCATCACTTACAAAAGTGTCTTAAACTTAGAGTTTGCATTGAGAAATTCAGTTTATATTTATTTATTTTTATCTTTGAATTCCATTTTTTTTCACAAAAGATTTGAAATCCCCTCATATATATCCATCATCTGTCTGTTGCTCTATCTTCCCATCCTTGCCCAGTACTTGTTTAGCTTTGGAGAAAAGCAAGCATATTGTGAATTAACTTCCAACACCAGAAAATGTGGTTAACATTCAAGTAGAAAACTGGCTAATTCCACTGTGAAATCAATGGAATTGTGCCATTGTTGTTGACTTGGGGGCCAGGTTCCTGGATGTCTGTTTACGCTCTGTTCTTTTACTTGAGCTTCTATGCTCAGTATGATGGTTGGGCTTTCATTTCTGAGTTCTCTGCAACCTCGCCTGTACTGCCTAGATGAAAACTGATCCCAATCTTATCTGTATATTTTTCTCCTTATGTGTCCTGCCTACCATCTGACTCCCTAAACAGCCACTTTAGTTTTGCATATGTCCCTTTTTACCAGGAAAAGTCAAACCACAGTTATATCAAAATGATGCTGCATCAAAAGATATGCAAAGAAATACATACACATCGAAATATATGCATAGCTCCTGAATTGTACTCCCGCCAAAGAGAGAATTAAAATTTGAATCTACTTTAGTTCTCCATTTGGTCGATCCATCTTCACAACTCCTTCCTTTTTTAAAATTTCCATATCCCAATATGAAAACTCTAGTGGCCAAGTTCACAGAAGTCCTCCAACAATGAGCTTGGACATTTTTTTTTTTTTAAATCCTGACTTCCTTTTACAAATCGTGCACCTGCTTGGAAATGAAGTAAGATCCCTGAAACTAGAGGAAGTTAAATCATAGTGGGGCTAACCTAATTTTTTACTACTGTTGATATCATATTCTAATATCTTAGGACAATTTCTACTCCAATTACCAAATTAAAGATCTATAATTAATCACCTTCTAAGTTCTGGCTATAACAAATAGGTTATGCCAAACTATTAGACCAAAAAGCATATGAGGGAATAACGGGGGAAAGCTGTCATTCACAAGAATGGCATCATCAAATTTTAAAATAACCAGATTAAATTATTTTGTAGTCTTTGTTGTCAGTTTTTAAGATTCTCATTACTGTATATTCTTCTGATTTGTTAAACATAATGAAAAAATACTCATAGCAGTTGCATTTTAGGTGAATAATAAAAACGTGAGCTACAAGGGATCAATTTATGATCACCAAATAATGCTATGTTAGCATGACCACCTATTCTTTCAGAGTTTAATCAATGCAGTTTTCTGATTGAACAGTTCAACCACAAAGATCTGCTGCTTGGTCAAAGAGGAAATGGCAATTATAGGCATTTTTTTTCATGTATATAAACCACAACATAGCAACTATTTATTTTGTCATTTACTTCTAACCAGAAAAGAAATTCAATGATTATGTCAAATCTCTGTATCTGATATGGCACTGTGTCTCAATCTGTTTACACACCTCTGTGTGTCTCAGTTTCCCTGTTTATAAAGTGGAAGTATAATTGTCTTTACCTTATACCTTTGTAGTAAAGATTACAGATGCTAATTCAATTAGAGTACTTAGAACAGTTTTGATATATCATAAATGCACAGCAAATATTTTCTGCTCCTATGATAATTATAATTAACATATATACATATGTCATATTATTATAGTTATGTTATTTATATTTTATATATTTTTATAATACAGTAGACTATTTACATTATTTTTATAATTATATAGTTAATTTATACATTTGTATTAATACATATTAGTTAATTATATATAATAATAGTTATTATCTATGCAGTTTAACAACACAAAAAAGCAGAACTTCAATTCACATGTAGTGTAGTGGCACCTTTACTATAAATGAGAAATTTAATAGAATCTTTGTGACCTTGACTTATTTCCTAGAAAACTTTAGCTTAAAAAAAGTCACCATAACACTTTAGCCATGAAGCATCCTATGAAATATTCAACATTCATCAGCTCTTCTTACTAAATGCATGTCACAAAATGACAAGAGAGATATTCAGAAAATTAAACTTTTTTAAATCAAGTGTCATGTCCATTTATCTACAACAAATAATGAGATTTATTTTAAAACGTCTCATCTCTTTGAATTCAAAACATCTCATCTCACATTGTCAGTTTACGGGATAAGCACATTCATTGTATTACATACTTGCAAAATTAAAAGTATTTGTATATGTTGTTTAACCTGGAAATTATTAAGTGATTTTGTTAGACTTTTAGCATATAACTTGTACTCTTACTGGGTATGTTCAGGTAATTTGATTTTAATGTCAGTGTAATTTGGTGCTTCATATATACCTTAAAGTATAATGTTTACCAAATAAGTGCTATTTTTATATTTTAAAAAAATGCATTTTGAATAAATCTTACTCTTTCTGCTAAAGATACGAAGGCATCATTGCTTTAAGCTAATAGATTCTTAACTGAAAACATCTAAGTAAAAAAAACCAAATTGAGATCCATCGCCCAACCCCCAAAAAGTTGTGAATTAAAGAGAAAACTGTATCTGTATCATTTGAAATGGAATATATTATCAAATAAATTTCAAACAAATTGGGGAACATATTATAGAAATGCGTTTACAATGTTTAGAGCCCATTATTATAATAGAAACCAATGCATCGTTTTAATAAAGGGGAGATTGTTGTTTCTTTAGATCCTGCAACCAAAATTGTGTTCAGTTTTCATTTTCTTGTTTACAAAAAGAAAACTGACTCTAGAGGGAAAAAAAATCATAAACTGTAGTGGTGTTTAATAATAAGGATCTCTTGGGTAGAAAAAAAAATCAAAGCTTTTTCTATCATGATAATCATAGTTTGCCTTCCTAAGGGCATTTAATCTGGTACAAGTAGCCAGACCTTCTGGAGACGAGTACTATATTTCAATACAAAGTCATGCAGCTTTGACATGTTATAAATCAATCCCAGTCTATATAAACCCTCTTCAAGCTAACAACTTTGGGAGGTACAGGGTTACAATTCAAAACACAAGCATGCAAGTTGCTGCCATTAATTCTGTGTCAAGTATTCTTGGATGGTTAGCATTGTTGCCGGTCAGTTCATAATTTAGGTCAAACCTAGGCTATTCTGCAAAACCTAAAAAGAGAAAGCAGGAATAACAACCTACCATGAATTATGTGCACACTCAAATAAACAATACTATCAGAGCAGTAATGAACGCTTCCCCTGCCAATTTTCACTTCCAGCATCTCTTTTCTTCCTCTAAGAAGAGTAATAAAACATGTCACAGAACTTCACTAATTGGTGTCACCGCTTCCAGCGCTTTAATTCATGTCTGACTTTCTAAAGCTATGCAGTAAAGTGAGAGTCTCTGGACTTATTGTCAGGAATTACTCACAAAAGCTTTTGAAACTATTGCTGTTCCTAATGCACTACGTTTTAGTAAACCTTCTTTTACTAAGTTCATGTGTACTGTCTCATATTTTTGATTCAATTTTCCTGAAACAAAAAAAGGTAAAAAATAAAAACACTTTTCTGTCTTTAAGATACTTGAAATGTATTGTTTCAATTTGTGAAAGAAAAAAATGGTGAATTTCTTATAGTAAAAAAAAAAATAAATGAATGTATGGGACTTGGAGATATTTTGCAGTACAGCTAAAACATGAAGATCTGTTTGTTTAGTGGGTAACAGCTAGCTTTTGGTCAAAAGATGAAGTTTATATCAGTGCAATCAAATAATGAAGGGCCTTTTGTTTGTAACCAAACTATTTCTTTATTCAGCAGTCAGGGTAGTGAGAGGTTTTGGCGGGAGAGAAAAAATGTGTGTGTGTGGGGGGGTGGGTGTGTGTGTGTGTGCGGGTGGGTGTATATCTCCTCAGAAATCTTTCAATAACCTACCAGGATAGGTAAAGTATCCCAGAGTTTTTTTAGTCTAAACGTGCACTCATTGGTACATAATTTTGAAATATTTCTTCGGGGATTCCAGAATTCCATATTGAGAGACAATCTGTTTCATCACTTGGAATTTATGGTCACTTGTGTTACTAATCAATGGAGTTACTGGTCTAATTATCATTTCTCTCCGTGTGACCTCTGTCTCATTGCAGGTGGGTTTAATTGGGCCCAATAAGCACCTACTTGTGTTTCTGAACATTGTGAGCACTTTATTGCTACAAGTTACTAACCATGATCTCCTCTCCTCAAACTCAGGCCCCAATAACTTTAGCCATTAATCCATCTCTCTATGCATTTATCTCTCTATCCATCTTTTATTGGTTATGTTTCTCTGGAGAACACTTGGCCATACGAATATCCCAACCTGCAGGAGAATGCACCTTGGGCAATGTGAACAATTTTCTCATTCAAACGACTTGTACTTGCTAAGCCGGCCTGATGTCCACTCTACCCAGCTGTTGTCCCTTCATGAGGGGGTGTCCCTGGGCTCACTCAGTCTTTGGGTTGAAGTGCATCTAGTTTCTGATGTTTAGTTCAAGATGCATGACTACTGGACTCTCGTGGTGAGGTGAAGAGTCTCTACCATGGCCCTGGGGAAAGCAGGTAGCTCTTATTCAAAATGAGAAGACTTTGTAAAGACTGCATGACATTTCCCTGCATTAAAGTAAGATTTTACTATAATTATCCTAATGGAGCTTTTTGCAAAACCTGTCAGCACCATGACCTGTTATATATATTTCATTCAGCAGTAAATCTGTTGGCTGACAGAGCTTACAAGAAAAAGGTGTTTGAATGTAGGGAACCTTCACTACAAGTGGACACCACTGAAATCCAGCCAGCATGTAGCGTATAAATATATATTTCAGTTCATTTTCATTTCCCGGCAAAATGAAAGGCATGTTTGTAGATAACGTGATGGTGGATAATCACATATTTCACAGAGGGATCAGACTCTTGTTGTTTTGTGGACTGTTATGGGACTGAATTGTGTCTCCCCAGAATTTGTATGTTATTTGGAAATAGGGTCATTAAAGAAGTGATTGAGGCAAATGAGGTCATTCATGTGGGCTCTAATCAAGGAGGACTGCTGTCCTTATGAGAAAAGGAGATTAGGACACAGACATGCACAGAGGGACGACCATGTGAGGACACAGAAAAGACGGTGTCTACAAGGCAAGGAGAGAGGCTTCAGGAGGAACCAGCCCTGTGACACTTTAATCTCAGACTTCCAGCCTCCAGGACTGGGAGAGAAAAATGTATGTTTTTTTTATGCAACCCAGACTGCGGTTTTGTGTTATGGCAGCCCTAGCAAGCAAAGACATAGGCTCCTTCACTCATCTTATGGCCAGCATTGGTCCTACATATAAATCTGAATATTGCTACATCCTAAGTTTCAGGTTTTACCAGCATCCATGTAGTAGACCAGGGTGAGAATTGAAGATAGTAAAGGAATCAAAATCTTCTGGCACCATAGCTAGATACCAGGTGCCAGGATTTGTGTTGATTTGTTTCTGGAAAGAGATGGGGAACGAATCTGAATAGCAGCTGCGATTTGAGTCACTACTGGATAAAACCCGTCTAGTTCACTGTCATTTTCTGTAAATATCTGGATTCCGCAGAGGATAGAAAGATATGTTAACAAGGGATACAAAAGAAACCGCCACCTGTGGTTTAAGATGTGGGTTACCTCTCTGAACGTTAATTCATCTCTAAACATTTATTATCATCTCCTTCTAGTTTGCTTTCATATTGAGAAGCTCAGAAAGCTTAAGTTGCATTTTTTCCAGATAATCTTCCAAGCCACGTGTCGCAGTTGGGTCCTTCCAGTTACATGCACCGTGTGGGACGCGAAACCAGAGCTGACTTGGGGCACTGTTCGAACCGAGCTGCTTGGAAGGCAGATCTGGCAGTTTCTCAATAGTAGCCTAATATTGGTTCTACTGAGAACCTGTGTCTATCCAGGAATTTGGGGGTCATCCCTGGAAGGGGATTCTCACAATACATTCCAGAACTTCAAACAGATAAAGTGAAAAACATAAAAATGTTTCTTCACATTTCAAATTGTTCATTATGCTATATATGAGACATCTTTCTAGATTTGATTTTAGTATTTATTTATTAGTATTTAATATTTAGTATTTATTTAGTATTTGAAAATACTAAACAGAAAGGGAGGCAACCCTGAAATATGACATGTTTTAGGACATTATGGATCACGTTTCAGATATTGAGATGAAGGAGTAATTATATTTAATGACTAAATAGCAGAGAATTGACGTGTACAGTTTTGGTGGTGGTTATGTTTGTAAAAAGAAAAGAAAAGACTCAGACAGTCCAACTCATAGAAGTAACGCAAACATTATTTCTTCCATAAGCTTTTAAGTCTGTAAATCTTAATTTATAGATATTTATAAAATTTACAAACATTTACAAAATTCTTAAAAGTTTGCAAATATTAAACCAGCTAATGTTTTAGGCACATAATTCTTATAGTTTTCATTTTGCAAGTTAACATTTATAATTCTCAATTAATCCCTCAGCTATCGTCAAAAAACCCTGAATTACAAGTAGATATATCAATAGGGTTTCCTATTATGGTGAAATAATAATAACAGAGAAAGAGAACATTTATTCCTCTTTGTTCTTGCAGTATGTCTTACATACACGTTTAATTTGATTTGCTTTTTCCATGCTTTAAAAATCTTGGCATCAACATGAGTCCTTAAAAGCAAGTACAGAGATTTTTAGAGCAAATTGCAAAAAAGAATTGAGATACTTGTATTTTTTTTATACCTGAAATATTTGGGCAGCCATATCCAACACTAACATATCTATAGCACTAAGATATGGAAATGCACAGAGCCTATAGAAGGCTCTATGTCTGAAAGGCAGAATATAAGATTCCTATAACTGTCCTAATTTTACTCATGTCCGAAACAGGACAAGCTTGGTAACTTATTCAGTTCCATTCAGCAGATTCATGACGGAGCTGGCAAAATGAATCGTCTTCTCTCTGATCCAAAATTCATGGTCATCTGAAACATAATTTAGACAAGGTAAATGAATTAGTAAAGTGTCAAAAAATTAGATGTTGAAACATCTGATCACCAGATAAGCTTGGGAAAGAAAATGTGGGGGAATTTTAACACACATTTCAAGTACATAAAGCACAACTAGTTTCCAATAATTTAGAAATGAGGATCAAAAATCCAAGGCACCTGGGCTCCAGTTGTTGGGTAGATTTATAGATAATGTACAAGAAAACATTTATTTACAAGAATGTATGATAATGTAACAAAAATAATTTTGAAGATGATCGTCCATTGGTATTTAAAATAGGATATGGTTTTCTCAATCTGAGTGAGAGTCAACTTGGAATCTTCTGTCTATTGATCTTAATACCATAATGTTTACGTAAAAATCCATAATAATGTGTTTTATAACCAGGTTGTGTACTTTCAAAACCTAATGCTAATGAAATAAGTGGTTTAAAATAGTATAAGTTTAATTAGTTTTATGTGCGATTTCTTCTGGAAGAAGTATTTAAAAATTTAAATAGTTATTGCCTTCACTTTGAAAAGAATTACAAGAGTGAGAATCCAGGTCCTAAAATAAATCAGAATACTGACATAAATGAAATAAAGTAAAAATGCAAAAAGGAAACATCTTTTTTTCCTTGAGTTTCCGTGACTACCATAATAACCTCTAACGTATTTTATTTATTTATTTATTTTTTGGACAAACCAACTAGTTGGGTATGCATTTAATTCACATGCAATATCTCATGCAATATCTCTAGCAATATACAGGGAGAAATACAGTTTGTATGAAACTGATCTTTTATATAAGTGATTTTGCTTAAAAAAATACATGCACGTTTTCCAATATATTAAAAGATAAGTTTTGATGAATATGAATAATTTGACGAGTTATTAACTTTAAACGAACAATTGAGTGCAAATAGTTAAAACATATTCACATCGCCATCACTTTAAACAACTTACATTCTTGGTCCAGAACAATCACATATTGGCAAACAGATTATCATATCTAAGTAAAAATTGGGAGAAAGGAAAGTGATAAGACGACGTTCTATAATTTGGGGTATGCGGGTGTATTTGAAAAACTTTTCTTGTCTCTAGCAGAAATTTCGCAGTTTGTTTGCACTTCAAAAACAGATGAGAAGACTGATTTTTAACTCTGTCGTTTTTCACTTAACCTGTACCTTATTTTTTTAGTAGCACAGGGGGAAAGATCTCTGCAAATAAATGGCAATTCATTTAGTTCCATGTTGGCAGTGGTATTTATCTGGACTCTTACCACTGACAAAAGAATCCAGGAGGGCAGTATGAAAACAGACCATCGTTCGATGAAATTCTGTTCATGAAGTTGATGGCAAACTAAAACTATCATTAATTATATGGACAGGGTACACTTTTAGCATCAAGTGAAACTGAAAATTATAGCTCACCATCAAATTAATAAAAATCTGCAAGAAAAAAACATGTTGAAAGTGATGGATGCCTTATAAATTTCAATTATTATTTAATTGTGATTCAATATCTTCATTAGGAATAACCTTTGACATGTGAGCAGAAAACCTTTCATGAAAATTTAAATTGACTTTTCCAGTAAAACGAATCCTGTAAGCCGCACATTACCATCAAACTGAAGTGACCTTGTGATTTGCACAAATTTGTTTGTCACTTAGAAGGTAAATCAGTGGAGAAAAGCTACAGAGAGTCAGAAAATAAATGATGGGTTGCTTTGGCTACTAAATTTGACATTGATATATTTTCTCAAGCAAAGTAAACTCTCATTATAGAGTCATTTTAGGTGATATTTAATTTTTAAAAAGTACTTAGTTCAAACTATTTAAGGTGTTTAAACCTTTAAAATTGAGAGTGAAGTGAGGCATGTATCAGCTAGATATTACATGATTTAAAAAAGGATTATTTATTGATTGAATTGGATGATGATTAGTCTTATTTCAAAAGTATTTTTAATATTAGTATATATTTACTATAATATACTAAGACATTAAATAAATTATGGAAACAGATGCAGTCATCAGGTAATTCTGCATTTTGCCTATGATGACCAGAGTGTTGATAGGCAAAGCCCTCTGAAGGAATACGGAGTTGACCTTCGTTTTAAAGCATCCCATGACCCCGCTTAAATGTATTAAATAAAGATAAAAATTTAAAATGCCTGTTTATGTAGTATTTTGCTCAGGCATTTTTATGTGGAGAGGTTGTTTCACTCTGATGCGATTCTGTCCCTGCGAGGGACATTGGGCAATGTCTCGAGACATTTTTACTTGTTACATCTGGAGACGAAGATTTGCCTTCCATATCTACTGGGTAGAGACCAGAGATGCTGTTCAAGATCCTACAATGCACAGTACAGCCCCCACAACAATGAATGATCCAACCCCAAATGTCAAAGGGGAGAGGAGAGAAATCTGCTTTCATATGGGGGATTCTGTCTGCCTGCCTTCCTGTTTGTCCTATTCCAGTGACACTAACCTGGTGCTCAAAAAGCCCTAATGCAAATAGAGGACATTCCTATGAAAACCACCTAAGGAAAATGTAGTTTTAGATGTACAATATGTGTGAGAAATCCTTTCTGTCAAAATTACTATTTTACAAAGTTGTTGCATTAGTTTCCTAGGGCTGCCATAACAAAATACCAGAAACTGGGTGCCTTGCACAAGAGGAATTTATTGTGTCACAATTATGGAGGCTGGAAGTCTGAAATCAAGGGACCAAGATGGTTACACTTTCTTTGAAGACTTGAGGGAATGGTGTTCCCCCAGCTATAATTCTGTGTTTCATTTTAGATATGCTGTACAGATGCTCCTTGACTTACAATGAAGAAGTTATATTCTGATACACCCATCGTAAGTTGAATATATCAAAGTAAGTTAAAGATTGATGATATTCTTTATTTATGGTGAGTTTATGGAGACACACCTCTTGTAACATGAGGAATGCACAGAAAGCATGTGGCTTTCTGTACCATGGCAAATTGACCCATCTTTAAGTCGGGGACTGTCTGTATTTCTCTTTGTGATATGTACCCATTTCTCTTTAATTTGTTTAATGTGCTGATATTACTAAAGTTTGAATTTTTGTGCTCACTTTACCTTCCATTTATGTGTAGTGGGTTACAGGATCAGATGATAGGCAGAGTACACAGGTAGAAGACAGGCAACAGGTGGTTGGTTGGTTTACCTAGCAAAGGCTTTACAGGTAGCATCTCAGATACACACTTGCTTTCAGCTTCTGCTATGCTCAGGGGAATGCTATAGGTACTCATCTGCTTCCAAGTGGGTTATTTTCTCATCACCTCTTCAAGGCTAACTCTGGTACACCCACCTCAATTTACTCCCTCTTTGAAATCTTAAATTTAATCCACAAAAAATGAATATACCTTTTGCCATCTTCTTCACCCAAAGTAGAAAAGGTTGAAAAATTAAACATTCTTATTTTTTCCACATGCCTAGCTACACAATTCCATCCAGTGTAGAAAACCATCCATTGATTAACCATCATTGTTTTGGGCATTGTATTCATCCATTTCTGTAGTGTATAACTGAATACCTGAAACTGGATAGTTTGTAAAGGAATGAAATATATTTCTTACAGTTATGGAGGCTGGGAAGTCCAAGGTCCAGGGAGCACAGCTTGGTGAGCACCTTCTTCTAGGTGGAAACTCTCAATATGGCCCCATCGTGATCCAGTTGTCACATGGCAAGCAAGGGCTGAGCAAAATAGCTATCGTGCACACTTGCTCTCCTTATAAAACCATCAGAACCACACCCATTAATCCATGAATGGGTCAATCCAATCACAAAGGCACAGTCCTCACAATCCAATCACCTCTTAAAGGACACACCTTTCAAATATCATAATAAAATTTCCCACCCTCTTAACACTGTTACAATGGGGGTCAAGTTTACAACTTTTGGGGGACACATTAGACCCATAGCATGCATGAAGAAAATCTTTGATTTAAAAATAATCATTATATTTTCAGAAAGAACATAGAGGCCAGTGATGCCGTCAATTTTTATATCAACTAAAAATGAGAGTCTATGGGACAGAGAAGACAACTCCTCTGAGAAGACAGGATGTTTCTAAATTTTTGTTCTCACCTGTAATTTTAATATTTTCAAATGATAAAATAAAGTACCTTGTTTTTTATTAAATGACATTTTTTTTCCAGAAAGAAAACTCATTTTATGTATACACACACACATACACATACATGAGGGTAATTCAAAAAGTTTGTGGAAAAATAGAATTAAAAGATAGCCCAGATCTTTTCATAAACTTTTTGAAAACCCATCATGGGGTGTGTGTGTGTGTGTGTGTGTGTGTGTGTGTGTGTGTGTGTGTGTGTGTGTGTGTGTGTGTGTGTGTGTGTGTGTGTGTGTGTGTGTGTGTGTCTGTGTGTCTCTGTGTGTGTCTCTGTGTGTGTCTCTGTGTGTGTGTGTGTGTGTGTGTGTGTATGTCTGTGTATAGTAAATATTATTTTGCTTTCAAAAATCCCATGGGATTCCCCAGGAACAGATTAAAATTTCAAAGTTTGACTAATGAATACAAAAGTAAAACTTTGTTTCTGCATATAAAGGAAAAATCCAAGATACCACAGTCTCTTCCCCATGGATCTGTGAATAAGATTTTGTGTAGACCCCTTGTATCATTTTCTGCATGAGACCTAAAAGGGAAACTAAATATACAGCCATGAGCTACAGACAGGGCAGGATGTAAATTGGACCCATGAAATATCAGATGTTATTGCTTGATGTGTAGCAAAATGAAACACAGCTGCATGTTATAAGAAAACTCCCAACCAATTGACAGACATTGAAAAATTTAGAGGAAGAAACATGTTTAGAAATGTACTTCCTGTTAACAGATTTCTACCCCCAGAAGTCTTTTGACACCAAAAGGAAATTATACTACATCCTGAGAGTTTAAAGATCCTTTAGCAGACTGGTGTTCTATCTGGACAGTGAGCTCTAATTTCCATTCTTCTTCTTTATTCCAAGGCAAATCTTTGCAAGTACACAAATGGAATTAAGAGTTAGAAATGGAAAAAACAAGGTACAGTTTAGTAACTCGCCAACGAAATAGTAAGCAAAGACGCAGGTGGAAAGACAGATCAGATATAACCAGTAGATAATAATGGATGCTCTCCATTTGTGAATTGCAGTATATTATTTAAGAGACAGGCACCAGGACAAGCCACTGCTGCAAAACAATCAAAATCTAGAAAAGGAGTGGTCAGAATGGACATTCTTTTGTAACTCTGAGAGAAAATGGGTATTCTTCAAAATTTCCATGAACTCTAGTTGAACTCTTATCCTGTGGCCAATTCATTATATTTTGAAACTTTTAAATTAAACTTTCTATTTTGAAATAGAATTCATGTGCAGGATACAATATAATAGAGTGAGCTCCCATGGAGCCATTAGCCAACCTCCCCAAATGGTAACATGTTGCAAAACCAAAGTACAATTTCACAGCCAGGATAACAACCTTGAGATTTGCAAGATATAGAAAATGTCATCCCCATAAGATCACTCATGTTGATATTTTATAATCATGTACACTTTCATCCCACCTCAACCCCTGCCTTAAACCCAACGAATCCACCGATCTGGTTTCCATTTCTATAATTCTTTCATTTCCAGAGTGTTCTGTAAATGAAATCACATAGAATGTAACTTTGGGAGATGGTTTTAATTTTTCACTCATTATAATTCCCTGGAGATGTGTCAGGTTGTTGGGTGTATCAACAGCTTATTCCTTTTTTATTGCTGAGTAGTATTACACTGTAAGGATGCACCACAGTTTTATAAAAAAATAAAATAACTTGTAAAATATCCCATGGTACAGGTGCACCACAGTTTGCTTAAACACTAAAATAACTTGTGAAATAAGCTTAAGATTTTAAATGCAGCATAGAATTTTCAATATCATATAGCATTTTATTTTTTTATTTTTTGGTTTTATTTGTGTATGTATGTATGTATGTATTTATTTATTCATTTCTTACAAACATTCATGAGATACAAAGCTGATTGTCCCCCCTCCTGCCCATGATGTGGGGGTCAGATTCATACTGGGGGCATATCCATTACCAGAAATTACTTTTGTACCCTTTGCCCCTCCTAATTACCCCCCAACCCCTCCGCTCCCCTCTACTCCACTTTGTACCCCTAGGTATGTTTCCTCATATACTTATTTCATATTCAAAAGAAGGGAGAATGCCTCTGCAAGTCCAACGCACCACTGTGGTCTTTCTTTCCTTCCTTCTTTCTCTCTTAGCTCCCACTTCTGAGTGAGCACGTGTGGTATTTATCCCTCTGTGCTTTCTTATTTCACTCAACATAAGTTACTCCAAGCTCATCGACATTGTTGCAAATGGGAGTATTTCATTCTTTTTTATGGCAGAGTAGTATTCCATAGTGTATATATACCACAGTTTCCTTATCCAATCATCCATTGATGGACATTTAGATTGGTTCCATGTCTAGGCTATTGCAAACAGAGCTGTGATGAACATGGAAGTGCAGGTGTCCCTTCAACATGATGATTTCCATTCCTCTGGATATATACCCAGAAGAGGGATTGCTGGATCATATGGTAGATCTATCTGTAGTTGTTTGAGAAACCTCCATACTGTTTTCCATGGTGGTTGTACTAATTTACAGTCCCACCAACAGTGTAGGAGGGTTCCCTTCTCTCCACACCCTCACCAGCATTTGTTATTCATCATCTTTTTGATTATAGCCAGTCAAACTGGAGTGAGGTGGTATCTCAATGCGGTTTTAATTTGCATTTCCCCGATGACTAGCAATGTTGAGCATTTTTTCATGTATCTGTTGGCCATTTGTATGTCTTCCTTTGAAAAATGTCTACTCAGCTCCTTTGCCCATTTTTTAATTGGGTCATTTATTTTTTTACTGTATAATTGCTTGAGTTCTATGTATATTCTGGATATTAGTCCCTTGCTCGATGCATAGTTAGCAAAAATATTCTCCCACTCTGAAGGTTGTCTTTTCACTCTGTTGATTGTTGTTTCCTTTGCTGTGAAGAAACTTTTTAGTTTGATATAGTCCTATTTGTTTATTTTTTCTTTTGCTATTTGTGCTTTTGCACTCATGTTCATAAAGCCTGTGTTTCACCTATATTTTCCCTTAGTAATTTTACAGTTTTGGGTCTTATGCCTAGGTCTTTAATCCATTCTGAGTTGATTTTAGTGTATGGTGAGAGATGCATATCTAGTTTCATTCTTCTGCATATGGATAGACAAATGCATTTTATTTATTTATATTAAAACACTGGCCTATTTCTGCTCATCATTAATTCTTTATGTATACATGTATCTCTATTACGTTCATGAGTGTGTATATAGCAGTATAGTAATTTGCAAAAAGTCACCTCTTGTATAAGGGCACTTTAAAAAATTCATGGAAAGATTATTTTTTAATTCTATTTTCGCATGAACTCTTTGATGTACCCTCACATAGTGTAAGCTGAAGAATGGGCTTCATTCAATTCTTCATGTCATATTGATATTGAGGTCGGGCCTGGGGTCCCCAATAGTCAGCCTCAGCCTACCCAGTCCTCTTACCAGGTTCCTGACTCTGCCGCAGGAAAGAATTCAAGGGCAGAGTCACAGCAGAAAGCGAGAACAAGTTTATTATAATAGATAAGAAATGCAGGTTCCACAGAGAGTGTAGCATGCTCCAGAGACTGAGCAGGGGCTACACAAAGTCTAACACAAAAGTAAGATCAGTACCTACATCAACTCTAACACAAAAGCAAGAAAAACATACTTAAGTTCAGGACAAAGTGCAGGCTGGCTCAAGAGAGTGAGTCGCCCTTGCTGAAAGCAAGTATGATACCAAGTAAAATATACACAACTCAGTCAGTGAAATGTCAGTTGCCTTCAGGAAAGTGAACAACAACCCTGCCATCTGCTGGGATTTGGCTTTTCCAGGTTCCCTCTATAATGAATATTCCAATAATGGGAGGGTTCCCAGTTACATAACACTGGATTTGCATAAGCCAGCCCCTTGTGGTCTCTTTTTCCCTGCATTAGTGCTGAAAATAGGTCTAACTGGCAACAGTAACTTTCTTCCAGGGGAGAGCCCAGAGGAGGGGGCCTGAGACCTCAGGCAGTGGCTGGAAATGCGTGTCCTGAAACCCAAACCCAGGGAAACAGAGCACCTTCTATATCAATATTAAGCCTGGAAATTGGCCCATGAAAATGTACAATAAAGTAAATAAATAATTTTTGTAAATGCTTTGTAAAAAGAATGAACAATTGATATTTAACATAATTTTTAATATTCAATTTCAATCTAAGTTGCCACTTAGATACTGTATATTCTGTTATGGAGCCATTATTAGAGTATTTCTAAATGCATTTGATTCATAATTCAGATTTTATTATAAATATTACTTTTATCATTAGAAGGTAATGACAATAGGAAGGAATAAAATATCTTAGGGAATAGTTAATCAAAGAGTTATCAATGTCTTCATATATCTCCAAATTTACAATTAAACAAAGAAAACCTACAAATACCAAGTCAAAATTCTCATCACGGCTTTGAGTTGGATATCTCTAATAATCACTCCTTGGCACAGAAAATCAATGTGAGGCAAAAAAAAAAAAAAAATGTTGAGTAACTTTTCAATCCGCATGGGAAATGGCCATTCTTGGGCTGTGCCTTTAGCCTTGATAGAAGCAGTTCTGCATCCTGTTGCAAAACCAATTAAACTAGAACTTTCAGGGAATGGGGTTTCTCAGGCAAGACCTAGGCAAAATATTTTCACACCTCCAGACAGCCCAACACACAGTATAAGTAGCTCTATTCTCATGCTATGTGTGGTGCAGACCTTGGACCAGCTTACACAGCCTCACCTGGGAGCTTGTTAAAAATGCAGAAAAAGCCCAGAGCTACCTCATGAGAGCCTGTGCTGTAACAAGATCTCCAGGCAAACTCTGTTCACATTAGAAGTTGAGACACACTGTTCCAAACCATAATTCTTAACTATCAGCCTAATTAGCTGGCTGACTCATTCCTTCCAACTGAAGAGCTGATTTAGCAAGTGCTAGAACACTTGCCCCTCTCTCCAGTCACATACATCCTGGGGAAAGGTTTTGATCAGCTCAGCCTGGCTCAGGTGCTTCCTGGAGGAACAAGGAAACTTACTGATAAGTGGTCAGGTGAGAAGAAGCGGGATACACAGTCTGTCCACTGTAGTTTTGTATCTGAGTTCTGTCCCCACAAACATATACACTGAAGTCTTTAACCCACCACACTTGAGAATGTAACTGTATTTGGAGATAGGACCTTTAAAGAGATGATTGAGGTAAAATGAGGCCACTAGGGTGGGTCTTAATCCAATAGGACTAGTGTCCTTATAAAAAGAGGAGATTAGGACACAGACATGCACAGAGAGAGGACCATGTGAGGACATGGGAAGCAGCCATCATCTACAAGTCAAGGAGAGAAACTAGCCCTGCTATACCCCTTGGTCTCGGACTTCCAGCCTCCAGGACTGGGAGAAAATAAAAGCCTGTTATTTAAGCCACCCAGTCTGTCGTCCTTTGTTATGTCAGCCTGAGCAGAATAATATAAATGGTAAAAATAAATCAAAACAAGCAAATAAAAATATTTTCAATCATAGTTTCTATTTATTATAGCAGTAATAACAAAGTATCAGGAGACTTTAGAATTACTAAGATTCTAAAAATGTATATTTACACAGGAGAAATATGTGTCATTGTAGAAAGCCACATTCTAGAAGAACGTTTTGAACTGTTCAGATATGCTTTTGCCTCTTTCCAGAAGGGAAAAGGAAATAGCCTCATGATATTCATATGAATGACAGCAAGTGATACCAGTTCCATCAAGAGAGCATAATATTCTGTTTTCTGGACACAGAATTGTATTTTTAAGGATAGTTGCCATCTAAAATGACACTCATTAATTGTGCACAAGATAACCTCTAGCTCCGATTTCCAATTTTCTTCCACAGAGAACTACAGGCACATAAAATTTTAGGTTATAGGCTGTGCTGAGAAAATGATCTAATATACCATTTTAACATTTTAATGCTTTCAGGCCATAAGCAAGCTGTTTTCTTGTTTACAGATATTATAATGGATTGCATATTGTTGTTTAAATAAATGGAAGAACATCTGGTAATAAAAAAACACAAGAACAAATTAGAATTTGCCCTGTAAAACAGGGGTGGGAATTTTGGTGGTGGGTACTTGATTTTGGTGGCAGAATTTCTATGGTTAGATATTTATTAGAGATAAATGTGCTGGTACAAGTGAAAAACAAATTTCATCATCAGGTGGGTAGAACTAGAAAATGGTACAAAAGAAATAAAACCTCCAATCCTTTGTCAGTCACAGTGGAGAAGATTTTAGAATGTCTGTGCTGTGGGTTGAATGCCCCTCCAAACTCCTTGAACTTTAACCCTCGCTGTAATTGCTGAGGGTGGGAAATCCTCTTATACTAATTAAAAGGCAGGGACTTTTTTGGAGGCTGGGAAGTCCAAAGTCCAGGAACGCATCTGGTGAAGGTCTTCTTTGGTGGTGACAACCTGTATCATATCACTGCAGTCACCACCAAAGAAGGCCTTCACCAGATGTGTTCCCTGGACTTTGGACTTCCCAGCCTCCAAAACTGTAAGCAATAAATATTGTTTCTTTACAAATTACCCAGTTTCAGGTATTCTGTTACAAGCAACATAAACAGACAGAAACAGTCGATGAGTATTTGGACACCAAATGAATCCCCTGGAGATAAAATATATATATCCCAAATGAGTCACCTGGATAAGGTGAATGATTTCATATAATGATGTAACTATTCACTCTCAAAATATTTATTGTGGAAGCAACACGTGTTGATGAGTTGGAGCATTACCCATGTTACAGTAGTCTGCCCTTATCCTGGGGGGCAGATGTTCCAAGACCTCCAGTGGATGCCAGAAACCATGGATAGTACCAAATCCTACACATGCTGTGTTTTTTCTTATACAGGCATTTGTATGATAAAGTTTGATTGACAAATTAGGCACAGTTAGAGATCAGCAATAACTGATGATAAAATAAAACAAAAAAATATATATAGTTTAATAAAAGTTATGTGAATGTGCTCTCTCTCTCTTTCAAAATCTTATTGTATTGTACTAGGTAATTGAAACCACGGATTGGGGGGACTACCGTACGTCTTTTTCATTTCTGTGTTGCAAACACATCATGTCTTTGCTTAATAGTCTCTTTGCTTACATGAGCGGCAACTAGGTTGAGATGACATTTCCAGCATCTCCCCTGGTAATTTTGTGTTTCCTGAGCTATGAAGGTGATGGGGTCAAATTTAGTTCTTAACGTTGCTAGGAGAGAAACAAGGAATTCTTTCTCAGGCTTCAATTAGTGGGACAATTGGAATGATTAAAATTAAACCTCATCACTCGATGCCCCATCTTGAGAGTTCAAGGGTCCTTTTGCAGACTGGTTTCCTGTCTGCAAAGTGGACTCTCACCTGGACTGCTCCCACTTATACTAATGTAAACCTTTGCAAATGCACCAATTGGATTATGAGTTGGGAGTGGAGCAACCCAGACTGGAGAATGTGGGAGATGTGCAATTATGGAAGTTGAATGAGTGTTAGGCAGAAGAGGGGAGTGAGGTGCAGGGTGTATGGGACCCAAGGATCCTTTTAGGTTCACGGTTGTTTGTAGTCTTACAGGTGTTCATTCACTTTCTCTTTACATCTCTTTCATTAACTGTTTCTTCTTGGGAGAAATAGTTGGAGGGCCCTTGTGGAGGGCTTTGCCTGATAGGAAATAGTGCTAATTCCTACCAATTTAGTACAAGGTGACAGGAAAGCACTTTGTAATCTTGCTGCTTCATTCATCCTTCCGGCTGGAATAAAGATATATTCAAATGTGGAAGCTCTTCGACAGTCGGTTCTATCAAGCATCTACTAATCCACGTACTCCATCATTCAGCGATCAAAATGACAAGATTGAATTTGCCTATGCAGTGTGACTGGAGAGAAGAGGGGAGTTGCATGCCAATATTCAGTGTCTACAGCCAATAATGTTGTCTGAATTTTTAGCTCTTAATCAAGCAAGTCTTGACAGATTGGGGGAGAAGGGCTACTTGGAAGTATGTATAATAATTGCCAGTATACTATTGTTTCTTATACTTATTATTCCTTTTTAAATGGTTATTTCTGTTATCTTACATATTAAATCCATTACATTATGACAAATTGAGAAAAACTTAAGATATTCAGTGATGCCAGGATTTGAAATATTCAGTTAAGAATTGCAAAATTTGTTTCTCCTCCCGACACCCCATACAATTTGCCCAGCTTACTTTGCACAGGAGAGCATTTAAATTGAATTCAAGAAACGTAATTTGGATGCCTACTGCATGTTATCATGCCCAGTAAATGTAATTTGTGTGTGCAAAAATTAAATTGAAATCAAGAAAGCCTGCCCATTTACAATAGCCACCAAAAAAATAAAATACTTAGGAATTGAGTTAACCAAGGAGGTGAAAAATCTCTATAATGAGAACTACAAACCACTGCTGAGAGAAATTAGAGAGGATACAAGAAGATGGAAAGATATTCCATGCTCTTGGATTGGAAGAATCAACATAGTGAAAATGTCCATACTACCCAAAGTGATATACAAATTCAATGCAATCCCCATCAAAATTCCAAAGACATTTTTCTCAGAAAGGGAAAAAACTATTCAGACATTTATATGGAACAATAAAAGACCACGAATAGCCAAAGCAATGCTCAGCCAAAAAAATAAAGCTGGAGGCATAACACTACCTGACTTTAAGCTATACTACAAAGCTATAATAACCAAAACAGTATGGTACTGGCATAAAAACAGACACACTGACCAATGGAATAGAATAGAGAATCCAGAAATCAACCCACACACTTACTGCCATCTGATCTTTGACAAAGGCACCAAGCCTATTCACTGGGGAAGGGACTGCCTCTTCAGCAAGTGGTGCTGGGATAACTGGATATCGATATGCAGGAGAATGAAACTAGATTCATACCTCTCACCGTATACTAAAATCAACTCAAAATGGATTAAGGATTTAAATATACACCCTGAGACAATAAAACTTCTTAAAGAAAACATAGGGGAAACACTTCAGGAAATAGGACTGGGCACAGACTTCATGAATACGACCCCAAAAGCACGGGCAACCAAAGGAAAAATAAACAAATGGGATTATATCAAACTAAAAAGCTTCTGCACAGCAAAAGAAACAATTAAAAGAGTTAAAAGACAACCAACAGAGTGGGAGAAAATATTTGCAAAATATACATCTGACAAAGGATTAATATCCAGAATATATAAGGAACTCAAACAACTTTACAAGAAGAAAACAAGCAACCCAATTAAAAAATGGGCAAAAGAGCTAAGTAGGCATTTCTCTAAGGAAGATATCCGAATGGCCAACAGACATATGAAAAAATGCTCAACATCACTCAGCATCCGGGAAATGCAAATCAAAACCACATTGAGATACCATCTAACCCCAGTTAGGATGGCTAAAATCCAAAAGACTATGAACGATAAATGCTGGCAAGGCTGCGGAGAAAAAGGAACTCTCATACATTGTTGGTGGGACTGCAAAATGGTGCAGCCTCTATGGAAAATGGTATGGAGGTTCCTTAAACAATTGCAAATAGATCTACCATACGACCCAGCCATCCCACTGTTGGGAATATACCCAGAGGAATGGAAATCATCAAGTCGAAGGTATACCTGTTCCCCAATGTTCATCGCAGCACTCTTTACAATAGCCAAGAGTTGGAACCAGCCCAAATGCCCATCATCAGATGAGTGGATACGGAAAATGTGGTACATCTACACCATGGAATACTACTCAGCTATAAAAACGAATGAAATACTGCCATTTGCAACAACATGGATGGACCTTGAGAGAATTATATTAAGTGAAACAAGTCAGGCACAGAAAGAGAAATACCACATGTTCTCACTTATTGGAGGGAGCTAAACATTAATATATAAATTCACACACACACATACACACACACACACACAAACCGGGGGGGGGGAGGGAAGAAGATATAACAACCACAATTATTTGAAGTTGATACAACAAGCAAACAGAAAGGACATTGTTGGGGGGAGGGGGGGAGGGAGAAGGGAGGGAGGTTTTGGTGATGGGGAGCATTAATCAGCTACAATGTATATCGACAAAATAAAATTTTAAAAAAAATTAAATTATCTGTTAGTGTGTTTTTGGTATATATTCTTTATATTCTTTTGGTACATATATTCTTTACCTAGAGTGTATTATGTTTCTCAGGGATCCAGATACATATCGTAGTATGTTAAAATTCAGATAACCAAAACCTTATTAATTCAAAATAATTGTATTATATTTTGTCACAATTTTCTATCCTTCAGAGATTTGCATTCTGGAGACGATTTTTATATAGGGGGTATAGTTTTGGAAAGAGTTTTTTGGAGCAATCGTCTTATTATTATCACGTTAGCTAGTTGACACCATCTGCCTTGTTGATAATTATGTAAATTTAAATTATTTTTCCAGACAAAACTAAATTAAGCATGCCTTCTTTTTCCACATATGAATTCAGGATTCTTCTGCAACTATTTTTCATAAGCCCAGTACACTAAAATTAAAATGAGGGGGCTTAAAAATCAAGTTAGATTAATCAGCTACCTATTATACACTTGGTTTGGATAAACATCTCTATGATGTCCTTTAAATACTAGAGAGAAAAAAAAAAAAAACCATGCACGTAGTATCCAATCAAAACCTGTGGGCTCCTATAGTGCACATTACAAGATCTTCAGTTTCTTATAAAACATAACAGCTTGATAAAACAGTGAGGGTATGCTAATTTCAAATAAACTAATAAACCACATTCCTCTCTCTATTACCTCTTGAACAAAGCACCATCTAAAAGTGAAATACATGCATCTGTGCAACACTTGAGGAAGGTTTATTTCTTAACCTCTCCTGAAAATGTTCTTGCAGTAGACTTTTGATTCTTTTTTGTAGTCATAGCTTACCAACTTGCAGACAGAAAACCTGAAAATCCAGCTTTTCTGCTAATTTTATGAAGTTGATATTAATTCTGGAATTTAAGAAATCCTTTTTTTTTTTTTTTCCTTTTTGCACCATTATCCAAACAGCCTAACCTATTACTACTTTTTCTCAGCCTGTTCATGAATATAGATGATAGTTGAAAAAATGATCCTGGATTCAATAAGACGACAACAGAAATGTCACCCTACGAATAGCTGTGTCACTAAGCATATATAAGCTGTCCAGAGGCCAGCTATGTAATGGCTATCAGCCGATAAAGCCTTTTGGAAAATTTATGCTTAAGAATTACAATAATAGAGAGCACTAGAAAATACATACATGCGTAAAATATGGGTTGAAAAGTCAGGAAAGGAATAAAGGGTTTTTCAAAATAAACCGGCAGGAAATGATTTCAAGGAGGAACTGGACAGTCTAAGCTGGATTTTGGGAGATGTGACAATTTTAATAGCAAGGGTTAAGGTGATGTTAGAGTTGGTGAGGTGAACCATAGGGGCCAGTTCCATCCTTCTGCAGAACATAAAGTATAAGCATCTGACATATTAGATTGTAAAGTACATGAAAGTCAGGAAGAAGATTTTAACCAAACCAGGTACAAGAGAAGGAACATTTAGGATATTTCAGAGAGTATAATAGAGCGAGTAGGGTTTTCTGCTAATAATAATTAAAAGCAATCATTAATTTCAAGTGTATCTTATCTAAGATCCTGATGTTTTACGTTTATTTTCTCAGCAGGATTTGGTTTGATAAATAATAAATAAACGAAACTCCATTGGGAAGTCTTGCTATTCTTTTTTATCTAAGATTTTTTTATTTTACTAACTTGCAGGGTTTTTTTTTTCTTTTCCATCTGCATTGCAAACTTCAGTTCTGTTTCCTGTTGGAGTCTGCACACTTCACTCTGGTTGTGCCTGTGATCCCTCTACCTAGCAAAAATTTGGCTTTTAATATTCTGTGAAAAGAAAGGAGGAGACTGAATTCCACAACAGAGGTTCTCATGACAATCCACAAGATAAATGAGATAAGTAGAAATCATAGTCAATATTTTAATTTACACAGTTTCTAAACTAATACGTGATTATTCTTGAATCAAGAAGGGGAAATAAAACCAACGGTGATTTAAAAAAAAAAAAAAAAAGCCATAACTTTTTTTTCAAACAGGTCAGTATGGGAAACTGGTGAAGACTGATAATTGAAAATATTTATGTAGAATAACTAAAATAAAGGAAGTGAAATAACACACATTTGAGCTCTCATTTTTAAAAAAAATAATTATTATTTTTAGTTGTTTTACTTGTTTTTCTGTCTTGCTGCTCCCTTGGAAAACACCAGAAAATGAATGCTAAATATAGCCTATGGAACCAACATGTGAGATGCCTACAGATTTTCAATGTCATCTCTAGAGAGAAAGGGGCTCTTCTCAGTATGGTTAGGAAATTTGTGAAAGAGCAAATATATAAATGATAGATTCCTAAAGACCGCCACATCAGGTCTATGAAGATAATTATTTTGTGACTTAAATCTAAACCTTGTAATCCTAATTTTCAGAAGGTCAGTGAATAAAAGAAAACAAAAACAAAAACACCTAACACATGATATGTTTGCCAAGTGTCAGAAAGTTCGATTTATTATTTGTAGCAAGAGTACTTGTGTAGAATAACGCCAGGCATTTAGTCTTCAAAACACGTGGCTCCAAGTGCAAGATCAAGGTGTGTCAGCGTTGCTTTCTCCCGAGGCTTCTCTCCTTGGCTACAGAGGACAGTCTTCCCCCTGTGTACGCACATGGTCTTTCCTCTCTGTGCCTGTGTCCTAATCTCCTCTTCATTTTTAATTTACTTACCTGTTTAAAGACCTTATCTCCCAATATCGTCACAGGCTGGGTACTAGGACTTAGGATTTCAACTTAGGAATTTTGGAGGGACACAACTGAGCCCATAAAAGATACCTCGCTTCATTCTGCAAATAAGCAACAGATTTTAAAAACTTATTACACAAAAGGAAAAGTAACTAACATAAAATTACCAAATGCACATCTGTCTAAATTCCAAGGTCCCTGTCGTTTCATTTTTGCATGCTTGGTTATTTAAATAGTTCATAAATGTAACAAGGCTATGTAACATCAGACAGGCAATCAATAGTTTGAAAGCAAAACCAGGAAGGATGTAGTTAAACCAAATTAGAAGGAAACATCAGTCGTTAAATACAGATATGTTTACCAAAAACACAGTTTTAAAACTGTCTAATCATAAGCATCGTTTATCGAGTCTCCAGAAAAGGAACTATTAATAAATGCTGATGCTTTCAAATTGAGCACCTAATTTTTTCAAACATAAACATATATTTTCCCTTGTGAATTATTATATAGACTTTTATAACATAAATAGAGAAATCTCTCTGTAGATTGTGCTTTGGGTGAAACTGGATTCTCTTTAAATGTTCATAACACATGTAAACATATATGCACAAACAACACCAGATGGAATTTTATCCCTTCCTTGGAATAATAACACATACAACAATGGCTATCATATAAGTCAATGAAGAACATTTGTTGGTAATATGTGAATGCTGAGAAATATTTCAATATGAAAATATAGCACTTTTTGTAGTTGTTCTAACTTTATATGAAAGAAGCCAACATACATATTGTTCCATATTGTACATAAAAATGTGCATTTTTATGGAAAAGAGAACTCTGAGATATTGTATAAAAAATAATATAAATCCATCCTGCTCTTTTGAATTTCAGTTGTATCTTGTTGTCTTGATACACTCTACTTTAATTAAGCAATATTATATGGATGGATAATGGAATGTTTTCCATATTTTAATTCAAAAAAATTTTTTGAAGCAATGTTATAAAATCTTTCTACATATAATTTCCTGCCCATATAATTAATGACCCATACTCAAACTTAGCATTATAACTGCTGGGTCCGAGGATACGTAAAACTAAGTTACCAAATTTTTCTGAATTTTCTTCAGAAGATTTTACCAACTGAGGTTTTGTTCCAAGTCTACATGTGACATATTCAGTGTCAGTATCCTACAAACCCTTGTTGACTTGAGTATTGTTAAGATCATAAAAGTTTAGAAAAATAAAAGATGAAAAACTATATTTCTTGTTTTAATTGGAATTTAATTAAGAAAAGTGCTGATCACTTTTACGTGTCATGGAACCCTGTTATTTGTTTTTCTGCCGCTTGATGGCTAAGACCGTTGGTTTTTATCCAACATACCCTATTGTGCCTAAATAAAATAAACAATGACTTACAAAAATATTTAAATATTTAGTTGAGAAAACTTCTCAGAAATAAGACATACCTCTACAAACTGATGTATATTATCCCCCCCCAAAAAAAATTAAACATGAGATGTTTCCTAAAAGGTCCAGACTTTCAGAAACAGAATGAATCCACTGGACAACTTGTCATGTGGGGTTAGGGGGCAATTGGACAGGTTTTAGTTTTTCGCTCAGAAAGTTTCAATGTTAGAAGACAGTGTAACAGTGCAAAGTACATAAAGAAGAAATGTGGAACCAATCAATTTATATAACCATGGTATCATTCAAATATAGGCTATAAGGGGGAAAATGCCGACTTAAGAATTACAGTCTCTGTGAATTCTATTGGAAAAATATATATATATCCCAGAGGATTATATTATTTTCCATTGAGGTCATCAAACTACCAACATTTCAGCATCTGTGAACATAGTTGTCTGTTTTCTTGTAGTTTTTCATGATGTGTTTTGGCTAGTTTTCCTCTTAGTGTCTCACAAGAAAAAATTCAAGGTCTGGGTAGGGTATTAGCCCATTTTTTGTTGCTTATAACAGAATACTTGAGAGAAAATTTATTTCTTATGGTTTGGGGACTGGGAAGCCCAAAGTCCAGGAAACACATCTGGTGAGAGCCCTTGTTCTTGGTGGTGACTCTCTATGGCAATGCAGGGTGTCACATGGCAAGAATGGGCTGAGCAAGAGAGAGCTAATCTCAGCTGCTCTCCCTGTAAAGCCATCAGCTCCACGCACATAACCATCTATTAAACCATCACCTCATTCGTCCATCACTAGGGTGGGTTCTCACAGTCTAATCACCTTAAAGACCCCACCTTTCAAAAACCATAACTGGGTTTTGCATTCTCTTAACATTGTTACCATGGAGATCAAGTTTCCAATACATGAACTTTTGGGGGACACATTTAACCCATAGCAGATAAGGTTACAATCCACTCTGGAGGCACCAGGGGAGAATTCACTTTCAGGTGTATTCAGATTTGGGGCAGGATTGAGTTTACACATTGTTGTAGGACAAAGGCTCCATGCCCTGGCTGGCTGTTTTGCTGGGACCATCTCACCTTCCAATCTGCACTTTTTTGCTCATGCCCCCTTCCTTCATCTTCCAAACCAGAAACAGGGGTCTAGTGCCTCCTAACTTTTCTTTCATGGCATCTCCAAGTGACTGTTCTGTCTCCTGTTTCCCATTTATGTAACTTTGTAATAAATAGTGATAGTCTCCCTGTCATAAAACCAGCTGATGAGTAACCATACTTGCAAATTTAAAGACTCTTCACAGTGGTACCTAATTAGTGTTAGATTGAATCATCAGGGGACCTAAAGCTTGTGAGTACATCTTTAATATTCTGTCTACCATAGTCTACCCTCTGGCCACCAAAATTCATGTGCCTCCCAAAAGCAAAATATGTCCATCTCACTTAAAGATCCTTAAAAATCTCATCCTATTTCACCAACAACTCAGAAGTCCAAAATCTCTTTTAAATCTTTAAATCCCATCATCTCATGAGTTTTAAATCTTATCATCTAATTTATCTAAATCAGGTATAAGTGAGACTCTTGAATACAATACATCCTGGGGTTCAATTCTTCAAATCTATGACCCTGTAAAAATGAAAGAAATTATTTATTTACTCTCAGCATTTCCAGCATACTCTCATGGCACATGCATGATATGACAATTTTAGAGATTCTGGTTAAATTTAGGAGAGGTGGGGAAAAAGAAAGAAACTAGAATCACCATTCAGGAAAGCTTAAAAATCTAGCCAAGTAAACTGCATTAGGTTTCAATGCACAAGAATAATCTTCTGTGATTTTAGGCTGCACATACTGGGAAATCCTTTTTTTTTTTTTTTTTTTTTTTTTTTCTTTTTTTCATGAAATGTAGCACATGTTTTCAGCTGATTGGTTTTGTTAGTCTGTTTTCTCCCAGTAAAATTTTGGAGATCAGGCAGCCTTTATTCATTTTAAATTCTGCCCCTATTACTTCAACGTGGTTTTTCTGCTGGTAGAAATTTCTGAAGTACTTCGTGGGTCTCCAATGTATATCACTAGAATTCACTCCTTTAGACTTGAGGCTCACACATACATCTTTCAAAAAAAACTCTGTTTTCTATTTTTGGCTTCTGCTCATAGGGATAAGAGGCAATGTCCTTAAGCTTCCTAGGTACTCCCTGGTTTTACAGGGGGATCTGTGAGTTGCACTTTCAATCTCTTCAAAGAACCTTTTGTATAACAAGATACACTGAAATTTTGCCATCCAGACAGTCAGAAAGTTTCCCACATCATCAAGACATTGTTCTAATTGGTTTAACAGTTAATTTATTCCTCTCATTATGCATTTTACTAGAAGAAGCCAGAAGAAGCCATGTGGTACCTTCAACAATTTACCTGAAAATTTCCTCAGCTAAATATACAAGTTTATTATTTATAAATTTTGTTTTCCATATAACTGCAAAACATAATCCTGCTAACCTTTCTGCTTTCATATAAGTTTCTTCCTTTTTAAATTTCCAACAACATGTTCCCCGTTTCCTTCAGAACCATCACCAGTGGTGTTTATTAAGTTTTTATCTCTATAATTTCACAGAAAATTATGCATTCTCAAGGGGGATTTTGTGCTTCTCTATGATACCCCTTCAAAATTCTTCTGGACTGTTTCTCACAGCCTGATCCAAAACCACCACCTCATTTAAAAATTTTTAAAAACATGGTTAAAATTCTGGCAGATAATCTTAAATCCAGTTATCTATAACTTAACTATCATTTTTATTTAATGTACTTGGATATATATTTAGAGAAATACACACGTGCATAAATGTGTATATATACACAAAATATACTTCATGTAAAATCAACAAGTTTAGAAATATTCTATTTAATCTATGACTCATGAGATAGATCAAAAAAAAAAAAAGAAGAAGAAAAGCAAAGATTTATAGAACCTAAAAGCACCATTAATTAGACAGAAGTTCATGATAATAGAATATTCGTGAGATGCAACATGAACCATCAGTGTAGGGATTCAAGTTTCTCTTTATTTCATAAAAAAGTATTAAAATTATATGTATTTGTGTGTGTATGTAGGTATGTGTGTTCTGTACTATGTATGTATATAGTGTTTCTTTTTTCCCCTCTCAGAATTAATGATTATATGTTTGGTGGGTTTTCTAGTATGTCTCTCATATCTACCTTTATCTTTCTAAATATTTTAATTTTATCCAAGTGTACTTTTGCCTTATTTACTTAAATAATTTTTTGATCTTCCTATGTTTTCCAAAGTGTCCTGCATCTTTTATACAATTTTATGTTTCTCATGCCTTTAATATACTTATATTTTAAAACATATTTCCAGGCAGCTTACTTTTTCTTTATTTATTTGTCTTTCAATCCCTTTTTTATTCCTCTTGGACTTCTTGCTGCAAAGCAGACACATGACAATTTTGCTGACAGTGTGGAAAAGCATTAAAGTGTGGAATTTGTTTTTTATAATTATTTGTCCTAAGGTGTTTTCTCCATCTCATTTTTATATTCTTTATACTTTTCTCGTTGACTTGATTTTTAGAGGAGCAATTTGGCACTGGAGGATTGGTTATTTTATTGATAACAAGGATGGGACTCTTGCTCAACTTATCTCTTTACGGCTGGCCCATTTAAGCATTATTATTATTTTTTTTTGCACTTTCTCTTCAGCTATACCTTTCCTTTTATGCTGCAGTGTTAACCAGATCTCAAGGAAAACCGTAAAGCTTATCCAGGATATGCCACCTCTTGATAGCCTAAGTCAAGAAGTGCTATTTAGATATTAGAGCTACATATTTCTATTTCTGGAGAATTAACACTACACAGGAGATGTCTGTCTGTACACGAGATTCTGTCTACTGCCTGTCTTCTATCTAGGTTATTATTCAAAACTGCTAGTTGGATGTTATGATTACTTGCTACAATTTTTACTACATTTCCCATGCTTTGTTGTTTCTAGTCCTTTTCACATTTTTGCTTTTAAAGGTGTAATAATTATCTGCTAAATCCCATCCTTCCCTTATAAAAACTTTGATTTTTACTCCTGCAAGTATTGTATTTAACTTCTCTGGAGTAGTGGCTCTATACCTTTGTATTTGTATTTTTTTTCCTCTAATATTTTCACTGTTTACACTATCATCTCATTAGTTAGGTTGTAATCTTGTGTGAAGTGTAATTATAACCCATCGCTAGCCTCTCGGTATAGGATTCTCTGGGACTGCACTATCAACTAAAAAAAGTTCAGACTGCCAAATCATCTGATATAGTGGTGCAATTACATCAACTTCACATTTTAAAGCACTTGCTAATAATCTTAGTAAAGCATAATAGGTTAATGATTATAATTCATTTATCTGTTTATATTACATAGCCTAAAAAAAATCAGATTTTTTTTTTTTTGGCCATAAAAATATATATTTAGGAAGATGTCTGCCTCCATGAATATGAAAAAGATGAAATTTTCTTTTTTTTCTTACAAAATGCCTCTAAACCCCTGGGATATTATACATAAAACCACATATAAAGACTCTGAAGTACAGAAAGAAGGAAAAACCCCTAGGGGAATTGGGATCCAGAAAACAAGAGGATGTGAACTCCTCATGTTGTTTCTATTTTTTTTTCCTGCATATATCATTGGAAGAGAAGAAAGTAGCATTCCAGAAATGCTGATAGAAAGCAGATTTTTTTTAAAGTCTCCCAGATGAATTTGCTTTCTAGTCAAAGGACTAGGGAAGGTAGAACTGAGGAAAATACTTTCAGAAAATATCCTTCTACTCCAACCCAACACCAGGTTCACTCTGTCCAGGCAATGACAACCAACCCTAAACTCCCTCTTCATTGGGATCAGAAATGGCTGAGTAGGGATCCAGGACTTTCGTCTTATCTGATAGCAATTATGGTCCCTAAAATGAGGTGTCAGTTGAAATCTCATGGAGAGCTCAGATTTCTATTCCTACCAGGTGATAAGGAGATGCTTATCCTTTCTTTACTGAGTTGGCTTTAGAAGAGTTGGTGTCTTAGTAGGGTCAAGACTTTCATCACTATCCAGTGGTAACAAGGCAATTTTACCTCCCTTGGTGTCAATGCAGGCCATGAGGGGAGTCTGAATTCCCATGCCCACCCAGAAATAATGAAATCCCTTCTCACAATCCTATCGGTTTCTTCAGCGAGTAAGTAGGGAACATGGACTTCTACGCCAACTGGCAGTGGAAAAGCAAGATCTTCCAGTTGTCTTTCAGAGTGGAGTCAAAATAAGCCAGCTAGACAAATTCAAAGTTGCATACCCTAGTACACGGGGTCAAGATTTCTTGGAAAATCACATAATATTCCAAGAACCAGAAAGATCTCAAAGTGAATGAAATAGAAAAAAACAATGTCACATCTGAGGTGGCAGAGAAGTTAGAATGATCTCAGCAAGATTTTAGAGCAGCCATCATCAACAAACAATTATAAACCTGACTGAAACAAATCAAAAATAAAAAGTCTTAACAAAGAAATAGAAGATATAAAGGAAAACAGGGTTGGAATATTAGAACTGAAAAATATATAATTGCCCCCTTCCCAAATTAAAAATAAGCTCAAGATCAGAAAAAAAAAAAAAAGGGCAAAGAACAAAAGAAGGAAATTTCCTAAACATTTCTGTATACTACCAAGCACAAAGCTCCCATGTGGATTCCAAGAACCACTTATGGAAATGTAGAAAGCTTGAAACAATTCTCAATATTTTAGGAAAATAATCATTTCCTCCACTTCTCTATTTGCTGTTTTATTGATGAACTCATTGTTGTAGGTTTTAAGAGCATAAATCTAGAGGTCTGGACTGATTGTCTACAGCTGGGTATGTAAATGATGATAAATTGGAAGGTTTATAGCAACAGTAATCAGTGGGATATAATCGTTACTTTGCTTTGACATAAAGTGGTTAGTGGAAATTAGTAAAATGAAAATAAATGTGGTAGTATACCAAATGTAAAAGAATGTATCACAGGCTCATGCAAGACATTTAACTCGGAAATTTAGTTCTGAAAAAAAAATGTGAGAATCGGGATTCCTTAGACACTTCCCTTATTTTATGAAAGGGAAAATTATGCTTAGGAGGATAATTACCTGTTTTAGGTCACAACACATGCTACCCACAAAAATTGAAACAGAATGGGAGGTTAAATAGTTGAAAGTTCCCCCAAAATATCTGGGAAGTTTGGGTTTCTTTGTTTGTCTAACCCACCTTGGTGATTGAAAATTGTAGTTGCCTTATTCAAAATCACTTTTACTTAATTAGGTGAATTCTCAGGGTGACCAGCTAATGACAAGGATAATGTCTGTCATCTTGGGACCCATTTGGAAGATGCACGGAACCATCCACTCATCCTTCATCCAGCATTTTCCACAGTTTCTGAGTGTCCTCATTATCTGTAGTGGCATTTAAACCCAAACGTGCCTGAGCCCAGTTCCAGACAGATGTGGGGGTATAGGTTGCAATCAGTTTCCCCTCCTAACTGATATCCTTACATATTTGATCAATGTTTATCTCAAGGCCAAGCTGAGGACCGCCTTTGGGAAAAGAGGTACAATCCAACCCTGCTAGTTTCTTCTCCAGCCTCATGACTCATTCACATTTAGCCTTTGTCTTGCACAAAAGAAAGTCCTCCAGGTAAAACAAACGTGACTTGTCTAGGTTGCAGATTGTAGCCTGTCTTAGTCAGGCTTCTCCTGAGAAACAAAACCCAAAGAATGGAGTTGGACAGACAGAAAGGCAGACAGATAGATTGATATAGATAGATGGACAGAGTTAGATGATAGATACATACATAAATAGATACATAGGTGATAGACTGATACAGAGATGATAGATAGATTGATATGGATTGGCTCACATGATTATCAAGGCTGAAAAGTCCCAAGATTTGCCATCTGCACCCAGGAAAGCCAGTGGTGTAATTCAGTACAAGTCTAAAGGCTTGAAAAACTGAGTAGGGGGCTGATGGTGTAAATTCTGGTTCAGGTCCAAAGATGAGATGATACCCCAGCCCAAACAGAGAGAGCAAATCTGCCCTTCCTCTATCTTTCCCTGCTATAGGGATACTCCAAGGATTAGATGGTGCCCACCTACGTTGGTGAGGTGATATTCTTTATTCAGTCCACTGATTCAACTGCTAATGTCTTATGGAAATACTCTCACAGACACACCCAGAAATAATGTTTTGCCGGCAATCTGAGCACCTCTTAGGCCAGTCAATTTGACACATAAAATTTAACAATTACAGAGACACAGGTCATTCTCAGTTACCCTATGAGTCCAAGAAGATTTTGAAGAATAGTCTCTTCAATGTGTAGGGCTTTCCCAGTGAGATGTGTAGATAAATTCCATTTTTTCCAAAGGATTACTTTTTTGGCTACAATTTAGCAAGCAGATAACGCTCAGCCGTTCCCTACAGACTGTAATAACAGCTACCCATGGACTGGTCCTTCATTGACCAGCCCTTCCCAGGTTACCCAGGATCCTGGGAGCAGGAGGTTTGCAGGCAGGCTTACGTGTGTATGTGAGTGTGTGTTATTAAAAACGAAAAAAAAATACAGGTCCAGTAATCAGCAATTTCAACATCAGTACACTCTATTTAAAATTTTGACCTATTTTTATGTATAAAACCAGTCATTAGAGAAATTAAGTTACCCATGCAAGGTCACACAACCTATAAATACAGAGCTGTGATCAGAAACCATAACTGCCTACATTCTCAACTCTTTCCCCATTAAGCCACCTATTCTTCTTAGAAATTAATCTACCTGCAGGCAGATAGTTCAGGCTGAAATGGCATCTGACCTCTAATATCAGACTTAATGTACTAACCTATTTGCCCATGGACAACTTTAATGCTCAATCAGACATGTGATACTTTGATTCAAGAGCAAGGCACATACTGCTAATTTGGCAATTCTTGACATTTTCTCACCTCTTTAAATAACATCTTGTAAATGAAAAAAGGGAAGTCGATATTTCTAAGCCTAGAGTTATCTGATATTTAAAATAATTTAGGTAGATGGAGTTATTAACAGTCCTTCATAACAAAACATCCTTTGTGACAAAAGAATCGTCAAAGGGGGTCATGTTACTATTTAATTTTAGGGAATGACTTTTACAGAAAAATTATATTTTGCTAAATATTATTTGATATCCATCAGTTCGAAAAAGCTCAAAACTCAGAAATACAACAACAAATCTCTCAAAGGGAATTTCAACACCCAAAACAAATTTAAAATGTGATTGATAAAGAAATGAGTAGAGGATAAAACTCCTCTTAAATTCTATTTTGTAATATATTACTTTTAAAAAAATGTCAGAATTCATTCTAACTATACTCACAATGGTCATTAATGACCTCTCTTCTATGAAATTGGTCCTTTTCTTACTTGATATACCTGCAATGACTTTCAACAGTGACTTCTCACTGTTCAAAAATCCCTTTTTCTGTGGTGTCTGCAATATTTGCCCCTGGGTATTTTCCTACCATTGTTTTTTAAACAAAAACTTTAAAAAGTAGAACAATTTTAGATTTGAAGAAAAATTAGGAAAAAACTACTGTCTATCCCACACCCAGTTCCTGCTATTCATGTGGAAAACTTTTGTTATTGAAGGAACTGATTTTGATATATGATTCTGAACTAAAGCTTACACTTTATTTAGAAAATTTTGGGTTTTTACATAATGTCTTTCTTTTTTCTGTTCCAGAATCTGACATTATATATAGCTGTTGTCTCCTTGGGCTCATCTTGACTGGAACAGTATATGTTTTTGACATTATATGGTTTTGAGAAGTACGAGTCAGGCATTGTGTAGATTTTCTCTCTTTTGCAATTTCTCTGATGCATTTTTTCATAGTTTGACTGGGGTTATGGGTTCCTGGGGAAGACCACAGAGTTAAAATACTGTTTTCAGCATATCCTATCAAGTATAGGTTTTATCAATATTGGCTTTTCACGATGCACAGTCTACACTTAAGGAATGAGGAATTGAGCTCCAACTCCTTGAGGACAGTATCTATATACATCATTTGGAATTCTTCTGTAGAGATGATGTACATGCTTTTCTTCCAATACACTCTCTTCCACCCAGTCATTTATTTTTTAGCCATTTATTTATATCAGTATGGACACGTGGATATTTATTCAGTCCTTTGGGTTGTCATGCAATAGCACATTGTTTTGTTGCTCAAATTGTTACAGCTGTTGCCATTGTGTTCAGTTGGCTACTGTGTTCCTTTGACATCATCCCATCAGTGTATTTTGTTTCTTGTTTGTTTGTTGAGTGCTTCCTTATTTTTTTGGCATTATAGGAAATTTCAGGCTCATCTTGTATATTTCCTGCTCCAGGTCTGGAATCGGCCATTTCTCTGTGGAACCCTGGCTTTCTTCCTACCATTTTCATTGCCCCGTTGGGGTCTTCTGCTAGGGCTTGGTACTTTCTCTTGGTCATTAGGAGGCTAGAGGACTTGATGCTTTTCAGCCTTGTGTCTTGTCAGTTCCAACCTGCAGTCCTACTTTCATGACCCCAACAGGAGGCCGCAAAGGTGAGAACCAGGTCTCCCTGTTGTCAGTCTTGCCTGCTTATATTCTGTAAGGCCACAAAGATTTCCTGTATAAAATTTGATCCTGATTGTTGTACCCTTATTTTAATGCATTAATTGACCAATTATCTTCGTTAACAGTTGTCTGTTCAAACCCCAGATGGTAAAAGATATCTATCTATATTATCTACCTGCCTTTGTGTCTGATCTATCATCTGTCTATCATCTATGTGTTTATCTTCTTACCCACCTATCATCTATCTACCTGTTTTATATCTGTCTAATTATTGTACAGAAATACTATAATTATCTATCTATCTAATTATCGTACTGAAATACAGTTAAATAACTTAAAAATACAGGTCCATATTTGTAAAATGTGTCACCAAATTTTACTAGTGGTCATAAAAGTTGGGCAAGCATTAAAATTCAGAATGAATTTCAAACCTGTTAGTCTGGAATAGATTACCACTCATCCTTAGTGCTGCCTGTGCCTGTGTGTGGAGTATACATAAAGCAAATGCACTTCACAGGGCCTGGTTTTCCAAAGCCTTGCAGTTTCAAATACTGACCTTGCAAAGAACAGGAAATTTTCCCCAGGCTATAGTCTCTGTTGCAAGATAAGAATTGTAACACAGCAAGGTTGCTGGCTCAAAGACAGACAGGTTACTGATTGATATGTAAAGATACTGGGAAATTGCTGTAAGAAGAGAATGTTTGCTAAAATCAAGCTTTTGTTGCAAATTGCATTATGGAATGTCACCTTGCATGTCTTACTGAATGTTACCAGCTTCTATTGTTAAACTTGTTAAACTATACTTAGCAAAAACCCCACCTATGTTCTCTTCCTGTAACTTCCTGGTCTGGAGAATAAATGCGGGAAGAGAACCCCAATTCGTGGTTAATTTCCCAAATGGCAGGAATGCCTTGCTCTTGAGGGTTCCGGGAGATTAACCCCTTTTGGGAGCTTCTCACTGCTCAGAAGAGATGGGCTTTGAGTAATCTTTGGTGGCTCCATCACCCAGGGGAAAATGGGTGACAAATCCGTGGGAGGCAAAGCAATGCCTGTGGTCTCATCTACTAATAACCCCACTATCCTTTCTTGTATAATTTAAGACACTGAAAAACATCTCCATGTCTTCACATGTACATTGCATAACTTCACACAATTTTCTTTTACATTGTGTTTGTTCTTTTTCAGTAACATCGATACACCAGCCTTAGGAATGTGTTTAGTGATATTCCTTCTACTTTAAGATATTGAGTAATTTCAAATTATAAGGCCCTTTAATATTTGGTTGTACATGCAGTCAGCATCATCTGCCCATTTATATTCTTTGTGAAAACACAAAGTTCAGATTCCATTTTTTAAACAATTGAAATACTCCGGGTTTGCTGATTTACTGAATTTTGACAAGACATGTGTTCCTACAAATTTATAATTTTCACATGGTCATTGACACACACAAATATGCAGTTGTTTGTTATTCTTTTATAATATTAGTTGTTTATAATATTTATCTTTTTGGTTTGTTGTATCTGTTTATACTGCTTTTCTACATTATTATTTTGTAGATTTTTAGTTTTTCATTTATAATTCTTAGAAAATTTTTATCAATATTTTCCAGATTTTATGATCAATTAATTCATTTTTTGGATGATTCCCTAAATTGCATGTTTGATTCCTTTGCTATTGATTTCTGATTTCTATTTCTTCCTTTCTCCTACAAACTGGTATATATGCAGCTAATCAATTTTAACTTATTTTCTAATATGATTCTTTTAAGCTCTAATTTTCCCACTAATTTTTTTTTTCAGTTAGTCATTTTTGATACACATTTTTATTGATTTAAATACTTTTATTTTGGTTTCAAGATGGCGGTGGCTGCGGCAGTTGGCGCAGAGTAGCTGAGGTGGAAAAGGTGGCCACTGGGCCTCAGGCAGCCGGGACACTTGTGGACCTTCCTCTTGCCATCTCTTAAGGGAGGACCGCTGCTGGTGGCCGGTCGTGGGGGGTGACCGCCACTTTGCCCCCGGCAGGAGAGGCTGCCTCATTTACAGGCAACAGCTTTGAAGTGTGGAGCAGGAAAAGAACTGATTCTTAGCTGCAAAAGCGAGTCTTGAAACAGGGCACACGGCGCCAGGGCTGCTGTGGATGCAGACAGGATCCCGGAGGCCGGGGCCGCGCTGAAGGCAGCCAGCTGCCCTATTCAGGATTTGAGGTTTCAGGCCGGCATTAAAGAAGACTCCTGGGAGCGCCCGAGCCGCGCTCTGACTGAACAGCTGGAGGCGGCAGCGGCCGAGAACAGGGAAGGCGGCAAACCAGAGACAGAGAGTGAGCGCCCGACCTGGCACAGCACTGTGAGTGACCCCTGGACCAGCCCTGTTTGGGGGGCCACTCACCGCCCCGGGGCTGCCTCCATTTTCCCAGGTCCTGGCATCTCCGCCGGGCTCGGCCGCCCACTTGCTTGCCCTGGCGGGGGCTTTCCGGAGCCTGTGGGCCGGCCGCCCCTCCCACTCCCTCCACAGTTCTCTGGCGGGTTGGTGGCGGGGGGACTCCCCGGCCAGTGTCGGGAGGGCAAGGAAGTACAGGTGGGCCGACTGTCACTCCACCACACCCTGGCACCCGGCCCCCGGTAAACTTCCTGTTACTGGGAGGCAGTTACCATCTCTGTGGCCACCAGTTCGGAAAAAAGCCTAACCAATTTCTGGTTGGGAATAGTGTGGTAGGAGAGTTCCCAGGTCCGCTTGAACCTGCCGGAGAGCAGGCTGCAGGCGGGCGCTAGGCTCGGTTTATCCCCGGGGGATACAAAGGTGAACAAGACACGAGAAAGATCTACACAGTGCTACAAAGGCACCCAGAGCGACCGGTCGTCTGTGCCTAGCAAAAACCTGGTAGACTTCCTGGGCGAGGCGGTGCCGAGCAGGGTCTTGAAGGCCCAGCTGATAAACGAGGGGTGCGGAAGACAAGCCCCAGCCCAGCACAGTGTGCACAGAGTGGGGAGACGTGCGACCAGGGAGGCAGAGACTTGACAGAAACCACACACCCTGTGGGATCACCACTGCACGATCCAAAAGCCGGGGCCAGAGCACACGGAACAGGGAGAAATTCTGCACAGGAAGTGAAAGCTCAGCAGCGATCACACACCCTGTGGTACGTGATCCACCAGCCCAGCAGAGTCCAAGCTGACCAGAAAGGTGGCTATCCGGAGAAGCCCAAGACCCGAGGCAACCACACACACAAGGCACTAGAGGCCAACTGAGCAGTCACGGAGGGAGCCATACGAAATTGGCAACCACAGCAACATCCTAGTTAGTCATTAGTCTCAAACCGGTGGACTGTGAAACCCCCGGCCACAATGAATAAACACCAAAAAAAAGACACCAGAAATACAAAAAATCAAGAAAGTACACCACCAAAAGTTAATAAATCTCAAACTCTAGATCCTATAGAACAAGAAGCCCTTGAAATGACTGACAAGGAATTTCGAGTGATAATTCTAAGGAAACTGAATGAGATACAAGAAAACTCCGCTAGACATCATGATGAAATGAGGAAAAGTATACAGGATCTGAAAGAGGAAATGTACAAAGAAATCAATGTCCTGAAAAAAAATGTAGCAGAACTTGCTGAACTGAAGAAGTTATTCAACGAAATAAAAAACACAACGGAGAGTTTAACCAGCAGGCTTGTCGAAGTTGAAGAGAGAACCTCTGAACTTGAAGATGGGCTGTTTGAAATAACACAAGCAGACAAGAAGAAAGAAAAAAGAATCAAGGACATTGAAGAAAATCTGAGAGAGATATCAGACAACATTAAGTGCTCAAATATCCGAGTCATGGGTATTCCAGAAGGGGAGGAAAATGGAGATTCCATTGAAAACATATTCAAAAAAATAGTGGCAGAAAACTTCCCAGGTATAGGAAAAGTCACAGATCTTCAGATCCAGGAAGCTCAACGATCTCCAAACGTATTCAACCCAAAAAGGCCTTCTCCAAGACATGTCATAGTCAAATTGGCAAAACTCAGAGACAAAGAGAGAATCTTAAAAGCTGCAAGAGAGAAGCGTCAAATCACCTATAAGGGAGCCCCAATCAGGCTAACATCAGACTTCTCATCACAAACCCTAAAAGCTAGAAAGGAATGGGATGATATTTTCAAAATACTAAAAGACAAAGATTGCCAGCCAAGAATACTCTACCCTGCAAGGCTATCCTTCCGAAATGAAGGGCAAATAGTATATTTCTCAGACAAACAAAAACTGCGGGAGTTCACTACCACACAACCACACTTACAAGAAATCCTCAAGGGAGTACTGGGTTTGGTTCCTGAAAAATAACTACCACTGCCATAAAAACCCAAGAAAAATCTAAACCCGCTAGTATAATAAAAGTGGCATTCATGAAGAGAAAACAAACTAACAAAAACACTATCTACAACCTAAGGAACCAACAAACACAGAAAACAAACAGTAAATCAGAAAGCAAGGAACAAAAGACACCTAAGACAACCAAACAACCAATAAAATGCTAGGAACAAATCAACACCTTTCAATAACAACTCTTAATGTAAAAGGCTTAAATTCCCCAATTAAAAGACACAGACTGGCTGACTGGATCAAAAAGCAGGACCCAACTATATGCTGCCTACAAGAGACCCACCTCACCCATAAAGATTCACACAGACTAAGAGTGAAAGGATGGAAAAAGATTTACCATGCAAACAGAAAAGAAAAACGAGCTGGAGTAGCTATTCTTATATCTGACAAAATAGACTTTAAACTAAAAACCATAAAAAGAGACAATGAGGGACACTACTTAATGATAAAAGGACTGATCCATCAAGAAGGCATAACAAGCATAAATATGTACGCACCCAATGTTGGAGCAGCCAGATTTATAAAACAAATGCTATTAGACCTAAAGAAGGAAATAGACACTAATACCATAATAGCAGGGGACCTGAACACCCCACTGTCAATATTAGACAGATCATCTAGGCAAAGAATCAGTAGAGAAACACAAGATCTAAACAAGAATCTAGACCAATTGGAATTGGCAGATATCTACAGAACATTCCACCCAACCATCTCAGAATATTCATTCTTCTCATCAGCACATGGATCATTCTCCAGGATAGATCACATATTAGGTCACAAATCAAGTCTCAATAAATTCAAAAAAATTGGAATTATACCATGTATCTTCTCAGACCACAATGGATTAAAACTAGAAATTAATAACAAACAAAACTCTGGAAACTATACAAACACATGGAAATTAAACAGCATTCTACTTAATGACCTGTGGGTCCAAGAAGAAATTAAGCAGGAAATCAAAAAATTTATTGAAACTAATGAAAACAATGATACATCATACCAAAACCTGTGGGATACTGCAAAAGCAGTATTGAGGGGGAAATTTATTGCATTAAACGCTCACTTCAGAAGAATGGAAAGATGGCAAGTGAACAACCTAACACTTCACCTTAAAGAACTAGAAAAACAAGAACAATCCAAACCTAAAGTTAGCAGATGGAAAGAAATCATTAAGATCAGAGCAGAACTGAATGAAATTGAAAACCAAAAAACAATTCAAAAGATCAATGAATCAAAAAGTTGGTTTTTTGAAAAGATAAATAAAATTGACAAACCATTAGCATGGCTAACAAAAAAAAGAAGAGAGAAGACTCAAATAACAAAAATTAGAAATGAAAAAGGCGATATTACAACTGATTCATCTGAAATACCAGGAATCATTCGAGACTACTATAAACAACTACACGCCAACAAATTTGAAAATCTGGAGGAAATGGATAAATTTCTGGACACACACATGCTCCTAAAACTGAACCGTGAAGACGTAGAAAATTTGAACAGACCAATAACAATAAAGGAGATTGAAGCTGTTATCAGAAGGCTCCCAACAAAGAAAAGCCCATTACCAGATGGATTCACAGCAGAATTTTACCAAACATTCAAAGAGGAATTGACACCGATTCTTTACAAACTATTCCAAAAGATTGAAATGGACGCAAATCTCCCAAACTCATTCTATGAAGCAAACATCATCCTGATACCAAAACCAGGTAAAGAAATAACCAAAAAAGAAAACTACAGGCCGATATCCCTGATGAATATAGATGCAAAAATCCTCACTAAAATACTAGCAAACAGAATACAGCAACACATACGAAAAATTATTCATCACGATCAAGTGGGATTCATCCCAGGGATGCAAGGTTGGTTCAACATACGCAAATCAATAAATGTGATACACCATATTAATAAACTCAAACACAAGGACCATATGATCATCTCTATAGATGCTGAAAAAGCATTTGATAAAGTTCAGCACCCATTCATGACAAAGACCCTCTATAAGTTAGGTATAGAGGGAAAGTATCTCAACATAATTAAAGCCATATATGCCAAACCCACTGCCAATATCTTCCTGAATGGGCAAAAGCTGAAAGCTTTTCCTTTAAGAACAGGAACTAGACAAGGATGCCCACTCTCACCACTCCTATTCAACATAGTTTTGGAAGTACTAGCCAGAGCAATCAGAGAAGAGAAGGAAATAAAGGGCATCCAGATTGGAAAAGATGAAGTCAAACTGTCCCTGTTTGCAGATGACATGATCCTATATATCAAACAGCCTAAAACTTCTACAAAAAACTGCTGGAATTGATAAATGATTTCAGCACAGTAGCAGGATACAAAATCAACACACAAAAATCAGTAGCATTTCCTTTCTCCAATAGTGAACAAGCAGAACAAGAAATCAAGAAAGCCTGCCCATTTACAATAGCCACCAAAAAAATAAAATACTTAGGAATTGAGTTAACCAAGGATGTGAAAAATCTCGATAATGAGAACTACAAACCACTGCTGAGAGAAATTAGAGAGGATACAAGAAGATGGAAAGATATCCCATGCTCTTGGATTGGAAGAATCAACTTGCAAGATATTTAGTGAAAACATCCATGCTACCCAAAGTGATATACAAATTCAATGCAATCCCCATCAAAATTCCAAAGACATTTTTCTCAGAAATGGAAAAAACTATCCAGACATTTATATGGAACAATAAAAGACCACGCATAGCCAAAGCAATGCTGAGCAAAAAAAATAAAGCTGGAGGCATAACACTACCTGACTTTAAGCTATACTACAAAGCGATAATAACCAAAACAATATGGTACTGGCATAAAAACAGACACACTGACCAATGGAATAGAATAGAGAATCCAGAAATCAACCCACACACTTACTGCCATCTGGTCTTTGACAAAGGCACCAAGCCTCTTCACTGGGGAAGGGACTGCCTCTTCAGCAAATGGTGCTGGGATAACTGGATATCCATATGCAGGAGAATGAAACTAGATCCATACCTCTCACCATATACTAAAATCAACTCAAAATGGATTAAGGATTTAAATATACACCCTGAAACAATAAAACTTCTTAAAGAAAACATAGGAGAAACACTTCAGGAAATAGGACTGGGCACAGACTTCATGAATACGACCCCAAAAGCACGGGCAACCAAAGGAAAAATAAACAAATGGGACTATATCAAACTAAAAAGCTTCTGCAAAGCAAAAGAAACAATTAACAGAGTTAAAAGACAACCAACAGAGTGGGAGAAAATATTTGCAAAATACACATCTGACAAAGGATTAATATCCAGAATATATAAGGAACTCAAACCACTTTACAAGAAGAAAACAAGCAACCCAATTAAAAAATGGGCAAAAGAGCTAAGCAGGCATTTCTCTAAGGAAGATATACAAATGGCCAGCAGACATATGAAGAAATGCTCAACATCACTCAGCATTCGGGAAATGCAAATCAAAACCACATTGAGATACCATCTAACCCCAGTTAGGATGGCTAAAATCCAAAAGACTCTGAACGATAAATGCTGACGAGGTTGCGGAGAAAAAGGAACTCTCATACATTGTTGGTGGGACTGCAAAATGGTGCAGCCTCTATGGAAAATGGTATGGAGGTTCCTCAAACAATTGCAGATAGATCTACCATATGACCCAGCTATCCCACTGTTGGGTATATACCCAGAGGAATGGCAATCATCAAGTCAAAGGTATACCTGTTCCCCAGTGTTCACCGCAGCACTCTTTACAATAGCCAAGAGTTGGAACCAGCCCAAATGTCCATCATCAGATGAGTGGATACGGAAAATGTGGTACATCTACACAATGGAATACTACTCAGCTATAAAAACGAATGAAATACTGCCATTTGCAACAACATGGATGGACCTTGAGAGAATTATATTAAGTGAAACAAGTCAGGCACAGAAAGAGAAATACCACATGTTCTCACTTATTGGAGGGAGCTAAAAATTAATATATAAATTCACACACACACACACACACACAAACCGGGGGTGGGGGGGAAGAAGATATAACAACCACAACTACTTGAAGTTGATACGACAAGCAGACAGAAAGGACATTATTGGGGGGTAGGGGGTTAGGGAGGAGGGAGGGAGGTTTTGGTGATGGGGAGCAATAATCAGCCACAATGTATATCGATAAAATAAAAATAAAAAATAAATAAATAAATAAATAAATTTAAAAAAAGAAAACCAAAAAAAAAAAAAAAATTTTTATTTTACCAAAAAAATTCAATATGTGAGTGTTCATATAATGGTGTCATGTAAATATGTCTGCATGAAAAATTCTTAAAAAATCAATTTCTAGACCCAGAGAAAAAAGTGAACTAGTAAATCTGTTTAGCTATTGCTAAGCCATTAATGGAAAGGCAAGTGTATATAAAGACCAGACAAGACATCATAACACTGGATGTAGAGTCTTTTTTTTTCCCTTTCTTTATCAAAAATGTTGATGGTTACAAATGTGGTTGGTTTGAAAAAGCCTTGGTGTAGTTGCAACTTGCCTATGTGTGACTGAACACATTTTTGTTACTTAAAGAACACTTGCATTTCCTTTTTAACTCAGCTCAAATTATTAGTCCATTTTGATTTGTTGATCTTTCCAAGGCTAGCTGTGAGATCTTCATGTATTGATGTGGTACCCTTCTTTTATTCAAAGTCTTTTCTATTCAAAGTTTGTGAGTCAATGTGTTAGTGAGCATACATATGAACACACACACATATACTCACCCACATGCATATGTATTGCCACATGGAGGCAGGGTTGCAGAAGCAATGTCTTAGACTCCTGGTGCTTCCACCCAAGAGCTTTCAGAAGGATTTAAGATAATCAAATCTCAGAACTTCTGACTGGTTCAAAGTGATCACCCTTTCATTTTAGTGTCCTAACATAGGGCAAGGGGATCTTTTCATACACGCGCACACACACACACACACACACACACACACACACACACACACACACACACACACACACACAAACACACACACTTCACCTGCTATTATTGTTTTAGACAAAACTAGGTATACAAAAAAAATGAATGTAATAGTCAATGTTGGGGAGAAATTGGGTAAGGGTCATAAAGAATAATTATGATTTTTTAATAATGAATATGCTAATAGTATTGATTTGATTATCACATTGTACATGGGTAATGGTAGTCAACACTATACCCCCAAAATATGTATAATCAATTATGATTCAATAAAAAAAAAAAAAAACTTAGCCAACCTGAAGAAAAAAAAATCATTACCAGATCTAGCAATGCCTTATAATTTGGAATTATACAGCAAAAAGTTCAAAATAGACATTTTGGATAATAAAAGCTCAAAAGACAGAGGCAAATACAGTGAGTAAAACGTGCGGGTATTTTAGAAGAGATTTGAATGATGTAGAAAAATATTCCAGAGCAACAACAAAACTATCTGAAATCAATTTACTGAACAGAAGTCACAGCTCATTGCACAAACAGGAGAATCTTTTGTAACTGAGTCTCTACAATACCCGATGCATTTACCCACGTGCAGCAAGAAGTGTCAGCAATTTCACAGCTCCTCCCTTTTTGGTTAGGAAAAATTAACAAATAGGTTGCTTGGTTAAATGGGAAGACTCCTTATTCATATAGTTGTTTGATCTGTTCAATTTTGGTTGCTTTGGTTCAGTTCAGAAGGACTGTGGCTAAGGAGTATATACTCCAAATTCTTGGTGTGATCTTACTGATAGTCAAAATACTAGTCTCCCTGGTGTGCTGTGTTCTCTCAACAGTTTTAAATGTTTCTGTGCAGCCTTTGGGTCTCTCGCCAAATGGTCAAATAGACTGGAACAGCAAAAACTCAAAGGAATGCATGATAATAAAGACATCTTAACCTATGAAGGGCATGAATGATGTGTTGAGACCAGGACCCCATAATCATGGTTAACTGAGAGTGGAGCTAGTGCCCTTAGTTTTGGTTACTCTCTCACCTAGGAGAGAGTCTGAGCAAAAGGGGAAAATGGTAAATAACACTGTAGGAGGCCACGGTTTTGGACAAAGTTCCTGCACTGGGCTCCAGCAGACCAAACTAAAAATAGAAATGGAGTCAACTCTGGTAAGTTTCACGTCAGTTAGCTTGTGATCTGACCTTCCCAGAAGTCAGGAAAGAGATAACAGCCAATTTCCCAAAAGGGCAAGTTTAAATCTTCAACAGGCATGCTGATGAAGTTCCCTCTGCTTTAATCCTTACACAAAAGAGAGAGCCTGAAGTGACCTGATGGTCACTGTCAGTTCTGTTTTCCTATTGTTCTGTCTCTCTGTCCCCACCTTACAAGAAAAGTAACTTTGAAATGGCCAATCATTTTTTATATTTTGTTTCTGCTTTCTTCATCCTTTTCTGTCTATAAAAACCAAACTCCTCCTCTGTCTCATTGGAACACTTATTCTATTTTATGGAATGATGCGTTTCCTGGTTCTCGAATTGCAATAAAGCAAACTGAGATCTATTGAAAAAGGACAAAAAGGAGGATCAATGAAGTTGAAAACTGATTAATAGGAAATCATTCAAATTGAAGCATAAAGAAAAAAATTAGAGAAAGCATAAAGAGGTTCAATGACTTGTGAAATAGTAACAAATGGTCTAATATGTGTAATAAGAGCCCAAAAAGGAGAAGCAATGTAAAACACACACACACACACACACACACACACACACACGCACACACACAGACAGGGACACACACAGACACACATACATGTGTTTCCACATACACAACAAAAAAATTTCAAATTTTTCCAAAATAATAATCCACATTTCCAGAATCTCAGTGACACTCCTCTTCCCTAAGCCAAATAAAAACAAAAACTGCATCTAAGCATATCCACATCAATCTGCTGAAAAACAAAAGACAAAATAAAAAAAAAAATCTTAAAAGCCTTCAGAGAAAAAGTGTATATTATGCACTGGTTGAAAACAATAAGTCCAGAAATTGAAAATGACAACTTTAACATGTTAAATGTAATTTGGACACAGAATTAAAGACATCTTCAGATAGATGAGGACTTTGTCTGTAGATCACCTGGAGAAAGGTAGGAGGAGTGAGATAATACCAGATGAAAGGGATGACCTGCAGAACGGAATTAGAATCACTGGAAATGCATATAGGTAGGTAAATGCACACACAGTTTAGATAAATATACACTTTCTTTAAAACCATGGCTAAACAAAATAAAACACAATGCATGGTCTATGACATCTGCAGAAGTGTATTTTAACAAGAACCCCAAGAATGGCCAGAGGTAGGTAAATACAATGATAATTGTGTAGGTTTATCTTATGCATTAAACTGCATAGTATTTTTGAAAGGTTAACTAATAATGTAAGAAGGATACTGTAATCACTGGATTGACTTCTGAAAAATTATACATCACCAAAAAAATTATTTAAAAATGACTAAAATGGAATACTAAAAGTATACTCAAATACAAGAGAAAGTGAAAGAACAGATGAACAAAGAACAGATGGGACACATTTGAAATAAATGTCAAGCTAGTGTATTTAAACTCAACCACACCAAACATTACACTGTATGAAAATAGAATCAAAACTCCTGTGAAAAGACAGATTGCCAGACTGATAAAAAAGCAAGACCCCACTATATGTTGTTTCTTTTCAAAATGTACTTAAATACAGACACATATTGAGATGTATTATGGTAAGTAAATTGTCATGCCAATACTAAAGAGATAGACATTGAAGTGGCTCTAGTAATTTGCTTTAAAGTAGGTACAAAAAAGATTGCTGACCCAGAAAGGTTGGTAGACCAGTACTAAGCAACAAAGTTATAGTTAGAGGGAAAAGTTAATTTCTGGTGCTCTGGGGGATAATAATTAATGATATTGTATTGTATATTTAAAGACAGGCTGTAGGGAGGATCTGGGATCTTCTAATAAAATATAAACGATAATTGTTTAAATGATAGATATGCTAGGTATTCTGATTGGATCATTATGCAATATATGCATGTATCGAAACAACAAACTGTACCCCATAAACATGCACAATATGAAAATAAAATAAAGTCATCAAACTCACAGAACCAGGGAAAAAGATAAAGAGGATTTTGTAGGACTTAAAGACCATGTCTTATTGGAAGAAAATGGTGAAATGAGTAATCAAAAAAGCATAACGATTTTGTATGTGCATGGACTTAATTATAGAACTTCAAAAATATACAAAGTACATGAAGGAAAACTGACAGAACTGAAGAAGACAGAAAAAAGAGGCAGAGATATTGATTCAGAGTTTTCAAATCCTCCTACAGCCTTTTAAGCCCACACTGTCAGCAATTGATAAAAGAAGTCAACCTCCACAGGCAAGAGTCTATTCAATGCCTGTATATATGCCATCTGTTCAGGTGTTTATGCTAATGGTTCTCCATAAAATTTACACTGCTATGGATTGATTTAATTGTGTCTCCCAACGCTCTTATATTAGAAGCTTAATTTCTACTCCAACTGTTGAGGGTGGGAGATCCTATTACAGTAATTGAAAGGTGGGGCCTTGAAGAGGTGATTAGATTGTAGGACCATGCCATAGTGAATGGGTTAGTAATGGTGGTCAAGGGTGTGGCTTTAAAAGGAGAGCATGTGAGAGTTTCTCTCTTCTTGGCCATTTTCTCCCATATGAGACCCCTGGGTCACTGTCACCACCACCAAGACCCTCACCAGATGTGTTTCCTGCCCTGTGGACTTCCTAGCCTCTGACATTGTAAGCATTACTGTATCCACACCTAATTCAGCAATAAACATAGAAAACAGGTTGTAGCCATCAAAATAGAAGTCTACTGCTGTAATTAAATTCACACCAGGAACCAAGAGATCCGGGGGCTGAAGGAGACCGCTGGAGGTTAAAGAATTGTGTTTTCCTGGGGAACTCTCAGCGGAACATCAAACTACTGACCTAGAAAAACTGATGGTGTTGTAATGCTCGTAAAACTGAGTATGTTAGAGAATGTGTGTGTGTGACACATTCTTTGAATCTTCTCAGACAAACGGAGGAGTAGGACTTTTATGAAAGGAAGGTTGCTCCTTTTCTGTACATCTGAGCACGTGGTACCTTGAAATTCTTCATTTTGCAGCAAGCGCAGGTTTCTGTTAAGAACCAGCACAGCTAGGCATTGTCCAAGTCTACAAAGACCACATTTTGTTAAAAAATGTTTGACAGAGATAAATGTTACTCAGAAGACACTTTGCAGATCAGAGGTTTTATTAACAGGGTGAAACAGATTTCAACATGGTCAGAGCCTGGCACTGGGAGCTGGGCAAAATCAGATTTAAGTCCTGCTTAGCCACTTACCTCTATGTGCACAAGAACATGTTATCCCAACATTTGATCCTGTTTGCTTTTTCTGAATTGGGAGGATAATTATTCTCCCCCATGATAATGCAAATGGTAGTGAAAGGTAAAAGGATATTCCACCCATGCTTAATGTAAGGTCAGACTTGCATATGGAAAGCTGCCACCCCATTGGGGCTCATTTTATCCTCAATTTTCTTCTAAATTTCACATTACCTGAGAAAATTGCCAGTCTTACAGAGGAAATTGCTTGACCAGCAGCATGAAATTCTAACCAGTCTGCAACAGAAAGCAAGACCATTAGGCACCTAGCAAAACCTCTGTCTCCATCTGACCAAGAGGTACCTGCAATTCCAGCCAGCAACAACCAAGCTCCTTGCCAACACATGAGAAAATAAGAGCCACAGCAATCTGACATGTGCTGTATGTCCCCGTTAAGGTGTCAGATCTAGCAAATACCTCCCCACAATGTAATATAACACACATAAGCCTCCAGTGTTTCCAAGAAGATCCTAGTCTCAGTTGAGTTTCTGGAAACATCTCCTCAAATCACTGCACGGACCTCCCCGGTTGTGAAAGCTCTTGCTGGAATCAGAAGGACAATGCCTCACTCACCGCCCGCAAACAGTTTTGGGAGCTACCCCATAGAAAGCAACATGATTTTCCCAGCAGCTTGTTGGAACATCTGAGTCCTTCCTCTTACTTCCAACTCGTTTGTGGAGTCATCTGTGTGATGCAGCCTCAGTGGGATGAGGAATTCAATGGCATGAGAGTCTTTCATATCTTAACTCCCTCCTTCTGTATGTCTTAACCTGATCTTGAGTCACAGCTCCACGGTCCAGGCAAGACAGGAGGACGAGGCAGTGGCGAATGGCTTCAGCAGGGTGGTGCTAGGGAAGCAGAACAGGGAGAATTGGAGCAAATTTTCCAGGTTTTCGAATCGCAGTTGTCTGATCATCTGAAGGATGCAATTCCAGAGCAGCCGTGAAGAGACAAGGGATAAAGGTTAGCAAAGGGATGTGGACTCAGTACAAGATGGAAGAAAGGATCTAGGGTGGGAGGAAAAGAGGAGAAAAGACATGCTTTCTTGTCTTGCTTCCACCTTTTCCCCTCCACCTGCAGGCTGCTGGAGGCTCTGGTTTCCTCTTTTCCTTATGGCCCAGGTCATGAGCATGCATGGTCTTATGTCTGTTGCAAAGTGTGAAACTCTACTTACTCCATGTAGGGATGAGCAGGACATTTTTAAGCCCCCTCACGATCCATCACACAGAAACCCACACACCCTCCCTTCCCACTCCTAGTGGAAAACCAACAACATTTTGATCATCATATTCTTGACCATAGGGTGATGTACGTGGAACTGAAAGGATAGTCAGGAGGCAAAATGGATAGTACATGCTGTGGATTGAATGTGTCCCCCCCCCAAACTCATGAAACTTAATCTCTACTCTCACAGTGGCAAGAGTGTGGGAAATCCTGTTATGGTAATTAAAAGGTGGGTCTTTGAAGAGGTGATTAGATTGTGAGGACTGTGCCCTTGTGAATGGATTGATCCTTTCATGGACTAATGAGTGTGGTTTGGATGGCTTTATAAGGAGAGCTAGTGAAGAGTCAGCTGTCACCCTGTTCCTGCCATTTCCCCATGTGATGCCCAGCGTCACCGTGTAGAGTCAACACCTACCATAAGGCCCTCACCAGACGTGTTCTCTGGACTTCAGATTTCCCAGCCTCTGAAACTGTAAGCAATAAATATTGTTTCCTTCCAAATGACCTGGTTTGGGGTATTCTGTTTTAAACAACAGAAACAGACTAATACAGTACCTTAAGAACAAAGGATTCATGTTTCTTAAACATCAATGTGCAATCACTTGAAATTCTCGATGAAGTGAAGATTCTAACTTGAAGTGTCCAGGATGGGTCTTCAGATTCTACAGCTTTCTTCAGTCCCATATAATGCTGAGGTTCTTTGAACCACCCTTTGAGAAGCTAGGAGTTAAATCCGGGGTTCTCAACTTTTTTTCGGGTGTAAGAATTGCCTATTCTTACATGTTGCACGTTCAAATACCTCCAGAGATTTAGATTTATCTGTCTTGGTGGAGCCCAAGTTTTTGCATCTCTAACGAGATTCCTGGTGATGTCAATGCTGCCGTTTCCTGGTGCATACTTTGAACACCAATCAGTTAATGAGCTAAATCCATGGTTTTCAATCCTGAATACCCAGTGCAATATATATTAAAATATCATTGATAGAGCCTCTTCTACTGAGAGCCTGATTTAATGGAGTCTGTAGAACTCTGGTAATTAAAAGATGTAGTCTGCATTGTGCATCATTCCTTTGGACTTTTTCTTGACTTAAGGGCCAGGAGAGTTCACTCCCCTGGACAGAAGCCAGGGTCAGTTTGCACAAACAGTGTGCAGGTAACACTGAGCCATGAAGGGGTCTTCCTGGTCGAAGCTGCCTCTGTGACTGACCCGTCAGCTTTCTCAGAGACACGTGACCTGTTTTCAAGGCCAGTGTCTTCAGTCAAGTGGCAATCTGTCCACTCCAGTATGATTTTGCATCTAGATGTTGTCATCCATTTGTTGGTATGAACCACACAGGAAATATATGTGCAGTCTCCAATTTCGGTGCTCTTGCAGTCTCTCCAAATTTGTTGCCTGCAAAGCAATTGCTGATAAAATTAACTGTTATTTTTTTTTTTTCTATCTACACCATTTTGTTAACTTTGGACAATCTGTTCACTGGCATGATGGTCTTCATCATAAGGAAAGGAATACTTTCCTGCTTAAGTTTTGTAACTATGAACCTTAGTTTTTTCATCTGTCTCTCTCAGCCTCCTCTTCATTTTCTTTTCCTTCCTCTCTCCTTTTCTGTCTCCTTTTGTGATATAGAAATGCCAGTGAGCACTTTACGCAGTTGAAAGTTAAAATGAGCTCACCTACTCCAAGTCTCCTGATCTACTGCTGGTGGTGACTAAATGACAGTGGGTGTCATGCTCTCTTGTCTTTTTTAAAGTGCGGGATGCATCGATGTTCTTGTTGCAAGGATGATTAATCTGTTTATATATTCCAGAGATGAACTTGTCTGGCATTTTGAGTTTGATCCAGTTGTCTCCCCTTCCTCACCCCATCTTCGTTCCTGAGCTCACAGTAGTCTGGCTCCATCTCTTCACAAAAATTGCAGAGGCCAACAGGCCGATGGCCTCCTTCTATTCTTCATTTTGACTGATCACTCTGTTTCCTTTAAAACATCTCCTGCAAATAACATCCTTGGGATCTGTATTCAATGCACATCTAGCATTCTCCCCAGTTTCGGGGCTACCTCGGTGCAATCTTGTAGGGTGGCACCATTTCCTTTAATTGAAACATTTCTTGCTCCTTGATCTTTGGAGTAGAAGGGGGTTCCAGGGGGGCTGTGTGCAAGTGTCAGGAGAAACTAGGATGATGGAAGTCGTGCTGGGCACCTCCTTCCTGGTCTGAGATACTGACTTCGAGCCCAATGGGAAAAGACCAGAAGTGAGGAGCAGTCAGTCTGCAACTCAGACACGCCAGGCTGCTCCAGCATTCCAGAACTGACTTGAGTTTAGTTTGCAAGGGTCAATCACTTTCCTCATTTTAACAATAGAACACTGATAACGTTGGGCACCGTGGAAAGCCAAAAAACACATTCCAGAGGTTTTGCATTCAGCAGAGTAGCTGGGAAAGATCTTTAGTTCCTGACAGAACAATTTGAGCATTGCATTTTAAAGGAGATTTGGAAATAGACCAAAATCCTTACCTCCCTGTTTGCTATTATATAGTCTTCACCAGTTTCATCAGTAATGTTCAAGGTTGTAGCATTATAATGGCTTCTAATTTGGGTGCAACCATAGCTCAGTCTTTTCTTTTTACAAGCTGAGAATTCCCAGATTTCATTCTGATTGTTAATCACACCTACCTTGTCTCCGCTCTCTCATTTCCCAAAGTGAGGGTCTTATTCGTGTGATGACTTGATTGCAATTCTTGGGTTGGCACCTCCCCCAAAAAACAATGAAGTCATCATTGACTCCCAGTACCAGAGACACGATGATGCTCCAGGCTGACTTGATTTTTAATCCGAAGCATGGCCAGGCTACTCCCAAGGATCCTTGCTTTACTAACCTCTCCTGGTCACTGAGGAGTGACTGTCTACACCATCTCTCATATTTATTTGCTGTCAGGAGAAAGGGTGACCCCGAGAAGTACAGATATCCTCAGGACAAGACTTAATACTCTTTAACCCTTTTATTTTGACCTACGATTTACTAAGTTTTTTTTTTCTCCTCCCCCACCTCCTCCTTCTCTTTTCTCTCTTTTTCTCTTTCCCTCGCTCTCTCCTTTCTGCCCCCTCTTATACGAGAGCTTCTCTGTTGATCTACTATCATTGCTCTCAAACTTTAGCATGTGTTCACATCACCGGTAGGATTCGTTAAATTGTAGACAGCTAGGGTGCATCTCCAGCACCTGCGGTGAAAGCTGAAGATCTGCATTTATAGCAATTTCCCAGGTGATTCTGATGCTACTGGTCCCTGGACAGCACTTGGAAAACCACTGACCTACGCCTTCTTTTTAGTCCTGAAGTGTCCCCTTTTCTCCTCTTTCCTGTATGAAATAATGCATCATGTTCTGCATGCCTTGCCAAGCAAGGATTTTATTTGTCGAAGCTTTGGAAACGTTCACCTATCAGCATGCATCTGCTTGGTGGTGTTGGGTCTTTCTGAGTGATACTGTATATCCTATTCTTGTGACCACGTACGAAGGTACTTTAAAATTTTCATGGGAAAAATAGAATTAGAACATAATACCAATCTTTCCATGAAGTTTTTGAAGTACCCTCATGTTTGGCAAATGTGTCTTCAAGTTCAGGGTTTCTGATTGTAACTCTCTCATATTTAATAGCAATTTCCACACCTAAAGATTCAGCATCCTTGCTTTTTGACAATATAACTATGTCTTCCTCGGGTAAGACAAAATTTAGGATAATTTCCTAATTAGGGGCACCTTAATTAGATAATTGGGTAAATTTCTAAGCAGGAGTCTATATGGGAAATGTTTACAAGTCAAAAAGTAACCTACAGGACCGACCCCATGGCTCATTCAGGTGAGTGCAGCGCTGGGAGCACAGCAGCGCTGGGGGTGCCGAGGCCATGGGTTCGGATCCTATGTAGGGATGGCTGGTGTGCTCACTGGCTGAGTGCGGTGTGGGCGACACCAAGCCAAGGGTTGCGATCCCCTTACGGGTCACACACACACATAAAAGTAACCTACAAAAGAATAAATATGTATCTTCCATGTGTCCTAGATATCAAATGACATTGAATTATTTCACAAAATGTGTGCCTTTGTGAACTGTTGTCCATATTCCTAATGGAATTATGTTGTGAAATATTGTCTGTGCACAATGTGATGCTGAAAATTAATGACAGGACTCTTTTCCTCTGACCTGTCTTAGTGGCACTGAGGCAGCTGATATCAATCAACGACTTTTGGGATTTAGACTGAAACTTACTTCCTGACATTGCGGTCACTTGCAAGAGGATCAAAAGCTATGCTTCTTGGGTCGACAGAATCATAGTAGGAGATCTCTCCACAAAATTTCTGTCCTTCAGGGCTGTTTTGAGTCCAGCTTGTAGGAATTAGAACTGGTGACCAGCCACCACTATCTTTGCATTGAAATAAATCCATGAGCTTGTCCTAAATCATAAAAGCATTTCTACTTAGTCTGAAATGACACAGCATAAAAATATCATTCAATTGCAATCACGAATGACTCATGGCGCAGCAAGAAAACAAAACAGGCAATTGCCACTGACTGGTCTGAGTATCTCCTGGGAACATTGCCCTGTACAGACACTGCTAGTGCAGAGAGTCCATCACTGCAGTCCTGTGGACAGGAGGAGAACACAACTTCACCTCTCAGCAATGGCTCAGTGTTTGTGGACAATACGTAATGGACAATCACAGAATCATCTACAATCCCTTTCTTTGCCAGAAATATACCCTTCTTGGATCTTCCATGCACTCATGGTTAATAAAGTTTGCATATACTCCCTAGGCAAGTGTAGACCTCAGTCCTTAGCTGGGGATAACCAGTGTCTCCTATCAGGTGGCAAAAGAAAAGTCAGCCTTCCTTGCTGTTTTAAGTTGACAATTTTAGATGCTAAGGTCCACTAGCCAGAACAGATTTTTCATGTGGCCTTGATAGAGTGAGGAATCTGGAGAGTGAGAGACAGAGAGGGCAAAGGAGAGAGAGAAAAGAAAGAGGGGAGGAAGGAGGGGGGAGATAAAGGAGAAGAGAAGGGAAGAGTCCACAGGAAGGGATGACAAGACAAGGAGGTAAACAGAGAGGTACAGCTACACGTGACAGATATAGGAGCCATACCCTGCTGGTCTTCAGTCTCTCGGGATTCCTAGAGTCCAGCAATCTTATCTTTGATTTCTACCAGACATCCTTTTCAACCACAGTGAATTTCAATATTATCAAATTAGTCTGAATTGAGAAAAAAATAAAGTGTCCTCATGAATGCCATCAATGCTGAGTCAGAAGTACACATGCCTGTGACTGACAGGTAAGTTAAGCATTTTTAACCTCATTCCCTGGGGAGCAAGATTCTTCCCTGGGACACATGCAACACCTGTAGACAGAGAGGTTTTGTGAGAAAAGTGGGGTAGCAGAGATTCTGTCCTGGAATCACCAAATACTTCCCTCTCCTTCCTGGGAGGTGGTCCCCAGCCTTGCTGGCAGCTCATGGGACTGTCCTGGCTGATGGGACTTGGATGGATGTCTGTGCTGTGCTTAGAGCTGTTGGTCCCTAAACCTGCACGTTTCTTCATTCTTTCTCTCTCTCTCTCTCTCTCTCTCTCTCTCTCTCTCTCTCTCTCCCTCCCAGCAGGGAAATTGGAAACCATATGCTACAGAAGAGAGTATGAAGATGGGAGAAAATCTTGCCACCCTAAGCCATAGTTGAAGCAATCTTCCTGACAAAAACATTCAGGTTGGAATTTGTGTGAAACCAAAAGGAATTTTGGTGATGTTTGTTACAGCAGCTAGCAATACCAGTGCTGACTAATACAAAAGGTAAAACATGGAGAGTTTCTTCCAGGAAGCATCTGAGTATGTCAGTGACAAGGAATAAATAGAACTGAAAACTTCTGAATATGGTGGAATCCAAGAGCAGAACAGTTTCGCTCTTTTCGAAGAAGATTTTAACAATGATGGAAGCCAGGCATTCCAGCACTTCCTTGTCTCTGGGCACCTTCTCTTCATACTTAATCTCATGGTGGAAATTGCACTGCAATTAGAATTATGAAGTGGTGCTTATGTCTTCACTGTCATACACTGTTATGGATGCAAGGTTAAAAGAGAAAAAGTCAGACTTAAACACAGGTGCCAGGAGTTGATGAGGAACTTCTCCACAGAATATTCCTTTTTTTTTTTTTTAACCTGGAGTTTTAACATGAAGTTTCAGTGAAGATTATCAAAAAGAGGCTCTCTCTGCCCTGAAGTGGTTTATTTATTGGTAAGCTCCCTTTATGTAGTTGCAGTCATTGTAAATATGCTATAGTATACGATTGACTGTAATGAGAATTTTAATACCTGGTGCCTAAACCAGCTGTGAAGCAAATATATATGTATTGCCAACTTATCATATCCTGTGTTAACATGTGTCATAAACTGCAATTTCATTAAAAAAGCTGATCTGAATTAAACTATGTGAACACACACATTAAAAAGATAAAATGGCAATATGATATGTTTATAAAAATTACAGTCTATTTAAAGATTACTTATAAGAAATACAGAGGTTTCAGAGCAGCGATCACCTCTATTAGAAGCCTCTGTCAGTCACCTGCACTGACTTGCACGGTAGTCTGTATTTTGCCAATAACTCATCAATTGTTAATGTTTTTGAACCTGTCAGAAACTAAGAAATGTCTGAAATGAAACGATCATGCCTGAAGCTTTATGCACATGAACATGGTGCGGTGGCTTTCTAATGTCTTCTAATAAGGTTTCATATGACCACTGCATGAAGCAAACCAGCTTTTACCTACCCAATTTCAGCAATGCAGTTTCTTTCTGGTGAAAAGCTTAGGGAGTTAAATTTTATTTTAGTTTTTGCCCTCAGACACCAATATGATTATGATTCGTTAGGTCTTTTCTTTTTTTTTTCTTTCTCCCCCACAGTAATACAGATAGACTGTTGGTGTAATTTTACTTGGCAATAGTCCACGGGCTCTGGCCTAGGCCACCATAACACTTCATGCTTTGTGAGCTAAAACAAACCACCCTGAACAAGTACGTTGATACTGATTGTTTCGATTTTTGCAAAGCGTACACACCTCAGAGGTCACAATTCAACGAGGAACAGGCCCCAGTGAATGAGATACATGGAATTGGAAGATAAATGGCAAAGTGATATTTATTTATTTATTTATTTTTAATTTTTAAATTCACATGGAATCTTTGCATATATTTATGGGCACAGAGTTACATTCCAATACATGTATCCAATGTGTAATGGTCAAATCAGGATAATTAGCATATTCATCAAGGCAGAATCTTATCATGTCTTTGTGTGGAGGACTTTTGATCTCACCCCTTCTAGCCAGTTGATAACATGCAGTAAATTATTAGTAATTACAGATGCCTGGCACCCCTATGGAGCACTATAACTTATCCTTCCTGTCTATCTGGATGTGATTTTGTATCCATTAACCAACCTCTCTCTACCTTCCCTCACCTTTCCAGCCTTTAGTGACCACCCTTCTACTCTCTACTTCTATAAGCTGAATTTTTTTTTTAACTCCCACCTATCAGTAAAAGCATGTGATCTTTATCTTTCTTTGGCCTGACCTATTCAGCAAAGTGCCAATTACATGATCAGATGACATCAGACTTCCCCAGGGCATACTGAAATAAAATTCATCTATGGTTACATTTATTTACTCTGCATTTTGAGCAGCAAGGTTTTGTTTTGTTTTTTGTAATTGTGATAAAATCCACATAGCATAAAATGTACCATTTCACCCACTTTGAAGTGTGCATTTCAGAGGCTTCGAGTATTTTTGCATTGTTCTGCAGCCCTCAGAACCGTCCACATACAGACCTTACTCGTCTTCTTACACTGAAACTCTGTCTTCATTTTACACTGACTGGGCATTCCCTGCTGCCCTCAGCTCCAGCATATCGCAGTCGCCGTGGAGGGGCTGAGATCGGGAAAGGACTTGCCGTTCATTACTAAGGAGCAGAGATGCCTCATGACTTCAAGTGCAGTATGTTTAGGGTCCAGCTCCACTCCTTTGCTCTTGCCGGGCAGCTCCTGACAAACAGCTGTGCGTGTCACAGTAAAAGTGCCTGGCCATTGCTGCCAAAGGATGACATACTGTAAGAGGTGATCTTGGATCCAGAGCTACCCTTGGATGGGTTGAGTTGTCAGCTCTTTGTCGTAGTCCCATGCTCTCTCTGAACAATCCTTCCTCTCCACTTTCTTGGAATCGGTGACAGATCTGCATAATGATGCTCTCAATCCTGCTTCCGTTCTCTTTTATCACTCACAGGCATCGCGCTCTGTTATTCAGTTAAGGCTTGTGTCCTCTTTACTCTGTCTTGGTGTCTGCTTCCTGGAAAACCCAATTGCACACATTTCTTTGACACAGATGGCGGCAGTGATGACGCATGGGTGTGTGAAATAAAATAAACTGGAAAGCGGGGTCCACTTCAGACACTACACATAAAATTGTGTGTCTGTGTGTGTGTATACAGGTTGAACATTGGTTATTCAAAAATTTACAATCTGACACACCCCCGACACCCACAACCAGCCTAGCGAGGGCCACTGGGATGTCACAGGAAGTGCCCTGGGCCCCTAAGTCAGGGCGTGGAGGGGCCGAGGGCCTCATGAACACATCTGCATCCAGCCCAGCAATGACCACCGAGCTGCTGCTGGAAACCCCTTGATCTCCCCTGCTGGAATGAGGGGGATGCCACAGGCCTCAGTCACATGCCATCTACTTCCACCTCTCCCCACCTTATTTCCCTCTCCCTTCCCCTACCTCCCAACCCCACAACTGCTCCACAACAACATCCTAGAATGAGTCATGGAGCCAGGAGAAGTCAAACCCAGCTGCAACCAGCCACCGTCACATGGCACACCAGAATCTCAACTGCATTCACACAAGGAGAGGCACCAGCAGAGACCATATTGCACACTCCAGAGTATTAGAAAAAGCATCTGCTTTAGGATAATAGGGACGGACTTGATCAAAGCTGTCTCTGTACTGGACAGATCATCTAGGCCACATACCAACAGAGGAACAGTTCATCTATCAGATGGAAAGCACAAATCTATGGTTATTAGAGGGGGGAGGTGGAGGTGGAAGGGGAGCAATTGCATAAGGGGCATAAAGAATCAGTACGATTTGTAACAATGAATATGCTAATAAAAAATAAATTTAAAAAATTAAAATCTGAAAACTTTTTGAGCATCGACATGACACCCCCCAAGTGGAAAATTTTACACCTGACCTCATGTGGAGGGTTGCAGTCAGAACACAGGTGCAGGTCACATAGTTTATTCAGTGTTCCCAGCTGTTCTGGTGATGCTACCGTGCTGTTTAATAGCCCCGAACACATTATTTTTTCACTGTATTTGTGGTACACTATACTTTTTACTGTTGATAATTATGTGTGAATAAGAGTAAGGAAATGACTGCTTATCCATATCATATAAATTCAGAGTCAGGAATGATGGTCATGCAAACCAACCACAGACTGTCCACATGGGTGGCTGAGATAATGACACCTTTTCTTTCTGATGGTTCAGTGCATACACACTTTGTTTCCTGCACATTATTAAATACATTGTATAAAATTATCTTCAGGCTATGTGTATAAGCCGTGTATATAAAACAAATAAATTACGTGTTCAGACTTGGGTCCTATCCCTAAGATATCTCATTACATACATGCAAATATTCAAAATTTGAAAAAATCCAAAATCCAAAACACTTCTGACCCCAGGCATTTCCAATAAGAGACTCTCAACCCGTCCATATGTAATGAAAATACAGAATTGTGGGTCTTTCAGAGTAGTTTAATTTTTTGCTTGTTTTTTGTGACTGGGTTTTAGACTCTTTGCTAGGAACTGTGTTATCTGTAGTGAGAAGTGACACTTCATATAGCATTATCGTGTACTGGGAGAAACAGTAAGAAAATCCATGCAAAAGCTCATATGTCATTGTAAATCAGAAAAGTTTTATGGGATGACACTACTGAGAGAATAGACTTTTTAAAAAATTTTAACATTTACTGGTACATATTAAAATAAATTTTAAAAATTTACGTAGGGAAAATTAACAAATAAATAACTAGGTAACTAATCGCATGATGAAGTAATTAAAGACAGTGAAAAACAAAAAGATAAATGAAAATATCCCTTGTTCACTTTTATTGGTTGAATTGCGTCCAGCCAGAAATTTATATGCCAAAGTCCCAATCCTCGGAACCTCACAGTGTGGCCATATTTGCAGATAGGGCCTTTAACGAGGTAATCAAATTAAAATGAGGTCATTAGAATGGTCTCCAATCCAGTATGAATGATGACCTGGTAAGAAAAGGAGATTTGGACACAGACACGGACAGAGGGCGGACCACGTGAAGACACAGGGCGAAGGTAGTTACCTACAAGTCAAGTAGAAAGACCTGGACCTTGTGACAGCACTTAGAGAAGTTCATAGACAGATTCATACTATCTCCAATTCTGTTTTTCTGTGAACTTTTTGAAGTACACTCACGTTCGTCCTTCCTGGCCCTCAGAAGGATCTGAGTCTTGATCTCAGACTTCCATCCTGCAGAACCGTGAGAAAATAAATTTCCCTTGTGGGAAAATACATTACATCTCCTCTGATAAGCGTTCAATACCGTCTTCCCTTATTTTTCCTGCACTGGCTGTGTGTTTTCGCTTCCAGTTGCTCATGATCAGGTACTTTATACAAAACTATTACAGGCTGGACTTTTTAATTCTATCCCATTACTACAGCTGTTATCCTTGAGATGGCCAATAATTTCCAAATTACAGAATCCAATGGAAACTTTTCAATTCATACCTGACTTTCCCTTGTTCCCAACTGCATGATTTTCTTTTTTCTTGCTTCTCTCTATAGCAGGTGCCTTGACGGCTACGCCTTTACAGACTCCTTGGTATGATCTTTCCTTCTAAAAACTTTACATTTTGGCAGAAGGTATAATTTCATCTAGGGTGCTCCACTTATCTAACTTTACACGTCTCCCTGGGTCATTCCCATTTACACTCAACAGTATTAGTGCAGATATGTTCACTGATAATGTCAAAACTCCACTCAAGACTCTCACTGGAGGTGCAGACCCCTTAAATACTCAATAACAGTGCAATGCAGAAATCTTTGTTCCTAAAATAACTTGTAGCGATTATAGAAAGCAAATGCATTTTAGCTTGTCTCAAATTTTGTTTAAGTTGTAGGTTACCCCGTCACAGCTTTATTTTTTAGGCTTTTCATGTGTATGTTTATGTGTACTATATTTTTTACTCTGACAATTCACATTTTTTTTCACGTAGAGATAATTCTCTGAAAGCATTGTTTCTTCATTGTATTATTCTGTGTGAGAATTCCTGGATCCACCTTATCAGGCTGCTCAAGAGAAAATTAAATTTGTGCATTGAACACTTACATCATTTTCATCAAAAATTATTTTATTCCCTTTTGTTTAAGTAAAAGCCTTCAGCTTTTGAAAGAGAACACAATTAGACCCCAAGACCCACACTAGTGGTCCAGATCCCTAAGATGTCTAAATACTTGTCGTTTCTGACCATCTCTTCCCATATAATTCACTGATAATTCAGAGACAAGCAAGAGAAATAACAGTAGCAACCATAACCGTAAGCACATTACTTTTCTTTTCCAATTTTGATGAAATTTCAATCCAGTTCCACAGAGCTGCCTAAATCCTAAATCCAAACACTTCATCTTTAATCAATATTATTTCCCCGTTCTAACTATTTAAGTCCGTTCCACCTCCCTTGCAATTTCTTTCATCTACACCCACAACCACTGATTGAATTGTGACCTGATACTTTCAATGCTTTATGCAGTATTAATATTTATGAATCTGGGGGCCTGGGAAGGGCTTTACAGAATTTTAAGAAACCACCACCCAACATCTTCCTTTGTTTTGCCAGCCATCTCTCATGTTTAGTCAGAAATCACAATATTTTCATTTGAAGTTGTGAGAGGCTGAGTTAGGTTTTGCTAGCTGGAGGCTAACTTAAATCAGAAAATGCAGAAAGTATTTTAGGGAACATTATAGTCTTCAATGCCTTAGCCATTTTTTTCTCCTAAATAGTGTTACACTATTTTTCAAAGGTGATATTACATTCACTTTATGAAGGAAAATTTAGCGTCTATTGATCCCAGCACCCTGTGGGATTTGCACTGATAGCTCCTGAAGGTCCATCTGAGCTAATGAAGATTGAATGAATTCGGTAAACAGTAATATTTTAACAGGACCCTCTTTCTCAGAGCTGCTTGACATTTATGAGATTGATGTTTGAAGAATTTGGGAAGGTGTCGCCTTGCCCGACTAAAAAAGGAGTCTCATTTTTCTTTTATTAATTGGATGCCAGGTTATTAAAAAAGAATCATTCTGGTGATCAAAATTCATTAATATTAATACTGCATAAAGCAACAGAAACAATTGGGTGAGGCTTTGGTGTAGACTCATCCTGAAAGTTGAAAATACTACATTCCTTTGCTCAGACTGGTGATGGAAAAAAGCATAAAATTGTTACAAATGGACACATTTCATATTTCTCTAGTTTCTAGAAGGACATGGTTAATAGATTGAATGTAACTTTATGCACCTGAACATTTGGAAAGATTTTAAAAAGGAAGCAATTTTTTATTCCCTATTTCTTATTATTATAATCAAATTACCTAAACAATTCAGGTAAAATGTAAATGAGTGTTTAGAGTTATCTGATTAATCACATCAATTTTACAAATTTATAGGATCACAAGGGCAATTCCAAGACTATAAGACAGAAAAATGAGTGTGTTTTTTTAGGATAAACAAGGGATGATTGAACTGGAGAGCACGCTTACATGTTTTATCGGTCAATATTAATCAATACATCTATCTTTCTAAGTGGAAACAAGCATTTATGCACGAACTTTGTAATCTATGTTATCTACCTATGTGTATGTATGTGATTGTGCTTCTATTTGTATGAACATCTGTATATGAATCTTGGGAAATCTCATGAAATCACAGAAATTAAAATTGCCATTTAAATAATTCTATTTTCATCTAAACAACCAAAAAAGCTTAAGCTTAAACAACTTAATTAGTGTAGCTCAAAGAAAATTACCTTTCTATCATAATTATCTCATATGAATATTATATGACACTGTCTAGAGTTGTAGAAAACAATTTGAAAGGAAAGGATAAATAACTACACAGGCTGATAGTATTGATTTGATCATCACATCTTGGACACAGGTGGTGACGGTCAGCTTTGTACCTTATGAATATGCATAATAAATAAAATTATTTAAAAAACCCAAAACTTCCACATGTGGATAAACAGCCATAAGGATTTGGTTTTATCTCTTGGTGATAGTCTCCACTTTCTGCAGTTTATCCTGTTCTCCACAGGGAATAAAGCAGTCCGTGTGTGTCAATCATAGAGAGAAGAAGGGATTGTAATTCACTTATCTGTGGAATGTCTTTAAAGTTTGCCTTCAGTACCTTTTTACAGGAGCTTAATTCTTAGTAAATATTTGTCAAATAGACAAATATTTCTCATTAGTATATATGTAATCATGCTCTTGTGGTCATTTTCATGACACAGTTTTGGAATAAAAAAGCATACTTTGGTGAGCTTCTGCAAATAAACTGAAATCAACACCATCATTTCCCTGCAGCATCTTTAGAGGACTTTTTTTAATGCACCTGTCCTTTACATAGCTCATGTAGGAAATGCAGTATGTCTTCTCCAGGTGAAGTTTGGTTTGTTTTCTCTCTGATGTTTTGTTACTGTGAATCTGTGCTCGATTTATGTTAAATAGTCTGGATTTATTTTTCAAATTCCAGAATGCTCCATGTGGAAATTTTTCATTTTGCATATATGTGTGTCTATATGTGTATGTGTATGAGTGCATATATGTATATAAAATACACAAATATATGTATATATACCCATATATGCATATGTAAATATGTATATCTTTCTGTGTATCTATATTCCCATATATACATGCACAGATATCTGTATGTGTATATGTACGTATGCATCTGTATAAAGAATTGGTAATAAACAATACATGGTAGTTATATAATGAATGCCATTTTATCAAATAGCATTACATCATTTGGGTGAATAAGCAAGGCTATTTCCATGTCTGAACATAGGCTTATGATTAGCAGTGTTTTGCTTATCTGCTTATGACAAATTATAAAAGTAATAGAGAACTGAACGTTCACCAGGATTGACATCGTCTTCCTGTTACCTTCAAGTCATCAATGCAATGTTTGTGAGGGATGGTTGTGAAGACCATCCGGAGAAAATACAGCTGCAATTTTATTTGTGATCATTGTTTAAAGTGCATGAGGTTTCAAGAGTGAAAACACAGTCCAATGCTACCATTTCTTTCAGGAAAAAAAATAACTAATTGGCCATGACCCCAGTGAAACAGGTTCTAGGGCTCAGTTAAGTACTTTCCTGTTGGGGAACAGAGATAATAAAAACTTGTTGCATTAAGCTTATGCAAACATTGAAGGTAAGTTTGCTCAACTTCTTCACTTTATACAATTGGAAACTTCCTAAATTGATACTGAGAGTAGCTACACAATTGGTTTAGGGTCACTTAGCAAATTATTAGGAAATAGCCAGGGTCATTATTCATGGTGTAATTCTCGTCCCCTGCGTCATGCTGCTTTTAAGGAAATATTGGAGCAGCAAAGAAGTGATTAGATTGTGAGGACCGTGCCCGAGAGAGTGGACTAAATCTATTGATGGTTTAATGATGGTCATGGGCGTGGTTCCGACAGCTTTAGAAAGAGTGTGTGAGATACTCTCTCCCTTTTTGCTACACCATTCTCACCATGTGACACCGTGCAGTGCTGTGAAGAGTCACCACCAGGAATAACAAGGCCCCCACCAGATGTGTTTCCTGGACTTCAGACTTCCCAGCTTCCAAGACTGTAAGCAATACATATTAATTCTTTATAAATGATCCAGTTTGGGGTATTCCTGTGATAAGCAACATACATGGACTAATACAGGCAGATTGAAGGAGATGGATCGATAATGGTAATAATCTCATCACAGTAATTGCTCTGTTTCATATATTTACTTTTATTGACACTTCTATGAGGAAGGTATAATTATTCCCATGTGACAGGTAAAAATACTGAGTTTTATAGAGACCAGTGACTTATCTGAGAACCCATCATGGAAAAAGCAGAAGCTGTTCTATTTCAATGGCTATTGTATAACTTTTGCATATACTGTGTAAAGAGTCAATAAAATGTTCCACGTTTTATGCAGCGAGATTTTGTTTCTGACTTCCATGCCTATGAGTTCTGACTTGCATCATCTTGCTATAATTTTTACCCCATGCACAAAGAATGTATATTATTTTCTTCTAGCCCCCAACCTATTAACTAAATCCTAAAGGGGACATTTTTCCCCCAACTAATTTATAAGTTGTCATGTAGTATATATTTTAAAGCTCTTGGATGTTGACAAATAAATCATGTCCTTTGCATTTGGAGACCTATCATCTCTTGCAAAGTTAATTTAAATACACTGGTTGAACTAGCTGACATTTTTATTTGTTTACCAATTCATCCAGTAAATGTTCAAAGAGCAACTGTTCTCCAGTTCTGAGCTCTGCAGTGTGGAAGGAATACGAGTTATGCCACGGTTTATCACGGCTTATCAACCCAGCCCAGTGATATCCATTAGACCCTTGCAAGCTGAAACTCCAGTGTGCAAATATGATTTCGTGTCTTCTTGGATATTTACCCTGGCATGTTGCTCACTTTAGTCCAGGAACAAGGTTATTTTTTTCCATACAGTTTTAGAAGTAAGAATAGGTTGGCGAAAGTCATCTCAATAATGAGGCCCATCCACACAGAAAGTTTCTGAAGAAGTGGCAATGTCATAGATTGGATGTGTCAGCCTTCCACTGTGACATTTTTGGCAAAAATGATTCGGTAGGTGTTTATGCGTTGAAGCTTCATCCTGTCTTTTGCCATTAGGGAAAAGACACGTGTTTTGCAGATGCTGCTTGGGTCCTGTTGTCATCTTCAGAAAGATAGGTGGCTCCCATTCTGTCATTTTAGGCTGCTATTGGGCAACTTGACAAATGGTGTGTACTTTATTGTTCCTGCACAATGCTGCCAGAAACTGTCCCCATGCAGAATTAATGCCCATCGCAGGATTAACGTATTACAGAAATAGTCCTCTCCTGGCTTTTCTTGTGTTTCTCTTGGAAGGTGATAACACTGTCTGAAAATCCTATCAGACCATAACTTCCCCCATATTCTGAGTGTTTTTCTCTAATGTATAATATGCCCCTTACTTTCAGGTAAATACAGCACTGCAAATAATTACGTATATCCACATACCAATTCGTCACCTAGAGTTTTATGCATATGCATTTTATAAGTGACAGCCACCAGAAAAAAAATATTCTGAATATTAAAGCTACAGCTCATTGGCAAATAAAGAGATCTAAAAGTGTTCAATGTTATATCCAGTTTTATGGTGAGTTATAGACAAATGAACTAACGTCATTCGTGCCTGCAGTTTAATTTGAATATTTCATGTAGTTATAAGCAAAGTGATTAAAGTGGACTTTGACAATACATTGGAATTGGACAAGGTATGATAACGCAATAGAGGAAAAAATGAGAGCTTGCTAAGTTGAGAGAAGGCAAAGAGATCTTATAGTAAATAGGAAAACAGAATGAGCTTAGAATGAGCCTGCATTAGTGAAATGCTTTGATTGAGCCGTACACTAAACTGCACTGGGAATATGCTGTGCACAGGCAAAGACTTCATTGGCAAAACAGCACTCAAAGCTGTCACTAAACTCAGCTGTCCTAGTGGCACAATATCAAAAATGAATTATTAGGCAACGCTGTCAAAAAATGAGCTTTTTTTTTTTTTTTTGGCTATCTCATTGCAATTTTTTTCTTAAAAATTTAAGAAAGTGATATATATGTTTTAGAATACTTAGAAAATCTTCAAAAGTGAAAAAAATGAACACATAGACTCCCAGAAATAAGACCACTGACATTTTTCTGAATCTATTCCCATTTGTTTTTCATATGCATACACAGTTGTTGCTGTTGCTGGTTTTACGTACAGACAATTTATGATTTATAACTTATGATTTCTTGACTCTGTCATGCTGTGGAAGAGATGAACATTCTGTAGAAACCACACTGCAAATACCCATTGAACTTTTTTTTTTTTTTGCCTTAGCACAGTATTCAATAAACTAAACCAGATATTCAACACTTTATTGCAAAATAGTCTTTGTGTCTGATGGTTTTGTCCAACGATAGGCCTACATAGGTGCTCTGAGCATGTTTAAGGTAGGCTAGGCTAAGCTATGATGTTGGGTAGGCTAGGGTATTAAATGAATTTTCAGCTTATGATATTTTCAACTTACAATGGGTCTATTGGGATATAACCCCATTGTAAGTCAAGGAGCATCTGTAATTGAAATTGTGGTTGATGTTAGATATTTCAATAGGATTTATAGTGAAGTATATAAGTGCATGCAGGGAATTGCTCAAACCTTACTTTTTTGTTGAATTTATTGATGTAAACATCATCTAGATCGTGGATCAAGCATTAATACTCATTTAGAAGCCCACCTCATCGTGACACCTAATCAATTCCCCTACTATCTTCCCAAAAGAAACCACCATCCTGACATTTAACACCAAAGTTTAGCCTGGCCTGGTTTTGAATTTTATGTAAATGGAATTATGCAGTGTGTTTTCTTTACCTCTAGCTTTCTCTGTTCAACGTTATGCTGGTGATGTAAAACTGTGATGTAGAGTGTAGCGATAGATTATTTCCATTGTTTTAGAGATTCCCATATATGAGTAGTCCCAATATATTTATGTATTACACGGTTAGGGAATATCTGGGCTGTTTTCGGTTTTTAGCAGTGACATATTGAGATGCTATACATATGGTTAAGATAGCGATGTGTGTCTGTGTGCATGCCTATGTGTGTGTGTGTGGACATCTGAATATATGTCTTCTGGTCTGTGTTGGATAAGTGCTTCCATTAGCGTTGGTGGATATCATCAGAGATTTTCCAAATTTTCTGCCCCACCAGCAGTATTTGAGAGATAAAATTGTTTTGTTCTCTCCAGAACTTGATACTTTTTGACTTTATTTCTGACTTTATATTTTGCCTTCTGTCCCGTCTTTTTAGTGAATTGTTTCTGTTCTTCCTATTAATTTGTAGAAATTCCTAACTACTCTGAATATGAGTCCTCCATCAGATTTAGAACAATTGACATATTTTGAAATACATATATATAGTAAGTATATTTTTTCTTTCTTCATTCTCTCACTGTTCTGTTTTTTAATTTATTAAAACATAATTGAATATATATATATTTGTGCGTTCTAGAGTTGACTATCGATACTATGCAATGTTGTCTTTTTATGGATATTTATTAGTTGTAATATGATCCAATTAGTCTGTCTTTTCTGTATGTTTCTTTAAAGTACCCTTTCAGAAACTTTTTTTTTTTTTTAACAAAAGGTCATAAAGATGTTCTTCTATGTTGAGTTCTAGTTTTACTGCTCTACTTTTGAAATTCAGACCTACAGACTTCCTGGAATAGAATTTGCATATGGTGTAAGGTAGGGATCTTTTTTCCCTTCTATAGTTATCAAATTGAGGATTACTATGTATTGAAAAGACTGTTCTACTCCTAAAGCTCTGCAAAGGCTCCTGCCAAAAACAATTACGTTTATGTGAATGAATATATATCAGTGCTCCATTTGGTCCCATTAAATTATTGATTTCTTTGCTCTAAAACTGCTTTGTCTTAATTGTTGTAACTCTATAACAAATCTTAACATCTGGAAATGTAAATCCCTCAAGTGTCTTCTTTTAGAATGTTTGGGCTATCCTTTTTTTTTTTTTTTTTTTTTGCAGTTCCATATGCATTTTAGAATATACTTCTTGATTTCTACAGAAAACAAACTAGAATGTTGACTAGACTTGTAATTTGACTTATGGGTCATTTTTTCAAGAACTGATATTGTCACAGTATTGTTTCTTCTATTCCATGAATGTACTGTATTTCCATTTACTCAGTTTGTAAACTCATTTTGTAATACTCTTTGAAATTCTTGCTATAGTTTTGCAGATTTTTCTTCCACTTATTCCTACATATTTGAGTTTTTAATGTAATTTTAAATAGTAGCCTTTTCAAAATTAATTTTCTAATTGCTTACTGCTAATATATTTTTAACAATTTTTCTGTAGGCATTGATCTCATATCAAATGATTTACTAAAAGCCAAATATTATTTTTAATATTTTTTTGCTGTTTTTGATAATGTGACATTGTACATTGATTTCCAGTATTTAACCAATCTTGCATTTGGATGGTGAAGCTAACTTGGATGTTTTTTCTATATCTCTGAAGTCACTATGCTAATCAAATGTGATTAACCTGTAATTTGCTTTCTTTGCATTGTCTTAACCGGGTCTGGATATGAAAGCAAAATGTGAAAGGATGAATTTCCAACGTGCTAGATAACCACAATGTTGTTTTCCCTTGACCACTTAGAAAAATGCAGGGGAACCTAGTCTGCCACTCAGCAGACTGCATTTTCTCTCATGACGTCTTCCCCAAGGTGTAAAGAACAACTACATATAAGAATGTTCTCATATTTCACTATCATAACCCCATACACTCCTGCTTTAATAGGGGAAATGATGTAAACAAAATCTAAATTTGAAGATACCACAGGTAAATCGTGACTGATGGTTTGCTTCACCTATAGCTGCTCTCAACTTTACATGGGATTTTAAAAAACTTACTGCTCTTCAACCTACCTGAGACCAATCAGTCAATTCATAGTTTTGGCTCTACTCTGTGCAGCTCCTGATTCATGGAAACCATGTGAACCATGTCTTACTAGATAGGTATTTTGGCTGTAAGTGGCAGAAACTTACAATTGATAGCTTGGGCAAAAAAGGAAATTTCATGGGAAAAGTACTGGTGTAATCAACCAGAATCAAAGAACAGGTTTAATCAGAAAGACTTTGAAAATGAATTAGCCAGGATAGCTCTGGTGGCTTCCCACTGAGAAGTGCTGTATTTCTTTATTAGAAGCACAGAATGCTATGTCCTTCTAAAGACTGTCTTTCCTCTCTTTGCCTGGTCATCTTACCAATTCCTGTGAAATAGAATCTAACTGGTCCATTCTAGTACAGAAGTTCATTAATGGACCAGTCAACTGAGGCCAGGCCTTGGGATCTTACTAGGAAAAACATGGATGCACAAATACACACACACACACACACACACACACACACACAATCCTTAGAGATGTCTGAATGTTGGGCAAAGTGATTTCAGGAAGATTAGATAAGCACTCAAACCGGCAAAGTCACCCCAATTCACACTATAAGCAAAGTGTGAAAAGAACCAGGTCACCTCCACATTCATTCCAAAAGAGAGAGACAGAGAAGGGAAGACATTTATTTCCTAAGGGCTATTTATCTCTTCTAGCCTTTTGACAGTTATTTTTACAAACACATGCACAAAACAGAGTTATTCCCATGGTGTCTGTGAACACATTGTGGCTATGATCATAACAGGAGGAATTTGGGTTGCTAAAATGCAGTTTACTCCTGGGCATTCCACTAAGTGATACAAACATTCCCGAAGGGCACATGTAAGGGCATGTAGCATATTCCCTTAATGATAAGGGCCAAGCGGGACAATGCTGTCTGCACTGTTCATACAATGCAACAGTGCAATCTGGCTGTATTGTCCATGAGAGAAGAGCAAAACAGCATTTGTGGGGGCAGAAATGGAGGTGACATATACAGACATCTCTGACCACTAGGATTATGGTGTTATTTTTCCAGAGCAGTATCTGTCAGGTCTCAAGCTCATTTTCTTATTCTATTCACTAAGACATGTGGCTCTGTTAGGTCAAGAAGCAAGGAACAGTGACATTTTTAGAATTAAGTCTTCTACAGATGAGGAGGAAGTCATGGTGACTGCTTTCACACATAGAGAGAGCATCCACTTTTGTATTTTTATGATGTATTTCTGAAGTTCCTTTCTTGATGTATGTGTAGATCATGAATCCATATATTGCAGCATAATTATTTTTATAGTAACCATATGCCTACTGATCCTTGGTCAAACATTTAACGTATATCTTCATATGTGTCGGTCAACATAAATACTAGTTAAACCTTTCAAAATACATTTGAAATATCTCAACATAGATAAGACTGCCTGGCATTTTTCCTTTCCCAATGAAGTAAAGCAGTCTGAAAATTTAGCTTTTACAAGAATTCATACAAACTGGAAGTCTTTGTTCCCCAAACTATGTTGTTTATCATATACCAGATGACATGTAGAAAGATATAGTGAGACTAACTACAAGACAAACGAAACACTGTAGCCATCTGTATTTCTTTGATAGATATAATCTTTCATAATTCATTCCAAAAACAAATTTCCATAGTAACATCATATTTTCTTAAAAATGCACTGACCCATCAAGTTTAGAATTACCAGCATCCTTGGTGAAGCTAAAAATAAAAACTGTCGTTCTGCAAAGCATCCCAATACAAGCATACTCCATTTTCAGAAAAAATATTTTTTAAAAAAAGTAAATGTTTTGATAATAGTCTTATGAATAAAATGCTTAAAATTTTTCATAATTTATTTGACTTCAAGTAATTTTACAATATTAAAAAGCAGCTCAAGTAGCTTAAGGAGATTTTGTTGCTCTGTTTCCAATATCAACCAACATAACATTTCGATTTTCTGTAGTTGGTGGGTTCAAATTCAGATAAATTATCGTGCTATTAACATTTTCCATTTTTGCTCCCTTCTTTTAAAATTTTCCTTCTCACTTCCTCCCATCCCATTCTCTTAAGTCCAGCTAAGATACTGGGCACATGATTTCATTAGAAGTAAATTTCGTAAGAATATCTCTATTTCAATAGGAGAACACTTGATTCTAAAAAAGTTTAAATTTTCTAAACCCTCTGTCTCTAAAGGAAACATGTTGAGTATTTTGGCTAAGTTGTCAAGGAGAAATTGAGGAATATGTGTTCTAACTAATCAGTCAGTGCCCTCTGGTTATACTATTGCCATTGGAATTGCTTGTCTTGTAAACTGGGGATTGAGAAAAATATATAAATCCTGGGAACCTTGTCATAGCTCTGTAGACTAACAGCTGTTCCACTTGCACTCTAGGAAGCCATCGGATAGAAGTGAACATTCAAATTATCTGAAAGGATGCTAGGAACACCCTATGGAAGTGTCACCTTAGCTAGAATAGTTTTTAAATGTTCCTTGCACACTGGATTAAAGTCATAAAGGCAAGAGTCATATGGACTGGCACATGGTGGACATTTGCTGGGTTTTCATGGTCACCTAAAATCTTCAGGTATGGGCTTTTCACTTGAAAAGAGTGTTTCTTTGGGGAACCGCACTCTGGAATAAGAAATATTCAATAACAATAACTCTATGTATGCATTTATTGCCATGAAAGTAATCTCATCTCTAGCTACCACTGGTAAAAAAACAAAACAAACAAACAAAAAAAAAACCAGAAACAAAACCAAAACCTTTGGTTGTCATTGATGGGAACTGGACTAAACTTGCTAATATCAAAAAATGAGGGGGAAACATTAGGGTTTTATGCAGTCTGAAGAATTTCGAGAGAACTCTCCAGATTGGTATATAGCAAAAGCATGAATTAGTGTATATTAAATGGGATGGGAGTTGGGGGTGAGTGGGAGGCATTGTGTACCCCAGGACAGCTGGCAATGACTAGAGGCATGTTTTTGGTTGGAGGGTAAGGGGACTACTGATATCTAGTCGGTAAAGACCAGAGATGCTCGTAAACATCCTTCAATACTCGGGACAGCCACATGCCATCATAAAGAAGTATCCCTTCCCAAATATCCACAGTGTCAAGGTTGAGAAAGCTTGCTCCAAACCCATGCGATCCCTACAGAGAAAGAGTCTGATGCTTCTATTTCTTGCTCTACAAGAGCAGGTGACTGAATTTCAGTCTCCCTTGATTTAAAAACTGCCTTTCCACCATGGGATTCTATCACCTCCCCTGGTGCCTTTGAAGTACTTATTCAATTATTACATATTTCATAAGGATTTACTAAATCATTCCACTTTTTTCATGATTTCTATCTCCCCACATTCAACTATTGCTTCCTTAAAAATAAAAACATTTAATGGTACATTTTTGTGGGGTACAGTGTGTTGTTTTAATACATGTGTATACTGTGTAATTGTTTGTTTAGGGTAACCAGAAAGCATAGTTTTGTACCCATCAGTCTAGTCAAACTTATTTAGACCCTAACAAAGTGTCTTTCTTCCCACTTTGTCTTCTCATAAGTGCCCATTTGTTCCAAACATCTTTCTCGTCTACCCACCAGAAAAAAAAAAAAAAAAAAAAAAAAAAACTCATTTTAACCTTTTACACAATTCCTTGACTATGGAGTCTGTTCTATAAAACAATTTTCAAAGGAGGAAAAACTGTTCAAAACCAAAATATCAATAGAAGTTTACTCTAAATTTGGTGGCACCGATATTTTTATTCTTTTATATCTATACTTTTGTATACTTCATAGATTTTCTGTTATACATATCTGACATTCTGTAATACACTATAATTCCTTAAATCCCTTTCTTTTAAGCAACATTCCTTATCTGAATGGTATGATGTTTCCTATTATTTTCAAGCTTAACTTGTGTGAACAGTAATGTTTTAAATTAATGATATTGCAGTAATGATACATGTACATTTGTTCCAATGTGTTATCCTATAGTATGCTATGCACATTTGAATTATATTAGGCTGGTTTTATAAAAACCAGCATGACTTTCCATATCAATTTTATAACTTATGTTTACTGAATCTATTGTTACTGTAATTTTAATATAAGCATATATTTTACCTAAACATTACATTCATGAATTTTCAGATGCTACACATCTTCAATTACATTAATTCTAGAAGTCTCAACTTTTTAAAAAATAAGCATAGTGTCTGCGTAACTTCCTTCGCTTTGTTCCTTGAAAAAACCTGTGAAAGCTTAATTAAATTCTGTTCTCTATTGTTAGTTTCAGAATAATCAGAACAACACAGGTCTGGCAACTTAGAAGACTGCATTGTAAAACCATTTGGAAGTGTCACTAGCCACCTCATGGCAGCAAATGCAATCGACTTTTTCTGAATGAAGATAAAATCATCCTAGACCTAAAATTATTCATGTGTTTTTTCATGTACAATGTCCATCTCTCAATCAGAAATGACTAGACAATCAAAGGGTAAAATCACACCACCAAAAAATCAAGAGAAATAATAGATAATAAAACAGGGCAATGAGGATCCTCTCCTCGCTGTAACTAATAGAACAGCAAGACAAAAAATAAATCACGTTATGTGTAGAAGCTTTGGAAGCCACAGAAACAAAATTGACCAAGTTAAGGTATGTAGAATATTATTCCCCAAAATGAAAAATTTGTGATGATTGTAATAAATGAAATACTTACAGAATTTTCTACATTTTGGCTATAAAAGCAAATTTCAACAAAATTAAAAGAATTGTAAGCATGAATTCTAGGCTTACTGTACTTATTCAACATGCATAGTGCTAACTCTTCATAAAGAATAATTTAGGCAAATGTCTTGATAGTATGTGCAGTACATTTTCCCCCAGAAAACTTACAGAAATCTAGGGAGAAGACAAATATTTATGGAAGTAATAGAGTTATCTGATTCTTTAGAGAAAATACCCACTCGTCAGCCTTCAATTCAAAAGCAAACAGACAAAATTATTCAGTTCCTATTATGCAACTTACACTGTGATAACAATGAAGTGGAAACAATGTACATCGTTAGCCTTTATGGAGTCTGATAACAGATGTGGGATGGAGATATACTCCGTAATTAACAGAAGCAGAGCCAGGCTATGGAATGAGCCTGAATTCATTTTTTTTCTAGATTATCTCCAGGCCTGTATTTTAATAATTCTAATTCAATTATAAGATAGCAAAATTAAGAAATCTATGGTGATGCTTGGTTTAACAAAATATACTTGCAATGAAGAAAATAAAAGAAATTATCCATGAGAATCTTCACCTATAACATTTACAAATACATGTAAAAATTACAACAAGCATGTAACTTTACAATTAATAGCCAAAATTTTTAAAGAAATGTTTTCCTGACTCTCTGTCTCTGTCTCTCTCTCTCCCTCCCGCCCATATGTGTGTGTGCATACATATATGTATATGTGTATACACACACACATACATAATTGTACATGATTTACATTGCCGGTCATTAGCGTGTGCAATAAACAACAGTAAGGTTGGCTTTCACATTATTTCTTCTATCACTCTTAGTAATTAACATTCGTTAAATTGACAACTGGGAACAGCCACAATGTTTTCTATGAAAAAATTATATAATTATAAAAAAGTTATTCTCAAATCATTTCCTGATTAATTGACCTTATGCTTCATACTAAAAGAAAGAAAAGTCATTTTTTAAAAAAAATCAACTGAAGGAAGAGAGAGAAGAAAAAAGTAAGAAAAAACTAAAGTGCTAAAATAGACTTTAGAAAGTTTGCTCTAGCCTATCTGCAAATAATTATAGAAAAGCTATTTGTAGTCTATGTATATATCATTGGGCTATTTGGAGAAAATATTAAACTGTTATTTTTTTATTTTTTTATTTTTTTTTAACCCAGATGATAATTCAGAATTTATGAGCACTGGGTTTGGAAAAAAATAATAAGGCAGGCATTACTCTTCCAACAGTGCTGGAACTGCCACTTGAAGTTGTCATTGTGGTGTACTCTATAGATATTAGCTCTGTGCACCTGAGCACTCTGTTGGCATTCTCAGTTCTGAGGACGTCTGCAAACAAGTGGATATTTTCTTAATAATTATTTGCAGAGATGTAGATGGAGGAATTTTACAACTAAAGGGATGGACGTTCTTTGCAAACACATTACAGAAGAGATTCTTCCTCTATTCAGTTGGTAAAAACTGAGCATAACCCAGCATTATTTTAGAGCCCAAACATTTAAGAAATAAAATGTGTATCCATTATTTGACTTTAAAATATATATATATATACTTTATACAATTAGTAAAGCTATAAAAACTCTGTTTTTATCTTCATTTTATTCCGAAATGACATCTTGGGAATAACATAACTAAAGGAGGAATTATTAGAAATGTCCATGTAAGTGTGTAATTCTCAAGAGAAAAACTAGCTTCAAAGGTATCCAAAGGAAATGGCTATTTACTGACTTTTTACTAGATCACCACTTAGATTTGTTCTTTTTTTATATTAGATTTATTACCTGTAAAAGTTTTCGTTGGATGTGGCTTTTTATCATTGCACTATAAAATATCTGTTATATGCTATTTTCTTCTTATTTAAGGGGTCAGATTGAAAACCATTTAATGTTATTACACCATGTAATATATTAAAATATTTGTATCTAGAAATCCCAGGAGGTTTTCCTTTTATGCAGCAAACGGCTACAGGTCCCTTTGGATAAGGCTTGGGGAACATTTCAAGTTTCACATAAACACCTGTTGAAGGTCTTTCCTCAGGAATATACCTCCTCAGTTAAAGGGCTCTGCATCTCTGATTTGACATGAGCCTGGACCTTTGGTAAGAAATTATTTTGCCCCATTTATTTACTTGAGTTATGTTTTCGCCAAACAGATTTAGAAAATTTTCTTCTTTGTATATGAAGCAGCAACTTTTCAGTATTTCATTTTCTGCAGTTAAATGACCAATCAGCTATTGTCACAGATTCTGAAATTCAACAAACACAAATTCATAGTTAAAATGTAGTTGAATTAGTTTTTCAAAAGACCACATTCAAATGCAGCAGTGAAATCTGCTTCTTAATGAAACTCTAAGCATTTTATCTTTTTTCTTTTTCTTTTTCTATTCAGCTTTGTGTATTCCTTTAGGGCCTAAGAAAGCTTACAAATAATCGATATATTTCATCCCTACATATCAAATATAACAAAACTTTCTCAAATTATATTATTTCAAATTTTTCTATGTAACTGTTCAAAGAGCGTTCACCTACACCCTCAAAAATTTGAGACCCGAGAAAGTTATTTTAAAGATTAACAATAGAAAATAAACGTATTTTCCCATTTTACCTTGTTTTACATGTTTTCCACCCTAATCTCTAGGCATTGAGTAATGCTCTTTCATCTAGTTATTCAGTCTTTATCAAACTGAACTATGCTGATAACACACTTGACTTTGGAAATCCTGTCTTATGAGTGGTTTGGGGCAGGCAGTGATTTGGTTCAGGTTCTTGAAGCTTTTCATCCTTTAAAGTGACAGCCTGGTGGCCATGTCCACAAATACTTTCCTGTCAGAATAAATCGATTCACAGAGAACTCTGAGCATAAAAAGCCCAACTGCATATTTGTAACCTATTTCTTGAGGCATTTCATACAAATTCAGCTTCGTTCCAAAAAAACTGCTACCTACATAGTCTACTATCCAAAATGGACTTCCTTATTATTTCCCACATTATAGATAGAGCCTTGATTCTTGTTGACAATTTTCCTTAAGTTGGACATTTTGGAAGCCAAGATTTCAATGATAACTGTGACTATTGAGAAATAATGCAAAAAAGATAATCCAAAATAAAAAGACGCATGCACAAAAAAGATGATATATACTTTGCTCCACATATTACATATTTAGAACTTTTTAAAAGATAAGCATTGTATCTGGTGAACTTAAAGATTTTTTTCCAATACTGACAGCTACAAAATAAACAGTCAAGTCTCTCACCACCCAAAACAGTGCCCCCCAGCTCCCAGAAGAGAATGCTGTTAAAGAGCTTTTATCCACCCTTCCGCGAATACTTATACATGAATACATTTGTGTTAACTAAGTTCTATAATTTATAGTGAGGTGCTCAATAATTTGCTCTACTCTGAATAGGTGGAACATTAAAGGACTGGAAATACAGTAGTTCCACCTTATCTGTGGTTTTGACTTCTGTGGATTCAGCCACCTGTGAGTTCATCCGTACAAAAATACTATATAGAACATCCCAGAAGTAAACAACTCATAAAAGTTTTAAATTGCACACCTTTCTGATAAAATCTTACACCAACCTGCTCTGTCCCACCCAGAACACGAAACATCCCTTTGTCCAGTGTATCCACACGGTAGATATTATGTGTCCATTTGTCACTTAGTAGCTTTCTGGGTTATCAGATCGACACTTGTGCATGGTGTGGCAGTGATTGCGTCCAAGTCACCCTTATTTTACTCAGTAATGGCCCCAAAGCACAAGGGTACTGTTCGTCATTTATAAATTAAGCTTTATCATAGGTATGTATGTACAGGAAAAAAACTATAGTATGTATAGGGTTATACTATCCACAGTTTTTAGGCATCCACTTTGGGTCTGAAAATGTGTCCACCACAGATCCGTGGGGACCACTGCACAGCTTAAGCTCTCAGCTTTCTTTCCCCAGCTCCCTTCTTTTGCAGCCACTCTGAGCAGTCCTCAGCCACAGTCATAGACTTGAAGAGAATACCCTCCCCAATTTTGGACCACTTTCTTTGGCAGCTTTTTTCTCCCCATTTCAGCCAGTCAAGGTCCTAAGAAATCAGATCGGTGCCTCCTCAGCTCAGAAGAAGCAACGTTCTCTATGTTGTCACCAATTCATGAGGCAGGAAATTATACTTAGACAGAAAGCCAGATGTACCTCATGAGCCACCTCTTCACGTGGAGACCAAAATCTCACACTGCCCATTAGCCAATATTACAAAGAGATCCCTCTTATATCTGTTCCATTGCATGGCTTTTAATGAAAGATAGGTCAAAATAGATGTCCTAGCAAACTCTGTCCGTTCAGTTTTTGGCAGGTAGATGAGGAACATGAATCTCTGTCTCCAGAAATATTGTAAAGAAGTTTCTAGGAAATACTATTTTCTGTGCAATATTCTAGGCATTTTGAACCATGCTGATTCAAATATTTAACACAATATTTAAACAAGTATTACAAATATTTATGACATATATTAAACACAATATTTAAAATAGAAATTGAAATGCTTGTATATGAAGGGGGAAATGTGAGAGAAATCCTGGAAGTGCGTAAAAACCAGTGAGTACAAATCTAAATATGGGATTACAGGAAAGATGCTTAATAAGTATGCTGCTCCTGGTCACCAAGGCTGGGTGACATCCAAGGCTGCGTTTGCTACATGTTTTTTTGATGCTGTGATATTGTACGTGAAATTTCAGAATAGTTATGTCCTTGTGGTTTATCGTAGCATTGATTTAGTTTTGTGAGTTCATTAGGATCTCCTTTAAAACTTCTAGACCTCGACTGAAAATAGTATGGTCAACAGTTTCCTATTCTTGATACATAACAGAGATATCATAATTTCATTTATTTTGTTTTCTATGTTTAAAGGTATCTCTTATTCACTATATAATTACTTTGTTTCCCTTGTTTTATTTTATTTTGTTTTCAACCCAAGGTAAGACTTTTTCTTATAGATCATGGCTGGATACCATCAACAGTCTGCGATGTTTGAAAGTTTTCATTGTGTTTGGTAGGAATATTCTTCATTATAAAACATGCAATCTTATCATTTAAATCAATATGTTAACCCCCAAAAATGCCAGGTTTGGGGGAAATAATTATTAACTACGTGAAAACATTTTCCAAGGTCTCCTATATTTGGGGAATTTGGTACAATGATAAACACATTTCTATATTTAGAGATATTTTTAAACCTCTAACATGCTAATGATATTGTCAGAGTGAGCAAGACGGAAGCCATGTTGGGACCTAAAACTGCATGGGCTGTAGGCAAACTTTAAAAGAACAATTTTTTTTTTCTCTCTTTTGGCATGCATTTCTCTGAGTTCCCTCTGTTCCCATGGCTGTTTGATATTGTAAACCTTGATTATAGGGCAAGAAGATACTATTTACATAAATGTATAGTTGATTTCCAGCCAGCCTGAAGCTGCAGACTTGCTCATACTACCCAGGTCATGAGATAACAGCAAAGATGGGAGCAGAAACCAGAAGGAGTCTCGGCGAGACCTTGCACCTGAGACCTTGCTTGAAGCCCTCTCTGCTCACGTGCCCCTCCTCCTGCTTTTTGTTTTTCCATGTTCCATTCCCTCAACCTCCTCTTTGCAAGCCCCCTCAGTAAACCTGAGTCTTTGAGATGGCTTTAACCTGGCCATTGCCCTTCAGGTTTACTGGAGAGATGGGTCAGCCTAATGTCTCTCCTCCAGTCGCTGGTATTGCTGAATAAAAGATGACGTCCATTTGCACCAACATTTGACTTTTGAATGGTTTGCTTTTATCTAGGGGGCAGGAAGCTGGACCCGTGAGTCTCACCTCAAATTTTGGGGAGCCTCAGCCAGCAGCTGACTGTGCCCTGTAACAATATTAATTCATGGATCATATCAAATGTATTTGGCCGTAATCCATTTTAAAAATCATCCAAAAGTATTCATAAAAGAGGGAGTAGCATAGGGCACAACTAAAAGATGATACCAAAAGACTGAATCCTATATTTCAGAAAAACGAAATCATCCTTTCCCTTTTCCGTCTTCTCAGTGGCATCACGAGAGCTTAGATGCGTGAGATATGAAGAGACAGCTCTGTCTGCAGACTTAGGCAAACTCCCTCACCTTCCTTGAGACATGAAGAAAATTATTGCATGTCTTAGTCTAATTTGTCCCCAGACTTAGAAATGTCTCTATTCCTATAGTGTTCATTTGAGCATTATTTCCTAATTTTCTAATCTAAAAGAATATAGAGATTTGTAAGTACTATTACTATTTTTATTATTTTTCTTAACCACTTTTCAAAATTTAAATTATATGAAAAAATGTGTGCCTCTATTTGGTGAGAACTATAAATAAATTTATCAATATATGTAATTTTAATTAACTGCTAAACAGATATTAAATATGATATGGGACACAACCCTTTGTTTTTTCACCATCAAAGTTCAATTCAAGGCCAAATTCAATTCTATCTGGGAATCTTTCAGCACATTCCTTTTTCTCCTTGGAAAATAGATCTTTTCATTCCCACATCCAGCAGCTCACTTAACACATAAAATAATCACCTGCAAACTCTATAATTTTCTGGCTGTATTATTCATAGCAAAAAGAGGGAATTATCTAAGTGAAATATCCAAGAACTTATAAACTCTAATAAAAGAGTCCTTAGAAAATGTGGTCCATGTTGCTAATTAACCCTTGACCACTCATCATGTGACTGGACTCATATTGTTTAAGATAATTTCTGCCCTTTATGAAAAACCTTAAATTGAGTTACCTTTGAAAGTGGAATTTTTCTTTTTAACAATTTAGTTAGATATTTCTAACACATGCTGAGCAGAGAAGACAGAGCAAATGGCACTGTTTAGAAAGACCTGAGAGAGCTGATCAGGGATTAAGCACTCGAAGGTGATGGTCACAGACTTTTATATGCTGTGCAAGCAGATCACACAGGATGGCTTTATTGCAGGGACCCCTACAGAGTGTCCCTGTTGTCTTTAAACATTTGGCAATAAATTAGGCTGGACAGGGTCTCTTCCTGAGAAACCCTAGTTTATCAGCTCGCTTTACAATTCTTTATCTCCAGCTCAACTCAGAGCATCCATAGACAACCATTTCAAGCCCAGTCGGAAAAGTTGATCTGCTTTCTCCAACCCCAGGACCTGCCATTCATCATAAATGAAATGTTTATATTTTTTCTTCCATAAAATGTCACTAAATAAAATATCACATTTAAAAGTCATCCATTCTATAAATGGACAAAATATTTTATTCATAGGAGCAGTTGAAAGGGTGGCAAAGGCACTTGGTTTTTAGTTGACTGCATGCAAGATCTGTTGAATTTTAAGTCGGTCCAGAATGGCTCAGGATAGTAGCTAAATTCATAGTCACCCCAGCTATTAAGTTCTGGGGAAATTTTTTTTAAAAAATGCTGCAGAATAACAAGAGATCAGGGAGTTTATGAATTCATTACTAAGTTAAGTCTGGCAGGTATGAAGATGTAGGTGAGTACAAATACTGAAGATATTAGTTAGTATTTTAGAAAGTATTTTCTTCCCTCTCATCCGGCACCAGGCAACCTTGCAGATTTGCCATCTATAACTAATGGAGTAGAAACTAGACTGGAGATGAAAATAAAATGTTAATCTACGTGCTTTGAATTCTCTTTAGCACTGATGATTTTAAAGATCCTTAAAGGTCAAGGGCAGGAAGAGTCAATTGAATATTATTCCCAACTGGTAAAAAAAAAAAAATGTGTGTGTGTGCAGTTACAACTGTCAATACTTACCAATTTAAGGGACAAATAATAATGGTGAATTTTTGGAATCTATATGCTTAGCCTATGTTTTTACGATGAAGAGAAACCTTCTGTTCCTTTAGTATATGTGCTGCCGAAGCGAGCACCTTCTGTTCCTTTAAATCATTCATTTTGGGGAAAGGGAGGGTCTTTATTTTGTTATAGTCTATAAAAGGATAGAAGGGATAATTGAGATAAGGTTATAATAAGTGAAGCACCATGATCTGGTCCTTGCTCTCAGAGTATTTTTATAAGTTGGTATCTGGAGTTGAAGATTTTTTTTTTTCTCAGATGAATCAAAAGGAAAGAAAGAGAGCTGGTTATAAAGTCAATTCCTAGCTCACTTGTGCCTCAGGATGAGTGCTGGCTGGTGAGGGAGCAGCCCTGTTGCAAAAAACACCCATTCAGGCACAGACTTTATTTATTTATTTAATTGTGGCATTTTGGGGGGGGGGCTGTTCTTTTTTAATTTTTTAAATTTTATCGGTTATAAATATTCATGGGGTACAAAGCTGATTGTCACCACTTGTGACCAAGATGTGATGGCCAGATCCATACTGGCAACATGATCGTTGCCACGAATTGCGATTATCCCGTGTCCACCACCCAATTAATCCCTCCCCACCTTCCCTTCCCCCATCTCACTCTGCAACCCTAAGTCTGCTCTCTCCCTCTGCAATTTCAACACATCACTGTGGTCTTTCTTTCCTTCCTTCTTTCTCTCTTAGCTCCCACTTATGAGTGAGGGCATGCGGTATTTTTCCCTCCACACACAGACCTTAGAAAACAAATCAGTCCTGCATTCAGCTACTCGGTGGCTCTGCTGGGTCAGCCTATGGATGCTGAAATTAACAGAAATCACTTTTCATCTTTGCCTCCTTCCTGTTGCCTGCCCTACTCAAATCATGTACTGAAAGAGCTAACACAAGGTAAAATATATGGTAGTCCCAGCAATGACATTGGCTTGTATTTAGGGGAGTCCTATAGCCTTGCTTTTCTTGGGGGCACTTCATCAGAGCACCATTTGAAGTGGACAGCAGAAGGCAGGTCTACGGTGAGAATTTGCAAATAGCTATAGAGGCCACTACTAATGATCGTGCAACATTTTGAGGAAGAACAAAACTAAGGACAGAGTCTTTGAGGTTCAGCAAATCTCTCTAGAGTCATCAGAGCTCACATCATTACACTGACAAGAATCAGGCTTACTGGTGGGAATGCCTATTGTTATGGGTTAAATGTGTCTTCCAAAAGTTCATGTATTGGGAACTTGACCTCCATTGTAAAAGTGTTAAGAGGGTGGGACATCCAGTTATGGTATTTGAAAGGTGGGGCCTTCAAGAGATGATTGGATTGTGAGGACTGTGCCTTTGTGAACAGATTGGTCCATTCATGGATTGATGGGCGTGGTTCTGGTGGCTTTATAAGAGAGAGGCTGAGCAGGTCAGCTCTCTCTAGCTCAGCCTATTCTCACCATGTGACACCCTATTCGCCCCAGGACCCTGTAGAGAGTTCCCACCAAGAAGAAGACCCTCACCAGATGTGATCCCTGGACTTTGGACTTCCCAGCCTCCAAAGTAATAAATTTTATTTCTTTATAAATTACCCAGTTTCAGGTATTCTGTTGTAAGCAACAAAAATAGACTAATACATTTATAAAATAAAGAATTAAAACCACTAATTTTCTTCTCTGGCTGCTTTACTGAGGTGTGACTTTTTTGATAGTTGGGCTCATTTAATATTTATATCTGTAGCACCTCAGTCACTTGGTAAGCATTCATTGGTTACCATTTAACACTGTCTTCAGTTCTCTCCCCTAGATTGCCTGCCATTTTTAGAGAAAGCACCTCTGTGTCCTTATGCATATTATGGAAATAAACCATTCTGTTCAACTTCATCCAATAGTTTATTCAGCAAACATGTTTTGAGATTCTACCGCATTTTTGGTAACCTCTTTGTGCATTATATGCAAATGGTGAATTGCACAAGCGATTGCTATTTTTAGCCAATTTGATTGTTCCGAGAGGTTTTCTTGGGGGGGAGGCGGGGATTAGAGTTTTTTTCTTTTTTTTTTCATCCTGTTGAATGCAGTGACCACACAAAGCATTCTTCCCAGGTCCTATCGTATTTCTTCTACTTTGGGCTTTGACATTTATGACTGACACTTCTTTAGATAGTATGAAATATTATGAAACTAGAGTGTGAAAACATAAAGCAATCCATGTATTTGTTGTCTTTTTAAAAATAGAGGCACTAAAGAAGTTCCAGAATTTCTTTGTTTCCAAAATGTTGTAAAGTTGTCAATTACTCCCAAACCATAATTGCAGACAATGTACACATTTGGCTTTAAAAATTTTTTTTGACATGTTTTTGTGCACTACAGAGGACCTCAAGAATTAATGGTATTTTCTCATGGGGTGGAAATGTGGAATGTTTAGGAAGTGTGGTTAAGAGTAACTGATAGGTTTCTGAAAAACTGAAAAATAATGGTTTTCTAAACATGTCTTTAAGTATAGGGAAATAGAAGTTTATAGGAAAGATGAGTTCAGTTTTGGACAGTGCATTTTGATAAATTACAACACTTCCACGTGCCTTAGAGATAGTTTAATGTGTAGGCTGGAGAAAGTGACATTGTTTCCAGATGCATAGATATTTGTAGAGTCTTCAGAGGTATTGGAAGAGATGTAGACAGTCAGGAAAAGGTGAGAGGTGAATGCAGGGAATTCGATAAGGACTCTGTGCAAATGGAAGAAGAGCAAAAAGTCATAAAAGACAAAAACTGAAAAATCCCATTGGGCTTATTTTCCATGTGGGAAGAAACTGGTCATGTTGGCAAGACAAATTTCAATGGCATCTGAGTGTAGGAGTCAGGTAACAAAGGATTGGAAAACAGAGATGGTAAATAAAGATTACTCTTTCATGAGGGTCTGAAGTGAACGTGGGGAGGGATGGTTTTTCCTGCATCCTTCACTCTTCCTCTTGTTACTGATGCACCTGATACAAAACCCTATCAAAACCCAGGGTGCCCCCAAAGGTTCTTATTTCCCTCACCCTTTTCCTTTATTGAGTTCAAGAACATACTCTGTGGTTTCTTTTCTCCTGTCTGCTTGATTAATCCATACGTATTAACCACTCACCACAAAACTACTTAGACTGTCTGTAATCTAGACCTTAAGTCCATCAACACCTAACTAATTTATTGAGAGTCTTTGCATAGTTTATGGTAATTCAACATGCAGTTGATATAGGTAATCAAAATATAAATCCTTCTATGTGTAGAGTAATTTGAAGCTTCTAAAATATTCTCATAAATATTATATATTTTTGATTAAACAAATTGCTGTCAATAAGGGAGAAAATATGAACTAAAAACATACATTTAACTGCCTTCAGTTTGCTTTCCCCACAAGGTAATATGAGCCCTTGTTTTGTAAATAATGTAACAGGTGTCCAAATGCTAATTAACTTATTTGAGACAAGGTGCATTTTAAATGATTAAAAATGAATTAGATTCTAGGATTATCTCCAAAAATGTTCATTGTGTTTATTATACCACATCTGAAGTTTTACTTAATTGTTTTTCAGTCCTATTCAACTATTAGAAATATTTTTGGAGTTTTTGCCACGGTGTGTTTTGCAGCATAAGCCTATTAATAGTGTATTTACATAAAGTTGAAACTAAGTATATAAAATAACTTTGAGCCTTGTATTACAGAAAGTATAAAAGAAAAAAATCATTTAGATTAAATGGGCACATTAAAATCATATTAAAAGAGAGTTAATTTATAATTTTATGTACTAAATAGCAAAATAGCTCAGTCCCTTTTTCTAACAATAGTTAAGCAACTATTATGCCCCAAAGAACATTGTACCAGGAAATAGATAGAAGAAAAAAATTTCTTTACTAATTTATAGTCATTATCTGTAGTTCAAGACTCTCAGTGTCTCTATAAGACACATTTAAGTAACTTCTGACAGTTTCAAGGTATAGTCCTTAGAGAATTAAACACACAAACACAATTATTTTTCTTTGTTCTATCATGAGATGTATGTCCAATAGTGCATAGTTTTAATAGTTTTATTTTGTAGATTCACCACCATGGTTCATGCTAATGTTGTAGTGTGGCCAATGCTTATCACTTTATTTACTAGATATGCCCTGTGTTAGTCCATTTCTATTGCTTATAACAGAATATCTAAAACTGGATAATATATAAAGAAATAAAATTTATTTCTTACAGTTTCAGAGGCTGGGAATTACAAGATCCAGGGATCACATCTGGGGAGGGTCTTCTTCTGGGTGGGAACTCTCTTTAGGGTCCTGTGGTGACCGGGGTATCACATGGTCACATCGAGAATGGGTTTAGCAAGAGAGTTAATCTGCTCACTCGCTCTCCTTATAAAGCCATCAGAACCATGCCCACTAGTCTATGAATGGGTCAATCCATTCACAAGGACATAGTCCTTACAGTCTTCACAATCCAATCACCTCTCCAAGGCCCCACTTTTCAAATACCATAACTGGAATTCCCACTTTTTTACACTGTCACAATTGGGATCAAATTTCCAATATGTGAACTTTTGGGGGTGTATTAGTCTGTTTTGTGTTGCTATAACAGAATTACCTGAGACTGGGTAATTTATAGGGAAAAAAGTTTTATTTGGCTTAAGATTCTGGGACAGCTGCATCTGGCACAGGCCTCAGTCTGCTTCTACTCATGGTGGAAAGTAGCAGGCAGCCGACGAGTACAAGCAGATCACATGGTGAGAGGAAGCGAGAGAGAGGGGAGGTGCCAGGGTCTATTTAAACAATCAGCTATCGGGTGAACTAATAGAGCGAGAACTCACTCATTAAATCCCCTACCCCCAGGGAAAGCGTTAATCCATTCATGAGGGATCCTCACTCATGACCCAATCAGTTTCCAACACTGCCACACTGGGGATTGAATTTCCAGATGACTTTTGGAGGGGACAACACATCCAAACTCCATCGGGGGACATATTTAACCCATAGGAACCCCTCTGCTTCCTAGCAGAAGAGATTCATCAGAAATAATGGGAAATCCTTACTCCAGCTTTTCTCAGGACAACTTCAACCACGGGAAAGGTAAGCACGCACTTTGCACAGCAACTTAAATGTTTTTCCTGACAGGTAGCATGTTCCTCGGGATGCCAAACACTTTTAAGCATCTCAGTGCCATTACGAGAACTTAGTTTTAAACTCCATCTTAGACTTTCTGCATTGCATGCCATCAATAATGGTGCCTATTCTAAAAGCAAAATTCTTTATAAGACTATTTTATCAAACTATTTTATGTGTTACTAAGCATTTATTTACTTGAGTGAAATGTCAGCTTGAAAATATAAGCTGCAAAGAGTAGGTCAGTGTCAGCAGCTCAGCTCAGCTGGACAGAGCTGAGCTCCTAGGTGCTAGAGTAGCTGATTAAGACATAAGTCTAAAGGAAAGCAAACCTGAAGACTTTAATCACCTGCTGCTCTAGTATGATCAGCAAAAGGTAAACTGGAGAAAGAGCTGACATTCCTCTGTTCCATCCTTCCCCGTGGAATGGTGCTGGTCCAATGTCCATCATAGATCTTCGACCAGCAAAGACCTTCGTCCAGCAGAGATGTTGACCCAGAGGTCAACAGAGATGTGGGAGTTGTGGGAGGTGATCTCACTGCCAAAGGAGCCCCAAACAAAGGGGGATATGGGTTGAATGTTTGTCGTCTCCAAATCTCATGTGGGAGCTTGATTTCCAATATGGCAGTGTTGAAAGGTGGGGCCTTTAAGAGGTGATTGGATCATGAGGGTGGTGCTGTCAAGAATGGATTGATCTACTCATGGAGTAATGGGTAACTTGGGTGTGGACTGGGGCTTTCTAAGGAGAGCCAAATGAACATGTTGACATGTTCTCCCCCAGCCCTCACCAGGTTATATCCTGTCTCACCTGGGGACTCTGTAGAGAATTCCCACCAAGAAGAAAGTCCTCACCAGATGTGCCCCCTGGACCTTGGACTTTCCAGCCTCCAAAACTGTAAGAAATAAATTTTATTTTCTTCTAAATGACCCAGTTTCAGTATTCTGTTTTTTTTTATGAGCAACAAAAAATGGACTAATACAAAGGGTTTCTGCAGTTTTATGGGCCCAGGGGGAATAGGGAAGGCAGAGGGGCAAGGGAAATGACTGGAAAAGTCCAGAGGAGAGAAAAATGAGTTCAAGGTTCTTACTCCCTTCCATGGTGTTGGCAGGGGTGCCTGGGGAAGACCTCCACCAAGGGTCTCCAATGAAGATGACTCCAGGTAGAATCCCTTGGGCTAGCCATGCAGACACACCTGTCAGGGGTCTGGAGTCTTTACCTGCAGCTGTTCAGATATCACAATGCAGTGGCTGTGATCAGAGTCTGGAGTGGACAGGGCTGCATTGTCATTGCCTTCGTTAAGGTCTGAGAAATTACATATTGTTTACAGCCAGGAGCCAGACACCTCAGCTGAAGCTCTTGACCGACTCTAAAAGAAATGTGGTTGCAGTATTACAAGAGTGATGGAATATGTTCTGAGACAGGAGATGGCTAGAAGGTGTTGAAGAAAGTCAAGTGGATTTACAAATAAGCCACAGATAATTTTCATTACAAACATAAACTCTATTCCCATTAAGCTATAACTTCACATCTTTTCTAGTCCTATGTTTGGGGTAACTTCTAATCTACTTCTGTATCTGAAATTTTTTCTTTTGTTATAATTTATTTTTTTTCTAAATTGACCCATGATAATTGTATATATCGATGGAGTACAATATGATATTTGGGTACATTCATACTGTGTGCAATGATCATGTCAGGGTGCTTAGTGTATCTATCACCTCAAACACTTGCCACTTCTTGGTGTTAGGGACATTCAACATCATCTTGACTAGTTATTCAAAGAAATGTAGTACTTTGTTGTTGACTGTAGTCTCCATATATTACTGCAGAACACTACAACTTATTTCTTCTCTCTCTCCTACATTTTGTATCTTTGACTACCCTCTCCTTATCCTTGTCCCCCACCCCTCCCTAGTCTCAAGTAAAAACTGTTATCTCTAATTCTATAAGAACAACTATCTTAGTTTTCACATGTGAATGAGAATATGTGGTATTTCTCAACTAGCTACTTGAAGTTATACAAGTTTTGGAAATAGAGTAGTAGTTACACAGCACTGTGAAAGAAATTAATGACATGCAATTGTATGTTAAAAATGCTCAAAATCAATGCAATCTCCATCAAAATTCCAATGACATTTTTCTCAGAAATGGAAAGAACTATCCAGACATTTATATGGAATAACAAAAGACCACACATACCCAAAGCAACACTGAGCAAAAAAAACCAAATAAAGCTGGAGGCATAACACTACCTGACTTTAAACTATACTACAAAGCTATAATAACCAAAACAGTATGGTACTGGTGTAAAAACAGACACACTAATCAATGGAATAGAATAGAGAATCCAGAAATCAACCCACATACTTACAGCCATCTGATCTTTGACAAAGACACCAAGCCTATACACTGGGGAAGAGACTGCCTCTTCAGCAAATGGTGCTGGGAGAACTGGATATCAATATGCAGGAGAATGAAACTAGACCCATACCTTTCACCATACACTAAAGTCAACTCAAAATGGATTAAAGAATTAAATATACACCCTGAAATAATAAAACTTCTTAAAGAAAACATAGGAGAAACACTTCAGGAAGTAAGACTGGGCACAGACTTCATGAATATGACCCCAAAAGCATGGGCAACCAAAGGAAAAATAAACAAATGGGATTATATCAAACTAAAAAGCTTCTGCACAGCAAAAGAAACAATTAACAGAGTTAAAAGACAACCAACAGAGTGGGAGAAAATATTTGCAAAATATACTGCTGACAAAGGATTAATATCCAGAATATACAAGGAACTCAAACAACTTAACAAGAAGAAAACAAGCAAACCAATTAAAAAATGGGCAAAAGAGCTAAATAGGCATTTCTCTAAGGAAGATATCCGAATGGCCAACAGACATATGAAAAAATGCTCAACATTACTCAGCATTCAGGAAATGCAAATCAAAACCACACTGAGATACCATCTCACCCCAGTTAGGATGGCTAATATCCAAAAGACTCATGGTGAGGTTGCAGAGAAAAAGGAATTCTCATACTGTTGGTGGGGGTGTAAAATGGTGCAGCCTCTATGGGAATGGTATGGAGGTTCCTCAAACAATTGCAGATAGATCTACCATATGACCCAGCTATCCCACTGCTTGGGAATATACCCAGAGGAATGGAAATCATCAATACCTGCTCCCCAATGTTCATTGCAGCACTCTTTACAATAGCCAAGAGTTGGAACCAGCCCAAATGTCCATCATCAGACGAGTGGATACGGAAAATGTGGTATATCTACACAAAAGAACACTACTCTGCTATAAAAAAAGAATGAAATACTGCCTTTTGCAATGACATGGATGGACCTAGAGACAATTATATTAAGTGAAACAAGTCAGGCAGAGAAAGAGAAATATATCACATTCTCACTTATTGGTGGGAGCTAAAAATAAATAAATAAATACACACACACACACACACACACACACACACAAAGAAACTGGGGGATGGGGAAGAAGACATAACAATTGCAATTCCTTGACGTTGATACAACAAGTGAACAGAAAGGACATTGTTGGGAGGGAGGCGGGAGAGGTAGGAGGGAAGGAGGTTTCGGTAATGGGCCACAGTAATCAACCCCATTGTATATCTACAAAATAAAATAAAATTTAAATTTAAAAAAATTTTAAAAATGCTCAAAATGTCATTGCTTATGTTATATATGTTTTACCCCAATGAAAAAAAATATATATAAAGCACAAATAAGAATGCGCAGGCACTGCATTCTACATGTCATTACCATATGTGAACTCAACTGTCAGTCAACAGAGAACGAACAGGGGAGGGATAAAAGTTAGTCATTGGACGGTTCCAACGGAATGTCCCAGAAGAAATGTGTCAGCTGTATCCTCTGCTCATCTGAATTCCAGAATGTCTTGCATATGTTCAGCTCTCAGCATGGGGAATGGGATTGCAATGTTCAAAGTTATCCATGTATCATATGACATGGCATCAGAGAGAACTCTTTTTCTGTTGAACTGAAGGAAACACAAAACAGTTGTCTACAACATGCAGATTCCTGGAGGATTGTCCAACACAGGGGACAAGCATATGTGTTGCAACTTTCAAGCACATGTGTTGCAACTTTTACTTTGGTTACTTACTTGAGAAAGTCACTGTCCTAAATATACTAACTGCTTTTGAAAAAGCAAGGTATAACAGACATAGATAAGCATTACACATGATGTAGGTGTAGAAGTGGGAGGATGTGCAATATGTTTTAAGCATGTTGACATACTTTTTCTCATATCTACACGTGATACAACTTTGATTTCCAGGACCTGGTCCTTTCTTTCATATTAGGTCATCTCCAAATTGAAAATTTAAAAAATATCCTTTTTTTTTTCTGTAATCAGTATTTTGTTCTAGAAAATTATAATTCTCTTTGAGCAAAAATGGAAACCTGTACTTCCAGTCTTCTATTTGGAAGAAGATATATTACAAATTACATTCAAGATGGAATATATGGGTAAATTGACTTAATACACTGGTATTTTTTCTGTGAGTTTATTTACAATTACAATGATTTCGTCCTACGTATTTTTTTTTTACATTGCACATGTTTATGGGGTTCAGTTAGTTATTTCAATATATGCATATATTGTATAATGATCTAATCAGAATAGTTAGCAGGCCTATCACCTAAAGATTTATCATTTCTTGGTGATTATAAGATTCAAGATCCTCTTTTCAAAAATGTGGTATATATACACAATGGAATCCCACTCTATTTGCTGTTTCTCGATGATGAAAATTCTTTCCTCAAATCTAATGTCATTCCCATGTGAATCTTTTGAGTGTCTGCTAGTCCCAATAAACCCCTCTGAACTGGATGTGTCTAATTCTTGTTTTTCCTCAATGAAACTATTTCTCAACGTACAGCTTAACAAATGTTTGAGTTAGTTACTTATGTTCATGCTCACTCTTTCTAGCCCAAATTTAAGGCAATTTTCCTCAAAAGACTGATAATCTAGGGAATCCAATGAGATTTCTGGTATCTTACACCCAAATGAGTACCGGAAGTCTCAGCACATTTGCAAATATTCTTCTGGATCCTGCATATTATTTTTACAAGAGGCATAAAGTTTGTATAGTTGTCAATCATTTTTAACCACAGTAATTTTAAAAAGATTCATGGGGCATAGCATATACCTGACCATCTTTGCTATGCAGATACCACAATGTAGAATGGGGCAAAGATAATAAAAATGGCCATGAAATAAGTTTTCATTGGATTTTATATGAAGCAAATACTTCTGTGAAGTTAAAAGTTTAATAGACTTATAGGAAGTTAGGATATTTTCCACAAGTAGAGCTAAATGTGTGGTTTGCAATGCTTAACGTCCCATAAAATAAATCTTAAGATATGTTGAAGTTTTGGTACCACTTCTTAAAAAATGTTTGTGTTGCCATATGGTGTTTTTCTTTTTTTAATATTCACGTAATGCTAGAAGTAAATATTCAATAAATGCTGCATTTACTTCAGTAAATTATGTTTGCATTTTCCATATTATGAAATTCTTCGAAATAAACAAAATGGAAAACAGAGCATGCAACCAAGAGAAAGCAATTAAATTGGCTGCTAATTGTTAATTACTTAAAAAAAATATATTCGCAACTATGTACAATGAACTCTTAAAATGTATTTAACAAAAGCCAGTTAGTGAATTGTGTGTGATATCTTCACCAGGTAATTTGAAACAAACCTTAGTGATTTGATGTGAACACCTGCATGGAAGAGTTTGAGATCTTTAGTTTCACAAAGATTTTTTCCACTTGAAAATAGCAGAGATTTCCTGCAACTTTACTCTTCAATTTAGATTATTTTACATATTAGTATACATTTTATTAAATATATACATTTAATATAATTTAAGAAATATAAATAGTATTGTTGCACATAAAATGTATCTTTCTTTGAATTACACTTGGATATATATTCTTGAAAATAGACTTTTAAGAAGAACTGATAAATTTATGCAATTGAAACATTAGATACCATTAAGTCAATAGGATCTTTTAAAAAATTTTTGATTTTCCTAATTTCTTTTTATTCAGGGAGATAAAGCAATTTTTGTGATTTTATGTTCTTTAAATTCCCTGTAAACATTTATATAATTCTAACCTTTGGATTAATTTCAAATAATGCTAAATAATCATTTTATGATTCTCTCCACCTATAAAAATACATTGAGGTATTAAACAACTAAGTACATACTATTTTTATAATTTGGAAATGTATATGTTCATACTTGTAAATATTTATCTTATGAAATATTATAAATATACAAATAACATTTTTCTATTATTTTAATTTACTAATTGCCCACACTAGCTCCCTTTTCCAAAACATATTGAAATATATTCATTTATATGCAAGAATATCTTTTTTATTAGAAAAAAACAATGGCGATATTATATTAATGAATATATACGTAGAGAATAAGAAAAAAAAAAACAAATATGACTGTTAACTTTAGCTTGAATATTTGCTTTCCAAAGTATTTGGACACATTATGCGATGACAAATACATCTCCTAAAAATGTAAGTTGCACAGTGCATATAAATGGTTTCTCTGATAAAAAGGTATCTCAAACACTAATTAAAATTCCTTGAACACTAATTAAAATACTTGTCTATAAATGTAAGGCTGCTACTTCATGCTAATTCTACTAAGATATTGATTAAAAGTAAATTCATATGAAGGTCGTGTTTCTAAATTACTTGATGTTTGTAAGGATACTTAATGTTTCTAAAGATACTTGACTTCTGAATTTCAATGAGAAAACATACCTAGCTTACTACTCTGCTGCACCATGATTTTATTTCTCATTAAATAATTTTTTTTCATTGTCTCATGAATATACTTGAATATTATATTGTGGATATTAAAGTATTTTTCAATACGATGGAAAGGTTGACATTATCATCCGAACTGGGTCACTATACTGCTAAGAGAGTCTAGGATGAGTGAGAAATAATGGAAACAAAATATTAAAATGTGCTATTTGACACTGTACTATAAAGTCCTACCATGGTAGCTAAGGACGTCCTCACAATTTCATCATAATTTTCCTGCATCTTATATGCATGAAGTATATGCGTGGAGACTTTGTAGGGTGATGCTGACAGCAGCATGTCGCACAGCCAAAATAATTAGAAGCTGACTATTTTAATTTTAATCAATTATGTTTTTCCTCCTTCCCTATCTACTGGATAATTGCTACACTTTTACACAGAGTAGTATTTAGGTCACCGAATATCATTTTGGTAGGTCTTAAGCTGATTGTATTTTTAGACATTTTTATTTCTCTCGTTCTCTTTAAAATTTCTACACCTTTACTCGAATTTTAAAAAAAGGTAGAAATGGTTTTGAAGATTTTTTCTACTGGATAACTGGAATATTTTCAATAATTATTCAATATGCCTTGCGTGTACATTTTTAAGCCAAGAAATTAACCTTTGAGGGCTAAAATATTACAGTAAACTTGGTTATTATTAATTTGGTGAAAACAGTTAACAATAACTTAAATGGGTAAATTAAGGAAATTAAGCTTCCCAAAGGTATTGAATGTATTGTTATAAATTGTCAGATGTTGAGAACAGTTTAATTGAATTTATGATGATGATGAATTACAAAATAAATATAAATTGAGTAATTATCCGACACTGAAAATTAGTCAACTTGTGGCAGAAAAAAGGGAAGTTGTAACAAATATTGTATTATTATATAGTTCAAGGCAGAAGTAAGAGATGTTATCCCTATACTTCAGAATTGTTAGTTGGAGAGCAAATTGAAATAGCAAAGAATCTCAGGGAAAAAAAGAGTGAGAGACAGAGAAAGAGAGAGAGAGAGCCTGAAGGGATTTTAGCTGATCCAACCATTCTGTAATTGTATATGCTTAAGAAAATTCCTGTCAAATCATCCCCAGCATTTCCTTGAACAGGTGCCGTGAATGAATCCTCACAAATTCCACAGAGCACTTCTCACATGCTTTCTGCAGCAGTGTGCTTCGTCAGTCCTCCTCCAGTGGAAGGGGCAATTCCTATGGAAACAAACACATCATTAAAAATGCTTAACTATGACTTAAATATTTGAAAACATTATATCCAGGTCTTTATTTCACTAGATTGCACATCTCTACTCCTTTTCAAATATTTCACATGCAAAATGATTTAGATGCTTTGCGTTAGCCCATTCGATGTTTCCTTAATACTTTAGCTTACCTTATCCCTTCTTCAATAGTGGAACCTGGAACTAAAGGCAGTCATTTAGATGTCATTTGACTGTTCTCTGAGGATTTCATTACTTTCAGTGACCTATTCATTATTAGTATTTCCCAAGGTTTTATTGTCATCCACTCTCTCTTTCACTCCACCATCCCTGGATGAGCTCTGGATTGCTCAGTGTGACCTTTGGGTAGAATATACAACTTTCTGGAGTGTATCTCTACCTGATATCCCATAAAATCCAAAATGCATATCTTTTCCCAGATATATCCTATTATTTCAGTTGCTGATTCCATTTGTGGCCATCCTCAGAATCATCAAATCTAAAAGTGGAGTGTTTCACATGTCCTGCTTCCCTCTACCTAAACATCATGCCATGTTAATTTGCCACCAAATTATTCCCCAAATGCCTCTCAGCTAATGAAATATTTCCATCATCTATTTCCAGGATTAAACCCCATATTTCAGTTCTCACTCTAACCATTAATCCCTTTGACATGAGCTATAAAATGTCTTTTGAGTTCCTACCATTTTTGCATAGCATTAGAATTGACTACTAAACTTGAAGAGAGTGTTTCTTCTTTTCTCCAATCACTATAGAAACATGACTGGATTTATCCCCAGTGACATTTATCCCATGGATGCATGGATGGTTCAATGTACTCTAGTCGATAAATCTGATACATCACATCAACAAAATCAAGGATAAAAACCATACAATTATCTCAATAGATGCAAAAAAATATATATATATATTTGGCACAATTCAACATACCTTCATGATAAATGCTTACAGCAAATTAGGCATAGAAGGAAAATTTCTCAACACAATAAAAACCGTATATGACAAACCCACTGCCAATATCATCTTGAATGGGGAAAAGCTTAAAGCTTTTCCTATAAGAACAGGAACAAGACAAGGATGTCCACTCTCACCACTCCTATATAACATAGTATTAGAAGCAATCAGACAAGAGAAAGACATCAATGGCATTCAGACTGGAAAAGACAAATTTGAACTGTCCTTGCTTGTACATGATGTGGTCCTGTATATAGATAAACCTGATTACTCAAAAAAATATATATATATATATACAAAAAAAACCTCAGAGTTGCTAAATGATTTTTATACTCCAATAATAGACTAGAAGAAAAAGAAATCAAGAAAGCAAGCCAGTTTACAATAGTCACCAAAAAAATAAAATGCCTAGGAATCAATTTAACCAAGGAGGTAAAAGACCTCTACAATGAGAACTACAAATTACTGCTGAAAGAAATTAAAGAGGACACAAGAAGATGGAAAGACATTCCATGCTCTCAGACTGTAAGAATTAACATTGTGAAAATGTCCATATTACCCAAAGTGGTCTACAGATTCAATGCAATCCCCATCAAAATACCAATGACATTCTTCTCAGAAATAGAAAGAAAAAAAAAAACAAACCAACAACAAAAACCTAACATTCATATGAAACAATAAAACACTGCAAATAGCCAAAGCAATCTTGAGGAAAAAAAAAAATATATATATATATATAGAAACATGAAGGGATATATATAAAGCTGGAGGCATAACGCTACCTGACTTTGAATTATACTACAAACCTGTGATAACCAAAGTTTCATCGTACTGGAATAAAAATAGACACTTGACCAAGGGAACAGAATACAGAACCAAGAAGTCAACCCACACACTTACAGCCAAATGATTTTTGACAAAGGCAACAAGAACAGGCACTGAGGAAAAGATTGCCTCTTCAATAAACAGTGCTGGGAAAACTGGTCATCCCTATGTAGAGGCATGAAACTAGACCTGTACCTCTCACCATCTACCAAAATCAACTCAAAATGGATTAAAGACATAAGACATGAAACTATACATTTCCTAAAATAAAACATAAGGGAAACACTGCAAGATGTAGGACTGGGCATAGACTTTATGAATAAAACCCCAAAGCACAGGCAACAACAACAAAAAAGCTAAACAAATGGGACTATATCAAACTAAAATCCTTCTGCAGAGCCAAGTAAACAATCAACAGAGTGAAAAGACAACCTACCAAATGGGAGAATATACTTTCAAACTACACATCTGACAAGGGTTTAATATCCAGAATGTAAAACGAGCTCAAATAACTTTGCAGCAAAAATCAAATGATCCAATTAAAAAATGGGCAAACGAGCTGAATAGACATTTTTCAAAGAAAGACATACAAATGGCCAACAGGTATATGTATTCTCAACATCACTAATCATCAGGGAAATGCAAATCAAAAGCACACTGAGATATCATCTCACCCCAGTTAGACTGGCCATTACCAAAAAGACAGAGAATAAAAAATGCTGATGAGGCTGTGGAGAAAGGGGAATTGGTGGGGCTCTAAATTAGTACAGCCTTAATGGAAAACAGTGTGGAGTTTCCTCAGATGACTATAGATAGAACTGCTGTACAATCCAGCCATCTCACTTCTGGGTATATACCCAAAGGAATGGATATTATCATGTCAAAAGGATATCTGCACTTCCATGTTCATCACAGCTCTATTTACAATAGCCAAGAGTTGGAACCAATCTGAATGTCCATAGACAGATTACTGGATAAGGGAAATGTGCTATATGTACACAGTGGAATACTAGTCAGCCATAAAAAAAGAATGAAATTCTGCCATTTGCAGCAACATGGGTGAACGTAGAGAAAAGTATGTTAAGTGAAATAAGCCAGGCACAGAAAGAGAAACACCACACATTCTCACTCATAAGTGGGAGCTAAAAATATATATGTAAAAAGAAAGATACAACAATCACCATAATCTATTCAACTTTCAAAACGAGAAAACAGCACTGAGGACACCAGAGGTGGGAAAAGAGGGTGGGGAGGGTTATTAGTGTGAAATTGGTGAAGGGCTACAAAAAATGATGATATCGTGTAATGTTAAATGTGATAATTATCCTGATTTGAGCATCACATTTTCACACAGGTATGAATATTCAATGCTATACTCCACAAATTGTACAATCAATTATACTTCAATAAATAAATAAAATGAAAAAAGAAACACAGTTGGAAAAGAGCCCAACATATAGCACATGATTAATCTTTTTTTTTTTAAATAAAGGAACGATTGGATTCTAAATTAGGAAAAGTGCTATGTACCATTGTGGAAATGTAGAACAGCCCACAATATTATGAATTCAAATTTAATCCCAAGGTATGAGAACAATGCACCTGCAAATATTGCCACTGGTTTCTGACATGCGTTATCCATCTTATTTTTGTTCATCTATGCTCATCATCAAAATATCAGTCGACAGGTATATCCTCTGTTCACAAAAGAGGCACAAGTAGCCCATGGAATTACTATTCACTGTGTCCAAGGAGCAGAGTACCTGATACATCAACCTAAGACTTTAAGTTATACATATTATTTCTCACCCCGAAATAGGTGTAAACTTTTCTGAAGACATTTTCAGAGGTCAATTGCTTCTGCTTAAAATTTGCACTGATGCATTTTGGGTTTTCATTTCTCATTATTAGCTTTCTGCAAGGTGACAGAAGGTGGTGATTGTGTTGTATAGATTTCCAACACAGTTGTTAATGGTATAAAAGAAACCAGCATGCAAACACTGAATAACATATACTGATGTCACTGAGATTTTGAGATCTATCAGTATTTTTAAGAAATATGTGTATATTAGCATGAGAAAAAATGTTACATTTTAGAGAGTAAAAACGGTGACTTTATATCCTGAATTTAGAAATGCAATTAGATATTTTTTTCAGGTTTTCAGTTCATTTAACTGTAACTTGTTGGAGATGTTTATAACATATACATCTGCTTGTGTATGTTTTATTTAAGGATTTCAACATATATTCTGTAAACAACTTAAATCTTAATGGGGATAAATGATGTGAATCTATAGTCTATATTCCAAACTCCTTAATTTATGTATGATATGAAAAAAAATTATGTACTAAAAACTGATTATTGTATATCTTTCCTTGGATCAGCCTTCTATATCTTATAATCAAAAAGGAAAAATATTCTGCCCCAGGAGGGCTTGCAGGGGCCTATCATTTATAGTCTGTCAAATCAATCATATTACAAGTGCTATTAATATAAAACTATTTCTACAATGTGGGTTATAAAGTAACAAAGTCTTCAGATGAAAATTCACAGCTGGTAGAACTGCTGCCACCCTTATAAATTATAGTCACTGAATCCCACAGTCATTACTATAATTAAATCCCAGTAATCAATATTGACTGTCATTGCCCATATGGTGAGAGACAATTTTATCATATTATTGTAAACTAAAATGTGAGAAAATTTTCAAACTTCTTCAACGGAAACTGTCCCATTCCTTCTAATTGCATGACATGCTTTGTAACATGTAATTCCTTAAATGATAACATTTCCTGCTGATATTCTGGATCTAGGAAAAATAATGTACTACATTGTTGGAAGATCCCCTTTTATTATAAAAGGACATTGTCTTTGACTCTTTTGAGTCTGCATATAACTTTGTGAACATGCACTTGTAACATGTGTAGTTGAACACGTGTTGCATCGTGGAACTGTTGTTTATTGCATATCCAGATTAAAAACAAAACATAAGTTCATTGAACGTAAATGGAATCCCAATGGTGCCTGCCAAGTCCACCATGTTTTCTAGCTCAATTTATGCTCCTGTTCCCCAAGATGAGTTTTTCAGACTTCTCATTTTGACACCCTCATTACATATTCCTCCTCCTCTTCTTCTAAGTGATGATTTTAGGAAGTTCAGAAACAGTCTAAACAGAACTGTCACTGGTCCTTCCAGCAAATCTATCATTTACCCTGTATTGATTTTCCATCACTATTGTAATAGAGTAGCTGCCAACAAACAATGTCACGGTACAGTTATGGAGGTCCAAAGTACAACATCAGTTTCGCTGGGCTAAGATCAACCTGTCAGCAGGACTTTATTCCTTCTTGACGGCTCTAAGGGAGAATCTATTTCCCGACCTTTCCAGCCTCTAGTGGCTCCTGGCCCATTCCTCCATCTTCGAAGCCAGCTAAAAAAATAAACAAATAAATAAAAATTTAAAGAAAGATACAAAGATAATTGGTTGAATTTTCCAAAGGAGAAAACAGAACTGCAGCTACCGGAGGTGAGAAGGGGGTGGGGGGAGGGTGGGTGGTCAGCAAGAAATTGGTAAATAAAGGCCAGAAAAGGTAATTACACTGTTTAAATTTTTTTCAGGATATTCATTTAATGAAGTTTCCCCTGTACTTCCCCAACATCTCATCAGCACCCCAAAAAGTCATTAAACAAAAGTGGTATATTTACACAATGGAATACTACTCTGCTGTAAAAAGGAATGAAATACTACCATTTGCAGAAATGTGGATGGACTTAGAGAAAATTATATTAAGTGTAATAAGCCAGGCACAGAAAGACAAATACCACATGCTCTTACTTATATGTGGGAGCTAATAAAAATAAATAAATAAACATACAAACAAATAAACGGTGGGCAAAAAAAGACAGAACCACCACAAGAATTCCTTCAACTTGTTAAGTGAACAGATATGATGTTAATTGGGGGGAGGGGAGAGGGAAGGGGGGAAAGGCAAAATTGGTAAAAGGGACCAGAAAATCAACTACATTGTATATTGATGAATTAAAAAATTTAAAACATTTAAAAAATAAAGACAAACATAGACATAGGTAAGGTGATAACTAAAACAAAGAAAGAAAGAAAATTGGTTAAACATCAGATTAGAAAACCAAGACCCAAATAAATTTAGGTAATTAGATTATTTCCAAGAAACCAGTCACAATTTAACTCGATTACACTTCAACAGAGTGATGATTGTGTTTCTCTGAATAATCTTCATTTTGGATGATTATATTCTTCCAATACGTGGAAAGACAGCAAATACACTTTTTTCTCTCAGTCACTCAGGAAGAAATCTTCTGTCTTGCTGGGCCAACACTATTTTTTTTGGTGCCCTTTTCCTTTCTCCTTTCCTTTGTTTCCCCTTTCCACGAAGCTTCTTCAGACAGCTTTGCTCATCCTACAAATCCTGATGCACGTCTCTGTAGAGGCCTAGAAAACAGTGTTCCCATGGGTGCAAAATAAGTGTTGTGATTTGGAGACCAGTCATAAGTCTCCTACCTCTTGGCCAAAGGCTCTTCACTAAACAGTTTCACTACTTTCATGGATTTGGAATCAGCATGCCTGGAAATTTCACCAAATAGCCAGGCACTCAGTTGAGTCAAATGTAAGGCATATTCTGAAAGTGAAGGTATTTCTTGAGCAGCCAGAAGCATGAATCCCTGGACGTGACCTTCCTCCCCACGCATCCCTGTTCTGGAAGACTACAGTGTGTGATGTTGAATATACTAATTATCCTTTGTTTTGCAACTGGCCTGTAAGGGAATCCAAACCCATGACCTTGGGGTTAGAAGGCTGTGCTCTAACTGAGATAACTGGCCAGCCTTTGCTAATTATCCTGATTTGAGCATCACACATTGCTTACAGGTATTGACATTCAACACTGCACCCCACAGATATGTACAATCAGCTATGTTTCAATGAAATAAATTTTAAAAAAGCACCTCACTTCAAAAAAAAAATAGAGAGAAATTTAAATGTCTTTCTTGATACTGCTGAATAAACAATTTTGGACTTTAAAATGTGTGTGTGTGTGTGCATGTGTGCGTGTGTGTGTTTATATATATATATATATATATATATATATATATATATATATATAACCAGCAATATTGGCTGGGGTCCTTCTTACCTTGCCTTTTTCATGACTATCTTTTCTAATTTCCTCTTCCACTTGTAAAAACCCTAGCAATCATCTTGTATGCAACCAGACACCACACACCAATCCCCTTTGTCCTAAAGTCAATGGATTAGAATGTGGATTTTACCTACCTGCAAACCCTTGGTCTTATAACAATCTATCTGTGGGTACCAGGGATTAGAATGTTAGTATCTTCGAGAAGGAAGCATTTTTCTGCCTGAAATATAACCACATCTTGGTTAACACAGGAGGCCTCCCTCCCCTTCTGCACCAACAGAATCCACTGAGGACAATGGATACTATTTAGTATCCGGTGAAAGAACACATTTCTGTCTTTCTAAGTCTAAAAATCAGAGTTGGATAATTCAAATTATTACCACCCAAACTGTGTTCTCAAGGTCAAACTCTTGCTAAAAGATAAGATGAATTTCAATTTCTGAATTGTGAAATCTTTCATGGACCAGAAATGTTCCTCTAAGAAACATACAGTACTTCTCGTGTACAGCAAAGACATGGAGTTTTGAGTTGTCAGTAAACTACTAATCCCCTACTTTGCTGTGAAACTAATATGTAAATTGCTTAACTTTGATATTTATTAACCCGGGAGGCAAGCCTCCATCTAATCTGGCCAAAGTGGATTAAAATCTCTTGGCTTTCCTAATATATTTAATTAAAAATTGCAATAGTTATGCTGACATAAAAAAATAAAATTTTAATTTAGAGTTAAGCTAATAGTTTTAATTTCATTGAAACATCATACTTGTTTGCCAATGAAATGAATGTTCATAGGATGATAATCTTGAATTAGCTTTTAAGAGCTTAAAATATTAAGATTAAAGTCAGCCAATATATCTAAAATGTTCTCATTTTGCATTTCTCAAAATGTATACCGCATTTTAATGTTATCCTCAGAACTGGGGAAGAGAATTTTATACATGACATGCATTACTAAGTCACTTGTGACTCATCGGTTGAGTTAACAATATTCTAGGATTACCAGGAGAATAATATAACATGCAGAATCCAACATCAGCACTGCAAAAACATGCAATGTCAACCTTGCAAATGCAAGTGTGAGTTTGCAAAAAAAACACAAGGTTTGCAGAGTGGATATTTTATGACAACACCATATTATACGGAACCAATTAAAAAGCATGAGATAATATAGGTTAAATAACTTTACATAGTTTATCTGCTTGGTCACTTATAAACAAATTTAATATATGGTGCTTATAACATTGACAGTTGTAAACATTTTAGTTAGAGCCTGACACTGTGTGTCTATATTTAATATTTCAGTTTAATTAGTTACATATGGTAGTCCATTAAGTTCCTTGAAGTTTTTTTGTTTGTTTGTTTGCTTGTTTTCACTTCACATTGACCAACAGGGCAGATCTTGGTGTTTATAAATGATCACAAACTTCATGAACCCTGTTATCAAATGCTTATAGACAATATACAATAGTAAATTTTTAGATCTTAAGCTAAATAATTTTTTCTTGTTTGGGGTAAAAGCAGATTGTGTAGAATCAATACATTTAAATATTTTTATAGTACTAGAGCTATTTGGGGGGGAAAGAAACTCAATAAACAGATGCAGGGCAAGATATTTAGGCAACCTGATCTAAAAGTCTTTTGCTCCATGAGCTGGTACATTTCTTAAAGGTTTGAGTCCTTTAAGAAATAAATGCTTAAAATCTTCCCCATAGCTCTCTCAGAAAGGTTATCCTACCCATTTGAATTCCCTAAAAGAATCGTAAATCTTCTTTTATATGAATAACCTTGGGAAATGAGGTATGTGGAAATTAAGAAAAATACCCATATGCAGAGGCATATAAGCATGTGATTTGAATACTATTAGGATAAATTGTGAGGACAGTTAATGCTGTTTGTTGTATGATTAGTGCATGCCCTTCAATATATAAACGTTTTAAAAGCAAAGTGTGAATTAAAGTTAAGGCGGCATCTGGAGAAATCATATATAGTAATAGAAAGAATCATACATCAAGGTGCACACATAAGATAGACCAAATAAGGAAGAAAATCTCATGAGAGAGTTACGGGTGAGAAATATTTCACCAGGCTTTCAGTGGTTCCAGTAAAGAGACAAAATCCTCTTTCAATCAACCCAAGATGAGGAAAATACCAAGTTGTGCTTTCAGTAGGATGTTATGAGGTCTTTGCATTTGGAAAAAATACACCCTAGAGGTTGGGAGTACAAGCTCCATGTTTGCATAATGGTTCTACCAATTAGTAACTTCATAATACTGGCCAAATTATTCAATTTCAGTTACTTTGTGTCTTGATATCTTCATCTGCAAAAGGGAAGTATTAAATATTACTTCATAGGATAGAATTGTGACCTGGAGGAGACAATATAATAAATTTCCCAGAATTTTACCTTTACAGAAAAGTCTTCCTCTTCTGACTATAAATATGACAGGGATAACCCTCTCTCCTGCTCCTCTCTTTGTCTGTGCTGGATAGGCTAAGAGGAAAATGTGCCAACACAGTATTTTAGGTACTGCCTTGTTCTTAAGCTGTGTTATTTTACTAGGTTCATTTAAGACTTGCTGCTATGAAAAACCTTTCCCCATACTTCTGAAGTGGGTGCATAAAAGCACTGAATAAATGCTTTCTAAAACAAAACCAGGGCACTAGTGGTAGTACCTGCTCAGAAGGAAGTGTTTCATATCACTGGAATAATTCTGTTAGAGTCTCATACAGAATATCACAAACGTTTATGGAGATTACACCATGTGTGAGTCACCATAGTTGACATCGGGATGCAAAAGTATACACAAAAATGAGCTTCCTCCCTTACTTGCAGGTAATTCTGGTTGTAGGATGAAGGTAGAAATAAATAACCTGTATATGTTTTCCTCTCCTAATAAATTCACAGGATTCTATTCACAGGTGAAGGTATTAAGAAGGCATTAAAAAGACAAGAAAGGATTTTCTTTCTCCACCTAAAATGTAAAAATATAGAAAGAGTGATTCTCCAATGCTAATAATCAGAAAAATCCAGCTACACTAAAAATAATAATAATAATAACGTTTTTTTGAGCCCACCAGAGTTGTAGACAAAATTCATGTGATCCCAGGCATGGATCTTGACCAATAAATGCAAATATCTAGACAGATGTATTAGGTTTCTATGCTGTAAAAGAAATCACCATAAATGTGTGAGCTTATAACAATATACAATCATTGTCTCACAGTCTCTGTGGTACAGGACTCTGGTAACAGAATCGCTGGGTCATCTGCAAGGCTGTAATTTAGGTGTAGGCCAGGCCTGCATGGTCATCTGAACGTCTGGCTGGAAAAGAATCCATTCCCATAACACACTTACTCAGGTTGTTGGAAGTATCTATTTCCTGGTAGTTCTAGAGCTTATGAAAGCTTCGTTCTTCAAAGACAGCAATGGAAGAAGGGAGAAGCTGGAGAAAGAAACAGAGAGAGAGAGAGAGAAACTTGCAAACATCTTCTAACAGGACTATGATTTTTATAACATAATATAATCAAGAAAGTAATACACCCTTACATTTCCAATGTTCTACTGGTTAGATGCAAGTTCTAGATCTTGCCCACATTCAAGTAGAGGGGATTACACACAGGTATGAATTTCAGGTGGGTATCATTAGGGTCGTATTAAGTTCAGTCCATTATAGTTTGCCCACTGGTTACCAATAAGCTATATCCCTCCTACATTTAAACACATTGGACTGTGTCCAGGGGTCCCAAGGATCTCAACTGAGTACGTATGTTCTCAGAGTCCAAGTTTTGTCTTCTGAATGACATGATGCTTTAGATAACGGAATGACCCTCCTGAGGGTTATCCGTAAGGTACAGCACCTGGGACATAATTCCTCTGCATCTGAAGACCTGCTGAAAATTGAGATAATAAATATGTGCTCTTGAAGGCTGCTGAGATTGCAATGATTTCTTATGCATCAATAGATGTGGCAGAAATAAAGCTTCATATGAAAAACATTTGTCTTACTTTTCATCTATCAAAAGCAAAAGTGGCTGTCTAATGCACATATAAGCATATCCTATTATGGAATATATAGCATATGTAAAATAAAATGTAGGTTTAAATTGGGAGAAAATATCAGGGAAGGGAGATTGAAAGTATAAAGTTTAAGGCTTTGATATTGTCCTTGCAGTGGTATAGAATTATTTGAAGGTATGCACATACACAGAGAGAGACACAGAAAGAGTATCAAGCATCTTCTTCCAGGATGGAAACATTTATGACGATATAATCAAGTCACAACCCTTTGCATTTTCAATCTTCTATTTGTTAGAAAAAAATTTCAGACCTTTTCCACGTTCAAAAAGATAAAGAACAAAGAACAGATGAAAGAAAACAATACAATGAGAATGGCAATAAATTTAACTTCAATCATGTTAATAAAGTCTTAATAAATGTACATTTTAATCACTCCAATTAAAATACAGAAATTGTCAAATTGGACTGAAAAAAAATTTTTATGCACTCTCTCCAAGGCATCAACATTAAATATAAAGACATTTGTTCAAAATAATACATATATACATATATGTGTGTATGTATATATACATATATATTTATGGGAACATTTACAACATAAAAGTACCAAGACAAAGCTGGTATGGCTACATGAATATCAGAAAATGTAGACTTCAGAGCAAGTATACCAGGGATATGGAAGATATTATGTAATGAAAAAGGATCAATTCACATGCAAAAAATAGCAATCCTTAATTTTCATGCTCCCAACAACTTAGCTTCAAATGCATAAGGCAAAATCTAACAGACTGGAAATTAGAAATAAACCCATCTAAAATAACAGTTAGAATTTTTAGTACTCCATTCCCAGATATAGATAAAACAAGTAGATAAAATCTCAGCATCGTATCTAAACAATATTATGAATCAATATGACATAATTAACATCTACAGACACAACACCAAATACAAGAATACATATTGTTTTCTGGTACAAATAAAATGCTCAAAAATATAATCACTCTTCTGGGCCATAAAACAAACATGAACAGATTTAAAAGGATTAAAGTCATACAAAGTATTGATTCTGATCACAAGAAAATTTAATTAGAAATTTTAATAATGTCTGGAAAAACTCTAGTTACTTGGACATTAATCAACACATTTCATAGTCATCCATGAGTCAAAGAGAATGTCACAATGGAAGTTAGAAGGTATTTGAAATTAATTAAGAATAAAAATAAAATACATCTAACTTTGAAAGATGCAGTTAAGGCTTTGCTTAGAGGGAAATACAGAGCATTAAATGCTCATGTAAGAAAGCAATAAATATTATAAATTAGCAATTCAAACTTTCACCAAAGCAAGCAGAAGACAAGAAGTAATAAACATAAAGGCAGAAATGAATCTAATCAAAAAAGACCATAAAGAAAAATCACTGGAATGAAAAGATTTTGCCAGAATGAACATTTAATTGTAAACCTCTAGTCAGACAGAGACAGAGACAGATCATGGTATAAGGGAATATTAGGCTCTACCTTATACCAATATATTGGACATATATTCAATGAAATGGACAAATTCTTTGAACTACCACAACTCACCCAAGAAGAAAAACATGACAAGAATAGTTTATTGAATCTGTATTAAATAATAAACATTAAGTAAATTCATTAAAATTTATTTATTAAAGTTATTAAATACTTAAGAAATTGAATTAATGGTTAAGAACATTTCAGTAAAGAAAACTCCAGGCCCAATATGCTATACTAGTGGGTTCTCTCAAATATTTAAGGACAAAACAGTCCAATGCTATATACACTATGACAGAAAGTGAAAAAAACACTTTTCAGCTCATTTTAAGAGGCCTGGATCGCTGTGAGAACAAAAGGAGACAAAGATATTTTTTTTTTTTTTTTTTTTTTTTTTTTTTGTCTTTTTCGTGACCAGCACTCAGCCAGTGAGTGCACTGGTCATTCCTATATGGGATGCGAACCCGCGGCGGGAGAGTCGCCGCGCTCCCAGCGCAGCACTCTACCAAGTGCGCCACGGGCTCGGCCCGGAGACAAAGATATTTTAAGAAAAGAATTTCCCACACCATATCCCTCATGACCATAGATATAAAAAATTTTGATACTGTGTTAGTACCTGTGAATCCAGCCACACACGTAAATGTTAAATCATGATCAAATGGGATTTATGTCAGGCATGCAAGGATGGTTCAATATTCAAAAAGCTGATTAAACTAACAAAAATTCTTTAAAAAAATTATGAACATCAAAACAGCATCAGAAAAGGAATTTAAGAGAATGAAACATTCAATTCTGATAAAAACTCTTAACAAACTAGAAATTCAAGAGAACTTCCTCAAATTGAAGAAAAGGCATCTGAGAAAAATCTACAGGTCTATATATTAATAGTAAAGGACAAAATGTTTCCCCCTAATATCAGATAGGAAGGCAAGTAGGTCTTCTGGCACTACTTCTGTTGAAGGTTATATTTGAAGTCCTACTCTGCGCAACTGGGAAATAATAAAAAGAAAGAAAAGGCATACAGATTAAAAAGGAAGAACCCCCCCCCCCCTTATTTGCAGGTGATATTGCTGTTACATAGATAATCCTAAATGGTCTCAAACAAAACCTTCTAAAAGTAACAAGTTTACCAAGAAAGTAGGATACAAGCTTAATATAGAAAATACAAGGGCCTTTATAGATAATAACAATGTATGATTGGAGATTAAAATGTAAAGAAAATGCCACTTACAAAAGCACAAAAATGTAAAATATGAAGAGACAAAATTAACAAAATATGTGCAAAATGTGCAATGTGTGCAAATATGTGCAATATGTGCAAAAAAGTAATCAAATATTTGATGAGAGAAATCAGAGAAGGATATTGGTCAGAAGTCAGTTCTCCTCAAATTGATCACTGGGTTTAACATAATCCCCAACAAATTACAGCAAGGGTTTTGGAGAAATTTACAGCTGCTTCTAAAATGTGTATGTGAGAGGAGTGAATCTAGAATAAGCAAACAATTTGGAAAAACAGGTACAAGAAAGTTGGAAAATTATACTATTTGGTTACATTTCCCACTACAGCATTCAAGAGATTGCACAATATTGGCAAAAGAAAAGACACATAGTTTATTGAACTACAATTGAGCAGCTAGAGAAAGACCCACATATATAAGTTGATTTATGATACCATTGTCAGTGTAATTCAATAGAGATGATAGTCTTTCAACAAATGGTACTAAAATAATTGCACATCTATATGCAAACAAAACAAAACAAACCCTTGATGAATTCTCTGTACCACATCAAAATTTAACTTGACATGTGTCATTGATCACAGTGAAAACTTAAAATAAAATTATGAGAAAAAAACTGAGAAGAGTATTTTTATGACTTGTGCTAAGCAAATATTTCTCAGAACACACAAAAAATAATGAACTGTGAAAGATAAAATTGATCTATTATAAATTTATTAAAATTTATCAAGAAACACATTTTTTATAGGACATAAAGAAATGGAAGGAAAGGCCACAGACTGAAAGAGACTATTTGCAAAACACATAGCTGATGATGGACTCCTATGGAGAATGTGCAAAGAACCTTCATGATGCAACAATAAGAATGCACAAATGGAACATATTTGAACAGACACTTTACCAATAAGAAATTTGGATGGCCAATAAGCAAATAAAGAGACACTCAAGATCATTATCATTAGGAATTTACAAGTTCAGATTCTACCAACGTATAGTGCACATCTACTAAAACGGTTACAGACAATTAAAAAAAAACAAAAACCTGACAATTCCAAGTGGTGGTGAAGACATGGATCTGCTGGAATTATTATAAATTGCTGGTGGAGATGGAAAATGGTATAGACACTTTAAAAAGTTTGACAATAATAAAATTTAAAATATTCATATTATTTTTTAATTCCATTTTTCCACGAACTTTTTGAAGTACCCTCATGAACTTACCATAGGACCCTGCAATCTCACTCCAGGAATTCATCCAAGAGAAATGAAAACAAATTAAACACAAAGACCTCTACTTAAATGTGTCTGCCCATTTTATTTATAATGAGCAGAAACAGGAAACAACCCCAAGGTCCATCGACTTGTAAATGGATACACAAACTGTCCCTTCCACAAAACACCCCTCAACAATATAAAGGAACAAATTGCTGATATATGCAACCATATGCATTACTCTAATAAGAAATTGGGCAAAATGAAATCGTTCAGACTTAAAAAGCAAATAGTGTACAATTTAATTTATTTGGCATTCTGGAAAAGACAAACACTCTAGAAGAGAAAACACATTCCTGGTTGCCAGGGGCTGGGCATGAAAGATTGACACTAAAAGTATTTTGATTGTAGTGGTGATTATATGACCTTATGCATCAACATTCTTGGAAAAGCTCACCTAAAATAGGTGAATTTTACTGTATGCACGTATATATGCTTCAATAAATATATCTTTAAAACAGAAAGGAAAGAGTGTTCTGTTTGCAACCATGCAAAGAATAGATTTTTATATAGATAGGACAAAGAGACAAAAAAACTTCAGGAAGTAAAACTTGAACTTCTGTCTTTAGAGCAACTAAGAGGATGAGAAAAGTTTTGAGCCAAAACGGAATTCAGATAAGATCAGGTGCATTAAGGATGGTATGACAGTACAAACACCCCAAATTTATGTCCTTGAATGGTAGCATTCGGTGAGTTGAGCAGTAGAATAGCTATATTTTTTATTTAATTTGAGTAGTTTTAGCATCATTGCGTTTTGTGGGTTTTTTCTTTTTAGTTTATTCGGAACACGCTACTACTGAGGAAGAACATCAGTGTTTAATTCAATGTAATATTTTAAGTTCAAAATTTTTTAAAAAATTATGTTTGTAAAACAACATCTTCCTTTGATTCTCAGACAGGTCTGTGAGGTAACATATTATTTATCATTTGACTGTTGAGAAAACTAAGATCCAAAGAAAAGCATAGTTTTACAAATTTATGTTTAAACTGACTAATACAATTTTACACGGTGTACAACATGTTTTGAAATATGTAGAGATTTCAGAATGGCTAAATTGGGCTAATCAACATATGCATTACTTCACATTTTTTTTCATTTGAGATGAGAACACTCAAAATCTATTCTCTTAGCAATTTTCAAGCATACAGCACCTTGTTATTAACTGCAGTCATCAGGCTGTACAAAACTTAAAAAGGAATCTGTTTTAACTTAGGTCTTTCAATAAGTTCAAGCTACAATTCAACTCTGGGTTTCCCTACCTTAAGTATTCTGTTCTTTCCAACACACCGTACGTAGTTCACCAATCCTTTGAGCCCCTGAAAAAGAAGGCGCATCCCTCAGTCCTACACACCTGCATTTGCCAGCAGGTACCCACCCTCCAAAGCTAATGACAGTCAATACAAATTACAGCAATTTCCCCACGTTGAGAAATTAACCTACTAGACTTTTGCTAACATGAAAGTGCTCAGTGTTGGTGATGCTGCAAAGAACCAGATCTCAAGACATTAAGAATACACTTCAGGAGGTGCAGGTAATTTGTTAGCACTGTTTTCTTTCCTCCTTTCCTGCATATCTTGGCATAATGTTGATGTGTTTATACAACTCATTACACTAAATGCACCGAATTGCAATTATTTAGATGTGAAAGTGGTAGGCATTGCACCACGCATACGATTTTCTGTTTTCATGTAAAAACAGAAGCATCAGACTGTGCTTATTCAATCTGACGTATTTCACCTGAAGAAATATTGGAGCAAACCTAAAGGGAGCATAGCTAGGACTTTTGAATAAGACAAATCAGACAGAGATTGGCAAGAAATTGCTGCTGATATCAATGACAAAGAGGTACAAAAGTATGCAAAATACAGTGTTATAATTGTAACAGAGCTGAAAGCAACCTTGTATTAAATATTGTAGTTATCTCTTTATGTGTGTTTGTCCATTGTGTGTGGATTTCATGATGGAAGGCTGTATTTTTTTTTCAATCCTAGTGACTGTCACATAGCAGATGTTTAATAAAACTGGTAAAAAAAATTGGAAAGTAAGGGAGGAAGGAAGGAGGGAAGAAGGGAGTTAGATGCTCAGAAAGAAAGCTAACATTAATCAGTATTTAAAGAGTTAGTGAAGAAGAGTTGTAAAGAAGGAAACATTGACATTTGGCTTGAAGAGCCTGTCGATTTGACATTGAAAGGGATGGGGAGGATGAGAAAAATAGAAAATTAAGTGCTATCCTGGAAGAAGAGACCCAATGTGATTTAAAGCAACATACCCTGACCCAGTGTTGCACGGCATGGGTTTTAAGCCCTGCTTCTGGCATTTTGCAGCGGTTGGACATTGATAATTACATGTAGGGTCAGGATGACTATGGTAGGGAGACTTGGAGCAGGTTGAAGGATGGAGTGGATTGAGGAGAGAGTTTAGGAAGAAAGACAAATCAGGAAGCCATTGTCCCATGTCAATTTTGGCATCCTGAATGTCAATATGATTTTCTTTTATGGAGATGCCCAAATACTGTAGGTTGGTCCATGCCAATACCCTCATCTCGGCACATCCTTCCTGAAGCCCAGGAATAAGAGCTGAGGTGCCTGGAAATAAGTTTACTCATAAGTGCCAACAACTCAGTCATCTTCATCTCTGCAGAAGGCGGGCCTGAGATGGGAATCTTTGTGCGAGGACTGACTGAGTATTGCTCACAAGATAAAAACAAAGCAGAATAGGGTAGAAGAAAAGCAGCAATGAACTTGTTTAACAGTGATTGCTGGTCCTCCACCCCAGAATTTCTGCTTCAATGCACGTGGGGTTCTCAGGCACTACACTTTGGAAACCACTGCTGTAGGCACTGAGGTAGACCATCCAATTAGTACCACTTGGAGGCAAAGGGGAAGCCTTTTGTGTCCCATATCAGTGAGTTCATGGCCCCAGGCTGCACTGAAATGCGATGGAGTATCTTCCTGGGTTATCTAGCTCTTGTTGATTAACATAAATTCTTCAGCTTCTGTGTGAGTTGTTTGCAGCCAGCACTAACCCTCCTGGGGCTGGACATTACAATTATGTTTAAATGCATTATTATTAAATGTATGTAATATTTATTATTATAATCCTGTAGTGACAACATCAATGGCCTGTTCAGAAGAAACTTCTCAAATTCCGCATTAGCAAGTGGTGAGAATCTACTGGTGAGTATGTGTTAACGAGTTGCACTTTGTTGAGGCATGTTTAAACATATATGTTACTGATACCAGATATGCCATATGCCAAACAGGTCACTATCTCTTAGGGTCTAGACCTGACCCATCTGAATGCCACATATGGCTATTAAATATTGGAGATATGGTCAATCCAAGCTGACATGTGCTATGAGTGTGAAATACTGGATTTTGAAACCTTGATACAAAAGTGGAATGTAAGATATCTCAATTATTTTTATATCGACTACCTGTTGAAAATATATTCTGGATATATTCAATTAAATTTGTTATAAAAATCAGTTTTGCCTGGTTCTTTTTTACTCTGTTTAATGTGGCTAGTAGGAAATGTAAAGTCACATATGTGGTTTATATGTGTGTTGTATTAAGATATTTCATTGTACTCAACTATTTTATTGTATTATAGTATTATATAGGGTATAAAAAATAGATATGTGTAGTGGTATTTGTTCATGGGAATGAACTAAGACCCATTATTTACCAATTATTACTAACTTTATGTGAGTTCCATGAATCCAATTTGGTTTTGAGTATGGCTTGGCATTACAGAAAGAAAGCTTGTTTTTAATATTTACCTATTGAACCGAATCACCTATGTTAACAAGAGGCTCTCAAATATGTTTTATATTCTGCCTGTTATTTTGGTGGTGGGGGTGATATGATTGTCCTGCTTTTTTATACTGTGGAAATATAAACCCTGAAGCTAATATCTGAGAAATGCACCACAAAGTCAAGACTCAAAATGTGAATGAGCACAAATGCATGCTTTCACTGAAGATGTGCGCCTTTGGATTTCGTCTATCCCTGACATGTCGTTAGGGTTAATACAACCCATGAAATGCTGTGATAATATGCTTAGCACGAACTGTGAAATGGTTAATACCGCATGCCAAAAAGTGGATTTTTATTGTCATTATGGACTGCCTGAGCACATCCAATAATCTTTGACTGGCATTCTCCGTGGCACTTTCTTTCTTGGACTGAATTCTTGAGAATGATTTCTGTGATCTCTCAAGGCTACTGTTGTTTATCTGAAGACATATCTCTGAAAATTAACATATCAGTGCAGAAAATGTGATGTCAGTTACCTACAACTCATCAGGACTATTTCACCTTTGGTTTTCCTTCTTACTGCCTTTGACAGTCCAGTACCCCAATTTGTACATGGTCCACAGGAAACCCATATTGTTGAGTTTTGCAAGAAAGTTATAAATCGGGAATTAGATTTGCTCACGTAGTATGCATGTTGGTTGATTAGATGAGTTGATAAAATACAGACAACATTGGGTTAAATAAACTGGTGTGTCCAACTTTGACACATTTCTATGTGAGCAACTTCCCAACAAACATTAGTATGACTAATAGAGCCCAAATCACCTGTTATCTCAATTAATTTGTGAAAAGAAGGAAAGCAGCCCCATGCTTATCTAAATATAAAATTATTCCTTTTAAATATTGCTTTAACTAAAAGTCATCATTACCTTCTGCTGTGGTTTTAATGTCTCTCCCAAGCTCATGTTGGAACTTAACCCCCAATGTAAGTATTGCAAGGTGGGGCTTTTGAGAGGTGATTAGAGTGTGAGGACTGTGCCCGCATGCAAGGATTTATCCATTCATGGAGTAATGGGCATGGTTCTGATGGCTTTACAAGGACAGCAAGTGAGCAGGTTAGCTCTCTCTTGCTCAGCCTTTCTTGCCATGTGTCACCTTGCATCACTGTAGAGAGTCACCACCACCAAGAAGACCCTCACCAAATGTGTTCCCTGGACTGTGGACTTCCCAGCCTCCAAACTGTAAGAAATAAATTTTATTTCTTTGCAAACTACCCAGTTTCAGGTATTCTGTTTCAGGCAATAGAAACAGACTAATACATCTTCTAATCTGTCCCATCAGTTTCTTACTTTGGTTTAAACTTGAGAGATGCCACCTGTGTTGTGCACACAAACAGCAAAAGTAAAGCATAAAAGCAACATATCCAGATGTTACGAGTAGCTGTACTAGTTTCCCTGTATGTTCAGGATGAGTCATTTAGTTTTGCTTTAGCTTTGCTGTCCTTGGAAATGAGAGGTGTAGTAAATATAGATAAAGAGAGGATCAAACTCAACATTCATATCTGCAGAAGCTTCGATTGCTGCAGAAGGTACGTGACATCATGTCTCAACATTGTTAGAAAATATGTTCATTCAATAGGTGTAAATTGGGTTATGTTTTAGGAGACATATAAGAGATGGTAAGGATATAGTTTAATTCTTAAAGCAAACCCCTCATGGGGGCTTATCATGGTTCATTGATTATTTCAACTAGTTAGAGCTCTTTCTATAAAACATCCTATTATTTTACAATTAAAGCACATGGAATCTTTTCAACTTATAAGTACCTGAGTCATGCACACTATTATATTGGTATAAGCTACCAGTTGCATGAAATACCCACAGGAGTGTCCTATGTTTGGAAAAATAGAAGGGGTGAGAAATTTTCTCCTTTTGTAGGCTATGATGAGTTAACATACAGCAGTCATTCACCTCAATTGCTGAGGACTAAAATCTTTCCATCCACAACTTTAATGTGTGTGTGTGTGTGTGTCCACTGGATTTTTTTTTTTCTTCTGAAAGGATTATTTTGATTGCCTAAGGTGTTCTATTTGTCAGGGAGAGTACTGAACTATAGATACTGCCATTGAGACAAACTATAAATGTTGGGTTAAAATGCGTCCTGCATTTCAGACAAATCAACCTAAACTTTGATGTTTTGAATGGACACAAAGTCCATTTGTGTTCAAACTAAAAATGAAAGTCTCCAATGAGATAACCACTGGATTGCCCCCAAGAAGAAGAAAGTGACAGGGTTTATTACCAATAACCTCCTTTTAGACTGATTTAAACACGTTTTGATTTTATTAAAAGTCCATGTATTGAGTACCACCTTAGCACAAGGGTTTGGATAGGTAAACCCTGCAGATTACAGAAAGATGAAAAAAAAAACAATTACTTTTCTCCAGAAGCTCAAAAACCAGCAGAAATCACTCACATTTCCAAATAAAGTGATCTAAGCTGACTTTATCTTTGCTGTCTCTGTGGTTTTCTTTTACTTCTTTAATCTCTCTCTTTCCCCTGTCCCCTCACCCTCTCCAACAGAAACAGGACTGTCTAAAAGAAAGTGCATCTTATAAACGCCGTCTGTCACAAACCAGCCACACACCTTAAATTCCTTGTTCGATATATTTATATAAAAAGGTGGGTTAGAGTTCTGCTTACCACCTAGTTCATTTTTCACACTTCCCTGCTCCAGATATTAAATCCTATAAGACATGAAGCATATCAGCAGAAAATGTCCCATCTACCCCGAAAGCAGCCAATTAGTGTCTCTCACTCTGTGTTAATTGCTGCAGCAATCTGTAAGGGGTTTCAATCAACACTTTAGGAATCTAATCAAAGGACAAGAGGGAAACACCAGTGTTGCTTTTATTTACAGCAAAGATTGATTGACACGATTCAACCTTTAACCATTTTATATTCCTGACTGGGCTGTCATTCCACTGTAGAGCTCTTCCCATCACTGGAGAGATGGCCATTGAGGAGCGGTAAGGCAAGGGAAACCATCTTTGGCAAAACTGTCCAAGACAGCACGGCTTATCACAGCATAAAGTCTTAGTTGCTGGCTGTTCTCACAAGTGGCTTAAGACTTGTGTGAAGAGAATCTTTAATGCAAAGATAATAAAGGTGAGCAAAGACTGTTTGCATAGTTTATTTAGTAAGATTTTCCTAAGGGCTGGATTTCTTTCTCTTCAAGTATTAGACCTTTTTAGACATCATGTTGTGAGCTCTTTATTTAAACATTTGGGCCCTTTGTGCAATTAAACTCTTCAAAAATTTTAGTATTCATAACCATCATTGTCATAATCTTTCCTTATTGTTTTTTTTAAACAGTCATTGTCATTTACACAGGAAAATCAGTACAGCATATTGTTTAAGAGAATGAACTCTGAGTACAGCTCATATGATTCCCATATTCTCTGACTATATAGTGACAAAGTAAAGTATTTTGTAGAACACATACCAGAAATAGGAATCCCATTTCAAATCAATTTGATCTAATCAGGGAACATTGAGAGAAATTTCCTTGACAAAGTGACATTAGAGCTGAGATCTACACTGCATGGCTAAGAATTAACAAGACTAAGAGGGGTGAATAAAGAAGCAATTATTCTGGGTGCAATCAAGGCTGTTAATATGTTTAGGTGGTGCGTTGAAGTTGAGAGGAGAGATCCATACCTACTAAGACTATAGGAGCCATGCTGGTATAAGACATTCAGAATTCCTTGTTGAACAGAAAAAAAATGTCTATTATCTTTTCTACCTTGTTGCCAGTTCTAGAGAAGAGAAAAGCCCCATCCAAGCAGGGAAGCCTCCAGAAGGAAACCCAGCTCAGTAGAGCAGAGGGGAATTGCTTTCTGCAGAGACCCCCATGGAGCACAGAACTGTCAGATCCCTGAGATGTACCAGCGAGCTTCTTGGCTGAATCTCTGGGGTTGGAGCCATGGAATGTGTGCTTGACTAAGCTCCTGGTGATTCTTCTTTACACACAATGGTAATATTGGGATATGTAACATAAGGACCCTTAGATAATAGCAAAGCCTGTCTTTGTAAATGTGATGCTTCATATGGTATGGAACCCCCCAGTGAAGGTGTCTTAGCTAGATCAGCTGCCATAAGAAAATACCATAGAATGGGGGTTTCAGCAAAAGAAATTTATTTTCTTACCCTACTGGAGTCTGAAAGTCAGAGATGAAGATGCCTAAATGGTAGGGTTCTGGGAAGGGCTCTCTTCTGGATTGCAGACCACCTTCTTGATGTGTCCTCATGTGGGAGGGAGAGAGAGTGGGAGGAAAGGGATCGAGAGAGGGAGATAGGAGAGAACTTTTACTCTTCCCATAAGGCTACCAATCCTATAGGATTAAGACTCCACCTTTATGACCTCATTTAACCTGAATTAAAATCCCTCCTAAAAGCCTGTCTCAAATTACAGTCAACATTGAACGTTGGAGCTTTGAAGCATGCATTTTAGGGGAACACAAATTAATTCCACAGAAGAAAAGAAGGAAGAGGATTCTGATCACCCCAGCAGTATTGCTGTGTGCCCTGGATGTTTGCCATTAGCTCAGACCACAACTATAAGTTTGCAGATTCAACTTATTACCAAACTCAGGTCTGGCTGCCCGCCCCCTTGAGAAGGAACGAAAAAAAGACTCAGAAGTCCAATGGTTGGTGTTAGAAAAGCAGATGTATCAGCTGAAGCCGATGGTAGGCTACCCCATCTCAAAGATTTAGATTTACTGAGGCTTTTTTAAAGGAGAGGTTGAGGGAATGGAACAGGGGAGGTGAAAAGCAGGAGAGAAAGAGACGTGAGCTACAAGGAGTCCGTGTCTGTGAGTCAGGTATAAGGTCTCGCCAAAGCCTTGTCTGGTTTCTGCTGTTATCTCAGGACCCTGTAAGATTTTGATTCGGTCCAGTGTAGAGTCATTTTTTCTGCAATCTTTTCTGAAGTTTCACTTTGCAGAGCTCCGGTTGACTTGGCTGGTGACCAAGGTCAACTTCCAGTCATGTGGCCTCGATCACTTCTCAAAACAGGACAAGTCTCAAGGAAAGAACTGATAACTTTGCAAAGTACTGATTAGATTCCCAGCCTGTTCTCCTGTTTAGCAAGCAAGATAAGAAAGTCAGTGTGTGGGAAGAAAGAGCAGAGAGAAAAAAACTGTCCTTTTAAAAATCCCCCCACCCTGCAGCCCAGGCTGTTTTAAGTCCCAACATGGCTTCAGTCCTGGTCACTCCAATGAACTTGAGGAGACCGACTCTGGGCTCACAAACCTCATGTGAGTAGTGGAGAAGGGCCACTACCAGGTGTCTGCAAGGCTTTTAATTCAGGTGGCTTTTTGGTCTTATAGGAAAAGGAGGTGGACATATTTGATCTAAGCAATACATGCTAATTTTAAATTTTCAACAATTGTATATATGTGTATGCATACAGATGTGCACATAGGTGTATATAAATGTTATATGCCATGCTTTAATATATGTATATGCATTTTATATAAAATGCTTCAACTTCTTTAACATCTGAATATGTAAATTTTATACAAATGATAGCAAACCAAAGGCAATATTCCATATCTTTGTTTTCCACTTGGTTCCACATCTTCCAGAGCTGTTGATAGCAGTACATGTTACTGCCTTATACATCTTCGTGGATGCACCATAGTTTAGTTAAACCCCCTTGCATTAATTGGCATTTAGACCATTGCCACTTTGATGCCTTTACAAATAGTGCTGCAATAAAATAATATTAACAGTTTATTTTGCACATGATCTAGTATGGCAGAAGGATAGTTTTCTAGATGGAATCCCTGAGCCAAAGGTAATGTATATTTCTATATGCTAATCGTCCTTAAGGGTGGGCTGTCCTATGTTCTCATTAGCAATCCACAGACAGCCTATGTCCAACTGAATTCATCTTTCTAATGTGATTCTAGTTTTAATTGGGGTGAACCACACTGAAATGCATTCTAATCAAAGTAACATAGAAATGCATGTAATATTCTTTATTTAAGAAGTTAGAGAAACATATAGGTAAAATCAAAGTCCCTTTAAACGTTCTCTTTTTTGAAGTGTTCTATGTTATGTGCTGTTTGGAGACCTTTGTCCATCAGACACTATAATTTGTACAAGGGTACTTCAAAAGGTTCGCAGAAGAATAGAATTGAAAAATAATATGAATCTTTCCACAAGCTTTTCAAATTACCCTCACACAGCTTTGCACATCATAAGATATGAATCTCTGTCATTCTCATTATACACTTTGAAGGATCCCATGGTTTGAATGTGTCATAGTAGACTAACTTTCACAGTGAAGGACACTTGTTTGAAATTTTAGCTTTAACCAAGGATAAAAATTAAAATCTGTGTACATTTGCAATGAGAGCTGTTGCAATAAAATCTGTATTGCTTGGAAATTATCTTCTATTCTAGAGGATGTTTATTTAAAAAAAAAAAAGGAATTGAAGAAATTGCTTTTTAAATACATGTTTTATGGAACCTAATATATATGAAATATTAGTAGATCATTGTGTAATCAGTATAAAACATCATTAATGAGGTAGTTTATATTCTCTGTTTTCTGTTAAGTCTTTAAAAATTTGCTGTAGGTTTTGAACACAAATGTACAAATCTGTTTGGACCTGAAATATTTCAGGTGAGCATATTGTACCATGCTGCTCTATACCCCTATATGTGTGCATATATTCTGCACACATACTGTGTACACAATTTGCAATATGAGAGTATCTTTATTCCTGAAGATAAATAGTTAAAAACAAAAATCCAGTAGCATATAGCATGTGCACTTTCAACACTGATAAAACCTGGGAACTGTTAATGTCCAGACATATGCTAAGCATCCTGGAAACTTAGAGTTCCTGGAATTCTCTGTTAATTAAAACACTTAATGCACCTGTGGTAGGATATTTTCAAGTAATAACCTTGGGCAAAGAAGAGCTGAGTGTGAACCATAAATACGTCCAGATGTATCCACAGTGAGTCAATCTAGCACTTCATCTGAGACATGGGCTTCTTCTGATGACCAAAGGCGACAACAGCTGTCACATTTACTGTTAATTTAGGCATTACAAAATTGGTCATTAAGACGTTATTAAAAATTTAATAGAAAGAGCATCTTGTAGTCACCTATTCAGAGGGATTCTAAATCCTCCCTCCTCATTCCGTATTGTCAAACTGTCCTCTGGTCTCGCATGACCTTTAGTAGTTTATAATTAATATTCACTGAGCCTTTTGGCTTATGTATCTCATTTTAATCCATGGAGGAGAAACCACTGCAGTTGATACTCCCATATGGGCCGATATTAAAAGTTACTTGATTTCCACCTGAGCAGAGAAAGTTGTAATTAAGCCACTGGACTTCAAATGAGCAAAAATAATTAATTTACTGAAAAGGGCACTAGAAACATCTGGGGAACCATATAAAAATCTCACCTTATATCACATCTGCAAAAAGTGATGTGTTTTCATGAGGAGAGGATGTCAGTAAAGACGTTGAACTTAACCAATTTCCAAGCCATATTTTCCTGATAGCAAACTAAGTGAAAACTATGCAGAGAGAGCTGTGGAGTTACAGAAGTGTGTAGGAGGTACCCAAATACGATGCTTAAGATATGAAAGGAAGGCACCTGCAATTGAGAGAATTTGTTTCATCGGTATGAATGCAAAGATAAGGCAGTGCATTAAACATGGTTCCCTGTATGAAACATGTCTCTACTGGTGGGATGCCTTTCTCCATTTATTTTAATTTACCAAAGAGTATGCATGTGATTGCAGAAAGTGAAGAGCGCAGCATGTTATATAAGGAAGACAAGTTGCTGACACTGCTCAGCAGTTGTTGGTAATAAAGATTGGTTCCTAAGAGCCTTGAGAATATGGTTTATTCTGGGGATGGTGAATGTCCCTGTCATGGGGGCACAGCCATACTGGCTTGGGGACAGTGTGGGATTCATTTCTGACAAAGGACTTTCTCATCTGGTTGTGCCTTGAACGCCTAAATTATTTTTAATTTAGAACATGTAAATTATGGTTTTTTGGTAAGAAAAATGAATATCTTACAAAAATAGTTATAAATGTGTTCTGTATGTAAAGATAATACTTTTCTACCAAAATAAGTAAATACATATATGGCTTCCCAAGGAAAAGGGAGGCACGTGTCACTCAATTTTTGAGAATATTTTTTTAGCAAAGGAAAAATTATAAATGTATGTACTTCAAGCATTATAAAAGTAATACATATGTGCACATAACCAGTGTTACAAAACCGAATGTTTTTTAAAAAATGTAATGAAAGTAAGATACTAGACTTACTGTTTTTCAAAGCTAGCTCTAGCAGAATCCTCATGTTTACAAAAATTGAAAGATGGACTGCTACTATTTTTTAATCGAAGATGGAAAGCCACATCTCAACTCTGTTAAATAATCCTTGAGCAAACTAAAGAAACAACGTATGCATTTAAATTGTCATTGATACTGTCTATGCCTAACTAATTAATTCAGATTTAATCGATTACAGACAAATTGTAACAACTTAAAGAGGAATTGGGATGATAGTTACACTTATTTTTAAATACAAATTGCTTGAAATATTGGTAACATAATGATTAGGAAGAATACTTAAATTATCTTAAGATAACAGAAAATGCCAAAGACGTCTTAACTAAATCTCATGTGCTAATATGTTAATATATTCAGTCGTATCTTTTATTTTCATAAACTAATTATTTTAAGTGAACCTACAAGGAAATCCTTTGTCTATACCTAGTTACCCTCTGTTCTTTGAAGCAGTATCTTATTAATTCATTATGCCCTTTCTTCCAAATTTTCCAGATAACTTACATTTTACTATGTTAAATCTCAATATTAACGTGTCTTAAATTATTATACATCATAACTCTACGGGTGTAAATTTTAGTCATATATTTGCCTATTTTTTTCCTGTTTGTTTCTTCAGTGTTGTAGTAGGACTCAAATAATGTGTGGATTGTGAGAGAAATAGGCAAGATTTTTTTTCTCTCTCTCTTTTACTCCTGTGATTACAGGCTGGCATTTTTAATTAACAATATAAGCACAAATGATGTATTTTACGTAATTTGTCTGACAAGCTCTAGAAAAATGAGTAACTGAAAAGAAACCATGGCCCCAATTTAGAATTTTCAGGGTTATACCATTTTCTCCTTTACAAGTGTGTATTAAATGTTTCCAGCTGAGCTCTGTCAGCTGGTGTTCTGTGATAAATCGTGCCTGTGTTTCCATCTGAAGGTATTAACTGATGGGGGCAGAAATAACACTATCTCAGCCAGATTTGTGTCCTACATACGATGCACTAGTGATGACAGAATGGCAGGTTGTTTTGTGGGAACAGGACATGATTTTACTATGTTTATTTTTTTCTCATTACTTGGGTCTAACCTTACAACAGCAAGAGTATGTAAATGTTTATGATATCACCAGAAAACATATGAACCCACTCAAAATTATGCAATTTTTACATTTTGTACAGCACTGTAGATAATAACGATGTTTACCTTTCCTTCTCAAATGGAAAGAAATGAGTTAAACTACATGCTTTGGGTTTTCAACCATGTACTCATATCAAACTAGATTACTAAGCATCAGTCAATCAACAGCAAATACATATTTTAAACCATGTACAAATAAGGCTTTGCACTCATGAAATAGCTAATGTTAATGGATGTCTTATTTTGTAAATAACAGTCTAATCAGAGTTTGACATGCATTAATTTATTCAATCCTCACACTATTCTGTAATAAGGTATTGTTACAGACTGCATATTTGTGTCCCCTTCAAATTCATATTTTGGAATCTTAGTCTCTGAGGTGATGGTATTAAGAGATGCAGCCTTTGGGAGATGACAAGTTCTTGAGGGCAAAGCCTCATGAATGAGATTAGCATCCTTATAAAAGGGACCCCAGAGAGCTCACTTGTCCCTTCGGCCATGTGATGACACAATGAGAAGGCACTGTCTATGAGCCAGGAAGCAGAACTTCACAAGGCACAGAAGCTGCCATGTCTCGATCTTGGACTTCCAGTCTCCAGAACAGTGGGCAATAAATATCTGTTGTTTATGAGCCACTCAGTATATATTTTGTTGTAGCAGCCTGGGCAGACAAAGACAGATATCATTTCCATTTTATAGAAAAGGAAATCAACAGCCGAGCAGGTTAGTGACCAGCTCTCCTAAGTGACATATTCCAGCCTCTCTCACCTGAAAGTCCCCTGGGTTAAGCACTGCACCACACCTCCAAAAAGAAACACAAAGTTAAAAACAAGAGCATGGTGCTGAGAGAAAATAGTCTGTCTTAGATGTTTGCATACTGTACACTTCCCTTTACGTAACATTTCTGAAATGATAACATTATAGAGATGTAACAGATTAGTGTTTTCCAAGGGTGTAGGGCAGGATGGGTGTCTGCTAAGATTCCAACAGGAAGGCAGGAAGGAGGTCTTTGTGGTGAGGGAGTATTTCTGTACCTCAGTGGTGGTAGAGGTTACATAAATATATGCTATGATAAAATTATACAGAACTACACACACAGACAAATGCACATGTACACATGTGCACATGAAACTGTTGAAATCTAAATAAGGTCTATGCATTGTATCAATGCCAACTTCCTGGTTGTTATATTGCACCAGAGTAATGCAAGATGCTACCATCAGGAGCAATAAGCAAAGGTACCCACCAATTCACTGAACTTTCATTCATTCATTTATTCGTAACTTCCTGTGAATGCAAAACGATTTCAAAACAAAACACTTCAAAAGTTTGTGAATTTTGTCTAATATCAACCCACACATGTCCATGATGGGTTTTTTTTTTTTTTGGTTTGTTTGTTTACCCAAAACAACCAAAGGGGCCAGCCCGTGGCTCACTTGGGAGAGTGTGGTGTTGATGGCACCAAGGCCACGGGTTCGGATCCCTATGTAGGGATGGCCAGTTAGCTCACTTGGGAGAACGTGGTGCTGACAACACCAAGTCAAGGGTTAAGATCCCCTTACTGGTCATCTTTTTATTATTATTATTATTAAAAAGCTAGAAAAAAAGGGGGAGGTATGTGAAAATTAGGCTTACATTTCATATTTGTAAATAACTCAGGCTCTTTTATCATCCCAGGTAACAAATCCTCCACTCATAAGCTCACAGTCAGGATGTGAATGCAAGACATACAGAATATTTTCTTGTAAATTGTATTATAGATAAAATTTACCTTGAAATAATTAAGAAATAGTAGTAATAGCATTACTGTATTTTAAACGTTTTTTTGGTTGTTGTTGTTTTTGGTTTTTTTTTTTTTTTTTTTTTTTTGCTGTAACAAACTTCTCCACAAACTTAGTGACTTAAAGCAACACAAATTTATTACCTTATGTTCTTTTAAAATTATTATTTGTTTGTTTGTTTATTTTTTATTGAATCATAATTGATTATACATACTTTGGGGGTTCAATGCTGACCTATGTTGATCAAATCAATATTACTAGTATATATATTGTTGCAAATTGTACTTATTCTTTATGCCAATCTCTCCCTGTCCCCCTCTCCATCTCCCATCCCACCTCTGATAACCCTAGATTTCTTCTCACCTTCTGAGTCATAGTTACTCCGTTGATTTCTTGCCTAGAAGGTCTGTCCAATGCTGAGAGGTGTGGTCAGGTCCCCCAATATTATCATAGAGCAGATGCTTCTTCTGTCACTCTGGAATGGGCTTTGTGGCGAGAGACATCCTCTTCTTTTCTTTGGTCTCTGCTGGTGACTCTCCTGTGTCAATGCACTCCAGTGGCTGGCGGACCCTCTGCATGGTGGTTGTGGCATCTAGCCACTTTCATGGCAGCTGTGGTTACTCTGGTGGCTGCGGCGGGTCACCCACGTGGAGGTGATGTTTTTGGCATGCTCCTTGGTGCTGGTGGTGTGCCTGGTTGTGGGCAGAGGGTCCAGTCCCCAGCTCCATACCTCAGGTTCTAAAACCACAAATCTAAAATGGGTCTATGGAGCTCTGTTCCTTCTGGAACCTCTAAAGAAAGACTCATTTTCTCACATTTTCCAGGTTTTTGTTTTTTTATATATATAACATTTTTTATTTTAAAATTTATTTGCGCGTATTTGTGGGATACAGGGTGCTGTCCATGCATATATTGTACAATGATTCACTTAGGGTAGATAGCATATCCATCCCCTGAACATTAATCTTTTTGTTGTGGTGATTACAGTCAAGACCCTCTTTTGTAGCTACTTAAAAATATACAATATACAAGCATTGGTTCTAGTCAGCCTAGAACACCACAACTTATTGTTTCCCTCAACCTGAAGTAGGTTGGTATCCACTAATCACCAAATCCTCTCACTGTGCCTCCCCCCCACACCTTCCAGGCCTCTGGTAACCACTATTCTACCCTGTACTTCTCTACGAAAACCACTTTTTTTTTTAGATTTCATGTATAAGTGACATTATGTGGTATTAGTCGTTCTGTGCCTGACTTAATTCACTTAACATGATGGTTTCCAGTTCCACGCATGTTGCAGCAAATGATACGATATGATCTTTTCTTTTAATAGCTGAATAGTACTCCATTTTGTATATATACCACAATTATTTTATCCATTCATCTGTCGCAATGAACATGGGAGTGCAGGTGTCTTTTTGATATAGTGATTTCATTTCCTTTGTGTATATACCCAGTAGTGGGATTCCTGGGTCCTAAGGTAGTTCCATTTTTAGTTTTTTGAGGAACCTCCATACTATTTTCCATAGTGGCTGTATTAATTTACATTTGCACCAACAATGTAGGATACTTCCCTTTTCTCTGCATCCTTGCCAGCATTTGTTATTTTATGTCTAGCTGACAATAGCCAAGCTAGCTGGAGGTGGATGATATCTTATTTGTGGTTTTAATTTGCATTTCCCTGATGACGAGTGATGCTGGCATCATGTGCATGTTGGCCACTTGTACATCTTCTTTTGAGAAATGTCTGTTCAGGTCCTCTGCCCAGTTTTCAATTGGGTTGTGTGGTCTTTTTGCTGCTGAGTTGTTTGAGTTCTTTATGTATTCTGGATTTTAGCCCCTTGTCTGTTATGTAGCTTGCAAACACTTTCTCCCACTCTGTAAGTTGTCTCTTCACTTTGTTGTCAGTGTCTTTTGCTGTGCAGAAGTTTTAGTTTGATGTAGTTTCATTTGTCTGTTTTTGCTTTAGATGCCTGCGCCTTTGTGGTCTCATTCTAAAATCACTGCCCATTTCCATTTCAGGTTGCATTTTCTCTGTGTTTTCTTCTAGTAGTTTCACAGTTATGGGTCTTAAATTCCAGTCTTTAATCTATTTTGAGTTGATTCTTTTGTAAGTTGAGTTATAGGGGTCTAGTTCCAATCTTCTGCATGTAGATATCCAGTTTTCCTAGCACCATTTATCAAAGAGGCTGTCCTTTCCCCATTGTATATTCTTGGCACCTTTGTCAAAAACCAGTTGGCTGTAAGTGCCTGGGTTTATTTCTGGGGTCTCTATTCTTTGCATTGGTCTATTTGTCTTTTTTTATGTCAATACCATGCTGTTTTGGTTATATAGCTTTATAGTATACTGTGAAGTCAGGAAATGTGATGTCTCTAGCTTTATTCTTTTTGTTCAAAATTGATTTGGCTATAGAGGGTCTTTTGCAGTTCCATATACATTTCCCAGTTTCTAGACGCTGCCTGCATTCCTCATCTTGTATCTCTTTCCTCTGTCTTCAAATCCAGAAATGTAGCATCTCCCAGTCCTTCCCTCTTTGATCTCTGCTTCAGTTCCCACAACTTCTCTCTGAGACTCTGACCCTCCACCCTTCCACTTGTAAGGTTCCTTCCGATTACCTTGCACCCATCCAGACAACTATCTCATGACCCTTAATCACATCTGCAAAGTCCCTTTTGCCTTATAAGTGACATATTCACAGGTTCCAGATACTGGGTGTGTGGACATATTTGAGGGCCATTCCTCAGCCTACCCAAGTAAAGTCAGATTAAATAGAAGGGAAAGAATGAACTTGATGCTATACTTGGATTTTAGGAATTATGGACAGATGGTACAGAGGAGAATGCATGCTGTTGTTAGTAGGTGTCACTCATTTCCAGCTGTAATTATATGATCGGTTACAGCTTTTATCTTTTCTTGCATTATAGCTTTCAAAAACTGTTCCCTCATATCTTTCCATTTTGGTACAATTTATTCTCTGTAGAATTGTAGTGTAGATTCCCACCGAGAGGTCAAGGAACTGAGCTTCAGGAATTTTAAATACTTGAACTAATGAGTCATTTCGCCAGTATCAACTTTGCAAAGGTTGCAGAAAAGTCAACAACTTGGCACAAATGCCCCCCAAATTGGACAGCAGGGACTCAGATATTTTTAGACCCATGTTCACAGCAGCACTACACATAATAGCTGAAAGGTGGAAGCAAACCTAGAGTCCTTGGACAGATGAATGGATATACAAAATATGGTTTATCCATGCAATGGATATTGAGATTCCAACATATGAACCTTGAATATATTATGGTAAGTGAAAAAAAAAAAAACAGTCAAGAAAGGACAGATATTATGGGATTCCACTCTTAGGAGGTACCTGGCGTAGTCAACTTCATAGCGACAGTCAGTAGACTGGTGGTCTGTAGGAAATGGAGAAGGAGAAAGTGAGTTACTGTCTAGTTAATACAGGATTTCAGTCTGAGATGATGAACAGGTTCTGGAGACGGATGGTGTTGATGGCTTCACAATGGGAATGCCCTTAATACCACTGCACTGTATACTTAAAAACGGTTGAGACGATGAATTTTATGCTATGTATATTTTACCACAGTAAGAAGGAATAATATTGTGGATTTGCACTTATAGGTGAAGAATCTGAGCTTCGGGAGTTTTAAGTACTAGACCTAATGATTCAGGTACAAACTACCCAAGGTTTGTGAACTTTCTTTCCTCCAGAATCCCACAGTGCAATTAAGACAAAGTGCAAGAGGTCTGGAGAATTAAGGAGGCTACAGGTGAGAGACCGGAAACTTAGATTCCTGAAAGATATGTCAATGTAAGGGCAGATGTTAACCAGATCTGAGGCTTTCATAATGATCTTTGTCCGTGTAGCCAGAAGGATTTGCCCTATCAAGGTCTGAGTGAGAATTCATGGTTCAAATGTGAAACACAAAAACACAGGAGAATGAATGGACGAAGGGAACCGTCTTGGAAATATCAAGGGTCTAGTACAGAAAACAGAACAACCAAATTCTGTCCCTTGTTTCAGAGCATCCTTGAGTTAATTTTGAAACAGTGTTCCTGGTGCAGTTGTGTAAAAGTTCATCGGCAGTTGTGCAGCCATCTAGCTAAAGGAAGAAACCTGCTGATAATGTCGGTGTTAGCCTTTCAGGAAAGATTCTGCTTGCACCAGGCAGAGCTGTGGTTTTCTTAGGGCACGCATTGACAATGAAAACATCAGCTACTGTCTTTTGTTTTCTTTTTTTACAATGACTGGATAAAACGTGGCTTGCAATTCCATTTAATATATTGAGCACCTACATGTATAAGCACCCTTGACGCAGTCCCTGTATTCAAAAGCCCCTAGCCCAGCCCAGAAAGCAGACATGCACACATATCACTAAACTTCAGTGTGAAGAGTGAGACATACATAAGAAACTATGGACACAAAGCCAAGGAGGAAAAAGATACAGTGTTTAGGACTTTGAGTGACACACCCTCTCGTCCTGACTAGTTCTAATAAAGCCAGTTTCATCGGGCATTAGATTGACTTAGTTCACTATTAACTCCCCCCTAAGACACACTTATTCTGTGACTTTGGTGTTGCATTGAATCTTCTCCCCTGTTTTAAAATTATGTTTGCTGACTGCTTCTAAATGTTTGTGACCTAAAGCTGACTAGTATATGGTCCATTTTAAGCTCAAATCTGACGTGCACATAGATTGCTAAGGCATCTGGTTAAGATGTAGATACTGGTTCTTCAGGTCTGAGGTGAGGCTCCTTTTCTCACAAGCTCTCTGGTGATCCCAAAACATTCGTCATGGAGGAGAAGAAGCCAGTGGCAAGATACATGGAAAGAGACACCATTTAACACTGTAAAGCAAGACTTCTCTGAAGATTTCACAGAGTGGTGCTGTAGAATGAAAATGTCTGTTCAAATATTCTGACTCTATAGAGTTGTTTTCTTTTTATTATTTTGTTTATTTATTACAAATATTCATGAGATACAAAGCTGATTGTCCCCCCTCCTGCCCTTGATGTGAGGGCCAGACTCATATTGGGGACATACCCATTACCAGAAATTACTTTTCTACTGTTTGTCCCCTCCCAATTACCCCCCAACCTCCCTCGCCTTCCTCCTCTCCCCTCAGCTCCAATTTGTAGCCCTAGGAATGTTTCCTCCCTCTGTTGGATCACGGCACCACTGTGGTCTTTCTTTCTTGCCTTCCTTTCCCTCTTAGCTCCCACATGTGAGTGAGCACATGCAGTATTTATCCCTCTGTGCTTTGCTTGTTTCACTCAACATAAGTTACTCCAGGTTCATCCATGTTGTTGCAAATGGGAGTATTTCATTCTTTTTTATGGCAGAGTAGTATTCCATAGTGTATACATACGACAGTTTCCTTATCCAATCATCTATTGATGGACATTTAGGTTGGATCCATATCTTGGCTATTGTAAACAGAGCTGCAATAAACATGGGAGTGCAGGTGTCCCTTTGACATGATGATTTCCATTCCTCTGGGTATATACCCAGCAGTGGGATTGCTGCATCATATGGAAGATCGATCTGTAGTTGTTTGAGAAACCTCCATACTGTTTTCCATAGTGGTTGTACTAATTTACAGTCCCCCAAACAGTGCAGGAGTGTTCCCTTTTCTCCACACACTTGCCAGCATTTGTTATTCACTGTCTTTTTGATTATAGCCAGTCTAACTGGAGTGAGGTGATATCTCAATGTGGTTTTAATTTGCATTTCCCTGATGACTAGTGATGTTGAGCATTTTTCCATGTATCTGTTTTCCATTTGCATGTCTTCCTTTGAAAAATGTCTATTCAGCTCCTTTGCTCATTTTTTAATTGGGTCATTTATTTTTTTTTACTGTATAATTGCTTGAGTTCTATGTATATTCTGGATATTAGTCCCTTGTCAGATGCATAGTTAGCAAAAATTTCCTCCCACTGCAAAGCTGTTGTAACCGAAACAGGATGGTACTGGTATAAAAATAGACATTCAGACCAGTGGAATAGAATAGAGAACCCAGAAATCACCCCTCAGGCTTATAGCCATCTGATATTAGACAAAGGCAACAAAAATCTACATTGGGGAAAAGATTGCCTCTTCCACAAGTGGGGCTTGGAAAACTGGATTTCCATATGCAGAAGAATGAAACTAGATATGCACCTCTCACCATACACTAAAATCAACTCAAAATGGATTAAAGACATTGGTATAAGACCAGAAACTGTAAAATTACTGCGGGAAAATATAGGTGAAACACTTCAGCAGTTAGGTCTGGGCACAGACTTTGTGAACATGAGCCTGAAAGCACAAGCAGCAAAAGAAAAAAAAAAAAAAATGGGACTACATCAAACGAAAAAGTTTCTGCACAGCAAAGGAAACAATCAACAGAGTGAAATGACTCTATAGAGTTTAAACCTTGAGATGCAGGATTCCTCAAAGGGTTGTAATGTGGATGACATGTAACAAATCCACTTGGAGAAAAGAGGGAAAAACAACTCCATCTATATATCTATCAATTATCTATCTGTCATCAACCTGTCTTCCTACCTAAGTGTCTATCAACTATCTTTCACCTATCTATCATCAACCTTCCTATCTATCAATTTATGTCATAACCATCTAACTAGCTATTTTCTATTTGTCTATATATAATCAATCTATCTATATAACATCTATGTATTTCTGCATATGTCTATCATAACTATCTACCTACCTACCTGTCTATCATATACCTACCTATCATTAATCTATTTATTTATCATAACTATCTACCTCCCCATCTATCTGTCTATCCTCTACCTATCTACCCTATCACTAATCTGTCTTTCTATTCATCTATTTGTCTATCTTTCTATCTACCATTATCCATCTATAATCTATCTAAATATCTATCTGTATATGTACGCATATACAACAACACTTCCACAAGTTCATGGAAAAATAGAATTAAAAACTAACACAAATCTTTTCCTAGACTTTTTGAAGTATCCTCATATGTATTTATGTACACAAACACACCACCCAAAATGCAATACTCCATAAATTATTTTCTATTAAAGAATTAATTTTGTGAAGGGGTTGAGAGCAAGAAAGGAAAGTAAATGCAATGATAACAGATTTTGTGAGAATGAATCTTTGGTACTTGCATCAAATATTTTTATTCTAAATATGAGCAGAGAAGCTGTTCATATTTAAAACTCATGGATCCCACCCCACTATTCCTAAGAGAAAGAGCAAGTACATCCAAAGAAAGAAAAAGTACATCCATGCATCCAAGGACAGCGTTTAGCAGGTGTCCAAGGCCAGTCGAGAGTGGCTTTGCAGTCTGGTGGGAAGATGACCGAGGTTCTGAGGAGAGAAAGGGGAGATCTGGGTTGTTGGAATATTTTAATAAGGAAGAGGTCTTAGAGGCCAAGGTCTCCTTGGGTTGTGACAATACTTACTCTGAAAAGATTGCTTGGAGCTTATGACAAGGCAGGCATTGGTGTAGGTTCATATTCCACATGGGAACTCCAGTACAATGCATAGCACATTCAGATCTCAGTTTTGCTTTCTTTCATGCTTGCAAATAAACACAGTGCCATAAAGTAGCCTTAATATGAAGCTTCCCATGGTCTCGTCTTCTCATCTCTGGACATCTTCCCTTTGAATTCCTTTCAGCTTTCTGCAATCTTTCTCCAATTTCTGTATGTGCAATATTTCAGTATCAGTTAGAACTTTAAATACTCTGTATTTTTTTTCTGTTAAAATGGTAAAGTAAAATAATTTGACACAAGTGTTCAAAATCCTTTGACCGACACTTCCTAAAAACAATTACCCTGCTGAGATTAATATCTGGTCACCTTGGTTTTGTTTTGCATTTTCTACAGACTTATTGGAAATAGACAAAACGTGGAAAAATCCAGCAGCCCATCAATCTAAAAACATCTTTTATTATATATGTTAAACACAGAGTTGGTTTCATAAATGCTATGCGGTGGTTATTTATAAACACAATCCACTGGGACCTTATTGTCAATGAGTGTCTTTTAATGAAACTGCATGGGCTGATCTGAAAGGCAAGCAAGCTTCTTTGTTGAATACAATTGTTCACACCTGAAAACACTGAGGCATATTTTTAGATATTTATTCACAACTCAACATTATCACTTCATGTGCTACCCAAGATTATTATGACATTTCTATCCTTTCTTTTTTTTCAGGTGGTATATTTATATGTTAGCTCAAATAGTGATCTTTTGTTATCAGTATTGTTTCTATGATTTTTTTTTTTTTTTAAATTTTATTTTGTCGATATACATTGTGGCTGATTATTGCTCCCCATCACCAAAACCTCCCTCCCTTCTCCCTCCCCCCTCCCCCCCAACAATGTCCTTTCTGTTTGCTTGTCATATCAACTTCAAATAATTGTGGTTGTTATATCTTCTTCCCCCCCCCGTTTGTGTGCGTGTGTGTGTGTGTGTCTGTGTGTGTGTGTGTGTGTGTGTGAATTTATATATTAATTTTTAGCTCCCACCAATAAGTGAGAACATGTGGTATTTCTCTTTCTGTGCCTGACTTGTTTCACTTAATATAATTCTCTCAAGGTCCATCCATGTTGTTGCAAATGGCAGTATTTCATTCGTTTTTATAGCTGAGTAGTATTCCATTGTGTAGATGTACCACATTTTCCGTATCCACTCATCCGATGATGGGCATTTGGGCTGGTTCCAACTCTTGGCTATTGTAGAGGGCTGCGATGAACATTGGGAAACAGGTATACCTTCGACTTGATGATTTCCATTCTTCTGGGTATATTCCCAACAGTGGGATAGCTGGATCATATGGTAGATCTATCTGCAATTGTTTGAGGAACCTCCATACCATTTTCCATAGAGGCTGCACTATTTTGCAGTCCCACCAACAATGTATGAGAGTTCCTTTTTCTCCGCAGCCTCGCCAGCATTTATCGTTCATAGTCTCTTGGATTTTAGCCATCCTAACTGGGGTTAGATGGTATCTCAATGTGGTTTTGATTTGCATTTCCCGGATGCTGAGTGATGTTGAGCATTTTTTCATATGTCTGTTGGCCATTTGGATATCTTCCTTAGAGAAATGCCTACTTAGCTCTTTTGCCCATTTTTTAATTGGGTTGCTTGTTTTCTTCTTGTAAAGTTGTTTGAGTTCCTTATATATTCTGGATATTAATCCTTTGTCAGATGTATATTTTGCAAATATTTTCTCCCACTCTGTTGGTTGTCTTTTAACTCTTTTAATTGTTTCTTTTGCTGTGCAGAAGCTTTTTAGTTTGATATAATCCCATTTGTTTATTTTTCCTTAGGTTGCCCGTGCTTTTGGGGTCGTATTCATGAAGTCTCTGCCCAGTCCTATTTCCTGAAGTGTTTCTCCTATGTTTTCTTTAAGAAGTTTTATTGTTTCAGGGTGTATATTTAAATCCTTAATCCATTTTGAGTTGATTTTAGTATACGGCGAGAGGTATGGATCAAGTTTCATTCTCCTGCATATGGATATCCAGTTGTCCCAGCACCATTTGCTGAAGAGGCAGTCCCTTCGCCACTGAATAGGCTTGATGCCTTTGTCAAAGATCAGCTGACAGTAAGTGTGTGGGTTGATTTCTGGATTCTCTATTCTATTCCATTGGTCAGTGTGTCTCTTTTTATGCCAGTACCATACTGTTTTGGTTAATATAGCTTTGTAGTATAGCTTAAAGTCAGGTAGTGTTATGCCTCCAGCTTTATTTTTTTGCTCAGCATTGCTTTGGCTATGCGTGGTCTTTTATTGTTCCATATAAATGTCTGGATAGTTTTTTCCATTTCTGAGAAAAATGTCTTTGGAATTTTGATGGGGATTGCATTGAATTTGTATATCACTTTGGGTAGTATGGACATTTTCACTATGTTGATTCTTCCAATCCAAGAGCATGGGATATCTTTCCATCTTCTTGTATCCTCTCTAATTTCTCTCAGCAGTGGTTTGTAGTTCTCATTATAGAGATTTTTCACCTCCTTGGTTAACTCAATTCCTAAGTATTTTATTTTTTTGGTGGCTATTGTAAATGGGCAGGCTTTCTTGATTTCTCTTTCTGCATGTTCACTATTGGAGAAAAGAAATGCTACTGATTTTTCAGTGTTGATTTTGTATCCTGCTACTGTGCTGAAATCATTTATCAATTCTAGCAGTTTTTTTGTAGAGGTTTTAGGCTGTTCGATATATAGGATCATGTCATCTGCAAACAGGGACAGTTTGACTTCATCTTTTCCAATCTGGATGCCCTTTATTTCCTTCTCTTCTCTGATTGCTCTGGCTAGTACTTCCAACACTATGTTGAATAGGAGTGGTGAGAGTGGGCATCCTTGTCTAGTTCCTGTTCTTAAAGGAAAAGCTTTCAGCTTTTCCCCATTCAGGATGATATTGGCTGTGGGTTTGGCATATATGGCTTTAATTATGTTGAGATACTTTCCCTCTATACCTAACTTATAGAGGGTCTTTGTCATGAATGAGTGCTGAACTTTATCAAATGCTTTTTCAGCATCTATAGAGATGATCATATGGTCCTTGTGTTTGAGTTTATTAATATGGTGTATCACATTTATTGATTTGCGTATGTTGAACCAACCTTGCATCCCTGGGATGAATCCCACTTGATCGTGATGAATAATTTTTCGTATGTGTTGCTGTATTCTGTTTGCTAGTAATTTAGTGAGGATTTTTGCATCTATATTCATCAGGGATATTGGCCTGTAGTTTTCTTTTTTGGTTATATCTTTACCTGGTTTTGGTATCAGGATGATGTTTGCTTCATAGAATGAGTTTGGGAGATTTGCGTCCGTTTCAATCTTTTGGAATAGTTTGTAAAGAATCGGTGTCAATTCCTGTTTGAATGTTTGGTAAAATTCTGCTGTGAATCCATCTGGTCCTGGGCTTTTCTTTGTTGGGAGCCTTCTGATAACAGCTTCAATCTCCTTTATTGTTATTGGTCTGTTCAAATTTTCTACGTCTTCACGGTTCAGTTTTGGGAGCTTGTGTGTGTCCAGAAATTTATCCATTTCCTCCAGATTTTCAAATTTGTTGGCGTATAGTTGTTTATAGTAGTCTCGAATGATTCCTTGTATTTCAGATGAATCAGTTGTAATATCGCCTTTTTCATTTCTAATTTTTGTTATTTGAGTCTTCTCTCTTCTTTTTTTTGTTAGCCATGCTAATGGTTTGTCAATTTTATTTATCTTTTCAAAAAACCAACTTTTTGATTCATTGATCTTTTGAATTGTTTTTTGGTTTTCAATTTCATTCATTTCTGCTCTGATCTTAATGATTTCTTTCCGTCTGCTAACTTTAGGATTGGATTGTTCTTGTTTTTCTAGTTCTTTAAGGTGAAGTGTTAGGTTGTTCACTTGCCATCTTTCTATTCTTCTGAAGTGAGCGTTTAATGCAATAAATTTTCCCCTCAATACTGCTTTTGCAGTATCCCACAGGTTTTGGTATGATGTATCATTGTTTTCATTAGTTTCAATAAATTTTTTGATTTCCTGCTTGATTTCTTCTTGGACCCATATGTCATTAAGTAGAATGCTGTTTAATTTCCATGTGTTTGTATAGTTTCCAGAGGTTTGTTTGTTATTAATTTCTAGTTTTAATCCATTGTGGTCTGAGAAGATACATGGGATAATTCCAATTTTTTTGAATTTATTGAGACTTGATTTGTGACCTAATATGTGATCTATCCTGGAGAATGATCCATGTGCTGCTGAGAAGAATGAATATTCTGAGGTTGTTGGGTGGAATGTTCTGTAGATATCTGCCAATTCCAATTGGTCTAGAGTCTTGTTTAGATCTTGTGTTTCTCTACTGATTCTTTGCCTAGATGATCTGTCTAATATTGACAGTCGGGTGTTCAGGTCCCCTGCTATTATGGTATTAGTGTCTATTTCCTTCTTTAGGTCTAATAGAGTTTGTTTTATAAATCTGGCTGCTCCAACATTGGGTGCATACATATTTATGATTGTTATGTCTTCTTGATGGATCAGTCCTTTTATCATTAAGTAGTGTCCCTCATTGTCTCTTTTTATGGTTTTTAGTTTAAAGTCTATTTTGTCAGATATAAGAATAGCTACTCCAGCTCGTTTTTCTTTTCTGTTTGCATGGTAAATCTTTTTCCATCCTTTCACTCTTAGTCTGTGTGAATCTTTATGGGTGAGGTGGGTCTCTTGTAGACAGCATATAGTTGGGTCCTGCTTTTTGATCCAGTCAGCCAGTCTGTGTCTTTTAATTGGGGAATTTAAGCCTTTTACATTGAGTTGTTATTGAAAGGTGTTGATTTATTCCTAGCATTTTATTGGTTGTTTGGTTGTCTTAAGTGTCTTTTGTTCCTTGCTTTCTGATTTACTGTTTGTTTTCTGTGTTTGTTGGTTCCTTAGGTTGTAGATAGTGTTTTTGTTAGCTTGTTTTCTCTTCATGAATGCCATTTTTATTATACTAGTGGGTTTAGATTTTTCTTGGGTTTTTATGGCAGTGGTAGTTATTTTTCAGGAACCAAACCCAGTACTCCCTTGAGGATTTCTTGTAAGGGTGGTCTTGTGGAAGTGAACTCCCGCAGTTTTTGTTTGTCTGAGAAATATACTGTTTGCCCCTCATTTCGGAAGGATAGCCTTGCAGGGTAGAGTATTCTTGGCTGGCAATCTTTGTCTTTTAGTATTTTGAAAATATCATCCCATTCCTTTCTAGCTTTTAGGGTTTGTGATGAAAAGTCTGATGTTAACCTTATTGGGGCTCCCTTACAGGTGATTTGACGCTTCTCTCTTGCTGCTTTTAAGATTCTCTCTTTGTCTCTGAGTTTTGCCAATTTGACTATGACATGTCTTGGAGAAGGCCTTTTTGGGTTGAATACGTTTGGAGATTGTTGAGCTTCCTGGATCTGAAGATCTGTGATTTTTCCTATATCTGGGAAATTTTCTGCCACTATTTTGTTGAATATGTTTTCAATGGAATCTCCATTTTCCTCCCCTTCTGGAATACCCATGACTCGGATATTTGATCGCTTATGGTTGTCTGATATCTCTCTCAGATTTTCTTCAATGTCCTTGATTCTTTTTTCTTTCTTTTTGTCTGCTTGTGTTATTTCAAACAGCCCATCTTCAAGTTCAGAGGTTCTCTCTTCAACTTCGACAAGCCTGCTGGTTAAACTCTCCGTTGTGTTTTTTATTTCGTTGAATAACTTCTTCAGTTCAGCAAGTTCTGCTACATTTTTTTTCAGGACATTGATTTCCTTGTACATTTCCTCTTTCAGATCCTGTATACTTTTCCTCATTTCATCATGATGTCTAGCTGAGTTTTCTTGTATCTCATTCAGTTTCTTTAGAATTATCACTCGAAATTCCTTGTCAGTCATTTCAAGGGCTTCTTGTTCTATAGCATCTAGAGTTTGAGATTTATTAACTTTTGGTGGTGTACTTTCTTGATTTTTTGTATTTCTGGTATCTTTTTTTTGGTGTTTATTCATTGTGGCCGGGGGTTTCACAGTACACCGGTTTGAGACTAATGACTAACTAGGATGTTGCTGTGGTTGCCAATTTCGTATGGCTCCCTCCGTGACTGCTCAGTTGGCCTCTAGTGCCTTGTGTGTGTGGTCTTGGGCTTCTCCGGGGAGCCACCTTTCTGGTCAGCTTGGACTCTGCTGGGCTGGTGGGTCACGTACCACAGGGTGTGTGATCTCTGTTGAGCTTTCCCTTCCTGTGCAGGACTTCTCCCTGTTCCGTGTGCTCTGTCCCAGGCTGTTAGATCATGCAGTAGCGACCCCACCGGCTGTGTGGTTTTTGTCGAGTCTCCGCCTCCCTGGCCGCACGTCTCCCCTCTCTGTGCGCACTGTGCTGGGCTGGGGCGTGTCTTCTGCACCCCTCGTCTAACAGCTGGGCCTTCAAGACCCTGCTCGGCACCGCCTCGCCCAGGAAGTCTACCAGGTTTCTGCTGGGCACAGACGACCGGTCTCTCTGGGTGCCTTTGTAGCACTATGTAGATCTTTCTCGGGTCTTGTTCACCTTTGTATCCCCCCAGTATAAACCGAGTCTAGCGCCTACCTGCAGCCTGGTCTCCGGCAGGTTCAAGCGGACCTGGGAACTCTCCTACCACACTATTCCCAACCAGAAATTCGTTAGGCTTTTTTCCAAACTGGTGGCCACACAGATGGTATCTGCCTCCCAGTAACAGGGAGTTTACCTGGGGCCGGAGTCCAGGGTATGGTGGAGTGACAGTCGGCCCGCCCGTACTTCCTTGCCCTCCCGAAACTGGCCCGGGACGCCCTCCGCCACCAGCCTCGCCAGAGAACCGCGGAGGGAGTGGGAGCCAAGGCCGGTCCGCAGGCTCCGGAAAGCCTGGCGCCAGGCCAGCAAGTGGGAGGGCTCAGTGATGGCCGAGCAGGGCGGAGCTGCCCACACCTGGGAAAATGGAGGCAGCACCGGCGGTGAGTGGGCTGGTGGTGCAGGCGGGGAGCCGCGTGGGCATCCACCCCCCCCCCAACAGAGCTGTGCCAGGGATCACTCACAGTGCTGTGCCAGGTCGGGCGCTCACTCTCTGTCTGGTTTGCGCCTTTCCCAGTTCTCGGCCGCTGCCGCCTCGGGCTGTTCAGTCGCGGCGCGGCTCGGGCGCTCCCAGGAATCTTCTTTAATGCCGGCCTGAAACCTCGAATCCTGAATAGGGCAGCTGGCCGCCTTCAGTGCGGCCCCAGCCTCCGGGATCCTGGCTGCATCCACAGCAGCCCTGGCGCCGTGTTCCCTGTTTCGAGACTCGCTTTTGCAGCTAAGAATCAGTTCTTTTCCTGCTCCACACTTTAAAGCTGTTGTCTGTAAATGAGGCAGCCTCTCCTGCCGGGGGCAAAGTGGCGGTCACCCCCCACGACCGGTCAGCAGCAGCAGTCCTCCCTTAAGAGATGGCGAGAGGAAGGACCACAAGTTTTCCGGCTGCCTGAGTCCCAGTGGCCGCCTTTTCCACCTCAGCTACTCCGCGCCAGCCGCCGCAGCTGCTGCCATCTTGAAAAGCCCGTTTCTATGATTTTTTAAAAAATTAATTAGGGACAAAATTTGACCACATGTATGATGTTCAAAACACCCTCCCAAATATCAAAGGCGAAAAAATCATAGGTATATTTGTAAATTAAAAAGTTCTAAAAATGTACTTTTCAGATAGTTTTCTCACTCAACGTATTTAAAGACCTGACCCGTGTTTCTTAATAATAAATAATCAATAATCCCCTTACCTTTCTCAGAACAGAGTCCATGTCTTCTTCTGTGTAGGTAAGAGACCAAAAACAAATGCAAGACTTGGAAATATAAACTGATGTTTAGACAGAGCCTCAGAAACAGCTTTTAAAAGAGAAGCATTATTTTAGGAAATAGAAAAGGAAACATTCATGTCAGTCATTGCTTGGTAAAATGTGGGTGAATCTCAAATGTCCTATTGGTGGCATTCACAGGAGCACGCTTTGATTAAGAGTGGCTTGGTAAGATAACTCTTACGAACAGTACTGCCACCATAACCAGGACTACTACAAGTGCTACATGATAAGAGCTAAAATGGAAACAACCTTTATTGAGTTTGGAATATATATCAACTGTCCTTCTAAAGGATTGCCTGTGACAATGCATTTCGTCTTTCGAACAATCTGGTGCTTTAGGTGTTTTTACTATTGCAATATAGGTATTGTTACTGTTGTCATATTATGGGTGAACTTACCACTCTGGAGGTGCTATAAAGTGTGAACTTGTGCCTGTGGGTCCCTGCCTCTTCGTTCTCCCCCAATTCACATCCTGCTCTTTCCAACTGCTTGACCCGCAGGCTTCAAAAGCCAGCATTTGATATAGAAATGACAGCCTCCTGGAGGGTCAAATTCGGAGGTCTGTTTCTCTGACTACACCCTTTCTGAACTGCAAAAAATATGGCTAATTTGAAGCTACTAAAAGCAAGAGATAATAGAATTTTTAGTGGCATGATAAAATTAGTGTGATATTTATTTTAATTTTTTTTGAAAATGCAGATTCTACTTCCAAAGTAAAAATATAATACTTATTTGGGGAAACAAACCACCAGCACCACAACAAAAATGTGTAAGTTTATTGTTATGTATTGTTAGGGGAAATTTCCTAAGATTTATTTTTTAATTCAATGGATATTTAAACAGGAGCATATTTTATGTTTGAAATCTAAAATACCTTTTTAGGCATGGATATTAATTTTCATTTTTTATGTGTGTTTTATTTTCACAAACTTTTGTTGTGGTCATAGAAGGAAACTCACAAACCTTCCCAAATCCCGCTGTCCATTTTAAGCTAAATACTTTAAAATTTCTACTTTACCAAAAGATTTTTAGATAGACTATTGAGTTCATAAGGAAATGCTTTAAAATTTCTACTTTACCAAAAGATTTTTAGATAGACTATTGAGTTCATAACGAAATGCTTTAAAATTTCGACTTTACCAAAAGGTTTTTTAATGTATTATTAAGTTCAAGTTCATCGGTTAGTTTTTACTGTATCCATGATGTGAGTTCCCCTTAAAAATTGTGTACATCAACCAAAAAAATCAATATGTAAGGGCCATAAAAGTGTAAAAAAAAAAAAAAAAAGAACATGGGTTTCCTATGTTGTTCTGGAGAAAGCAGCCCATTAATAACTGAGTGATTTGTAATAAAACGGGAGTTACTCTCTAAAAGCAGAATACTGAGAAATGGCTTGTTGAAATCAGGTGCCCTCTTGCTCATTTGTCTGTACGTTTTTCAGATTAAGTGTCAGTGTCTGTGAAAACAGTTTTCTTTACCCCTTTATAAATTATTTTTGAAATTTCACATTTTTCACATTATTTTGCTGGTAATTCTAAGTGGTTGTGGTGTTAAAGCAGATTTGAACTGGAAAACTTTAGTGAATTCCGATGGAAATTTTTATAGCACGCTTTTGATGCCTCAGTCATAGACGGTTCCTAATTTCCTATGTTGTACCAACAGATACCTTCCCTAAACCTCGATGAAAAGGTTAATGAGTATGAAACAGCGTGATAAAAATTGTCCTTATTCATTTCTTCATGTCTACACATTTGATACAATCAGAATGTTCTCAACTAGTAAAGATTTTTGTCTTCTATAAAGATGCCTTTTTTTAAAAATAGTACTTGAGTAATATTACAAAAAAAATGAGTGTAACATATTCTTTGTATGATGTCAAATGTTCGAACTCAAATGGTTGGGTTGACATTTACAGTTTTCTTGATGCAGATGATAACATATAAAAGTAAAAACAGTTTCTCCCATACTGTCAATGTAGGTAAATCCTGGAAAAAGTTTGCATTGCTCATGTCTATGAAAATTATTACCTGACGGTGTACCACAATTTTAGAAACATGTCCTTGTTATGACTTTAATATGCAATTTAATGGATTTTAATGCATATTTAATATATTTTGAGTGTATTTCACATCTTTTGCAGGATATTGCAAACTTGGAGTCTTGATTTCAGCATTAAGAAGAGATTTGCATCCCTATGTTTGACCCATTGCTATAGATTCACACTCATCGTCCTTGTGGGCGATTTTCAGTCCTGACAACTGCACGTTAAAACTTCCTTTGGGATAGAAAAACAGATGAAGGGTGAATAGAATCTTCTGATCTGTTTGTTTGTTTTTGCATTATCCAGATGATTTTCTTTACTTTTACTTTGCTCACGTGATTTGGTTTTAGTTAAAGAGACAGTATTAATTCAAAGTTATTAAGAAACTGTTCTTTTATGTAAAAAAAAAAAAATCCATTCTAACTGTGTGGATTTTTTTTTTAATGAAAGGTTTTTAATCTTACTCTTTTGTATTGTTCTTGCTTGCCTGCTGTTACCTAGTAGTTTTGCTATACATTTTTGCCTTAATCTGCTTATGCTTATTTACAAACGTTGTTTATACTGAAATAGACTATGCAAATATTAGATTAAGTCGTAATGGTAGAATACAATATTAGTAAATGTCTCGATACATTTTCAAATAGGAATTTTAGTTAAAAAGGAAAAGGGGACCCAAACAGGACTAATGAGAGCTAGACTTTCTTTAGAAAAATGCATTGACATATTTTCAAAAATAAGCCAATTTTCGTCTCACATACCACAAGTGCATATCTAAATTCCTCTTACAAACCTCTGTCACCATCTCTGTTTCGATTTAATTAAATCATAAAATGCATCGATTTCATGAATCTTTATACCAAAGGACTCACTCTGTGATGCCATTAAAAATAATTTTAAAGTAAGTGCAATTCTGCAATCCAGAGGAAAAATCATTATGCTTTGAAGTGAAATACCTTTATTTAAACTGAAAACACACACACTTTCTGTGACACCTATGATGAAGCCACCAATATTTTGCAAAACAAAAATCCCTTCATGTTTTAAAGCTATTGATTTCAAAGCGTTCACCACACAGACTGTTATACATAACTGTGGGCTTTGAATTTGGCTGTGAGCTCTTGAAACTGTGAAACATTCACAAGTTTCTAAAAGTGGAGATTTTTTCAGTCTGCTCTCTTTCTTTTATATCCCGGATCTAATCTGTTAGGTGAATCCTTTTGGCCAAAATCTTCAAAATATACCCCAAAGCAGATACCCATTCTGAGCAAACACTATAGCTCCTTTGATCCAGAACTCTCATTTTCTTCCCCAGGAATTTCAGCAGGAACTTTTGATCTTCACATGTGGACACAGCCACAAGACGTTTCTCCATAGTGCCCTTGCCAAATAGTCTTCAATAGCTCCCCATTAATCAGCATGAATGCTTTGAAATATCTGATGCCCTCTTGCACTGAGTTTTTATTTGTGTTACTCCCTTTGAGCCCGAGGTCACCTTGCCTTCCTGGAAGCCACGTGGACTCACTCTGTTTTGGGGTGCCCTGACTATGGTGAAAGCTCTTGCCTCAGCTATCTGTGTAGCTCGCTACCTCACCTCTTCCACCTCTTTGTCCAGGTATTACCCTCTGCGTGAAGAGTTTCTTTCCTTCCTTTTGGTCTTAGTTAAAATGACAGCCCCCTCCCACCCCGTACCCTTACCCAGCCCGCTCGGATGTATATCAACTGTCTCAATAGCACATATCTTCAGAAATACAGTTTAGAGTATTTACTGTATTCTTTACTGTCTGTCCTTCCCAGTAGAATATAAATCTCTCCAGAGTTTGTTCATCACCAGTGTATTTTCAGCACCCTGCCTGGGGTGCTCATTTGTCAGAAAATAGATATTGGATAAATAAATGAATGCATGTTCACAGACACAAAAATTTCTACAATTCCTCTCAAAACTAATTTAACTCAATATTGCATACGACCCATATGGGTAAACCTAAAGTATTATTTTTTCACCCATGACCTGAATACTAAAATAGCTATAATTGTTAATAAAAAACAAACAAAGAAAAGCTTTGCAGAAATTTCTGAACATGTGAAAGTTCTTTGGGCATGTATGACATTAGCATCCCTCCAGGTGGTCAAGTTGATTGGTGAAAATAAAGAATTTCACAGAGACAAAGATTGGTGCAAAGTCAGACATGATCAACAGGTCAAAGAAAATCATAAAAATAAACATCAAAATGCACTCTAACAAGCACTCATTTGGAAGTGGATTTTATTTAATGCTAAAATAATCCTTATAAATTAAGTGGTTATGGAAGAAAAACAACTTTCATGTGTCGGAAAAGGTTCAATAAAAACCCTTGGGTGCATTTATTAAATATCTATTGAGCACTTATTGCATGGGTCTGTGCAGTTTTCTGGGTGCAGTGAGTAAAACAGACAGACAAGCTTATTTTTGCTGTGCTCAAACTTCCTTGACATGGAACAAGAACACATCAGGAGCTCAGTGATTCTTCTGTGTCTTTGCTCCAAGTGTTTTCCTCCTTCAACTTGATGAAAGTTTGTAAGATTCCTGCTGTTTACACAGCGCTGAGGCAGAAGAAAAGAGAAAGGATAAATAACAGATGGCTCAGCCCCCAGTCACTAAAATCTCTGTCTAGTAAACAAACAAACATTTGGAGGAAAGGAAAGACTTCATTGCTGTTTTTTTTGTTTGTTTGTTTGTTTTTTGTCTGTTTGTTTTCTCTCTTGGTTTCCTGGGATAGTTTCATGTTTCAGAGCTCCCATCCAGGATTCCTTGGGCACTTTGTGTCTTTAAGATTATGGGAGTAATTTACCAGCAGGTAGGATATTATGGGCATGTTAAGAAAAATCTTCTAACAACTCTCCTGGAGGTGATTTTTTTTTTAATTTTTTTTTTTACCAGTTTGTTTTCTGCTTTAAGTATATGCCCAGACCACTGGGTAGCTGGCACTCCGCTCATAAACTATATATTGCTTTTGCTATACAAGGGTACTTGAAAAAATTAATGGAAAGATTTGTATTATCTTTCATTCTGTTTTTGAAGCACCCTCTTAAAGATCATAGGATTCTAACTCCCATCCAGTTTCTAGCATTTGTGCCCAGTAAAGAGAATGATAATTGAGATTATAAAGCAAGTTTGACACTTATACACTGAATGAATGACTGTTAAGTAAATTGTAGAAAACTCTAAATATTAACAGGAATAAGTGAGATGTATAACAGTGGCACGTTGGTACTCACAAAATTGTGTAAGGAAGTGTAAATGACATTTTAAAATAGAGAATTTTTGAAGAAATAAAATATTTCTTTAAAATAGAACACAACACTGGATAAAGGTAAGACATGAACAGTTATTTCCAACAACATTTTAGGATCAATGTAGAGAAAACTATTTGAGGTTTTTGGTGTCCAGGAATCCTAGCTTTGAAAAATGCATAGATAAATGTAAACCCCTCTTTTTACAACAGCACATTCATTTTTAATAAAACATTTTAATGATGATTAAAAATAAGAGCTGATATCTACTGACTGCCTGTTATGTGCCAAGCTCTAAGCCTGGCATGTTACATAGAGTATCACATTTCATCTTGATAATAACCCTGTGAGGTAGTGTATCAGTCCATTTTGGGTTGCTATAACAGAATGCCCGAGACTGAGTAATTTATAAAGAAAAAAGGTTTATTTTGCTTATGGTTCTGGGACACCTGCATCTGACACTGGCCTCAGGCTGCTTCTATCCATGGTGGAAGGCAGCCGGCAGCCTGCGGTATAAGCAGATCACGTGGCGAGAGGAAGCAAGAGAGAGAGAGGTGGGGGACGTCTTTTAAACAACCAGCTGTCATGGGGACTTATAGAGTGACAACTCACTACCCCCACCTCCCAGGGAGAACATTAATCCATTCATGAGGGATCCACCCTCGTGACTCAAACAGCTCCCAACATTGCCTGCCACATTGCGGGTCAGATTTCCAAACTCTATCAGGTAGGTTCTATTATTATATTTATTTTGCAGATGAGGAGATTGTTTCACAGAGGGGCTATGTAATTTGCCAAGATCACATAGCTAGTAAGAGGTAAGGCTGTGATTTTAATTTGGGTTGCATGAGTCTAGAAGCCAGGCTTTTACACCTGATGAGTATCTAATTTGAATCATATTTTGTGCTGTGACCTAAAGTTTCTATTTTATGGTGTCTTTTTACTTAGCTGTAACTGTTAGGAGACTTCTAATCCTTGAAATTAAAGTTAACAGACTTTGTTTTTTGTTTTTTTGTGTGTTTTTTCCTGATTAACTTTCTAATTTTAACTTTGCTGTTAAATGAAAAATGTAACTTCAAATTTTGTGTTTCTCATAATTTATTTTGGAAAATGCCATATGCCAAGAGTTACGTGAAAGAGTTTCACGATAGTATGCAACTCTTTTTCTTTTCTTGTGCCTTGGAAACACTGTTTTATAATTCACCCAAGAAAATGTCATTATTGAAAAGAAAAACATACAATTAAAAAAAATTTTTTTAAACGCTAAGACTTGAAATGTAAGTAATGTGGGAAAGCAAAAATATTTTGGCCCCCAAATTTATTTCTTTGACATATTTCAAGATGGCTAATTCAGGGAGGCTGGAAAAACAAGATTAGATAGAAGTCTGTTTCTTTGTGGAATGGTATTTACATCTCTATATGCAAACAGCCGGACTTCCTCTGAGGTGCCATTCTTGGGCTAACATCTATGGTTTCTGAGTGCAGCTGTGAGACTACCTGAATTATTTTCACCTGCACACAAGATGGCTCTACTTTAACTTCTGACTTCCTTCTTTCACCTGTGATGACACCTCCCCCAGAACTTGAGAGAGACCTGGTCTCAGGCCATTGTTCTGGGGCTCCTACCGGCCCACCTTCTCTCTCTCATGAACACTGGTATATAATAAACTTTGTAACTTCCATTGGAATTTTGGTCATTACTCTCGTGATTCCCGCATGCTTTGTATAATCCCAGCATGTTAAATAATAAAATTTGTTATGCCTTTTCTTCCTGTTGATCTAAAGTTGTCAGTGATTTCATTAATGAACTTTTAGGGGTGAAGTTTTCCTTTGGCCCCTACAGTAACAGTTAAAAATACTATTAATTCTCATTGGCCGTGGAGAATTATTGTTTTTGGAATAATTAATAAATAATGGATTTGGTAATTATCCTTTATTTTTTGCTATAATATATTTGTATATTAATCTTTACTATTAATAATGCTAGAATAGGAAACATGTTACATAATGTTAAAGAAAATATGTTGCAATTTTGCCCTTTGTTGTAATTTTTGCCACCTTTGCCCTTAATTTCTTAAAAAATATAATGCAGATTCATGCTGGTCTTTGATTCAATTATGGGTTGAATAAATCAAGGATCAAATACATTTTGGAGGTCATGAAGGAAATTTAACTGGGTATTACATATTAAGAAGTTATTGTTATTTACCCACAAGAACAAAATTATAATTGCATAATGAGATTTACACATTGTCTAGAAAGAATATTGAAATATTTAGGTGAAAAGGACCGCACCGACTTTCATTTGACATCCTGTAGGAAACAAATATAGTTGCAAATATCATAAAATATTAAGAATTTTAAATCTAGGGTAAGAGGATTCAGTGTTTATTATACAATTTTCTAACCATTTCTGTACATTTAAATGTTCTTTAAAAAAAAAATCCCAGAAAGGCAATATTGCAATTATTGGAAAGAAAGTAACCCATTATTAAATGTGTATTTAATACAATGTGTCATTTTTAATGTGTTTATATTTTACTCTAACTGAAACATTTCTTGTTTAACATTTGCAGTAATGGTGGAAGGCCTTCAACAAATCCACAGAATTGGTGGTCCCACTAAATTATTTTTGTTTATTTATCCTCATGTGAAAGAAGAGGATGTAACTAGTCATGCCTGTGATGTGAGTTTCTGAAAGGTGTTTCTGAGGGATTCATATCAACGGAGAAGCAAAGACCAGAAGTTTGCCCAATAGCCATTCTTGTGAATTTCTCCTTCCACTGTTTACTAAAGAGCAAATTTAGGCTGACTCGGTAGAAGTTTTCACTGGAAAGCCAAGCCATGAATCTCCTCCAGAGAGAAGCATATTTTATACAGCACAGATTCATTACTTTGTCCAAAGGGTCATAAATTCTCAAAACATTATCAAATCTATAACAAGTATATGTTTTGAAAAAGTGATCACTATTTGGTGTCACATCTGCTTCTGAATCTTTATAGAATAAATGATCAATAATAGACCATATTGTGGCCTTGTCAGTAGAGAGAGAAAAAGAAAATCTTTTCTATATGATATTTTATCATAGTATCAATGTAAACTGACATTCAAGATGGGCCAAAGATTAAAAAGTGACCTCCACTTTTTAATAATGAGACTGAAGATTTTCAGTTTGTTGGTAAATGTTTTTTTGTGAAAAACAAAAACAAAAAACTAAAAGGTTCAAAAATTGAATAATGAATTTAATAAAATAGTTAAGATATATGTGGGTACTTCAAAAAGTTTGTGGAAAAATCAAATTAAAAGATAAGACATATCTTTCAATGAACTTTTTGAAGTGCCATTGTATAGAATTTTACTTTGCAGATGTCCAGGAGGCAAAACTGATTGTATTCTATTGACTGTAAGTGCAATAATACGTTTACAAGACTTTTAATGGCATTGTGATGTGAGAGGGTTGAGCATTAATAGGGGAACAAAAGAATTTCCTTAGGATTGAGAAACTGTGCTCCTACCATAAAATGTTACTCAGCTAAGTTTACTGTGAAGTTTACAATTCTCTTAGGGGAAGTTCTGTTTTTAGTGCTGAGAAACTGCAGGTGTCTGACATAAAACAGGTCTGATTTTCACCAGCCCAGTTCATTTTGAAATAATGTCAGGAAGAATTACTTTTGGAAATGTTAAAAAAAGCTGGGATCACTTTTGAAGTAGGTAAAGAAAAAGCAGGAGTCTATGTCTTTGATCATTTAAACACACCAGAGGTAGTAACATTTCTTGATGGGCTATTCTATATGTTGGCAGCACAGAATTTTGTACAAATTTAAAGCAGCTGCTATATGCATCCAAAAATAATACAGCAAGACCTTTGAAATCAATTGGTATCAATATTCCACATTTGATCTTTTAAATAAAACATTGTGTTTTGTATTTCTATATGAAAATAATATTATCATGCCAAATTTATTTAGAAGCTCATTTCATGTTCAGGAAATACATATTCAGATTTCTTAAAAGTGTTGTTGGTTAGTAGCAAATAATATTTTATTTACTATATTATAAATATTTCTATAACTTTGTCATATTGTAGATAAAACTGGAAAAACAAAAAATACACTATTTCAGCTGCTGTTGTTATGAATATGTTTATATAAGCAGATGCACAGGTTTTTTTTGAAAAAAACAATGTTTGACATTTATTTGACATATTGTTGTCTGCCACATGCCATTCCAGGGCTGGAAACACAGTGTTGAGGGAATGCATGTCTGATCTTTGACTTGGGGAGCAGGTGCATTTAATTCATTGAATAAATGATGATTTATCATCTAATGTCACTTGCTAGTAACTTGTATGATGGAAGGAACAAGAGAGTAACAAAGGTTCTCTGGTCTTCCCAGATGGTTATGAGAGAATTTCCTATAAAGACAGAGGCCTCAAGAATGGACAGGTACTAGTCATGTAAAGAAAGTTTGTGCTTATATGTGTGTGGGGGGGGGGGTAGGTGTGTAGGATGCTATGATCTAAATGTTTGTGTCTTCCCAAAATTTATATGTTAAAATCCTAACTTCCAAGGTGATGGCATTAGGAGATTGGGTCTTTAGGAGGTGAATAAATGTCTGTTGTTGATGAGTGACCCAGGTTATAATATTTTGTGATAGCCACCCAAATGGGCAAAGACAAAGGCAGTGGTCAACACAGTCGTTGGTTCTGAAGGCTGTGCCATGCACAGGTTTGAAACCTGTGAGAACACCATGCAAAGGTACAGAGGTTGGCAAACTGAGGAAAATGACCCTCCGTGCAATCCTTCAATTACTAAAAGCTTTAACTCGTTTTGTTTTTCCAATTTGTGCATTAAATATCCACTCCAGGCCAGTTTTCAAAACTATGCATGAACAGCCTCAAATCCGACAATACTTCCTTACAGTCCAATCTAATCTTTCCGTTTGATTCCCATTTGCAGTGCTTTGAGAGAAAGAAAAGCGCAAAGATGGGGATATGCTTCTTTTAATTTAGTTTGTCTATGCTTGGTTTTTTATGCCAGGTAGTCTGTACTCTTTTTTGGTTTTCTCTTTTACTCTCTTTTCTAAGTCTCTGCATAGCACATCCCTTAAAATCTACATCTGCAGTAGAGTGAAATCTTAGTTTTCTTACTGATTCCAGCATCAACCTTAGTATTTAAACATTCCCCTCCCCCACAAGGACTCACTATTTACAGCAGTTGATCTGCTTGATGAGTTTTATTGACAGGGATGCTCCTGCTATTGGCTTTGAATGCAGAAAAGTGTTGAAAGGGACAGACACCAACCACAGCTGGGGTGGAACAGTCTGCTCCCAGCACAGAATGTGCATGGCTCAGTCATGGAATAAAACAAACGGGGCTCTCTGTTTCTTCAAAATAAGATCCTCCAGGGGCTCCCTAATTTTGCATTAAAGTGGTTTCTTTGAACATTGATATAGCTTATACATTAAGAAGGGAAACCAGTTGTATGGTCGTATGGACTGTCTGCATGGACTTGTCACATTAAATACTTATTATTGTGCTATTTGGGCCTCAAAATATTTTATCATTATCTAAATAAACCCTTTATACCGTATTTTAGAAAAGTTTTTTAAAAATTTCAATGGCAGGTTTTCAAGACGGCGGCGGCTGCGGCAGCTGGCGCGGAGTAGCTGAGGTGGAAAAGGTGGCCACTGGGCCTCAGGCAGCCGGGAATCTTGTGGACCTTCCTCTCGCCATCTCTTAAGGGAGGACTGCTGCTGCTGACCGGTCGTGGGGGGTGACTGCCACTTTGCCCCCGGCAGGAAAGGCTGCCTCATTTACAGACAACAGCTTTGAAGTGTGGAGCAGGAAAAGAACTGTTTCTTAGCTGCAAAAGCGAGTCTCGAAACAGGGAACACGGCGCCAGGGCTGCTGTGGATGCAGCCAGGATCCCGGAGGCCGGGGCCGCGCTGAAGGCGGCCAGCTGCCCTATTCAGGATTCGAGGTTTCAGGCCTGCATTAAAGAAGATTCCTGGGAGCGCCCGAGCCGCGCCGCGACTGAACAGCCCGAGGCGGCAGCGGCCGAGAACTGGGAAAGGCGGCAAACCAGAGACAGAGAGCGAGCACCCGACCTGGCACAGCACTGTGAGTGATCCCTGGCACAGCTCTGTTTGGGGGGTGGATGCCCAAGCGGCTCCCGCCTGCACCACCAGGCCACTCACCGCCCGGTGCTGCCTCCATTTTCCCAGGTGCGGGCAGCTCCGCCCTGCTCGGCCATCACTGAGCCCTCCCACTTGCTTGGCCTGGCACGGGGGCCTCCGCTCCCACTCCCTCCGCGGTTCTCTGGCGGGGCTGGTGGAGGGGGTGTCCCGGGTCAGTGTCGGGACGGCAAGGAAGTACGGGCGGGCCGACTGTCACTCCACCATACCCTGGACTCCGGCCCCAGGTAAACTCCCTGTTACTGGAAGGCAGATACCATCTCTGCGGCCACCAGTTTGGAAAAAAGCCTAAGGAATGTCTGGTTGGGAATAGTGTGGTAGGAGAGTTCCCAGGTCCGCTTGAACCTGCCGGAGACCAGGCTGCAGGTGGGCGCTAGACTCGGTTTATACTGGGGGGATACAAAGGTGAACAAGACCCGAGAAAGATCTACATAGTGCTACAAAGGCACCCAGAGAGACCAGTCGTCTGTACCCAGCAGAAACCTGGTAGACTTCCTGGGCGAGACGGTGCCGAGCAGGGTCTTGAAGGCCCAGCTGATAGACGAGGGGTGCAGAAGACACGCCCCAGCCCAGCACAGTGCACACAGAGTGGGGAGACGTGCGGCCAGGGAGGGGGAGACTCGACAGAAACCACACACCCGGTGGGGTCGCCACTGCACGATCTAACAGCCTGGGCCAGAGCACAAGGAACAGGGAGAAGTCCTGCACAGGAAGTGAAAGCTCAACACAGATCACACACCCTGTGGTACCTGATCCACCAGCCCAGCAGAGTCCAAGCTGACCAGAAAGGTGGCTCCCCGGAGAAGCCCAAGACCCGAGACAACCACACACACAAGGCACTAGAGGCCAACTGAGCAGTCACGGAGGGAGCCATACCAAATTGGCAACCACAGCAACATCCTAGTTAGTCATTAGTCTCAAACCGGTGAACTGTGAAACCCCCGGCCACAATGAATAAACACCAAAAAAAAGATACCAGAAATACAAAAAATCAAGAAAGTACACCACCAAAAGTTAATAAATCTCAAACTCTAGATCCTATAGAACAAGAAGCCCTTGAAATGACTGACAAGGAATTTCGAGTGATAATTCTAAGGAAACTGAATGAGATACAAGAAAACTCAGCTAGATATCATGATGAAATGAGGAAAAATATACAGGATCTGAAAGAGGAAATGTACAAGGAAATCAATGTCCTGAAAAAAGATGTAGCAGAACTTGCTGAACTGAAGAAGTTATTCAACGAAATAAAAAACACAACAGAGAGTTTAACCAGCAGGCTTGTCGAAGTTGAAGAGAGAACCTCTGAACTTGAAGATGGGCTGTTTGAAATAACACAAGCAGACAAAAAGAAAGAAAAAAGAATCAAGGACATTGAAGAAAATCTGAGAGAGATATCAGACAACCATAAGCGATCAAATATCCGAGTCATGGGTATTCCAGAAGGGGAGGAAAATGGAGATTCCATTGAAAACATATTCAACAAAATAGTGGCAGAAAACTTCCCAGGTATAGGAAAAATCACAGATCTTCAGATCCAGGAAGCTCAACGATCTCCAAATGTATTCAACCCAAAAAGACCTTCTCCAAGACATGTCATAGTCAAATTGGCAAAACTCAGAGATAAAGAGAGAATCTTAAAAGCTGCAACAGAGAAGCATCAAATCACCTATAAGGGAGCCCCAATCAGGTTAACATCAGACTTTTCATCACAAACCCTAAAAGCTAGAAAGGAATGGGATGATATTTTCAAAATACTAAAAGACAAAGATTGCCAGCCAAGAATACTCTACCCTGCAAGGCTATCCTTCCGAAATGAGGGGCAAATAGTATATTTCTCAGACAAACAAAAGCTGCGGGAGTTCACTACCACAAGACCACCCTTACTAGAAATCCTCAAGGGAGTACTGGGTTTGGTTCCTGAAAAATAACTACCACTGCCATAAAAACCCAAGAAAAATCTAAACCCACTAGTATAATAAAAATGGCATTCATGAAAAGAAAACAAGCTAACAAAAACACTATCTACAACCTAAGGAACCAACAAACACAGAAAACAAACAGTAAATCAGAAAGCAAGGAACAAAAGACACCTAAGACAACCAAACAACCAATAAAATGCTAGGAATAAATCAACACCTTTCAATAACAACTCTTAATGTAAAAGGCTTAAATTCCCCAATTAAAAGACACAGACTGGCCGACTGGATCAAAAAGCAGGACCCAACTATATACTGCCTACAAGAGACCCACCTCACCCATAAAGATTCACAGAGACAAAGAGTGAAAGGATGGAAAAAGATTTACCAAGCAAACAGAAAAGAAAAACGAGCTGGAGTAGCTATTCTTATATCTGACAAAATAGACTTTAAACTAAAAACCATAAAAAGAGACAATGAGGGACACTACTTAATGATAAAAGGACTGATCCATCAAGAAGACATAACAATCATAAATATGTATGCACCCAATGTTGGAGCAGCCAGATTTATAAAACAAACTCTATTAGACCTAAAGAAGGAAATAGACACTAATACCATAATAGCAGGGGACCTGAACACCCCACTGTCAATATTAGACAGATCATCTAGGCAAAGAATCAGTAGAGAAACACAAGATCTAAACAAGACTCTAGACCAATTGGAATTGGCAGATATCTACAGAACATTCCACCCAACAACCTCAGAATATTCATTCTTCTCAGCAGCACATGGATCATTCTCCAGGGTAGATCACATATTAGGTCACAAATCAAGTCTCAATAAATTCAAAAAAATTGCAATTATCCCATGTATCTTCTCAGACCACAATGGATTAAAACTAGAAATTAATAACAAACGAATGTCTGGAAACTATACAAACACATGGAAATTAAACAGCATTCTACTTAATGACATATGGGTCCAAGAAGAAATCAAGCAGGAAATCAAAAAATTTATTGAAACTAATGAAAACAATGATACATCATACCAAAACCTGTGGGATACTGCAAAAGCAGTATTGAGGGGAAAATTTATTGCATTAAACGCTCACTTCAGAAGAATAGAAAGATGGCAAGTGAACAACCTAACACTTCACCTTAAAGAACTAGAAAAACAAGAACAATCCATACCTAAAGTTAGCAGACGGAAAGAAATCATTAAGATCAGAGCAGAACTGAATGAAATTGAAAACCAAAAAACAATTCAAAAGATCAACGAATCAAAAAGTTGGTTTTTTGAAAAGATAAATAAAATTGACAAACCATTAGCATGGCTAACAAAAAAAAAAAAAGAAGAGAGAAGACTCAAATAACAAAAATGAGAAATGAAAAAGGCGATATTACAACTGATTCATCTGAAATACAAGGAATCATTCGAGACTACTATAAACAACCATATGCCAACAAATTTCAAAATCTGGAGGAAATGGATAAATTTCTGGACACACACAAGCTCCCAAAACTGAACCGTGAAGACGTAGAAAATTTGAACAGACCAATAACAATAAAGGAGATTGAAGCTGTTATCAGAAGTCTCCCAACAAAGAAAAGCCCAGGACCAGATGGATTCACAGCAGAATTTTACCAAACATTCAAACAGGAATTGACACCGATTCTTTACAAACTATTCCAAAAGATTGAAATGGACGCAAATCTCCCAAACTCGTTCTATGAAGCAAATATCATCCTGATACCAAAACCAGGTAAAGATATAACCAAAAAAGAAAACTACAGGCCAATATCCTTGATGAATATAGATGCAAAAATCCTCACTAAATTACTAGCAAACAGAATACAGCAACACATACGTAAAATTATTCATCACGATCAAGTGGGATTCATCCCAGGGATGCAAGTTTGGTTCAACATACGCAAATCAATAAATGTGATACACCATATTAATAAACTCAAACACAAGGACCATATGATCATCTCTATAGATGCTGAAAAACCATTTGATAAAGTTCAGCACTCATTCATGACAAAGACCCTCTATAAGTTAGGTATAGAGGGAAAGTATCTCAACATAATTAAAGCCATATATGCCAAACCCACAGCCAATATCATCCTGAATGGGGAAAAGCTGAAAGCTTTTCTTTAAGAACAGGAACTAGACAAGGATGCCCACTCTCACCACTCCTATTCAACATAGTGTTGGAAGTACTAGCCAGAGCAATCAGAGAAGAGAAGGAAATAAAGGGCATTCAGATTGGAAAAGATGAAGTCAAACTGTCCCTGTTTGCAGATGACATGATCCTATATATCGAACAGCCTAAAACCTCTTGGAGTTGATAAATGATTTCAGCACAGTAGCAGGATACAAACTCAACACACAAAAATCAGTAGCATTTCTTTTCTCCAATAGTGAACATGCAGAAAGAGAAATCAAGAAAGCCTGCCCATTTACAATAGCCACCAAAAAAATAAAATACTTAGGAATTGAGTTAACCAAGGAGGTGAAAAATCTCTATAACGAGAACTACAAACCACTGCTGAGAGAAATTAGAGAGGATACAAGAAGATGGAAAGATATCCCATGCTCTTGGATTGGAAGAATCAACATAGTGAAAATGTCCATACTACCCAAAGTGATATACAAATTCAATGCAATCCCCATCAAAATTCCAAAGACATTTTTCTCAGAAATGGAAAAAACTATCCAGACATTTATATGGAACAATAAAAGACCACGCATAGCCAAAGCAATGCTGAGCAAAAAAAATAAAGCTGGAGGCATAACACTACCTGACTTTAAGCTATACTACAAAGCTATAATAACCAAAACAGTATGGTACTGGCATAAAAACAGACACACTGACCAATGGAATAGAATAGAGAATCCAGAAATCAACCCACACACTTACTGTCAGCTGGTCTTTGACAAAGGCACCAAGCCTATTCAGTGGCGAAGGGACTGCCTCTTCAGCAAATGGTGCTGGGATAACTGGATATCCATATGCAGGAGAATGAAACTAGATCCATACCTCTCGCCGTATACTAAAATCAACTCAAAATGGATTAAGGATTTAAATATACACCCTGAAACAATAAAACTTCTTAAAGAAAACATAGGAGAAACACTTCAGGAAATAGGACTGGGCACAGACTTCATGAATACGACCCCAAAAGCACGGGCAACCAAAGGAAAAATAAACAAATGGGATTATATCAAACTAAAAAGCTTCTGCACAGCAAAAGAAACAATTAAAAGAGTTAAAAGACAACCAACAGAGTGGGAGAAAATATTTGCAAAATATATATCTGACAAAGGATTAATATCCAGAATATATAAGGAACTCAAACAACTGTACAAGAAGAAAACAAGCAACCCAATTAAAAAATGGGCAAAAGAGCTAAGTAGGCATTTCTCTAAGGAAGATATACAAATGGCTAACAGACATATGAAAAAGTGCTCAACATCACTCAGCATCCGGGAAATGCAAATCAAAACCACATTGAGATACCATCTAACCCCAGTTAGGATGGCTAAAATCTAAAAGACTATGAACGATAAATGCTGGCGAGGCTGCGGAGAAAAAGGAACTCTCATACATTGTTGGTGGGACTGCAAAATGGTGCAGCCTCTATGGAAAATGGTATGGAGGTTCCTCAAACAATTGCAGATAGATCTACCGTACAACCCAGCTATCCCACTGCTGGGAATATACCCAGAGGAATGGAAATCATCAAGTCGAAGGTATACCTGTTTCCCAATGTTTATCGTAGCACTCTTTACAATAGCCAAGAGTTGGAACCAGCCCAAATGCCCATCATCGGATGAGTGGATACGGAAAATGTGGTACATCTACACAATGGAATACTACTCAGCTATAAAAACGAATGAAATACTGCCATTTGCAACAACATGGATGGACCTTGAGAGAATTATATTAAGTGAAACAAGTCAGGCACAGAAAGAGAAATACCACATGTTCTCACTTATTGGTGGGAGCTAAAAATTAATATATAAATTCACACACACACACACACACACACACACACACACACACACACACACACACACAAACCGGGGGGGGGGGGAAGAAGATATAACAACTACAATTATTTGAAGTTGATACGACAAGCAAACAGAAAGGACATTGTTGGGGGGGAGGGGGGGAGGGAGAAGGGAGGGAGGTTTTGGTGATGGGGAGCAATAATCAGCCACAATGTATATCGACAAAATAAAATTTAAAAAAAAAAGATAACAAAACAACAACAACAACAAAAAAAAGAAAACAAAAATTACTATAAAACTATGGCAAAGTTCAAACGATACACTTATGACACAAATAGAATTATGAAGAAGTAAAATAGAAGGGAAAGTCCAGATACAGAACCATGGATAGATGTGAACTTAGTTTATGGTAAAAGGGCCATTTCAAATCAGAAAGGACTGATTTAGGGATAATTCAGTATTCATTTAGAAATAAAATAAAGCCAAATCTATAGCTCACAACTGGTACAAAAATATAATTCAGACAGTTTAGAAAGCTAGGTGTAAAATATAAGACTCTAAGAGTTCTAGAAGAAATAGAATATTTTTATAATATCCAAGTAGGGAGGTATTCCTACCCAAGACTCAGGAGTTTTATGTGATGAAATCAGGAGATCAACTGATTCGATCACATAAAAATTTAAAATTTCTGCTGTGAGGGAGAATAAAACAAGGCTAAAAGACAGGTTACAGATTGATAGAATTTTTTTTACAACATATATTAATTTTAATATTAATATTTTAAAATATAAAAAGAGCTCCTATAAATCAATAGGAAAAAATATAAAACCCAATAGAAAAGTGAGTAACAAATCTGAATATGCAACTTAGAGAATAAAATAAAAATGATCATAAACACATAAAGAGATGATTAACCGTACTAATAATTGGAGAAATGGAAATCAAAAGAAGAATGAACTATTATTTTTCACCCATCAAGATGTATGAAAATAACAAAACTCTGATTTGGGAAGGATGTAGGGAAATAGCGAGTGTCATACATGGTTGATAGAAACGTTAAATTGACACAGTCTTTTTGGGGTATACTTTGGCAGAATCTAAATTTAAAAATAGTGTATACTCTGACCCAGAAATTCCACCTTAAAAAATCTATCCTGTAAACGTTCCAGTGTGCAGGAAGATAATACGCATGATAGTGTTAACTGTAGCACTGTTTGAATTGCTGAAAAAATGCATTAGGCACCTGTTAAAAAATAACGAGTATATATGCTCATATATATACACATACATACTGGCATTAAATAATAACTAAATGTATATACATTTAAGAAAATAAAAATAAGCTCTGGAATAATAAAAAAAAAAAATTTCAATGGCACTACCATGTATTTACTCAGTTTCAAAGTTTACTGTGTTTTTAAATTTGAATATAATAAAAACAAATGAAATGATTACATTCCAGAATGTAATCTTCACACCTTTCTTTATTGGAGGAATATATCCATACTAGGAATGAATGGAACCCTATAAAGAATGAGTCATGGGTTTGCACAGTGCACTCTGAATTCGCATCTGAACGGCAGGATATCTGAACTTCATTTGCAGGTCAAGCTCTGGCTTATTCTGCAGGTTTGTGCCATGGGGTGAAATATTAGCTTATGGCTTCAGAGTGCAACTGGAATCTTGCCACTAGTATGTGAACTCAGGGGTTTCTATGGTATGGAATTAGGCTCTTGAGTCACAATGACATCAAAATGAACAAAGTACACAGTAGAATATAAGGCAAGCAATGCTTTATTAAAAAGAGATAGAGTACGCATAAGGGAGCCAGCAATACAGAAGCTAGGGAAGGGATTTTAGAGGCAAGCAGTCCCTCAATGGATGTCAGCATCATGTCTTGATGATTTCTGATAACTTCACATGGTCATGGATGAGGGATCAGTTCCAGGAGCATCATGCATGCAACTCCCAATGGGGCCTCAAGGTTAACCTGTAATTTACAATCACAGGGAAAGAAAGAATGGTTAAATAATAAGTTTTAAATAAAGAACAAGCCTTGGGGAAGGGGTTTTGCAAGTTAGTAAACTTCTGTTCCCCTCTCATCTCAGTTTATTTTATCAGGGCAGTTATGCACAACAGTTCCTTTCAGTTACTTTTATCAGGGCCCTGGGGTAGTAATGTGCCCTGGTGGGTCTCATGATTAAGGAGTGGAAAAGTAACAAAGCGTCCTCTGTTGGGAAAATGGAGTCAGTTTGGTTCACAGGCCTAGCCCTATCCCATGTCATCTATGTGCAGGGAGGGTAGGGTGTAAGACTGGCCTGAAAGCACGAATCTTACTTGTTGGGAAGGCTCATCTCACAAAGACCAGGAGACAGAGATCGCTGCAAGCAAGCAAGAGGTTTTTTTATTCCAGCATGCTGGGGTCACTCTGTCTTCAGGACAGAAGTGGCCCCGAGCTCTTAACACAAGCACTTTTTATACAGTTTGGTAGGCAGACTTTGGCAACAGGATGAGTTATATACAGCTTATTGGTCACCTGAGGTTACTTTTAAATTCATTGGTGGCTTTCAGTGGGGTGGTACACAGACGAGGAACTGGGGAATTGCCCAACAGCCCACCCCTTTTGCGATTAGGCCAGGTGGCCCATAGATAAGGAAATGGTTAGACAGTTCCTGGAACTGGGTGTACTTTGGGCGGTCATGCCTTTCCTGGTATAGCTGGGCTGTCCCTCGTAGGGACTTTCCAGCCTAGGCCTGAAATGGCGGAGTAGTTCAAAATGGTGTTAGTTATGCTACCTTATCATTTATTTATTTTTAGCAAGCACAGGTACAGAAGCAGATGGCATATGTTAAAGTAAATTTCTCCTCTACAAGGGTAGCACCAAAGCTCCCAGTACGCCCACCAGAAGAAAGAGGCAGCTATGAAACCATGAACAATATCGGTCTACCCACTCCCAGCCTCCCAGAAGAACCAAATGACAGGGAACAGATTTGCATCAGAACCAAGTACACCTTTTTATAAGACGTGTAACATCCCTGGGAGAAGTAAATCAGTAAAATCATCACCTCAACGATCAATGCCTGTCAAAGGCACCATTTTAGTATCAGTTTCAGCTCAGATGTGGCACTTCGTAATTAAATCAAATCCCCAATATTCTTTTATAGCTCTCCTTGTTTCTTCAACTCCAGAAAATGAGTGCAAAGAAACTAGAATACGATATTTTTTAGGGTGATAACCTTGTACTTGCTCTAATTATATAAAGAACATGTTGGCCTATTAACTCATTAATTATTTTTCCTTCACTTTATTAAATTTATTTTTTCGTAGTTGACAAATACTTGTATATATGTATAGGATGCAATGTGATATTTGGGTACATGTATACAGTGTGCAGTGTTCCAATTAGGGTAATTAGCATATCCGTCACCTCAAATATTTATCATTTCTTTGTGTTGGGAACATTCAAAATCCTCCCTACCAGCTATTTGAAATTATACAATACATTGTTGCTAACTGTCGTCTCCCTACAATGCTATAGAATGCTATCTAGCTGCAATTTTGTATCCATTGACCACCCTCTCTGTATCCCCCTTCCTTCCTACACTTACTAGTCTCTAGAAACCACAATTCTACTCTCTACCTCTATGAGATCAACTTTTTTGCTTCCACAGATGACTGAGAACATGCAGTATTTCTCTTTCTGTGACTTATTTACTTCACAACAGTCAAGATACGGAACCAACTTTTAGTGGATTGAATTATGTCCCCCAAAACTCACTGAGGCTTGAATCATGTCCCCCAAGTTTTATGTACTAGACACTTGGCCCCCACTGTGACTGTTAAGTGGGTGGGAAATCCTATTTTGGTAATTGAAAGGTGGAGGCTTGAAGAAGTGATTGGATTGTAGGACCGTGCAGTAGTGAATGGATTAAAAATCGTGGTGAGGGGTGTGGTTCTGAGGGCTTTAAAGCAAGAGAGAGGAAAGTCTGTCTGTCTGTCTCTCTCTGCTTCCACCATATTGCAATGTGAGACTCCTGGGTCACTGTTGCCACCACCAGATGGACTTTGGACTTCCCAGCCTCAGAAACTGTAAGCAATATATTTTATTTATTTATTTTTTGTAAATCACCCACTGTTAGGTATTTTGTTATAAGCAACAAAAACAAACTAATACACACATACTAAGTGTTCATCAACAGATGCATGAAAAAAGAAAATATGCACTATATATACACAATGGAATACTATTCAGCCTTCAAAAAGAACAAGGTCCTGCCATTTTAAGCAACATGGATGAGCTTTTAGAAAATTCTGGTTATACCCAAAGGAAATGTAATCAGTGTATCAAAAAAAAAAAAAAGAAAGAAAAAAAGAAAAGAAAAGAAAGAAAGAAAGAAAAGACACACTTGCATTCCCATGTTCATCACAGCACTATTCACAATAGCCAAGAGATGGAATCAACCTAAATGGCCATCAACATATGAATGGATAAAAAACTGTGGCATATATATGCAATGGAGTAATACTCAGCTATGTTAAAAAAAAAAAATCATATGCAATCATTCGCAGCAACATGTATAGATGGAACTGGAAATCATGGTAAGTGAAGTGAGTCAGACACACAAAGACAAATATTGCATGATATCACTCATATATGGAATTTTAAAAAAAGTGGTTCTCACAGAAGTAGAGAGTAGAATAGTGTTTACCAGAGGCCAAGGGTCTGGGTAGCAGGAGAGGAGGAGAAGTGGTGGACTAATGGATGCAAAAGTGCTGTCTACCCTAAGTGAATCATTGTGCAGTATATGCATGTTTTGAAACAATACACTGTACCCCACTGATAGATGGAGTTTGGATGTGTTGTCCCTTCCAAAACTCATGTGGAAATCTGATCCCCAGTGTAGCAGTGTTGGAAACTGATTGAGCCATGGGGGCAGATCCTTTATGAATGGATTAATGCTCTCCCTGGGGGAGGGGGGATTAATGAGTGAGTTCTCGCTTTATTAGTTCTCATGAGAGCTCATCGCTTAAAAAGACCCTGGCACCTTCTCTCTCTCTCTTGCTTCCTCTCGCCATGTGATCTGCTTATACCCATTGCTCCCTGCCACCTTCTGCCATGAGTAGAAGCAGCCTGAGGCATGTGCCTGGTGCACCTGTCCCAGAATCATAAGGCACATAAACCTCTGCTCTTTATAAATTACCCAGTCTCAGGTATTTCTGTTGCAGCAACATAAAATGGACTAATACACCCAGAAATATATAAAAGTAAATATTAACATATTCTGAATAAAAAAATAAAAATAGAAGAAAATTATGTCAACAGACTCTTGTTAATTACTGAACAAAACACTTGCAAAATGTTAGCAACACTCAGCAGTTAGATTTCTGGCTGCCTCATTGTCCAAAAAATGACCTCCAGTGATCTTCACCCTTTTAGTGTGGGGGGATCTTGTGAATACATAGGGTTATCACTCTGGTGATTAGGTTACTTTTTATTGCAAAAGGGAAACTGTTTGTGTGTGCCTAATTTAAGCAAAGGAGCTCTTAAAAGCTGACAGTTTTCTCCTGCTTGTTTCAGAAGGTGAGAGCAGACAGATATGAAGCATGAGCAGAATTTGATTATCTGTTGCTGACTTTGAAGATACAAGGGGGTCAATGATTTTATGTAAGAATTTCTAGGCATCTTGGCCTGGGAGTTACAGGTGTGTCTTAGCTTGAATGCATACTAGGTGCAGAAAAGATGATGGCAAATCTGTTGAAATTAAGATTACATCTTTCTTATCTAAGGATTGCAAACCAGATTGTTTACAGCATGTTGGTTGTTCTGAAGGGATAAATGTGCACTTAGTATTATCCAGTGCTTTGGATTAGCTGTTTCATAGAGCAATTTATTATTCTGTTTTCAGTGCTTAGAGAGTGGCTAAGAGTGGGATATCTCTCTCTCTCTCTCTTTCTCTCTTGATGAAACCTCTCCAATTTAGGACACAGAGATAGAATAAGGTCCTTAGCTTTGTTTTCTGGAGAAGTTAGTGCCTAGAAAATAATATTCACTTCTGTGGGTGGAGCTGCATCTTGGTAAATGGAAATTGTCTCTAAAGGAAGTGTTGTTCCACATCTTTTAAAACTGGGTCAATAATACTTGGCTTTCTTTGCCCAAAGTCTGTGTTATCTATAACCTATTTTCTATGTGTAGAATCTTTGCAATCTGTCAATGGATCAAGAGGACAAAGACAGGGATATCGCATATGTTGGTATTAATATATATTTGACTCATTTGAAAGTAAAATATGAGAAAGCACTGAACTTGCTTAAAGCTGAATGGAATGTGAGGCAGATTATCTGAATGATCTCTGCATGATGTACAGATTTGTTTTTCAGCACATTTTTGCAAACAGTGTTATGTATTTGTGTTCAAACCACCTGAGAGCACAAAAAGTAAATCTAGGAAATGTTCTGTATTTCAAGACTCAGTTTACCTTTTGCTGTTATGACTGGAGAGCAAACAGATAAGGCTTTTCATTTCAACTATTAAATTGTTAAAGTTCCTAAACATATGGTTGTACATATCCCAAATATTTGGGATACTTAGTTTACAGTCATAATGAAGAAAAACCTTCTCCCCTCCAACCCCTCGCAAAAAAGAAAACGCACTTTCTACTTTGCATTGGCCATGGCTGAATCTCTAATTCCCCTGGATGAGTCAAGTTCATGGTGTTCCAAACAAGGCAAGGAGACCAGGCATGGCCATTGTAACAGTCACCTGCTGTAGTGTAATAGGTCTTCCCTAAACTGTTCATGGGAGGATAAATTTTTTCTCCAGGTGGATTTTTTCTTCCTGATGCATGACTTCCTCATAAAAGTGACTTCAAACAGAGAGAAGGAAAGAGAGAATAAGCATTGCCTTTTATTTATTTATTATTTTGTGCATGTTTTACTGTGATTTTTTATATATATAAGCATATGAATTTTACAGATATATATAGGCAGACAAATGTAAAATACATATACACATATGTAAATTTTACATACGTATAAAGAATGATATACCTATGCACACCTAAAATGTTTAAAATGGCAAATTTTATTTTATATATATACACACACAGACACACATATACATGTATGTATTTACACACACATATACACACACGTAACAAAATCTGCCATGTTAAACATTTTTAGGTGGCATTAATTGCACTCACAATCTTGTGTGACCATCACCCCTGTATAGACTGAATTGTGTTCCCCCCAAATTCAAATGTTGAAGTTTTAAATCCCAATGTGACTGTATGAGTATTTGGAGGTAAAGTCTTTATGAGGTAATTAAGGTTAAAAGAAGTCATAAAGGCAGGCCCTAATCCAACAGGATCAGTGTTCTTATAAGAAGAAAGGATTGCCATCTGCAAGCCAAGGAGAGAGACCTCAGGAGAAAACAACACTGATGACGCCTTGATCTTGGACTTCCAGCCTCCAGAACTGTGAGACAATAAATTTCTCTTGTTTAAGCCCCCAGTCTGTGATACTTTGTTATGGCCGTCTGAGCAATAGCACAACCTCTACTTACTTCCAAAACATTTTCATTGCTCTGTAAAACTATCATTCAGTAACTTTCCACGTTCCCTTCCCCCAAGCCCCTGGGGACATAAAATAGCAACATGGGTTCCAGACCCCCTACATCGTGCACGTGTAGGACCTGTGGCCAGGACTTTTCTACTCTTCTATGAACTGTCCTTGGTATTTCTTTTTGCACTTGGTCTTTGTGGATTTCCTTCAAAAAGATGATTTGCAACATCCTATCTCACATATCACTGAATTTGGGAAGGCTGTGGGTTTTGTCATTTCACTCAGATGGCCAGATGTATCTATTCAGCAGATATTTAGCTAGGCATGTACTATGCAACAAGCAGTGATGGACGGGTAGTTTGAAGTAACCCTGATCTACTTTGCCTACTCTGGCTATTTCATATAAGTGGAATCACACACTGGTTGTCTTTCCGTGCCTGGCTGTAAGGTAAATGCAGGACATAGACCTATTTCCCCCTCCCCATGCATATCAGAGTTCCTCCTCCCCACTGGGAAACTACCCCTGGCCAAGGTCGTTACCCAGGGAAAGGCACGTCTCCTTTAAGACAAATGGAGAACTGTAGAAAGCTGGAGCCCTCAGTAAGTTAATTAGCATGTAAATGGAGTTAGCACACTGATGTTATCTACTCTGGTGCCAGGAGGGTAACAAGTAAGTTAACTTGTCCACTCAGCCACATCTCCTGCAAACTTTGAGTCTGGTGAGGGTTTACACATAAGCATGTGAATGATTTACACCTTTCCTTTGATCTGTTCACTATACAACTGTCGTATGTACCCCATGGTGGTATGGAATTCTAGCTAACCGGCTGCCATCAGCACCTCCCCTAAGTCTAATAAACCAATGTCTGTACCCATTGCGCTATTGGGTGAGTTTCTTTGGAATAGGCGAATGCTACACAAGTGCTCTTTCAGATTTGGGGCTCCAGCAATGCACTGGCTATTTTCACTGCTGAAAATTAGATGTAACTGAGAGACTGAGGCATATACAACAAAGTAGAAAATGTAAGAAGTGAGATGAAATGTGATGGTACTTCAGAAATTTCATCGAAAAATAGAATTGAAAAATAATGTAAATCTTTCCACAAGCTTTTTGAAAACCCCTAATATTATATTGTGGCTGAAAACATATTTTTATGAGAAATAAAACTTCGAATTGCTACATGCTAACAATTACCAAGTTAATCTATCCCCTGAACACTAGACTTATACAGTGATATGGTTTAAATGTTTGTCCACTCAAAAGCTCATGTTAAAGCTTAATCCCAAATATGGTATTTGAAAGGTGGAGCCTTTAAGTGGTAGTTGGACCATGACAGCTATGCCCACGTGAATGGATTAATTCATTCATGGAGTAATGGGTCTGTAGGTTAATGGGTTATCACCAGAGTAGACTGCTGGCTTTATAAGGAGAGTAACAAAGCACATTAGTAAGTTCTAACTGTACTACTGTGTGATGCCCTGTGCTATTTTAGGACTCCACAGAGAGTCCCCTTTAGAAAGAAGGCCCTCACCAGATGCACCTCCTTGACCTTGGACTTCCCAGGCTCCAAAATTGTAAAAAATTATTAGTTTTTCTTTGCAAATGACTGAGTTCAGTTATTCCATAAGTGACAGAAAACCAACTAATACATACAGTAAGCAACTACTTTGTTGATATAGCTTGCTAAAGGTATCTCCAACTTGAAGCAGTCAAGACATTGCTTCTATAAACCTGCCTTTTTTGTGTCTCAAAATATATCATTTTTGCCCCAGTGAATAGACAGAAAAACATAGGTCAGCCATGAGTCCTCCCTTCTTCTCATGCTAACCTAACCCTCTTTCAGTCCTTGGTATACAGTATGTGCTCAATTAAAGAATGAGTTTGGCAGTCTGCATGAAATGGCAGAAGCCCTATGCTCTCCATATTCAGTGGTAGGTGGGATTGGAGATTACAAATGATCTTTTGATGAACAGCCAAGGTTGTAATCACAGGATGTAAATCTACAGAGACTAAATGCAAAAAAAAAAAAAAAAAAACAGAAAGAAAAAGAAAAGAAACATTAAAGACAGTTATAGAAGTCAAAAAGTCCTGGCCACAAGTCATGCACATGCAGGGGTCCAAAGCCCATGTTGGCTATTTTATATATCATGTTCTTTCCATATTTTTGCAAGGTTCTAGCATTTTCATTAAATGCACAACCACCTTTCCAAGAGAGACAACCCCAAAATAGGAATACAAGAAATAAATGTAAATGCTATAAATCAAAACTTAAAAAAAAAAAGGGAAACTCTTAAGAGAATTTTTTCAATCTTAAAAGGCCATTACATTATTTTTTTTTATTGAAATGTAATTGATTATACGTATTTGTGGGGTGCAGAGTTGAATAACAATATCTGTCTGCAATATGTGGTGATCAAATCAGGATAATTAGTATATTCATCATTACAAAACAATCATTCTTTCTGATCCTTAACCACTTTTTCAATAAGCCCCTCCTTCTGTCTTGGGAAAACTTATAGAAAACAAAGTTCTTAATTTTAGTCATCTATTAAAACAGCTAACATGCCCAAATGGAAGCTCTCTCTATAGTTCCATTTATTAACAGAATGGCGTATCTTATGGTATATGAAAATAAGTTCCCTCATGCTATTTAATGTTATCAACAAGTCTTTTAAGTAAACAGCTCAGATGGATTCATTGGGATTAATAATACGATCGTCCCCTGTTCTCCACGGGGGATAATCAGATTAGCAATAGTCAATTAAGCAGCTCTTTGTATATCAGACGTACCAGCCAGGAACAAACTCAGAGCGTTAACTCAATGTCCTCATACTCATTTACACACCTTGTCTTGAATACCGCTTCACCTAAAATCAAAGGTCACACTGGTGGGTATGAAACATTAACTGGTTCTCAAATAATATTTGCACAGGAAGAGGGAAAGTAGAAAAAGGTGAAGTCATTTGTAAGCCTCTGTTGTGAGCACCTTTAAAACTGTGGCTTTAATAATTTATTTTAAATAATGTTGACTGTGAGGCAGTTTCCCCCAAATTCTACGCCAGTCAGTCAGTATCAAAAGTGTTTTCATCATTAAGGCTTTTCTCTCATGTCTGTGGCATATAAAAGCATCATCAATTATTAAGGAAAAAAATAGAAGACAAAAAAAAAAATTTAAAGGAGTCCAAAAGAGCAATGCTTTGCAAAGTATTAAAATATCTATTTTAGGACAGATATGATGATGCCTTATGTAACGTGATCAGAGTAACTCTTTTTAGTGCTAAATCCACAGCCCTCTGAAAATAAATTATAAAGTAAGCTGTCATTTTGAGGTCAAATTCTTTGTTTCCTTTAGGATGGAATTTTCTCCAGATTCCTTGGCTACCTGCCTCACGAGAAAAGCCTGAATTCACAAAGTGCATGAAGATTTGATGCAACTACACCAAAAGTATGTGTCTAACAATTATTTTCTTATGCTTATTGCTCTTTTTCAAAAAACAATATTATTAAATTGACATCATTAATTATACTGTGTGTAAATTATATCATAATTATATAATGAATTAGACTGGAGTTAGCCATATTTTGACTGAGTTTTTTTCTTCCTGTCCCAGTGTGGTCATAACTACAGCAAATGTGGATTGCGTAGGACTCCAGGCTACATTTATGGGGGAGGTGGGTGTTGTCTAGGTGTATAATTACTGCAGCAGCAGGTCCATGCATTTGTAGATGGCTATACCTGGGGTCTTCCAAGATATTATTTGTATTATCAGTTAATCTATTTTTCCAACAACTTTTTGAAATATTTGTAGATGATGCATCTGTAGATTAGCTGACTGCAGTTACTAATTTCAACACAAACTTTTGTTGTAGGTGGAGCCAGAAATATTTGCATCTATTCTGTAGACAAAAAGTCTTAGGATACATACAGTGATTGGAGTTAGCCCCATGGGGAGTGAACTCAAATCCTCAGGCTCCTATTACTGACAGCTTTCTATCCATCCAAGCTAACTTTTCCACTGTTTTTTTAAAAATAAACTTTTTCTATTGGAATAGTTTCAGATTTACATAAAGTTCATGGAGAGAGTTCAGAGAGTTGCCATTTAAAACCTTCATTGAGAGTCTCAGAATACATTTTGCAGAACTATGGTACATAGTCAATGCTAAGAAGCCATTGTTGGTAACACACCACTAATGTTACTACAGACATTATGTTGAGTTGTGCTGTGCTATTAAATATATAAATATATGCCAGTTATTTATTAAATGCAATGGTAGTACTATATGTATGTTACCTAAATAAATACTCATGGTAACAGTTGAATATGTTAAAATTGAGGATAATGGAGCTAAGCTAATTAACTCACGATTGGGTAGTTTGTGTTGGACTGAACCAAGACTGAAAATGAGGAATGTTTAATCTAGTCCCTACAATCCTAACTTCTCTACCTTGTTGACTTTTTGCATTATAAGCAAAATAACTTTGCTGCTCTCTCATTTTCTGATTTAAGACAGTTATATTTTGCATCTAAACCCTCAATGACCCGTAACGTGCCTCACCTACCAAAACTCTCAAAATTGGGCTTGGTTGGATTTTAACAGCAGGAATCTTGTAGGTGATGTTTACTTGTTCCACTAAAATGAAAATACTTTCTAGATAAACTTGAAGAGACATTTGGGATGACTGAGAATAAGGAAACAAGTTGCTAAATCTCTTTCAAATCAATCACCAGCTGAAAGTGACTCTTAGCAGGGTCATTGTTATGTAAGGTGGATTTTGATGGCTGAGTTTGGCAGTTGTGTTATAATGAATAGTGGCAGGTTTCTTTAGGGAATTTTATAAATTCATGCTACAAAAGAACATTTGCAGGTTACATATTGATAGGGAAAATTGTCTATTTTATGGAACTCTATGTTTGAAAGGTGGTATTTCCCTTGGGTTATAATTCAATGTTTGAAAGACAATACTGTTAACTTTCACTTTACGTATGACTTTTCTTACAACCAACATCAGAAGACACTTATCAAAACACAGGAATAAGACTTTCTAAATGTCACTAGATGCTAAATCCATGAAAACCTATGGTTGAGGGTAAATCTGTGGGCTGTTTCTGAAATGAGTTATGGAACCACCAGATATATTTTATTAAATTCCATCAACCAACTATTTGTTTGAACTTAAATTTTCATCATTTTCTGGCTATCCATTTGACCTCTGACATAATCCAGTATCATTCCTTATTCCAGACTATATATTCAAAACCTAATCTTCTTTTCAGATATTATAGAATTTGCTCCTGTAATACTTTTTCCCACTGCATTGCGGTGTTGGTAAAGACACTGGTGAAAAATATCAGAAATTCTCTTTAGACGAAGTGAAGAAAATGCTGAGTAAATGTATGTTAAGAACACCACCTTTAATTCTCTTTCCCTCCGTACAACCTGTGATGAAATATCTGTATTGGTGATGGCTTCACTCTCTACAAATGTTTCAAGCAACAGAAGAACTTCAAACTTGAACTCATTTGATTATTAAGAACTTTATAGATCTTACCTAAGACCCATCCCTAAAACAAAAGGCTATATTTTGTCATTTTTGTGGTTTTGAGTCAGATCCTGTATTTTTACTGGTATGTCCTCTTTTTTTTTTTTTTCATATTTATCATGTCTTCTCACTATGTAATAGTCCCTAGAGGAATGTTAATTAGTACCCCAAATAGTCTACCTGCTTTATGTAATTCAAATATTACCTGTATATAGTCTCTAGAAAGCCTGTGCAAACCCCAATTGAAAATCAATATTGAATTCTTGTAACTAAAATCTGTATTTTTTGCACATTTTTTATGTGTTACTAGTTCCTAGGAGAGGAGGATTGCTTTGACGTTTTTTTTTTTTTTTTTTTTCGTGACCGGCACTCAGCCAGTGAGTGCACCGGTCAGTCCTATATAGGATCCGAACCCGCGGCGGGAGTGTCGCCGCGCTCCCAGCGCAGCACTCTACCAACTGCGCCACGGGCTCGGCCCAGGAGGATTGCTTTGAAACTCCTAAAAGGAACTTAATGACAAATTCCAAAGACAAATAATAATCTTTGCTGGTATAATCACTCCCTACCTGGGCAATCTGGGCCAGCTGATCCTTACAGTAGAAAATCTTTCCCAAATGCAGCCACAGCTAATAATTCCTTGTCATCAAAACACACCTAAAATATCTCACGTGTTGTGAGCTTGACACTGTGGAGATATGACACGTTTTGACAACTTACCTATTTGTTGTTTGTGGAATTTACATTGTGTGTGACAACTGCCCTTTAAGATATTACGTCTTCACGTTCTTTCTTTTGGCCATTTCTCTTTTTCCTATGAGTTAATTTTCTGGTTCAATACATGATACCTGGTTCTGGGTTAGTCTCAACAGCAAGTCCACAGTCACATATAGAATATCAACAAGGCAGGGATGTTATACACACTTTCCTCAGTGGAAAATCATACCACAGTGGCCTGATGCTTTTCCAGTACAGAGAAAGCCACCTGCGAACGTGGGGATTCAGAACTATATATTTTTTGACACTCAATAATCAACTTTAAAAATTAAAAAAAATCAATAATCAACCTTGTAGAAAATGATTTTATCATAAGGAAGCCGAGTTATTAACCTTGGTTACAAAAGGCTTAGGAAATCTCTCCCTACCTACAGTTATGCAAGATTCTTATCATACATTTAAAAATTCCCGTTATCATTAAGAAAAATCAGTCCAATTGCTCAAGTATTTTATTTAAAAGTGACACAGCATATATTTCTATTTCTACTCAATTCCTTTATTTTTAATTTAGGAAATTTAATGCATGGAACCAGAAGCTTAGTAAGATCTGGCTATTTAGCTTATAGAACATATTCATAAAAGTTTAGAGAGCTTTGTTTTATAAATTTATGATAAAAGTTATTATAAAATCCAATTCAAATTTCAGGGAAATAAATGATTTACAAATATAAAAAGTAGGACTTTATTGAAATACTGTGTATCTTTGAAAAGCTAGTTAAGATGTTGAATGTTCCTAATAGAAAGAAGTGACAAATGTTTGAGGTGATGGTTATGCTAAGCCCCCTGATGTGATCATTGCACACAGTGTGAATGTATCCAAATATCATACTGTACTCCATATATATATATATATATATATATATATATATATATATATACACACAATTATCATGGGTCTATTAAGAAAAATAAGTTTAAGAAAGAGAAATAGAGGGACCAGCCTGTGGCTCACTCAGGAGAGTGTGGTGCTGATAACACCAAGGCCACGGGTTCGGATCCCATATAGGGATGGCCGGTTCGCTCACTGGCTGAGTGTGGTGCTGACAACATCAAGTCAAGGGTTAAGATCCCCTTACCGGTCATCTTAAAAAAAAAAACCAAAGAAATAGAGAGTGGAATACCAGAGGCAGGGAAACGGAGGGGGAAAGAAAGGTTTGTAGACTGATACAAAGTTACAACATTACAGTTAGACAGGAAGAATAAATTCTGATACACTAGGGTGACAACAGCTAATAACATTGTATTGTGTATTTCATGACAGCCAGAAAAGGAGATCTCGAATGTTATAACCACAAAAAATGATAAATGTTTAGGTGATAGATATGCTAACTATTCAACCTGAATCATTGCAACATGCATGCATAAAAACAAACTGTACCCCATCAACATGTGCAATGAAAAAATAAATTTAAAAAAAAAGAAATGTGTAAAAATCAATATAAACAATAGATTTGTTTTGAAGTAGACACGTTAATGTGAGAAAATGCAAGTGAAAAGTGTATCACAGGTTTGAATTGAATGACTTTTCAGGGAAGGGTACAGGTGTCACCTTGATATTTTTCATAGTAAGAAAGTTTCACTTTTTTACGGGTGATAATCGACGACAATGCCTGACCTTCTTTGTGACCCATCCTCTGGCCATGGCTTCTGTTAAACTTTTCTCATATTTGGAGATGGATTCCTTCTGTCATGGCTCATGATAAGAATCAAATACTTAAACATTGCTTAGTTAAAAGAAAAAAGCACTTTTATTAAACAAAGTTCTCGCTTGAACTAACATCCCAATAGTATCTCTTGCTTTAGTGCCTCTATCTGAGTTTTATAAGGGAAGTAGTATTTTATAGGATAAAAGCCAGGGAGCGACGGCTTGATTAATTTCGTAAATAAAACCACTAAATATGTACATATTCCTCATTAAGGAAAATCTGGTTGGGCTGATGATGAGATCTTAGTCTTGCAATAAGTGATTCAGAGTGCCCCATAGAGGCCAAAGGGAACATGGATAAATTCCATCAGAGTCCACAGTTATTTAGGAAGCTCTACACTGTGCTCAGGACTAGCTGTTTAGTGACAAATCATGACGTCTGAATTTTGGCAAATTTGAGTGTCCTTTTGGGGTTTTTTGAGAAAACCCAATTGCTTGCACCTCTGTTGTCCACATGAGATCTGGAAAAAATGGGAAGTCTGGCATGGGCTATAACATAGGGCAGACAAATGTCACCCTATGTAAGATAAAAGCCAGGTGTCAGCATTCTATCTGCAGGCAAATTGGCTTCCCAACCCTGACCCCCGTCATCAGACATGCATATTCACACAATGACACAAAACAGAGAAATGCTGAGTATAGAAAGCCCTCACCACCTGCATGCATAAAACACGTAGCATCAGATAGGAGAAGAAAGGAAAGGTCATGACTCCTGCTGGCCTTTGGGGAAAGAGGGTTGGGGTAGAAGAAAGAGAAAGAAATAGAAAAGATAACAGGGAGGAAACGAAAGAAAGAAGGAAGGAAAGGAGGTTTGTTAACATTAGAAATTGGCTCAGCTGCTAAGCTCATTGCAGTCTGGGTAAATTGCATGGGGTGTGGGTATTTTTTGTTTGTTTGTTTGTATTTTGTTTATTTTATTTTATTTTTTGTATATATATTTTTTGACATAGGCAGGAGGCAGTCTGTGAATCCCAATTCCTGTCTGCTCCCAGTTCACACCATTGTAAATCTCTGTGTACCTGTTTCCATAATTATGTAAACCAGGACAGATTACCAAACATACCTGCTTAGACTAAAATTTAAACATCTGGCAGCCAATCAAAACTGTGAGACTCTTTTCTCCCTCTTTCATTTTCCACCTAAACCCAATCCCTGGAAACAGAGCGTCTAAGTCACTGACCATAAATAATAAAAAGTGATAAAAGTGTGTGAGCCAAAATAACTCGAATCCCATGTCAACTGGAGGTGAGAGAGATCCGTGAATGTTACTTGGTGTGTAAATGAACAGACAAGATGCTCCGGGAAAAGGTGTGAAAAGGAAAATTATATCATTTTCAAGCAGAAATGCAATACAAACCTAATGCTTTCCTCATTTTTTTTTCATTAAAAACATTGTTCCCCAGCTTTACTAAGGTACAACTGACAAACATTGTATAAATGTAAGGTGTACAATGGGGTGTTTCGATACATGTAGACACTGTGCAGTAATGATTATCATCAAGCTAATTAACACCTAATTAATTAGTGGGTGTTTTGATGCATGTATACGTTGTGAAATGATTACATCATCAAGCTAATTTACATCCATCCCCTGACGTCATAACCACGTTCTTTGTGTGTCTGTGGTAAGGACACTTAAGATCAACTTTCTTAGCAAATTTCAAGTACACAATCCAGTGCTAATACCTGTGGGCACCATATAATTGTACATTAGATCCCCAGAACTTATTTATCTTATAAATGAAAGTTGGCACCCTTTGACCAGTATCTCCCCATGTAGCACCCCACTTTCCGGGCCCTGGGAACCATGATTCTACTCTCTGCTTCTATGAGTTCAACATTTTTAGATTTCACATATGACTGAGATCATGCAGAATTTGTTTTACTGTGCCTGGTTTATCTCACTTAGCATAATGTCCTCCAGATTCATCCACATTGTCACAAATGGCAGGACCTTCTGCTTTTTTATGGCCAAATAGTATTCCGTTATTCCATTACATATGTATATGTGTTGTGTGTATATATATATTTATCCTATTGTGTATATTTACTATGTTATATATATATGTACACACACACACACACACACACACACACACACACACACACACACACACACACACCCCTCATAATTTCTTTATCCTTTCATTGACTGACAGGCATTTGGGTTGTTTCCGTATCTTGGCAACTATGAAAAACGCTGTAATGAGCTTGAGAGTACAGATGTCTCTTCCAGATACTGATTTTATTTTCCTTGGATGTATACCTAGAACTGGGATTGCTGGATCATACGGTAATTTTATTCTTAATTTTTTGAGAAGACACCACACTGTTTTCCATAATGGCTATACTAAGTTACAATCCCACCACCACCACTACCAACAACAACCAACAAATGACACAATTTTTAAATTACTTTATATAACATTAAGTGTAAACAAGAGATCATTTTATAAAGGGAAATAGCTCTCTAGTTTTTCAGCTATTTCTCCCTCCCCATCTAAATGGATTTGATTGCTGTTGAAACATTTTATGTACACTTTCTGATACATTTTATGTATATGACTATTACCAGTAACCATATATAACATGTATAGGAGGTTGTGATTATTTTTCCTTTGCTCTGTGACTACCAAAGTTTTCTAATGCTCCTTACGTTGAAGAGGACACACGCTGGCTAAATAATGAGACTGCGGATGTTTTGCAAAATTTTTTTTTATTGCCAAATAGATCCTTAGCATGAGCCACCTGGGCATAGAGATTAGAATCAGTGAAAATGTATCACAGTAAATCTTAGGTCACAAATCCAAAGACCACTGTTTGCTGATGTCACTTTTTGAAAAGGAGCAAGCAGAAAGAGTCTGCCAAACACCAACCTTACAAATTCCAGAGCCAGGGAGAGCCTCTGGGTTTAGTGATAAAAAGCAAAACCCACCTGAAACCTGGATTCGTTTTACAAAATGAAATAAAATGGGGAGTACTATACAATTTTAGGCTAGTGGTGTCTTTTGGTTATAGCTGGTTAATTGGAGAAACATTGGAAGAAATCTGGAAATGCAAAGTTATTAATTGTACTTGCTAATAAACCTTTCTTTCCTGGCCAGATCAAAAACAGGTCAGCCAGAATGACCGAATAGTAAGTCTCTCCCTTACTGTATATTTTTTGCGACTTTCCACAAATGATTGCTGATTGCTTTGTACATATATATATATATATGCTATGTACATATATATGCTTTGTACATTTATATATATATATAAAATGGTTTCTGTATACATACTGGTCAATAAATATTCACACTCAAAAAAGAGTATTTGTCACTTGCCGTTATGGGAATAATAATGTTTTGGTGGGTTACACCTAGGATACATCTTCTATATCACAGGCGCCAAGGTCTTTCTGTGGCATCATAGTAGTGGGTCCCTCAACTGAGGGAACATTAAGCCAGTCCCACTAGCATTAGGGGGCTGCCTTTGCATACTGACAGGTATATTGCAAAAGCCACTTAACTGCATTCCAGGGATGTACAGACATAAATATCTGTACTAAAAATTATTTCCACTTAGCTTGTGTGTCTCCTGGAATAGTGTGGACTTGATTCTTCTGGTAATGCAACATGACAAGGTAACAACCTGCCAAAAAGAATGAAATCAAATAAAAACTTGAAACATAATGTTCTATAAATGTGTTAAAAAATTGGCATCTTTTTCAATACTCATGACAAATTGTATTCATGTTCTCACAGTATATATAAAATGAAAAGTAAAATATTTCTAAATTGCACAAACACAGACAAATGTATACATATGAAGGGGGGAGGGAGGGAGAAAGGGAGGGAGGGAAGGAAAGAAGGAAGAAAGGAAGGAAGGAAGGAAGGAAGGAAGGAAGGAAGGAAAGAATGAAAAAGAAAGAAAGAAAGAAGAAAGAAAGAAAGAAAGAAAGAAAGAAAGAAAGAAAGAAAGAAAGAAAGAAAAAAGAAAGAAAAGAAATGGAAAGATTTCTAAACTGAATACACACATATATATATATACATATACATATGCATAAATAGATACATAGGTAAGATAGATAGGACAATATATTATATACTATGACAAATGTAGTAGGTATTAGAGGTAGTAATTGCACCCCAAAACAGTGTTGATTATTTCTAGCACAATAAGAGAAAGGGAAGGGGGAAAGGAAGAAATATATATATATTTATATACACACACATCCACACACATAGCGCACATATATGCATACATGTATGTGTATGTAATATGCAAAGACACTTCAAAAAGTTCATGGAGGGGTTTGTATTAGCTTTTAAATCCATTTTTTCCTTGAAGTTTTTGAAGTACCTTCATATCTAATGAATGCATATAACAGAAATTAGGAAAATAAACATACACATTAGAATATATAACATAATACCAAGTTTAAACATAGAATTGGTAGATGTGATTTTCTTCATTTTTTGGAAGAGGATTTTTAAATATACATCAGAAATGTGTTGCAAGTTGATATTAAAACTGTACAGAGTATATAGCAAAAATCTTGCTTCTAAACACCAAGAGTTAGTATCTGTTCAATAGAGTTCTCTCTGACCAAAAAAAAAAAAAAAAAAAAATGCATTTCAAACACCTTTCCATTAAGATTCTACATAGAAAATTCTAAGCCCTTGTAACAAATAGCATACTTCTCACGGATGTACTCTACACAGTGACTTAAAGAGTGGTCCAATAAAAAGAATCACAGTTAACCTCGTTGCCATCAGTCATCTGCACATTGAAAAACCTTCCTGGATTACATAAATAAAAAAAGTAATAGTAATCCTGTGCTATGCTAAATGTCTCTTTCTTATCCCAGAGCACCTCTGACAATTTCCCACTCTGTTTCACGCTACCCTAGGTACAGTGACACTCAAGCTATCAATGTGAATGCAGGCAAGTGAGAGCATTTAGGGCTATCAATGTAAACAGAGATGAATACCTATAAACCATTTTTTCACGGACCCTCCATAAATGGGAAATTTTAGATTTGTTAGTATCACCATCTCGGGTTTGCACAAAATGTAAGAGCGGGCACATATATAAACAATTGCTTTTAAAAGCCATGGGTTTTAGCCCTGTTTCCTGGATGAAGTTTGGAGGCAGGCAGGTGAACAGCAGGAAATGAGAAGACACACAGTGCATACCTTCAAACACTGAGTCATTCAGTAAAGATGTATTTTCTAGAAGTTTCTACAAATCAAAAGTAGTCTGCAGAAAGAGTCAACCACTTAAGTCTCTGAATGAAAAAGGCTGAAGGTCTTGCTTGCTAAGCAAGACGGAGCTCTGATTGTAGGTTCTGGACTCTCTGCCGCTGCTGTGATCCTATGTCTGGGAACTGTGAAGTTTGTTCAAATCTTCAACATGAAAGTCTTATGACATTGTTTGTCTCAGGGATTTCTGCTGTGAGGCTCTTTCTGGTGGGTTTGAGTTCTGAAGAATAGGGCTCGGTGACTGAGTGGCTTTCATAAGTTCCTGACCCAACATTGACACTGATAGATTGGGTTGCTTTTTAAAGCAGCTTTGATGCTTCTTGAGACTACAGACAGAATGATCATTCTTCCCAACCCCCTTGATTTGGGAGTATAAGACCTTTTTATTCTCAGAAATTTCCAGTGCATGGCAGTGCAAACTCCCATCTGCATCTATTAGGGCTGCCTCTTGAGTCTCTGTGTTCCTAATCTACCTACCCTACATTTCAATATAGCCTGGATGCTTCTGCTTTCAAATATTCCCAAAGCACGACTTCCTGTTAGTACCAAAATTTGCTCACGGCCCCATGGTCCTCTGCAGAAAACTCAGAATTTAATAGGCACACAGCCATCTACAAAAAACCCTGTAGTCTAGTAACTGAGAATAGCACTGTCAAGGCTCCCAAAGTTTACAGATAAAAAAAATGTCCACCCCCTAGAAAATTCTTTGATTATAATTTGAAGATTATTTTTAGATTAAGGTTTGTATGATGTTGCTAGAAGTGAATTTGAATGAGCATTTTCATGTCCACAAACAACCCACATATCCCTTCATGAACATGATTTCTGACCTCAATTCTGATGACAAACGTGGATAAAATCAATGTGTTGAGATAACTACTATAACAGGTTGCAAACCTTACATAGAAAAATTCCTTCACTGGGAAGAAAGACTAATAAATATTCATGTTTATAATTTATATTTATTTAAGAAAGCTTATGGTTTTCTGTTTATAAATAACAGAATAAAAATCTCAGAAGTCTGTGCCAATTTTCATTTTCATTTACTGAACCAAAACCTTTGTCGAGGACAGACTACATTTTGCAGCCACTCTAGTAGCTGGGTGTGGGCATGTGATCACATTCTGACTCAGTGAATGTACGTATGACTTGTCTGTGAGATCTCCAGGAATCTTCCATAAAGCAGATACATGCTCTTCTTGTGGGCTCCTCCTATCCTAACTGGAGCCGAAGGATCTATCTTAAATCACAGAATCACTTTGAAGATGGAATGAGTCAGAAAAATCATTAATTGCTGAAGCCATCAGATTCCAAGTAACCCCCAGGCACCTTAAAAATGACAGATACAATTCTACATTGCTCGAGCCACTTGGTAATGTGGGTTTCCTCTACCAAGTCCTAATTTTCTTTGAAATATGGTTTATACCTTTAAAGTGGTAAAATAGATTCTCCCATGCATTTTGCTTGCAAAGTAATTTATTATAGCTTATTTTTCTGTGGTTACGCTTGAATGAAAATAGCTTGATAAAGTATATGATATCTACACTGCATGACGTAATAAACATAATGGATATGCATATGAAAATAATCATCCCTCAAATTTTTTGGAATTGGAGTGCTCCATTATGGGAGATATTCTGAGAGAATACTGCAATTGATACACATTCTATTTCCAGAATCAAAATTTATTTATTTGTTTATTTTTATCTATCTATTTATTTATTTTTATTTATTTCTCTATTTATTTATTTATTTATTTATTTCTATATATTTATTTTACTTCTCAATATACATTGTAGTTGATTTTTAATGCCCCTTTGCCCATTCCTCTCTACCCTTTCCCATCCCCACCCACAACCTATCTGCTCACTTGACTTAAACAGTTCAGGGAATTTTTGTGGTTACAGAATCAAAATTTAAATTACATGTATACTTTGTGACTTCTTGCTTCTGTATGTAATATTGTCTATGTCGACTCGTCAAATATTTGCATAAGACAGGTGGGTAAATGTTTGGTATACATACCCATATAGAATAACTTACGCACAATGAGATTTTTTAAAATAAAAAATGTGTTATTCTTGCAAAGCTAACCCAGCATACAGAAAAGAAAACATGGTTTTCTTACATATGTAATACTGCTGGGTTTTTGTCTGTTTGGTTAAACAATTTAAATGATCAGTATAGCTTGGCTTGATTTACACATCAAGTTAAAATAGTGAGATGTGTTTGAGGTTATTCAACAGTCTGAGGAAACTCAGAATGTTTACAGTCTTTCCAGAGATCAACAGGTAGACGCATAAATGAAAAGCAATATAAATGTTCTATTAGTGGTGAGAAGGGGACCACAGAGCTACAGACCATCTATGAGGTCTCAGAGAGAAGGGGACACTAAAACGATTCTGGAAGAATAAGTCTGCATTTGTGTGGCCTTGAACTTCGCCACGCAACTCTTTTCCTTATGACTGCTATTACCCTCTTGAAAAATCACCCTACCCTCAGACTTTAATTATTCTGTCTCTGTGTCTTCCCTTGACACTCCTTCAATCTTTAGTGATAAAATTTGTGAGATAACTTTTTCTTAATAACCAATTGGCTTGGGACAATCTCCTCATCAGCGATTTCTGGAAGCTTTTTTATGTACACACAGTCCCCGACTTATGATGTTACGATGTATGATTTGTTGACTTTGAGATGGTGCAATGTCCATACACATTTGATAGAAACCATACCTAGAATTTGAGATATTCAACACTTTATTATAGAATAGGCTTCCTGTTAGATGATTATTTCCAGCTGTGGGATAATCTGTGTTCTGAGCATGTTTAGGGTAGACTAGGCTAAGCTGTGATCAGCAGGTTAGGTGCATTAAATGTGTTTTTGCCTTACACCATTTACAACTTTTGATGGGTTTGTTGGGATGTAACCCCATCCTAAGTTAAGGAACATGTGTACTGCATATGATGGAATCTTTGACAGGTTGTTCAAGTCCCCATATGTCCAACTTCACTCCTGCTGCAAATAGGACTCTTTTTCTTCCACTGGCCTTTCTCTCCTTGGCTCAGCTCAACCATTCTTAATCTGACCTCTGCTTTTGTTCATGAACGATGAGGAATAGACATCCTTAGGAAAGAGAATGAAAAGCCACACAAAAGAATAAAACATATGTAGGTGTCACAAAGTGTACAGTTAATGCATACTTATGGAGTGAACTAATGTGTTGATTAATTATGCAAGTAGTTAATGGAAAAGATGGAGTTTGTGGCTCTCATCCAACTACTTTAAGGCATCTCCAAAAAGACTGAGTATAAGGATTACATTTCAGACACCTAGTTCAACAGAGAGAATTGAAAACTCTGTTCTTTCCCATAAACTCACTTAAAGACAAAAGAAATATATAAAAAGAGGCAATAATTCATAAGAGATAATTAGAAGACTAGGTGACAGTACAGTTCAATAAAATAACAAGGGCTGGAAAGCAGATGGATGAATCCCTACTTATCCATGTCAGAGAAACTTGGAGGCTCTTAGGCTAATGGGGAAATACTAGGAGAAAGGCCAAATCTTTGCCCCAAATGCCAGAAGTGCCTTGAACTTGGTGGCATAAGAGGCGTCTACAGGTTGAGTCCCAGCTGTGGTTGAAAGCAGAACCTTCTAAAAGACTTGCTCTCAGTCCCACACAGCTACATAATTGCCTCTTGCCTGATCTGGAAGTTGACCCACCAGAAACTGATTTTCTCTCCAGGAGGGTTTCATTCTTGTAGGTACCTACAACAGCTCGTGGGCAGAGGTGAAGTTAGAGAAAACAAGTATTAAGTGAAAGTCTACACACACAATGTCGAGAAGCTCAGCCCACTTTTTATGGTAGATTCTAAAAATAAATGCTAACAGGAGGGATTGAAGCAATTCTCTTTAGGAGGACTGACATGATGAGAGAAAACAGAGGCAGATACTGAACTGAACATGTCTCTATTGAAAACACATTTCTCCACTGACAGCATGAGTCCTGTGAGTTGGCAAAACCTGTCCAATTGCACAGGGCTCCCAGTCCGCTCTAGAGCATTTCTTATAAATATGAAGGGGCAGTTAAGGATCACCCAAGGGTCTAGGCAGGTCTTCAACTACCATGAAAGACACAGACAGACAAGGGACCTTCAGACAGCCAGTCTCAAAGTGTGCTCCGGAGACACTTGGGAGTCCATAAGATAAAACCATTTTCATAATAATCATAGGATTTAATTAATTATTTGTATCTTTCTTCTTTTGAGAGTATACCATGATGCCTTCTACAGTTACATAGCTTGAGAGAGCACAACGGACCAAATGCAGAAGCACATACAAGACTCAGGCTGTATTCTATCAAGGTAAACATTAAAAAAAATCTGCAAGAATATAAAACAATACCTTTCTTCGTCCTGTTATTATTATTTTTTTTTAAACATAGCTAATTCCACAAAAAATGCCTTTTTGTAACAGATACTTGGTCTATTTTTGTGTTTTTAAACCATACAAATAAAAAATACATATTTAAAAAAACCTTTGTTCTAATTTCTAATATAGTAAGTACTGATAGATGTAACTCACCCATAAAATATATCTGTGTGGCTCAATAAGATTTTAACACTGTAAAGTCTACATAGGATTAAAAAGTTTGAGAACAGCTGCTCTAGAATTTAGTTTAAAAATGTGAAATAAAACATATTTATCATATTTCAGAAAACTTAGCTAGCATATTTATGTTTCTACAAGGAAATTAGAGATTACAAAAGTGAAAAATGTACACCATAAATAATGCAATATTTACTCAGGGGAAAAATAATGTTTTAAAAAAGGAGATATATTTGGTATAGGAAATGACCTGTAAATAGTGAAATAGTGTATGAAATCTCTCTCTCTCTCTCTCACACACACACACACACAAATACACACAGCATGAACACTCATATATATCATTTGTTTGTCATATATATTACATATGTCCTTGGACATGTACTTCAGATGACAGAAAATGGAATGATGCCTGATTTGTAATAACAAAATGTCTAAAACAATCCAAATATCTCTGAGCATGACATCAAGACGATGAACAAACAAGCTATTGAGCATTCACTCAATGGAAGGCTTGTTCAACAGTGAAAATAAATGAACACCGCCCAAGTGCACAGGAGCATCACAGGATTTGATGTTGCACAGAAGAACCAAGTCACATGATATTGTGCCCCTCATGATGTCACTTACATAAAGTGAAAAATTATGTTGTTTAGGAATACCTGCCCAGGTGACAATATAGAGGTATAGATCCATAGATAGGATAGGTACATGGTAGATCGGTAGATAGATAAATAGATGATTGATAGGTGTATAGATTCATAGATGGAATAGGTAGAGATGATAGATACATAGTTTATAGATAGATGACAGATTATATGGAAAGATAGATAATAGATGCATTGATGGAATAGATAGGTGAGAGAGATGATAGATAGATATATAAGATAGGTAGAAAAATGCATGAATAGACAGATGTGATAGATACATGACAGATAGATAAATGCACAGATGATAGACTAAACAGATATATAGATGATGCATGAATGGATACCTGCAATAGGTAGACACATGATAGACAGTTTATGGAGAGATGACAGACAGATGATTAGCTGCATAGTAAGTATAGTACTCAGGGTTCTTCAGAGAAAGAGATACAGTAAGACATACGTAAAAAGATTTATTACAAGATATTCATTCACACAATTATGGAGGCTGTGAAGTTCCACGATCTGCCGTCTGCAAGCAGAGACCTTAGAAGGTCAGTGGTGTAATCCAAAGGCCTGGTCTCGATTACAGTCCAGGAATGAAGACGTGAGAAGCAGGAGCAGTGAGGGCAGGAAAAGACTGACGTTCCAGCTCAAGCAGTCGGGAAGTGTTCATCCAACCTTCCTCCAATGTTTTGTTCTCTTCAGGCTCTCAGAGTCTGGGTGCCGCCCACCCACACTGGAAAGGGCCATCTGCCTTACTCAGTCTATGGTGGATTCAAATCCTAATCCCTTCCAGATGCACTCTCACAGACACACCCAGGAATAATGCCTAACCAAATATCTGGGTACCCTGTGACCCACTGAGGTGGACATCTACAATAAAACTTCACAACCATTATAAAAACATTCCAAACCTTTTGGATTGTGCCATTCACTCTAAAATGCATCTTAATCTCACAAATGCATCCCAATCTCAGAAATGCTCACTTGTGTGGGCACAGTGTCTCTCATGCACAGGCGGTCATCTGGGCTTAAACGTCCAGGAGGGCTTTGATCAAATGTCTTTGCTCCTCCACTGAAATGACTGGAACAGTTCAGGATTCTTCAGGAAGCTCTCGCTTTCTCCACACATCATTCCCAGTAGGCGAGCAAGTGCTTTTTGGATCTCAGCTCAGGGCTCCAAGAAGGCAAAGGCAGAAGTCAGGGGTCCTTCCAAGACTGAGATTTGCAACTGGCAAAGTGCCTTTCCCACCATGGATTGATGAGTTGATACTATGAGTCAATGCAAGTTATGGGGGTGCTGGGGGTTGAATGTACCCCCAAAATTCTTGAAGCTTAATCCCCACTGTAGCTGTTAAGAGGGTGGGAAATCTTATTATAGTATTTGAAACGTGGAGCCTTGAAGAGGTGATTGCATTGTGAGGACTGGGCCCTGGTGAATGGATTGCTCTACTCACGGAGTGATCCATTTGTGGACTGATGGGCATGGTTCTGATGGCTTTATAGGAAGAGTGAGTGAGGGGGTTATCTCTCTCTTACTCAGACCATTCTCACCATGTGACACCCTGTGTCACTGAAGAGAGTCACCGCACCAGGAAGAAAGCCCTCAACAGATGTGTTCTCTGGATGTTGGACTTCCCAGCCTCCGAAACTGTAGGCAATAAATTTTATTTTTCATAAATTATCCAGTTTCAGGTATCCTGTTATAAGCAACAGGGGAATTCTAGACTCAAGGGCAGGAGCAATAAACTCCACCACTGAATGTGAAAAGCAGAAAGTAGTCAAGAACATTCTTAACCCACCATGCAGATTATGGGATGTCATTCAATGGTTTAAAAAAGCAAATCAATTGATGTGTGGATAATTTGGCAAGGCATATTAAAATGAAGACTTTTTTCATCTGTCTCACTTATTCAAAATAGACATAAATATGTATATACATATGTATGTGTGTACAGATATGTATTTAGGTGTACATGTAGGAAGACACACAGAAGATGTTAATAGGAGTCACCTCTGAGGAGGTGAGCATTGGGTCCCTTACCATTCTACTTTAGTTTCTATCTTACTTGGAACTTGAATTTGGAATTCAAAGAGCATGCATTAGATGATGACTTGTAACATTTTTAAGCAAATACTTGCCAAGCGTTTCTGAGTAGCTTGTGTATGATGCCAGGTCCTACACATTAGTTTCCAAGACTGCCATAGTTGGATGTAAAATGTCAATCGAAGTAAAAAGATGAAAAAGCAGATGAATTAGCTCCTTCTGCAGTCTGGTAAGCTCTGCGGAACTGGCATGCAAATCTCAATCAGCTGGACATACTTCAATCGTATGTCACTGAACCTGAACTAAATCTGGAGGGAAGGATTGGGTGAGGGACAGCCCCCAAAACACAATGCATTTCTCACACAGGCGAAAGAATATTGGACTAATCATTTGGTGGCTGTTCACCGAGGTGTTAGCCAAACTTACAAGAGACTGAATCTCCACTTGCATTGCCAAAGGTCTGATTTATATCACAGAGATGCTTTTCATCTGTTATGAAATTTAAACCTTCCCAAACCTATCTTGAAAACCAAATAAGTAATTAAATAATTACTTGTAGACTTGGAGTCAGAAAAAAAGGGAGATGTTCCCATCACATAAGCTATTTGCCTCATGGACGCTTTCACTGGCTCCATTATAGAGGAGATTTTTTTCCATTGTTCCTGTTCCCTGGTTTCCTGTATCTCTCAAGGAATGCTGATAGACACGACTGATTTTAATTCTCTGACGCTCCTTTCTTGAAACCATGCCATGAACTCAGATATGTTACATTGAAGTCAAGAGAAAATGCTAAGGCAGTGGCAATTAGAAATCCTGCAGAGCTGGGGTATGTGTATTTCGGTGCACAAGGGTACTCCAAAAAGTTTGTGGAAAAATAGAATGGAAAACCATACAAAACTTTCTATGGACTTTTTGAAGAACCCTTGTGTATAGATGTAGATATACTATATGGATATTGTTATACAAGGGTACCTTGAAAAGTTCGTAGAAAAATAGAATTAAAAGACAACACGAATCTTTGCACAAACTTTTTGTAGTCTGCTTGTCGATATAGAAATGCACACATATATACATGTGTGGATCTATACCCACATCTATATCTACACATCCATAGCTGTCTAGAATGGCTAAAACTCCCACCATATCCTGCTTCTGTCTCAAACACTTCTAGATGATTTTGTACAAATGGATGTATGATAATGATAACATGCCACATTTTGCAGCCCATTTTATTTTCTTCAAAATATCTCATGTATTACCTCATTTGACCTATTTGGCAATTTCTCTCTAAAAGGCGATTTGGCCACGGCTGAGCCTCATTTCTAAAATGTTGAGGAAGGATTCTGACAACTTAAATTAGACTGGCGTCTGTGTGTCTGGAGGTAGCATGTCAGGGTGACACGTTAATTGATTCAGAAGAAATGAATGTTCCCTCTTAATGTTGGAAAGACACCTAATAATTCATCAGAACCTTTGCTTCCAAGTAATCTTTTCTAACGTTTTGCGTTATTTCCAAACCAATTCCTTTTAATCACGTAGCGAGTTACCACCCTTTCTCATTTTGGTCTTCTCCCCAGCTCCCTGCAGATAAATTCAAATCAGGCAGTAAATACATTTTCTACTTAAAGAGCACAATGGAATTTGAAATGTAGAATGGAACAGACTCCAAGACCAGGAAATTAATGCCCAAACCCAAAGGCACAATGTAATTATTTTCCAAAGAGTGTGCGTGTTAATCCATAACCGCCAGATGCACAGTGCTTTAATAAGAGAAGCAACCTATAAGGAATATTAAACAATTCTCAGTGCCTCATAAATCCAGCTCTTGTTGTCTGCCACAAAATGCAAAGTTCTATAAATATTATGTAAACCCTCTTTGAGGAATCAAAGCCAGTTGTACCTAAATAGATTCTAATTCAGCCACCTGCCTGCTAAGGTGTTGTCTGTTCACCTTCAGGTTGATGGCAAAGCTGGTAACAACTGCGTTCAATCAGAAAGAGAGAAGTTACATAAACAAAGATTGATAACAAACTTGAGCAGGGAAATTGGTGTCATCTTGTTAGTCTTTCCTTACACTTGGCTTCAGCAGTAACAGGCAGCTTGTATTTGCAGGTCTCCAATTGCTACTGTAGGTTCCCAGCATATTTGGTAACTGTTTCCTTTTGGTTAATTGGTGCAACCACATTATCTTTATGGCAGGTGCATCATATCAAGAACTTTAGTGGCTAGCTTCTAACTATTCCTTCCTGTACGCCAGAGGATTGCTCGAGGCACACAGATGTTTGGGAGATTATTTCCTCCCTGTTGGGTTCCAATATCAATCACTGACTCATGCAATTCCGTAAGAAACTAGACCCCTTGCCTCAAGCAAAATAAACTCCGTGTTGCAATCCAAGCTCCTGAGCTCTCCGTGGAATCTGGCTGTGAACTCCGTGGTTTCTTCCTATTTTTCTCCCTTACTCCCTTCCAAGTTTCTCCTGAGACCACCCCCTCAATGAATCACTTGTACGACAAACCCTGTCTCACACTCTGGTTCTAGAAGACCCAGTCTTTCAATGACAGCATGATGTTCCTGTATTCCTCTGAGTTACCTTGAAGGGTCTGCCATTCCTCCAGCTTTGTGAAATCAGCAGAGGAAGCCATCAATCCCAAGAGTGATATTTCGATCTACACTTCACGAGGTACCATCATCTTCTTTGAACACACTGCAGCCAAGGCACACTCTGCTGAACTGGCTCTGTGGTGGCAAAGCCAAAGGGGATGGTGGCATAATTCTTGCCCACCTTTGCATCCCAAATACTTCTGTTTTTCTACATCCTACAGTGGAAAGAAGAAAGACACTTTGCCCAGTCTCCATCTCACACTCTGGCACGTTGGTCTGAAAATACTCTTGCTCTTGGAAGCCATTGTCTGAGTCCCCCCATCCTTCATATTTACAAGCTAGTGAACAGGCCAGTTGGGACAAGTGACCATCTGAAATGTATTGTCATCTATTCCTTCTCCCAACTTGACAATGGCAATGCTTGGGTGAGTGCTTCTCAAGAGTTTCGGATGCAAAGTCATTCCAACTCAGCCTCTACTTTAGCTGGACGTGTTTAAAGACAGAGAGTCCTTGTAGCTAACTCAAATGTAATAGGGCTTCGTACAAGAATGAAGGACTGTTAGTACAACCTCCAGGAGAAAGTAAGACTGGAGAACAACACCATACTAGTGTGTTTTTGCCAGTCACTGCTAATGCTGTGCTCGTCATGGACAGGGGATTGCAATTATATGGCAAAAGCCAGGACCCAACCGTTCTTTCTCTATCATGAGGGTCGCTGGGGGAGGGAAGCATTCACCAGACCTTTATACAAGCCATGGAAAAATGAGATCCTAGGCTAAGCCAAGTTTACAGTCAAGCTGGAACCACTGTTCTGCACTTGAAGGACAAATACAAAATACGCACAGACTTGCTTATTTGGACTATTGAATATATATTCAAAAATATAGACAAGAAAACACAGTATATGACATGCTTTTAATAAAGAAATATATATCTTAGGAAAGCACAGCAGAACACAAAAGGGAAAAGTTAGGAAAGGAAGGGGAGCCTGTCTGACCAACATTTGTAAGCAATGCATGTTAGCATGCCACAGGGGCTAAGTTGGGGCTACCTGTTTGTCAGTTAAAATTCACCACAAGTGTTTTAAGATAAAAAACAATTCTTGACATAAATAAGCACAAATATTCATGATATTGAGCCTTGTAAAATATTATTGGTTTCATGAAGACTGTGTAATTTGATGAGTAATATCTTAAACAAAAAGCTGCCATATACAAGCTGGTTTCTTGAAGGCTGTTTCTCATGATGTATCCGCAAAAGTCTGATGTCACAATTGCAAATGATTTCAAAGTCAAACTTGCTTGGGACATGCTTCTCTACAGATTAGTCTTCCCAGGGTATCTTTTGTAATAGCCTGAACCTAGTTCCTTCAACTTGTTGAGATAAGTGAACAGATATGATGTTGGGGGCAGGGAGAGAAAAAGAGGAATTGGTAAAGGGACATGAAAATCAACTACATTGTAGATTGATAAATTAAAATTAAAAAATATGTACATGATAGTCTGAACGTACAAACTTCTAAAAAAAAGCACACACAAACACACACACATACACACATATTGGAAATATGGCATCGTGCTTCTGGGAAAGTACAGGTGGACAGCCCTGGTTAGGAGGCAATGGTTTGGGAAAATTAAACAGGTTTTGCACCTTCAGAAATAACTCTGGATTTTCAATAAACAATGCATTCCAATGCATGTGAGGTTGCAATCCTTGGCAAAACTTAAAACGTGAGTGGTTTATGTTGTATTTATGCTATGAAATTCCCTCCCCTCTTGGGGAGAAATTAAGATTTTCATTCATTGATGAAAGCTGATCACCTATTCTAAGGCAAATGGGCTTCCTAATATTTACCTGAATAACTGGCCAATTCCATTTAATGCATAGTGTTATGTCTATATGCCAGGTAAATGATGCAGAGAGCTCGTGTTATTACATCTAATGTTAACAGTGGGACGTTGATGTTACAGGTTTTCTAAACTTAACACAAGACTGGAAGGTTAGAAATGACAATGTTTCATAAATTTGGCAACATAGAAGCATACGTTGCTGGGATCTGGTATAGCACGTGATGACAGATGTCATAAATTTGGGAACATAGAAGCATACATTGCTGGGATCTGGTATAGCATGCGACGAAAGATGCCTTAAATATAATAAATACATATTATAAATAATTGAAAGATGCTGTCAGTATAATATATATGTGGAATGTCTTCAAAGGATGTTACTCTGATAGGTAGTTCTGATTAACTTTCAAAACGAATTTAGTCATTTAAAAACTAAACAGACTGCATTCCCATTTCTTCACACAGTTATCAAAAATTTGCACTTTAAACTTTCAATTTTTCTAACATTATAAGCTAGGAGAATTTTCCATTCTGTGTTCATTTGCTTTTTATGTGATTACTAATTCAACTGATCATTTGTCATATGTTCATTGTCAATTTCTATTTTTTTCTTTTTTTTTTTTTTTTTTTTTAATTTTATTTTGTCGATATACATTGTAGCTGATTAATGCTCCCCATCACCAAAACCTCCCTCCCTTCTCCCTCCCCCCCTCCCCCCCAACCATGTCCTTTCTGTTTGTTTGTTGTATCAACTTCAAATAATTGTGGTTGTTATATCTTCTTCCCCCCCCCCCCCCGGTTTGTGTGTGTATGTGTGTATGTGTGTGTGAATTTATATATTAATTTTTAGCTCCCTCCAATAAGTGAGAACATGTGGTATTTCTCTTTCTGTGCCTGACTTGTTTCACTTAATATAATTCTCTCGAGGTCCATCCATGTTGTTGCAAATGGCAGTATTTCATTCGTTTTTATAGCTGAGTAGTATTCCATTGTGTAGATGTACCACATTTTCCGTATCCACTCATCTGATGATGGGCATTTGGGCTGGTTCCAACTCTTGGCTATTGTAAAGAGTGCTGCGATGAACATTGGGGAACAGGTATACCTTCGACTTGATGATTTCCATTCCTCTGGGTATATTCCCAACAGTGGGATGGCTGGGTCGTATGGTAGATCTATTTGCAATTGTTTAAGGAACCTCCATACCATTTTCCATAGAGGCTGCACCATTTTGCAGTCCCACCAACAATGTATGAGAGTTCCTTTTTCTTCTATTTTTTTCTATTGACACTTTTTTCATATTCTAAAATTATTCTGGTCTGTTTATCTTATTAGTACTTATTTCTCCTTCTGATTTGAAGCATTCTTTAAATAAAAAAAGAACTGAAATTGATCCATTGCTCCTTCTTTGTGTTAAATGATAAAAGATACCAGACAACTATTTTTTGTTTGTTTGTTTGTTTATAGCTTCTAGACTTCTTTAAGGCCTGTATAGTTTTCTTTGGTATCATGGATCCTGATACCTGATATTATAATATCACAATTGTCTGGCTGCTGTGTAGAGCTTAGAAAGGTCATTTCACTCCCAACTCTGAAAATATTCTGTCATTTTCTTCTAATACTTTGCTGTTGTTAGATTTTTGAACATATTTTAGATCTTACCTGCATAGGTAGGGAATCTATCTTCACCACCACCAGACCCCCACAGATAGCCAAATATCCAAACATCATTTACGGAAATTATTCACTGATATGAGATAAGCTAATATATGATCAGTGTCTTACACTCATGAATCTGTCTCTAAATTTCGAACGTTGTCTGTAAAGCTATATTTTTTCTCTCTCTATTCCAGGTTTCCACTGTTTCTATTATGGTAGCTAAGAAGTACCCTTTAATATCTGATGTATCAAAATTCTGTCATTAAATTCGTACTTCTTTCTCACATACTTTTCTTCCTTGATTATCCTTGCATATTTCTCAGTCTTAAAAAGTTTAGACTCAATTTGGTAAGGTACACCAAAATGCCCATCTGTTTGATTGAACCATATCTAGTTTATAGATTGATTTAAGACAAATCAGTGTCTCAAATTAACATTTCGAAGCTATTTTTTTTTAAAGTGGCAGAAATAATAAATAGCACAAAAGTATTTGGTAATAGTGCACAATTATTTTTAATTCGTGGAAGCCATAGAAAATTCAGATGGATACATAGTCTCATAAGGGAAGCAGAATTTTGCATGGGCCAGTTTATATCAGACCTAAACCGGTAAGGTTTAGTAATTGCTCATGCAAAAGAAGAACATTATGCATTAATTGACTTCTGGAGGCTTTTCATTTCAGTCCTCTCAGTTGAAAACAGCTGGTGTAGCAGGTGGCCTACTAGGGAGAGTATGAACTGTGGAAAAATACTAACTCAAATGTTTTCAAAGTAGAAAAAATAAGAAATAGTCGATGCAATAGATTCTAGCCACCATGATGCACAGAGCTGATTTACAATTATTAAACAAGCATGCTTTAATTTATTCCTCAGCTCTGTAAAGCTGATTTTGGGTGGTTATCAGTATTATCAAATCCAAAATGGATCAGTATCACTTTTTCTTTGGCACAACTAAAGAAAACTAAACCAAAGGAAATGTATATGTGAGAAGCATGGAAATTATTTTAAATCCGTGTGGCTGAAAGCCAGCTCTCTGGGTATGTTTTCTGATCAAGTGCCCTTTTATTCCTGCTTGAAACAAATAAGTAATAAATAAATAAATTTAACACATTTAACATAAATAAAATTAACACATTTAGGCAATTGTTCGGTGTTCATCAAAAGCAAGAGTTTCATCAACTTTTAGGAAATTGCTCTAATTTTGTGAGCTTTGAGAACCTCTGGTTCTCACATAAAGCGTATTTCTTTAAAGTCAAGACACACACACACACACACACACACGAAAGCAAGAGAGAAAGGTCACAATTAAATTGGCAGTCTTCCAAAACAAATATTTAATTTTGAGGTATTAGTAATATTGTCAATTTTTAAACCTCATTTTCATAAAGGGGCAGTTAATGAGCACTTTCTATTTGCTCTGTTTGTGAAAGCATATTTTTCTGTATGTAAAATTAAGAATCGTCATAAGGCAGAGATCTCAATTTATGGATACTTAAAAATATACCACAGCAATATTTAAACAAAATCTAAATTCCAGTAACTTCTAAAGACCCCACAATAATGGAGGAGCATATGTTTGTATGTTAAAGTGGGTGAGATCGGGGCAATTCAAAAGACAGCATAGCTGCTCTGTTCTAGAATACTCTGTGATCTCCAAGGGCATGACCCATCGTGCCATAATACTATCAAGTCACTCATATACTTCCTGTCCATGTATTTATTTGCAGAACCAATTAGTCAAAAGTGTGCTGTCTGTTAATTCAAATTAAAATGCACAACACAGCCAGTGGGAATGATCATTTTGTGCTGGATTCACTGTCAACATAACGATGATACCGTATCTGCCCATGTCTACAGCATCCTTGCAAATCTCATTTCTATATTTTTGTTTTGTCCTTTTAATCAAAACCCATATTGTTTCTGGATGCTGGGTGTTTTCCAGCCCTTTCTCCCCCCGCCCCCCTTGGCATCAACTGTCTGTCCTATTTTCCCTCTTTACAATATCCATGATGTGGGGAGTGTTTTGTGAAGATGAATTTACAAAGGTCATAAAGATAAATGTATGAAGATAATAAAGTTGGATTTATGAAGATTATAAACAAAAATGAATTTGTTGTGAAGCAATGTAATGGGTGTTGGAAATATAGAATTCCCATAACACGGACACACACACACACACACACACACACGCGCGCGCACATGCAGTTGGGAACTCAGAAATACTAAACCAATTCATTCAGTTGGAAAAAGAAAGCATTAACAGCTGTTGAAAACATTCAGAGTATGTCTACTTGATTTTCATGCCTACATGTATTTTACAAGCAAAGGTGTTAATTATAACTAAGATTATAGCTTTAGTTTTAGTTTGTTTAGTTGTTTTTTTCCCCCAGGGGCACAGGTAGAATCCGAGTTAAGAAATTCTATAAATGAGACTTAAATGTACTGTCTGCAATTTTAATTGAAGTTCCATAATCTTTTTAGTACAATTACTCATTTGCTAAATGTAAAATATATATTCCAGTAACTATCAATCCCATTGACAACCCTCCTGTGTACATGCAAGTACTTATTTCTGGAATCTCTCTCTGCAAAAATTGCTCCATTTATAGAAGATCACATAACATTGATTAGGATTCATTTCAGAGAAATTTTCTCCAAGTCTGCCGTTCTATCTCCATCTTTTCATTATTGTTGTTGTAATGGTAGCTTTGTCTTAAGCTAGAACATTCTCTTGTAAATTACTTTAGCATGAAGACAATATGTAACACTGTCTCAACCATTTAGGCTTGGTGAATTTTTATCTGGACATAATTTTGAAATCTTATAAAAGTGGCAGTATCTGTGAATAATTATTCATCAGTGGGATGAAACACTATTTTAAGGAAAACTGTCTTACACTCCCAAGTAGGTCATGAGGAGTAATTATTCTATATATTTGGTTTCTCTAACGATATTCTAGATGATGCTATTCTGGAGAAGAATCTTGGTGACCATTGTCCAGGTGTAAATATTTCTGGCTCCTGTCATTAACACCCAGTCTAACTCCATCTCTCTTCTGTCTCTGTCTGTTGTGCCAAGGTCACTGGAACATTTTAGGATCATATTGAATCTTGTTGGTGTACACAAAAACATTAGACACTTTAAAAATAAATACCACATATGCATATTTTATAAAAAATTGGAAAGTAGTAATAAGCAAAACAGTAAGTGCTATAAAAATCAACTCTCATCTACTGAGTCAAGGATTAACACTCTTAACAAGTTGTGATATCTTCCTATATTCTTTGTGGCTTTTAGTATGCACACAAAATTTTATTTCTCCAAAACGAGATTTATTATGTATGTCGTTTTGAACTTTTTTTTGTTTTGTCTACTTTTTTTGTTGCTGGATCTTTTTAATATTTTAATTCTTATGTGTGTGCATCATCAGATTTAATCTCACTGTCTATCACCTATCTATGTATTATCTATCACAAATCTGTCATCTGTTTTCTATCTTCTATCATCTTCATGCCTATTTATCACGTGTGTGTGTATTCAGACATTTATGTATATGATAATATTCATACATATGTATACATGCATATGTGTGTATATATTGATCTATAACATTATCTATATATTTTGTTAATGTCACCCTAACCTTAAAAGGAATAAAGTATGACAACAGGAAAGAGTAATTCCTCAATAGCCATGTTGACAGTAATTAACAGTTATTAATTTATTATTTTCCAGACATTTTTCATATATTAAGTAATTTAATATTTTAAACAATAAATATGCCCATTCTACATTTGAGGGTCAAGGAGCTGAAAGTCACGTGAGAGACAAACATTGTGGCTAGAGCTATGTGAGTTGATGGTAGCTCCTAGGCGGTCTGATTTCCACATTGCTGCTCTTAGCCACAATCTGACATCCCCCAAAAAAGAGGCTCCGGAAAAGTGGAAACAACACAGAAGCTTTTACTCACCTGAACACGCAGCTGCACATATTCTCATTTTGTGCAACGGTGATTGATTTCTGATAGTGACTCATGGTGGAAAAAAAATAGGGTAATATTATTTCTGATAGACAAATATTGAATATGAAAAGCATCAATTTATGAAGCATATTCCATGTGACCATTGAGAATTTTGCATTCCATTGTAGCTGTAAGTCAGAGTTTGGGGTGGTCACATTATTTTATCCTCTGTACTTTTTTTTTTTTCCCCCCAGACTTGACCTACATTTCAATCTAAGTCAGGGTATTGGCTCAAATAATTAGGGCTGGCCTGCTTTCTTGTAGTTTCTGTAATAATGAAATAATGCAGCAGGGATAGTCACTTTGTTGCACGCATGATTAGGTACAAGCACATTTGAAATCAAATCAGATGGAATGATCTGTGAGGAGAGGAAGTGGCATCCTTTCTGCAAATGCATTTCAGAAAGCAGTCTAAATCGAGCTCTGAGCAAGCACCTGCCACGAAGCTTCCCCTGCAGTCTGGGCCACTATCTCCCACTCTCTCCCTGGACCCATGCCCACCCTAGGATGCCAGGTTCTCTCCATGGGCTGGGGGCAGCTGTGACAGAGAAAAAAAAGCTCATGTTCATCAAAACAGGCTTTGAAGCTCTTCTGGGGATAAACACTCTTCATTTACTAACGACTTAATCCTTTAATAAAAGCTCACTTTGTTAAGTGGCTCAGCATTCAAAAACAGCCCACGCAGACATTTGCATGAGTCTGCTAAAGACTATCAGACATCATGAGATGGCTCAAAAATATTGTCCTAGGCTTCTGGGTAAGCCTATGCAACCTATCTCTGCCAGGGCTAGGTAAAGATTACAAAACTCTTTGTGTGGAATTAGGTTTCCTGAAATAGATTTTTCCTTTTTGAATCTGTCTGAACTTGATAGATGCTATTTTGTTATTCATTCTTGATTAACCCAAAGGCCTTGAGGTTTTCTTTTCTATTCAGTTGACTGTAGCAGACGGGTGAGAATAGATGACTGGAGTAGTCAATAACATTCTAAAATATAAATTAAATTAGGTCACTAAAATATTGTCTCACTGGACATGGTGGCTCTGGTGTATTCAGGTTTCAAAAAGGCAGTTAATTTAAAGCACAGCTTGGACAGTGTGTGGAAATCTCATTCACACCGCATTTGCAATGCCTGCGGGCTTTTAAACTTAAGTGATGGAACTAATAGGTTCAGGATTCTAGTGTACTACACTTCTTGAGTCAAATGGGAAGGGTGTTGCTTATTGTATACATGGAGAGAGAAAGAGAAAGTTATAAAATGACAATGTGATTTCCAAATTAAAGAAGAACTCAAGCTTCATGACCTAGTTTTTCCTTTTCTTTGGGAAACCCCAAAAGGCAAACGATAAAGTATATGCTAAAATGCATTCAGATGCAAAGCGAAAGAGCAAACAACTAGGTGAATTCCTAAAAGTGCTCAGAGAACTGGGTATCTAAAGGTGAAAATATCAAAGTCAGTAAGTCTGACGTAGCCACGGTGAGTGGATTGAGAGAAATCACACTCAAAACACGCGATACATGCATGTTATGAAATCCTTTGTAAAAGATAGTTGTAGAAAAAGTGAAGCTCTTGTAGAAAACGACCACATTTTAAGTTAAAAATAAGAAAATTATTTAGAAAGTGAGATAAACATCATATACTGGCAAACACAGACTGAAAGGGACCTAGATTACCATTTATCTTGGAACAAACAAAAATACAGAAAATATGAGAAGCAAGAGTTAAGAAAACGAACATGGTGAAATAAGACTGGTGATCCTTTGAGATGGAGGCAAACACATTGCAAGCTATTATGGCCCCAGCTTATTGCCATGAAAGTGTTTCCAAGTCCTTTTACAGGGAGAGAGAAGCTATGAAAAGCCCCAAAGACTCCTAGTTTCTGGAGACAGAGGCAGCCAGGGCTCTCAGGACGGAATATGGGAAAAGAGACAGCTGCTCCCGTAAAAAGACAGAGATCTGCAGAGAATCCTCCCTACATTTTCAGCTGAGTACCTATCAATGGTGAAATAGCCACTTAAAAAGTGGTTATTGATCTATAGGTCAGACAATGAACCACCTAAAACATGAGAAGGAATATTTCTCAAAGATCACTCAGGACCAAGAACCCTTCATGTTCCAACTAGCATCACTAGACAATCTCATGAAACGTGGGGAATTAGGTAAAACACACAAAATGTTCTGGCCTCCGTAAGAATAATTAGCAGTCACTTGAGAACTGTTCTGGTCGAATCTAGCAAATTGTACAAGTAAGATGTACAAGTGAAATTTAAGTAAGATCTCAGAAGTAAGAATCAAACCGTGCCCAAGTCATTTAAATGTGTCCCAGAACAAATGTCAAGGATATTTCGAGGTATACAAACATATCCAGCACCTGATGAGGTAAAAGTGACAGTGTCCAGCATCCAATCAAGAAAGATTGCATAAGACATAATCAATATACAGAAATCAATTGTGTCTCTATATACTATTTATAGAAATAAAAATAAAAATAAAAAACAGATAGTTTCTTACCATGACATCAAACATAGAGACTACTTAGGGGCAAGTCTAACAAAAGACTTTAAAGACCCGCACATGGCAAACCCAAAAACATTACTAATAAACATACAGTGTTAAGAGTGGGACGATTTCCTGTGGTTAAGATACCAGTGATCTTCAAATGAGTCTATGTATTTAATAGAAGAACGGTCAAGGTCCCAGCAGGTTTTTTTGGTATAAGTTGACAGGCTGGATTTGAAATGCATGTGGAAATGCCAAATTTGCAAAAAAAGTTAAAGCTGGAGAACACGTGTTACCTGATTCCCAGCCAAAAACTCTCATACTTCTAGAAGAAACAAAAGAAAAATAAATGCCACCTACAGCTAGCCAAAGATATCTTAGATCTGACACCAATTTCGCACTCCATAAAAAAAAAAAAAAAGATAAATAGAACATAAAAATTTAAAATATATGCTCTTCAAAAGACAGTGTTAGGAGAATGAAAAGATAAATCAGAGACTGAGAGAAATTGTATATGTGAAAAAGAAATGGTAATCAGAAGGCAGAGAACTCTCTGAAATGCTTATTTGAAAAGAAACAACCTGATTTTTAAAAAAATTGCAAAGATTTGAAAAGACACTTCACCGAGGAGGATAGATGGATGGCAAATAAGGATATAAAAATATGCTCAATTCATTATTCATTGGGGTAATGAAATTGAAACCAAAATGTGATTTGGTTGCTTATCTAACAAAATGAATGCAAATTTTAATTCCTCACCATAGCAACTTTGGTGAAGATGTGAGACAACTGTTACTTTCATTCATTGCTGGTGGGGATGTGATACGGTCTAACCAATTTGGAAAACAGTTTGACAGTTTCTTAAAAACGTGAGCATACACCTGTCCTATGATTCACGCTTTTACTTCCAGTATTTGCCCCAGACACACCAAAGTATCCGTGCCTAGAAGTACTTGGCATGCAAATGTTCACAGACACCTTATTTATAGTAACCCCTAAATGAAAAAAAAAAAAAAAAAAAAGTCCAAATATCCATCAGGAAGAAAATGAAAAAAACAAACTGCAATATAATCATACAATGGAATGCTAATCAGGAGTAAGAAAAAATGAATTTCTGATATGTACAAAAACACAAATAATGGATCTTAAAATAATTATGCTGAGTGGGAAAAAAGAGTCAAACTGAAAAGAGTGTAAATACCATCCAATATCATTTGTATAGTGTTACAGAAATGCAAACTAATCTATAGTGACAGAAAACAGATCAATATGTGCCTGGGGATGGGAGTTGGGAGCTGGAAAAAGCAGGAGAAAAAAACACAAGGAAACCTTTGGGTGTGGTGGGTATATTTAAAATCTTGATTGTAATGATGATTTCCTTTATATATATATATGTAATATATCATCTACATATATAGAGATATGAAGAATAATATACTAGGCAGTGATAAAGCAATCTTTATTTTATATGGATGTAATTATATAAATTATATAGTATATTACATACATTATATTATATATTATATTGCATATTATGTATAATATATACATATTGAGATATAATTGGCATAGGACAAATGTACAAACTGATTAATTGATTCAAACTGGTAAAGTAATTGATTAATTGATATTAATTGATTAATTAATTAATTATTCTCTCTATATATAGAGAGATGAAGATACTTAGGCAGGGATAATGCAATCTTTATTATATATAATTATATGTATTATATTATATATAATATTATAATATATATTGAGATGTAATTGGCATAGGACAAATATTCAAACTGATTAATTGATTCAAACTGGTTAAGTAATTGATTAATGTATATTAATTGATTAATTAACTAATTAATCTATATAGAGAGAAATAGAGATGAAGTTATATATATTATATGTATATGAAGAATAGTTATACTAAACTGTATATATTGTATATATTATATACAGTATATATTGCATATATAATATACATAATAGCATATAATACATGTAATTATATACTGTATATAATATAGTGTATAATACATATAATTATATATATAATAAAGATTGCATTATCCATGCTTAGTGTAAGTATCTACATCTCTCTCTATATATATATATATTAATTCGTTAACTAATTAACCAATTAATATCAATTAATTAACCAGTTTGAATCAATTAATCAGTTCAAATATTTATCCTATGCCAATTATGTCTCATGAACATCTTAATATATTAAGGGATCAAGTCACATTCATCAATTTTTGAATGCTAAACAAAGTATACATTATACAATAAAATCTACTGTGTTATTCTGTGCTATATTTTGCCTGCCTCTACTGTATTTCTTTTATTTCTTTAGTTTCCTTTTGATTACTCGTGCATTTTTCAGATAATAAATATACCATACTTTTTGTTCTTCATATTTAGATATTTCCCAAATATGTGTTTATGATCCATAAACATTAAATCTATAAATATTATTAATGTTTTTAGAAAAATGGGGGTGTGAAATAACTATGGATTAAAACTTTCATATCATTAAGTGTGAGTTTCAAGGTTTTGGACAGTGAAATATTTCACAATTTGATTAAAAATTCAAAAGAGAAATACAAAAATAAATAATAGGTTGGGAGAGAAATGATAGGAAAAGTAAGTTATAAAATTATCCTATAAACAGCACATTGAAATTTTGTTGGGAGAAAGTACTAAGATACCAAGACATTAAGGAGTACAGTAAATGGGCAACATTGTTCATCAAATGGACAATCATTGAAACTTAAGGGGAAAAATATAGTCCTACTAACAATAAATACATTCAATGTTTAAAGCATATTCCCATATTTCTCTTATTAATTTTATGAGGATTGCATTACCCCTGCCTGGCATGGGTGTCGTGCAACCATTCCTGCCATATTCTTGACCTTGTAACATAGCATAGATTTTGGGAAAGCAGTTTGTCAATTTGAACGAAAAGCTACGCAACTTTTCACATCCTCTGATCTGGGAATTCAGTGACTGAGAGAGTATACTTAGTATTCCTTCCAAGATGCTGAAAAATCTGTAGCAAAATGTGTTCATAGTGCCATTTCTTACTGTGCCAAAGTGTTGCAAAAAGTCTAATTCTTGCCTGCTGCCGTAAATAATATGTGGGTTAGGAATGCACATAATGAGCCAAAGGGGCCTGTATCTATAATAACACGGAGAATGTCATCTACTGAGTGGAAATATAGGATAGAAAAGTGAAAACATACTCAAGTTGCATAGTTAAAGCTCTAAAAAGACAGACAGATGGATAGACAGACAGACAAAATAACTTGTAAAGTATGTTCATTTTTAAATTTTCTGTTAGAAGATTATATATACATATTTTTTTAAATTATATTTTATTATGTTTTTATAGCAAAAGTAAACAAACCCATCCAAGTAAACACCTTCAAAACCATGGGACTTAGAAATGAACCAAATATAAACTAGATTTCCTAGTGTGTCTTAGAAAAGCAAATTAATCTTTAAAAGGACATGCAATTATGAGGACATGAAGCCAAATGAAATAGATCACCAGCTAATAGGGAGATAATTGATTTTTTAAACTGGGTATGAGAAATGACAGTCTAAATACTTTTCTTGATGACTTCGACAAATCAACTTGAGACGTATTCTATCAGAGAATATTCAGGTGTGACAATTTCTACCCAAAGGTTATTTCGTGCAAGCACATGTTCGTGAAGTCGCTGCTAATTTCTATCTCACACTTAAGAAAGAAGGAGGAAACAGATTTTTTTTTAAAAAAAAAAAAGAAGAAAAAAATCACTTTGGCTTTCATTGTTTGACACTCTGGGTTCTCAAGCTTTGAATTGCATGGGTTATCAAAGCACAGACTGATGCATGAATAGATTGGTCCTAGGGTCCCTTTGGTGATATCTTCTAAAAAGCAGGAACATATAAAGGTTTTTGAATGAGACCAAAGCGTTTTCAAGAGCAACAGAGCATCTGTTGATTTTTTTGCTTGCCTTTAAGTGTGTGTCTGGAAACGAGAACAGGTGCATGTATGTGACAGGTGATTAGGAAAGATGATGTGTAAATTCTGACTCTGATTTGAAAATAGTTTCCACAAATTCCATACAAGAAAGATGAGCAACCCCTGTCTCTCGCTCCCATATCAGCTTTTTCTCTCCTTTCCTTTGGCAGCCAGTCTTCCTCACAAGAGGATATAAGGACCCATATGTTTTAGGGATTTTCCTCCCAGGCACCTAACAGTCATCAACACCAAAAAATGAATCTGCTGCTGGTGGAAAGCACTTGAAGATCCAGGTATACCTTTTCTTTGCGATGTAGATGTCCTGGTTCGTATGTAAACAAATCACACACCTACTCTCTCTCTCTCTCCCGTGTCCACTTGTGCTTCCTAACCACGACGTTAGCTTTTGGCTTGCTGCTGCCACATGACGTTTTCAAAAAGCAGCCCATGCTACCAGCTGGCCACGTACAGATAGCTCAGGTGGGGACCGTTCTGTGATTCTATGGATCCTATTTCTGTACTTGTCTGAACAGAGCCCCATGCCCACGGTGTTGAAAATCCCATGCTTTCTGCTAACCAGAGCTCCCAGCACCTGTGCCAACAGCTTAGGTCTCCTCAAAATGTTCCATCACCACCCATCTCAGAGTGTGGTGGATCATGTCAGGATCATGACCACTTCTCATTTAATTCATCCAGACGAGCAATGATCAACACTGTCCTCACACCAACTCCCCCTGAATATTTTATTCACTGAAAGTATCTTTCATTGGTTGGCTTTCATACGTGGACGTGTCATACTTGGGCATTGTGAGCTTTCTCTGGAATCCCATGGTTTCGTATAAACATTATCTAAGTGTGGGTTTTCTGTAAAGGGGGAAGGACAGCTGGTGTTGGCATGGGGTTTGGGGCAAACTTCCTTTCTCCCACAACATTCCTTTCAGGAGTCTGTTGACACATTCTTAAAGAGCAGTCAATAAACCATTGAGGTGGCAGCACTCATGTAGTGGTTCCCATCAGCGTGAGCTAAGGCCATCCCTAAAACAGTAATATCTCAACACGTGGATCACCTCTATCATAGCCAATCTGAGTGTTCTCTTTCCAAAGATTCTGAATGGATCTATCTGTTTTGTTCTTCATGGTTTTATTTATTTATTTTTTGTTTTGGGGGTTTTTTTTGGGGGGGGGCTCCATTTGTTTTGAATCTAGTATCTTGTGGAGGAGACATAGATAAAGCAAAATCAAACCCTACCTTCTCTAGGCAAGTTTCCATTTGAAGTATTCTGTCTCCATTGCCTCCAGCACGGGTTTCATACATTTAAAACCTGTCACCCTCAATTTTTTTCTTCACCACCATCTTTAAACCTAGTGATTAATGTCTTCCTCAAGTTCACCTATCATTTCACTCAACACAGCTCCATAAGTCCACTGGGTACCGTGGAACATGGACCTTTTCACTTCTTTAACAACCCTATCCAGTTGTTCGAATCCCCTGAGCAACTCCCCACACTGACAAAACGAATCCAGTACGTAGACAATATCAAGTGAGAAGAAACACTTTTATCTTCGTAAATGCAAGGTGATGTGTGTAAGCATTTCCTGTTTCAGTGTGTCAAAAGGTTATTCTGTATGCTTTATATTTCAAAAAAAAGTACTAAAAGAATTGCACGCAAGCTAGATTATCTTCAAGATTAAACCCCAAATAGATAAAAATACCCACAATGTATACTCCACATCTGCTAATATGTTGCAATCATTCACAGATCATCAGAATGCTTCAGAAGCAGCTAATGATTTCCATGGATTTTCAGTTGGAAAAAAAATAGGATAATAACATATGAATTGCTACTTACCCTACAGGTGCATGATGCCCAATGAGCAAAAAATTAAATATACAAAGTATTATTTTTATATAAGATGACATCTTCAGTAATTAATGTAAGAGGTAAGCAGATTGACATAATTACAATGTTGAATTGAACTGCTATTTGTGTGACATGACCTATCACCTACTAAGCAAGGATTCTGAGCCTGCCAGTCTTTACATACACAGAGTAATAATTTGGCAATCGGGCTTAAGATAACAATGTCAGCTGTCAATTCAAGTGACAGGCATTTAGACATTGAGAGAGGGGAAATAAAGCAGATCCTATTGACATAAATACAGATAATTTTCATCATTATGAAACTAAGTTACCAGTTTTGAGGACATTTTTAAAACATTATTCTCTTGGTCATATTTATACTTTAATAATTCAAACAGATATTAAAAATGTTCCTTACTGGAAGGCTCTAGAATAACTGTCTGTATACATTTCATGATTTCAATGTAGGTTTTTTTTAAAATACAAATTTTTAATTTCAGAATGCACAAAGAAGAAAAATACCATTGTATGGAGAGAAAATACGGAGCAAATGAATTATCTCCAAACATCAAAATTAAATAACTATTTTTAATCACTAGCCATTTGATCGTCCTAGGAGATAACAACTCAGGAGACAGCTTATACGATTCAGCCCCTAATGAAAAATGGAAAAGGAACTTTACTGGGTTTTAATTGACTCACAACTACTCAATAGCTCAAGTAAAACCCTGGACTTTAAACTTCACATGCAGATAGTGGATCACAAATTTTAGTGTTACATAATCCCCCTGGTAAGATTCTTTCAAATGCAGTTTTCAGGAGCTCGATAACCACCACTTTTATAACCACCTCCAAGAATTCTAAGTCACATGTATCATAGACAGTGTATTTGAGGACTATTTACATGAAAGAGAGAGGGAGATATGTTTAAACCTTTCAACAATATACTACAATTAAATTGTAGAGCAACTGCTTTTTTAAAAAGTAAATGTTTAACTAAAACTATGATGGATAAAAATGATGAACGTTTGCTAATGTTCATTTTCTAGTACACATAAAGCACGATGAATTATGAGTCATGTAGCAAGTGAACAGGCTATTTGATAGGCAAAAATTCCATACAGTTTACCAAATAGAATATTTGATAGAAAAGAGATGAAAAATTTGTAAATGTGGTTTACTAAAAATGTGAGGCCATAAATATTTCAATAGGCCACACACATTGAAATAAATAATTTGTGAGCATTTCTTGAAAATACTGTCTTCATTTCGTTTGAGTAACATTGTGATAATGGATTGTATTGGGAGGAACAAAAGGTTCTTCCTACAATCAATTCATGATTTAACAGAAAAACACTCCTTAGGGAAACATCAATATCCTCCCTGTGAGTAATTTTTAATAATTGCTTTTTTCCCGAACATAGTGTTTAACTCCTCATTTCCATGGAGACAGATCTTGCATAATAGAAAAATGGTTAAAATTTACCTAAAAGACTCCACTTGATGAACAAGTGCGGTTTGTAGGAAAACTAAAAAAGTGGGGGCGGAAGAGAAAAGAGATTTTAATTTCACCTCATTCTGAACTGTTGACAACCCTTCGGAAACCTACCTATGAGGAACTGCCTATGGTCGCTGTTCCTGAAGCAGTTTGTTGATGTTTAGATGACTGACACTTATTCAAAATGCATGAAAAATGGCCATTGAAATCTGGAAGACGGCTCCACTTTTTTATGTGAAATGTAATACTTTCCCTTGAATCTCAAGTGCAGGGAACGTGGAAATTTAGTTAGTTCTGAAAGATGAAGTTAGATCCTGGAAACGGATAACCAGCCTATTGGCTTCCCCAACACCCTGGCTTATAACGGTTTAATAAATGCCTTCCAGGGCTCACTTACTAACACTTTATTGAGTTTAAGGAAAAAAGATAACCATCATTTTTTTTTTCAGTCTGCATTAAACTGATGAATACAGAAATAATAAAACATTCAGTATGATAATGCCACCACATTTAACTTATTGTGCATGAAAAGGTCATCTTTGGAGCTTTTTTTTTTTTTTTTGCTGGATTCAAATGAAATCTCTAAATATATACAAGCTGGATATTTCAAAATTGACTGTGAAGGAAAAACCAAAAGGTACTGGCTCTCAGATAATGGAAATTTTGATCTTAGTTCAATTGTCCTCCTGTATATATTTTATAAATTGTAATAATTCTTTAAAAGTCCCTGGTTAGTGACAGGAAAGAATCCACTTTAAAATAAATATTTTTACTTTAGGAATTATGTCACAATACTGAAAAATATCGATGGTATGCCTTTTAGAAACATAATTTCTTCTTTTACTCTCTCATCTTTAAAATCAGTATTGTACAATAAAAATTTCTGCAACAATGGAAATATTGTATATCTTGGCTGTATAACATAGTAAGCACAAACCACATTTGGTTATTTAAAAAATGAAATGCAGCTAATGAAAACAAGTGACTGGATTTTTAATTTTACTTTATTTTAATTTATTAAAGTTAATTAGCCTCGTGTGGCTAATGGCTACTGTATTGACCACTGCGAATTTATGCACCTGCATTAGCCCCATCTCAGAGTTCATTAGACATGCAGATTCTACACAGGCCATCTGAAGTAGATTGAATTATGTCCCCCAAAACTCATTGCAGCTTGAATTGAAGCCCCCAGGTTTTATGCATTAGAAACTTAGCCCCCACTGTGACTGTTCATAGGGTGGGAAATCCTATTATGTTAATAGAAAAGTAGAGCCTTGAAGAGGTGATTGGATTGTAGGACTGTGCAGTAGTGAATGGATTAAAAATAATGGTCAGGGGTGTGGTTCTGAGGGCTTTAAAAGAAAAGGAGAGTCTGTCTTGCTCTCTCTGCTTCCACCATCTTGCAATATGAGACCTTTGAACTTCCCGGCCTCAGAAACTGTAAGCAGTAAATTTTGTTTTTCTTTATAAATTACCTTTTTTTTTTTTTTTTTTTTGCAAACAAAAGGATAGTGCCCAGTCTCAATTTGTAAGGCAGCCACTGGTTTTTCATATATGCATATTCTCTGCTTGGATCTAGGAAAGGATGGGAAAACTTTTTCCAAAGAGGATTAATATAAGACATATTTCAGGCTTTTGGGGCTGTAAAGTCTCTGTTGCAACTACTCAGTTCTACTGTTTTAGAGCCCATGCATCCATAGGTGATGGGTAAAATATGGGGCATGGTTGCATTCTGACAGAACGTTATTTACAAACCCAGAGATCAGACTGGACTTGGCTCAGATCCATAGTTTGCTGACCCATGACACAGAGTATCAAATTCAGTAAGACTCAGCATTTATTTACAATTTCATCATGGCCACTTTGGAAAGTTGACCTCTTATTTTACATGTATAGACCCATTTTTCCATGACCCAAGCATGTAAACAGTCAGGATGTCTATTGCTCTTGACAGTCAAGGTCACTTTGCTTACAACAAGGTTTTTAGAGGTCAAAAAATAAATAAATAAAGACGACAGACTTCCAAGTCCTTCTCCAAAACCTCGAAGGCAATGGAACAGTCCTTCTCATTGCACTTGATTTTGCTAGAATTATCTGAGCATCTATCTGCAGGATTTTTGAATGAGAGCAATGACACTTATGTAGTGCCTCCCTATTTGGAAAAGAGAAGAATTTAGTGATCAAAACTTTAAGGAAATAATTATTCATTTCGTTGAGCATTTGTAATGCAATAACATAGAATACTGCTTCAGCTGACCAGTTATCTCAATGCCAGTAAGGGTCCTGTAGGACAGAACAATACCGAGTGTGTACATGTGCATTTGTGTATTAGCCATGTCTTTTACATTCTGCATTCTGATGCTTTGACATCTGGGGCCTTGCTAACGCTAGAACAACTGCTCCTCCCGGGGCTAGCCAATTCCAAGAGAGTAAACAACTAGTCCATGCACACATTGTTCAAGTACAAGCCACCTAGACAAGAGTCAATATCTCCAACACCCTGCCTTACTGGACTCACATTCTGGGTCACCACCCACCTGCCCCAATCACCACAGGGCCAGTTACTGGACAATGAGGGACAGCCTCTGTGCCCCAGAGCCTGCTGAAATTATTCAGACTAGCCAATCTCAAGTCTGTTTATTCTGCCCATTCCTTCATAAAACAAAACAAAACAAAACATAAAAGACCCTTCACCACAATGCTCTCCTCTCCCTCTGCCTCCTGACCAACTCTAGTGCTTCCCGGGTGCCCCCCTACCTGTGTGACCATGGCATGCTGGGCCCCTCCTCTTAGAAGTTGGGAGTCACAACCTATCTTTTCAGTGGCAGCTGTCTTCTGATCTGTTGGCTTTACTATATCTTAAATTTTCTATTCATACACTAAATTTTTAAGTGAAATATAACATTTATATTATGTTATATGTATTTATATGGTATGTTCTATATTAATATAATATTTGCTATGTATTGTAATATACTCCTATATTATAATACATAATACTATAAATAGTGTTTATATATAAATATATATTATATATATATATATAATTTAGCATATTGGGATACTGTAATATCTAAAACCAAAGTGTACATGCACACGCATGTGAAGATATTTTTTAAAATCATGGAAAAATAGAATTAAAAGATAATATGCATCTTTCCATGAAATTTTTTATGTACCCTCATTATGTAGACATATATGTTTGTATGTGTGTATGCATATATTACAAATTAATGAATGCCACTCCTTCATTTTGTAAATATTTGTTGATCATCAGCGTGCATTAATGCACTAGCCTCTGTGAGCTAATTAAAAGGTCCTTTATTCTTATATATTTGTTACAATAACCGAGACTTATCCTTTAAACATCAAAACTACTTTTTCCTAACAGGCACATTTATGCTGATGAGGTCTACCATTTTGAAATGAAATAAAAATGAAAATAGTCATGGAGAACATTCAAAGGACTAGCAAATAAAAGTTTTTACTTTGGTGATTTAGATGTAAGAGGTACAAGTGCTTTGAGCTGTTTTGAAAACCCAAGTTATCTGGACAGTTTCTGTGATTCTCTTCAGGGATTTGCAATGACAGTCTTGGATAGGAGAATGTTCTGTCGGGTAGCAATCAAGACAGTTCATGATACCCCTTTGCTTTATCAGTTATCGTGTTTTCTCAGACATTATCCATGGAATCCACACAACAGTCCAGCAGGAAGGAAGGGTGTAGATTCACGTACTGCCTAAAATGTGAGCCCAATGTGGGGCAAAAACCAGAGGGTTCTTCAGTCCCTGTCTATATTCTATCCACTGCCCTTATTAAATTTCTGTCTTGACAGTTAAGGGCTCAACGAGGAAAATAAATCAGAGGTAGAAACAGAAAAGCAACCAGAGAGGCAAAGAGTCAGAAAATGGAAACCCAAGGCAAAGATTCAACCATGAGACACAGGCATACGAAGACAGACACACGCAAAAGAGACATAAAAGACAAAATAGGTTTACTTAAAATGATTGTGTTAGTTTTGTGTGGTTGCTATAACAAATCATCACAAACTGGGTAACTTAGAACTACAGAAATGTATCCTCTCAGAGACTTGGAACCTAAATTATGTTTGAAGTCAGGGTGCTTTGAATATGCACAGAGTCCTTCTTTGCCTGTCTCTGGCTTCTGGTGGTTGCTGGCAGTAATTGGAGGTCCTCGGTGGCAGATGGAGCCGTGCACTCTCTGCCTGTATCATGACATGATGGTCTCTTTGTATGTCTGTCTTTTCACATGGCATTGTCTCTGTGCTTCTTCTCTTTTTGTAAAGACACCAATCATAGTGGATTAAGGGAACATTCTACTCCAGTGTGACCTCAATTTAACATGCACTTAATTACACTTTTTTTCTTAATTGGTTATGAATATTCATGAGATGCAAGGCTGTTTGTCTTCCCTCGTGCCATGTGAAGACCAGATCCATACTGGCAGCATACCCATTACCACCAATTGAGATTGTACCCCATCTCTCTCACCCAATTATCCCCAATCTCCCTCCCCCCCCACCTTCCCCCCACTCCACTTTGTATCCCTAGGTCTGCTCTCTCTCTCTGCAAGTTCAATGCACCACTGTGGTCTTTCCTTCCTTCTTTCTGTCTTAGCTCCCACTTATGAGTGAGCACATGCGGTATTTATCCCTCTGTGCTTTGCTTATTTCACTCAACGTAAGTTTCTCCAGGCTCATCCATGTTGTTGCAGATGGGAGAATTTCATTCTTTTTTATGGCAGAGTAGTATTCCATGGTGTATATATACCAGAAATCACCCCTTAGGCTTGCAGCCATCTGGTGTTGGTCAAAGACAACAAAAATCTACATTAGGGAAAAGACTGCCTCTTCAATAAGTGGTGCTGGGAAAATTGGATATCCATATGCAGAAGAATGAAACTAGATATGCATCTCTCACCATACACTAAAATCAACTCAAAGTAGATTAAAGACACCAGTATAAGACATATAACTGTAAAATTAATTACATTTTTAAAGACCCTCTTTCCAAATAAGATCACGGTCACAATTACCAGATTGAGGATGTAAACGCATTTTTTGGAGAGACATGACTGAACCCACAACACAGAAGAGAGAGAGACATGCACGCGAAGACAGTTAAGATGTGAGATTTCACACAAACCAGGAATGCAGAAAGTCACACCTTCTTTGGAACAATAGCAGGAAAACACATAAATCCAGTGTAAAAAACATCAAACGAAAAACGCAGCAAAAAAGAAACACCTTCCTCTCCTTTGATGGCAAAACGATCTTGCATGAAGTGACCTTTTAAATTATTCTACTAAAATATTTAAAATGGCATTGGTTTCAGTTCATCATATTTTCCTCCTTTTTCTCTCTCACTTGCTATGGAACGTTTATTTGAGATACTGTGTTTCCTAAACATGACACAGGCATGTCATTTCTGTCTTTCTCTTTAGCCTGCAACTGTGATTTTCTGCATTTGATACAGGACAGATAGAAACAAGTTTCTGCTAAGATTTAAACACCCCGTCAATACGGCCCAGAAATAATTTTTATGCCTGTTGAGTACTTACAAAGATTATGTTCAATAAGGCAGAAATTTTAATTTTACTCCTTAGCCCTTAGTAAGGGTGGTACACTTAGAATTCAGCCCTGCTATAAAATATATAGTCAATTAGGGTACAAGTAGTATAAACATTTGTCAGTTTAAGGGTCTTGAAAAATTGTAAAGAAAGTAAAAGGTTGCAGATCAAGATTTTTCTTCAAAGACCTGAGAAAATATGGGGAAGGTATAAACCAATAAATCTTGATCAGAAAAAGGCAGCCTAAAGAGTGCTCCCAACTTTGGGAAAGTTTCTCATGCTTCCTAAAGCTCAAGTCGAAGAAGCTAGATATTTTTCTACATACGTCTGAGGGTTTCCCAGTTGCAACAACAGTTGGTAATCAAGCATCCCTGCACAGTCCTACCCAGCCACATAATCCTATTTCTGAGGATGGGTCCAGTAACCTTCTGTATTTAACGAGTTTGATCTTTCCAATTCAGTAACCACTGCAACAGGACTGAGAACCATTGGAGAGTGAACCAACTCTGATAAAATAAAAACACTTGCCCTACTCAAGTCTTTACCTACTTCTTCGTGAAAACTTCTGAATCTGTGCACATTTCTGGCAAAACACATCCCGTGTGAAATTCTGGGGTAAAAAGGCAAAAGGCAGCCAAGAGAGCAAGAAAATGCAGGGGGAAAAACAGAGCATAACTTCTTGTAGAAATTACAGTTGAATGTGATGTGAAATAAAGGGAGCAATGTTTGGGACCCTGATCTCCAACGAAGCCAGCAATGAGACACTGAGAATTTTAGTTTTGACATCTGCTGTTGTTTGGTAATTGTTTTATATTGACCCTGGGCCATTTTCTGTTCTGAGTATCTTGTAATTGGAAATAAGAGACAGAGTTGCGTAGTAAGGTTAAAGAAGGAACAGAAATGGTAGAAAAGGAAAACTAGGGTGACTTTACTGAAATTAGTAGCTTAATAAGGAAAATAGATCTAGGATCTGAAATTAGATATTATTTATTTGTTTATTTTTGTCCGTTCATGCCAACCAATTCAGAAGACAGAGACCGACACTGTGACTGAGATCACACTACTCCCTGGAGGGTCTTCAAAAGAACTCAGAGGAGTTTCAAAGCAAGCTACCCGGGAATAAAAATACCAAGTTAAAATTTGCATTCTAATACTTCTTTTTTCTAATTGTTTACAGGGAAAAAAAAGATTGTATCACATTCTAGTTTGCCTGTTTGAACAAAAACATCTATAAAATGGCAGGTATCTGACAGTGTGTAAATATCATTGTACAGACAAGCATCATTCAGACTGAAATCAGCCACTCAAACGTTCACATCTGAAAGAACCGAACGGAGAACAAAAGCCAGACAGAAATTAGGTTTACATCTTTTGAAAATCAATATGTTTTCCTCCAGGTTTAGCTTTTCACAGAATAATAAGTCTTTGCATTTGTGGGGTATAAAATAGAAAAGGTAGCTTCAAAGTACAACTACATGCAAATTCACAAGATGATGGATGTTTTGTGCCTGCAAGGGAAATAAAAAGGATTTTTTTTTTTTGTTCCTGCAAAGAAAATGATAAATAAATAAGAGAAGTGAAAAGGTTGGATCTCCATAAATGTCTTTTGAGTAGTTTCAGAGCTTGGAAAGTTTAATTTACATAGTAATAATGTTGTATTAGTAGCTGCAATTCTATATATTTTGAGTCTTAAAGATAATAAGTTACTGCCAGATATCTACATACACAAATAGTGGATATTTGGCAATGATCACTTTATTTAAATTTAATAGAGGAATGGAAATTTCTCTTTAAATTGGTCTCCAGATTAGAAATAAAATGTGATGCACGCCTCCAGATCTGTTCTGCAGAATGACCTGGATAATACACAGGCTCTGGTGTCTCTTCCGTAAGAAATCAGATGAATAGTTGATATTGGTCAATGGATGTTAATGGCAGAAAATTGAGAGCGAAGAGATGGGATGAGATTTATTAATGAAGACAAATAGATTGCACTTGAGGTCTAGAAGGGTTCCTTTCTTCTGGAGACTCATAATTTCATTTATTCATATGAGAGGTGGACCTCCATGGTAATCTAAAGGGGCTCGAGGAGAAAGAAGGAAGGAAGGAAAGAAAGGCTGGCTATTGTCTTTGAAAGGATAATTTTTACCCTCTTAAAAAAAAGGCAGATTTTGTTTATGAAAACTCAGATGCTGAGATCCTACTTCGAACTCTCTGGTTTTACTTGTTTTTCCAAAACCTGAGAGCCAAATATCTCTACCTCATTTCCCCCCTTGTCCCTCGTTCATACCTCCAGCCTTTATATACCTAATTTTCCCTCTGTAAGGGACCCTCGTTCAAGTTGGCTTATTGGTCCTAAGAAGGTCTATGGCTCGTTGCTTGTAGTCCTTGTTTTTCACAAGGACACTGTCTGCTCTCCGAGGAGCCACCACAACTACCCTGTCTTTTACCAGGTTTATCCATGCATACCACAGGAAGCTCTGAGCCATCAGTCCGTATCCTAATCTCATCTCTTTGTCTGGTTTGCCAAAGTCAAGCAACTGAACCCTTTTAACTTTAAGTGATCTGAGCAAATATAGAAAATGTTATTTTTTTAAAGATGGGGGGATTACACAACAGCATATCTTTCTTGTCTGAATAATCCTACTTTTAAGGAAGGTCCAGGGTAAATTTTCCTTATGGATGGACATTATTTTTAATGTGTGGGCCAAATAAGAATACTTAAGCCAAAAGATGGGCATCTCCAAATTTAAATTGAGAAGTTTATTTTAGAGAACCCCAAGTTAGTAAACAATCCTTGTAACCCACATAGAACCAATTACATCCGGGCATCTCCTAACTTAAAATCCACTTATTTTCGTGTTGCCAACCATCACTAAATATGTAAAGGGTTTTCAAAATTTAGTTTGTTTTCAAATTTCTTTATTTTTAAATTGACAAATAAAAATTGTATCTATTTATTATGTACAACATGATGCTGTAAAATACATGTACATCGTGTCATGGCTAAATTGAGCTAGTTAACTATGCATTACTTCACAAACTTACCATTTTTTGTGATGAGAAAACTTAAGACCTTTTCCCTTAGCGACTTTCAAAATACAATATACTTTGTTACTAAGTGGAGTGGAGAAAGGGGGATGGGAAGGGAAGTCGGGGATAATTGGGGGGATAATTGGGTGGGAGACAGGGGGCATAGTCACAATTTGTGGTAAAGGGCATGCTGCCAGGATGGATCTGACCATCACATCTTAGGCACAAAGGGTGACAATTTGGTCTGTATTCCATGAAAATTCATAACCAATAAAAAGATACTTTGTTACTAACTATAGTCACCATTCAATAGATCTCTTGAACTATCTCTTCCACTTAAATGAAACTTTGTACCCTTTGACCAAATCTCAACCTCTACCCCCAGCCCCTGGGAACCACCACTACACTCTCTGCTTCTATGAGTTTGACTTTTTTTTTTAGATGCAAATACAAGTGAGGTCATGTGGCATTTGTCTTTTGAATGCATAGGTGAATGTCCTGTACAGAATACAGTAGAATACCGTGGTTTCTTGAGATGGGCTCCCAAAGCAGGTGAGTGTGAGCTTGACATTATAAGTTGCACCTGCAAACACACTTAAAGATGTGGTGTGATCACAGAGGGAACTGCTATAGCCCACTATTTAGTGGTCTTTAAATTCACTGTCACTCCACTCTGTAACAAAATTTCAGATTGATGGTCTACCACCATCTCTATAAAGCAACTAATGCTGGAAGTTAGACAAGCCAGGTGTGACCTTTCTTACACTGGTCCTGTGGCTGTAGTTTATAGGAATCGTCTTCTCCCTCCACTATCCACTCTCAGCTGCCCCTTTAGCTGAGATCACCTGCTGAGGTCACCTTTAGTCATCTCTTAACATCTTATCCCTTGATTTTGCCTTTCCTTGTTGAATCACCTCTCAGTAAATCCCCCACATTCCAGACACACTTCTCTCTGTCTTCAGGATGGTGCACCCTCCCTGTCTCTTCAGGGGAAACATGCTCGATTACTTCCATCAATATAACAACTCATTTATTGATGTCTATTCTACTGCTGTGAAGGGCCTAAGGTGACCAGATGACAGGCGTACATCCAGGTTCAGAGCAACCTTCGTTGCATGCCCCAATGCCTGGAACCTGGACTTGCAATGTTGCGGAGACTGGTTGCAGGCGGGAAGCCCCACATTCTGCAAGGGGTAACTCAAAGTGGCTTACTATCACTCACTGGATCTTGGACTCCTGTATTCTAGTTATAGGAGCAGAGAATTGTATACAAAGGGTTGGGTTAGTGCATAAAACACACTTTGAAGGTAAATGTCCTTTCCCCATAGGATGTTGTCCCAGAGCAGGCACGTTGGCTGATGCCATTATGGGCCATTCCATCTTCATGATGCCACCTGCTTCTGAGAAATGTGGGATATGATAGGACTATTGGATCTTGCCCATCATTGGTAAATAGTTGTCCTAAGGGATAGTGACTCTCCCTCACTTCATAATTGTTTTTAAAAGCTAATCAAGCTCACAGGGTGTGGAAGTAAAAACTGGAAGTGGAAAGAAGAGAGTATCTAGGGGTAGAATGCTGCTGGCTGGAGGTGAGTCCTAGTGGACCTGGGGCTGTTCATTTTGGCAGCAGCCAAGATCAGAGGTGGATCCAGAACATGTGGAGTAGACAGGGATATCTGTTGCAGTGAGGATAATAAGCATCTATAAAACTGCAAGTTTAAATACAAATCAAGAGAGAATTGGAAATATTCTTAATATGACTACGTGATACTAAGACCTATATAGCAGTTGTATTTGTGTTAATCATGCATTTTATTTTCTGATAAATGCTTTGACATCTCAGGGCTTTTCTGGGCCTGGAGAGCCCACACTTCCTTGAGTTAGCCTATTCCTGGAGATAGTATAGCGTTCAACTGCACATGCACCTTCACATGCAAACCTACAGATCCAGATCCCACACCCTAACCACCTCTTTTATTGGGCTTTGACACTCCAGGCCACTATCCATCTGCCCTAATCATTCTAAGGCCAGATATTAGACAACAGGAGATAGCCTGTGTTCTTGAACCTGCTGAAATTGTTTAAACCAACCCATCTTAAACCTGCTTACCTTGCCTCATCTGTTCTTAATCCAGGACTCCCAATGAAGGCTTTTGCCATATCACATATTTTTCCCCACTCCTCTGCCTCCTGACCAATCCTGGTGCTTGCCTGTGTGTTCCCTCTGTAGTGTAACATGCCTCTTCCTCTTAGGGACTGTGAGTAACAAATGATCTTTTCAGTGATTGCTGTCTCCTGATCTGTTGGCCTTGCCATACCTGAATAATAATAAAAGCTACTGTACTGCATGACCCCCACATCTTGAGAGGACACTCATGTAATCTTTGCCTATACCAAAAAATTCATCCAGTAATTTAATAGGTAGAGAGTCGGTTTATTAGAATTATGGGGGTTGCTGATGGTGGCTGGCCAGCTGGATATCCATGCTGCCAAGGGGTACATACAACAGTTATGCAGTGAACAGATCAAAGTAGAGGTGTAAATCATTTACATGCTTATGTATAGACCCACCGCACATAACTCAGAATGCATGGGAGATCTGGCTGAGTAGATAAATTAATTTACTTGCTACTCTCCTGGCACCAGCATGCTTTTTAACAGCAGCATGCTAATTTACTTAGAGTCCCTGCATTCTCTAGTCTTCCACATGCCTTTGCTTGGATAACTACCTTGGCCAGGGGTAGTTTCCTAGCCAGATGGGGAGCTCTGGTATGCATGGCGAGAGGAAATAAGTCTATGTTCAGCATTTACTCTACACCTACATTTTAAAACAGTGTTTGACCACACAAAGCTTTATTGTATATAATATACTGAAGAACCCTCACAAATGCAGTTAACCTAGTCATGAAACATATTAGAAATACAAAGCAATTTCACTGCCAACTTCAAAAATCTTCACTTAGGTTTGAGTGATATAAGTCGATATTGAATGTTGTAATAGCTTAAAATACCTCTAGCAAGAGAAGAATGCTGCTGCTGTTTTACATAAACTGACAATTAATTTATAGAATCTGGAGTCTAATTCAAGCATATACCACCAGTGATGATGTAGACACTAATGTGGTTGGAAGAGTGAAATTAGGCATTAAAAAGTGGAATGCAAAAATAGTTTATAGATAAAAAAAATTAATTTCTACAACTACAATGGTTGTGATGAAGCCCGAAAAAGTTTCATTTAGATATCTCCTGTCTACGATGATAAAAAGCATGATGTTTTAATAAGCTGGTAGAAAATTAAAGCAAATTTTTAAAAAGGTGTACATATGTTTCATGTGAAGAAAAGTTTATATTGTACTTCCAAAAGTAACTGGGCAGAAAAAGTGTGATCTTTTGTTACCATATGCACATTTAAAGCTTAATTCCTATTTGCAGGAATATTCTGTGTTCTGTTTTCTGCCTTCAACAGCGTCACTTTCTATGACTTCTCTTAAATAGCATTATCATTAAGAACTCTAAAATAAACATATTGTAAATTAGTACATAATATAAAGATATATTCTTAAATCTAACATTTTTTAGAACCTGAATTGCTCTCCCATGAGGAGAATTTTTATTTACTAAGAATTCCAGTACAGCTTTTGAATGTGTAACTGAAATATCTGAAGCAAGCTATTGATATGAAGCAAATCTGTTAATAACAGAATTCAACAGCACTCAGAAACTTCCCAGAAAATCATTTGAGCCCTTGAATATCCTAATACTGTATGAGTCCAACATTGCTCCAAAAAGACAAAAAATTGCCACTAGATATTAGCCAAAATTTATCAAGGATGATAAAATAACATTTTAAAAATCAAATATGGGATACCTAATTTATGGTGAAAAAACTACAGGTTTCATGGTCAAATGTGCCATAAGTATGAGGAATAAGTTATATGTTTTATTTGATTTAACAATTGTTACCTGCTTAATGGAGTTGATTAGTAGAAAAATGTGGTAACTGTAGGTATTAAGTCTAAGAGTCAATTGTTTCACCTATAATGGTTGGAATGATTGAGAGTGTAGAAACGCCCAGAGGGAATTCCACCATGTAGATGTCGGATCAGCTGTAAGCTGTAAGCACCCATATTCACAGGGCAAAGAGAAATCGATACAAATTAATTCTCTCATGATTTCTTATCATTTTGAAGTATAAAGCAAGTGAAGAAAAAAGGCAATTTGACCCCAAAGAAATTTGACCCAAATTTCTCAATTTGCTAGAAAAATTAAGGGTTATTTCAAATTTATGTCTCACTATCTGCACAGCTGAATGAATTTTTCTAAGCCTGTTGTTTAGAGCTGGGTTTCCTACTAGGTTATTTGCATTTCCTCCTGCAATGATGTGATAGGATAGTCTTTAGAATCCAAAGGACTTGGCTCCCCTCACCCGTAAAAGCCAATTTCTCATGACAATCACCTCATGACTTGTATATTTTCCAGGAAGATGTACTGGACTTCAGACGAAACCAAAGGTGCTGAAATCCGGCTTTCTCAGAGATGCCTATTTGTCATAATTCAGCAAGACAACAAACTCAAAACTGAAAGTCTTGTTTTAAATTTCCATTTCCGCATATTATTTTAATGACTTTTTAAAAAATATGTAATCGGTAACTTACTTATAAAATTAACTGGAAATATTAGATGGCTGACAGCATCCTAAATTCTTAAGTGGATGCATATCCCAGGGGACTTAAAACCCACACTACTATTTAAGTACATTTCCTCTTTTCCTCTGCATTCAGTAGGTACAGAAACGCAGGCTCTCTCTCTCTGCCCCCCTTTACAACACACACACACACGCGCACACACACACACACACACACACACACACACACGGGGGAGTGGAGAAACTGACTAATGTAAAGACACACACACACACACACACACGGGGGAGTGGAGAAACTGACTAATGTAAAGTATATTAGAGTCACTTTTCCTCATTTGGGTCTACTTGAAAATATTCATCACTGGTCACCTTCTCATGTATGAAAAAAAAAAATGTTCCTCAGTAAGAAACTCTGCTGGTGTAAAGAGAATCACACAGATTCATAGGAACCCCTCTCAAGACATTCTGAATTTATGACAATGTTAATTAGTTTGTTGCTCCAATAACTCACCCTCTATTAAGGGGTTAAAAAGTAAGACTTCAGAAATGAGTCTTATTTGCCGTTTAATGAAGGCAAGTTTCTTTTTTAATATCACCACAAATTCAGATTGGTAAATTATTTAATTTCAAATCCGATTGTATGGAAATGAAAGATACTGCAGAAGAATAAATTCAAATGCTTTAAAGCAGCCTTTCACACCACATTCATGTCAACGTGATGAGAAAGGATCAGATGATCATTGCGTAAATGCATCTTTTATTTTCACTTAATTTTCAAGTGCTATAGCAATTGATCAATATAAGAAATTTATATAGTCAATATACTCAGTATTAGCAGGAAATGTTTCAGCAATCATCTGGGTCTCCTTAATATATTTTGATGCATCCCTGTGGCTGTGGTCAATTACCGAATAAAAGAAAAAGAAGTAGAAATCAAAAAAGGAGGGATACTCAAATTTGTTCAATATACCAAATCTCAGATGAATACACCTGTTTCTCTTTATCCCTAGGTCTGTCACTTTGTTAAAGAATCCTTCAATAATCTTTTCCCAAAACACAACTGCATTGTCTTTGAGTAAAATATTTCTCCTAAGTAGGGATGTACTTCATTTGATAAATGATATTTTGGTGTTTTCAGTCCAATCATTTCCAAGAGCACATTTAAAAAATTTAATTATGCAAATTATCTATTAAAATTAGGAAGTTTTAAAAAGATTTTCAGAGGACTTAAACAATGAAGTTAGTTTTCTAAGAAAGAGTGCATAATGAACACACTGAAAACATTTTAGAAAGCGCTATTTTAAAATGTATCACTCTACAAATTTAAGTACCTCATTTAGTTTTTAAAGATTAGGAAAAGTGCATTTTTTTTCCTAATCACAATTTACTAAGCTAGAAATTTAAAATGGAAATTAGTAAGTAAAATAGAACACTGCAATTAATAAATAAATTTTAAAAACTGCCAGGTGGAAACTAATAGTCTCTCTTAAACAACTCTTGGATCTCAGAGATTAAAGTCTATTTACCAGATGATCAAGAAGTGATAGCACAAAGGAACAGAGACTGGGTGGTTTAGACAACAGAAATTTATTTTATCACAGTTCTGGAGGCTGCAAGTTCAAGATCAAGGACTGGTTTCTCCTAAGTCCTCTCTCCTTGGCTTGTAGACAGCGTCTTCTCCACGTGTCTTCACATGGTCAGTCCTCTGTGTGTCTGTGTCTTACTCTCCTCTTATAAGAACACCCATCCTATTGGATCGGGCCCACCCTAGTGAGCTCCTTTTACCTTAATCACCCCTTTAAAGACCCTGTCTCAAAATTCAGTCACATTTTGAGGCCCTGGAGGGCAGAGCATCAATATATGAATTTTGGAGGAACACAATTTAATCCATAACAAAAGCATAATTAAATTTAAGAATTTTAGTGGAATATCGAATATTGTGGTTCATCAGTTATTTGCTGAAAACCTGTTATGTGAAGAGCATGTGGAAATTCACCATACAAGGGAGAGAGGTGACATGTTCTTTTGATGTGCCTTCTAGTTCAGGAAACAGCTGCACACATCAGTAGCCACCAAAGAGCAGTGTGCACCTGGATCCAACTCCCAAAACTATGCTTTGCAGACTTCCAAAGGAGCCCAGAGAAGGGCTTGTAAGGAACACAAAATTTTGAAAACAACTACTGTCTAATATTGAAAATAATGTGAAAAGACCAGTGTCTAGGAGTATTTTTCAGCCTTAAAAAGGAGGGAACATGCTACAACGTGACTGAGCCTGGAGGACTGTGTGCTCAGTGAAATAAGCCAGCTACAAAAGGATAAATACTGTATGATTCCATTTATATAAGATCCCTTGACTAGCCAAATTTATAGAACAGTGGTGGCCAGGGGTTGAGGGAAGGTGGAACTGGTATGTTACTGTGTAATCGTATATGGTTTTAGTTTGGAATAATGAAAACGTTCTGGAGAAGGATGTGGTGATGTTTGCAAAACAGTGTGAATGTGAATATCAGATCCAAGATGCTCAAAACCCAAAAGGCAACCTTTGCTTTATTGCAAAGTCAATGCTTTCTAATGTCTTAACTATGCAATAGTTATAAATCAACATGTATAACCATAAATCAATAGGTATAGCTTTAGTAAAACAGTAAGATGGATAAAACACTCATCACAGGGAGAAAGGCAGATATTAGGGAAATCAAGGAAAAAAGAACCCATAGACATGGATATCCCCTCACAGACAAGGATACCATGAGCAGACATTCATATAAAGCCCCTTTGTAACATCCCCTTTTATTACGTGTATGAAAAGCAATACTGCTTGCCCTCTAACATAAAAGTGAATTATTCATGGAGAGTGAAAATCATGGTGTATTACATGATTTCAGATTGAAAAATTCCCAAGGAAAATCAGAACATGAAGTTTCTATGTACATCCCCTTGATTAAACCTTCATGCATAAGGTCTATCCACCTGCCCCTAAAAATAAAAATGTGTGTGTCCATGAATTGTGCAGGAATGTAATATGTCAATCTCGGGGTCATGATAGTTGGATAGTTGTCAATGTCCTGTTGAATTGCAGGTCATGTTACAGGATGCCTTTCATACAAAAGACCATTTTACATATTTCCATTCAAGTCAGAAGCCAAACATCCTGTAGGCAACTCCTTTATTTCTCATTAAGGGAAACATAACAATTTGAGGTTTTCCAGTAGTCAGATTTATTCTAGGCAGAAACAAACTTCTCTTTGTAGTTAAAGGAATGAACTCTTCTGTTTGAGCTTTTAAGTGAAACAAAAATATCTGCAGTAATACTACCTTTCATCTCTATAATGCTGTGGAATTTACATTGTGCTTTCTCGTGCATTTTTCTCTTTTGATTCTTGCAATGAAAAGAAAAAATAAGAGGATCAGGTTTGTTAGTTCAATTTTATACAGAAGGAAGTGTAGCCTCACATTGTAATATCACTAATCCAGTATCGCCCAGGTAGAAAGCAGTAAATAGAACGGTAGACTTTTCTGAAAGTCATTTTTTTTTCTATTAATCTTTAGTCCTACTAATTTAAAAGGAAAACTTTACGTGTATCTCCTATTTGGCATGGACTCTGTAGGCAGAAGATCTGGATAATAAATTCCTGATCTGTCACTTAATTGCATGATTTGGGAGAGAGGGGTATTTTTATTGGCAAGAATGTATAACTTTTTGATGGCCGCCTTGCTGCTGTTGGAATGCTATACGTGAAGAACTAAGTTCTGACCTACAAGAACAAGGTGTCTTATCACTGGAGAGAGAAAGATGTCCTGATGCCTAGTTTTTCCCTCTCTCCCAAAATATAGATACCTCTGGTATCTCCCGGGACCTATAAATGTGCAGATTGAAAATAATAATAATAATAATAATAATAATAATAATAATAATAATAATAATAATAATAATAATAATATTAGAAATTTGCAACCCCAGAAAAGGATTGAGGAAAGGCTGAAGATGAGGGGTTATTTTGCAGAGCTTTTCAGAAAATAAGAAAAATGAATGCACGTGTTTTAATCATGAAATGTTCATGTGAGGACTCAAGAATCTAACACTATTACTGCCCAAGTTTTTACTCCATTTTTGATACTCCAAGAGCGTTTTCTTGGAGATAAATATCTCCCTTAAAATAATGGATGCATTTTATAATCAACTGAGGTTTCTCAGGCCACAAACACAAAGGCAGCATAGAAGAAATTACACTTTGAAGGAGACAGTTGTGTACTTTTAAGAAAATACCCAAGCTATCTATTTTATTTTCTTCCTTTACAATGGTGTGTTTAAGAACCACTACTTTGTACCAATGGATCAAATTCAATGGACACTCTTGACAGATTCTATTTAACAGATCTTTTCTATTAGGCAGTAATCTGATCGAGTTCTTCCTACACAAAATAGGGACATGCTTTCACATTTTCCACAGTCTGCTGCCTTGGTTAAAGTATGCTTTGCATATCACCTGTGAAGACTGTGGAATATGTTAATGAATGCACTGATTCTAGCCAAAATTATATTCTATCTCTGGGGAGTGATGTGCAAGGTATCTCATGGTAGCTCAGTCAATGAATTAAACAGTTGTGACCATCTACTGAGCACGAGTGGATAAGACCACACACGCACTATTTTCTCATCAGAATTGAAGCTCTTGGAGACTGGAGTCCTCCAGAAAAATGAGAACTCACAAATGAAATGGGAAAGAGACCTTGAATTAGTGGCTCCACTCCGTGGCCAGCTGTCTTTTTTGGTCAGGCTGATTAATAAACGTCTCTGTGCTTTATTCTCTATATGTGTGAGAGGAAGGAGTAGAAATGGCCAGACTTGTGATCTATTTCAAATAAACCATTTTATAACTCTATCCTTCCTTAGCCTTTCTCCAAACAGTGACACATAGAGAGAAACTTGGATTCATTACTTCAAGGGAGAGAATTTATTGCACACGTATAGGACTGAGAAACACAGTCTTCAAATTGGCCAAAACAGGAACATACCTGGGACTCAGGTCAGACTGACCTGGGACTCAGGTAAGACTGGAAGCTAGAATGGAATGACTAAGGGATACGGGAGTCATCCATCTTTTGATCTCTTGTCACTAGATTTATCCACTGCTCTTCTTATGAATTTGCTCCACTCTTCTCCTTAGCAGACAGACTTACCTGGTCTTCTGTTCATAGGAAATAACCCCACAGTCACAGAGAGACTGCTTTTCTTCATGCAGTTCCATACCCTTATGAAATTTTCCTAATTTGGTTGGGGTCATGAGCTCCCTCCCCCATACCTACCAACCATGACCTAACGACCCCTGAGAGTTTGATGGAGGAGTTTGGCAGAGCTATGGGAAACAAAAAGTCCTAAAGATATCAAATACCTTTTTACATCCATTAGCTGCAACTTTACTTGATATTTATTAAGCATCTAATTTCCACCTCAATCTGGGTTAGGAACATAAAGTGAAAGAGTTACTAATCACAGTCTAACTTGAGGCCATGACATAAATCACATATGTTGTTCTGTATTTTAAAGAGGAGAAGCCTGAGCCAAAGAGATTCCAGGTATCTTGCTTAGATCACACAGGGAGTAAATGCTCAAGCAGGACTTAAATACAACCCCTTGGTTGGGAAAGCCAATTAACGTCCTTATGCTATCAGCAAAAGGGAAATATAGGTAGAGTGGGCTCGTGCAGAAGACAGAATTTAATAAGAAGTACTTTCAGAATGAGCAGGATTGAGAACTTCAGGAAGGCAAAGTAAATTCTACACAGAAAAAAAATTCAGTGCAAAGTCATGGGGTTAACAAAGACCACACTTGTAAAGAATATTTGGAGGGTGTTGGCCAGATTTAAAAGGATTTCTGAGGAGGTTCTTGAGCTGTTTGAGTGGCATAATGTGATTGATTTTTGGAATTAATAGCTCCAGTAAGGGTGCCTTGAAAGGAGCTTGTAGAGGAGGCCTGTGGAAGTCATTGAAAGCTGTAAGAGCTAGTTGCAGGTGGATTTTGTCATCCAAACCTTCAGCTGCAAAAGTCTGCTCTGAAAGACGATCTTAGAAACAAGTAAGAAGGAAGACATTTCTGCAATATTTTGCAGAAACGGGACATCAGAATGTTGGACATAGAAAATGTTTATGGGGATTAAATACAAGGAATAAAGGATAGTTTATACCAACAAGAGATTTTTGTTTTAAATGTCCCAAACTATATTAATGCCATTAATAGAAATAATACTTCTTCAATAATGAGAAAAGATCTAGAAAAGGGAGCCACGTGATTTTCAGATAAGAGCAGAGCATTCAGATAAAATTGTCTTGGAATCAATTTAAAATACTGTAGAGAAAGTAGGGATATAATTACAAGTTCGGGGATCTGTAATAGAAGTGTTAGTCGCAGCCTTGAAAATTGATAACGACAACAAAGGAAATTGAGTGAAAGGGAGATACGGGGTAGGAAGAGACATAAACTTACAAAAAGAAGCTTTCTAAACCATTACACAAATGCAATCCAAGACAAGGAAGCCATTATTTCAAGAAAGATGGTTAATAATATCAAAAGCCCAAGAGAAAGCATACAGGAGAAAGACCACAAGACTGAACCAAAAGAAAAGTCATTGTTAGATCATATGAATGTTCAAGATTTCAGACTCAATGTTCCAAAAAAAAAAAAAAAAAGGAATTAATGAAGAAGATATGAAATTATCCCAGGTAGAGAAAGACTTGGGTAGGTGGGTTTGGAGTAGAAAACAGTATCTTCCCAGGTATCAACATGGTAATATCTAAACCCTACGTGAAGGACAGAGAGAAAAATATGGTGGCAGATTTCTGTCATAAGCCCCATTGGACTGGAAAGAACCGAAAGCTCATGTCAATTTTAGAAGGGAGAGCATTTTTGTTTTCTTTTTTTTTTTTTCTTTTCCACATGATGTTAGGAATGGCTGCTGATCCAGTGCCACTTGTTTTTTGGATAACCCTGTGAATTACCTATTTATTGGTAATAAATGAATCATCTTTGACCACGAAACAGAGGCCAGATTGCCTTAGACTTTAAATCATGATCTTGAATGCAGTCATCAAACGCTTCTCTCACTCTCATGAACAAGAAAGATTTTTGCAAGTTGATTTGGAGTTTGTTTGAAAGGATAATCTAGGAATCATTTTCTTAAAAACTAAGACAATATAACAATGGTAATAACAGAGTTTCATTCTCTGACTGTTTAAAAATGCAGTCACATCACCAGCTATTCTTTTTCTAATATTCCTTTTTTTTTTTTTTTTTTGCTTTGACAGTCTCTTGGCCATTGTTCTACTTACTTGCAAGTCCATGCAAAAGAAAGAAAAGGAGATGAAACTATATCATGTCAATTTCAGACATGGAATCTTCTATTAGGCCCATCACAGCGTCTAGACAATTTACACCCCTGAAAGTGTTTTAAAAAGCTGCCAGCCACACAAAATTGGTGTGCCTACAAAACAGCAGAGAATTGTAGCACACATGCCCCATCCTTCTTACTTTGCCTGTCTCATTATTGTATTTTTCTTCCCTTCACTTGAATAGAGGCTGTTAGACAATGATGCAAGGTGGGTTAGAAATAACACTATCAGACACAGCTCCCAATGTGAAAATTACCTTAAGGGAATTACGAACAACCTGATTTACTGCAAAGGAGTTGGAATTTGAACATAATTCATCCTCTGGTCATTTTTCTTGCTTTAGGGCTTATACCATCCAAAAATCCTGAAAGAAACCGTTCATGGAAACCAAGATGAATTGCTCCTTGCTTTGGGTAACTTGTGTTTATTTTACAACCATTCCATTTCCTTACCGAGTTAAGTTATTAAAGAGTCTCACACATGTCAATATTTATAGTGTACCTAGAATTATGACAACATCAAACTGGTATCTAATGTGCCTGTCCTAAACTCATATGTGGCCTAAATGTTAATGCAAAGTCATCAAGTAGTTAATAAATGGAAGATGTCAAACTTCAAGAAGTCTTGCTGTGAATAAGAGTTAAAGTAGGGACTTTTGCTTTCAATCTGTTGGCTTTACAAGTGTTTTTTCTTTTTTTTTTGTAAGATAACAAAGTAAAATTGAACTAAAATTCCAAAAAGCACAAAATTTTCTTAGGGAAGCACCATCATCTCCAGTTATATTTCTACTCAAAGTGTCTTAATGCATATTTATTAAAAATGCTTTGGCTTTGAGATATTTTCCATTAATGCTTATGTGAATAATCCCACTATTACAGTGCAAAGTATTTTATAAAGAGATTGTGGAATAGTTGAAGGTCACTGTCATAGCAGAAATCCATTTCAGGAGTGGTAAATTTAATATTGGGCTTGTCAGCAAAGAATGTTGGGATAAAATTCTCAGCAACAGAACCACATCAGCTCAAGTGTGGGGTGTGGGTTTATGGAATGAATCCTTTCTAGTTCAGATTCTACAACAACAGCCTTACTGGAAAACCCCTGGGAGTTGTTATCACTGTGTATACAATTGGGAATCCATGTATAAGCCAAATATAGAATATTCCAATCTAGTAGAAGAAAGAAGAAAAAGTAGCTTCTGAGAACTGAGGATATAAAATTGGGGCAATACTCAACACAGATCACAACTGTTTTTATTAAATAGGGTTCTGTTGGCAGGACAACTTTACAACCTAAATAATGTTTGCAACTAAATGTCCCTGCTTCCCTTATGTTTTTGGACGATACTGGGTTTACAGTCCAAAAGTATACATAGTGTGAACTTTATGTCTACATGCTGTTTCCTTATACTGTTCTTGGATGTACTTGCTGTATGCTCTATGCCTAAGTGAGAATAAAATTTTAAATAGTAACATTTCAGGCTTTTGCAGCCAAGAGTGTTGGGACCACAAAGAACCGCACTGAGTAATTTATTTAGTTATTTTGTGCCAGAAACTATGCTACACAGTTAATCCTTCCTCATGGTGGAGATCCTCTGAGAAATCATTTTAACGAAAAGTTGCAATTTTTTCCAAGCAAAAATCAAAGTACAACTACAGCAGCAACAAATGTATAAGCCCAGAAGAAATTAATAAATATTAAAAATCTAAAAGAAGATAAATGAGGATGAAAGTTACTACAAATTCCTAGTATTGAGTCTTTACAGAAAAAATATCACAGAAAAACTGTTGAATACGATAATTATCAAATGAGGGGGGAAAAGACAAAATGCATAAAATAAGAAATAATCAAAGGAAATCATAGCAATGGAAGGAGATTAAAGAATCAAAACCAACTAGTTTGATACACTCCATGCAAATGCATTTGAAAACTTACATAAAATGGTTGGTTTCCCAGACTTACATTTTTTTTCCCCAGAAGAAATAGAAACTTAAAGCAGAGTAATTATATAATCTCAAAGCGACCCAACCTTATTCCCTGCCTCAAACACTCTCCCCCTCAAAGATGCTGGTTCCAGATGGTTTCACAGTTTTTTCTTTGAAAATAAGACCCTTATATATAAATTGGTTCAGAAAAAAAAAAAGTTTCAAATTTCTCTTATAAAGCTAGCAAAATATAAATATAAAATCCAAGAAATACACCACCAAAAAAATTCCAACCAAATGGTGAGAATATTTTAACAACTAGGCAATAGAATCCAGATGATGTCTAAAGAAAAATTCATTGTGATGGCTTGAGATTTATTTCAAGAATAAAGGTAAATCTCAATATTACAAAGTTTATTAAAGCCATTAATATAATCACAGTATATGTAGGTGAGTACTATAAGTGATGAAATTTATGTAAAAAAGTCAGATACTATTTATTTTAAAAAAGAAATAGGTGTATACTTTCTTTATATATATAATGTTTACACATGTCATGTTAAAATATGTATCAAGTTAATACATGTTGTGTAACTGTGTATGTATATACAATGTAAATTATATATATAATGCAAAGATATTAACAATGTAAATACACATATAGAGAAAGACAGAGAGATATTTAGATATATAAAAAAAAAAACCAAAAACCATCAACTATAGTTCCTGGTAAACCAGTAAAAGCATTCAACTTTTACAACGAAAAGGTAATAAAGCAGAAGTCATACATATTGGAAGGAAGCAGTCATTTTTATAATTTGGAGATTTTTGATTGTATAAGTAGAAAATCCAAGGATGTCAACAGAAAACTGACAGCAACTTCCAAGGGAAGTAAATTTTTAAAATGCATGGAATACATTTTCTATATATCGAAAGAGTAACTGTTAGAAGATATAATAGAAGAAACACATAATTTGTAGTATCAGTGAAACAATACGTATTTGACCAGAACTACAAAAACTCTTGAATACACTCCAGTATGTCCTTGGGATCAATTTCACCTTGATACCCAAACCTGAGGAAGATAGTTTTAAAAACTAACATCAGTCCTTCAATACTATTTCTTACTGATGAAAAATTTATAAAATTACATATATAGTGATAAATAAAAGAAAATATATTTTAGCGTGCCATCAATTCCAGTGATTTTAAAAAGGGAGAATGTATCATATAATGTGCCACGTTCATGAGGCATTTATCTAGGAATATAAGGGTAGATAATTAGCTTAAATTTGTAAACCATTTGGAGTAAATTATCACATTAAAAGAAAAAGAAGCAGAAATATGTGACGTCTCAACAAATGCAGAAAAATACATTTTTGAAGGATGATACATTCTAATTATTAAAGTACATTACCAAAACGAATAAAAGGAAGATTCCTTAAACACATACAGCATTTCTACCTGAACAAGACACAAACAAAAATCTATAGCAAAGAGCATATGAAATAGTGAAAAAGTCCACAGATGTCAAGTATGAGGCAAGGATACCTGATTTGGGAAGGTGTTTCTACTGTGTACTGGGAGTATTTGAGCACCGTAATTAGAAAAGTAAAAGTGAGTGTAAAATGATTGGAAAAGAAGAATTATACCTTACATAAAATGTGATTGTGTGATTTAAAATCAGAAAGAATCTACAGCCAAGCTATTAGAATTAATGAATTTAGCAGTAATAAAAATATAAAAATATCAAAAATATCCACTCTATTATCATATACTAGTAGAAGACAAATTAAAGTTACCTTTAAGCAATAGGATAATGTTTCCAATAGCATAAATAACATCACATTCACAGGAATGAGTCTCACCAAAGTTATGCAGAACATCTAGAGAGCATTTTAAAAAATGCATCTATCCACGTCAGGGTGTACCAAGTTCATAGACTTGAATACTGCCTGTTGTAAAGATGCCAGTTCTTCCAATATTGATATATAGGTTCAGTATAGTGTGTGTGTGTGTGTGTGTGAGAGAGAGAGAGAGAGAGAGAGAGAGGGAGAGAGAGAGAGAGAGAGAGGGGGAGAGAGAGAGAGAGAGAGAGAGAGAGAGAGAGAGAGATTCATTATCGATACAGTTTTTTAATTCCTGGTTAATATTGGTCATTTAAACAAGCCATACCCAAACACAAATATCACTCAGTGACAGCTAAATAAACCTATGTATACTATCCAATGTTCTGCTAAAGAGGCTTGGCATCTAAGAAAAGAATACACCTGAGAAAACTTACTTTTTTTACTTAGTATAATGCAAGACCTTAGAAATATCGACTCACAAATCGTGATGCCCAATACGTTGGGATATGACCCAGCCTAAAGAAGGAAAGACATTCTGACACATGCTACAACATGAAAGAAACTTGAGGACATTGTGCTAAGTGAAATAAAGTAGTCACAGAAGAACAAATGCTAATAGAGACAGAAGGTAGAACCGTGGTTGCCAGGGGCTGGGGAGCAGGAAATGGGAAGTTATTTAATAGGGACAGATTTTCGGTTTTGCCAGATGCAAAGATGTCTGGAGATGGATTGGATGGATGTGATGTTTGCACAAGGATGTGAATATTCGTAATAGCACTGATGTAATAAGCCACATTAAAATGGTTAAAATGTCAAATTGTATAGAATGTGTATTCTACCACAAATAAAAATAAATAAAATTATGACACACACATATACAAACACAAACACACAATTATTTTGTGCTGGGGCTTTTAACTAGTTCTGCCTTGAAAGCTGACGAATGCTGTAAACCTTCTCTCAGGAAAAAAAAAAATGAATATATGTACATATACATAAGATATTTCCTAAAATTGCAGAGTGTTCATTGACCCCCAGGTCTCTCTTTATTTGATGAAATAACTTTTCATGCCATGGAGAAATTTGATGGTACTGATATCCCAACATTCAGAAACTCGGAAACAAATAATTACTACATGGAAATAATCTGCATGAGGATTGGACGGAGCAAAAAAACAAGCAAATAAATAACCATCTGACAAAGAGAGACCAAAATGTACACATATTATACAATATTCTACTGAGCCTCACCAATAGCAAATAAGGAATGAAAAATGGGAAGGAGGAAAGAGGGAGGGTGGGAGAAGAGAAGGAAAGAAGAAAAGGGTGGAGGAAGGGAGGGTTGATGATGGAGATGAAAATAATGATGTGGGTCTTTCCAGAACTAGTATCCACTGTCTAAAAAAGACAAATGCAACACCTTGTTTCTGGTGATCAATGTCAGAAAAATAAGAAATATTCTATTCATGCATTTGTGATGCTATTCAGTTATTAAAACCCAATTTAAAAAAAAAACAAAACAGATCGACTTAACTAATATGTCTGGAAATCCTCACAAAATTCAAAACCACAGGATCATCTGAATGATTTACTCTCTGCTCACACCTCATACGCTACTCGTCCCCCCAATTGCTTTAAGGTATTGAAACATGAATCAAGATAGCGATGGTGCCAATTACAGGGAGCAATTGCTTCCACAGATCAACTTCCTCTCCACCCGTCCTCAATAATAAACGAAATGCTGTGTGGAGCTAGAATCAGCCTCTCAAGGAAAGCAATTTACTTTAAACAAATGAAGAACATCTCTCATGCAAGGAAAGGTAAAAGGATAAAGCTGGTAGGATGCTGGACCAAGAGCTAAAAATCCTTTATTCTGGATTGAGTGGAAGGACTTTGAATTGGGTTTCATCTCCCATTGCCTATAAACCAGTGGTATTAACATCTGCTCTATGTTTTTAAAAATGTTATTGTGTGTGTGTGTGTGTGTGTACGAGAGAGAGATAGGATAATAATGGATATTTAAACACCAACTTTGAATAAGGAAAGCACTTTGATAAATGCAAGACCTAATACTGATTTCCCAAATGAATAACATACTCATGACACGTGTTCAATTTAAGATAGAGATTGTTTTGCTGCGTTGTGTTGTGTTCTCTCTGAGATTCTAATTCTTGGGAATAATTTCCAGGCTCCTTTGTTTTTTTTTTTTTTTCCTTTCTCCTTTCGTCCCTTCTTTCCTCCCCCTACCCTCCATCTCCTGACTTGTTTTACTGCCAATTTTCTTCCTTTTGTTTGTTTTCTTTCCTTACTTAGAAAAAAATGCATTTCTTGTACCTGTGTGTGTATGTGTGCATACATGCGTGGGCGTGCATGTGTGTGTGACTGCCAAAGTCACTTTTTCTAGTTTGAGAGAAATGACAAGTGCACTGTATATCAAGCAGAAGGAAAGTTTCAGCAAAACTAGGTGCTGGATAGCACAATTGTGAATGGCCTAATAAAACACTTTGAGGGGAAGAATTTGTCTGCCATTATGGTTCTTACCCTTTCTCTCTGCATAATACTTTGCATACTACTGGACAGAAGAAAATCCATGCATCGTGTATGATACTGTTATCTACAGCCGACTTCTCGGTAACTTCCAATTTTAATTTCCAGTGAACAGTCACAGTGGAATAGACTGGATTTGGGGATGATCGTCTATGGGCTTCTGACATCTCTGGGTGGTTTTTCTCAATTTTCTCAATTTTATTTTTTATTTTTTTAAATTTGTCAATATGCAATGTATATTTCTCAAGTTTTTTGAACATTGAATTATACAAACATAACTTTCTCACTGTAGGTTACCTAATAGAGATGGCAAAAACTTAAGCATGTCAATGAATACAAGCTTCCATCTTCTAGTTTCTAAATAAAAAACAATAACAGAAAGTGTAAGACTTATGCTATTAACCTAGGAAACAAATGAACCAAGAAAGACCACCAAATGTGTCCACATTTCCATTCATTTTTCCTTATGGATTCAACCAACCGGAGGTTCTGTTAACATCTTTCAAAATTCTCATGTAGCCACTGTAAATAGAACGTTCCACAGCCGAACCTACACTATGTAGGGGAAGCACTGTAACGATAGCTAACGTTTATTGACGGGTTCCTCTGTGACAGGTGCTGTCCGAATCTTCAGACATCAATAACAGAAGCATGTGGGACACTCCAGATTCTATTCATTCTCTCTTGGAATCACCTGCAGTCACTTTCTAGGCAATCACACAGACACAAGGAAAATGGTAATGTGGGCTGACATTTCTATAACACACTTTGAGATACATAAAATGGTCTTACCAGAACTCCCCAAGACCTGGGGTGTGAGATACATACAATGATTTTCAGTGGGGATCTGGGGCTGGATGTAGAAGTTGACATAGAACATGTAACATTACCTAGTAACTAGCTAGAAATAGGATCTGATCCTGTCTTTTTTTTTTTTAATCCGTAGTGGAAATTATTCATTGGTTCATTTTTTATTGCATATATTTAAGGTGTACAACATGAAATTATTACTATATCAATCAAATTGACATATCCATCACCTCTCATATTTATTAATATGTCTTGTATACATATTTTTTATCGTGCATAATTATTGGTTTTCATAAATTTGATTGGACAATCATGGCACCTAAAGACTCTCAAGACCTCCTTTATTTCTCCAGCATCACCTCTTGCAACTTCCCACCTTTTTATTCTCTACACTTTCCATCAAAGTTGTGACTCTAAAGTCTATATGTTCATGGATGCTTTCCACATCGTATCTGTGTTTCAGAACATCACACTGTGTATAGAATTATGATCTGTCAATTAAAAATAAAATTAAAAAGATGAAGAAACTAAATAAAATAAAAGTTCACCAGTAATCCCGTGTCTTCTAATATAAAATTCCAAACAGTTGCTCATTAACTCTGTTCCTCATGTGGATATAATGAAAACAGACATTTATCAAAAAGATCAAAGCCATAATTAGCAGAGAGCTATGCCCAACTTTGCAAAATGACTGCAGGAGAATCTAAACTAGTCATAACTACTGAAAGTTCAAAACTAACATTTTTCCATGAATACTGTCTCTCACAAATTCACATGTTGAAGTTCTAACCCTAACTACCTCACAATGTGACTGTATATGGAAATATGATCATTGCAGATGTAATTGATTACTATGAGGTCATAATGCAGTTGGGTAGGACCCAATCCCAATGTGACCTGAGTCTCTATAAAAAGAAGAGATACGGACACAGACTCACACAGAGGGATAACAACTGTAATGGAGACATATCGGGGTGATGTGTCTACATGGCAAGGACTGCCAAGGATCATCAGCAAATCACAAGAAGCTGTGGGAGAGACACAGGATTATCCTCTCTCAGAGTCTGCAGACACATTGATCTGGGACTTCTGGTCTCCAGAACTACAAGACAATACGTTTCTTTTTTTCTTTGTGTGAGTGTGGATTTTAAATTTTTTAAAATTTTTATTTATTTGCTGGTTTTATTTGTTGAAAAATATTTGATTGTACATATCCGTGGGGTATAGCTATGAATATCAATACCTCTGTGAAATATGAGATGCTCAAATCAGGATAATTAGTATATTCACTATTACATAGTGTAATGATTGTTTGTGACCCTTTACCTGTTTCTCTCTAGCTCCCCTCTCCTCCCTCTTCCTACCTTTGGTGGCCTCAGTTCTGTTATCTCCTTTTGAGATATCAAGGAATTATTGTGATTAACGTATTTTTCTTTCTTTCTTATTTATTTATTTGTTTGTTTGTTTGTTTGTTTATAATTCCCACTTGTGAGTGAGAACATGCAGTATTTCTCTTTCTATGCTTAGCTTATTTCACTTAACATAATTTTCTCCAAGCTCATCCATGCTGCTGGGAATGGCAGAATTTCATTCATCTTATGATTAAGTAGAATTCCCTTATGTAGATATACACCACATTTTCCTTATCCAGTCATCCATTGATGGACATTTAGGTTGGTTCCATACTTTGTCTATTGCAAACAGAGCTGCAATGAACGTGGGAGTGCAGGTATCCCTTCAACATGATGATTTCCAATCCTTTGGGTGTATCCCCACCCATGGGATTGCTGGATCATATGGCAGTTCTAGCTGTAGTTGTTTGAGGAAGCCCCATACTGTTTTCCATAATGGCTGCACTAATGTATAGTCCCATCAACAGGGTAGGATAAATTCCCCTTTCTCTGCATCCTTGCTAGCATTTGTTATTCTCTGTCTTTTTAATAATGGTCAGTCTAATTGAGGTGAGATGATATCTCAGTGTGGTTTTGATTTGCATTTCTTTGATGCTTAGGGATGTTGAGCATTTTTTTCATGTGTCTGTTGGCCATTTGTATGTCTTCCTTTGAGAAATGCCTATTCAGTTCCTTTGCCCATTTTTAACTGGGTTACTTGTTTGTTTACTGTTAAATTGTTGAGTTCCTCGTATGTTCTGGATATTAATCCCTTGTCGAATACATAGTCTGTAAATATTTTCTCCCACCCTGTAAGCTTTCTTTTTGCTCTGTTAATTGTTTCTTTTTCTATGCAGAAGCTTTTTAATTTGATATAATCCCATTTGTTTATTTTTTCTTTTGTTGACTGTGCTTTGAGGGTCTTATTCATTAAGTCTTTGCCTGGCCTTACTTCCTGTAGTGTTTCCCTGGTGTTTTCTTTTAGTTCTACAGTTTCAAGTATTATATTTAAATCTATACTCTATTTTGCATTGATTCTGGTATATGGTTAGAGGTATGGACTAGTTTCATTCTTTTACAAATGGATATCCAGTTTTTCCAGCACCGTTTATTGAAGAAGCAATATTTTCCTTAATGTATGCTCTTGTTGACTTTGTCAAAGATCAGTTGGCTATAAGTATGTGGGTGAATTTCTGGGTTCCCTGTTCTGTTCCATTGGTCCCAGTTTCTATTTTTATGCCACTGCCATGTTGTTTTGGTTACTGTGGATTTGTAGTACACTTTAAAGTCAGGTAGTATTATGTCTCTGTAGCTTAATTTTTTTATTTATTTTTTGGCTCAGCATTATTTTTGTTATTTGGGGTCTTTTATTGCTCTGTATGAATGTTAGGATTGGTTTTTTTTTTCCCTATTTCTGTGAAGACTATCATTGATATTTTAATGGGGATTGCACTGAATGTGTAGGTTGCTTTGGGAGGTATGGACATTTTCACAATGTTAATTATTCCAGTTCAAGAGCGTGGAATGTCTTACCATCTTTTTGTGTCCTCTTTCATTTCTTTCAACAGTGATTTGTAGTTTTCACTGTAGAGATCTTTTACCTCTTTGGTTAAATTGATTTCTAGGCATTTTGTTTTATTTTATTTTATTTGGTGACTGTTTTAAATGGGCTTGCTGTCCTGATTTTTTTTTCTGCTAGTTTATTGTTGGAGTATAAAAACACTACTGATTTTTATGTGTTGATTTTGTGTGCTGCAGTTTTACTAAAATCATTTATAAGCTCTAAGAAGTTTTTGGTAGAGTCTTTAGGATTTTCTATATATAGAATCATGTCATCTGCAAAATAGGGACAGTTTAATGTTGTCTTTTCCAATTTTGATGCCCTTTATTTCTTTCTCTTGCCTGATTGCTCTGGCTAGTACTTACAGCATTATGTTAAATAAGAGAGGTGAGAGTGGGCATCCTTGTCTTGTTCCTGTTCTTGAGGATCAAGACACTCAGGTTGATATTGGCTATTGGTTTGTCACATGTGGTTTTTATTGTTATTTTTGTTATTGTTGTTTTGTTATTTGTGTCTTCCTTCTTTTTTTGTTGTTGTTGGTCTAGCTAATGGTTAGTCTATTTTCATTTATCTTCTCAAAATACCAACTTTTTGTTTAATTGATCTTTTGTATTGTTTTGGGGGTCTCAATTTCACTTGGCTCTGCTCTGATCTTAATTTTTTTTCTTTCCATCTTCTAATTTTGGGGTTTTATTGTTCTTGTTTATCTGATTCTTTGAGGTGTCATGTTAGGTAGTTTATTTGGAGTCTTCTTATTCGTTTGATATAAGCATTTATTGCAATAAACTTCCTTCTTAGGTACTGCTTTTGCAGTATCCCACAGGTTTTGGTATAACGTGTCTTTATTTCTATTAGTTTCAAGAAATGTTTTGATTTCCTGTTTAATTTTTTCTTGGACCCATAGATTGTTCAAGAGTATGGTATTTTATTTCCATATATTTGTAGAGATTGCAAAGTTTTGCTTGTGATTAATTTCTAGTTTGAATCCTTTGTGGTCTTCAAAAATTCCTGAAATGATTTCCGTTTTTAAAAATTTGTTGAGAATTGATTTGTGACCTAATTTGTGTTCTATCCTGGAAAATGTTCCATGTGCTGATGAGAAGAATGTATATTCTGTTATTGTTGGATGAAATGTTTGTAGATATCTGCCAGGTCCAACTGACCTAAAGTGTAGTTTAAATCCTGTGTTTCTCTGTTGATTTGTTCCCTAGATGATCTGCCCAATGCTGAGAGAGGGGTGTTCAGGTCCCCAACATATTCGATAGGGGTCTATTTCTTTCTTTACCTCTAAAAGTGTTTGATTTATATATCTGTGTGCTATAATGTTGGGTCCATATATATTTATGATTGTTATGTCTTCTTGATGTGTTGATCCCTTTATCATTGTATAATGTCTTCTTTGTTTCTTTTTATCACTTTTGGTTTATTTATTATTTATTTATTTATTTTAAATTTTATTTTGTTGATATACATTGTAGCTGATTAATGCTCCCCATCACCAAAACCTCCCTCCCTTCTCCCTCCCCCCCTCCCCCCCAACCATGTCCTTTCTGTTTGTTTGTTGTATCAACTTCAAATAATTGTGGTTGTTATATCTTCTTCCCCCCCCCCCCGGTTTGTGTGTGTATGTGTGTATGTGTGTGTGTGAATTTATATATTAATTTTTAGCTCCCACCAATAAGTGAGAACATGTGGTATTTCTCTTTCTGTGCCTGACTTGTTTCACTTAATATAATTCTCTCAAGGTCCATCCATGTTGTTGCAAATGGCAGTATTTCATTTGTTTTTATAGCTGAGTAGTATTCCATTGTGTAGATGTACCACATTTTCCGTATCCACTCATCCGATGATGGGCATTTGGGCTGGTTCCAACTCTTGGCTATTGTAAAGAGGGCTGCGATGAACATTGGGAAACAGGTATACCTTCGACTTGATGATTTCCATTCCTCTGGGTATATTCCCAACAGTGGGATAGCTGGGTCGTATGGTAGATCTATCTGCAATTGTTTGAGGAACCGCCATACCATTTTCCATAGAGGCTGCACCATTTTGCAGTCCCACCAACAATGTATGAGAGTTCCTTTTTCTCCGCAGCCTCGCCAGCATTTATCGTTCATAGTCTTTTGGATTTTAGCCATCCTAACTGGGGTTAGATGGTATCTCAGTGTGGTTTTGATTTGCATTTCCCGGATGCTGAGTGATGTTGAGCATTTTTTCATATGTCTGTTGGCCATTTGGATATCTTCCTTAGAGAAATGCCTACTTAGCTCTTTTGCCCATTTTTTAATTGGGTTGCTTGTTTTCTTCTTGTAAAGTTGTTTGAGTTCCTTATATATTCTGGATATTAATCCTTTGTCAGATGTATATTTTGCAAATATTTTCTCCCACTCTGTTGGTTGTCTTTTAACTCTTTTGTTTCTTTTGCTGTGCAGAAGCTTTTTAGTTTGATATAATCCCATTTGTTTATTTTTCCTTTGGTTGCCCGTGCTTTTGGGGTCGTATTCATGAAGTCTGTGCCCAGTCCTATTTCCTGAAGTGTTTCCCCTATGTTTTCTTTAAGAAGTTTTATTGTCTCAGGGTGTATATTTAAATCCTTAATCCATTTTGAGTTGATTTTAGTATACGGTGAGAGGTATGGATCTAGTTTCATTCTCCTGCATATCGATATCCAGTTATCCCAGCACCACTTGCTGAAGAGGCAGTCCCTTCCCCAGTGAATAGGCTTGGTGCCTTTGTCAAAGATCAGATGGCAGTAAGTGTGTGGGTTGATTTCTGGATTCTCTATTCTATTCCATTGGTCAGTGTGTCTGTTTTTATGCCAGTACCATACTGTTTTGGTTATTATAGCTTTGTAGTATAGCTTAAAGTCAGGTATGTTATGCCTCCAGCTTGATTTTTTTTGCTGAGCATTGCTTTGGCTATTCGTGGTCTTTTATTGTTCCATATAAATGTCTGAATAGTTTTTTCCATTTCTGAGAAAAATGTCTTTGGAATTTTGATGGGGATTGCATTGAATTTGTATATCACTTTAGGTAGTATGGACATTTTCACTATGTTGATTCTTCCAATCCAAGAGCATGGAATATCTTTCCATCTTCTTGTATCCTCTCTAATTTCTCTCAGCAGTGGTTTGTAGTTCTCATTATAGAGATTTTTCACCTCCTTGGTTAACTCAATTCCTAAGTATTTTATTTTTTTTGGTGGCTATTGTAAATGGGCAGGCTTTCTTGATTTCTCCTTCTGCATGTTCACTATTGGAGAAAAGAAATGCTACTGATTTTTGTGTGTTGATTTTGTATCCTGCTACTGTGCTGAAATCATTTATCAATTCCAACAGTTTTTTTGTAGAGGTTTTAGGCTGTTCGATATATAGGATCATGTCATCTGCAAACAGGGACAGTTTGACTTCATCTTTTCCAATCTGGATGCCCTTTATTTCCTTCTCTTCTCTGATTGCTCTGGCTAGTACTTCCAACACTATGTTGAATAGGAGTGGTGAGAGTGGGCATCCTTGTCTGGTGCCTGTTCTTAAAGGAAAAGCTTTCAGCTTTTCCCCATTCAGGATGATATTGGCAGTGGGTTTGTCATATATGGCTTTAATTATGTTGAGATACTTTCCCTCTATACCTAACTTATAGAGGGTCTTTGTCATGAATGAGTGCTGAACTTTATCAAATGCTTTTTCAGCATCTATAGAGATGATCATATGGTCCTTGTGTTTGAGTTTATTAATATGGTGTATCACATTTATTGATTTGCGTATGTTGAACCAACCTTGCATCCCTGGGATGAATCCCACTTGATCGTGATGAATAATTTTTCGTATGTGTTGCTGTATTCTGTTTGCTAGTATTTTAGTGAGGATTTTTGCATCTATATTCATCAAGGATATCGGCCTGTAGTTTTCTTTTTTGGTTATATCTTTACCTGGTTTTGGTATCAGGATGATGTTTGCTTCATAGAATGAGTTTGGGAGATTTGCGTCCGTTTCAATCTTTTGGAATAGTTTGTAAAGAATCGGTGTCAATTCCTCTTTGAATGTTTGGTAAAATTCTGCTGTGAATCCATCTGGTCCTGGGCTTTTCTTTGTTGGGAGCCTTCTGATAACAGCTTCAATCTCCTTTATTGTTATTGGTCTGTTCAAATTTTCTACGTCTTCACGGTTCAGTTTTGGGAGCTTGTGTGTGTCCAGAAATTTATCCATTTCCTCCAGATTTTCAAATTTGTTGGCGTATAGTTGTTTATAGTAGTCTCGAATGATTCCTTGTATTTCAGATGAATCAGTTGTAATATCGCCTTTTTCATTTCTAATTTTTGTTATTTGAGTCTTCTCTCTTCTTTTTTTTGTTAGCCATGCTAATGGTTTGTCAATTTTATTTATCTTTTCAAAAAACCAACTTTTTGATTCGTTGATCTTTTGAATTGTTTTTTGGTTTTCAATTTCATTCAGTTCTGCTCTGATCTTAATGATTTCTTTCCGTCTGCTAACTTTAGGATTGGATTGTTCTTGTTTTTCTAGTTCTTTAAGGTGAAGTGTTAGGTTGTTCACTTGCCATCTTTCCATTCTTCTGAAGTGAGCATTTAATGCAATAAATTTTCCCCTCAATACTGCTTTTGCAGTATCCCACAGGTTTTGGTATGATGTATCATTGTTTTCATTAGTTTCAATAAACTTTTTGATTTCCTGCTTGATTTCTTCTTGGACCCATATGTCATTAAGTAGAATGCTGTTTAATTTCCATGTGTTTGTATAGTTTCCAGAGTTTTGTTTGTTATTAATTTCTAGTTTTAATCCATTGTGGTCTGAGAAGATACATGGGATAATTCCAATTATTTTGAATTTATTGAGACTTGATTTGTGACCTAATATGTGATCTATCTTGGAGAATGATCCATGTGCTGATGAGAAGAATGAATATTCTGAGGTTGTTGGGTGGAATGTTCTGTAGATATCTGCCAATTCCAATTGGTCTAGAGTCTTGTTTAGATCTTGTGTTTCTCTACTGATTCTTTGCCTAGATGATCTGTCTAATATTGACAGTGGAGTGTTCAGGTCCCCTGCTATTATGGTATTAGTGTCTATTTCCTTCTTTAGGTCTAATAGAGTTTGTTTTATAAATCTGGCTGCTCCAACATTGGGTGCGTACATATTTATGATTGTTATGTCTTCTTGATGGATCAGTCCTTTTATCATTAAGTAGTGTCCCTCATTGTCTCTTTTTATGGTTTGTAGTTTAAAGTCTATTTTGTCAGATATAAGAATAGCCAACATGAGAATAGCTACTCCTGCTTGTTTTTCATTTCTATTTGCATGGTATATCTTTTTCCATCTCTTCACTATTAGTCTGTGAATGTCATTACAGGTGAGGTGAGTCTCTTGAAAATGACATATAGTTGGATACAGCATTTTAATCCAATTAGTCAGTGTCTTTTGAGTGGGAAATTTAATCCATTTACATTTGGGATTGATATTAGAAGGTATTATCTTACTCCTGGACTTTTATTGATTTTTGCTTGGATATGTTAAATATATTTTGTTCCTTTCTTCACCTTTTATTGTCTTTGGTGTTTGTTGGTTTTTTGAGGTGATAAGATACAGTTTCTTTCTCCTTCTCATTTGCACATTTTGTTCTACCAGTGGGTTTTGTTCTTTCTTGTGTATTCATAGTAGTGATTATCATTTTTTGGATTCTGAATGCGAGACTCCCTTGAGGATTTCTTGCAGGGCTGGTCATGCGGTACTGAATTCCCACACTTTGTGTGTGTCTGGTAAGTACATTATTTATCCTTCAATTCTGAAAGATAGCTTTGCTGGGTATAGTATTTTGGCTGGAATTTTTTTTTTTCTTTTAGCATTTTTAATATGTGATCCTATTCTCTTCTGGCCTATAGAGTTTTTGTTGAAAAGTCTTCTGTTAGTCTGATGAGGACACACTGATAGGTGACTTGACACTTTTGCTGTTTTTCGGATTCTCCCTTTGTCTTTGAGCTTTGCCAAGTTGACTATAATGTGTCTCAGAGAGGACTTTTTTGGACTGAATCAGTTTGGGGATCATTAAGCCTCCTGAATCTGAAGGTCTGTGTCTCTCCCTACACCTGGGAAGTTTTCCACTGTCATTTCATTCAATATATTTTCAATGACTTTTCCTTTGTCCTCCCCTTCTGGAGCACTCATGATTTGGATGTTTCTGTGCTTAAGGTTGTCTGCTAGCTCTCTTAGATTTCCCTCATTTTTATTTATTTTTTTCTTTTTTGTCTGCCTGGATTATTTCAAAAAGACAGTCTTCAAGATTGAAAATTCTTTCTTCTGCTTGCTCCTATTTGCTAGTTAAGCTCTTGATTGTGTTTTGTTGTTGTTGTTGAATGAACGAATTCTTCAGTTGCAAGAGTTCTCCTACATTCTTGTTTAAGGTATTAATCTCTGTAAATTTTCTCATTCATATCCTGGACACTTTTTCTCATTTCCTTGTGTTGTCTAGCTGAGTCTTCTTCCATTTCATTGAGTTTCCTTAAGATTGTTGCTTGGAATTCCTTTTCAGTCATTTCAAGGGTTTCCTACTCTTTGGGGTTTGGTAATTGAGAATTATTACATTCCTTTGGTGGTGTAATATTATCTTGTTTTTTCATATTTCTAATATCTTTACTTTGAACCTTGATCATTTCTTAGAGAAGTTCCATCTTCTATTAATCTCAAGCGGGCTTTGAGGAGAAAGACTTCCTCCTGTAGGTGTATTTTATGTCAACCACTGAGTAGGGTGTTTTAGTATTGTTTCTGGGTAGTCTCCATTTGGGTACTTTGGCCATATTCAGTGTCAGAGTTGTGTGTGCATGCCTCCATGGCTTAGACACTGGTATACTTAGTGATTCTTTCCTGTGGTTACTGACACTGTGTTGGGTCATTGAGGATATGGGTGAGCACTCATATTCTTAGGATAAATGCCTTGGTGACATATCACTCTTTGGCTGTGCTGGGTGTCCCTGGGCAGGTTTGTTGGCACCCCAGCTTGTGTCATGTGACCCTGATGGGTGCACTGGGGTATACTAGAATTCCTCAGTTTGAATGGGTGACTCTGGGTAGGGTTTCTCTTTCCATTTTCCAACAGGCAGAGGTTCCTCCTGGGTCCATGCCTCCCCCAATTGGGGGATGGGTTTGAGGTGATTGGTGATTTTCTTTCTTATTCTATTTGTGTATCCTGGGTTTCTGTACTCTTGGGGGGTTCCATGTGTGTCTCTCTCCAGATAAAGGCAGTTGGGTTAGCTGGAAATGTACCTCCCACCCCCAGGAGTACTGCCACATGTGGTAGCATAATTCCCCTTTAAGTTGTGATGCTGGGTCTTGTGTCTATGCTCATTCACCTTTTTCCCCAGGATCCACTGTTGACTCTTCTCATGTCAATGTAGTTGAATGGCCCTTGGGCCATCTGTATGGTGGCTGTGGCTGCTGCTGTGACAGTGAGTTGCCCTTGTGTCAGCAGAGGCTGTGGTGGTGATTTGGCAGACCACTCACATGGGAGCAGTGTCAACAGCAATGGCAGAGGCTGCGTGTGGCAGCCACTGAGGTCCCCAGGAATGTTCCTGCCATCTCAGCATGTATTAATTTAATATCTAAATATCAAAAGAGGATATTATTTTACATGCATATTTACATCCTAGATATAGGATTAAATAAATTCATTTATATATATAAATAAAGTAGGGTTTGAAAATGTCACCACAACAGAAATATGCATGTAACCTCTTATCAGCATATAATAGATGTATTTCACTTATTGACATATAAATTTATTTTATAAAATGTGATGTGTCCTCCCCAATTTGAAAATGATATTGCACAAAAAACAACTCCTGAAACTAAATGTTGCGACTGGTTTAAATCAATGGAGGTTACTGTCCCAGAGTTCTATTAAAAAGAGATTAAGAGATTTTCTACGTAAGGTATAAAATAAGAAATGGAAGTCTGAACAATTTCAGAAAAACAAAATTAAACTTTCATATAAAGGCATGATTCTGAATGGAGTATGAATGGAATGCATCAGTTTAGATATTTCTAAATAGCATAAACATCTTAGAAAGCCAAAACTCATTCAATCTTTTACCAAGAAATTATAAAAATCTAGAAGGGAGGAAATTCCTGCATGTTCTCATAGACTCAGTCCTACCACTCATCTGCCATAGTTTCACTGAAATAATTAAAAACAAAATAGGAAGGCGGTGCCTGGGGATCTTCTACTCTTTATAGCTATGCAGTTAAAGTGAAGATTTCCAATTTAAAAGTAAAAACAGCCAAAGCCTTGTCAGATCAGATAATTCATGATTTTTATCCTATGTTGTAGAGGGGAAAAAAAGCCACAGTTACATTATTAATGGGATGAATTTCTTTGGACAAATATATTACAGATGAACTAAAGGTATCACCAGTGGAGCTCATTTCAAGAGGAATAAAGAATAAAAATAAATTATGCTTTTTCTCCTTCACTGTTTTTTGTCTGACTCTTATTTTATCTTCATATAAAAGGATATAATAGGATTACCAAAAAGCAATAGAGACAGCTGGTGATGCTGACATGATTTTTTCTCAAAAAGAGAAACTTATGATGGAAAGTAGAACATAGTTCCTTTTGAACCATTCTGTTTTACCTACTAATCTTATTATTCAGTAGATTTGACCTTTACCCATTCACCCCTTGGAATATTTTGGAATGTTGAGCACAGTTGCATTATTGAATTTGTTTAGCAGGATTGTGGGGTCATAAGATATTTTGAATGCTATTTTCTGAGATCTAGTGGACTTTCTGTGAAATCGTATTTCTGAAATAATAACTCTATAAAGTTCTTCTGATTTCACAAAAAGTGTAGTGAGAAGGGCAAGTAAGTGTGAGATTGAGAGATTTAAAAAATTTGGTAAGACAGCACCCTGAGCCTAATCCTAATAAACTTTATTCCATTGGGACATGGTCAGAAGCCATACAAGAATAGCTTGAATGCATGGATAAACCTCTACAATACGAACGGTATCTATGTCCACATTATTCCCATCAATATAAATTCTCAAAAGATTGCATGTTAAGCATGAGAAATACAATTTTGGAATAACAGACTATTTTTGGCTAATGTTTTAGGACAAGTGGCCCTTTCCCCTGGCTAGCTGTACTAATGAAGTGAAGAAAAAAAAGTGTCAATGCTTTCTGGGATTTTCAATGTTTTGACAGCTTTCCTACTTGAAATGTTCATGCAATCTGCTCTTCCTGCCCCCTTCTTCACTCCTCCCACCTCATAAAGCATATACAAAATAGAATTTTTTTTTTTTTTTTTTTTTTTTTTTTGCTGGCTTATGCAGGGATTGAGTGCTGGACCTTGTTGTTATCAGCAACACACTCTAAGCAACTGAGCTAATCTGCCAGCCCAAAATAGAACATTCTAATACAACAGTGATTTCCTAAGTGTTGGGTTGTCTACTTATCAGATTAGGGTTCATCTAATCTTTTTTCTTAATAAGTCTGTATTAAGACTTGTTACTCACTCAACTTTCAGGTTTGTTGATTCCCCATACTGTTTTCCAATTCTCTATTTTGTCTCTCCTCACATTATTCTTTATGCTTACTTTCTGAAGAATGTTACTACTAAATATACTATTCTAAGTAGGCAGGCTTTTTTTTTTAAGGTATTGTTTCATTCCTTGGATAAAAAAAAAAAAAAATTCACCATGATCAAGTGGGATTCATTCCAGGGATGCAAGGATGGTTCATCATACACAAATCAATAAATGTGATACCCTTATCTAAAGAATGAAGAAAAAAAAAACACAATCATTTTGGTAGATGTAGAGAAAGCATTTGATGAAGCCCCACACCTCTTCATGATAAAAACATTCAACAAATTAGGCATAGAAGAAATGTTACTCAATATAATAAAGGCCACATGCAACAAGCTTACAGCTTGTATCATACAAAATGGACAAAAGTTGGAGGCTTTTCCTCTAAGATCTGGAATAAGACAAGGATGCCCACTTTCCCCACTCTTATTCAACATAGTACTGGAAGTTCTAGCCAATGCAATATGGCAAGAGAATGAAGTAAATGGCATCCAAATTGGAAAGGAGGAAGCCACACTATCCCTATTTGAAGGTGATATGATTCTGCATACAGAAAACCCTAAAGCCTCCACCAAAAAAAAAAAAAATGATTAGAACTAATAAATGAATTCAGTTAAGTGGCAGGATACCAGATCAACATGCAAAAATCAATAGCATTTCTATTTGCCAATAATGAAATAGCTTAAGAAGGAATGAAGAACGTAATCCTGTTCACAATAGCTACCAAAAAAAAAAAAAATATGTAGGAGTAAATTTAACTGAGGAGGAATAGTCAAGATTTCACACAATGTGTTGTAGAACGCAAAGCTCTGTGGGAATAGCACTAATGAAAATGTGGTACTTAAAGTAATGCCAACAATTGGTATGCAGAAGGGAAGAATTTTTTTGAAACTTGTCTTAGGGGTCAGTTCTGTGAGCATTCCATCATGAGATAAATAGTGAGGGATGCCTGAAAGAGACAACAGATCTTAGACAATGCAGGCAGAAACTCATTATACATAAGGCGAAACACTATCTGCTTTTTTAGACTATTTGTGTGTTGTGTGTAAAGCTCTACTCAAATTGGTTGTATAATAATATCAGTAGTCTTCAATCAACTTCAATGAATTATAATTTACAAACCTTAAAGTTCCCCCATCTGAAGTGTATATTGCAATGATTTTTGGTAAATTTACAGAACTGTGATCAATTAAATGATTACAAGCTAATCTTCTTGTAGCCATTTCTTTCCAAAAAATAAAAACATACGCCCTGATTTTTTTTTTTTTATCAGTAGATCTCTATACAGGGCAGACTTCCTGCCTGAGTACAGGACTGATGTTGGTATTCAAAAAGAATAAGCTAATTAACCAGTATCATGATAATAACTATGTGTATGTGGATATGTTTCCAAAAAGAAGATAAAACATAAAATGGATAAAGTAGAAAATAAGCCACAGTAGCAGCCATTTATGCAACAGTTTTGGGGCTCCCAGGTTTCCCCTCATTTAATCCTCAGAGCCATCCTATGAGGTAAGAAATGTTGCTTTCCCCAGCTATGCTTAAAGGATAACACAAAAAACACCTTTAGTGATTCATTAGCATCAGAGTAAAAGGTTTAATGAAATGAGCTACTTACTAATTTCAGGTTTGCCTAATTACATAATTGTGTAATAAGGACAAAAATAAGTTCCCTAGCCATCTTTGCAGTTTATAAGTATAAATTATGGACAATGTTGTGTTTCCTTCAACATAAAACTAATGCTCTCCTTTCTTTTTTCTCCAAACACATACGCTCAGAACATCTTATCTTATCTGAATCAATGTTACTATGCCTTCGTAGAAACTGCTGAACTATTTATATTCTAAGATATTCTGAAAATAATGTGTGCATGAGTATTCATGACATTTCAGAATAAAACATACCTTTCTCAGCTTAATGTTGAAGTAATGTATCATGTTGGGATCACAGAATGCGAAGAATGTTCATGAATTAAAAGATGTGTCTCCCGCATGCAACTTTTGTTTTCAAAATGTGTCAGGCATAAGATTTGAAATTTTGAGAAAATATCTACGTAACGATTACTCTCTACTGAATGAAAGCATGCTGTGCTTTGGCAGGCATGCAAAATGCCTAGAAAATTTCCACATGGAATAAATGAAGATGAAGGAATCAAAGGAAGTGATAAAGAGACAACATCACTGTTCTTTAATTCAAGTTAGAAAATGTTCACTGTCACAATGAGTATGTTATTTTGCAGATGCTAAACGGGTTTGCCCCCCAAAACACATGATATCACTCTGTTGTGTGCATTTTATGTTATTATGGTGAAAAGTTCCCAGGGACACAGATCGGGAGATGCACCACGTGGACTCCAGAGTCCAGCCAAGAGATTCTGCCCAATATCCTCAAAGTATCATCTTTTGTCCTTTCCGGTAAATTGAAGTTATTGATGGGCTCCTTTCAAACTGGTTGGGATCTATTGTTCTGAGGAAAATCATAATAAGAAGCCTGGTTGTTTTCCTTGGTAACGAAAGAGGGGATAAACTTGACAGATCAGCACCCCATTTTTATGAAATGAAGGTCCACACCAGCAGTATATTATGGAACCAGGAGATTCCCATCTGGGTGTGGGACTGGTCAAACCCAGAAATGTTCCAACCAACCCGTGACTTCTTTGGAAACCTCTGGCATCATTTGCTAGGAAAATGTTGGCATCCCCAGCAAGAAGCCTTGCCTTACTAGGCAATAGTCAAAAGTAAAGAAACTTGTACTGATGTTTCAACTCTCTTTGAGCCCCCAGCTTCCAGTCACCCCTTGCTCTACAAGTATGGAGCACGACTGTTCAGGAGGTAAACCTTAATGGAAACCAGCTCCCAAGCTCTAGTTGGGGGACAGCTTCATAAATGAAGTCACACAGTTGTTTACTTTACTGAACCTCAGATTTCTCATCTGTTTAATAAAGAGGAATGGGTGAGTGGAAACCTGCTCAAAAATTACCTAAATTTTCCATTTCATTGTCTATAGTCCAAATCTACCTCTTTGCTTGTATTATACCTGGGATTCCAGATGCTGTAAATGAAGAGGAATCTCTTTGTCCCTCTCTTCATAAATATGCCTGTTTCCTCTAGTCTCGGGAACGACATCCACAGAACATTCATTATTTGTGCATGTCCCTTAAAAATAATTCCTTATCAACCCAAACTATCTGAATTAATTGTTGTGGTTATCCTCAATTCTTTCCAATACATTATATGGATACATTAGTACTAAAGATCCCATTGTACAATAAAATGAAAACTCAAAGGCAGGATTTGAAAATAGCCTTTTAAAAACTGCATCATTAAAAATCTCATTTTAATACAAACAGGATTTTAAACATCGCATTTACGGTACATGTAAATGATGATATCAAAAATGCAAATGTTCTGAAATAGACCTGAAGCAGAGCAATGCACATTTTGACTGATTTTTATTAAGATCTGTTCTTTTATCACAGACGGTTTGAAAACACCTAGCCCTAACTGTATTTCTACTTTTAACACATGAAAAAGCACACAGTGACCTTCAAAGACACTATATGTGGTAGTTTCAGAAGTACAACATAGAGTACAAAATTAAACTGAGAGAGGTGAAAATATTGAATAGTTTGTCTCCTAGGGTCGTTCACTCTGGGACATCAGGCCTCTTAATCACGGCTCTAAATTGGTAACTTTGTGTAAGTCAGTCTTCCCGCAAGGAAGGGGAAACCAGGAACCTGTAAGAAAATCATTAATTTGTTCAGATCGCTCAAATCCACTTATAAATTACTTGTCATTCTGGGCACTCCTTAGTTCACAGTACTGTGGGAAAGGTAATGAAATTAAAAATAGTGAAAAATCTCTACCTGTAACCTTTATGGAAAATTCCCTGTATATCCCAAATTGAGGTGTTTACCTAGGAAGATCAGACCCAGGTTTATGTACAAAAGCCAAATCACATGGAAATAAACCTCAGCTCTGAACATTTTAACAGCAAGGGCTACTTCCACTGAGGATACAAAAGCAAGATTCATCTTCCCCACCCCTGGATCTGGCTTAGTGAAATTCAGCTGAGCTCAGTAAGTCCCTTCTGAGAAGCTAATATTTACTAAAGTGGTGTGTTTTAAACGTTAAGATGCATAGGAATCCCCTGGTTGTCTTGATACAAAACAGGTGCTGATTCAGAAGATCTTGAATGGTAGAGCATGAGGGTGAAATAAATTCGTTTCCAATACTGCCTTCTCTCCATCTCCAGGACATAGATTGTCCAAAATATCTTCCAGGAAAAGAGAAAAAGAAAAAGAACACAAATCTTTACACCCAGTCATCCTAGATGAGCTATTTCCAGTGCACAAAAGTCCCTGTGTTTGATACTTTGCTTAGTTCTATTTATGTATGTTTGTATTTTATATTAGGGATCCTAAGCCTTGGGTGACTTTTGGGTTGATCATCCTTCTATTTAATATAAATGTGAGCAGCTATTTTCAGTCCATGTCATCCTGTGCAATTGCAGAGACTGGGTTTATTATGAGCACAGCCAACTTTAAACACCTTCCAAAGTATAACTTTTTGTAGTCCAGTGCGTATCATTAATACAGTTCTACAATCCTAACTTGTATCCTTATCTAAACAAACCAATTATTTTTTAAAAGTCAATTTCTGAGAAAATCAGGGAAATATGGATATGAACAAAGTGTTAGATGATGTTAAGAAACTACTGTGAATTTTCTTAGATGTCATGTTCATTTCCTGGGAAATGTCATATAAATTCCTACAAACTGTGTGGCTTAAAATGACAGAAATTTATTTGCTCACATTTCTGGAAGCCAAAAGCCTGAAATCAAGGTGTCTGCAGGGCTGGTTCTTTCTGGAGGCTAAGAGAGAATCCATGGCAAACCTCTTCCTGAGCTCCTTGTGGCTCCAGGCGTCCTTGGGCTTATGGCCACATCACTCCAGTCTCTGCCTTCGTCTTCATGTGCCTGATGCCGTGTCTGTGTGTGTTTCTCTTCTTCTGTCTCTTATGAGGACACTTGTCACTGCATTTAGGCCCCACCTGCTCGTCTAGAATCATCTCATCACACTATATCTTTAACTTAATGACATCTGCAAAGACTCTTTTCCCAAAGAAAGTCACTTTCCTGGGTTTCAGGTAGTCCTATCTTTGGGGGACACTGTTAATTCCAGTATGGATATGATTGTAAAATCATCAAGTTTATTTATAATCGTCATATCTGTGAGAGATGAGTGTTGAAGGGATTTCAGGCGAGAGGGTATGCTATCTGGAACTGGCTTTGGATTACTTTTAACAACGACAACAACAACAACAAAAAAAAACAAACAAATCAAGCAAAAGCAGTGAGATACACTTTTTTAAAAGTTGGAAAGTATTTCTTATGGGACCTCCACAACAGGTGTATGGAGGGTTATACTTTCTGGGTTTTGGGTTTTTTTTCATGTGTTTGGGGGTATCCATAATAAAAAAAATTAATATACACATATTACAGACAATAACAGTATCCCATTATGCATACGTACCACATTTTCTTTATCCATTCATCCATTGATGAATACTTAGCTTGATTTTATATTTTTACTATGATGACCAATGCCACTTTTCAGCCTTAAAAAAAAAAAAGAAAGAAAGACAATCCTGTAATCTGCAACAACGTGAATGAACCTAGAGAACATTATGTTAAATGAACTTAACTAGACACAGAAAGACAAATAGTTCATGATCTCACTCATATGGGAAATCTAAAAAATTTGAACTCATAGAAGCAGAGAGTAGAATGCTGGTTACCAGGGGCTTGGGGTGGTGGTGGATGGGGAGGTGTTGGTCAAGGATACTGCATCAGGAGGAAAAAGTTCAAGACATCTATTGACTACAGTTAATAACAATGTATTCTGCAGTTCAAAATTGTTAAAAGAGTAGATTTGAAATGTCCTCACCACAAAAAAATAAGTATGGGAGATGTCATACATGCTAATTAGATTGATTTAATCATTTCACAATGTATCCCTATATCCTAACATCACATTGTACCCTGTAAATACATACAATTATCTTTTGTCAATTAAAATTAAATTCAGGGCTGGCCAGTTAGCTCAGATGGTGAGAATGCAGTATTGATAACACCAAGGTCAAGGGTTTGAATCCCTGTACCAAAAAAAAAAAAAAAAAAATCAGTTCAATTAAAAAACAGAGACAATGGTGACTGTTTTCAGGGTCAGCCACTTGAAAATAAAACATGAAAAGTGGAATAACTTCCTTTTATGCCTATGTGACAATATAATATCACACACAACAGAGGCTGGGGCTGGAGGAATTGGGCATGACTGCTTAGTGAATATGACATTTCCTTGTGAAGGTACTAAATGCCACTAAATTGAACACTGAAACAGCTAATAGTTAATTTTTCCATTATGTGAATTTTACCTCACTGAGAAAAGGAGTTTATGTGCTTGTATTTCAGTAGGTAAACCACAGTGGTGTATTTCATTTTTTCCTACTAGCTGGGTGCTACTACTCACACTTGTCTGCATTTATTCCATCTCTATTGCTTTTTGGACTAGAATGCAAGAGTCTCTTTAGCTCAATTTCCAGATTGACTCACAAATGCCTGCTTTCCCAACTGACCTGCATTAAAAGAATACTATAATCAATATTTCGTTTAAACTGCAAACTCTGCAGCCCTTTCTCATCTCCCCATAGTGACCAGCTACTGACATTGCCAAGTTCCTGTCACACCTGCAATTTTTTATTAGGCAAACAGCATGGTGAAAGTTGTTAGAGAATGCTTCTTTTGGGTGCAGGTGGAACCTTCTTTAAAAGTAATAAAAAGCTAAATTCTATTGAGTTTTCCCTCCACCATCCAGACAGACTGCTGGCAGATGGATAGACCAATAGAAAATGAGGGTGGAAAAAGGCAGATGTAATTGTCCTTTGGGTCTTGTTGCCAGATTTAGAGCTGTAGTCTGTAGCTGTCTTAGTTTATTCAGCTGTTATAACAAAATACCACAGATTGGCAAAACAGATGCATTGCTCACAGTTCTGGAGGCTGGAAGTCCAAGATCAAAGTGTGGCAGAGTCAGTGTCTGGTGAGGACCGACTTCCTAGTTCATAGAATCATAGACGGTGGCTTCTCACTGTATCCTGTCATGGTGGAAGGGGCAAGGGAGCTCTCTGGGGTCTCTTTTATAAGGACACTAATGCCATTCATAAGGCTCCACCCTGAATTTTGGGGATCTACCAATGTTACTTTTTTTTTTTTTCTCTCTCTCTCTCCACGCTCTTCTAGCTTTTATGTCAAGTCCAGGGTGGTGACTTATCTGTGAAGCTTCAGGTGGACTATGAACAGATTGGCATCCACCCTCAATGACATGGATGTTGATGGGACTTTGAAGACAGAGCTGTCCCTCATGATGGATGAAGATGGATGTTGAGGGGCACTCTGGGAATCTTCATTCACATAGGAAGGTCCATTTGTCATCAGTGACTCTGCTCCCTGCCCAGGGAGGCTGACGTGCACAGATTCCATGCAAGGACTTTTTGGCTCTTTGGTTTTGCATGGATTTGGCCAATGGGGGGTCCTGCCAGGGCAATGGAGTGTAGGGTGAAGAGAACATGATTTGAGGGCATTTATCTCCCCTTGTGAAGTTCTTCCAGTGGTAGGGTCTCCCAACTAAAGGCAACTGGTACCACGGTGTTTCCTTCTCCACTGGACTCTCTCTTTTTGGTTCTGGTAACCTCTTTTCCTTCTTCCTATGGGATTCCGGACAGCAAGAACTCCACTGTTATGGATTCTTGTGACTTCTCTCTTTCTCTATGATCCAGCCATTCTTTTTTTTACATATTTTCCCTGTGTGTGCCAGGCAGCTTAATGAATGCCAAAGGCATCACGTTCTAATCCCCAGACTCTGTGAATACATTACGTTACATGGCAAAAGGACTTTAGTGATGTGATTAAGGTTGAGAATTTTACAATAGACAGATTTTAAATACAGGGTTTCTTAAAACGAAGGAGGCTGGATGGTCAGAGTCAGAGAGAAGCGAGGATGGAAGAGGAGGTTATATGCTTTGAAGATGAAATCTTTGAAGGTGGAGGAAGTGGCCACAAGGTAAGCAGCGCAAGTGGCCTCTAGAATCTGGAAAAAGTGCAAAGAGATTATTCCTGAAAGCCTCCAGAAAAAAAAACAGCCTCGTCAGAAACCTGATTTCAACCCCATGAGACGTGTTTCTGATTTCTGACTTCCAGAACAGAGTGTTATTTTATGTCCTTGAGTTTGGGTAATTGATTACAGCAGTCATAGGACCCAAACACACTCTGTAAATACCCCTCTTAAACTGTCCTAATTTGTGTGTAAACATTTCCTAGTTGGGACCCTGATTAATCAGTAGCTAATTGACAAAAACAGATGAGATAGAAAGACGGTCATTTGTTTTTTTTTCCACTCCTAGAATATGACGACCATATGCATTGTCAGAAAATTGTAAAGAATCACCCCATGTAATGTTTGATTTTTTGTCTCCCAAAATGCATAAGCATGTGAGATGACTCACGCTTTTGTGACAGCATGCGGGAGGTATTCATTGTTGCATGTCAGGTGGTAACCAAAATGGCAAGTGCCCACATAGATCTTACTGTGAGTTAGATGATTGTTCCTACCGCATAAGGGGAATACGATCACAATTCCTAATTTATACAGATGGGGAAACTGAAACCCATACATCTTAAATACCACATCCAAGGTTAGAGAGCTCGTACCAGCTTGGGAGTTTGTCTATCTCTATCTCCAGGATGGAGATCACACTTGATCCTTTTACAAACCCAAATAGAAATGTATTCATTGCATCCCCTTGGCTTTATCTCTTTCCTATATTGTTCCCAACAAGCTGTGTCTTTCACTAACACAAGGTCATTCATTTTTAGATTCTGTCCCTGTACTGCTTTTTTCTTCCCTCTCTCTAAATTCTCTCCTGGGATAATTACACTCATTCTTATGACTCTAAAGAAACAAACATCCTGAAAAGTCTCCAGAGTGTGTCTTCATAACCAATCAACTCCTTAACTATTCAGAAGTATGCAAACTCCATGTTTCTTCGAGATCCACAGATACCTGGAAAGGTAAATGTCAGAAAATGAAATGTCTGTAACCTCCTCCAATGCTGATCCTACTCTTTAGTTGCCTAATTACGGGGGCAGCGATGGACCTACCAGGCATGGACGTTCAGTGCCACCTAGGGTTACGTGGACTTTTCCTTCCTGATCTCTCCATTTTACGTTGACATCCGTGTTATCGGTCCAACCCCCGCCCCCCAGCACCACCTGTATTTCAATGTCTTGTTCCTGTCCATCTTAGTCATCTCAAAGTAGGCTCCGGCTTCTCTGCCTGCAGGTTGGATAATCTCACTGATATGGGTTCCTTAGTCCAGAATTTACCCCAGCAAAGCTTCCCCATCACAGCCATACAAATGCTCAAGAGGCAACCTTGATCATGATACTCACCCAACAAAGCATTCCAATGCCCCTCCTCTGTCCCATGCCCCCACCAAAAAACACCCAAAAAACTTTCTTTAGCCAGGTGCACTAAGGCCTTCCTGGTGCATCCTCTCCTTACCTCTTAATCTTGATCTCTTGCCACTTCTGCCCAAATTATCTCTTGCACCTTTACTTCCATCTCACTAGTGCAATTACACAAAATTATGTCCATGTCTGATGATGGTTCTGTTCTCTCTTGCCTTTAGACCTTTAGTGTTCCTCAGACATGATGGTGCCTAGCTAAGAACTGCCTGGAGATCTTGGTAAAAGGCAGATCTGACTCGGTAGATCTGGGATAAAGTTGGAACTTCTGTATTTCTAATAGTCTCTGGGGGTAAGGCTGATGCCATATGTCATGGGTTGAATTGTGTCAAAAAATTCTAACAGATATATTGAAGTCCTAACCTCAGGTTCCTGGGAATGTGGCCTTACTTGGAAATAAGGTCTTTATATGTAATCCAGTTAAGATGAGGTCATAATGGATAAGGGTGGCCCTAAATCCAATGTCAAGTGTCCTTACAAGAGACAGAAGAGACACAGACACAGAGGGGAAGCCATGTGAAGATGGAGGCAGAGATTGGAGTGATGCGGTCACAAGCCCAGGGATACCTGGAGCCACCAGGAGCTGGAAGAGGCAGGAAGGATCCTCCCCTGGAGCCTCTGGAGGGAGCACTGCCTGCCACACCTGGATCTCAGACTTCTGCCTCCAGAACTGGGAGAGGATGAATTCCAGTTGTTTTAGGACACCCATTTTATGTGAATTTGGTATAGCAGCCCCAGAAAACTAACCTACTCCTGGTCCCCTGGCCATATTTTGAGTACTGAGTATCTCTGTAGTTCTACCTGGAAGCCAGAATACCTTTTTTCTCTGGATCCTAACCCACACCTGGGTGTTGGTTCCAAGAAATGAACAGACTGTAGGAAATGTCTCCAGGGCAGCTCATGTTTACAGCTGTCAGGACACTGGGAGCACAACACAGCAATTTTCTGATCACTGCTGGGGTTTCCTGTACTCTGTGAGCATCTTGAGGTCAGGGTTCCAGTTATTTCCATCTTTGGAGGCTTTGTTCTTAACACAGGGACTTGACACTTATCAGGGGCTCCCTAAACATTTCTGAATAAACAAACATGCCTGAAGCTTGATCGTAAACATATTCAATTTCTACAACTATCTTAGAAATAGCATGACTATGTTTCATTCTCATTTTGCACCGAAACGGTTCAATACTCATGAGAAAATGTATTAATAAACTTGTGAAATCATTGGAGGTCATGGTGTTTTTAACCTTCAAATGATGAGCTACTCATTCTACTAATAGTCTTCCTGCAATAGTGTTAAACCAGTCCTCCCAGGATGACAGATATTGCTTTGTTATTTCTAAAATCCATAAGGCAGTTAAGAAAATACTTATAAACTTTTTTGCATCACAGGATATTTATTACCTAAAAAAAGTATGATATCATCAATTATCCATGCCTGGAGCACTGAACGATCATTTGCAAATGAAATCACCCTTGGGATATTGCTTCTAACAATTCTGTCCATCATCTTTATATTTTCTTCTTAATTCATCCCTATACCCTTTTAAATGCAAATAAAGATCACCTTCCCAATATCTGTGAAAATTAAATCCCCTTGTGCATGAAAATTTACAACCTTACTTTAATATCAGTTCATAGAACTATATTCCTGATAGTGAGATCTCTCCAACAGAGTGAAGTGAGAATTCTAATTTGGCGTTTTAATTCAGCCTTGCTGCATATCCTGCCCTTATTCATGGAATAATTGTTGAATGACTGCTTCCACCTTGCTCTGCAGGCCTGGCCTAACGTGAGAATCTCCAGGTAACTGGCTTGACTGTGTATATATTCTCAGATCAGAACTGGGAATAAAACTGTGATGGGCAAAATAACCACCCCCAAAGTTGTCCCTGTCTTAATCCCCACAGCACCTGTGTGTATGGCAAAGGACTTTGCACATGTGTTGACAGTAATGATCCTGAGAAGGGGAGGTTATCCTCAGTTGTCTGCATGAACATAAGGCATCACAGGCATCCGTATAAGAGGGAGGCAAGAGAGTCAGAGTCAGAGAAGGAGATTCAATGATGGAGCAGACTGGTGTGATCCTGCCACAAGCTGAGGAATGCAGGGGGCCTGTAGAAGCTGGAGGAGGCAGGGAATGGTTTTTCCCCTAGAGCTTGCAGACAGAGCACAGTCCTGCTTATAACTCGATTTTAGCCCAGTGAGAACCATGTCAGACTTCTGACTTCCAGAACCATAACATGAGAAACTGGTGGTGTTGTAAGCCCCTGAGTGTGTGTAATTTGTTACAGCAGCCATCAGAAACTCATACAGACCTAACCCCATAGCACCTCCAGTTTGACCATTTTAGTCTGTGGTGCAGACTTAAGGGATGACAGGAGGTGGCTTCTGCGTGCCTCAATAACTGTGACTGTATCACTCCTGAAATCACACAAGAAAATGGAAACACACACACACACACACACACACACACACAGCAAAATCTAATTGTATCTTTAAGCCATATAGTCACGCAGCCTCACTGGACTCAAAACCACACAATAGGTGGCTAGGACACTATGAATCTGAATCGCTGGGCTAGGCAAAAACAAACACAAAGCAAAGCCTGAGAAAAGAGAAAAAATGTTGCATGGCTCTCTCTGGGTTGAAAGCTTCATGCAAGGAGGTATTCTCTCCTAGGTTGCAGGTAATCAATCGCCAGGTGCCCTCTCACGAAGGAGAGATGGAGATTAAGGTAAGCTTGCCTCCTCTGTAATGCATTTACAGCAAGCAGCATGAATATTGATTTTTCTGCATTTTAACCCAAGAGGCATAATCACATTTTGAAGATCCGTGGCCCCATCTCAAGTCCCGCTCAACGACTCTGCGTGCCCCAAGGCGACACCGTCCCTGGCCACCTTCTCAGCTCTAATTACAGCCTTGATGAAGATAAAACACATTTGGATCTTTGCTATTGAGCAAGACATCATTACTCAGCCACAAGGGTTTCAGTCTCCCGGGAACCGAAGTTCAGTCTATCTTATGACGAATGTATCTGTAAGCTCCTGACTTCAGGCATTCTACAAATATTAAGTATCTATGAACTTTCTCAGCTCAGATGTATGGGTTCTAATTGCACAGTGATGGAGTGTCCTTGAGATGTATGTTCAGCGTAGAAAAAGTGTGGAGGCCAATTTTCTGTGCACAAAATAATTCAGAATGCTGGAAAATATTGCTCAGAAATGACCTGGCTCCACAGAATATACATATGTTTTAAATTACCAGGAATATATTCTAATATTGACTGTGTCATCCATAACTCCCATCATAAATGCGTGATTTTTTTTTTTTTTCTTTTTGTCAGGTGAAGGGAAAAATCCAAACTCTTGACCTTGGTGTTATAATACTGCATTCTGACTAACTGAGTTAACAGCCACCTTGATAAATGCTTGATTCTTGAAAGAAACATTACACTCAAGTTACACAGCTTAACAATGAATTGTGGTTTTACATTACGTGACCAAGAGTTTAGTAAGCAATACAGTGGGATTTTTTTTCCCCTCCTAAAAGGGTAACACCTATATAATATAATAATGCAGTTTTTAAAATATGAAGCATGTAAAAATAAAGCATATAAAATAAAGTATCTTTTTGGTGATTTTTTAAAAGGACACAGTTGGAAGGGGAAAATCTGATTTTTATTAAGGATTTTTATGACTGCATGATTGCACAGCTACTCCCTGTAAAATTCTTATCTTTAAACAGTGGGATTTAAATAAAATTAAAATGTGCTATTTATGCTACGTTCAACATGTGCCACACAATGTGCTGAGAAATACAGTATCATTGTGTGTATATATTAAATATATAGTACTTATAAAATTATGTTTTCAGTACAATAGACATATATTCATTTATGTGTTTATGCATGTTCATACATATCAATTTAATACATATTTATATAATATACATATATAATGATATTAATCATATTAATCCATACATGTATATTATATAAATATATATATTATATAATATATATATATTGATTAATATATAATATTAACATATATAATATATGATTGACATGCATAATATATGGATTAATATTATTCTATATGTATATATTATATTATATTATGCATAATAAAATATGTAATGAAATAATATAATAAAGTGATAATATATAAAAATAGTAATATATATAAACAATAAATTATATATTATTATATATATATATAAATTTGTACATATTTTCTTTTTTACATTTTATTTGATTTGTATACCAGTACAAGATGATCTTATTGTCTCATTTAACAGAGGAGGAAACTGAGGCCTAGAGAGTTTGGTTAACTTTCCAGGGAGCTGTAATCAGAAATGCTAAAACTGGAATATTAAATGACTGGCTCTAGAACAGAGTCCTGTTTGACCACCTTCCTTGGGAGCTCTCACGTGCAGGTGTCTGGGCCCCACCTCAGACCTACAGAAGGAGCGTCAATGGGTGGGGTCAGAATCTGCATTTTAAATGCATCGTACAGGTGATTCTTCATAAGCAACGCAAAGCTTTGAGAATTTCTGCTTTCCCAATTATATTAGTTTCAAAGCCACTTTAGTCTAACCTTGTGAGGACTTTAGATATTCAGTGACAATTTTGCAGTGATATTCGCAGATCTCTTGTCTAATTATACGCTATATTTTTCACAGAGAGATTAATAAAATGTGACTATGAATGCTCACAACACCTTCAAAGGAAAGATAAATTATTGGACATGCATCATCAGTTTGCCTTGATATGAGTATATCTCTAAAGAGAACAGAAAATCAGGAAAAGGCACCATTTAAATTCTGTGTCAACTTCTAGATACTGATGACCTTATAGTTCCTAATTAGAATCAAAATCGCTTGTTATCCTATAGGTCCAAAACCCTACCAAGAAATGCATTAGTTTCCCAGGGCTGCTGTAACAAAGTCATAAATGAGTGGTCTTAAAAACAAACAAGCAAACAAACAAACAAAAAATCCAAAATATTCTATCACAGTTCTGGAGGCAGAAGTCTGAGATCCAGGTGTGGCAGGGCTGTGCTCCCTCCCAAGGCCCCAGGAGAGGATCCTTCCTGCCTCTTCCAGCTCCTGGTGGCTCCAGGCGTCCTTGGGCTTATGGCCACATCCCTCCAGTCCCTGTCCCCATCTTCAGGTGGTCAGCATCTCTCTGTATATGCCTGTGTTCAGGTTTCTCTGTTATGAGGACACCTGGGGTGGTTAATTTTAGGTGTCAGCTTGACTGGGTTCAGGCATACCCAGATAGAAGTTAAAGCATTATTGCTCATTGTGTCTCTGGAAAAGATTGGTATTTGAATCAGCGAAGTGAGAAATAATAATCTGCCATTGCCCAGTGTGGGTGTGAATCATTCCATCAGCTGAGGGCCCACATAGAACCAAAAGAGGAGACATGAATGTGCTCTCTCTTCCGGAGCTGAGCACCCTGCTTCTCATGCCCTAGGACATCAGACCTCCAGGGTTTCCAGCCTTTGGACAAGGACTGAGCCACATGACTGGCTTCCCTGGGTCTCCAGCTTGTAGATGGCATAGAGTGGGATTTCTCAGGCTTCATAACTATGTGAGCCAATTCTCCTAATAAATCCCTTCTCATGTATCTGTATCTGTATCTACATCTAACATCTATCTTCTCTATATATCTATCCATCTATCAATCTGTCTATATCTATCATCTATACCTATTTATCATACATTGGATTGGGGCCCTTCCCTGCTCCGATATGACCTTATCTTAACTATTTCATCTGCAAAGAGCTCATCTCGAAATAAAGTCACCTTCACGCATTCTGGGTGGGCATGAACTTGGGGGGTGGGAGGCAAAATGTTTGCATGGATTTAGACAAGTTTTAATAGACGGATAATGGCTTTTATTTTGCAGAAGTGATCGTTTTAGAAAAAATCAAATCCCCCTAGGTTGAAGGTACACTTTATGATGGAATCAGTGAGGAGCCTGGGACCATGTGTGCATGCGCATGTGGCTCTGTGCACACTGGGTCTTCATATCTGCAGAAAACAGGCATGGCTGGGTTAATTTTGCAGGGAGCATACATTTTCTGACACTCTCCGAAGTTTCTCTGAGTGTTCCATTGACCTTTCCATAAATACGTTATTCTCACATTCCTCTCTGCAGACCCTCTTTTTGAAATGGTATTTCTAGAAGGAAGGCACAGAAATCTATTACGCCTTCTCTACTTTAACCTTTAACTTAAGTGATTTTTCTCCCCTCCTTTCTGCAATGAGATAGCATTCCTTCCTTAAGTGCAGATCATGAAAGGCCTTGTTGGCCAAATCACTTACTTGAATTTTTATTACACAACCAGTTCTGTCGGCCTTTTATAATTCTGCTAATCAACCTAAATTCTTGAGGTGAGATTTAAGCATGTAGCTACATTTTCCTATTTATGAACTATTTTAGTTGCATGTGTTTAATTCCTCTGCCTAACTGAATACATCCAGTTTAGTTTGTCTCATCATGGTAACTTATTTGTTGTTCAATAAGCAAGTTGCACCTGCCCTCGAGGTCTACCTCACAAATTGACTTTCTTAGTGTGAAATTAAAACTTAAAGTGAAGAGCTAACTTTAAACAATGGTTTGCCATGCCTGCTAGAAAAATGCTACACTTCTACCACTAAATACAGTTTCTTCAGTTATAGGAAGAATAAAATTATAAGAGCGTAAATGTGCAACCTCTGAATGCTACTTATGACATCATCCTACATTTTCTAGGGGGAAATTAATTCTACACACAGCAACGTGAGTCTGTGTGTCTTGGGTTAAACTGCTACTCAATTCTGTGACAAGTCTTTTGTTCGAAAATTTAGCCCTTCGATATCATGGTTTCTCTTTCCCATAATGGAAAGAAGTGACTCTTGTGAGGTTATATGAAAGATATTTGGATCCATGAAAAAGTGACAGGAAGAGAGATCTCTAACATGAGAATCCCACAGTCATGAGCTCACACCCACAGGGTTGCGTAGCCTCCAGATGAGAACAGCCTGCGAAACATGTCATCACTTTGTGCTTCTCTGTGTATTATATTTGCTCCAGAGACTTAGGCCTGGTCAGCTGTCATACAAATGAATGCTCGTCCTTATAAATGGGTCTGGGCAGAAGAGAGTAGATAGCTCATTGTCCAAAACTCCACTATCACCACTGTGAAATGATTGGAGTCAAAGTCTGCAGAAACGTGGAAAGGACTCCCTGCGGTGTCCACATCCTTTTGTACTGAATGTGGCATCCTGGGAAGACTGCGGGCTCCTAAATAAGGTAACTTCAGGTGCAGCCATGGCTTCTTGGCTTGGAAACAAGCTACAAAATAATTTTGACTTCTTGTAGCTACACCTTCTACAAGCGCATCTATGTCCAACTTAACAAGTGCCTATCAAATGCACTGTGTTATGTAAAGCACTGAGCATCGTGTTTGGGTCAAAATAAAGTTGTATAAGAGCAAAGGAAATAGAGTAGCATAAACTCGATTTATGTCCCTACTCAGTCATGTACTTCTGTCATCGGACAACCTACTTAACCATGCCATTTCTCAGCTTCCTCAGTTATGAAATTGGGAAAATAATAATTGAACTTTTCTCGTAATACATATTAGATAAATGGCACAGTGCATACTAAATGCTTACAACCATGCCTGACACATTTAAAATGTACATATGTCTTATTTATTATTTTTACAGAAGAAATCCTAGTAGTGACAGCTTCCATAACATGTCAGTTTTCTCAGGGACGAGGTTAATATTGGATTGAAAGAATATATCTCTGCATTGGAGTCTCAGACGATACCTTTGAGCCTCTTAAACGCAGAAAAGGGAAACAATATTCCACCATATCAAATTATACACTTTATTAGTGGTTCTCTTGTAGGACAATTGGAATCTCTGTTATCATCAAATAACGGAAACAGATTTTCTCATTGTATTATTTTTTTTTATTATGAGAGTAGTTCGCCCCAGGAAAAGAATGCTAGAGAAAAAAGTATCTATTATTTATTCATAAAAATAAAACTGTAAATACACGGTTTGGCAAGCTTACAGGAGGAGTTTAATATTAAAATTTTATAAATCAGCCATCAAATGATGATTATTTCCAAAACATTTTTTTACAGTAATTGCCCTTTATAGAGAGTGATTAATTGAAACATGTTCGTTACCTTGTAATGTTTCAATAAGCAAATAGAATTTGCCTGGTGGGCACTTGCAGGACTAAATTGTTCATAATTGCCCTCGAAACATGTTTACAACGGAAAGCTGAAGTCCTCCGTAATTTCCTATTAAAATGTTCTAGAGTTTCTTATGAAAATCACATTATCCTGATTTATTGTTTTGGTATTTATATTTCCACACTTAGATTTCCACACGTACGTGCACATACAACATTAACATGCACACAGAAACACTGGTCATTAAGTTAAATTTTAAGCAACATTTGACTTTTATTATAAATATCCTTTTACTATGGGCTTTAAAGTCTATTAAATGGCCCTTAATCCTTTTCTCTATAATTGCTCAATTATGCCACTTGAAATGCAAATATTTAGCAAGAGAGAAAGAGAAAAGGCACCGGAACGTTAAATTATGTAATTAATATCAGTTATTTTTAGGGTGGTAGGATAATTCTGGATTTTTTTTCATTTTGTAACATTCTCTAAGTTGTGAAAATGTTCCACATTTAAGTTATGTTCCATTTTAAAACAGAAGACTCATTATTTTCCTCCTACAAGGTCTCTGTCTTTACCTAGTAGATACACTAGTTTTTGTTATGAGGGTCGCTTGGAACCGATGCATTTATCCTTTGATTTCCTACAGTATTAACCTGCACTTCACAAATCGTCAAGGGCAGTTTCTGAGCTAATGATAGGATATCTCTTTTAATCAATTCACCTTCATTTTACATACACAAACCAACAATCTGTGAATTTTTTACATAAACTCTGCTTGTTATCAGTACCATTAAATTTTGCAAAATGCTATATTCCCTGTGCCTGGGAATATGTAACATAGAGAACAACCTCTGTTACCATGAAATTATAAGTTCTAATTAAAAGAGTAATGTTTCAAACACGTGTACACTTATTGAGGAATTATGTAGATCCTGCATAAACTTAACAAAGCCTTTGTTGTGAAAGTATGAGACAGTGAGAGAGAGAGAGAGAGACAGAGAGAGACAGAGAGACAGAGACAGAGAGACAGAGACAGAGAGAGACAGAGGGGCAGAGACAGAGAGAGACAGAGAGACAGAGACATAGAGAGACAGAGGTGTCAATAACTTTTAAAAATATTTTGGAAAGCTTAACACCAGTGTCTGGGGAGAATCTGGAAAATGAAGCAAAGCAAAATGTTTTTGCAGAAAAACAAACAAAAAACAACAAAGAAACTAGAAAACCTACACAAGTTTTTGCTCACGGTAAACCCCAACTTAATTTCATGGCATAGAACAGGGATGGCCACAACTCTTTATAAGAAGGCAGAGTCAGTATTTTCAAATTTGCAGGCCAGGCAGTCCACTCAGACATTGTGCAAAAGCATCTACAGACACTATGTAAATTCATAGGCTAGGTCATGTCCCGATCAAAACAATAAGCAAATAGGACTTCAGCTTTCCATTGTAAACATGTTTCAAGGGCAAATTATGAACAGTTTTGTCCTACCTGTGCCCACCAGGGGAATTCTATTTGCTTGTTATTTTTATTTACAAAAACAGACCAGAAGGCCCCAATCACAGTTTGTAGTATGTTAACATCCTGGCTTAGAATCCCCCCTAAGAAGAGCAAACATTCTTTTCACAATGTATGCAGTGTCAAGGCTTAAGTTGAACACAAACAAACAAGACCAACCAGCAAACCTAGCAATAAGGAAATGTGCAGAAATTCTCCAACCTTCCAGAGCAGAATTCCAGGCTGTCCTATACCCAGAGCACCTCGCACCTGTTTCCCCACTCCTGGTTCTGTTTCCCTGCATCCAGGGCAGAGGTGCAGATCCCAGGACATAGCTAGGCACAACGGTGCAGCAAGCTTTCAGAGGCACAGTGTATCCTGGGAGATAGTTTGACCCTAAATATAATGCTTTAGGTGAGGGCAAAGGAAAGAAAAAACAAAAACTAAAACAAACAAACAAACAAAAAAACCTAGTAGCCATGCAGGCTCTGAATTTGGGAGTACTTCTCTTTTCTTTCTTTTTTTTTTTTAAATTTAAAATCAGCTCAGAAAAGCAGGAAAACAGACTGAGAGAGTAGGAGGAAGACAAAATAGCTAAAGAACAGGAGGGGTCCTGCTTGGAACTGAGAGGACTCAAGCTGTCCTTGGAAAGCTGCCCCCATAGCCCCAGATTGGAGCAGTTGTCAAGCCATGAGGCTGAGCGCACTTTCCTCCATCAGCCTATTGAGAACATCACCTTGTTCAAGACGAATAAACAAAACTAATTTAAAAAACAATGCAGAACGAAAGAATCGGTTACATCCAGGGCACACAGAGAACATAGCTCTAAATAGCTTGCACCAAAATGGCAAAAAAAACTGCATTAGAATCAAGATGTCATAAGTCTAAACAAAATCAGAAATGTGGAGAATGAAGGAGGACCTTCTGTTATCTTATTCAGTAGCATTTTTGTAGCATCCATGGTGCTGTTTTACAGCAAGGTTGTTTATGAGTGACAGGCAGGTATTATAAAGAGATGCTCTGCCAGCTCTCAGAGAACTTCCAGTCTAGTGGGAGAAAGAAACAAAGTTAAAAGTCTGTGCTGAGACATGACAGATGGAATCACCTAAAGACAGTGGAGCAAGTAAATAGGATGGCATATCCCAGACTGCTGCTGGGCATGAGGATACGGAAAGCTTTCTTATTTGAGGTCCAAAAGCTGTTCAGAAAGTTGGGATCATTGTTTTAGTGTACAGAACACACACAGAAAGAAATACACATTTCGAAAGAAAGTCACAAAGCACCACTGAAGGCTGTAATGGATGGAATGTTGTCCCCCAAAAAGGTATGTTTATGTACTAATCCCCAGGAAGTGTAAATGTGACCTTATTTGAGAAAAGGACATGTTTTTAGATGCAATTAAGTGAAGTGTCTACAGAAGAGATCATCGCGGATTATGTAGGAGGGCATCATACAATCTGCTTGGGGTCTGAGTACAACAAAAAGATAAAGGCAGCAGTAATTTCCCCTGTTTGCCTCTTGACTGCCTACTTGAGCCGGGACATTGGTCATCTCCTGCCCTTGGACTGGGATTTACACCATCAGCTTCCCAGGTTCTTTTGGTCTTTGGACTTGGACTGGATTACATCCCTGGCCTTCCTGGGTTCCCAGCTTGCAAATGGCACATCGTGGAACTTCCTACCCTCCATAATTGTGTGACCCAGTTTTTCATAATAAATCTCTTAAGTTAGGTAGATAGGTAGATCGATTAATTGATTGATGATAGATACAATCGATGAGGTATTTTGTAAATTTCATGGAAATATTTGCATAACCTTTCAATTCAACTTATTCCCAAAGTTTTTGAAATAACCTTCTATTTGTATATCATGCATATGATACATATCTATATCCTAAAACCAGTCACCTATATTATATATGAAATGGATTTTATATATATATGTTTGTGTGCATGCACACATACACACACACGCAAGTATATTTCAAAAAGTTCATGGTAAGATTCATAGTATCTTTTAATTCCATTTCTCCATGAACTTTTTGAAATACCCTTATTTATCTTATTGGCTCTATTTCTCTGGAGAACCCTGACTAATCCAAGCAGAGATGCAGAGATGTAGAGAGAATGACCAGTTGGGGAGAGTGAGAAATAAGTTAGCTATAGAACAAGCTGCTCTCTGGCTACTTTGCATGACAAAAAGGTCTCAGTATCCTGTTGGTCAATACAGAGAATAAGTGGATGTGACCTTCCCAAGAACTTATCCTTGTGGTCAACCTAAGAGCTGCCATACTGAGAGTTTCAATAGTCCCTGTTAGCCAAGGGAAGATACAGCAGTGGGGATAAGTGAGAGGTTGCTGGCCTTTACCACCTCTTTGTAATCTCCCCACCCCAACACATCAAGTGAATAGAGATCAGAACTCAAAGGGACATGATGGGGTGTTAAATTACATATGAGTTTGAACATTTAAACTGCACAAGACAGGACTGGACATGATTGTTCCTCATGAGAGTGACCAGAAAGTTGAGGACTCTGCCCAAATTACTGCTCAGAGTAAGGACAGAGAATTTCAATGGAGCATATCTGAAGGCAGGAAAAATAGATCTGTTCCACCCTCTGTAGACCTCCAAGTTCAGGCCTCAAGATTAAATTTCCAAAGGAGCAGGTGCATGCTTTGAATACCTAAAGAAAGTTCTCCACATGCAATGGACTTCATCTGTTCTGTCAGCTGTCTTTCCACTAGATGGTGAGTTTTTCTCTCATTTATTCTTTCCTTTATATATTTTTTAAAGAATAAGGAATGTGCATATCTGTCTCCCCTCTCCCAAGCATGTATGCAGTAACAGGAAGAGGAGGTGTTTGTAAAGATTTCCTGAACTGAACTGAAATTCTTTATTTGAGATACTCATATAATCACATCAACTCATGATTTCATCATCTGCAGGACTCCTGGTGATTTGGGGAACCCGCTTTGAGTTCTGTTTGTGTATCCCTAGAATAGTATTTAAATTTGTCCTACTTTTCTCAACATTCCACTTCACAACAAACAACTTTTCCACTTGACTAATGAATGGATCTCTAACACAAATAGAAAAATAGCAGCCAGCAGGCATGATGTTTCTCGACAGTCTCCTTTGCTGCCTGTCTTTGGTGTTTGTTACTCACTCCAGCTGCTGAACTTCAGAATGGGATTTGTCTCGACTTTCCTCCTCTGAGCCCAATCTCTTGGGAAGATACGTCTATCTAGGATTGTGAGGAAAAGTAGAGGAACTCAATTAAATTTGAATTTCATATAAAGGACAATTCCATTTTTAGTATGAGTGAGTCCCGTGCATTATTTCGGACCTATGATACTAAAAATATACATTTGTTGTTTAGTGAAATTAGACTCTAACTAGGTATCCCATATTTTTGTTTGCTACAATTTCTATTTTTCATCCATTCCCTTATGTTCTTTAAGTTTATTTCTCAAGGGCCTTAAATTCTTCCAAAATTGAAACCAAGTGAAGCAACAAGTCAGGTAGCCTGGTGTTTAATTTTCGGAAGATATTGATTACTAATGCAATTTATTTAATAGATGTAGCCTTTTAAGTATCTCTTCTTTTGTGAGTTCTGGTGGACTGTGTCTTTCAGGGAATAGGTCCATTTTCTCTAGGTTATTAAATTTTCTCTTGTTAGACCTTTTAATGCCAATGTGTTCAATAGAGATGGTCCTTCTTTCATTTCTGATGTTAATAATGTGTGTTTTCTCTCTACTTTTCTTGGTTAGCCTGGCCGGAGGTTTATCAATTTCATTGATCTTTTAAAACAACCACATTGATTATTGATGAAGACATTTTGGGAACATGGATTAGATGGTTGTCCACTTCTGTCTTCTTATGACTGCTTTTGCCAGGGCAGAGCTTTGTCTGCTCCCAGTTATATTTAGCCACAATTGTAGTTCATATGTACAGACACAGAAAGATCCATGGAGCTGTTTAACAAAGCTGACCTTGGCCTCGATCCTGCCCTTGTAAACCGGAGCAGAATTAGTCTATTCCAACAATGAAATGATGAAAAAACTTAATTGCGTTTCTTTTATGGAAATGACAGGTGAGTTCAGAGGTGGACAGTAAAAGAATAGACTTAAAGTGTCATGGGTGCTTTGCAGAGGGGGTACAGAGATATTTAGGAGAATATGGTTATAATGGAAGAAACATCTGAGATTGTGGGATTGGAGAAGTTATCCTGCAGAACACCAGTTAACCATCTTGATCCTCTTCCCTCAGCATCATGAATCATTGCAGTCCCTGGATGAAAAGAGAGTTTATCAGTTCAGAGGTTCCAATCGAGGGGGCTCTGTCATGTTTCTAGTTACCATGCTGGACTGACAAAATGACAATTATAAGTAAGAAAGGAAGCAGAATTCATGCCATCAGCTTTGGAGGGTGAGGTCTGTAAAAAGATGGCATAATCAGATTGTGACAAATAGTGTTAAAGCTGCAGCATATTCAATAACCAGTCCAGGTAAGGATCGCGGACCTTCCAGGGAAGGGTCTTCATGTCCCAGAAGGGCGAAGAATAAATTGTAAAACCTGAAATCCAAGTGGAGCCTGATAAATAAATTCACTTATATGCATGGGAAAAATTCTCATGGGACAAACATTAGACACATTTTTAAATGTTTTACTGTATCGGGTAATTGTGTAAGATGCAATTCTTGTCCCACAAGAAGAGCTTCCTTTAAAATTTGTTTTTTGATAGAAATGACTCTACTTCTGGATGACCCAGCTGACAGCTCCTTTACTGCAAATTCCAGCCCAAGGTGTGTGATTCTAAGATAGCATGTAACTAAGCAAGTGAGATTAGGAAAAAAAAAATCATAAAAACAGGTCTGGTTTTAAAAATTAAACTTTATTCTATGGTTTCAGGAACGCTAAACCAGTAGAAAATGAAATCCTAGCAAATAAGAATTGGAAAATGAAGTTTTAGCCTCAGGGGAAATATCAGAAAATGACTAATGTGTGTTGGGGCGAGAAAACAGAGCTCAGATTGAGTGAGGAAAAGAGAAAAGGAATGGAAATCACTAATCAAAAATGTATGACATTGTCCTGAATAATAAATGATGTGTAAACACTAAAGTAATTTGCCCTGTGTATATAGTGTGTGGGTTTATTTTAACAAAGAGAAAAAAAAATGAATAGGAAAAAAAATAGCTAGTACAAAAGAGGTGAATATGTTTGTCAAGACAGATGATATTTTGGTTACGTAGTAGGGATAAGGGAAAGATTTTTATCATCAATGGAAGGGACAAGTGCTCCACTGTGCTTCTGTGACAAGTTCGTGATTTAAGATGCTCTTTCACATAAAAGCTACTTTTCTCAACAACAAAAAAATAGATCTGCCACTTAAAATCACCTGGTCCTTCTGCCTTAGAACTGTGCAGGTATTTTGGAGGCTGGGTATCTGCAAGAAGGATTTGGTAAAAGCAACATGAACTCAACCAAATTACCTGTAGCTTTGGTCAATGACTAATGGAGTTCCTTTTGTTTTGGTAATTTCCCTGGTGAATTTGTGGAGTATCTTGTCTTCTTCAGATAACACAGTGAAAAACATTTCAGAAAACTCTTTCAGAAGCTGGGATTACTTCTTAAAATAAGCCTGGGTAGTTTGGGAGGACCTGTGGAATTTAGCCAAATGGGTTTGAGAGCCTGTGCCAACATTAACAGCAAAAGAGCAAGACACAAGAACTCAAATCTTGGTGAAGAGTAGTCAGAACCTCAGCTGGACTGTTACAAGAGAAGGCTGCCTGGTGATTAAATGGTATCTCACTGTCCATTCTGAAAGTTTCCATAACTACAGACAAAATAATATACTGTGGACAGTCAATGAATCTATACACAGTGTTTTTGTTTCTTTTTGATTCATTCTCTTAGAAAGAATGTATTTCACTACATGTGGCAGAAATGGAGTAAGGTATAAACATTGCGCATTATTCCCCCTTCGGCCTAAAGTAAAACAGAATAAAAAATGATGCTATCATAACCCAATTCTTGCCACACAATGTATGTTCTTTGCTAGCAGATATTAAAAGTATGTAGCCAAGTAGGGTCACATCTATACAAAATAGTGTAGCAAGATGTGGAATGTTAAAAACTAATACATGTAAGTCCTTCATTGATTAGTTAGGAAATAAATACCATGTGCTAAAAGCCAACCTTTGCTGTCATGGGATTTGTTACTTTTTGAGGAGAAACAGGAAAAGGTGGAAGTACTAGGCAATCAAAGAAATTCTCATGATGTAATAGGATAATAACTATGAAAAGAGGAGAAAACAATGCATGTTTTGAGTTCAGGGGAGACAGAAAGCACTGTGCCAGTGGACCGGACGACTCCAGCATCCAAGCTGAGAGCAATGATTGTCCTTTCCATAGTCCCCATAGTGCTTTAAACCATCAGTGCATTTTACACTCAGGTATTTCCTGTTATACAGGACGGCATTGTTATCGTCAACCATTGGTACACACATGACGTTTTAAAAGAGCTTCGAAATCCTTAGTTTCAGCAGAATTATATTCAGTAGTCCAATATGTAAAAAGAGTAGAGGAGAAATGACTTAGCTGAGGAAGGGTTAGAAAAGTCCATGCTCTCTCCATACTCACCCTACTAGGACCCCATGTGTCTGTTTTCTCCACCTTTGCCACCCTGAGGAACTTCTAATAAGGAGAGCTCTGGAAAACAACGTTAGAAAACCACCATGTGTGACTGTTTATTACTCATAGAGAGAAAGAAGGCGTTAAGTGACAGATATTGTATTGCTAGTGCTCACAGACCCTAGAAACCCATTACAGACTGGGTCACAAACGCCTCACCTGGAGGTCCACGAGCTAGGTCATAGGAAAAGATCTTGGGAGCTGTGGGTAAAAAAAAATTAATAGGCTTTATCCAGATGCAAGCTCAGGTAGCTAGCAGCAGCTGCCCTAGTGGCCTCCCGCAGTGTCCCGAGGGCACTGTGGATCAGAGCCACTCATCCTTCATACTTAAGTCCAATAACCCAAGACACCTGGGGGCACATACACAACTACATTAGACAACAACCAAGGAACACCTGGGAGCACGTGCATATTTACATCAAATGCTCTGCAAGATTCTGAACGTCTGAGGGATATTGACCATTTACTTTGCATTTTCCCTGCAGATATGTGATCCATGTTTTCTTTTTACCAGGGAGACTGAGGACCCTGATAAAGAAAGAAGATAAACTGGTCTAATGCCCTTCAAAACATGATAATGAGAAACCTCCTGGGAAACTATTGTTACCTGTCAGTGTCACAGTCCTCGTCTCTGAAATGCTTTTGGTAGAATGCATCTAGCTTGGCTAGACTCATTCACAGCAAACAAGCCTAGACTCTAGGAATTTATAGGACATTGCCCCGTGGAAAATTGTATGTAGGGTATGAAACGATATGAATAGAAGTTAGAGAAATTTCATTACCAAAAATGCTCCCTTCTGTGTGATGTGACTTTATAGATCAGTAAGAGAACTCACATATATTTACCTGTAACATATCGTAATGTGATAAGAAAATAAGTGGGAACCAATGTTGAAGACTTCCCCTATTTCAGCCATACCTCAAAATTACTTGTATACTTAAAGGTACTAATAAATCTCAATATTGGATAAGCTTTATAACTTATGTTAGTTTGATTTGGAGATCTACTTATGTGTGTTATCTTTGGCAGTAATATCAATATTGTAATACACTTGATACTTAAAGTTACAAAAGTGTTTTCATAATATTATGTTTATTCACAGGATACGTCTAAGGTAGGCAGGATTCCAATATGATTGATGAGTAAAATAAGGGTTAGAAGGATTGAAGACTTTGTGAAGTCCAAACCTCCCTCTGTAACACAATCTGACAGCCCCACTAACACCCAGAATTAAAGAGTCCTTCCAAACCAGAATGTTTGCTAGGTCTTCCAGGAGCTCGTAAATTATTACCAGAAATCACAGTCTGAGTGACTGAGTGGGGAAATACCTGATTGGTGACCCTTTAAACAAAATAATAAGTTTATTACCTGTTCAAAACGCGCTGCACAAAGTAGAGAAGCCCACCTCCAGGCGTGATGTGGAAGAAACAAATAAAGAGGAATTCAAGAGTGAAGAAATTTGAAACAGACGGAGGAAATTCCCATGAAAATAGTCTGGTGTAAGTGACAAAGAATTAGCTGAATCCAGGGGTCTCTACCATGAGATACCATGCTCTGTAATGATTACAAGATGCTTTTTCTGGGTGTTTTTATTTAAAACATTTATGAAGAAGACAAAGGTTATGTGGTGGACATACCTTAAGGGGAATTCCAAAAGAGTTGCCCCTCTGTATAATCCTTGTTCTTTGAGGGTGGGCAGAACCTCTGACCAACTCCTCACCAATGGAACATGGAAAAGGGTGTATGTAATTAAATCCCCAAATCAGTTTATTTTAAGTTCGTTAAAAGGATATTCTCCAAGTAGGTCTGAAAAGTCCTTAACTTCTTAAAGGAAGGAAAAAAAAAAGAAATGAGATATGGCAAAGTACATGAGAGAGAACATTCCACAAAGGGGGAATTAAAAAACTACTCTCAACCATTAGTATTCATTTATCATATTCTAAATTCTTTTACCAGTTCTTGATTTTAAAAAATGCTTCAGGCCACATTTTTTACATCTCTCTGAGATGTTCTGTTCGCTTTCATCTTTTTCTCTTTATTTATTCATGCCAGAGTTACTAGTGCCTTCCTTCGTTTAATTTAATTTTATTTTTTAGAATTTTTGTACAGGGCTGATATCTAGGGCTAATGGGAACTTTTGCAAGCACTGCTGAGTAATTTTGTCATCTGTGAAGGTTAATTTTATCTGTCAACTTGATGGGTCCTTGGGATGTACAGATATCTGGTGAAACATTTCTGGCTATGCCTGTGAGGGTGTTTCAAGAAAAGGTTAGCATTTAAATGGGTGGAATAAGGAAAGCAGACTGGCCACCCCAATGGGGGTGAGAATCAAACAGAACAAAAATGCAGAGGAAGATTGGATTTGCCTTCCCCCTGCCTGACTGCTTGAGCCAGGACATCAATCTTCTCCTGCCCTTGGTGTTCCTGGTTCTCAGGTCTGCAGACCTTGGCTGGAGTCTATACCATGAGCTCTCTGGCTCTCTGCCTTGTAAACTACACTGTTGGTTTTCCTGGGCCTCCAGGCTGCAGACGGCAGATTGTGGAGTTTATCACCCTCCGTAAGTATGTGAGCCAATGCTTTATACTAAATCTCTTTATATATTCTACTGGTTCTGTTTTTCTGGGGAATTCTGATGAATTCATCATTCTAGCAGGATTTGTCTTCAGCTGAAAGATCGATGTTATGCAGTGAGCTTCATGGAAGATGTCTTTATGGTGAATCCATGGCATATACAAGAGTAGTTCAAAAAGTTCATGGAAAAATAAAATTAAAAGAAAATACAAATCTTCTCATGAACTATTTACATCCTCATTTTTCTTATGAATAAGGCATCGACAGCACACAGTATTTGCTTTTTAGAAGGAGGCATGGTCTTGCATCATGTTTATATTTAAACTTTTTAAAGAATTAAATCTGTTGGAGTGTTAACCTTTTACTGTCCAAGGTCATTAAAATGGGCCATTTTCCACTAATAAACCTGCCCTATCGTGTCTCACATGTGCATATGTCTCTGTAATGGCAGACATTGAGTATTAAACAATTGTTCAGTTATCTATCCCTAAACAACAAACCGCCCCAGAACTTTGTAGCACAAAAAAAATAGATAAATAACTATTTTATGATACTCACCATTTCTGGATTTTCAGAATTCACACAGGGTACAGTGATCACTTCTCTCTGTTTCACAGTGTCCGGGAAGCTCAGCTGCTAAGAGTCAAAGAGCTTCTTGTAACTCAGGTGGCTGGGGGCCAGAATTTTGGGAGGCCGTTTCTTTCACATGGACTGAAATGCTTCAAACACGAGGCTCAAGTGTCAGGTGAAGTATCCACCTACCAATAGCCTCCACGTGTGGCTTGGGCTCCCTTACAAAATGGTACCCTTGGGATATCTCTAATACCATTGATACCAGGAATCTTTCTGTGTGGGCTTTTAAGTTACCTGCATATCTTCTTTGGGTAGGGGGTTTTGTTTGTTTTTGTTTTGTTTTTTTAATATGTTGCCAAATTTTTTATTTGGATTGTTTATTTTCCTATTACTGAGTCTTGGTGTTCTTTATATAAGGTATATATTTTAGTAGGTTTTGTGGAATATTGGCTGTGATTTCCTCACGTATCCATTTTGCATGTCCCAAAGTTACTTATTTTATTTTTATTGAAAGATACTGTAAGTGGGTACACACTTAAAGGTGGAAAGTTTCCTCCTAGGACATCTTACGCTATTGTTCCATTTTAATGAGATCTACTGCTGCTAATAAGAAGCTGGGTAACAGTCTTATTGTATTTCTTTACAATTAATTATTTCTTTCTTTTCAGTAGCTGTTTTTCTCCCCTTTTATTCTAGTACTTTTTATTTATTCTGCTGACTTTTGAATTTTACAATCTGATTGTTTTGGGTGCATTTTTGCACAGAGCACTCATATTTCCCATTAGTTCTTTATATATTACTGCTCATTCTTTGAGAATCTGAACACAAATATCTCATGCTGTATGTATTTATATATTACGTTTCTAACCTCCTGTTTGATAGTTTGCCTACGTTAGTCTCTTGTAAAATCCTTTATAAAACCTTCTCTATTTTTTTAACCACTGTATTTCAGTTCACTGATTCTTTGACTATTATAAACTATATTTAATTTTATCAAGGTATATAATTTTTAAAAAAATAAGATCTGTGGGTTTTTTAATAAGATATCTGAGTAGTTCATTTTCAGATTTATCATTTCTTGTTTAATTTTGCCAAACATAAGATATGTTTACTGATTAAATATTGTAGTTATAGTAGTTATTACCGCTTTGTACTGCAGAATAAGCGTACAATATTACACCAATAAAGAGCTTTTAAAAATTTGGTTCAATTCTCTTGCCACAGTCCTTTCTACATTTTTCTAATGATTCTTATTCTGTGCCCCAAACCACGTAACTGAGTGTTGTGTGTATGAATTTTTAGTTTTAGTGTTTGATGCTTTGACTAATGCTTTTATCTCAGGCTAGAATCTCTTTCCCACATTTGCTGCCTATTAAAATCTTCATTACCTTTTAGTTTTCAGATAAAATGCCTCATCTCTAAAAACGTGTACCACACCCTCGAATGTATAATGAATTAGTACTTCCTCTTCAGTATCTCTGGCATAAGTTGACTATTTTTACAATTTATTTTAAGTAATCATTTGTACACACAACCTTCACTATAAATGAACTCATTAAGGGCAAAACCAACACAGGCCACCTATCTCAAAACACAGCACTTTGTCCATAGTCACTCAAAAGTTTGTTGAATTGAACTGTACACAATTTAAATTCTTTTTGAAAATGTTTATGTGTAAGTTTAATCATAGATGATTTCAACAGTTTGAGTAAGAATCAGGAAAAAAGACCAAAAAAAAAAAAAAAAAAACCTCAAAAACAAAAATCCCACTATTAATTTTGAGACCAATCTAAATATTTCCTGGTGTGAATACATAATTAAAATACATGATTTAATTATATATTTTGAAATATTCATGTGACGTAGATAAAGTTAGTATTTCCTCAAATATTACAGGCACGGATGGTAGAAATAGAGGCTATAAATGTAAAATAATTATTTTATAAAATAGGATTTAAAAAAACCTATAATGGGCTTTTTTTACACTTTACTTCCTGTTTGCATTACCTGGCAAAATCGACAGCCCTGTGAGTTTAAAACAAGGGCGATTTTCCTTATTTAGTCATCTGTCGATGGACATTTAGGTTGATTTTAAAAAAGGGGGGGGCAGTTTTATTTAGAAATAAATATCACATTGTGCCAAAAGAGAAAATGTGATGATCAGAAGAGAAGCAAGGTGCGTGGAATGGTTATTACTTAAGTTCAAACAAATACAGTTTCTAAAATACAAGTAAAATACAATAAGGAACAAAAATAAGGGACTAATTAAAAGCCAGATAGTATCCTGTGCATCATATACGTATCCCATTTGATCTGCACATCAAATGAGAAGGAATCATCTCTCTGCATTTACTGATGAACAAAGACTAAAAGACACCCAGTAATTGCCTATATTCACACAGCTAGGAAGAGGCAGAGCTTACGAGAAGGTCCAGGTTTTTCCCGTATACTGCACCTAACCTAATTTGGGTCATGCATTGCGTTGCTCCAGAATGACAATGCAGAGGATAGTACTAAAATATAACATATATTTGTTTATGGCCATCTACTGTCTGTGTTTTCTTTTCCCTCCCTCCCTCCCTCCTCCGCTTTCTCCATTTACCCTTTCTTTCTTCCTTCCCACTCCCATAGTCATTTTTGGTTCACAAGTCCCAATTCCTAATTAGTAAAAGAATAACCCTAATAACACCAAATGCACTGATGTAAAAGATTTGTTGTCAGTATGAAATATATGAGAAATCACCAGGGGTCCAGTAATAGAGGATTTGTAGCTATTTTTATAATGAGTATCCTTCAGGTAAGTATCATCTCTTCTAATCCACATGTTTCTCTTACAGAGAGCTTGGTATGTCAAGTACCTTCATGATAATCCATTTTTAAAATTAATGAGAAATAGTTTTCTTTCAAAACACATAACTATTTGATAAAACATTTTTTATAAAAAAAAATGGTATTTTTTTTCCTGCAAAAAACAAAACTTCCAATATGCAATTCTTCTAATTGTTTTGTTGGATTATAGCTTTAGCCATATGTTTTTTGAACATGTTGTGGTCAAATGAAATTTCCCACCAGCATTACATGAATATATGGCTTCATAATTTATGTTTACTAATGACTTTTTTATGTCATTCATTCATTCACAGGATATTAATATGCATTTTTGATTTTGAAAGGCACAATATCTCATCAACACATCTCTATAATTAGCCACATATTGGCCGTGCCAAGATTAAATCAAAGCTGCTACCCCAGGTTTTGATTTATGGGGAAATAAAATGAAACAGTAAACTAGTTTTCACGTAGCAACTGAAGGAACATTTAACCGTGGTAGTATGTGAATAAAACTGCTGTTTATGTTAGTCTAGTAGCATCACGTCATTTGTATTTCTGACTAAATCACATAATGATGTTTTGGTCAATGGCAACTGCACATACATATACAATGGTGTCTATACCACATAGCCTTATGTGTGTGTTAGGCTATCCCATGTAGGTTTGTGTAAATACACCCTATGACGCCAGCACAACAAAATTGCCTAATGAGGCATTTCTTGTCCTTAAGCAACCCATGATTGTACACATATGTTTATATATGCACACATGCCATTGCTTGTTTACCTATGAAAATGACTAGGTTGTTTTCATGTTTCAATAAGCAAATGTCGGGGAGGGAGAAGGGAGGGAGGTTTTGGTGATGGGGAGCAATAATCAGCCACAATGTATATTGACAAAATAAAATTTAAAAAAAAAAAAAAAAAAAAAGCAAATGTCTGGCAACAGTTACACAGCACCAAGTAGAAAAGTAGATTGGAGATTTAGGATTATCTAGACGCCTTGATTAACTTCAATTCAACTGAATAAAAGCCAAACTAGTAATTCTAGATACCAAGAATGCTCTTTGGATTCTAAATTACTTGTAATGACCATTTATATTGCTAAATGTAATCATACAATCGTTAAATACGGTGAGGATTTTTTTTTCTTTTTGCTTTGCGTATATTATCTGCAGTGCTTTTGAGAATAAAATATAGTCTCTAAAAGGAAAAAAAAGTTTAAAAATCAGCTTTATCTGGAATAAAAGGTTAAAGACAAAATAAGAAAACACTTGATAAGCAAAGAAGTTGTTAATTTTTGAGGCAATCTGGTTTTCTGAAGTCTTTAGATATAGCAGAATTATTGACTTCAGGAAGACCTAAGTATTCTATAGTGCTTTGGAAGACAAACAAACATAAATCTATGATGGAGTTCAAATTGGGCCTCTTCTATATGGAAATGTGTTTTACAGCCTCAGCATCACTAATCATCAGGGAAATGCAAATCAAAACCACATGGAGATATTTTCTCACCTTAGTTAGACTAGCCAGTATTAAAAAGACTGAGAATAACAAATGCTGGCAAGGATGTGAAAAAAGGCAACCCTCCCACACTGCTGGTGGGACTGTAAATTAGTACAGCCAGTATGGAAAACAGCATGGAGTTTCTTCACACAACTACAGATAGATCTAGCGTACAATCCAGCAATCCCGCTGCTGAGTAAATACCCAAAGGAATGGAAATCACCGTGTTGAAGGGACGCCTGCACTCTTATATTTATCACAGCTCCATTTACAATAGCCACAGTAAAGAAGCAACCTAAATGTCCATTGATGGGCAACTGGATAAGGAAAATGCTGTGTATCTATACATAATAGAATGCTACTAAGTTGTAAAAAATAGTAAAATGCTGCCATTCGCAGCAACATTGATGAACTTGGAGAAAATTATATTAAGTGAAATAAGCCAGGCACAGAAAGAGAAATACTTCATTTCCTTGCTCATAAGTGGAAGATAAAACAAAACAAACAAACAAACAAACAACAAAAAAAACCAAATAAATAAAAAAAGAAAGGTACAACAATCACAATAATTCACTGAACTTTCAAAAGGAGAAAACAGAACTCAGGCTGCCAGAGGTGGGGTTCGGGGAGGGGGGAAGAGAGTTAGTGAGAAATTGGAAAAGGGCCTCCAAAAACGATTACATTGTGTAATGTTGAATATACTAATTATCCTGCTGAGCATCACATATTGCACACAGGTATTGATATTCACTGCTGTACCGTACAGATACGCACAATCAATTATGCTTCAATGAAAATATATATCAATTATGTTTCAATTAAAAAATATATATATATGTATGTATATATGTGAGGCATGAAAAGCCATGGCAAAGATAGTTTGCTCTTTGCTTTTACCCATGATGTTTTAGGACAAAGATCACCCAAATGTGTGGTTGTGGGATTGTAAGTTCTCCTTGTGTATACAGTTAATGGATGGTCAAAAAAAAAAAAAAATCTGCTAAATACCCAGACGTAGGTCATTTCCTGCCTAACCAAAACATTTACTTAGGAAGCCGTTTTTAAAAACCAACTAACACTGATAAATACAGTGCAGTTAAGGGAGATTCATTATATTCCACAAACTTTATTTTTAAGCTTCTGTCTGAGAGTACAGATAGAATCAAATACTTTTGCATTCATTGAAGGATATAAATTGCTTTCATTGTTGGCCGATTTCTGAGAGTTTGTTAGTCACTGTCCACAGATCAGAGATAAAGGCTGGGGTATGAAGCTGATAGAAGAGGAACCTACAGGTTTGATAAAAATCAAAGAGTATCTTTCTGATACTAATGCTGCTATCAAACCACTTATTGGATACAAATAGCTTCACAGGCTCTTTGGAATCAAACAACTTCACTTTCTCACAGGGAAATAATTATCCTCTCTGACATTCCTGCCAAGATAGAACCAAACTTCTGAATATAGTGCAGATCGCTTTTTGCAGGCTTTTTGGAGCTTTTCTTCAGTATGTCTTCCAGGAACCTCAAAGATTTTTAGGATTCTGGTTCAGAGATCTGCTATTATTTATTGCTCAGACCAGGAAAAACTATAGGGACCTACTAATCTCATGCAGTTTTCGACTTTAGCATTTGCAGGTAGACATGGGTTTAAGGAAAATATTACTGGTTGTGAATTCTGAATAGTTTGTGCTCACCGGTAACTTGTTCATATTTAATTAAGAGTTAGATGTTCTATTAAAGGAACATTCATACTTGCGGCTCATTGTGGCTCAGAGTGACTTTAACTAATTAGCTGAGAGTATTTTGGAAAATACTGGCAAGGCAACTCCTAAAGGACTATTTAGCAATTTCTCTTAGCCTTTGCCCTACTTTTTGTAAGTCCTAGGGAAACATTTGCTTTTGTTCTATATTTACTTTCCTGACCCAGCCAATATTTTCATTCCTCTGCTTACAATAATGCACTAGTCCCTCTTGAGAATTTTGTAGCAACTTGAAAATAGACACATATATTTCGATGTATGTGTACACATATTAGACTAAATACACATGCAGAGTCCAGGATTAACCTTCCAACATAAACTTCAAACATTTACCTGCATCTCTCTGTCAATAGTCTTAACCTCACATTCTTTCATAAATCCCGTCTTCATACAAATGTGCATGCATCATGTATTATTTGCTTTGCTCCACTAAAGCAGAGCCTCTTTACTACTCAGGCTCATTAACATCTATCAGTTGATGTGGAATGAGGGGGAAGAAAAATATCAGCTGGAATTTCTGAGCTCATATCATTTGTTCATACCTGTCAGTGTAGACAACAAATTAAAATAAGGTGTGTTAACCAATATATTTTTTTTCTGTTTTTGCATCTTTCCAATAAAGGGATACAACTGCTGAAGTCAAACTGACCTGGCCTCATATTTCTTTCTCTGTTCAGTAAATACCTACTGTCTAATGTGCACTAAGGCCTTAACGAAGTTCCAGGGATTAAGAGGTGATGAAAACAGAAGCAGTCCCTGCCTCATGATATTCAGAAAGACAGAAAGTAAACATGAAATTAAAATCAGGTCTAAGTTCTAGGGTAGAGAAAGCAGAGGATTAGAATGCTGCTGTCTGCCCCTGAACTGCCTTACTGGATAGCAGCAGAAATGACAATTTATGCTAGCCTATACCATCACTATGGTGAGGCTAAAATTCTATAATGCATGTCCAGTTTGCTGCCTAATTTACCACAGGTACCTCATTAAAAGTAATTCTCTTTTATTGTCTTTTCCAATGATGAAGCCGGGTCAATAAACCATATGACTTGATTCCAACTCAATGCCCCTTTATAATAAAAATATTAGACTGAAAGGAATGCTGACTTTGTTAAAAAAAAAAGAAAAACAGTATTGGCAATATCTGGAGGACAGTCATTTTCACAAGTTTTTCCACCTACCCTCCGCATCTTCTGTGCCATTGAAGGCATATTCTTTAATACTGGCAACATATTTTATTTTAAAAGCTGTGACCTGCCCAAGACACCATTCTGGAATACCTGTCATGTGGATGTCACTTGACCATTCTGGAATACCCGTCATGTGGATGTCACTTGACCATTCTGGAATACCTGTCATGTGGATGTCCTCCTGTACCTCACGGATGGCCATCCAACTCAGGATCTCAAAACAGATCAACAATATCCCTAAAATGTCAGTACTCCCACACAACACGAAATAAGGTGGTAAAACTCAGTAGACCGGCATCCAACTTTGGTGATGACATGTAACCAGGTTGGAAACTTCCCAATCTAAAATTCAAGTGGAAAAAGAAAATGAAAAACACCACCCCTAATGACAGAATAAGCAAGAATGCTGGGACAATTTCAAAAGTTGTCATATACTCATAATTGGAATACCTGAAGGAGAAGACAGAATGGAACAGAAGAAATTTATGAAATAACAATGACTAGGAATTTTCTAAAATTAATGACCAACACTGTCTGCAGTCCAGAATTCTCAGAGAAAACTGAGCAGGATAAATACCAAAAACTATGTTAAGGCATTTTGTTTTCAAACTGCAAAAGCTGGGAGAAGGTGAGGGTGGGTACTGAGACATCTTCCCTTTATGTAAATAAGGATTATAATCAACAGCAGACTTATCAGAAACCATCTTTGGAGATTTGAAGAAAAACAACCACCAACCACAAATTCTATGTCCAGTGGAATTATCTTCCAAAACTGAAGGTGAAAGAGAGTTTCTCGTGGAAATAAAACTGAGGGAATTCATGTCCACAGACCTCCCTTGTAAGAAATGTTACAAGAGGTCCGACAGATTGAAGGAACATGATATAGGTTAGTAACCTATATCTGGTAATGGAAGAAAAGGCCTCAAATAAAAAATAAATAAATGTAGAATAAAATATTTTCATTTTTCTATACTATATAGATGTAATGGATAATTGTTTAGTATAATTATTATAATATATTGAGTGATTATAGCACAAAGATTAATAAAATCAATTAAAGCAATATTATAATAGATAGGAGAGAGGAATTGGGAATACTTTGTTGTAAGTTACCTGCACTATATATGAAGAGATATTGTGATATTTGACGTGGATGCAAATTAATTTAAAAGGAATATTAAAAATTCTAAGTTAATGAGTACGTTTGTTAAAAGAGGTAGAATCGATATGTTAAGAATAAAGAAAAATTGGAATCATACAAAATTCTTAATTAAAGCCAAAGACAGAAACAGAAGGGGAAATTAAATACAATAAACGTACTCCAATAGTGGTTTGTAGTTCTCTTTGTAGAGATTTTTTACATCCTTGGTTAAGGTTATTCCTAAGTATTTTATTTATTTTTTTTTTGGTGGCTATGGTAGATGGGCTAGCTTTCTTGATTTCTTTTTCTGCATGTTCACTGTTGGAGTACAGAAATGTTACTGATTTTTGTGTATTGATTTTGTATCCTGCAACTTTGCTGAAATCATTTATCAACTCTTATGGTTTTTTTCGTAGAGTCTTTAGGCTGTTCAATATACAGGATCACGTCATCTGCAAAGAGGGACAATTTGACTTCATCTTTTCCAATCTGGATGCCCTTTATTTCCTTCTCTTCTCTGATTGCTCTGGCTAGTACTTCCAACACTATGTTGAATAGGAGTGGTGAGAGTGGGCATCCTTGTCTAGTTCCTGTTCTTAAAGGAAAAAAGGTTCAGCTTTTCCCCATTCAGGATGATATTGGCAGTGGGTTTATCATATACGGCTTTATTTGTGTTGAGATACTTTCCATCTACACCCAACTTGTAGAGAGCCTTTATCATGAACAAATGTTGAATTTTGTCAAATGCTTTTTCAGTGTCTATAGAAATGATCATGTGTTTTTTTCTTTGCTTTTATTGATGTGTTGTTATCACATTTATCGATTTGCATATGTTGAACAAACCTTGCATCCCTGGGATGAATCCCACTTGATCATGGTGTATAATTTTGTGTATGTGTTTCTGTATTCTTTTAGCTAGTATTTTATTGAGGATTTTTGTGTCTATATTCATCAGCTATTGTCCTGCAGTTTTCTATTTTTGATGTATATTTTTCTGGTTTGGCTATCAAGGTGATGTTTGCCTCATAGAATGAGTTTGGGAGAATGGCCTATGTTTCAATCTTCTGGAATAATTTGTAGAGAATTGGTATCAATTCCTCTCTGAATGTTTGGTAGAACTCTGCAGTGAACCTGTCTGGTCCTCGGCTTTTGTTTGTTGGGAGACTTATGGTAACAGCTTCAATCTCTTTTACTGTTCTTGGTCTCCTCAGATTTTCCATATCTTCTTGGCTTCATTTTGGTAGTTTGTATATGTCCAGAATTTTATTCATTTCCTCCAGATTTTCAAATTTGTTGGCACATGTTGAAAGAAATTAAAAAGGATACAAGAAGATGGAAAGATATCCCATGCTCTTGGATCAGAAGAATTAATATTGTGAAAATGTCCATATTACCCAAAGTGATCTACAGATTCAATGCAATCTGCATTAAAATTCCAATGACATTTTTATCAGAAATGGAAAAAAACTATCCAGACATTTATATGGAATAACAAAAGACCATGAATAGCCAAAGCAATTCTGAGCAAAACAAATAAAGCTGGAGGCATAATACTACCTGACTTTAAACTATACTACAAAGCTATATAACCAAAACAGCATGGTACTGGCATAAAAACAGACACATAGACAATGGAATAGAATAGAGAACCCAGAAATCAACTCATACAACTACAGCCATCTGATCTTTGACAAAAGCACCAAGTCTACACACTGGGGAAAAGATTGCCTCTTCATCAAATGGTGCTTGGAAAACTGGATATTCATGTGTACAAGAATGAAACTAGACCCATACTAAAATCAACACAAAATGGATAAAATAATTAAATGTACATCCTGAGATAATAAAACTCCTTAAATAAAACATAGGGGACACACTCCAGGAAGTAGGAGTGGGTACAGACTTCATGAATATGACCCCAAAAGCACAGGCTACCAAAGGAAAAATAAACAAATGGGATTATATCAAACTAAAAAGCTTCTGGACAGCAAAAGAAACAATCAACACAGTGAAAAGACAACCAACAGAGTGGGAGAAAATAATTGCAAAATATACATCGGACTAAGGAATAATATCCAGATTATACAAGGAACTCAAACAACTTTACAGCCAAAAAAAAAAAAAAAAAAAAACCCCAGTTAAAAAATGGGCGAAGGAGCTGAATAGGCATTTCTCAAAGGAAGATATAGGAATGGCCAACAGACACTAGAAAAAATGCTCAACATTACTCAGCATTTGTAAAATACAAATCAAGACCACTTTGAGATACTATCTCATTCCAGTTAGGATGGCTAATATCCAAAAGACTGAGAATGATAAATTCTGGTGAGGTTGTGGAGAAAAAGGAACTCTCATACACTGTTGGTAGTACTGCAAAATGGTGCAGCCTTTATGGAAAACAGTATGGAGGTTCCTCAAACAATTACAGATAGATCTGCCATATGACCTAAGCTATTCCACTGCTGGGAATATACACAGAAGAATGGAGATCATAATGCCAAAGGGATACCTGTACTCCCATGTCTATTGCAGCACTATTTACAATAGCCAAGAGTTGGAATCAGCCCAAATGTCCATCATCATATGAGTGGATAAGGAAACTGGGGCTTATCTACATGATGGAATACTACTCTGCTATAATAAAGAATAAAATACTCCCATTTGCAACAACACAGATGGACTTAGAGAAAATTATATTAAGTGAAACAGGTAGTCAGGCACAGAAAGAGAAATACCGCATGTTCTCACTTATTTGTGGGAGCTAAAAATAAATAAACAAACAAACAAAAAAATAAATAAACAGACAAATAAAGGGTAGGGGGGAAGAAGACACAACAATCACAACAATTCCTTGAACTTGTTAAGACAAGTGAACAGATATGATGTAATGGGGGAGGGGAGAGAGGAAGGGGGGAAGAGGAACAGGTAAAGGGAAACAAAAATCAACTGCAATGTATATTGAGAAGTTAAAATAAAAAAATAAATAATTATGCTCTGTTACTAATCAGCATTTATTTCAAGTGTGCAAGGCTGGTTCAACTTTTAACATTAATTAATGTAATCTACCACACCAACAGGCTAAAGAAGAAAAAAAATTCATATGAACTTCTCACTAGATGCAGAGAAAGCATTTGGTAAAATCCAGCTCAGTTATTACATTCTCAGCAGACTAGAAGATAGAACTCCTCAACTTCACACACAAAAAAAGAAAAGAAAGAAAGAAAAATGCATATATAGCATTATACTTAATGGCAAAAAAACTGTATCTTCCCACGTCCATACTATCAGGAAAAAAACAAGGATGCATTTTCTTAACAGTCCTACACAGTGTAACATTGATAACAATGTATTGAATGTTCAGTCCTGTATTAGTCTGTTTTGTGTTGCTATGACAGAAATACCTGAGACTGGGTAATTTATAAAGGAAAGAGTTTTATTAGGCTTACGATTCTGGAACAGCTGCATACGGCATAGGCCTCAGGTTGCTTCTACTCATGGCGTAAAGTGACAGGCAGCCGGCAGGTATGAGCAGATCACATGGCAAGAGGAAGCAAGAGAGAAAGAGAGACGATGTGCCAGGGTCCTACAAACAACAAGCTCTCGTGGGAACTAATAGAGTGAGAACTCACTCATTACTCCCTCCTCCCCCAGGGCCCCAGGGAGAGCATTAATCCATTCATGAGGGATCCGCCCCCATGACTCAGTCAGTTCCCAACACTGCCACATTGGAGATGAAATTTCCACATGAGTTTTGGAGGGGACAGCACATCCAAACTCCGTCGAGTCCTAACTAGCTAAGAAAGAAGATGAACTTATACAGATTGAAAAGGAGGAAATTAGATCCCCTTCAATTGCAAATGGCACAAACAACTAAAACACCTCCTGGAATTAAAAAGTATCTACACAAGGCTGTGGGATACACAGTTAATATACAAAAATCAATGGCTCCCCTGTGTACAAGCATGAGCAATAGGAACTAACATTAAAGAAACTATGTCATTTACCGTAACACCAAAATAAAACATTTAGGAATAATCTGCAAAAATCTCAGAGTACCTGTTCAGATTCTGTCTGTGAAATTTTGGTGAAAAGAATCAAAGAAGCTTTAAGTAAATGGAAAGATATCTCATGTTCATGTGTTTGAAGATTAAATCTAATTAAAATAACTCTTTTTAACTTTATGTGTAGATTACATGTACCCCAGGTCAAAATACCTCCACGTTATTTTGCAGATATGAAAAAGTGTTTATAAAGTTTAAGTGGAAAGTCAAAAGGCTTAGAACAGCATAATGCTACAGAACTCAACAAAGTTGAACTCATATAACCCAATTTCAAGAAGTAATATAAGGCTGCCTCCACTCAGAAAACACACTATCGTTACAGTACCGTAAAGAATAGTTTGACCTAAAAAAAAAAAATCCTCTGTGCATTATCCATCCATACTATTATCCTTCTTTCCCCAAGTTTTTGACAATCACAAATGCAGCTTCTATAAACATTTCTGTGTACACACGAGTAAAGAAACCATAGAGATCCCAGAAACAGATCCTCATGAATATGAACAAATCTTTGACAAAGGTAAAAAGCAATCAGTAGAGTAAAACACAGCCCTTCACAATGGTGACAGAAAAGCTGAATGTCCATTGGCCAGAAAATGAAACTAGACACACAACCTTGCACCCATCACAAAGAACGGTGATAAAGTTGGAATCAAAGGGTTAGCTAGTGTGTGGCCGCTATTTAAATCCAGCTGTACTTGCAGCAAACTGTCGTGATCTTCCCCACACCAAGGGTTTCCGACCCATGTCCCCCAGAGTCCTGGTTTCTCATGAACAAGGGAGCCTCAGGAACCAACGCGAAATGAGGAAGAACCCAAGCCCATACCCTGATTCATCTGTTGTATGCATTTGGCTCAGCATAAAATTCAGTGGAGAAAAAAATGTTGCTGGTACATTTACATTTGAAATCAACTACACTGCACAATGTTGAAGAGAAAATATCAGACATCCACACACACTCTGCAGTTTCCTAGTCCTTTTACAATTATGCCATCTATGCTATATTATATGGCATTATTGAACTTAATTTGTGAGAATGTTTCTACTTTCAGTTCCTGCATTCAAATACTTATTATTTTTTAATCAAGACATAATTTATTTTACTTCATTAGGAAATTCAAGGCATTTTTTTTTTCCAATTGAATGATCCAAGGTAAGAGATGTGTAAGAACAATTTATCCAAAGCTCAGAACTACCATGAAGGGTCTTGGGTATTACCTGCCACTGTGCGCTCAATCGTCCTCAGAGGGAAACTTGCCACTGTCTAGTCTGATGTTGTCTTTAGCCTCTGGATAATGATTAAGCAATGGACAGAAGCTTAGAGAAAAGCAAAATGCTTCCTGGGAGCCAGGATGCTCAATTTCCGTATGCTCTCATTGGAGGTTATATTTTTGGAAGTCTGTGTCTTCAAGCCCCACGCTAAACTGAAAGACATCCCTTTGTTGTTTCATGGTCCAAAGTAGAAACTTCTCTTCAAGGGCAGGACAGAAGACCGTAGAAGTTTTTATTGCTTGGTAAGCCAATTTATTCAAATTGGCTCTAAGAGCAATCTTTTAAACACACTTCCTTACTTTCTTCAGCCAAGGAGAATAACATTAAGAAAAATACTAAGTTCAGTGGAGTGCTGCCTTTGAGAAGGGTCTCTTTTCTCACTAGATAAAAATATACATTTCTTTTCTTTGTCTGTAGACTATTAGATTCATGTTTCCACCACTTGTGGCCCTCCAGCCAACGCTGGAAATGCTATTGGCATACGGTCCTCCTGTGACAGGGCATAAACGTGTATGGTGGCCAAGAAATGGATTATTCGAATTGCAGGCCAATTGCATTGTTCTGTTGGACATTATTAGTTCATCTACAGACAAAAGATAGATACACATCGCCCACCATGCCCCATCTTCCGAGACGTTGGTTTTGGATTCTGCATTCAAGATTACACAGCACTTGTATCTCCTTAGAAGAATTATCTGCATGAAGTACAATCCTTGATCCAACGTTCCCCCAGAATGGAAAAAATATATATATATGAGTGTGACAATGAGCTCTAGTAAAACAAGACAAGGAAAAATAGATTTTTTTTTTTTTTACAAAGAATTCAACATTAGGAACTCCCATTTGCATGGTTACACTATCCAAATTCTCTCACATCAGTAGCTGCAGTCAAATATGGACAAGGAGGGGTATATCTCAGGCTCGTAGAAAAATCTTTTTATTGGGTACGTGGGTGAGTTAATTTTGCTGCTGCATCTTCCTTCTCTCTGCCTTCCTTCTCACCCTCCTACTTATTATCATCACGATCAAGTGATTATCCAGCAGTCTCATCCTCATGCTTTGTTAGCTGCTGCACAGACCTCTGCTGAGTGTGCAAAAGTCCCCTTTCATCTAACAGAGGAAGGAAGGAATTTAAAAAAAAAAAAAAAAGATGAGAGGGAGGGAAAGACAGAGGAAAAGAGAATGTCTAGAAATGTGAGGGGGAAAAAAAGAGAGATGGGCTCATTTCTCTCCAGGTGCAGGATTGCTCGTGTGTCTCTGGATTTGTAGAGAAGTTTTGGAAATGAGTTTAACTGATGACCTGGTCCCTTCTGATTGTTTTACCATTTAGAAGCTGTAAGTCCTAACACCATCTGCCTCACAATGGAGGACTGGTTTCTGCAGTGTGTGTATATCAGAAAAACTACATTAGGCTTTTCTCTCTCTCTCTCTCTTTGGAAAACATCTAATACCTTTTTTTTATATATCCATATGCAGTGTAGTTGATTTTCATGTCCCTTTACTGATTCCTCCCTCCCCCCTCGCACCCATCAACATCATATCTGTTCACTTGTCTTAACAAGTTCAAGGAATTGTGATCGTTGTGTCTTCCTTCCCCCACATCCCCCCCGGGTTTTTTGTGTATTTATTTATTTATTTTTAGCTCCCACAAATAAGTGAGAACATGTGATATTTCTCTTTCTGTGCCTGACTCATTTTATTTAATATAATTCTCTCTAGGTCCATCCATGTTGCTGCAAATGGCAGTATTTCATTCTTTTTTATAGGTGAGTAGTATTCCATTGTGCAAATATACCACACTTTCTGTTTCCACTCATCTGATGATAGACATTTGAGCTGGTTCCAGCTCTTAGCTGTTGTAAATAGAGCTGCAATGAACATTGGAGAACAGTTATCCCTTCGACATGATGATTTCCATTCCTCTGGGTATATTCCCAACAGTGGAATAGCTGGGTCATATGGTAGATCTATCTGCAATTGTCTGAGGAACCTCCAAACCACTTTCCATAAAGACTACACCATTCTGCAGTCCCATCAACACTGTATGAGAGTTCCTTTTTCTCTGCATCCTCACCAGCATTTATCATTCTCATGTTTGGAATCTACCACAAACTATAATTCCTGGAATATCCATTAACCTTTCGGATCTTTAACTGATATTCCAGGAATTATAATATATATATATATATATATATATATATATATATATATATATATATATATATATTTAATTATGACATGATATTTAAGTATAATTCAGTATCTAATAATAAATATTTCATTATAATATGTAATGACATATATATGAGGGCACTTCAAAAAGTTTGTGGAAAGATTCGTATTATCTTTTAATTCTATTTTTCCATGAACTTTTTGAGGTACCCTCCTATTGTCTATATGTATATTAGCTGTATACAGTGAATCTATTTTCAAAGTGACTGTCTGTTTCTTTAGCATGCAAGTGTTCCAGGAAAGATTTCTGCCCAATTTGGAGAGAATCTGAAAGAGTCTCAGGTAACTACAGAGGACCCAAAACCCATTTAGGTAGGTGGTCCCAAGAGCACCTCCCACCAAGAGACACTTAGCTGTCTTTAAAGCTGAGATGAACACACAGAGACCAGGACACTTTCTGGAAACAGGTAAGTGTGCCCCTTTCAAGACACTGTGGTCAGACAAAACAAGCTGAGGATTCATAAAGGAGCCTCAAATTGCAGAGACTCGCTGGGGAGTGAGCTCTGATTGGCGGCTGCTGCTAATGACTGAGATGAATTCTCTGTCCCTCCCTTCCACATAGTCTGCCCCGAGGATAGTGGCAGCCTAAGATTTATGTAGCAGACGATAGTAAATGATTCCCTCAGGCAACGTGGGCATGGGCGACTATTCAGTAAATAAAATGTAATTTTTTTCAGCCTGCTGGTGTTGCCTGGCAGGACTCATATCTACCTTGAGGCTAATGAGGTTCTACTCAATTTTGACTGTGAGGAATTATATTCCAGATTAGATGATTTGAACACTGAATACTGTATCCCCAAAATAATGGCCTGGATTTTATAACTCTATCTCCCATTGTAAAAATATAAAAATCTCTGTCTCAAAATGAAAATATAGTACTAGCCAATCAAATGTGGCAGGGAACAGACAGAAATACGCTAGGCCAGGAACAGTGACAAATGACAGCAGGAGGTTGTTTAGAATGTAGAAATATAAAAAAGCCTGCTTGCTGCAGAAATGGAGCACTTCTGTTTCTCCAGATGTTCATGGATCATAAAGTAGGAGATGACCCTGGAAATAAAAAATCACAGAGGAAGGAAGGTGACTTCGCCTTCATTTATTTTCTCATTCAAGTAAGACAACTTCTGCATTGGTGAATTAAGTCAGGTGGTAGTGAACCCAAAGGTAATGATATCACATGTACCTCAAGACTGCTAGTCTACAATCAGAGCTAACAAAAAGTGTAGGTCAGCCTAGAAAATGAATTACTGCATAATCCCATTTGTGGCATCTGAATGTGGAAAAGTGGGCACCAAGTTGAATGGTGGCTCTGTGGATAAACACATGTTTTCAGGTGTGACAGCTTGCTCCTCTATAACTCTTTAATCCATATTGCAAGAGTTCGATGCACACCCACGAAGGAAAATGGAGTTGGCAGACAATATGAATCTTTCCATGAACTTTTTGAAGTTCCCTCGTTTACAAGCACACACACTCACTTGATAATGCATGTAGATGTGTTCCAGTTATTTTCGCTTCCGTGCTGAAACACATACTTGTCTTTAGAAATCATCTTTGCACACCATTCGAATCAAAGTGGGAATTGAATGTGTGATAAAGACAGTTACATGCTTGTGGGAAATACTGCATGACATTCCTTTCCAAGTAAATATTTGCCCCCTTGTCAGGTAGCAAAATGAATGACTGATGGATAAAGCACTCTGGAGTTTGGAAATCTCCTCTGCAGGGCTTGTGTGATGAATTATTTTTCATCGATGGTGTAAGATCTGTGCACCGTGCACAAACCCCACACGTCGGGATGGCTCACCTCACAAAGACCACAAGACAGAGTCTGATGTAATCAAGCAAGAGGAGTTTATTTCCAGCATGCTGGGGTCACTCAGCATTCAAGACAAAAGCAACCCCGAGCCTTTAACACAGGAGCTTTTTATACAGATTTTTTAGACAGACTTTCATAACAGAATGAATGGTTAATTAGCTGAGGCGCCTTAAGATTTATGGTCAGGCTCAACAGGCTAGTGCCTCGATAAGGAACGGCACATTTTTCAATCGTTTATCTTCCCTGGGGTCTGCCAGGTGGCCTCTAGATGAGGGGCTGGTTAGTTCCTGGAACCAGCTGGTTCCCGGAATATTAGTGTGTCTGGGTCTGCCTGACCTCTTAGAAGCTGCTTTACTTAAAATGCCTTTAGATATGTTTTCCCGTTTTTAGCAAGCGTTTGCAGAAGCAAATTGTGCAGGTTAAAGTTATACTAGCAAATTGTGCAGGTTAAAGTTATACTTTCCCATCACAATGGATGACTGAATAAGGAAATTGCAGTATATATACAGAACGGAATACTACTCAGCCATAAAAAAGAATGAAATTCTACCACTTGCAGCAACATAGATGAGCCTGGAGAAAAGTATTCTAAGTGAAATAACCCAGGTACAGAAAGAGAAATACTGCATGTTCTCACTCATAACGGGGAGCTGAATCCATAAATAAACAAATAAACAACAAAGAGAGACAGAGAAAGAAAAAGAAACAACAGCCACAATAATATGTTGTGTTATACTTTCCTTTGTTTAACCAAGATGGAAAAAAAGAGAAAGAAAGAATCACTCAAAGCATCATGAATGAGGCCTGCAGGGCCTGCAGCCCATCAGGGGAGCAGCCCTGATTCAAAATCAGCCTTTCTTTTTATTGACAAGACAAGGAAGTTTCACAAGAAAAATCAGTTGATTCAGTCATCAAAGAAGGACGTAAAAACAGGCAGTGTTACAAAAGGGAATTATAGCTAAGTATAGCTTTAAATAACTAAAACTAGTAATAGCAGTAAAATTAACAATGTGACATTCCAGAATGCAATTTGTAAAAAACTAAGTCAATCCACCAACAAACAGCTTGCCCTTAGTAAACATTTTCTTTTTCACATACTTCTTACAGCAATTTGTTTAGCATATTTAAACAGAATTCAAGCAGTTTTCTTAACATATCTAAAGAACAATCAATAGGTTAAATAGTCAATAGTCATTCAAGCCGGAATCAAACCAGTGACCTAAAATAGTCAAAGTACACAATCCCATCCCTAAATAGTGATTAGAATTGATTAGATGGATTTTGCCAAACTTATCTGTGGACTTTTGTCCCCTACTCGAGAGCCTTTTGGCTCATTCATGCGTTACCTAAAAATCCTATCCTAAGATCAAAGGAATATCAAGATTTCTAACCCACTACAATGTTGAATTTTTAGAAAGACAGAAAAGAACCGTGGTTACTAGAGGTGGAAAAGGGAAGGGGAGAAAGGGAGTGGGTTAATGAGGAAATGATTAACAGACACAAAGGATGATTGTGTATTGTAATGGTTAATAAGCTAACTATCCTGATCTCACCATCACACATTCTACACAATTACTGAAAATCAAAGTCGTACCCCATGTGTATGTACAATAAGTTATGTAAAAAAATAAAAATAAAAAAAAGAAGCAAACAAAAAAAGAATTTTTAAAAAATCTATGGCGATATGCACCTCCTGTTGTCACTCATCAGCCATAAGATGATGGGCAAGAGTCTTCATTGTCATGATGCCCTGTGTTCTAATGCATAGGAAAGGCAGGTGGATCAAAACAAAGATTTTTAAAATATGTCATGCAGTATCTAGTGTGCAGCGTTTATTGACATGATGATGATGTTAATGAGTTAGAGGATCATGAAGAGGAGGATGAAAAACATAAACACGTTGAAATATTTTGCAGTCTAGGGTTGAATTCCCTAAAAGCAGAGCCTGAAGTGAGGGATCTTGGGCAGGTGATTTTCGAGAATGTGGTATTTTCACAAGAAAAATCTGTAACAGCATAAGTAAGAATTGCAGGACAGGGCAGAGGACAGAGGTAGGCTCCAGCTGGATTCTAGCTTTATCCTGATCGTACAGAGAGGTCTTGAGTATGAGGTGCCCTATGCTGAGGTGGGGCTCAGACTTCTGCACCCCCTGGTTAGGACAGTCATTGGTGATGCCCAGGGGTAGGCTAGGTAACCTCTTGGACATTTTCTGGCAACTTGGCTCTCGTCAGCCTAAGGCGGAATTTCTAGACCAGGGATGATTTTGCTTTCTAGGAGACATTTGACACTATCTGGAGACAGTTTTTGTTGTCATGACTGAGGATGCTACTGCCATTGAGTGAGTGAAAGCCAGGGATGCTGCTAAATATCCCGCAATGCCCAGGATGGTCTCCATAATAACAAACTGCCTGCTTCCCATAAGCATAGTGCCAATGCTGGAAAAACCAGAAGGATATTTTTCTGGAGAAGAACAAAGCGGTGCATGATTAGCAGCCAATGCTCACAGAAGCTGGTGAGTAGCTGCGATATCCCAGCAAAGGAAATGTGGAATGAATAACAACTGTCCACTAGAGCTGGCATAACCATAGTGGGCAACTATTATAGAAGAGGAACAATATTTTAGGTAGGTTTCAAACAAACCATGAGAGAGCAATTCTGCCAAAGTCATGAATTAAATTTTTTTAACTCTGTTGAGTGGTTTTATTATTTTTTTGAATAAATTTATTATTTATTGGAACATAGTTGATTGTACATGTCTGTGGGGTACAGCATTGCATATTAATTCCTGTGTGCAATATGTGATGCTCAAAGCAGGATAATTGGTATATTCTTCAGTATACAATGTCATCATTTTTTGGGGGGGGGCCCTTTTCCCTCTCTTCTCCCCCTTTCCCACCTCTGGTAATCTCAGTTCTGTTATCTCCTTTTGAAAGTTCAGCATATTATTGGGATTGTTGTGTCTTTCACTCTTTCTTTCTTCATTTATTTATAGATTTATCTTTAGCTCCCACTTATAATGAGGACATGTGGTATTTCTCTTTCTGTGCCTGGCTTATTTCACTTAACATAATTTTCTACAGACTCATCCATGTTGCTACAAGTGGCAGAATTTCATTCTTTTTTTATGGCAGAGTAGTACTCCATTGTGTATGTATACCACATTTTCTTTATGCAGTCATCTGTTGATGAACATTTAGGATGGTTCCCAACCATCTTGCCTATGGTAAATAGAGCTGTAGTGAACATGGGAGTGCAGGTGTCCCTTCAACATGATGATTTCCATTCCTTTGGGTATATACCCAGCAGTGACATTGCTAGGTCATATGGCGGTCCTGAAAGGTTTTAAAAATAGAAAGTAAGTTGATGCATGCCTGAGGTAGTAAGGAATTCCACCGGGCCAAGGACTTGGTATCAATTGCAAAATGAATGGAAGTGCTTCCGGCAACTTCTGACAGAACTGGCACACCTTGAGGAAGAACGGCGGCTCTCCACTGTGCTGGGGTTTCTTTGTGAAGTGCAGATGTTTGATTTCATGATGCTGTCATTGACATGATTGAAGGAAGGATTTATTGTGTGTTGCTTAACGGGTATTAAAGGGACTAATTATATGCTGCCATCCTTGGAACACTAATTTATCCTTGGAATTCATAAAGGCAGTGCAGGGATATGGTTAAATTTTATGCACAATAGGCTTCTGAGGTTCTTTTGGGGAGAATAAACTTGGTCTCAGTCAATTCAAATTACTAATGAGTCACCAGTATAGTTCTAGGCATTTAAGGAGTAAGACTGTTTCCTTGCTTTCTTCATATTTGATTCATCAGAAATATGAAAAATAAAAATGAGTACTTTGGTAGATATATTGGCAGCAATTTGCCATAATAGGTTGTCTTGTCCTTCTTGCTGCTGTTGTTTTAATGTGACATGGGAAATTATGTAGACTAATACCTTGTTTTACTAGCAAGTGGCTTTTAGGTCAATTGCTCCTGATAATTTGTGATTTTATTTGTCACTAGGCCATGCCAAAATGTTTATATATATATATATATATATATATATATATAGAGAGAGAGAGAGAGAGAGAGAGAGAGACATATAGACACATATATATGTGTACATGTATCCATATATACACGTTTCAGTTTTTTATGTGTTTTATATGTTTCAAAATGTTTTATATATGTATATATAAAAACTAAATTGTGCCCTGCCTCTTAAAGGAAATGATTTGTTATCATTTTTTTCATTTTATTAATTAACCAATATTAGAATAATTACTCTTGACTCTTGTTCAAGGGAAAAATAAAGAGGTCAACATCAGATAACATGACCAGCAAGAGGTAGACATTTATTATAAAAGTATCAGTGCAAGCCAAGAAAAAAACACTTTAAATTTTACAATTTTTTACATTTATGAGAACTGCATTGTGTGTGTTCTCTCTCCAAATGTCCTGTCTTTTCTCAGAAATCTAGTTATAAAATGTGGAATGACAGTGCGTCATTTTCTAGAATGGCCTACTTTGGAGAAATTTCTAAGTATCAGGGAGGCAAAAAAGTGATATTATGGGGTTGCACAATAAATAATTTAAAGGAACTAAAATGGGAGGAATCAGATGTGTGTTGGATAAAGGTGAAATTCTGTAAAAGGAAAGAGTGGGAAGAAAAAAAAAAACAGAACCAAGGGAATTAATTGTCAAACAATCAAAGAAATCCACCTAGGAGAATCAACAGTTTGATTTTAATAAGTGAATTTTGACTACTTAGTAGTTGGAAATAATCTACCTTGTTGTCTCAAGTGTTGATCTGGTCAAGTTTCTCAATGCTTGTTGTAGTTGAGGTGTTAGTAAGTGTGGTTGACATCTCAGGTCACAAGTAACAGGTGATAAGACCATGGTGAGCCTGCCAGGGTCTGGGTTCTGATGCTCAGCAGGTGCCAAAGTGACTGAGAACAGCATTGGGACACATATGCAGAAATTAAACACAAAGGAGACCTGCACACCTAACGAAAAGTCCTTCTCATGAAATTTTCTCACCTACAAAATAACTGGCGGGTTGATGTCATAATCACACCTGCAGTGAAGAGAATGAAATCTAAACAAAGGGAATCAGATGGTCTTGGGGCGATGGAAATTCTAAATGGATATGCCCCAATCTACAAATGTGTATATTATTGTTGGAGTATATGTAATATGGACTACGTAATATCACTAACTGTTAGTGTTGGAGCAGGAGCGTGCTGTGTGAGATGTTAATTTGTTGTGTCAACTTGGCTATGCTATAGTCCTCTGTGACAATGAAACACAAATCGAGGTGTGGCTGTCAAGGTATTTTGTAGATGGGGTTAACATCCACAATCAGGCAGTAATTAAGTAGACAATATGGATGGGTCTCATCTAATAGTTGAAAAGTCTTAAGAGCAAAAACTGAGGTTTCCTGCAAAATAGACTCTATCTCAAGACTGCTACCTTAGTTCCTGCCTGAATTCCCAGCCTATATCCTGCGCTACGGACTTCCAGCTTGCCAGCCCTACAGTCAAAGAATCCCATTTCTTAAAAGAAACCTCTATTTTGTTCTGTTTCTCTGGAGATCCCAGACTAACATATTGGATGTTGGGTCTCTCTCCTTCATGCAGATTGTAAGCTTTGCTAGCCCAGCACATCCATCCTGACAGATTTAATGAAAGTTTGATTCACGGTAGACTTCATCAAGTATACGCTTTATTTAAGTCAAGCTCTAATTTCATAAGTAATACATGGATCGACTGTGTTTGTGAAAGGGCCACATGTGACAGTAACCCTAAGGCACCCTGGATCATCGTGTCTAGCTATGTTACTCACTCGATATGTGTTTTGCTAGACTGGCATTTATTTACAGTTACAAATATCTCTCATCCGTTAACCCATCTGTCTATCTATCCATCATATCTCACCTATACCTATGTGTCTATGTATGTATCATCTATATCACCTATCTATCATCTGTCTATATATCGATCTATCTCTCTCAGTATCTATTTATGTATCTGTCATCTATCTGTATCCTATTAAAAATTCACACCAATAAAATTCCTGAGGTAATCATGTGATTATTGGGTTGCTTTCATGTAAATGTGCCATTCATAAGGTTGCATTTATTCTGCAAAATCTTTTTTCCCAACAGACATCTTGAAAGTCCTTCATTATTTTATGTGACTATGTGCCATCATTTTCATCTGCTGTGCAATGTTCCATACCATGTTGTATGTAACCCTTTTCCTCTCTGTGACTGTTTATGTTATGTCCAGCCATGCACTGCTATAAAGCCGTGAAATACAACCCTGCATTTGCCTTTCTAAGACCATGAGGAACAGAAGTGCTGAGTCAAAGGGTCTGATTATTGTTTTTTTACATTTTAGTAGTTTCAATCAAGTTAACCTTAAAAATGGAAGCTCAAATTTGCATTCACACAGAGCACTTAATTTCCCTATGCCAGGCCTGATATTATGAAACTTTTGAAACGTTTGCTAATCTGATGAGAGAAGATGATTCTTGCATGATTACCTATGAGGTGATGTAGCATTTAGTATTTCATTTGTGCTTTCTATTTTTTTCTTTCTTCTTTTTTTATTATAGTAAAATATACATAATATAAAACTATCCATTCTAACCATTTTTAAATGTACAGTTCATGCAAACCTCATCGCTATCTTCAGGACTTTTTTCATCTGCCCAAAGTGAGTCTCTGTCTCCATTTGTCAACACTTCCCTTTCCCTGTCCCCTCAGCCCCTGGCAGCCACCATTCCAGTTTCTGTCTTATGAATTTGACTACTTTGGCTACCTCATTATGAGTAGAATCACACAATATCTGTCCTTTGTGACTGGCTCATTTCACTTACTATAATGTCTCCCAGGGTCATGCATATGGTGGAATGTGTCATAATTTCCTTTTTTTAAGGCTGAGAAATATTACATTGTATATATACACAGTACATTTTGTTATTCATTCATCAATGGACACTTGGAGTATTTCCACCTTTTGACTGTTGTGAATAATGCTGGGTTTTTTTGTTGTTGTTGTTTTGTTTTTTGTTTGTTTTCTTTGCCTCTGTACTCTTAGCATTTTCTTTTCTTTTTTCTTCTTTAATTGAAACATAATTGTTGCACGTATCTGTGAGGTACAGCCTTGAACATCAATACCTGTGTTCAATAGATGATGCTCAAATCAGTATAATTAGTATATTTATCATTACACAATGTAATTGTTTTTGTGGCCCTTTACCAATTTTTCATTAACCCCCATCCCTTCTCAGGTGACCTAATTCCATTGTCTCTCTCTTTCTCTTTCTCTCTCTTTTTTTTTTTTTTTGGAAATAACCAAAATTGATTATTTTATTGAATAAATATTTTAGTAATTTTTTTTTATTCTCTTTGTTTCGTTCATGCACTTTCTTTATTTATTTTCACCATTACATAATATAAACATTTCTTGTGGCCCTTTATAAATTTCTTCCTAACCCCTCCCATCCCATGTCTGGGGTCCTCTCATTTCGAGAGCTCAAGAAGTTACTGTGACTGTAGGATCTTTCTTTTTCATTTCTTTTCATTTCTTTTTTTTTTTTTTCAGCTCTCACTTATAAGTGAGGACATGCAGTTTTTCTCTTTCTGTGCTTGCCTTATTTCACCTAACATAATTCTCTCCAAGCTCATCCATGTTGCTGTGAATGCCAGAATTTCATTCTTTTTTAAGGCTGAGTAGTATTCCATTGTGTATATAGACCACATTTTCCTTATCCAGTCATCTGTTGATGGGCATTTAGGTTGGTTCCAACTCTTGGCTATTGTAGACAGAGCTGGGATAAATATGAAAGTGTAGATATCCCTTCAACATGATGATTTCTATTCCTTTGGGTATATACCGTGCAGCAGGATTGCTGGATCTTATTACAGTTCTATCTGTACTTGTTTGACAAAACTCCAAACTATTTTTCATAATGGCTGCACTAATGCAGCATCCCACCAACACTGTAGGAGGGTTCCTCTCTCTCCACATCCTTGTCAACACTTGTTATTCTCTGTCTTTTTGATAATAGTCACTCTAACTGCAATGAGATGTTATCTCAGTGTGGTTTTGATTTGCTACTGTCTGTTGGTCATTCGCATGTCTTCCTTTGACAAATGTCTCTTCATCTCCTTTGACCATTTTTTAATTGGGTTACTTGTTTTTTTTTACTGTTAAGTTGTTTGAGTTGCTTGTATGTTCTGGATATTAATCCCTTGTCAGATGCACATTTCTCTCTTTTTGAAAGTTAATTTGTTATACTTTCATTGGTGTTTCCTTAATTCTGAATAACTTGGTCGTATCTCTGAATATTTTTCCATTAGTGGTTTACTTCTTATTGTTATGAGTTCTTAAAACTAGATTCTGAATAATAGTTCATTTTGAGTTTTTAATGTTGAGAAAACCAAATGATTTAACATTCTTGTGTGTGTGTGTGTGACAGAGAGAGAGATGAATTTACTCTGTAAACTTTTAAATGTCTCAAATACATTAACCTATTTAATCTTCACACCATTTTAAAAAAATAAATAGGTAATGTTGTTAGCGATATTTTATTTTCCCTTCTTATTTTAAAATGATGTTTTCCCATCAACCTAGAGGCCAGTGTTGCAGAAAACACATCTATTAACAGTTTGGTGTTTGTGGTTTTATAAATCCTTTTCCAATTTCTGGACCCTCCAAGTAGTTTTTCATTATTCTAGACGTACTAAAATTCTACAGTATGTGTGGCTTAGTTATTTACTTAGGTGTTTATAACACTGGGGACTAAGTCCATTTTTTATTGTGAGGACATGTTTTTCTTCAATTCTGCATAATTCTGTGTTATTTTCTCCTCTAAATATTGCCTCTCCACTATACCCTCTATTTTCCTTTTCTAGAGCTATTATTTCAGATATTTTGTGAACTGTGCATCTAATGTACGTATCTTCATTTCTGTGTGTACAACTTTTCAAATTCTAGCCTTTCTGAGCTGAATTCCAAGAACGTTTTTCAGCAAACATTTACATTTTCTTTACTCTTTCTTTAACTGTACATTTTTATTATTTACCAAACTCCTAAGATTTTTTTCCCCTTGAAGATCATTTTTTTAAAAAAATTTTCAGATCTTCAGATGATTTTTAAAATACTCTTTAAGGAAGATAACATCATGCCATGCCTTTAAAGATTATTTATGTATTTCTAATAAACTGCTAAGTAACTTGCTCAATTAACTGTGTTTCCTATGTTCAATTTCTTTCATTTGTTGAATTGTCTTTCTTTCATCTATTCACCTTTCTTCTTGAGAAGTAAATGTCCAATGTATAAATTTAGACAAATTGGAAGTTTCATGAGCGAAAGGACTTTGTCCTCTGCAATGTTGTTTACTTTGATCAATAAATGTTGCTTTTTTGTTAGTTACTCTATGTTGGATAATTTATTTTTTTTTAATGTGAATGTAATTTGCTTATACTTCATTCCATCTAAATAGTGACGTTTATGTGTAAATTTATACTTATATATAAAATGTGAATATATATATATATATATATATGCCTGTTTACATTCATTTTTGCTATACCCGCATAGTTGTCAGACAACAAGCATTCGAGAACGTCTCCTTGATGGTAAATACTGGGGAGGAAAATCAATTCCAGGGTATTTAGAGTACATGGCATGAGCTATCTCAGAAATATCAATGCCCTGAACAAAACAAGAAACAAACAAAAAAGCCTTGCAAGGATTGCCTAAGTGCCTATATTGCTCAATCTTCACGATACAGCCATACAGATTACAGCAATAAATTAATTTGTTCGACTTTATGCTTTTTAATGCAATTTTATTTCTCTAGACCTTTTTATGCTTATTAGCAAGTAGAAGCTATTCTTGGACTCTTCCCAGATACAATTATGAAGGGAGAGTCAATGCAGAGTATTGCAAACAGTCGAAACTCACTTCCCAATTTGATTTCACTTGCCAGCATATCCCACAATTAAATAAGTAGCAATCAGCCCAAGGCAAAATTGAAACGCTTTCTCCAAGTCACTCTTTACAGTGTGCTAAAAGTTTTTTATGTACCTTCTCTCACTGTTTTTTCTAACAGGGCCATGGATGATATTTTTAACGATTCCATTTTACAGGTGAAAAACTGGAAGCAGAGACGAATAATATGTTATGACATGCCAAAGTCCTCCTAAATAGTAAACCCATTACTGCCAAGAAAGTTCACAGCCCACTACAAAATAGCTACTGTCGGATCTAATTATGGTGGGAAGTTAATCATTTCAGGTTTGACTCTAGCTAATAAATCAGTAAAGCACTAGCTCTGGGGTCTCTAACAAGACTAAGGCATTTTGAACTAGTGCTCATGTATTTTCCAGACAGAAGGAAGCACTAAGAAGAAATTGAGCTGTGGAGAGCCATTTGGTTGAATGCATACACTGATAAATTAGGAGAAGAAAACAATAAATCAAAACCAAACAAAAGTCTGTGGTGAGAAAAAAAATCCCGGATTTAAAAAAAAGTCTAAAGAGGTATACCACACTTAAGATCAGAACAGCAAACTATGACACATGTACTTAACAATACAATATAACTCACAATCCCTCCAAGTTAAACAGCTTTCAATCCCCAGTTCTGAAAACAAACAAACAAACAAACAAAGTGAGCACTGAGAAATGATTTTTTCTTTTTTAAGTGACCTAAATAGAGCTGATGTTAAAGAATTGACCAACCACAGAGCTACTATGTGGATTTGGTCTCACAGTATTTCAGGTTTTGAAATGATTTTTTAAATTAAAATTTTTAAATAAATTTTGAGATTATTATCTGGTAACTTGACAAGAGTGGCATCCAGAACAGCCACTCTCAGACAGGGCAGAATACAGCCTCATCTGTAAATGCTTTAAAAAATATCAAAGCTCAGATTCCAATCTCTGAGATTCTGATCTAATGGGTCCTAGGTGGGCTTAGACATAAGGATTTGCAACCTCTTTCTAGGTGATTCTATCGTGCAGCCAAAGCAGAGAAAAAGAGAGGTGCTAATGTCCCCAGCTTGCAGAGGAAACAGTGAAAATCACTCCTAAGACTTTGAGTTTACGGAAAAGAACAGAGGCTCATTGTGTGAGCCCTTTAAGATTCATTTTTTCTATTTCATTTCTGTTCTTCCTCATGAAAAATGGTGCAAATAACCCACATCCTAATTCATTCATGCACGGTCTTCCAGCATGTCTGATTTCTATATTTGTATATTTCCATATCCATAAGGAGCCCAGGTGGGTCAGAAAAGGCCCCTGGAAAACAGGCACCTCACCGGGATATAAGAACCAGGCTCTCCTTGCCAGTCTGAGACCTCACTGAAAAAGGCATTGTTTGGTGACAGCTCCAGCCCAGATGTTTAATTAACACTCTTTTAAATAATGCATTACTTTCTTACTCAGCCTTCATCCTGTCTCTTTGGTATTTTCTTGAGCTGGCGTGTCTACGTTTGGGAACATTAATAACTATAATTAATCAGTTGCTTAGGTGGAGCTAGATGTTTACTGTTTTAAAAACTATGGATATATACATTGTAAAATAGGCCATTTTAACCATTTTTAAGTGTGTAATTCATTGGCCTTAATTGCATTCACAATGTTTTGCAGCCACTACCACTATTTCCAAAAGCCTCGCTCTGCAACTATAATGTAATGTCTCCATTTCTTCCTCCTACCCTGCCTCAGGCCCTGGTAACCCATAATCTACCTCTGTCTCTATGAATTTGCTTATTGTAAATATTGCAAATAAGGGGAATCATAGCATATTTGTCCTTTTGCAGTTGGCTTAGTTTCCTCATAATGTTTTCAGGTTCATCTATATTGTAGCATATATTAGAACTCGATTCCTTTTTATGGCTGAATGATATTCAATTGCATGTGTATACCACATTTTGTTTATTCATTCATCTATAGCTGGATATTTGGGTTGTTTCCACCTTTTGGCTATTGTGAACAATGCTTACAGGTATATCTTCAAGTCTCTTTTTAAAAAAATTTGGGGTATATACCCAACAATGGAATTGCCAGCTCACATGGTAATTCTATTTTTAGGAGCTGGAGATTTTATACATGCATGCATTATGACAGCTAAATCTCACAGAAACATTCAGATTAAGGAAATTGAAACCCCAAAGGCTTAAGTAAATCGCTAAAGTTGTGGGATGAAGAAACGATGGGGCCAGGACTCAAACCATGGACACTGAAGGTTGACCTTTCTGCCAAGTGCCATAAATTCCTGAATGATTGACTAGGTCTCCTGTAACCTTCTTAACCAAACTCTCTGCCTCCCGTGTAGAAAGTACACACAAAGTCCTAAGTTGACTTCTGACAGGTACCAGGAGAAGAAAAATTGCAAACTGTAGGAAAAAGGGAAAGAAAAAAAGCATCAGAAACGTGGCAGAATTTTGGTGGGCTTTCCCTCATTTGGAGGAATGATTTGCAAGTTTCAGATTGTTCCTATATGGGTGGCTTTGATTGAGTTGTTTGTTTATTTGTCTTGTGTTAATTTCCTAAAGGTGAAATTCCTCAGAGTGAAACATTAGTTATGCATTGTGTCTATATTAAGATAGCTTATGTAGCTTATGTATTTGAAATATCTATTTATTGTTAAAATGTTTCATTGTCTTGGTCTATTTCATTTATCTCTATGCTCAGCTAAAGGGAAGTACTTATTCTTTTAATATATATATGTGTGTGTGTGTATGTGAATAAATAAATGAATGGATAAATTTATATAGATATGCACATGCAATTTCTATATGTATACACGGTAGTGAAGGGCCCTGTGAAAAGCTATGTTTGTCAATACATTTCCAAAACTTGACCAGCTTCATGACAACCTCAATATAATAGCTAACGATTATTAACTACCTACCTTATGCCGAGAGTTTTAACATCAGGAGCTATCCTTCTCATGAGAGCCTGAAAAGTAAGTGGAGTTTGGTAACTTGGCCAAGAGCACACAGCTAGCAGGTGCCAGCATTAGGCTTTGAACCCAAGACATATGACCCTTAATCCAGTGGGATTATAATTCCTGTGTGTTTCTTTCAGGGAACATGAAAATAATTTATTTAAAAATGTATTTTCACATAAACAAGTTGCCATTTCTGTGTTATGTTAGGAGTCGATGTCAGGCCTTTTCTTTTAAGTCACCTCCTGTTCTGACCAACATTTCTGTGACCTTATTAGTATGGGTTATGCTTTGCATGATGCAACAATACAGCTATTTAAATGAAGAGGTGTGTTTAAAGGCCCAAATCTTTTTTTCCCACCAGTGATCAGCAATGTCTTCCATCACAATAGTGACAAGAAGATTAATTAGCCAGTGTTTGTAAAATATTTTGTGCTGCTGCCATCTAATCTTTTCCCTTCAGTGTGTTTCCAGAAGAGAACAGAAAAAATGAACTCTGGGAACACTGCCTGGAATATTATTAAATTATCCATGTCCTGTTCAGTGATTTACAACCTATGGGGCTATGGATATTCAGAACATTTGTGTTCCAGTGATATTTCCAAGTGTCCGCCACTGTGTCCTTTTCCCTGTGACGTAAAATATACATTAGTGTTAAAGTAAGATTTCTTTAATTGATGGCACAAGCTGAAATTACCATCGTGGCTCATTTTGATTGTATGTAAAATCAGGAGATATCTCATGACCTTACACATGAAGTTGGAAGATTAAATTGTGATACCTTAAATCATTCTATTTCTATTTTATTTTATTTTATTTATTTTACATATTTCATTTTACAATCTCTACAATTATTTGAAATAGCTCTCTAAAGAGTGCAAATATCAAATTAATTTCAAGAGAGGAAGGTGAATAAACTTTTCAAATGCCAATTAATTTCTAAGCAAATCAAGTCCACTTAATAAAAAGAAATCAAGAACAGAAATTAAATATCTAAGTTTAGCAATATCAGTTGCATAAAAAATCAGTAAAAGAGAATATAAACACGAGGGCACAAGCCACAGAAACAATGTAATAATGCCCCTACTTTATTTCTGATTTTAGTAATTTCAGTCTTCTCACTTTTTTCTTTGTCAGTCTACATAAAGGTGGGCAAATTTTGTTGATCTTTTTAAGTAATCAACCTTTGGTTTTGCTGATTTTCCTTATTGTTTTTTAATTCCTTATCTCTTATATTTCTGTTTTAATCTTTCTTATTTCCTACTTATATTTGCTTTTGGTTTAGTTTGTTCTACTTTTTCTATTTTCTTAAGGCAGAAGTTTACGTTACTGATTTGAGATTTTTCTTATTTTTAATAGGGGTGTTTATGAGTATAAATTTTGCTCTAAACACTGCATAAGTGTTGCATCCTATAAATTTTGATATGCTGCACTTTGATCTTTATCTCAAAGTACTCACCTATTTCCCTATGATTTTTCTTTTCACCCATTGTTTATTTAGGAGAGTGCTGTTTAATTTCCATAGATTTGGGAGTTTTCTAAATTTCCTTCTGTTATTGTGACCAGAGAACAAATTTTCTATGATCTGAGTCTTTAAAAAAAAAAAAGAAAAGAAAAATTTGAAAAACAACAAAAAAGTTCATGGAAAGATTTCCATTATGTTTCATTCCATTTGTGTTTTAAGATGGTTATAATTTATTTCATATGCATCTAACTTTATCATAATATTTTTGGATTCTTTTATCATACCTTTGTTGAACTTAATTTACTTATACAATTAGAAGGATTAGGAGTTAACTCGCAACACTAGTAATGAAGAAAAGTTAATATGCTCTAATATATTATCTTTATTTCTTCAGAATTTATACTCAAAGACACATACAATGTGCTGCCAGTCAAAAAAGTGGGAAAAATATTTCCTCTGGGCGCACAGAACACAACTTGACCAGCTATTGGAGCTGCATGCTAAAAATAGCCCAGTGGATTCTGTGCTGATATTAAAATCCAGCATGGTTTCTCTGCTCATTTTTAATTGAACTGTGAGCATATTACCCTAGCATTAGTTATTTAAGGGGTTGAAAGATTTATATAGGGAACTGAAGATCTGTGTTTATGAAATATGCACCTCATAGAGATTCAATTAAAAGTATACTCATATTAAAAACAAACAAACAAACAAAAAACTCCACGGATCAATCTGAGCTGGAGCTTGTATGGGAAAGGTTGGATACATGTTTGCTTCTTTCTTTTTATTTACTGCTTTGCAGAGTAATTAAATGATTCCCCAGTATTTTCTAAAGATAGTCAATGTGCTCATTGACTATCTTCATGAGCTCATGTATGTCACCAAGTTTGGTGTAATCTCTTACATTTAAATTATTATCCCTATTAACAGTCAGAGTGTGTCATTTTTAGACAGTGGGAGTCCATTCATCTCTATAGTCTTGGATAGTCTTGCATTCTTACTAACCACACAGTTGACAAAGAAAATATTTCTCTAAAGAAAAATTCCAGCCAATAAAATTAAGAAAAATGAATATAATTATACACCATCATAGCTACACAATGATAACCGAGTTTTTTCCAGCATGCACCTGTGAGACAATGAGTCACTATGTAGTTCATGGTGGAAGAACTCAGTACTACTTATGAAGCGGCATTGCCAGACATCGGAACCAGAGTATGAGAAAAATTTTGCATCCAGCTACCACTTTATAGTAAATACAGGGGACAGAGGAACCCAGCAGACAGCTTCACAGGACTGCAGGGACACACTTATTTTCAACATCCAAAATTAGAGAGGAAGAAAAAGAGAGGCAACAATGGAGACATAGTCAGGAAGCACCGTGTGTGGGTCTTGTTGGATAGTGATTCAAACCAACCATGAAGAACTTGGACAAAACAAAGACGATACAAGAAAAGGAGGGTAGGGATAGAGGGAGAGAAAGAGAACTACGATAAAAGAGTAAACAAAAGTGAAGGAAAAAGAAGGAGAGAATAAGAAGTAGGAGAAAATCTGTGGAATTACCTCAAAGGAGGAATCCTAACCTCTTAGATATATCTGCATTCATACTGAAATGTTTTTAATTTGGATTTTTGTAATATCATGCATGGGGTTTGCTTCAAAGGAACCCAGGACGACGGGTATTGAGAACAGTTGTGGGTGAAGTTACAGAGGAAATAACAGCTCCTATGGGATGCTAACTTTCAGTGATGGATTGTATTAGATTTTTTTTTTTCGTGGCCAAAAGTTCGAAAAAAAAAAAAAAAAAAAAGGACGGTGCAATTCCTATGGAAGTGCATAATGGAGATTAAATGCCATCGTTACATTTCAGCATAGTATACGTAAGCATCACAAAATGCTCTTTTCTGGGTGAGTTGTCAGAAATGCGAAAATGAAGACATCCATGAAGTATGTCAATCATGCTGGACAGCTAGGTCTTTTTGGTAGAAACATGTGCCCTTGGCAGGAGCTGTCAAGGGCATTAACTAATGATGAAATCACTGTCTAGAGATTTGGTCTTGCCAAGAGAGTGGATAAACTGTGGTGGAAAGGATCACGGGCTCTGGAGGCTGAATGCCCAGGTTTTAATTTTGGCTCTAGGCATCTGTGTACCTATACCAAGTGTTGTCACTACTGTGAAACTTATTTCCCCATACTCTAAAAGGGAGTTAAGGAAGTTTAAATGAGAAATGTATATAAATGTGCTCAGCATGGTGTTTGGCACATAATAAGATCTCAATAAACTAATAATATGTGTAACAATGTGAACTGTCCACTATGCCTCATAAAGTTGTTCTGTAATTATCCTAATCATCTGAAAAATTTCTATTACATTTTCCTTCACCCAGTGACTGTGCAATTGAGAGGAATTTTCTTAACCTTTCTATACTTAGGTTTTGCATTTTTAAAAATAGGGAATCACAATTGTTCGTACATCAGAGGACTGTAATGAAGACAAAATGATTGTAAAGGGTCTGGTGTATATTCAACCCTGAATAAATTGTTATCTGTGATTATGTTAATAATAATTACGCTCGTTACTGGCCGACGTCATGTGATCATTCTACAACCCCCAAATTCATGCTTTTGTGGAACTGTGGACACCTACCTAAAGGTATTTTCTCTTCTGCTCATTCCTCATTGCTAATGTGCTAATTCTTCAGACAATGGTTCAAAAGGTACCATCACCATAAACTATTTCTACTTGCTAAAACCACCTCACATTTTACTCTTTTAATTCTTTAGGTAACCACCCCTGTTCCCTCTCATTGCATCTTTTCTGAATAAATGTTTGTATGTAACAGTCATCTTAAAATGGGTTCCCTGGAAATGGAGGGTCATGTGCAGAAAGCATTCTGGGGTGTGTCCGTGGGAAATATGTATGCAACTAAGGAGGAAAGGAAGGTGGGATTGGGTAGAGGAGACACTGTCCTACAACACGGCTGCAACAGAGACCTCAGTTCACCTGCTGGGGAGCTCTGGAGTTAGGAGAACCCACCAGAGTGTTCTCAAATTGAGAAAAGTGGCCAACTGATTCCATCCTACCTGCAATCAATCCTTGGTCAAGATATACTACTTGGCAGGGATGTTCATAACCTTAGAGAAGCCTGCAGTATAAGGCAATTCCTAGAAAGGGATAAATCTAGGCACAGTCAGCATCCAAAGTTTCCCGTAGAGGAGGGATGAATATGCCATTCTGAAGAGGAAGGACCAATTTGGATCTCCACCACAGACCCCACCACAACATTCATAAACATAACTGCTATGCACCAACCTCTTCCAGGTCTTTGATGTTTTCCTTATAAACCTCTTTGGCAGTCATTCACTGGGTACCATTCAATTGCAATGTAAAGGGTATTTTGGAGGCCACGTAGATGATGTGTAAGATAGGAAGTCTAAAGGAATATCAATGAAAACAGGAAACAATGATCTGGGGGAGTGATTTTTCATGTTAATAACATTTGTAGTCTAGTCTAAATTAAGCTGCTTTTTCTGCTTTGATTTATCTCATCAGATATCACCTTGATTTTTCTTTCTTTAATCAGGAAAAAAAGCAATCGATTGTGTATTATCTTTTCCATTCCCTCACCCTCCAGGCATTGATGACCGGGATGATAAGTTGATTCTGAAAATACTAAAAGAAGAGTGGATATTGTTGTCATTATATATTAAATTTTAACAGACCACCTGATGTTTCTAGACCCATGATCTTGTAGCTATGTTCTAGAATTAAGCTGTTCAAAATAGTGGCAATACACAGTATAAAAGTCTTACTTAATGCTATTTTGTCTAATTATATAAACAAACATACACATTGTCAAAAAATCTGCCATGCACTGAAAAGCCCAAAGAAAAAAACTTGCTTTCTTTCCTACCTGAAAATAAATGCCTGTATCCTTTTTATATATATATCACCAGTGGTGCTCCTTGAGTAGAAATACATATTATGTTTCCTTAGTATTTACATATTCAATGCATTTTTTAATGCGCTTTTTCTTCAGTTGATAAATAATAGAAACTAACTGTATTATCACAATAATGGATGGAATATGTTGATATACTAAAATAATTTTACAGCCCTCTATTGTTAGATATTTAGGAGGTTGAAGTATCACGTTTTATAAAAACTGTGGTAGTAAATATCCTTATTGAAACCTTTAACACCACCCCTTAATTTCCTTGGGAAAATTCCTAAAATGGAATACTGCACCTATTTTTTTTTAAAAAACAAAATTTCATTGAGATTGCTGTCAGAAAAGACAGAACCAAAACAAAGATGCAATTTGGCAAATCTCATCAAATCTGAATTAGGATAAAGAGCTCTGGTCTCCAATCTCAGGAAAATTGGTGTACAGGCTTAAAGCATTGTTTTATATTAATAAATGCATTAAGGTTTGATTTTTTAAAAATTTGGAATGAGAGCGCTGTATATTAACTTATTTTATTATTTCATGGAAGTTTGGAGAAAATTAATATGTAAAAATGGTTTTAAGACATTCACACTATAATTTTCCTGTGAACATTTGAAAGGTTAAAGACCACTTACCATGTACGAGTTTGCCTGTAATAGGAAATTAACTGCTTGTGCAATTAAGTCATCTGCTTGGAGCTCTCAGTCTGGCTTTGAAATGCTAATAAGACAAAATTACTCAAATCCAGGAATGAAATTAGAAAATGTAAAATGTTAATTAAATTCAGAAACAGGACTAATAGGAAAACCAATGTGAAATGGAAATGAAACACGGGAAAATATATATATTAGACATATATAATACATATATATATATGTTTAGATAGCAGGGACAAAGAATCCAAATGAAGTACAGAATTAAAAATAGATCTTTAAAATTGCTTCAGGTGATTTTTCCCACTTTTAATAAATTCTATCATGGTGTATGACAAAGTAAATAAGAATTAAATTACAGTAATTCGGGGGAAATTTTTTTCACCAAACTAAAGCCCCCAAATCACAACAAATTGAAATGGAAAATCAACTTATTGTGAGATGTCATGTATTTAAGGGCCTCTTTAATATGGAATTTGGTGGCTAGACTAAAGTTCATCCTAAGTTGCCTTCCAAAAAGGAGAGTCATACTTCCAGTTAAACAAAAGCTATATAGGTACGGTCTACTATGTTATCTGTTCAAGCATATCTAACCAATGATAATAGTTCCATGCATTTTCCTGGCAATTTGGGTTTTGACGAATGTTTGATGGCAATGTGCCAGTATATATCAGTATTTCTTGGTAAATACTGTACCTTTTCAATATATATTTGTTTTAATTTTGATGGATCTTGTCTGTGACTGGTGTCATTTTGCACACAATAAGCACAAAATAGCCACCAGCCGTTCCCTTACGAGAAACCTCGTGGTTTCTGAGAAATAGAAACTCCTCTACTTCCGCCTGGGTGCAACCTTCCACCTGGTTACATCCGCTAGCCTTATCTTCCAATCCAGCACCAAACCCCTCCCTGATTACATCAACCTTCCTTGCAGCATATAAGCCCTGATGTGAGCTGCTGCCCTCTATTTTGAGTGCAGCCCAGCAGATTATCTTCCTTTAATAAAACTTGATCGGTACCTGGCATTTTGGCTCACCTTCTTTCATTTTGGTTCCCAAATCCAGGAAGGGTCCTGACCAAGACCTTCAGATGAACCCCTCTCTTGGGTCGATTGGCCCTCTTGGCTGCCCTTCCCGGACCTGCTGAACGGGGTGCCTCCGGGACTCTCTCCTTTTGCCATTTCAGACCAACACATCCAACATTGGCCTCAATTCAGGGTGAGTCAGTGCGTCTGTCCTACTTCTATGGGTTCCCCAACTACTTTCTATGACTACTGTCTACTTCCCAAAGACCAGGCACCTGGCCGAGGGAACCCCTCTCAGGCCCCCCAGCTATTGGAGGATGCTCCTCTAGCCAGTTGGTGGCTCCTCTCTCGAAAAGAAAATGCACACCAACGAGGACACTCCTTGGTGTTACCCTTCTTCTACTGGGACTGATCACTCCTTTCTCACCCTCTAAATGGGATCCTCACCATCCAGACCTCCATGGTCTATGCCCTTGGGCTGTCTCCTGGCCAATTTGCCCCTTGGCCTCCAGGGAGACATTAAACTTAAATGTCTTGTTTGCTACTGTAATCGTGCTCTACACCTCTGGGCTGTCTCCTGGACAATCTCTTGGACTCCAGGGAGACATTGAAACCCAACTGCCTCATTTTCTACTGCAATCAAGTTTGGCCTAAGTACAAACTAGACAATAGATCCCAGTGGCCAAAAGATGGCACTCTTGATTTAGATACTCTTAGAGATGTAGACAACTTTTGTCACCAAATTGGCAAAGCCAGAGAGATGCCTTATGTTTAAGCCTTCTTCTATCTCCAATCGCATCCTTCTCTCTATCAAAACTGTCCTATGTCTCAAATTCTCCTAGCTTATGCCTGACCTCCCCTTCCAGACTCGGATCAATCTTTTGATCTGTCAGACAACTCTGCTCCCTGACCACCTCCTTACACTCCAGATCCTCTACCAGACCCTTCACATTTTCCCTCTTTTCATCCTCAGCCACTCAACTACTCCCCTTCTCCCTCTTCATCAGGTGACAACCCCACCTCAGCTCTGGCTCCTTTATATCCCCTCCGTGAAGTGGCTAGGATGAAGGGAATTGTCCAGGTCCATATCTGCTTTTCTCTTTCCAATCTCTCCCAAATCAAAATACAACTGGGATCTTTCCAGTCTGACCTGGACACATATCTTAAACAATTCAGATATCTCACCCAGTCTTATGATCTCACCTGGCATGATATTTTTATAGTTTTCACTACTACCTTGTCCCATAAGGACAGAGAGCAGGTATGGATAATGGCCCAAAACAGGCAGATGAGGTACATGCTCAAAGCAATAGGTGGCCTGTGGGACCCATCGCTGTTCCCAGCACTGACCTGAATTGGGACTACCAGGCTGGCCACGGGGATCGGGATCTCTGGGATAACATGATCACACACTTGATTTATGGCCTCCAAAAGGCTACTTACAAGTCGATCAATTATGACAAGCTTAGAGAAATCACACAGAGATACACCAAAAATCCCAGCAAGCTCCTAACCCGCCTCTCTAAGGCTTTACATAAATACACACATATAGACCCAAACTCCCCGGCAGGCATGGCCCTCTTACACTCTCATTTCATTATTCAATCAGCCCCTAACATCAAAAAAAAAAAAAAAAAAACTAAAAAATCTTGAGGATGGTCCAAACACAACCCAGTGAGACTTCCTCAATGCTGCTTTCAAGGTTTCTAACAACAGAGAGGAGGAGGAGAAGAAGGATCGATACAAAAGAGATCAGGCCAAATACCAGCTCTTGGCTAATGCCATCCATGGTTCACATACTCCAAAGTCAGTCAGCTGCATCTAGGGGCAAGCCACCCTGGAACTGCTTCAAATGCAGTCAACAGGGCCACTCGGTATGGGCCTATCCTGACCCCAGGCCTCCTCCCAGGCCCTGTCCTCACTGCAAACAGCCAGGTCACTGGGGGGTTGACTATTCCACTCACCAGAGAGGGAGTGGCCCAGTCCGCATGGCACAGCCTTGGGCTTCATGGCCATCTATACTGAAACTTCTTGGATTCACCGAAGAGCAGGACTGACAATTCCCAGGGCCCGAGGCCCCCATGGAGATCACCAAGTTTGAGCCCAGGGTAACTCTCCTAAAGCAGGTAAGCCGATCTCTTTTGTCATCGATACAGAGGCCACTTACCCTTCCTAAATATTCAGGACCAACAACCCCATCCTCTATCACAATAGTAAGGGTCATAGGATCAGAATACCACTCTTGGATCACTCAAACCCTTCCCTGCACCCTACATCACACCCAATTCACACACAAATTTCTAATAATGCCTCAATGTCCAGCCCCCTTACTGAGACAGGACATCCTTTCCAAATTCAAAGCTACCCTTACCCTAAACACTTTAACTCCAGCTACAATACTCCTGTTACAGGCCACCCAAGACCTGGCCCCTGAGGCTTCCACCTTCCCCTTACTCTCAGACAAGGTTAATCCCGTAGTATGGGACACTTCTTCTCCCTCCACTGCTATGCACCATTCCCCTATCCTTGTTAAGTTGCAGAACCCCTCTTTGTTCCCTAATGTCCCACAATACCCCATCACTAACAAACACCTAATAGGCTTAAAACCCATCATACACAAACTCCTTTCTTTTCATCCCTTATGGTCTACCTACTAGCCTTTCAATACACACATCCTTCTGGTTATAAAGCCTAATGGCTCATACCATTTAGTTCAAGATCTCAGGGCCATTAATGTGGCCATTTTACCCATAACTCCAATCATTTCTAAGCCCTATACTCTTCTATCCACAATCCCAACAACAACCTGTTTCTTCTCTGTAGTTGACCTCAAAGATGCCTTTTTTTTTCTATCCCCTTATACCCTTCCTGTCAAAACCTATGTACCTTCACTTGGACTAATCCTGACATGTGTTGTTCCCAACAACTCACCTGGACAGTACCACCTCAGGGGTTTTGGGATAGCCCCCACTTCTTTGGCCAGCCCTTAGCTCAAGACTTATTGGAACTTCCTCCAACCTCTAGCACTTTAATACAATATGTGGATAACCTCCTCCTTTGTAGCCTCTCCTATGAGGATTCACAGGCCCACACTGTTGCTCTCCTTAATTTCCTGGCCTCCAGGGGATATCAAGTGTCCCCTATCAAGGCCCAAATTTCTTCTCCTTCAGTCATCTGCTTGGGAGTCCACCTCACCCCCAACACCAGAGAAATAATGGTGGATCACAAGAGTCTAATTTCTGAACTCCTTACTCCTACCACATAGGGTGAAATCCTTTCTTTCTTGGGGCTTACAGGGTATCTCTGCCTATGGATTCCTAACTTTGGCATGCTAGCAAAGCCACTTTATAAGGCAGCCAGAGGGTGTCCTACCATTCCCTTAGATCCCACAAAGCTCATTCATTCTCCCTCTCAGTGACTAAAAGCCACTTTCCTCACAGCCCCAGCTCTATTGCTCCCAAAACTAACTCATCCTTTTATTCTATACATCACTGAAATACAAGGATTGGTGGTCTGAGTTTTGGGAAAGGAACCGGGAGATATCTTCTCCCCTGTTGCATACATTTCCAAACAATTGGACACCACAGCTCAAGGATGGGCTCCCTGTTTACGGGCATTGGCAGTAGCCACCCTTTTAGCACAAGAAAGCTCTAAACTAACTTTTGGACAACAAACAGTCATTTGTTCCCCCATCATCTTCAAGACCTTCTCAGCCATAAGGACACATCAATTCTCTCCCCTTCCCACCTACAACTTATCCACCTTACCTGCATTGAAAATTCCCAGTTCTCCTTTAAAAGTCACCCTCCCTTAAATCCAGCCACTCTCAACCCAAAACACTCATGACCCTTAGAACATAATTTCATGGGGGCTTTAGACCTCTTTCTCAATCCCTTTCCACATATCTTCCGACATCCCATTATGCAGCCCCAACATACATGGTACATAGATGGGAGTGCCACCTCCACCCCCACCCCCTGGGTGGGTTATGCCATAGTAAATCTAACACAAACTATTGAGGCTGCCCCTTCTTCACCCTAAAACCACCTCCCAACAGGCAGAGCTCATTGCCCTCACCCATGCTCTCATTCTGGCAAGTAACAAATGAATCAATGTATACACTGACTCTAAGTGTGCTCACCACATCCTGCACTCCTGCACAGCCATATGGAAGGAGAGAGGATACATGAGCACTCATGGAAAGCCCATAAAAAATGGACATCTTATCAAGATACTTCTTGAGGCTGCACAACTCCCAAAGGAGGTTGAGGTTATACACTGCAGAGGACACCAAAGCTCCAACTACCCCACAGCCCAGGGAAACAAACTGGCAGATCTAACTGCAAAACAGGCTGCTCAGTCATCAGCACCCCACTCTTTCTCTCCCACTTAGGTCCTTCCCATGGCCCCTCTGCCCTTACTCCAATACACACCTCAAGAAATACAACACCTCTAACAGTTGGGGGCACAAAAGAAGGACAACTGGTATACTCTCTCTGGTCACTATGTCCTCCGTACCACACAAGCTGAGCAAATCCTTTTAGATTTCTGTAATTCAGTTCATATAGGCTATGAACCCCTACTACACCTTCTTCAGCCCTTAAATGACTCTCCCCACATGGCCAGGTTACTTAAACAAATCACTCAAAATTGTCCTTTGTGTACTCATTGCTACAATCAAGGTGGTCTCCAAGTTCGGTCCTTTCCCACCCACCAGGCCAGAGGATACACTCCTGGCCAGGATTGGCAAATTGACTTTACTCATAATGCCTCCCCACAAAAGGACATACTATATTCTAACCTTCGTAGACACCTTTTCAGGCTGGATTGAGGCTTTTCCCTGCACTTCAGAGGATGCTACAGCAGTAACACATGCTCTCACCTCAGAAATCATCCCTTGTTTTGGCTCACCCAGCAGCCTCCTGTCTGATAACAGCCTGGCATTCATTTCCCAGATTACACAACTCACGGCAAAGGCCTTACATACCAAATGAGACTTACCTATACCACATCAGCCTCAGTCATCAGGCAAAGTAGATAAAGCGAATCATGTCATAAAAACACACTCCACCAAGCTGTCCATAGAACTTCACCTCCCTTGGACCCACCTTCACCCTCTAGTACTCACTCGCTTGCGAGGTGTCCCCTGCAAACCCACTGGCCTCAGCCCTCTCGAACTTATATATGGTAGACCCTTCACTCTCACACCTCTCCCTTCCAGCTCATCACCTTTAGGCCAGTATCTCCCTGCTCTTTCACTCATTAGGGATTGTCTTCTGTCACTGTCCAACCTTCTATTGCCTCATCCTTTCCCCACCACTCCCTCAGACTTTAAACTGAACCCAGGACAGCAAGTGCATATTAAAAGCTGAATCCCAAAGCCCCTCTTGCCATGTTGGGAAGGGCCTTATACAGCACTTCTCACCACCCCCATGGCAGTAAAGGTACTAGGAAAGGCCCCCTTGGTATCACTTATCTTTGCTAAAGCTAGCACCTGAGGCTTTACCCAAAGAAACTGTTCACACCAAGCCAGAGGGTCCCTCTGCTCAACCTCCATCCCAACATCTCCTTACACTTTGTCTATTTTAGGACTCACAAAATTGAAAATCTCCAGGGCCTCTGCTCTTTCTCCAATCCCAGAAGAAGGATGATCTTTCTCCCGGGGATTATCCTCTCACTGTTTCAGGCCCGCTTCACGTCCTTCACACAGGAGCTGCTCCAAGACCCACCACCTCCAGTGCTGAAGACATTGTTGAGTGGGTAACTGAATTAGCCTGGCAGGGCGCCCTCTGCGATTACACCCCCGACGAGGTCACCCTCTACTCCTTTTTCCTACTAAGCACCCTCTCAACCTCTCAGCCCCTGAACACTCACCTTTTCTCTTCCTCTTGCTTCTTTTCCTAACAGAGACATGTGTCATGCCCTGTTCACAATGTAGAACCAAGGACTTGGTGGGCGAAAGGACACTTTCCAACCTCCAGGTCTGCCACCTAGAATCTTCAGGGGAACCCTACAGGACACATTCACATCCCTGACATACATTCCCACAACATGCTATGACCAGACAACTGACAATCATGTTCTTATGGGGTTAAAAACTACTGGATAGCTATTTCCAAAGGGGACTCTGCTGTAGTCCAGTGCCCACCCAACAAAACACTCCTGCTTCACCGAAACCACTCATCTAGGCTATAGTGATAGGGGTTTAATAAAGCTTGATCAGTACCCAGTGTTTCGGCTCACTTTCTTTCAAATTTCTATTTTGATTTAGTGTATATTAATTATTAATAGTTAAGATTTTGGTTATGTCAGGAAATTGTTTTAAAGTTAAAAGTGTGATATTCACTATTTTATTTGTCCTTTTCTTCAGGGACATCAGATATTTGTGTGTGATAACTTATGCATCTCTCCTCAAATATTTGTGTTCTCAGTATTTTATGCTGTATTTCTTTTTTTCCCCCCTTTCTCTTTGGGACTCCAATGATGTGAATATTAGACAACCTGTGATTGCCGCAAAGGATCTAGTGTTGTAGAGAGACCACGTGATACGAATGGATTAGTGAAATTGATGGAGCTGGGTCCAAGGTAGAATTGTAGATAGAAAACAAGATTTGGAGACCAAATGTATTGAGATGCCTCCCCTATTGATGTTCATCTGATGAAGTTAGTATCTGAAACAAATATGCTTTTTCTCATATGGTGAATGCAATACAGGTAGAACGATTATAGATAGGTAGGTAGGTAGATAGATAGATAGGTAATAAAAACAGATAGGAAGATGTATATACATATATAATAGCACTGAGATATATAAATATACATAGCAATGAGATATGTGTACGTGTGAATATATATATACATTTCTCTCTGTGTGTATATATAGAGAGAGCAATAAAAAAATATAGCTGTTTACTACATTATAATGTATTTCCATAGGAATGTAAAAATATATCATTACAGTCCACTTTTAATTCCAACGTTGAATATGCCTCTCTGTTGAATTTGCTGCATTTTTCTTTCTCATTCATTTTTTAGAAACAACAGTATTTTACAAATTAAAAGTTAAGCATACTTGCAGAAATTCTATTCTAAGATTTCAACGGGAGTTTATAGTGAAAAATCTGAAGCCCCACAGTTAGTTCAAGGTCATCACATTTCCTTGAGAATAGTGTACAGAGTTGTCGGTCTCAGACAGGGAAGGGTTGTTTGAAGGCGTTTTCTGTCTTTCTAAAATGATGGACATTGAAGGAGTAGAAATAACATCAGCTCATTGATGGCTGTCACTCCTCAGAGGGGACCGTATGGTACATTAATGCTTCCTATAGCGTGTTACCTAGAGCATTCATTTAAGAAGGTGCTCCAAGGGAAGAAGGTAGGGGAGGCATTAAGACCAAATAAGATATACAGGTTTATATTATTTATTAGAATATTAAAATCTCTGAAATACAGGCAGCCCTCGGTATCCATGGGTTACGCATCCAGAGATTCACCCAACCTCAGATCAACGATATTTCAAAAATAATGATAATAAACTAAAACACAGTAATAAAAATCAATACAAATTAAAAAATATAATACAGTGACTGTTTTCATAGCATTTGCATGGTGCTAGGTATTAAAAGTAATCTAGAGATGGTCTGAAGTACACAGGAGGATGTGCATAAAAGTTACATGCAAATGCAACACCATTTTATACAAGGGACTTGAACATCTGTGTATTTTGGTATCTGAGGGGTTCTGGATCTGATCCCCCATGGATACAAAGGGACAACTGAATACTTCAGGGAACAATTTTGTTATCATTTGTTTTTCTCTGTATTTAGGCATTTACTTAATTGACTTAAATGTGGAATTTCCCACTCACTACAAAGTATGGTCATATCTTAAATGGAAGAAGAACTAAATAAGGAGGAAAATAAAATGTGATCGTTGACCTCAGCTTTTTTTTCTTTTTTCCTTTTTGGTACTAGGACATGCTACCTGAAAATATATGTGTATTTTCTTCCTTCCCCATGACCACACTTTCCTAAAGTCAATAAGGCCACAATGAAATATGTTCTTTAGAATATCTTCAGTTTTATTTTGGAATCTATCCATTAATGCTAAGTTTACCAGTTGCAATTGCGATATCATGATCCTATACAAATAGGGATCTTGAAAAGATGCAAGACATTGAAAGCTCCCATCCTTCTGGAACTTGCCAAAAGAACATTGACTTTAGTATCAAATTTGCTTCACCGCTGTGAGAAGAAAATTGCTGAGCAAGATGAAACAGTCTAATTAACTGCTGGGTTTCTAGAAGACACGTGATTTTTTTTTTTTAATGTGAAAGCTGGCACTTTTCTGTCTTCCTTTATAACATGTCTTCTCAATCACATTCAAGATTAGTTATTTCTAAATATCTCACCTCAGAAGATGGAAGTCAGCTGTCACAAAAGTAGGTGATGATGCCTAATTTCAAAGTCTTTTTTTGACCTGAAATGATTGGTTGGAGTTAGACATGCTTCTCATAGAAATGCATGAAATAATCAGATTTACCAAGTTATTTATTCTACTGCATGCAACATGGATTTAGGTTGGTGACAATAATAATTGAATAATGTCTAGCCAGACTCTGAAAGAGTCTAACAACAAAATTCCAAAGTTTTGGAAAGGTGTGGGCACACTTATAAGGAAATTTGTTAGAGGTGGAGATTCATTGCAAGAGATCATTAGAATCATACCTTTTGATTTAGCAAGGTTGGTAATCCAGTGTCAAAGCATTAAGGAAGGTGAATTAGACCAAATAATACTAAGAGGGCATATGTTCACAGATTTACCTCCTGATATAGTGGGAGATTTGTAACAAACAATTTACACTCTGTCTTACAGGTGTTGTAAAGAAAATTCCCAGCAGGCAGAACAAATAGAATTTTCTAGAATTATCAAGAATTCCTGATCTGATGTTTTGCCTGGATGAACGGCATTAAGAAGCCTCAGTTCTACACTTTACATCTTATGTTGACTCCCTAAGCAACTTTGACAAACTTATTAAGCTCTCAAAATCTCAGTATCATCTTTACAATTTGCCCATTCTTTCATGACATCGTTAATTTTGCTTTATGTCAGGGGATTCCTAAAATGTCAAGTTGTCCAGATCTTCCTATTCTCAGAGACATTCAAGTGGAAGACATTGCATCCCAGAGGTATCATTTCAGGAGAGAAGACTCCACATCCCAATGCAGGTCTTCAGATTTGGCGTCCTTAGATCTTATCAAAAATTCATTCTACTTCCAAGCCTCCACATTGTTGTATATGGTGATGCCCATCTCTTATAAATAACCCCTTTCTCTTTACTCTAAATCATGATTTCATGCTCAAATCCATGAAAACCTAGACTCCGTGAAGCTAGTGTTATTACCTTTGATACATCGTATCCCATGCTTGACTCAGACCAGTTTGCTAAATAAGTTAATCCCATTCCACTGTGATCACCCCACACCCATCAACCTCTCAGACATTAAATATATATTTTATCCACGTTTGACAGTGAACACTTTATCTTCCAAATTACACAAGAAGGTGCTTGTGTAAGATTAAAAATCCTTTCCAATTTTTTACCACCTTGCAAAGTATTGTAAATTCACTCATTGTCGTGAATTTCCCTTTTATTGACTTTGGGTTTGATGATATGATTGACTTTGAGCAATAGACCATGAGTCAATGTAATTCAAGCAGAGGGTTAAAAGCTGCCTGTACTTTGAGCTCCAGACATATGTCATGGCCCCTTTTGTGTGGGATCCGGAAGAAACACAGATAAAGCACAGCTAAAACAATCCTCATTCTGGACCAAGAGCTGGAGCAGAGTGGGCCTGGAGGAGTCCACAAAGACCATCATTTTTAGAATTCAGGAGTGAGGTCACATTGGAGGAAGATTGTTCCTCGGGTGCCAAATGAAGCAGTCGTAAATGCTTTCTTAGATAATTGATAGACATTTTCAAGGAGTGTTTTTTTGTTGTTGTTGCTGTTGTTGTATTCTGTTTTCTCTTCCAAGTACCTTGTGTAGAATACCACATTTCACTTTGCCCAAATCAGCAGTCTCTTTAAATTAGGAAAACACATGGGTGACCAGGATCAGCCCCTGTGTTTACAGGAGATCCAAAGAGCTAAATTAATGTATGTGCAATCCATTTCAAGTTTCCTTAGGTATTCAGTATGTTTTGGCCATGTTAGCTTTGGCCGTTATAAATACCAGGCCTTAGAAAAGAGAAAAGGCTTATGTATTCATCGTAATGCACTTAAAGTTATAAGTAGCTCACCTAAGTGGAATTTTTAAAAAATGACTTCATGATCATTATGGCCAGCTATAATGAATCCTATACTAATCTGCCTTTCCCCTCTATTATTTGGCAGCTGTTGCTTTTTAGGTTCTTAAAGAGGAGAACATCAGTATAAAATATAGGCTGAAATATTATCTGAGAAAGCAAGTTCTAGACTACATATGTCCTTCCTGTCCCGCGCTACCGTCTCGCCAGCAAGAACGACGCGGCACACAAAGGATCCTTCTGCAGATCAGCTTTAATGCATCTTGAGAGGGAGAGCATAAGCTTGCCAAAAATGGAGACCCCGGGCGAGGGAACCCGCGCCCTTTATATAGAGACTGCTCCTCGCCTAGGACGTGCTCCTACCTTATTGGTGGCTGCCTAATCGGCCCAGGCGTGTTACCGAGCAGCCCTGCCCTCCACCGGAAATCAGCGCCATCTTGTAATGGCGATTTCGGGCAGCTCCTCACACCTTCCCCCAATTTCTCTGGGTCAAATCTCTTTTTCCAAGCAAGCATTGATAAGATAAAGGCCAGCTTATCCCTGGAGATCTTTAATTGGACAGAGATTTCCTGTCAGTGTCTCAATCCTTTAACTTACATTGGAAGGCAAGGTCTGTAAACAGATTTTCTCCAAATAATTAAAAGAAGTCTCTAAATCACTGCACATTGAAGTCAACCAAACCGTGCATTTCAGATTGATATGTGCCTTTCTCTTTCAAAAGAAGCTGAGAAGAGACATTAGAATATCTACAGCAGAATGATTTACCTAACCACATCCCAAGGAAGTTTGCTCAACTCGATGTCAAATTTGAAAACTATTCTCTTGAGAAAGAAAGAAGGTCCTGTACTAGGAAAAGGAACAGATCAATGATGTCCAAGTGGACTTTAAAAATTTAATGAAAAAATGAAATTAAAAGATGACAGGAAAAATATAAACTTTATTTCTCAACATAAGCTCCATAAAGCTCAAGACACGTTTGCAATTGATGATACCAGCAGTTTAGTCTATCCCTAAAGAACTGAATGTTCTGGGACTTTAACCATGTCAGTGCAGTCTTTTTTACAATATCAACTGAAGGAAAAATGGGTGTCCCTTAAAGATTTTTTTAAGATTAGGAAACACAAAGAAGTCAGAAGCAGCCAAATTAGAACTGTAAGGTGGAAGCCTAATGATTTCCCATTGAAATGCTCATAAAATTGTTTGATGAGAGGAATGAGCAAGAACATTGTCGTGGTGGAGAAAGACTCTCTGGTGAAGTTTTCCTTTGGCTAACTTTCTCCTAACAATCTCCCTAATAAGCACCTCTTACCTATTTTTGGCCCTTCAGAAAGTCAACAAGCAAAGTGCCTTGAACATCCCAAAAAACTGTTGCCGTGGCCTTAACCAGTCTACTTTTGCTTTGCCTGGACCACTTCCACCTCTTGGTAGCCGTGGCTTTGATTTTTGCTTCGTCTTCAGGATCATAATGGTAAAGCCATGCATGTTTCATCTCCTGTTACAAGTCTTTGAAGAAATGCTTCAGGGTCTCGGTCCCGCTTGTTTAAAGTTTCCATTGAAGGCTCTGCTCTTGTCTACAGCTGATCTGGGCACAATGTTTTGACACCCACCCAGTGAAAAGTCTGCTCAACTTTAATTTTCCACTCAGAATTGTGTAAGCTGAACCAATTGAGATATCGATGATGTTGACTATTTTTTTCTGCTGTTGGTTACCAGTCCTCTTCCATTAGTTCACAAAGAAGATTATTTTCTTTTCCTCACAAATTGATGTGGCTGGTCTGCTGCTGTGGGCTTCAACTCCAACCTCATTTGGCCCCTTCTTAAAATGAGTCGTCCATTTGTAAACTGCTTTTTTCTTTGGGGCATTGTCATCATAAAATTTTTGTAAAGTATCAGTCATTTTTCCATTCTTCCGCCCAAGTTTCACCATAGATTTGATGTGAGTTCTTGCTTCAATGTTAGCAGAATTTGCATTGCTCAGATAGAGGTTCTTTTCAAACTGATGTCTTATCCTTCTAAGTGCCTTGAACTAGATCCTGTTCAGTTATGTTATAACAAGTTATTGTGAGTGTCTTTGGGTGACAAAAATGTTTGCAGTCTACAGATAGTTTTGTCATAATACTCATTTTCCATGAAATTTTTGAAGACCCCTCATCTAATCTTGCTTTGACTACCTGTGTCAGTATGCAAAGCTTCAACTACCAGCTGGTGTAAAAGGCCAAAACTGGCAATGACATCCAGCTTGATCAGGGCATATGGCAAATCAGCCCATGTTTGAAAGATAAGAGTCATTTGAAGAGCAATCCCCAGTGCCCTGATAGGATTTAAACTAAGTCACACAGAGAAAGCTGGTGAGACTACACTATCACACTTCAGCTTTATATGGTGTGGCTCTAGCTGTTTACACATCAGTTCTGACCTTAGTGAATACTCAGATCTGTGGGAGCCACAGGAAAGAGCATACTTTCCATAACCAAACACAGACCTAACCCATCACTCTCTGGAAGGAATTTAAGTTGAGACTACTGGTTCTGAATGGCAAGTCATGAAATGATCAAGTTTCAGTTGTCCCACTAAGGCAATGCCATTCTTTATGGTTATTTTTAACCACAGAACTGACTGAAGGGACCTAATTTTATCCATTGTCATTTTTCAGTGACAGGGGCCAGGACTAATTGACTTTCACCCAAAGGTGCTCATAGGCTATACTTTTCAATATTTCTATATTCAACAAACAATGTGGTTTCTCCTTTGGAAATTGTACGCCATGGGAATATCCTTATCTGGTTCTATGTGCTATCTCAGTGGAAGTTCAAGATAGGACAGTTTGATAAAAATGGACAGAGGTCTTGGTAATTGGAGTCGCCAGGAAGAGATGTGATCCTCTCATGAATAATTAAAATATAAATTAATTTGTGGCTTCCAAAGAACAAGGGGAAATTAAAGTGAAGAATTTTGGAGTCTCACAGGCAACTACATCCCTGAAGCTTCCTGTCAGGTGTGGAATTGTCTTTATTTTGCTTTAGCACAGAAAACAAGACTAGAGTTATAGTCATCAGTGATTAATAGTGTCATAAGTTCTGTGATGAAGTAACTTACGTGTTCCTTAAGCATTTATATGACACCTGTCCAGTAGAATTTCTATGAAGATGGAAATATTCTATCTCTATGCTGCCCAGTATGGTAAGTATCAGCCTTATTTAGCTACTGAATACTTGAAGGATACTTTTTTAGTATAAACAAAAACTGGATTTGTATCTTTTGTCTAATTTAAATAGATTTTAACTTTCAAAGTAAATAGCCACACATTGGATGCACTGGACAAAACAGATTTATACTTTTCTGTATATTCTTTTTCAAATTGTGGGCCTCATTGTCCGTAAGTAGAAATTTGATACAAAAAATGTTTAATGTTGTATGTTGATGAATTGGTATAATTTTACATAAAGATAATGAATAATTTAATGCATTGCGTATCTTTCATTTTATCAGTTTTCTTTCCCTAGAAAAATCCTTACTATTAAGCCTGGGTGTGTGTCTAGTATCTGCTCAATATTATTCCCCCAATGACTTTATTCCTAAGTCATTTAACTACAGGACAGAACCACTGATTATAAGATTGTCCTTCAAATGCTAACTCGTAAACTGTAATGTCATATTTGGGGGACAGATTGAAATATACACTTTGCACTAGGAAGAGGTTAGAATAAATAGTTAAATCTGAGATGAACTAGGAAAGGGAATGTTAACCTGGATGGTATGACTTAGTCAAGAACATCAAGTAAATCAAAACAGACATTCAGGTGTTCTAGACATTATACCAGTGACCATGGTTTTTCACCCATCTTTGTATCCATGACCTTCCAATTTAAATCCCTCACATAAGGACGTGGAGAGTATCTCCACATCCCTTGAATCTGCCCCTGTCACTTGTCATCCTGAGGCAAGTAGAGTCATGATAGACCAGCAAGCATCTGGTTCACAGCCAGCCAACCTCGAGGAAGAAAGCTGACTGGCCGGCTTGCACTGGCCAACAGCCATGAGTACACCTAGCCTCAACCAGAAGAACCAGGCAGCTGAACCCAAATGAAACTGGCGTCTCAAAGAAGAGCAAACTAAACAATCATGGTTGCTGTTTTAGCAACAAAAGGTGTGCAAGGACACCACAGACTGGCGCTTGGTTCGGCAAGATTGGTCAAACCCAAAGAATGCCACTAGGCGATGTTTGTGTTAAAATAAAAGGATGAAGAATCCAAAAGTCATTTAGGAATCATAAAAGAGGCTACAACTTGGAAGAGATGTCAGTTTGACCTCTGCTCCTGGGGAAGAAGTCTTTTTCACCTGTTCAGTGTCTGAGGCTGGAAGGTACGGTTTCTACCTGCTCCTAAATACAGAGGAACATAGACATTATAATTACCAAAAGATTCTTCTTCAGAAGGATATCCCTAATACTTATCGCCTTAATTCTGTATGTGCATTCTCCAGTTTATAAAGTGTAATATACTGCATGCCATCATTGTAAAAATACATTTATTTGAACTTTTTAATATTTGCAGTTACAATGGACTGAGTGCATTCCCAAGATATGAATATTTTAATAAACCTATTCAAATAATTTTATGGGGACCTGCATAAGCAGGGATTACAAAATGGTATGTGAAATTAAAGTGTCTATTGTGGCAAACTTTAAGTCGATATGGCCTTTTTCTTCTACGTTGCTAGACGATATAATACTGAGTACAAATAAAAAGGCTTATGTTATTGTTCTCAGTGGTTAGACTTTAGTTAAGTCTTTAATACAAAAAGCTTCAGAAGATTCACCTGTATGAATTTCTGAAGATTCACCTGTATGAATTCATATATATATAAAAATATTAGAATTTTGAGAAAGGTCAGCCCCAAAGTTCCTCTGCATCTCCTTTCTAACTCTTAACACTGGTGTTCAGTGAATGTGGAAAGAGTGCACACACACCAGGGCAGGGCACAGGAGTCAAGATATACCCCTATTTGTAGCCACACTCTGAAGGCAGGAGCACAGGTCTCCTCATGTACTTTGTAGCCACACTCTGAAGGCAGGAGCACAGGAAGAGAGCTGACAAGGATCTTCAAAAGCATCCTTGACCTTTGTAAATTATGAGGCAGCTGCCCTCTATAGGATGGGAGAAGGGCTGCAGCCTAGAAAGAAGTGTCCCGAAAATAGACATTAAGAACAGGACTGGAGAGCTAAGGAAAATCCTTTGCTCACCTAAATGATGGATGCTGGGTAAGAACCAAGAGAGACCACCCATGGAATGCAATTGGGCAAGCTCTCAGATTGCAAGCCATGCTCAAAGGAAAGCCTGTATGCTAAGCATTTGCAGCCTTTAAGGAATTAAATTAAACCAAAGCTGAAAACAACGGAATACTACTCAGCCATAAAAAAGAATGAATTCTGCCATTCGCAGCAACATGGATGAACTTGGAGAAAATTATAAGTGAAATAAGCCAGGGACAGAAAGAGGAATCCCACATGTCCTCCACTCATAAGTGGGAGATTAAAAAAAAGAAAGAAAGAATCACAATAAAACATTGAACTTTCAAAAGCAAAAAACAGAAATGAGGTTATCAGAGGTGGGAAAGGGGAAGGGGAGGAGGATAAGGTAGGAATTGGTAAAGGGCCATGAAAAACAATCACATTGTATAATGTCGAATATACCAATTATCCTGATTTGAGCATCACGTATTGCACACAGGTAATGATATTCAACTCTGTACCCCACAGATGTGTACAATCATCTATGTTTTCATTAAAAAAGAAAAGAAAAGAAAAGAAAGCTGTAACAAGTACAGATGCATCTCAACTACAGGTCAGATTGTCATAGCCTGCTCCACAGGGGCTTGCTAGAAAAAAAAAATACATGTTTTTCCTCCTAGAGGAAAAGATTATGTATTTCACATTCTACTATGTTTTTATGCAAAATATCGGATGTGCAAATCAAACATCATGAAATATCCAAAGAGTTATAAATGTATATCCTGTACTTAAGAGAGGGAATAGTCCATTAAAAACATATCTAGAAATAGTCTTGATATTAAAATGATCCGGGTAGGTATTGATGTTACAGAAGCTAGTGTATAACATGAAGAAAAGGATGCATAGAGCAAGTTAGGGTTAGGGTTATTTAATAAAGAGATGAAAACTAAAAAATTGGCATAAAAAAGAAACACTGGAAATAAAAATAAATATGTTATGAGAAATGATATATTAATTAGATTCACTCAATAGGAGACTTGAAAAATATATATGTATATGTTTATATATAACATTTTTATATATAAAACATATGTTTATGCATGTTTGTATGTATATAGTATGTATATGTGTATACACACATACACACACACACACAGGAGGATACTTGATACTTGAAAAAGATTGTGAAAAGATAGAATTGAGTGATAATTCAAATCCATCAATGAACTTTTTGATGGGCCTTTGTATCTGTTCCCCGAGCTTCAGAAATAGATAAAACAGAGAAAGGGGCAGAATAATGTTGAAAAATAAAACAGGAAAGACCTTTCTAAAACTGATAAAATAGATCACATAAATAATGCAAGATCCCCAAGCAGGATAAAATAAAAAGAAAACTGCACCTGGACACACTATCGCCAATCTGATGAATATCAAAGTTACAGGTAAACCTGAAAGCAGTCTTGGGGGTGAGGGGGAGAGATTAGAGTCGGAGAAATCATGAGATGAATGAAATCAGACAATTTCCAATGAACAGGGGGTCCCAGAAGACAAAAAATACATAAATTAATTAATTAAATAAAATAAAGAGAAAGCTATAAATTGCTAAAACAAGTCCTCTCCAGCAGACTTCAAGAAATGTAAATAACAGAGATTTTAAAATGTAAGAAATAAAAATAAATCAAAAAGGAGTTATAGAAAAAATGTACTCACTCTCAGTAACAGATCAAATAAAGATTCAGTAAAAATATGGAAGATTTGAACTATGTGACCAGCCAAGCTTAGTTAACTGACATTTATAGAACACTCTATCCAGCAACTTCAGTATGTACATTTATCTACAAATGCACATCGAATATTCACTAAGATAGATATGTGCTGAGCCTTACAATAAGTCTCAAAAATCATCAAAAAATTGGAATCATCCAAAATATATTCACTAGCTAAAAGGATATTAAATTATAAATCGCTGGCAATCAAATAGGTAGAAAAACTCCAAAGCAAGAGATGTGTGTGTGCTTGTGTATTCTTGTGTGTGTGTGTGTGTCTGTGTAAGAGAGACAGAGAGACAGAGACAGAGGAAAAGAGAGACAGACACACAGAAAGTGATAGAGAAAACCCTGTATATTTGAAAATTAAGAAACTATTTTTAAAAACTCAGTGGTTAAAGGAAAAAATCACAAAAGGAAGTGGAGAATATTTGAACTGTCTGAAATATGTCCTACAAAGACATGTGTACAAATGTTAATGGAACGTTTATTTGTAATAGCCAAAATGTGGAACCAACCCAAATGTCCCATATCTGGGGGGAAAAGGTGAACTGTGGTATATTTGCCCAAGAGGGTACCACCCTGCAGTACAAATGGATGAACTGCTGATAAAAACATCATGATGAATCTCAGAAGCATTACATTGAGCTTAAAAAAAAAAAAGAAAAGGAAATACATGGTATCATCTCATTAATGAGGAATCCAAGAACATGGAACGTTCATTGAAGTTTTCTTGCCTTTTTCTAAAACCTGAAAAAAAGTTCCCTCTCTCAAGCACAAGGCGATGAAAGAAAAAATAAATAAATAAATAAATAAATAAATAAAAGCTCACCACACAAGCAGTGAAGCAAATGACTGAATATCTGCGACAAATTCTATTTAAGAACCAAATGTACACTGGGTGTATTAACTATAATGCACCTGAGATTCTCAAATGACAATTAGCTTGCTAACGTGAAAGAAAATAATCCAGTCTTAACCTACCAATATTTGAGGGGAAGTTTCTATTCTCCTTTGGGTTATATTTTTCTCCAAATGATTCATAACACACATTATTTTGTCTGTTGGCATGCTCTGTTGTGAGTTTTAGTAAGGAGAAACAAACAAAAACAGAAATAATAACAATCGTTTATGGTTTAAGCCAGTAGCCAAAAGATACAGCAAAGTAATTAGTGGAAATTAGCAGGAGCAAGTTCAAATCCAGATTGAAATTCCATTCAATTATGTGACATTTTTATTCAAACCATGACAGCTTCATATATTTTACTGCATTCTAATTGATGCTGAAACAAACCCCAGAATGTTAGTGGTTTCTTCTTTAATTTATAGTGACAATTATGATATCAATAATCATTTCTGAGGTAGCTGGGTGTTTGGACTCTAAGAAGAAAGGATCCCTCCCTAACCTCCTTCCAGGGACAGGGTGTATATGAAAAAAATAAACAGCATACCTGTTTATCTGAGGCAGACAAAAATGGAGCTGCAGTCCTGCTTACAAACGTCAGAGAAAAATCTATTGAGACAAGACACATGCAGTGAAGCAAAAAATCATTAAGTTGAAAGGGTCTGTCACAATCTTGATCTCCCATTACTTTGCTAAGAGTGCGTAGCAAAGCATTTGGTCTCATTTGGAAGCACAGAAGGTTTCATATTTAGTATGTAGTTTAAAGGGAAAAATCCACCTTCATAAAATTTTATGAAATGACTAGGCTTAAAAAGGAACCACGACTGATTTAGCCCATCATAGCACAGAATTCTCACATTTAAAAATATACCCAGGAGACCCTCAAGACTGTATTGTTTCTAAAGAGTGGAAAGATTGATATTTTCCTCCTCAAATTATAGTTTCTTTTCCCAGTTTAATTCCACATTATTTAAGACACCTAACAAATGTGAAAATTATTTTTTTTTTCCCTAGACTATCATGGTTTTGAAGGTGAGATAATCAAATTAGGTTAGCAATAGATTCTAGAATGTTCTTTTTATTTTTTTATTACAATTATGTCATACATTTCTAGGCATGTAGTTATGGGTGTTCTTCTGAAGAATCAATAAATTCCCTGTTAGTGTGGTAGAGTGTGTGATGCCCTTAATGAATTTTAAGAGAGAAAACTATTTTCTTAGCAACACTGTTTTATAGCCTTTTGATTAGCTCCATTCTCTGAAATCTACCTTTTAGAAGGAGTTTTGTATCTCAGACAATGAGATTTAAAATCTCCAGTTCTTCATCTTTCCGCAGTAACGTGTCATTTATTTGGTATTGCTCATCAGTGAGCTATTCCAACCAAGGCAGTTTTCTAAAATCTAATGATTTTGGAGGGACACATTTTAAAAAAAAAAGTTGTAACTTAATGCCCTAAAAAATACTGAGTGTCATTTAAATAGCGGTTTCCAAAATTGTGTTGTAAGGCACACTAATCTCATAGGGTATTATTTGATATACAAAATTTACTGCATAATAGCAGTAAAAACCCTGTAGAATTGATACATTTTAGCAGTTGCCAACTTATGTTCTTAAAAAAAAAAAGACATTAAAACTGTCTCAATAAGGTAAAATTTATGTGCACTAGAATGCATACATGTTAAGTATGCAGCTTCATGAATTTTGGCAAACAGAAATATCTATATGAACATCACCCAGAACAAGATATTAAATATTTCCCTTATCCCAGGAAGATTCCCTATGCCAATTTCCAACAAATCCCATTCCTCAAGGCAACCACTGATGTGATATCTATTTACATAAATTAGTCTTGTACTTCAAATCATGGAACAAATGTGTTGTGTCTGGCTTCTTTCAGTGAACGAAATATCTTCAGAGATTCACCCATGCTATTGTTGAAATAGCAGGGTTTTTTTGTTTGTTTGTTTGCTTATTTGCCAGGTTCCTGAGAGGTATTTCATTGCATGAATATGACTCCATTTCTTTATTTTTTTTTTAAATCTTCCCTTCTATTAATGTGCATTCAGATTTTTTCCCATTTAATTCCACTTATTCTTGATAACTCAGGGTCAACAGCATGGACATCAGTGATTGCAGGGTGTAGTACTCAAGACTCCTTGGGAATAAACTTAGTTTTTCCTTTTCAACCATCATATTGATCCAGCCAATTAAAACTGCATCATCTACTTGTATTTGATTTTAATATTGTGAGAAATTATAATAAGGACTAACTCAAGCAACCAGACCCAAAGTCAAAATGGTCAAAAGTAACACTAAAGCCTCTTAATACTACTTAAAATGTGCATTTTATCCAGTGGGTGAATATTCTTAAATAGACCATGGTGGACATTCTAAAATCTAGCAACAATAACAACAGAAGAAAAATTGCCACTCTGTCACCCACAAGGGACTGGTTGAATATTTGCATTGACAGCTAGCTATTTCTATCTAAAAAACAACCACTTTTGGAAAATTAGGTTCAAGTGTTCAGAGACACTGTTCTTATAACATCTGCACGAACACTGAGGCTATGACAAATTCTTGGAAATCATTTGCCTTTTTACACAGGCAATTCAGGAAATACTAGTAACATTTCATTTTCATTGTGAATATTTGCTGGTAGTTATCTCATTATATTCCTGTTATTCCCAAATTAGGAAAGGCAACTTGATCTTCCAAGGATAATTTACTTTTTGAAGGAGGCATTCTAAACCAGTGATCCATATACTATTCATGCTGAAAATTCCCTCAAAATGTGTTATGTGAAGAAAGTTGCATGTGTGTATTTTTTCTGGTCCAACCTAATAATTTTGATTAGTTACTGCAAGTTGCTTATAACTCAAAAGATGTTAAAAATTTCTGCTTAAATAATGATAGCTTGCTTAACCTTGCTGATATCTTGGAAATATCAGAGCAAAATACTTTCTTATAATATAGGGAACCCATCTGTGAGCTGTTAAAATAAAGCACAATGATTTCTGTTTTTAGAAGGCAGCAGAGATTTTTGCAAACACAACAATTTCACCTGCTAATAAATCCCATCAAGGTTCAGACTATTCAAAAACTAAGTGAAGAATTTTTAAAAAACTAAAACTTTTGCCGAATTATTGAATTTATACAGTTGCACATCCATGGTTTCAGATCTCCCAAATGAAAACCTATGTATAAAGTAAATATATTCCATACATTAGAATGGTTATAGTCTCATGACTATTCCTATATTGGGACAGAGTAAAAGAGTTATATTCAGAAACTTATTTTAAGAGGGTATAGAATAGTTTCACTAATATAATTTCATACTTACAATGGGGCATTAAAATAATTTTTAATTTAATTTCCTTTCTAAGAGTTAGTTTAGTCTGTCAGTCCACGGATATAGGATGAACATGGTTAAATTTTAATATGGCCTTTGCAAAAATGACAAGTGTGTAGAGTAAGATTACAAAACTTATTTAAAGAAGGGCATCACTTGAAGCTGGAATTAAATATGTAAATGCTAATGATTTACTTTACAGAAACCAAACTAGCATAAATAATTTCATATTAACATATGTACAAGCAATTTGCTCTTATTGACCTTGATGGATTTATCAACTCATAAATATTGAACCATGTATAAGACATACATACACAAACACACACAGATACATTTTTTATCATAAAAATGATAAAATATTAAATATTGAATTCTATCTGGAATGAAAGAAATGACTAAAATTTTAATATGAAAATTATTTTTTTTTATTTTCTGGCAAGAAAAAAATCATCTCAAAACAGGTATCCCTGTTTTCCTTGGTCACAAGAGCCCCAGGGAGAAAAAAAAGATGAAATGGACTTAGCTAGAGCAAATAATAATTATTTAAGTATTCCCAAAGCATCCCAAATGCTTGCGGAACTGCCTGCAGCATTTATACGTGAGGAACCAAGTCTCATTTGTAATTCAAGTTTAGGAAAAGAGAATAAGGCATCTGAAACAACCAGCTGCTTCTCAGGTGACCAATCTTGGTCCTACAGTCTTGTGTCTCCCTTCTTGAGTGACTGGCTTAGGTTTTAGCCATCACTGGGATCCTGTGGTACCCAACCTCATTCTTGGAAAGAATGTCATGTTCTGGGTTCCCTTCGAGAGAGAGAGAGAGAACAATAATTTCACTGATATCTTGCTTTATAAGAACATGGAGAATATTTTTAAAATTTCTTCGGAATTTATTTATTTTTTGGAGAAGCCGTTCGTACTCAGTAAATTCATATCTACTTGAATGTGTTAGAATTATACCTGCACTAATTATCCTTAAGACAAAATGATCCTCAGCTGAAAGTTTTCCTTACATTGATAACTTGAGCTGCAACACAATCTAAATCATACATTAGATGGTTTCTAATCTATAATTTCTTTCCATTTCATCGTTTTATAATTCATTGCTGGTTGTTGACATTTGAATTTTTAATTATTTGCACAAATGCTTTCACTTATCTCTGCACATAGTGTCTCTCTTCTCTTTAGCCCACCTTACAATCAGTGTCTTTTTTATGTGACACTCCAATGTTCAGGAACTTCAATCAATCCTCATTATTTTACTCTTTCTATTCAAAGATTCCAACAATATGGGCTCTACATGGTCATATTACAAATCCCGTCACATCTAACTCTTTTACAGAAACCTGTACTGATTGTAATGCCTTTGGCTGAAAGTACCAAAAAAAAAAAAAGTTCAATTCAGGTTGGCTTTAAGTATTAGAACAATGTATAATCCTACTCAGAATTAAATCTCAAAGCAGGTGACCTGCCATGTTAATAAATCCAGCTACTCCACAATACTTTCAAAATCTCACATTCCTTAAAACTTTTTGCTCTGCTCTCTTGATCTTCAAGAAAGTCTCTCGAACATTGCTCCAGTTCCTCAATCATATCCAACATCATAGGACAACACGATACATACTCAGCCCATAAAATAATTTCCAGAAGGGAAGGTGTCTCCCTGCACTTTCACAGAAATCCCCTCTTACATGTTATCTAATTTTCTACTGGTATGATCTGGGCACTTTCATACTTCTAATAAAATCTCTAGAAAGAGGGATTAGATGTCCGAGAATGACTTATACTCAGAATAACTACCCTGGATCAAGGGATAGGATCACGACACATTTGACATGAGTACATATCAAAAACAAACAAACAAACAAACAAAAAACCAACCCACCAGAATTATGAATAATACTTTTAATTTGCTGCTTCAGATCCATTCTATATTCTTCTCTGTGTCCCTGAGGGCTGCCTTCTATGCACAACGGTAATCGGCTCCTTGGAGAGCTGGTGGCCAGCTGGATGCAGATGGTCTCCAATTTACAATGGTTCATTGAAATGATTTTTTGACTTTACAATGGCAGGAAAGCAGTACACATTCAGTAAAAACCATGCATCGAGTACCCATACAGCCATTCTGCTTGTCACTTGCTGTATAGTAGTCAATAAATTACATAAGGTTTTCGACACTTTGCTGTGTCACACGTAGGCTTTGTATCAGATCTTGCCCACCTGCAGCCTAATGTATGTGTTCTCAGTATGTTTAAGGTAGGCTAGGCTGAGCTATGATGTTTGGCAGCTCAGGTGTTATAAAATGCATTTTCAACTTACTGACATTTTCAACTTACGAGGGGTTTATGGGCATGTAACCTGATTTGGTGGGGTGGTATTAGCGTGGCTTTTTAGGAAATCATATTGCATCTGCCCCTGCTGTCCCACCCAAAGTTTCCCCTGCCAGGCACTGTAACCTCTCTCTTTCCTCATCTCTTTGGACAGTTCCCTCACTGCTAGCCCTAGGTTCCCACACTAACATTTGTGGTTTCACTGAACTCTACAATGTTCTGAAAAGAAATCTCCTGGGATTACAAAGTTTCTTTCCACAAAAAAAGAAAAGTCACAACTGCTATTTCAAAGGGAACCAACAGTATACTACATTTTCTGTCTTCAATTATGGTTTCTTGACATTATGTTCTGTCTCTTTCTCTACAAAACTGTAAACCTGAAATGCGTGAAAAGCCCATGAGTAAGTCCCTTTTTCTATGTATGTACGTATTTGGGCATTTTTTTTTTAAAGGCCACCTGTTTTTGATTAAGATATTACCATGGACATATGCATGTCGATTAAGGTCTTAGCCATAAACGGAGTTTGTGTGTTGTTTATTAAAACTGACTGCTGTGTGTGACACATAGTTTGTGGTCATGTACATTTGTTGCATAGACTTCTTTGCAACTGAACTGGAGTCAGCTCTACTTGGAAATATTTAATTAAAAATAGTATTCCCTTGTTACCTGAAAGCATAAATTCACTTTTATAACTGTAATTGTAATTCAATTTAATTACCCAATTACTTACTATTTAAAAGCGATTTTTAAACTACTTATACTGTGGCCTGTAACTTAGATATGGTGTTTGTTGGCTATTACAGAAAAGAAGCATTATTATATGTTTATATGGAAAATGTTCAAAGGAATTAAGAGATTTTAATCAATAGAATTAGCATTCAATATAAAAGATTCATTAGAACACAAAAGTTTAGAGCAAATGTTGCTAGAAATAAATAAAAGGCAGTAATTATGCAAGGATAAATTTCTAGTCAAATAATTCAGGCTGTAATGCTACACTTAGGGAATTAAAAATGCAGACAACCATATTTCATAAGTAAATTAAGATTAACTTTAGGATTTACTATAACAAAAAAGAGACCAAATGCATACACTGCAGATTTGAAACCCACACAAAATATCTAAACCCTATTGTCAAGGGAAATCACATAAAATGTAGGCAAACAACTGGTTGTAAGGCTCAAGAAACTAACACATTCATATAACCAAAGCATGATTAGTTTTTGGATCAAAAAGATTTGCGAACATTTACAGAATATAAATACTGGCTAGAGGGGTGATTGATAAATGCTTTGGGAGAGTCTGGGAGGAAATTGCTTTTTAATGGCAAAGGCATGAAAAGTGATTTTAAGGTTTTTAACACTAGTTATTTTTCTTTTCTCTATCCTTCAGGCCCAGATGTTGTAGATAGGAAAGAACACAGTAGAAAACAACTGAAATTATGTCAATCTGATCAGTCAGATCTAGTGCCATGCCATTAATGTAGATGTTGTGTTAATTACTGGGATATAAATGGGTCTTTGAATTACACTACATTTTGTGTGCTTAAGACATTACTCTTCCTTTTCCCAATGTTACTTCTGAAGTTCTGAGTTCAAAAAGATACTCTGTATAAACAATTAATGCATTAATTACAGGAACTGGCATGGATTTTTCTCAAGCCTTCGCTTCTCATTGCAAAATTCTGTTATGCCAGAAATTACTACTGTCATTTTAGACTACAGCATTTGACAAGAGCTGGAGAGATTAGAACACTGGAACTTCCCTTTATTTGGACAGCAATTGGCAATCTGTTTTTTTTTATGTGGATAGATAGAAAATATTTTTGGAACTATGTGCAAACCATTCAACTGTGCCTTTGTACTGAATAGGTTGCCACCAACAAAGCAGATGTGTTGCAATAAAACTTTATTTACAAAGACATATGGCTGGCTGAAGTTGGCTTATGTGCCTTAGTTTACAGTCCTCTGATATAGGGGATGAAAAAATCAAACAGCCAACATCATTTTGTTTCATAGGGAGTAGAGTTGGAGTGGGGGATTGTTTTGTTGTTTAGAGAGAACTGGAACTTGAGCCCAGTTGACCAACTAGATGGGTGCAAAGCTCTTCACAAGGAAGATGTAAAATCTTAGGCAATGTCTAGAGAGTCTTGGCTTACTGTCCCTAATGTCTGAAACAATCTCTTCAATTCTGATTAAATGGCATTCTGAAATCATCAGGTGTTGAGATTTTCTCAGAAGTGCATTTGGAAGGCTCCAGTGATGAGTATACTTCTCTGAATTTCCACAATGCATTATAAAAACTGAATTGTATTCTTGGTATATTAAAAAACCACTGTAGATAAACCAGTGACTTCTCCCAGATTAAATCCCTTAGTCATCTGGCGATTGCATTTTCTTTTACCATAAACTTCCTAGAAGAGAACTGGTAAACCATTAACTCATAATGTCTTTAAGGGGATAGACTTTTACAAAATTGTATTTCTTACAAGGTGATATTTCCCATTATCAAAACTCTCTTTAATAAGCCCCAGTTGGGGCCCCCTTAGGAAAATCTTGAGAACACCCTTTTGAATTTCTTATCGCTTAGATATCTACCATTACAAAATGCATTCCTTTTAATAGAAAGATATTATAAATATCTTCTTGTAGTAGATGTTAAGGGTCACGTGAACTCTTCAGATTCCTTTTAGCCTTAAACTGTTTCTGTGTACTATGACCCATCTGTACGTGTGTGTGTGTGTTTATGTTTTTGATTGTTTTTTGTCCAACACCTTACACTGTAAATCTGTTAAGAAAATTGACCTTAGGCTACTGGGATCTCCACCCAAAAGTACAGAAGGACCCAAAACTGCCTGGAAGTTACTTTCCCCAGGGTGACCATTAGTCAGTGACCTACATACTTGCACATATGAAAACCCATCTTCCCTTTTTCATACTAAGAGGATGAGGAATTTACACTGCAGAGTTCCCAGGCTGCACCTGGAAATTTGCCTATTCATAACATACATTATGTTACTTCTCCCACCACTCTTTGATTTGTTCCTTAATAATGAATGCACTGGGCCTGGCAGGTTAGCTCAGCTGGTTAGGGCTTAGTGTTACAACACCAAGGTCAAGGGTTTGGATCCTCTTTCTGACCAGCAGCTCCCCACCCCCTACCCCCCAAAATAATGATAATGAAGGCACTCCCACGTTTTGCTTCATGGGTACCCAAATTACTACAGTAAAATCGATACTACATGCTCTCAATCTAATGAAAATATTCCAGTAGACAATGAAATACAAATGACCAGATGAGGTGATATTTAAGGTTTTCAACTGTGAGATATGTTAATGTCATTTTACTAAGCCAGATGTTAGTTTCCTTAGATTAAGAATATGAAGAATCACAATGTTACCAATTACCAAATTGTCTTATTGTCTTTTCAATTTGACCTATGGAATTTGGGAAAAGAAATAATTAAGTGCTCTTTCTGAGACTACAGTTTCATGGCATTTTGAGGACAAAAATTGGACTTGGTTCTTTTATGTGAGGGATGTGTGTGCCTGGCTGGTTGGATAAACCATGTCAATACAGCTGTCAAATTTTAAATCCACTGTCATTTTATTGTTAAGACATGACAGAACTGGCCACTGATGTATGTGGAATAAAGACTCCAGACCCCTCAAATAAGTAAACAAATGGGTGTACCCGAAAGTTGCCCCATGCTTTAATCTTTGAAACCTGTTACTATGTTAGATTACATGGTAAAAAGGAATTAAGGTTGTGGTGGAATTAAGGTGGTTAGTCAGATAATCTTAAAATGGGGATCTTATCTTGGATTATCTGGGTGGGTACAATGTAATTACATGGGTCCTTAAATGGGGAAGCAGGAGGCAGAAGATGAGTCAGTATCACAGAGAAGGCTCTACCTTGACTGCTACTCAGAGAAATTAAATTGTCATAGCCTGTGGCACAAGGGCTGTTCTCACTGTTACGACCTAGGGGAGAATGATCCCAACTTCTGCTGATGTTAATGAGTTCCACTTTACATGAATTTGCACTAAAAGCAATATATTCAGGCACAATGTATTACAGGTGGTAGAACACACAGGACTGAGATTTGAGAGAATGCTGAGCATTGGGGATAAAAATCTTAGATCCCTGCTGTTTGGGAAAATGAGTAGAACTGTGTGGGATCAAGTTGAAGACACCAGTGGTGATGTTATTTCACCTCAGATAGTGAATACCTGTGATGTAATTTACAAGTGAAGCAACAGCAAGAATACTCCCAGCTGGTGTCTTTTGTTGCATAATAAACTCTTTATTAAAATGATAGAAAACTATTATGTCTCTTTTTCTTAGAAAAACTACGGTGCAATGCTTTTCATTTCAAGCAATAATAAAAAATTGCATCCATATTTTAAGACTTTATTTAGGTTCATAGCAAAATTGAGAGGGAGGTCTATAGAGTTCCCACACACCCTCTGACCTTGCACATGCATACCTTCCACCAGTATCAACATCCCCACCAGAGTGACGCATCGATTACACATTTGTAACAATTGATGAACCTACAGATTGCATCCATTTTTTGAGATGGTTATCATATTCTCACATTTTTTTAAAAAATAATCCCGATCAAGGCTAGTATGTTAAGTCAGATCTTCTGAGAAGCAGACAAGATAGAATTCAATGTGCAAAAGTTATCTTAGGGGGATGCCTTATGAGAGAACATGAGTTAGGAGGCGATGGAGACTGGAAGAGCTTTCAAACCATGATGAACATCTGGCTCCTGGGGGAGCAAGCAAGAAAGGGAAGGGAGATTGAAAGGAATCATCTCAGCTTGCAGGATAGTTCAAAGACAGCTTGACAAGGCTGTGGGAGAATGCCCAGAACACAGTCAGCTGCCAGAGGCATCCTGTAACACCCAGGAACAAGCCTACCTTAGTCAGGCATTGGCAGGGACAGCCCAGGGGAGGCTTAAGTTTGCTGCAAATGAAGTGGCCATTCCAGAGCTCAGCAACTGTGAGAACATTGACCCTCAATCAATCATGTACCCCACATACAAAAATTTGTCTGGTGTGTTGTTATTGCAGTCCTAGCGGGCTACCACTCTCTCTCGGCATCTACTAGCAAGTCAGCAACTGTGCAACTAATTTTTGCACTCTGTTGCTTGCAATTAAAGTCAAATGTGTAAGTCTGGGTGGGCATCAGAATACAACCACTGAGAGAAGTTCTGGATTGCTTCCAGCTAAACTGTCTTTTCATGTAGGGGGGGTGACATGCAAGATGTTCCCAGCAGCCTTTTAGAGAAAGCTTCTGAGTCTCGTGTTGGTTTTCTGGCTAAAAAAAAGGAGGTGTGAAGGTGAAGGATACTGGGACTGCTCACTATAGAAGACTTTGATCTCTTTGATCCATTCGGAAGCAGGCCCTAAGTATGCTAGTAATAGAATCATACACTGGGCATGGCTGTCTTCTAAGATCATTCCTCATAATGATTTCTGTAAAGAGTCTATGTCTCCTTTATAATACAGCCTTTTGATAATAGTAGGAAAAGAATCTGGATTTGTTTCTTAAAGAACCTCATTTTCTTTGCATTCAGAGAAGAGAAAATGTTAGTTAATTGCTAAAAAAGATTATCTTAATGGAGATAATGATAATGATGATGGTGATGATGATGATGGTGATAGTGTAGATGGTGGTGATGATGAAGATAGTGTTGATATTGATGGTGATGTAATGGTGATGATGGTGATGGTGATGATGATGGTGATGGTGGTGGTGATGGTGATGATGATGGTGATGGTGATGGTGATGGTGGTGATGATGGTGATGGTGATGATGATGGTGATGATGATGATGATGGTGGTGATGGTGGTCATGGTGGTCATGGTGGTGATGGTGATGATGGTGATGATGGTGGTGGTGATGGTGGTGATGATGATGATGATGATGGTGGTGATGGTGATGATGGTGGTGATGGTGGTGATGGTGGTGATGGTGGTGATGGTGGTGATGATGATGGTGATGATGATGATGATGGTGGTGATGGTGGTCATGGTGGTGATGGTGGTGATGGTGGTGGTGATGGTGGTGGTGATGGTGATGATGATGATGGTGATGGTGATGGTGATGGTGATGGTGATCATGATGATCATCACGATGTTGCTGGGGATGATGATGTTGGTGGTGATAAAGATGATGATTATTTGTCAAGAGAATGTGTTTATTCAAGAAGTGGGAGAAGGGATAAAATGAATAGAAAGGAACAGTAAGAGAACTTGAGAATTTGCTGAGAAAATGGAGCAGAATGAAAAAGAGAGGGTTCAACACTGTTAAATATTACTTATCACCTAAGAGAGAGTTGTCTACTGATTGCATAAGCTTTACCGTTAACATGTCTTTTATTCTAGTGTTTGGGTTTCTTCCCCCTAATGTTATTTACATTCCCCGTATGGTGGCTTATGAAAGTTTGTGTTCAAACCTCAAAATCTTTATGCTGAATACAATTACATGCAATTTGAAGCAAACTGCTCATCTGAAATACAGGATCTCACAATATTTCTTGAGTTAATTATCAAGAACTTGGAGAAATTCTCTCTCTCCACCAATTTTAATATTTTTAGAGTTTGGGGTGATTTGATTTTTTTTGAGTTGACATTGTCATTGCAAAATCTACTTAAGACCCTAAGAGAATAATAGACTAGAGTGGAAGTAAAAGATCTCTGTGAATACAAAAATTTGTCAGGTGAATGGTTTAAATGATTTCCATGGAGCAGCCTCATTCATATTGTTGTAATAATTTCATTGTACATTAAATGTATATATAATATCCTCTTCAGCAAGTAGGAGTGACATCTTGTACATAAATTTTTTAAATGTCCAAAGAAATTGTTCCTTGCTTTGTCAACAATGATTTACTCAGAATTTGAGCTGTTCCTTTGATGCCACTTATATTTTTCAGCATACACATCTTGTAGGACAACAGCATTCCCAGTTATGAGGGTTTTATCATACCTGACTCAATGTGACTATTACTTTGACTAACTAAAGACAATTTTTTTTGATTTGTCACTTACTCATCTGTAATTTATAAACTCAAGCTAAAATTGTCATAATTTGTAGTCATCTCCTAACTGTGGATTTTGTGAAGTGTACTGTTTTTAGTTGTCCTGGTAGCTTATAAATATGATTTGGGAATTTTCTCAAATTAGCCATATCTTAATATTAGGTTATTTTTTTTTAGATTTTTTAAAACAATTTTTATTAATCAACTATATCTTCACAAGGAATGATTTCAATTTAGTATACATATGAGGGTACTAAAGATAATCAACAGATCTGGCTTCTAGGTCCCAGCTCAGCCTGTGATGATGCATAGGAACTCTTAGAGCTATAGTTGGTCAGTGGGAAATATAAGATGTTTAAGTAGCTCTAAATTTTGGTATGTGAGATAATAGTCATCATAGATTTGAATGCAATATCCACGAGGCTTCCCAAAACACACTCATTAAGATCATCCATCTTCTTTACACCACGAAACTTGAAACAATATCTTAGTCATAAGGGAATGAATTACTACAGTAAAAAGAATGATAATTTGGGGGTGCAACAGACATGAATATCGATCTCAAATTAGCCATGGGTGAGCTCTATAACCTCAGGACATATATCATCTTTCTGAATATCTATTATCTCAGATGGATGAAAAAGTTAATAATACCAATATGGTAAGACAAGGACTAGATGATAAACTGGAAGAGAAGTCTCAGGCATGTAATGGATGCCTATTAAGTAGGTTTTCTTATTATTATTGAGAAAATGAAATAATGACCTCATCATGACTCCGCAGTTTACTCTGATGCAGATGTGGAATTGAAAGGGGAAATTTTTAGCATTATCTTAAACATTTTTTTAACACATGGGAGAATTCAAGGATTGTGGATGACATTCATGCCCTCAATGATTCCATGAAGCTCTTCTCTAGAAACATGAATGACCGCTGATCACTTCACTGAAAACCATAAACAGACACAGATAGCAATTTTCATATTTCCTCAACATGTTGAAAAAAGAATGTTATATTTCCCATACTGTTAGCTCATTTCACATGGACTGTAGACATGTAATCAGAAAACCATCATCCAGAAGGTAAGAATGGCAGAAATTAGACAGGTATCCCAGTACCAATGTCTTTAAGGAACTTTACCATTTGGAGCTAATTTGCAAGTCAATGACAAATTCTTTTATAACCAAGTACAAAAATTATCCCCTTTTTATGCAAATGAAGAGTACAAGAGGGCACATATTGTCTCATTATCCCAACCTGACAGACTCTCTTAATTATTTGATTTAGTAGAAATGTACTCTTCTAAATGGAAATTTTAAGACCTTGACATTTAAGTAGATGCCAACTAACTCTACATGATCAAGATGGAATTATTGTTCATATTAATTATACAGAAACGTCAAAGTGGTGCTGGAATATTTGCATGGCTATAAGTGACATTAAATTTTATTAACTAAAAGAGTGAATAATCACTCTAATAAAATTTATGGGAAAAACATCATATAGAATAATGATGAAACAAAGATATGACAGAAGGTATTGCTAAAACTTTATTTTCAACTTGAATCACCTCAGAAATTGGCTATATTCAGAAAATGGACTTGGAAACTTTTCATTGGGGATTTTTACACTGAGAAGACTAAACAACGTTTCTTTCAAGGATTATCACTTGGTAGATATCATTTCTCATTTTCTTGTAACAACTTCTAAATGTTTTTCTACCTACATTACTGTATGCATTCTCTCCAAAGTTTTTAGTTTCTGTTAGAAATTGGAAAGCTTTGCTTTTACTGGTGTTATTAAAAGTAAATTTCATAAGGTATGAAATATTTTGAAGCAATTCCTACCCTGCAGCTTTAGTTTCTGACAAATATATCACTTGAGATCACCCCTGACCCTTCAGTCCATTACAATTCCTTGACATGCATAGTATTGATTTTGAAGTTCACAGAATTAAACCATTGCATTTCCATGTCATAAAAATACAGCACTTCCAATAGTCACTTTCACAGTCAGTAAAGATATTAAAAAAGTCTTCTCGACTATTCTTGATTTTTAGGTAGCCATGTGTTAAAGCACATTTTATGGGAGTCCTTTGAGAAATCTAAGCCAAGTGTGATAACATCAACTACAACAAATAACAGTAACGAACGTCATTCTTTTAAAATCAAGCAATGACTAAAATCAAGTTGTGACTATTTAAAAATATTTTAGATGTATAAAAAAGTTGCAGACAGTATAAAAAGTTCTTACATGAGGGGTCTTCAAAAAGTTCATGGAAAGATTTGTGTTATCTTTTAATTCCATTTTTTCCAGAACCTTTTTAAGTATCCTTGTATTCCCTTTACCTGGCTACCTTTAATGTCAGCAGCTTGATTGACCACATTGTATTCAGTGGTGTATCCTTAGTCTTCCCCATTCTATGATGGTTTCTTTTACCTGCCTTTTATGACCTTACCACATAGGAAGAATATTGATCAGTTATTTTGTGGAATACTCCTCAACTGGGGTTGTCTAGTATTTCCTCATGATTGAATTCAGGTTATTCATTTGAGGCAAGAATACCATAGAAGTGATGTATCCTTCTCAGTGTATTACATCAGCAGGATGTTGACACCTGTTAACCTTGAACACTTAGTGGTGTCTTCCAGGACTCCCCACAAGGAGTTCCCAGCCCCTACCCCCACTTTGTAATTAAAAACTCTCTTAGGGGATATGTTTTGAAACTACTTGATATTGCATTTCCCCTCAAATTTTCTTCTATCATCCATCATTAGATCTTGCCTGTAATTATTCCTGTGGTGTTCTTACAGTGATTTTTCTCCTTCTCTTTTCGTTTCTCTGGTTACTAATTGGAATTCATCTGTAAGGGAAAGCAGTCCCTTCTTCCTCATTTATTTATTTAGTTAGTTATTTATACCAGCATGGATTCATGGATCTTGATGGTACTTTATGGGATTTAATCCAATGCTATCATTTATTTTGTGTCTCAAACTCTTGCAGCTTCAGCTTTTGGGAACACTTTCATGGAAAGCCTCTTTTCCACTCAACTTTATGAGCACTCACTCCTTTATGAGCACTTGCTTACATTTTAGAATTGCAAGATGATTTAGGTTCATCTTCTTTTGACTGTATTCCAGGCTTCATATCCCAAAATTCCAAGTTCTTTTTATTTAAAAATGACACATAGAAATGAAATTTTAATTCTAGGAGAGCTTGTTGCTGCTGAGGTGTCTTTGATTCTAGGCTCTTTCAGTGACAGACCTTAAAATGCATATGCTTGTATACTGACCCTTGCATACAAACACACTATCTCTGTAGTGTGTGTGTATCACATATTATTTAATACTGGTAACCTGAACGCTCAGATTCCAACCCGACATTGTTCATTCTAACTTTCCCCTTATATATTTGTAATGCCTTTCTTTGGCAGAGAGAAATCTGATACTTATTATTGAAAATGTATTTCCTCATTTGTTCAATTTTCTATAAACGTACAGTAGTTTCAGAGGTGACACCAATATCCTTTAGGAACTAATCTTGGTTTGTGGGAAAGGACATAAAATAACCCTTGTGTAATTGCTATAGAAATCACTATGGGAGAGAGAATGGCTAACATTCTTTAGACACTCATTTAAATGCCATTCTATTTAGACTATTTGCAAAGCTTGGGATCTGTAATTCACATACAACACCTAATTACTTGCATTGTTTTTTAAAAATTTTTAAAATTTTGCATTATTATGAATATTCATGAGACACAAATTACCAGAGATTGCTTTTGAACCCCGTGTCCCCACCCAATTGTTTCCCCAACACCAACCACCTTCCCCCTTCCCCTCTCCCCCCTCCACTTTGCAGCCCTAGGAATGTTCCCTCTCTCTGTCAGAACACCACACTGCTGTGGTCTTTCTTTCCTTCCTTCCTTTCTCTCTTAGCTCCTACATATGAGTGAGCACATGCAGTATTAATCCCTCTGTGTTTTGCTTATTTCACTCAACGTAAGTTTCTCCAAGTTCATACACGTTGTTGCAAATGGGAGTGTTTCACTCTTTTTTATGGCAAAGTTGTATTCCATTGTATATATACACCACACTCTCCTTATCCAATCATCCATCAGTGGACATTTAAGTTGGTTTCATGTCTTGGCTATTGTAAACAGAACTGCAATGAACATGGGAGTGCAGGTGTCCCTTCGACATGTTGATTTCCATTCCTCGGGGTATATACCCAGAAGAGGTACTGCTGGATAGTATGGAAGATCTATTTGTAGTTGTTTGAGAAATCTCCATATTGTTTTCCATAGTAGTTGTACTAATTTGCAGCCCTACCAACAGTGTAGGAGTGTTCCCTTCTCTCCACACCCTCAACAGTATTAGTTATTCACCGTCTTTTTGATTATAGCCAGTCTAACTGGGGTGAGGTGGTATTTCAATGTAGTTTTAATTTGCATTTCCCTGATGACTAGTGATAGTGAGCATTTTTTCATGTATCTGTTGGCTATTTGTATGTCTTCCTTTGAAAAATATCTGTTTACCTCCTTTGTCCATTTTATAATTTGGTCATTTGATACCAAAACCAGATAAAGACACAATAACAAAAAAAAAAAAAAAAAAAAGAAAATTATAGGCCAATATCCTTGATAAGCCTAGATGCTAGAATCCTCAACAAAATATTAGCAATCAGAATACAGCAGCATATTTAAAAACAGTATACACTGTGATCAAGTGGGATTCATCCCAAGGATGCAAGGATTGTTCAACATACAAAAGTCAATAAATGTGATATGTCACATCAACAAACTCAAGGACAAAGACCATATGATTATCTCAATAGATGCTGAAAAAGCATTTGACAAAATTCAACATCCCTTCATGATAAAGATTGTCAACAAATTAGTTACAGAAGGAAAATAGCTCAACACAATAAAAGCCATTCATGACCAGCCCACTGCCAGTATCATTCTGAATGGGGAAAAATTGAAGGCCTTTCCCTTAAGAACAGGAACAAGACAAGGATACCAACTCTCACCACTTCTATTTAGCATAGTACTAGAGAAAGAAATAAAGGGAATCCAGACTGGAAAAGATGCATTGTTTTTTTTTTTTAAATACATTCCTAGTTCAACATTATCTAGTCTACTATGACCAGAATTGGAAATGTCCATGCACTTCCTTGGAAACCCAGACACAGTGACGCCCCACCCTGTGTCTATACCTCTTGGAAATTTCACTTTGCATGTATTCTCATCACACATCGTGTTTATTTTCCCACCCGTTGAATCTGAATGGGCCTTGTGACTTTGGTTTCAGGATGGAGGATAGGACTTTCCATTTTACCTATGTCATAGATGCTACCCAAACTCAAAGTGAACCCTAAAAAGTCAATGGAAGTTCACTACTCTGTGGATTCATAATGGAGAGGAGGTGCTGGGCTTGACTTCCTGAAAGGCTAAATCCCAGTGTGTGACTTTATGAAGTAATTAAGGACACACCCTCTTCATGGCTCAGCTCAGATGAACCAACAGGCCAGAGAGAGAGGTGGTGCTAGATTTTCTCTGTGTTTCATGTCCTGTTTCACATTCTATTTTGCCATATCTTGGGTCCCATTTTTTGACTGCAGCTCTGAAGTCAAAGGCCATTCAGGTGCTAATTTTGGGTGCCTTCCAAAGTAGCAAGAGGAACAGGTGAACTTATCAGAAGAATTCCAAAGATTTCATCTGAAGAAGTCATAGGGCACAATAAATCAGGTGCTATCTTTCCCAGGGGGGGGGAAATAATTGAGTTATAGGAAGAAATATGGAGGAACCATCTCTCTTTCATAGTTCCTGCTTTGTGTGTGTGTGGTGGGGGATGGGTAACATTCTTCAGATTTTGAATTCTACGTAAGTATTTGGGGATCCACAATTCATATGCCTTCGGTGATTCATTGGCTTATGGAGATAACACCCATAGTGAATGTCATTCTGGGAGGCAAACATGCAGTAGACCATCCTTCCCCTCTCTCCAATTCTGAAACCCACCCAGGTGGAATTAAGATAGAGGAATAAGAGGGAACTCCTTGACTCTGGCAGGTTGATTCTGAGATAGCCCTCAGTGATACTAAAATCCTGAGATGGGACCGCGCCCTTTTTCTAAGCAAAAACAACAGATGGCCTAAATGGATAAAAGGTGGCGCCCAAGGGAAGTTAAGGTGAAGGGCTAAGCATAGAGAGGCAAGGCACGTGCACATTTGACCTTTTCAAGGATTGGCCTAAGCTTGGAAATCCCCGCCTGCTAAGCATATCAATACGATCTTTTGTGTTACCGTAAACGGAACTGCCTGACAGAACCCCTGCTGCGTGTGTGTGTTTGTTCCCTATCTGGGAGAGCAGCGGTGTGCTCACCCATCTCTTGGAATCTCTTTTCACCCCACGTCCTGGGGGGGGGGGAGAAAAGGGCAATCCTTTTGGCCCCAACCCTCTAGGGAAAGGAAAAACCTGTTGGGGTCCCATGCGGCCACCAGAGACGCCCAACATCCTGATATTCACACCTTTGCCTAATTTTGTCTTTTTGAGTGTTGGCTGTTCTATGATTTCCTCCAAGCCAAGAAAACAGGGCAAACACAATGAGACATCTTTTTACAATTAGTTGTTTAATTAATTTTCATTGAAACCTAATTGATTGCACACGTCTGTGGGGTACAGTGTTGAATGTCAATACCTATATGCAATATGTGATGCTCAAATCAGGATAATTAGTATACTCAGCCTTGTATAATATAAGCATTTCTCATGGCCCTTTACCGATTTCTCCCTAGCCTGTCTCCCCGTCTTCCATTCCCATCTCTGGTAACCAAGGTCCTGTTCTTTCCTTCTGAAAGTTCAACGTATTGCTCTGATTGCTGCATCTTTCTTTCTTTCTTTTGTTTTTTTAGCTCCCACTTATGAGTAAGGACATGCAGGATTTCTCTTTCTCTGTCTGGTTTATTACACTTAATGTAATTTTTTCTGTGTTCATCCATGTTGCTGCAAATTATAGGATTTCGTTCTTTTTTATGGCAGAGTAGTATTCCATTTTGTGTATATACCAAATTTTCCTTATCCAGTCACCCATCAACGTACATTAATGTTGGTTCCAACTCTTGGATATTTTAAATAGAGCTGTGATGAATGAGTGCAGGTATCCCTTTGACATGATAATTTCCATTCCTAATAGACTCTGGCTTTCCTCTTGCTCGGTCTCTCTGTATTGCCTTCTCAATTTTCAGACTTTGATGAAATAAGTAGCCACATTCAAGAAGCCCAAAGACAAGGAGCATGGGGGGTCCTCCATGATGGGATTAATGTCCTTATAAGAAGACCTTTCCATGTGTACAAAGAAGAGATCAAGGGAGTACATGGTGAGATGGTGGCCACTAACAAGCAAAGAGAAGAGGCCTCAGAATGAAACCCACTTTGTGGGCACTTTAAGCATGGACTTCCCAGCCTCCAGAACTGTAAGATATTGATTTCTGTTGTGTAAGTCACTCAATTTGTGGTATTTTGTTATGATGAATCAAGTAAAGTATGACATGATTTGATATTCTCAATCCCACAATTCTAATGAATTTAGAATTGGATTTTCACCCAGTTGAGCCTTCAGATGAAACCTCAACTGCATCTACCAACTTGATCACAGACTTGTGAAAATCTCTGAGACAAGTGACCCAGCTAAGCCATGCCTGAAATATGTGATGCAGCAATAGATAACAACTCACAAGGTGGTGGGAGAGCAAATAGAATCCTGGGTTTTGTTTGGGAGAGTGGCTAGGAAAATAGATTTGGAAAAATAAAGGTAAGCACTTAATAGTTTAAGACAATAAGTAAAAATCGGTGGATGAGTTTTAAGGATCAAAAAAAGCCCATAATTTGTCTCAAAAGTCTGAATTTCTTGCTTTTTTTTTTTTTTTTACTTCCATCATATTGACTCATTATTCAGACTGTCTGCATAAACCAAACCAAAGTTCCAGGTACTCTTGTCTCCAAATGCAGCCTTGTTGAATTCTGGTAGGCACTGAGGCCTCTGCGGCCACTCTCTGGAATCCCTCTTTCTGTTACTCTTGCCAAACCGGGAGATGAATCAGGATACTTTTCATGCTTTAACAAAATAAGTGGGTCCCTACCAATGGATGCGCATTTTGCGGGTGGGAGATGAGTCACAGGAATGAGTCAGGAGGTACTCAATTGATAATACTACTAACATTGCTAGAATGGAGCTACTCTAGAATATGAATCAATAATTCATAATTTTCATCTGATGAAGTTACCATTAATTAGGTTTTTCCAATCAATAAGAGGAGTCATTCAGTTATGGGGCTATGAATAAATTGCGGAACCACCTTATGCAAATAGTAATTTTGCTCCTTCATTCAAAACCTACTCGGGTTGGTGATAGCCCTAAATTAAACATTAAATATTCTCCGTTCTTCCTTTGATGTTTTAAGTCTCTTGTTCATTATTGAAATAACAAACTCAAAGCAAGTAACTACACGAAAATAATATAGAAATGAATCGTGGTGATTAGGTTTAACTAGGTTTTGCCCTTTAATTAGCAAAGGAGGCTCTGTTCTCATTTATATTTCAGCAGGCTCTATCTGCCACTTTCACAAATTTCATCACTAGCGTTTAGCAGGAGGGTAAGATTTCAAGGAGGTGGAAGAGGGCAGTTTCTTTCAGTTGTTGCAGAAGGCATTTCAGCATAGATGAGTTAAGCTAGGTACCATTAAAAAACTTAGTATGTGTACATGTGGTCAAGTTCTGAGAATCCTCATGCAGCAGAAGCAAGGACAAACTTTCCATTTCCACATTTATATGAATAAAGGATAAAAGCCACATATTGTCATTTCAAATTAAAATAGATTTAAGCAATAGTTAATATTTCTACCACACAGTATATGGGTGCAGAATGTAAAGATAGTAAAGCAGAGAGAAAAGGTGACTTATCTTGCACAAAGGTCAGTACTGAATAGGTAGGGAGATGCACTGTCTTTTTGCAAACATCTTTCAGGTGTTCATATTTATTCATGCCTACTGAGATATCTTTCTCTCATCTACTCAATTCAGTTAGTTCTTCCTCAAGAGAAACTTGAAATGTATATGCACTCAGCAACAAAGAGATGAATAGCCTGATTTTTTAAAAATGAGTGAAAGATTTGAATGGGCGTTTCTCCAAAAAATATATGTACAACGATACTTCAAAAAGTTCATGGAAAAAATGGAATTAAATGATAGTATGAGTGGCAGGCCAGTTAGCTCAGTTATTCAGAGCACGGTCTTATAAGGGTTCAGATCTTCCTACTATCTAGCTGCAAAAAAAAAAAAAAAATATATATATATATATATAATATTAATCTTTCCATGAATTATTTGAAGTACCCTAATATAAATGACCACTAAACACATGGAAAGATCTTCAATATCATTAGTCATTAGGGAAAAGCAAATCAAAACCACAAATAGATACCACTTCACACCCAGGGTGGCAAAAATTAAATAGATGGATCATACAAAGTTTTGATGAAGATGTGGAGAAATTGTAATTCTGATATACTGCTGGTGGAAATGTAAATGCAGTTTGGTTATTCCTCCAATTGTTAAACCTGTGTCACATATGACCCACCAATTCCACTCGTAGACATATACCTGAGAGTAATGAAAATATGTGCCCACATAAAATCTTGTGCATAGATGTTCAAGCAGCATTATTCGTAACAGGTAGAAAGAGGAACAGCCTGTATGTCAATCAACCAATGAATGGATTAATAAATAATGAAATATTCATATTCCGTACTGAGTAGTGAAACATCATTCAGTAATAAAAAGAAACGACATACTGAATCATGCTAAAATACGGTTGGACTTTGAAAACATTGTGTTCCATGAAAGGATTCAAACACAAAAGGACACATATTGTATGATCCTATTTATATAAAATGTCTGCAATATGCAAATCTTTAAAGACAAAAAGTAGGTGAGTGATTTCCAGGGACTGAGGGGAAGGAGAAATGGAGAAATGCATAAAGGGTATTCTTCGGGGTGATTGATGAAAATATTATGGAATTAAATAGCGGCAATGGTTGCACAAAATAATGAATATACAGAAAATGCTGAATTGTCCCCTTTAAAAGGGTGAATTTTAATTTTTTTATACATTATGTCTTAATAAGATTGTTATTTTTATAGAAGTATATGGAGATTCAACTCACTTTTACTAATAGAAACCTTAAAAATGAGTCACTTTTTGTAAGGCAAAAATAGTAAAATGTCATGAAAGTAACTGAATTTTTATAAAATGAGTTAACCCTTACAACGTGAATTGATGTCATTCTTTGGAGGCTGACCTGATGTATCCTTTTTAATTCATATTCTTTCCTAGCTGCCTGTATTATAGATGCTAAGAGTTAAGAACTCGGTGTCTTTGGTTTCTTGGCAAATGGGTGGTCCAAAACCACAATTTTGGCCCAAAATGATAACAGCATACTGTGTTTCCTTTTTTCCCCTTCAACTTCTTCATGCCTGGAATACAGTCATGACAGCTGGATACACAGCAGCTATTTTGTAGCCATTAAGCAACCAGTATAAAGACAAAATTTAATAATCTAAGCATGGTAGAGTAAACAGCTGCAAAGATCATAGATATTACCATGGCGATAATAAGCATCTTTTATCAGCACTGGACTCCTTTGATGGGGTGTCTTGGTATATAAGAAAAAAATACTTGTCTTGATTTAAGTTGCTTTTATTGGCATTTTTCTGATATTTGGAGTTACATGAATACAAGATTTCTTCAACACTTAAGGTCATCACTCAGAAAATATCTTAGAAAATTCAATGTGGTTTAGTTCATAACTGTTTTTATAGTTTTAGTGCAAATACTATTCAAGACTAACTGAGCAAAATGCAGACTAAAATATTTCAGAAGTGGGTGAAAAATGTATTGTTTTCATCAATGTCTCTGCTTTGATTTTAAAAATAGAGTTCTAATCAAATAGTGTTCTTCCTATTTATAATGAAAATTTTGCCCCTGTTTTGTGAGGATTTACACTGAGAAGCGTTTCTCTTTTGTCCATTATTCCTGGGTAATGAGAGTATATGTCCTATGTATTTCCTGAAATATTCTGTTTATTATAACTCACTTTTTACACTTGTTCGGTACTCTTTTACAGATACTTGTTCCCTCAAATATTTGGTGGTTCTGGTATGTTGACCCATTCTTTATTGAAGAATACCTGTTGGCATTCCTGACGTATTTATTACTTTCTGTCTCTAGAGACTGGGAGTGAGTGACCAGAGTAATCCTCACTGCCCACATCTTGTGTCCCAGGTGTGAGGGTTCCCAGCCACAGCTAATCTTTATCTCAAACCATCCCTGAAAGCTCTTAATACTAAGGGAGCAAAACCTCCAATCCCCTTCCCAGCTGAAACTCCAAGCTTGGTCTTTTCTCTTTGGGGAAGGGTCTGCTTTTAAAACTGCAACTCTGGGACTCCAGACATGATGAATAATCCTGCCCCAGCCCCAGTAATTATAGGATCTAGTAAATCCTTACTCTTTCAGGATCATGTTCCTGGTCTTTGCTGTCTTCCAAATAGGTCTTTACCTTGTCTCCACTTTAGCTGTGTGTTAAAAATGTTTTGATATTCGTAGTGGTATTGTTGGTGGTGGTGGTGGTAGTGGTTGTTTGTGTGCATGTGTTTTTCTGTTTTTTGTTTGTTGTTCAATCAAGATATTTTAGGCATTTATCTGAAATCTAGATCTTCATAATTCTTGACACCAAAATCCCATCTACTTCTTAACTCTCAGAAATCCTCATATGCCTGCTATCTGATGACACATTTTCTGGTAAAGATAAATATATAGCTAGCTAGCCGATAGATAGACAGATAGACAGACAGACAGACAGACAGACAGATAGATAGAAAGGCAGAGGATAAATAAAGAGATAGGATAGATTAGATAGATAGATAAATGACAGAGAGAGGATAAATAAATAGGTAGGTAGATGGATGTTTATATGGATAGATGGGTGGAACGAATATAAAATTTAGCTTTCATCCCCCATTTTCACCTGATTTCTTCATCTTTTTGCAGCACAGTCCAATTTAGGTCCAATCTGGACCACTTCTGTGAAGCCTTACCTTTAAATGCCATGTAATGTGCATTGTGCTCAACTTTGAAACCTCCCCTTTGAACCTATCCAGTCCCTCCACATTCCAGTCCCTAGAGACTTTCTTCAGTTCCTATAAAGGTCCTGGCCAACCCTAATAAGTCCACTCTGCTTAGTCATTTTCTCCCTCCCTGTGAGATTTGCACCCACCTTATCCTTCAAAATTCAGCATCAACTTTACTTCTTGCTAGACAGTCCCCTTCCAAACCTCCACCCCTATGAGCCTGTTTTAATTACCACCAAGCCCTTGGCCACCCAGTTTGAAACTACCTTTCTTTCTTCCTTGTTCCTATTGTTTACCTCTTTGGCAAAACTGTAAGCTCTTCTGTTTAACACTGTGTGTGTGTCCCAAATCCAGCACTAAATAAGCATTCCTTGATTAGACTAATTTTAAGAGCTCTGTGTACAAATCACTCGGCACTTGAGGACACGTAGAGGTTCACAAGTGTGAAAATATTCTAATGCACCCCATGATATTTTTAGTGGTATCAAGCAATAAATTGCCAGGTAAAATAGAATTTCAAATGAAATTTCCAGTGAAAAAAGTAATAGAAACTACACTGGCATAAGAGCTCTTACCAAACACAGTCTTTTCAAAGCATGGTGCAAACAGATAGGTCCCAATTGAGGGTCTCTCATGCTTTAAAGGAACATAGTTGAGAGCGATATATTTGTTTATACTTTTTCCCACCACTTAGAAATAACTTGCATCTTTTCGTAGAACTAATTTTACTAGAACTAATATAAGAATTCTCCAATCTGTATTCAAAATAGTGCACATTTCTTTAGTTTGATATGCTGCAATTTTCCCATGTAAGACTTTGGAGTTTTTCCCTCCAGACGACATCTGAGGGATCTTCAAACACTTCATGGAAAGATTTGCGTTGTCTTTTAATTTTATTTTTCCATGAAGTTTTTGAAGCACCCTTGTACTGTGAATCAAAGGACATTAACAAAATATATCTATATTCATATATTCTTGTCAAAAGTTCTACTTGCCTGCTGATTGAGAATAAAATCCAAGTTGGATTGGTGCTTTGGTTTGATCCAGGAGGTTGAATGAAGGAAATGCTCATTGAGCTGGAAGGAATTCTACAAAACCATACAACCTTCCTCCAAAAGCAAATTCAGCTGTCATGAAGCTATGTATGCATGAAGATGGTGCATGCTTTCATCACGCTTTCAGTATGGATAAAGGGATGACTTTCCACTGAGTTGTTATTACCTGTTTCAAAGCACTATCTTGTTACATCACCCACTGACCACTCAATTTCCCCTTTTCCATCTCAAAATTTCACTGCCACTCCTGACACAGAGCGGATAGTGCCACCTACTGGGATACTCACATTGCTTCAGGGAACACTCATTAATTTGTGTTTTTTTCCTCTGTTGACTCCTTTTTTTTTCTGATTGTAATATGAATGCATGTGCAGTAGGAAAATAGGGAATCCTAAAGATGTTTATGGAATCTCTATCATTTATATGATGTCATTGATATCACACTCCTTAAACCTCATGAGAAAAGACATGAAGAACAGAAGTCAATTGTCCAAGGATAAACAGCTGGTAGGGGTAGGATCTGATCATTGAAATCAGGCAGGTTTCAGACCAAGCTCTCTTACCTCTCACAAAATACTGTCTCCCAGTGAGAGAAAACGTGTCTGGATGAGGGAATCACTATCTACTTTGCTTACAGTGACACTTTTCCAAAGGACCCTTGATAAACTTCGTAGAAAGTATCTTTAATGGCTTAGGGAAATACATTTGAAATATATATTTGGTTAGACTAGAGCAAATTGTACATACCTCAGTGACTACTCATTTGTATATTGGTTTTGGTTTATATAGGGCAGAAAAAAAAATGATTCTACCGTAGAGTCATATTTTGGTACACTTAAACATGGCAGCATTGCAGTTTGGGTCATTGGAAAGATTATGGGTGTGTGTGTGTGTGTGTGTGTGTGTGTGTGTGTATTTGAGGCCCACATTCTATATATTTATTAGTTAATTTTTTTTTTATTTTAACATTTCCTTACGCAGATTTCTGGGTGCAGTGTGCTGTTTCAATACATGCATATTCTGCACAATGATTCACTTGGGGTAGGAAGCATAGTTTTGTACCTGTTAGTCCACCCCTTCCCCTCCCAAATCTTCCTCCCCTCCCAGCCTCTGGTAACCATTATTCTCTCTATTTCTATGAGAACCACTTTTTTTTTCAAGCTTCCACATATGAGTGCAATCATGTGGTATTTGTCTTTCTGTGCCTGACTTACTGCACTTAACACGATGGTTTCCAGTTCCATGTTGCTGCAAATGACAGGATTTTATTTTTTTATAGCTGAATGGTATTCCATTGTGTATACATACCAGTTTTTTTTTTTTTTTTTTTTTTTTTTTTTTATCCATTCATCCATTGATGAACAGTGTTGCAATGGACATAGGAGTGCAGGTGTCTTTTTGATATATTGATTTCATTTCCTTTGGGAATACACCCAGTAGTGGGAGAGCTGGGTTGCAAGGTACATCTCTTTTAAGTTCACTGAGGAACTTTCATACTGTTGTCCACAATGACTGTACCAATTTATATTCCCACCAATAATGTGGAAGAGTACCCTTTCCTCCACATCCTCACCAGCATTTGTTATTTTCTGTCTTTTTTTTTTTTTTGATAACAGGTGAGATAATATCTCATTGTGGTTTTAATTTGCCTTTCCCTCATGATTAGTGATTTTGAGCATTTTTTCATGTGCTTGTTGGCCATTTTTATGTCTTCTTTTGTGAAATATCTATTCAAGGTCTTTGCCCATTTTTTAATTGGGTTATTCATTTTTTTGCTGTTGAGTTGTCTGAGTTCCTTATATATTCAGGATACTAGGTCTATGTCAGATGTGTAGTTTGCAAACACTTTCTCCCATTCTGTAGGTTGTCTCTTTACTTTGTAGACAGTGTCCTTTGCTGTGCAGAAGCTTTTTTGTTTGATGTAGTCCCATTTGTGTATTTTTGCTTTACTTGCCTGTAGTCTCATTTGAGAAAGTGTTGCTCAGTCCTGTTTTGTGTAGTGTTTCCCCTGTTTTCTTCCAGTAGTTATATACTTTGGGGTCTTCAATTTAGGTCTTTAATCCATTTTAAATTGATTTATGGGTATGATGAGAGATAGGGGTCTAGTTTCAATGTTCTCCATGCAGATATCCAGTTTTCCCAGCACCATTTCTAAAAGAGGCTGTCCTTTTCCCAGTGTATATGTTTGGCACCTGTCAATAATCAGTTCGTTGTAAATGCATAGCTTTATTTCTATTTTTGTAAATATGTAAATGCATAGTTTCATATTTCTATGCAGAATAAGGACTCCTTATTCTGCACCATTAGTTCATTGTCTGTTTTTATGCCAGTACCATGCTGTTTTGGTTACTATTGCTTTATAGTTGCTTTATAGTATATTTTGAAGATAGGTAGTGCAATACCTCCAACTTTGTTTTTTGTTTAAGATTGATTTTGCCATATGAGATCTTTGTGCTCTATAGCAATTTTAAGATTTTTTTTTTTTTTTTTTTTTGCTATTTCTGAGAAGAATGTCATTGGTATTTTAATAGGGATTACATAGGATCTGCAGACTGTTTTGGGTAATGTGGACTTTTTTATCATATTAGTTCTTCCAATCCATGTACAGGGGATACCTTTCCATTTATTTGTGTCTTCTTCAGTATCTTCCACCAGTGCATTATAGCTTTCATTACAGAGTTCTTTCACCTCCTTGGTTAAATTCATTCCTGTGTATTTCATTTTTTTGGTAGCTATTGCAAATGGGATCATTTTGATTTCTTCTTTTGTTATTTCATTATGGGCATATAGGAACACTATTGATTTTTGTATGTTGACATCATATCCTGCCAATCTATTGAATTGATTTATTAGTTCTAATAAATTTTTGGTGGGGACTTTAGGGTTTTCTATGTATATGATTATTTTATCTGCAAATAAGGATAGTTGACTTCTTTCTTTTTTTTATTTGGATGATTTTTATTCCTTTCTTTCCCTTTGTTGAACTAGCTAGAACTTCCAGTGCTAAGTTGAATAAGAGTGGGGAAAGTGGGCATCATTGTCTTGTTCCAGATCTTAGAGGAAAAGCCTCCAATATTTGTCCATTTGGTATGATTTTAGCTGTGGATTTGTCATTTATCGCCTTTATTGGGTTGAGGAACATTCCTTCTATGCCTAATTTGTTTAATATTTCTATTATGAAGCAGTGTTTGATTTTATCAAATGCCTTTTCTGTGTCTATTGAAATGACCATATGGTTTTTTTCCTTCATTCTGTTGATATGATGTATTGTGTTTATTGACTTGTGTGTGTTGAACCATCCTTGCATACCAGGGCTAAATGGTGTATGATTTTTTTAATGTGTTGTTAGATTTTGTTTGTTAGCATTTTGCTGATGATTTTGCATCTAAGTTCATTAGGGATATTGGTCTATAGTTTCTTCTTTGTGTGGCTGTCTTTTGGTTTTGGTATGAGGGTAATGATGGCCTCACACATTGAGTTTAGAAGGATTCCCTCCTCTTCAATTTTTCAGAAGAGTTTGAGAAGAACTAGTATTAGCTCTTCTTTAAATGTTTTTTAGAAATGAGCAGTGAAGCTTTCTGGTCCTGGGCTTTTCTTTGTTGAGAGACTTTATTACTGCTTCAATCTTGTTACCTGTTAGTGGTCTTTTTAGGTTTTCTAATTGTTCATGATTCAACCATGGTAAATGATATGTTTCCAGGAATTTGTCCATTTACCCTAGGTTTTCCAGTTTGTTTACATACAATTGTAGTAGTCTCATGATCCTTTGTATTTTTGTAGTATTAGTTGTAATGTCTCCTTTTTAATTTCTGGTTTCATTTATTTGAGTCTTCTCTTTTTCCTTCACTAATCTAGCTAAAGGTGCATCAATTGTGTTTATCAGTTTGAAAAAACCAGCTCTTTGTTTTATCAATATTTTGTATTATTTTTTAAATCTCTAGTTCATTTATTTCTGCTTTGGTCTTTATTATTTCTCTCCTTTGACTAATCTGGCGTTTGGCTTGTTCTTATTTTTCTAGTTACTTGAGGTGTGTTTGAATTATTTCTTCTTTTTTGATGTAGGCATTTATTGCTACAAATTCCCTCTTAGAACTGCTCTTCCTGTATCCCATATGTATGTTGTGTTTTCCTGTTCATTTGTTTCTAGGAATTTTTTAATTTCTTTTTTGTAATTTCTTCTTTGATCCATTCATTGTTTAGGAGGATATTGTTTAATTTCCATGTATTTAGGCAGTTTCCAATGTCCCTTCTGCTATTAATTTCTAGTTTTATTATGTTGTAGTCTGACAACATAGTTGGTATTTTTTCTATTTTTTTTTAAATTTGTTGAGATTTGTTTAGTGTCCTAGCATATAGTCTATTCTAAACAATATTCCAGGTGCTGTTGAAAAGAATGTGTACTACACAGCTGTGTGGTGAAATGTTCTATAAATCCTCCTTAGGTCTAATCTGCCTAGAGCAGATATTAGCTATGATGTTTCTTGGTTTATTTTCTGTATGAATGGTCTGTCCTTTGCTGAAAGAGGGGTATTAAAGTGTTCAACTATTATTCATTAGAGTCTACTTCTCCTATTAGGTCAAGTAACATTTGCTTTATATATCGTGGTTCTCTGGAGTTGGGTGCATATATATTTAAAATTATATCCTCTTGTTGAATTGATCCCTTTATCATGATATAATGACCTTCCTTATCTTTTTTTTTCCTTTCCTTGGCTTGAAGTCTATTTTGTCTGGTATAACCATAGCTACTCCTGCTCTTATTTCCATTTGTGTAAAATACCTATTTGCATAAAATACCTTTTTTCATTCCTTCACTTTCAGTCAATGTGTGTCCTTATAGGTGAAGTGAGTTTCTTAGAAGTGCATATTGCTGGTTCTTGTTCTATAATCCATTCCTCCACTCTGGGTCTTTTAATTGAGGAATTTAATCCATTTACATTTATAGTAATTATTGACATATAGGGACTTGTTACTGTCAATTTGTTACTATTTTTTCTGACTGTTTTTTAGATCCTTTCCCCCCCTTTTTTCTGATCTTACTGTCATCCTTTATGATTAAGTGGTATTATCTAGTAGTATATTTTCATTTCTCACTGTTTATTTTTAGTATGTCTATCATAGGTTTTTGCATTATGGTTATCATGAGGTTTACCAAAAACTTGTTATAGTTATATAAGATTGTTTTAAACTAACAACAACTTAGCTTTGATCACCAAGGAAAAGGAAAAGACTAAAGTCAACTCCACACTTTGACATCATCTCCCCACCTCACTTTCTGACATTTTATTGTTTCTGGTTACATCTTTTAATATTGCCCATCTCATACAGTTATCGAATTTGTTATTATCTTGTTGGGTTTGTCCTTTAGTCTTCATACTAAGGGTGTAAGAGGTTTATTCACCACCCTTATAACATTATATTCTGAGAATGTGCATTTACTTTACTAGTGAGTTTTGTACCTTCATATATTTCTTCTTACACTTTGGGTCATCTTCATTTGTATTGAAAAACTCCCTTTAGAATTTCTTGTAAGACAAGTCTAGTGTTGATGAATTCCCTTAGCTTTCATTTTTCTGGGAAAGCCTTTCTTTCTTCTACTTATTCGAATGTTAGTTTATCTACATACAGAAGTCTTGGATGGAATTTTTTCCTTGAGCACTTTTAATTTGTCATCCCACCCTCTCCTGGCCTGTAGGGTTTCTACTGAGAAATTCACTGAGAGATGTATTGAGGCTCCATTGAATGTTATATGTTTCTTTTCTCTTGTTGCTTCAGTTTTCTTTCTTCGTCTTTGGTTTTTGATAATTTGATTATGATGTGCCTTGGGGTATTCCTCTCTGGGTTGAATTTGATTGGTGGCCTCTGAGATTCCTGTACCTGAATGCTATGATCTTTCTCCATACTTGGGAAATTTTCATTAAATATTACTTAATGAAATAATATTATTTCCTTCAATATGCTTTCTAAGTCTCTTCCTTTTTGTCTCATTTGGGTACACCAATTACATGAAAGCTATTTCACTTGAAGGAGTCCCATATTTGCTGCATTTCTGTTTCATGTTTTTTTCTTATTCTTTTTACTTTTTTGCTCCTGTAAATGGATAATTTTGTATGTTCTGTCTTTGAGCTCACTGCTTCATTCCTCTATTTGATCAAGTCTGTTGTTGTAGCTTGCTATGGATCAAATGCATCCCCCAAAGTTCATGTACTGGAAACTTAATCCGTTTTGTAAGAGAGGGGAAAATCCAATTATGCATTAGAAAGGTGGGGCCTCTAAGAGGTGATCAGATCACAAAAACTATGCCCTTGTGAATGAATTAATCCATTCATGGAGTAATGACTTGTCATGGGTGTGGACTGGTGGCTTTACAAGGAGCACATGAGAGAGCTTTTACTGTTCTCATCATGTGATAACCTGTTTTGCTGTAGAGATTCACCACCAAGAAGCAGGCTCTCACCAGATACATTCCCCTGAACTTGTACTTTCTGGCCTCCGGAACTGTAAGAAATAAATATCACTTCTTAATAAATTACCCAATTTCAGGTATTCTCTTATAAGCAACAGAAAACAAAATAATACAGAACTTTCTATCAATCTTTGCAGATATAACATACCCTTTATGTCTAAAATTTGTATGTGTTTTTTTAATTGATTGTATTTCTTTTTCAAGTTTCTTGTTCTGCTGCTAGATTGCTTTCCAAACATCACCTAACATTCTATCTGTATTTTCTTGTGACTCCCTGAATATCTTTAAGAGGATTATTCTGAATTCTCTGGCAGACAGTTCATAAATCCACTGTTCTTCTGGGTTTATTGCTAGGGCTTTGTTGGTTTCATTTAGTGCTTCTTTCTTGATCTCTGTGTCTTTTTGTTGATGTTTACACATTTAATGAGATGGCTACCTCTTCTAGGTTTTATAGATGCTCTCTGTTGGTGTTAGACTTTTACTGCTCAATATCGGAACTTTGTCTCTGGTCTGTGTTTTGTTGTTGTTGTTTTTGTTTGTTTCTGTCATTGTTCTGCAATGGATTAACAGTTACGACCACCCGTAAGCACTGCCCTGGAACTAATTTGCTGTGCTATGGTTGATTCTAGGATTCGGGGAAACATCGTATAGGGACCAGAATTTGAAATCCTTGCCTGAGCTAAATTGCTTCCTTACTGTTGTTTTGCAGACTGGGGGAAATTTTTGTGAGTATCAAATTTTAGCAATCGAGCTTTAGTCACTTCTGATTCATGGAGGGGGGGGGGTCACCATAGACACAACTGAACTGTATGGAATTTCCAGGCTGGGACTGAATCTTCCTCACTAACTGTGCCCCTGCAGTTCTACTGCATGGACTGGTCTCCACTCTGAGGTGCACGTGCCTATCAGAAAACAGATCAGCTGCTATGCTGCACTGATGGAAAAAATCCTCTGATGGATTAGCCCTCCCCCACCCCCCCACCAGGCACTGCAAATGTTTCCCATAGGTTGTGTCCTGCACAAATCTCCCATGAAGACTCAGTGACCTCTGGGTGAATCCTTCTTCTGGTTGGTGATGGTCCCTTTCTCCTATGTGGATGCTGGAAAACTTGCTAGTAGCTTTGCTGGCCTGGGAAGTAGAATGGTGCACTCTGAACTGTTTTTGTTTGTTTGTTGTGTGTTGCCAGAAGTCACAGCACCCTTCTTTTCTGCAGACTCCAAGTAGCTTCACACAAAGGGTACTGCTGTGGCTTTGCCATCTCCAGGTGGCTGCTCCATGAGCTGTGCCACACTGGCCTGGGGAATGGCTGGGTCTGGGTCTGGTTGGGTGGTCCCTCCTCTTGCTCACCTCAGCTTTCTATGACTTCACAGACTAAGCATTTCTCTCTGCCACTTCTCCAAAGTTACAGTGGTTACAGGATGACAGGTTTTATGTTTTAATAGCTGTAAATGGACTCATTGTGGGGTTAGCAATGCCAGGATCACCTATTTCACTGTCTTGGAGACATGGCTTCCATAATATATATTTACACATATGTTTTACACATACCACACATGGACATCTTTAGTTGTATATAATATGCTCATATGTTTGTGTGTGTGTAAAAATTACATTTAAAGTAGGAAACAGAATTTGGCTTTGGTCTTCTTCCAAAAGACAGTATAGATGTAAGTCTAACTCATTGTGGAAAATTGACCATGATACCATTTTATTTTTATTACAATTATTTCTTTAATGTTTTCAAGTAATGGCTTTTATATGGTTGCGACAATAACATGAAAATGAGGAATTTGTGATGTGAGTGTCATGTGATGTCTAACCTGATGTTTATTCTGTCATTTATGAAGGCAGAATGTCATTATGTGTGTCACCAGATAAGTTGTATGATACTATATACATTATATAGTATATATATTATATACTGTATATATGAGTATTATGCCCATATATACATATACATAATATACTGTATATATGAGTATTATGCCCATATATACATATACGTAACAGCCAGTACAATTCTAGAATACTAGGATGTATGTCTTTGTATTTTACTTACCATTATGTATAGACATATCATAAGGCTTTCCTACTGATCAAGAAACTTGAACAAATTCTGGTAACACTGTGTTCCATAAAAATCTTAGAAAAAAATTGTCAAAGTGATGTATTTCTCAATGTTGTTTCTTCTTATACTCCCAAGGAGATTATTAGGACGTTTATGGGGAAGGGGAGAGAAGAAATCGCATAAGGGAGACAAACAGGAATGAAGACGGGTCTGTCTCTATACACCAACTCAATAAGAAACATAATTCACAGGACAAACAGAAAGATTTCCCTCTGTGCATGTCACCATGTGGTGTAGAGGGTGGCTTGTAAATACACCAGGTGTGTGGATTATGGGGGTGAGCTGCCTTGCCTTCCTGCAGACCCTCTATTTCTTGATTGAAAAGAAAATGCGTAAAGAATACATTGCAAAGCTGAGGCTCAGGTCGCCAAGTGTGGACAGACTACAAACTTCTTGAGTCAATGAGAAAGGAAAGGACAAAGTCAGTCCCTGCAGTAGGTATTTCATTATATCACATGACTGGCTTTTATTTTGTCCTTTATTTTGTTTTTTGATTAATCATGGGGCTGAAACTTTAGCAAATTATCTTTGCTTCCTTCAAGATCATACACACTATATCTGCAACACCTCGCTCTCCACCTCTCTGATTTTCCCTTGATTTGTTTTATCTCTGCCTCTAAAGACAGTGTTATTTTCTAAACTTTTTCATATTCTCTGCTTACGTTTTGAGTTGCATTGTCTTCCAAGTGGTTTCTTTCCTCGTACAGAACATAAATAAAGCATGCTCTTTTATTTATTTTTCACTCCCACAGGACCTAGTTGTGTGTTAGAGATAACGATGCCAAATGAATAGAAAGATAACAAAAATAAATAAATAAATAAAATGATGCTGGATTTTTAAGAAGAGTTCTTAGAATTCAGCGAGATAGAGCCATAGCACCTCCTTGCTTCGAAAATTACCTGGTAACAGACTTGAAAAATGAATCTGATGACGCAGATTTTTACAACTCTAAATTCTAATATCTGCAATTTAATTGTATGTTTAACTGGAGCCTGCCATGCAAGCTGGTCAAACACTCTCTCTCGTTAACAGAAAAGCACATACAGAGTCTTCTAAAGTGACTCAAACTTCAGTGTGCCAGTGTGGGAGAAAAACTGAGGCCACTGGATATTTCTCTCTTTTTTAGACACAAGCTTTACAGGTGCTCATTACAGGTTTCATTAGCAAAATACTGCAGGTTTTCCCTCCCCAGACTGAGTGTGGATTTATTCCCATTGTTGATAAAGAAAAACTTTTTATTTCACTCATTTGTGTACCTACTGTGATCATACATTGATAGTAAAAATATGTCCTCAGACATGCTGCCTTTATTTATAATTCTACAAAAAAGTGTCTTATCACTTACTCTTTGGCACAAGCATCTTAAGAAAGACCAGAGAGAACACTGTTAATCACATCATACATTCCAACCAGGAAAAACAGCATTTATGCTCCATATCTTAAGCTGGAAAGAAGTTTCCACCATTAGGTCAATCCTAAATAAAAGGTCATTGCAAAGCTGCAGTAAGAGGCATTTTTATCCTTTTCTCCCCCTGCTCCTCACACTACATATTATATTTTCTCTGCCTTCTATACAGTGTGGGGAGGCTAGCAGCCAGTTTTAGATTTATATCATGTGTCGTAAAAAGAGACATTCTGCATAAACATATCCCATTTAGAAACTATAATTTCAACTGATCTTTAATATTATGTTGTTTTTTAAATAAGCTGGCAACAAATATATGTGTGTGTATATGTGCATGTATGTATATATATGTATCTGTATACATATTTTTTATTAACACTTAAGTGGTGTTTGTTCAGACCACAAACTGCATTACACTTTCAATTGGCACCTTCTTTTCACAGTACTCTTGACACATGTTCATTCAAATAAATGAACTGCCTGCTCCAATCTGATTGAGCAGGTTGAAAGAAGCTGTCTTGCCATTCCAAATTATACCTGCTGTTAGAACGAAACAGGCAGGACTGCCCTTGACTCTCTGTCAATTTGATCCAGGCTTGGTCTTAGGGAGCAATCTCTCAAAAACACAGGCTTCAACAGAATTGGGTTGATCATGAAGGGACAAGAGAAGGCATCTCCCATGCAACTAACTTCTGAGGTGATTTTGTTATTGCGACTCCAAAGAGAGTAAAAATGAAGATGCTATCCCAAATGGGATGCGTGGTAGAATGCAGAAAAATGATCTGAAGCCCAGTGAAGAAAAACACGGGTGTGTGTTGGTGGAAGGAGAGTGTTCAGGGAGAAAGCCCCCCAACACAAGACTTTTGCAAAGGAAAATGTGCTGAGTGGACAAGGAAAAGAATACCATGGCAATCTACTGATTTTTAATCTCTCTTCCACACCCTTCACTGGAGTTTTAAAAAGTGCCTTGTAAGTTAGAGGTTACCAGAAACCGGGAAGAAGAAATGAAGAGAAGGTATTGCTTAATGGGTACAGAGTTCATGTTTAAGATGATGAAAAAGTTTTGGAACTACATAGAGGTTATGGTCACACAGCATTGTGAATGCAACTATTTCCACGGAATTGCATGCTTAAAAATGCAAAAAAATGGCAAACCTTACGATATATATTTTTTAATACAATTAGAAAAAAAGAAAAAGAAAAAGAAAGAAAATACTTCAACACCCCACTGCAACAGGGATAAAATCTAAGGAAAAGAGAAGACTTGTGAAGTCTGTGAACATTCAAAACAGTTCTTGGTCCTACTTGTTGGGTGGTCATGATTTAACATCCTGGAATCTTTTTTTGCTTTAACCGGTACAGCAAATCCTCCCATTCTGAGTTCCTTTTCTATTTATTATGATTTTGTAAACAAGACATTGAGTTTTTGCTGCTGGGCAGCCCACAGACTAGGAAACAGAAAGAAAAAAATGTAGGATCTGCCTCTCTATTAAGCCAGGAAATAAGATAAAAATGTTAAAGCATGTATGAAATTGAACTATTCTCCCAAATTCTGTTGAATTCAGGACAACTGCTACAGCATAACCCGTGTGGACATTTGGCAAGCAGTCCCTCATCTTTGAAGACTGAAGGTAGGACAGGCTCAAATAGTACATTGTTTAATTGTTAAAGGGATTACTTGGTATCTGCTTGCATTCATTCTATGGTGGGTTAATGTAATAAATGCCAAATTTATGATTCTTTTTCATAGAAATATTGCATTATGTAGTTCCAATATTTCTCTCAATGTAAGTGAATGATAATGCATGTTACAGTAAGTGATAGTAGTAAATATTAGGCTCCCCATGGCTTCTTGGTGTAGACACCAAAACAAGAACCCAAATATTCTAGGGGTCTTGGCTCCAATGGGGATGCTCATTCTATGAAATTATTTTTTTTTCCCAAAAAGCCAAGAGTTCAAAGCTCCTCCTCAGAAGACAAAGGTAAATGTGAGATTTACCTTACACAACCTATAGGTGAATGTCCCATTTTCTCTAATTTTTTATCTTAAACACCTGAAAAGATAGCATAATTTTGAAATTGCAGTTCATTTCTTCAAAATCAGAGAAGTCAAAATTATCTATATCTCACATTAGCTTAATACTGGAATAATATTTTCAGAGACAATTTAGACAATAACTGTCATGTGCTATTTTTTTATGAAGAGAAATTTAGTATTTTTATCTCTAGCACACAGGGATCCTCAAAGATTCACATACGCTGGGACACCTTTTTTCAGACATGATACAAATTCTTATTTTTACTGGAGAGAAAATGTTAGCTCTCCATTATTACATACTGTTTCATATGTACTCTTATTAAATTAAGAGGCTCAGATCTTAAAACATTAGTTTGTGACTTGTTTCTGCTAGTGCACAGGAAAAATTTAACTGAGATTGAAAAATGATCCCTAGATAGGAAGAACAAACTTAAATTTGTTATGTGATGAGTCACATTTATGTCTATAATAAAATCAAGGCCAAAGGGCGTAAAAAGTGACTGGATGTCCTGTTAAATTTCCTTTTCTTTTAAGAGCCTGCTAGCATATAGAAATTTTAACTTCAGGGGTGGGGAGCCATAGGGTGAAAAATACTGACTATAAATACTCGACGAGTTGTTTAGGTGGAATCATTCTTTCTAAATGACAACATTAAACAACAGTAGGTTATGTCCCAGTGCATGGGATCTGTCCTTGGTTTATCTGGATGCTCTTACAGTGGAGTTGAGGACAGTGGAAGGAGCTTCCAATGCAGCCAGAAGGGACTGGTGCCTGCAGACAGATCAGATGACAAAGGTTTTTAACATTGGCCAAGTCTGGGGAGATGAAGGTTCCACCTGCAGTTCCATGGGGACGATGTAGTGCAATGAGTGGCATTTTTACAATAGGCATGTATTTCACAAAGTATCTGTGCAGATCACACAGGTTAGATGGCCAATGCATGAACATCTTTGACTATGGACAGGCATGCTAGGGTTTATGTCATTCAAATATTCCTTCTTTCAACAACCATTTTTATGACACATTTGGTAACCATTCTGTAGCAACATGCATTTGCTTTTCCCTATGCTATACATTATCTGCAATGTTTTCTTCTATCCCTATATCTTCTTTATACTCTCTAACCTTAATATGCCAAGTTTCATGCTCTATATTTGTGCATTCAGGTGAGATGCAGGCATAGTAAGCATTTTAAAGTGTTATTTCAGCAAAAATGAGATTGCAGTATTTAATGGCAGAAACCGAAATCATAAATAAAGTAAAATATTAGGTAAAACTAAGAAATTACTTTTTAGATAAACTGACTCTCTACAAAATTTTCTACATACTCTGAATCTACTGTTTGTGCAAAACTTGTGTGTGTGTGTGTGTGTGTGTGTGTGTGTGTGTGTGTGTGTGTGTGTACATGAGAAGAGTTTTAAGATTATAATATCAGTGTTCTCAGTTCATGGAGAGATCATGGTGACTTTATTCCTTCTTTTGTATTTTCCAAAATGTCTACAGGGTGCATGCATTTCTGTAATAAGCAGGTGCATTAGAAAATAGATGATAAGCCCATGCACTTATTTTCTTATTGTGCAATTCTCAGAAATTAATTTATTGTTCTGTACCTCAGTTTCCTCATCTGTAAAATGAGAGAATCTACATCCTGAGGTTGGTATAAGGATGAAAGGACTTAATGCATATAACTTATTTAGAACAACACATTTTGATGATTACTTGAAAGTTTTAAAATTTGAAACAGTTGACTGCTCTTTAAACGGTGGGTTTAATACTTTAAAAACTTTCTAAGCATTTGTTTTAAAATATTGTCTGCAAGGCATGCATTTCCTCATGAAGTATTACCTATTTTTGCTATTATTCTAGTTTGAAAAATGTAATTGCTCTTTAAATATACTTGAAATAATACCTAAAATCCAATCACACAGACAGCATGAGCATATTTGTTTTAAAGCTGTGTTCCTATACAATGTATATCACCATAAAAAAGCAATCTTGCATGGAAGTGAGGCTAATATGTGAGCCCACAAAAAGTTGATTGGACAGATTTTACCACAGAACCATAATAACTCTCCTAATATTTAAAATTAGGCACTGCTGGATTTCACACTTTTTATGGGAATTTTTTAGGATTGTATTTGGAGGTGTCAGAAATACGTCTCCCCATTTTCTTTCTGCACCAACGATACACTCAAGTCTGAGGCTCTGTGTTCAGGACCTGGGCGGAGGGCATAGAAGAAATTTTTATCCCAGGCTCCTGCCAGCTGTAGCTGTTGGCAATTTTCCTCTGTCTCCAATGACTTTCTATCCAGTGCTTTTAGGAGCCAATAGACCCAGGAACTATTCTGAAGACTGTCCTTTGATAGACGTTACCTGTTACTTCCAGCCAGGTTTTTCTCATCTTTGGCTGCACGTGGAATAGCAGACAGTCTTCCTCATTTTCCCTAAATTTCTTCCCTCTGGAGAAAACACAATTACTACTGAGTTTTGTAAGTATTTACACTGATAGTCACATTATAGATAGGTAGACCTGTATCAGACCTTTCCCTATATACCCATTTCTTTAAATATAACAATGAAAATCTGCAGAGAATGTATCACTTTTACTTAGCATAACCTAGGTTTGTTTGTTTTTTAACCAGGTGGCCCAGAAGATGTGAGGGATGAATCTATTTCAAAGCAGTTCTAAGGAAGAAAAAACAGCACTCACATCTGACTGCTGGAAATAGCCTGGAAGTTAATGGCAAAGCCATGATGCATTCGGCTAGATATACAAATGATTCAAAGAATATCAAAATCGGATGAGGTAGTCTGCAACCATCATAGGATTAGACAAAAAGAGACACTTTAACCCCCTAAAAATGATTCAGCATCTCCTTCTCTTCTGCTGCTTTTTTACTGAAAACTCTAGCCATGGCCAAAAGTTATTGACAATTATTCTAATAGTGACCAATCCAAAAACAAGTCCTTGCTCCTTTTTGCACTCCTGAATCCACCCCCTATAAGCCCAAACCCTTGGCCAGCCCATCTTTCTCCAAGATAACCCACCGTTCTCCTTGTGAGCTTTCCCTTCGCTGACACAAGTTGCACAGCTCAACCTTGACTTCACACGTGGTTCCAGATCCTTAATCTCCCCACATTTTCAGTTCTAGAATTTGCACCTACAAAATTCTGCAGCTTTTTTTTTCTTTTAGTTTTTCACTCCACCTCTTACCCATGTCCCTATACTTCTGAAAGGATGACAGAAATTAATTTCCCAAAGAGGTTGCTCAAACTGCCCCCTTCATGCTTTCAGTACACCCAGGGTCCCCCATCTTGATCCAGACCATCCCCAAGTCTCCTTTTACAGAGGACAGCTAGCTCTCCAATTTTGCTACCCCCAAAGAGTTGGGGATCGTTGAGAACCGGCAACATCTGCATTGCTTTGAGAACTTGTTGGAAATGCAGACATGCAGGTCCACCCAACCATGACTGAGTCAGGACCTGCACTTAACCAGATGTCTTGCACATTCCCAAGAACATGAATGTTTGAGAAGTACTGCTCAGTGTCACAAATATGCTCACACCACTTTTGTGCAATCATTTGGCAAATCCCAGATGGCTTCAAGACAAAGTTCAAGCTTCCTATCTGGTGATTGGAGGCCTTTGATCAGCTGCTTGCTGTTCACCTGATTTCCACGTCTTTGCAAAAAAAACACCTTATATTTTCAGCCATGACAAACAAGCCATAGTTCTCCAGCTTCATATATCTTCCCACTTCAAAGATGTGGAGTTCTTCCCCACCCCATGTGCTACCACTTCTCCACATATCTGCAAAGACATGGGTTAGGGGTTGCTTCCTACAGAACACTTCCCGGAGCTTCCTAGACTGGTTAAGGAGATGCTGTGTCCAGATACCTGTTAACACCAGGGGTACCACCCCCAGCACCCAGTGCCACGTCTTGTCTCTGGGCTCCTCAGCCAGACCCTCCTAGTTTTATGACAGAAGGAGCTTTCCCTTTCACTTTTAATGTCAGCCCCAGCACAGGTCCTAGCATGAGGAAGATACTCAGTACAGGTTTGATGAATGAATGAATGAATACATATGTTTTTATCATTCCTTGAGTCATTTAGAATGGCCAAGATTGCATGAAATAGTGAGATCAATACAGTGACTCGCTCTCGAGCTAACATTGGCTAACAATTCAACTTTGAATCCCTGAAGATGACATTTCCATTAAATGTATGACAAGGGTACTTCAAAAAGTTTACGGAAAATCCATATTATCTTTAAATTCTATTTTTCTATGATTTTTTTGAAGTACCCTCATATGTACATATGCTCATGTATGTATGTGTGCATTTGTGTGTGTATATGTATGCATATGCATGTGTGTGTGTATTTAATGGACATGACACCTTCAGGTATTTATAAGTGCATGCATATATATGAATATATGTATAAATGCATAAAGTATATATATATGTATACCTATGTTTGTATACTTGAGTGCTCATATCATATACATATATACATGTATATACACACACATTATGTGTGTATGTGTATGTGTATTTAATGAAATACTATCTTCAGGGATTTAAAGTACATACATATTTATGTATCTATGTACATGTGTAAATTATATGTGTATATACACATACATATACATACACACATAATTATATAACACATAATTTTATATAATATATACATACATAATCTGAATATATGAGGACTTCTCAAAAAATTCATAAAACAGACTCATATTATCTTTTAATTCTATTTTTCCACGAACTTTTGAAGTACCCTTGTACATATGTACATGCATATATATACACATATATGTAATGTGTGTGTGTGTGTGTGTGTGTGTGTATGTGTGTGTGTGTGTATTTCTTCTATGTGCCTCACATTCAAAAAATGACCCGAGGCCAACATCTGAAGAATTTAAGAGTTCAGATATGGCAGAGATTCCTGGTAGTTGCTAGTTTTATTTATCTGGTAATTACTAAGTATTATCATGCCATGCATAAACTTGAATTAGAAATGTTTGCTGTATAACTTCCTGGTGAAAAGACTGGGCTACAAAGGTACACTATTTTGTTTGAATACAAGTGCCTCTGCCTAGCAGTTTTAAGTTTTTAATTCTCAACGTTTTCCATTTTAACATGGGAGCCATGCAGGTGTCTGCCCCTTATCGCTCTTGTGACTGTCAAATCATATCAGGTTTGGCTGGATCCACAGTGACTACTCCACACAGAAGCTCCCATGGGTATGATTTTACTTTTCTGCCTCTTGAGTTGTATTTAGTAGAATCTCTTGCTGTCACTTGAAGATTTACCCAAATAAGGCTCTCTCTTGGAAAGCATCAAGGCATCAGTACATCAAACACAGCTCAGAGCACTTTGACATAAGAGTGACCAGTGGTAGACGTGATAAATCCAAACACTGCATGCACATCAGGCATCACCTTCTTATAGCACCTTCTCCATCAAGGGTGTGGTTCTCCAACAGCAGGCAAGCAAAACTTCCCCAGTAGTGGTACAAACACCGTGCAGTGGGCCACATCTTAAGAAACCAATCCATGACCCACTGAGTTAATCTGTTTGTAGCCTATGCCAGGTGAACTTAGCTTTTACAATGAAAAGGGCATTCAAAGAAGAAAAAAATGTAAAATAAATATGCCACTTATAAAGAAAGAACAGACGCATAATTATTTGCACAAAGCATTAGAAAATACTGTGATATTTTATTATTAAAAATGCTGCTGAAAACTTTATACATATGTGTCCAGCCATATATATCTTCTATCATTACTTAAGGCAAAATCAAAAGCAAAATTGCGAAATAATAACCCAAGGAACCATTAAACCCTGCGTGCCTTTGAAGATCAAGAATAAAAGCCTAGGAAATTTTTTTTTTCTTATTTTTTCTCATTTTTTTTCTTTTTTCTTTCTTTTTTTTTATAGATAGCAAGTATAATTTTTTTTTCTCATAGAACTCTATGAAGATTCTACAACTTCTTTCCATGTAGAAATAAGATATCATTTAAGATGTATTAAATTATTTTTGATCATAATCCTCTGAAAAAGCTAAAGTTATTCACTTAACAGGAACTCTTTTTCCTTATCCAAATATCACAAGCCCAACATGTTACTGTACATATTGCTAGCAGAAGACGATTGGAAATACTAAACAAATACGGGATTTCACATTACAAACATACCGAACCAACATTAATACTGGGCATCACTTTCTTTGTGGTTTCATGGAGAGCCTATTTGCACTAGCCCAGCTGGGGTAATACATAGCTTGCAGAAATAGCCTCATAATAGCTTCAGAAAATGATGAGTTGGGACAAAATCTTATCCATGACACCTCGCTGCAGGAAAGGGGTGCTGTTTCACGTGTGCTAGTTGCAATCATACGTCACATGTTTATATACAGAGCATCACCGTCCAATTTAAAACAAGGTAAGCAACAGGATTTACCGGGTGATGTTTATTCATTTCTAAGAATTCTCTTTTTCTAGAAGTCATTCTCAAACACTTTGATATATGTCTATGGTTTTAGTGTAGGGATTCAGTATTCAAAGGGGTGAGGCCACTGACCTCTGTTTACATAGGATGCCCACCTTAGCAATGACCTTGAAGGCTGAGTTTCCAGAAGAATCACCATCAAACGCAGGGATATTATCTTCAAATATCTTTGGCTACTGTTTCTTGGTGATGCAGTAATTTTTAAAAGTAAAATATAAAGTAACAATATTTTGGAAAGTAAAATATAAAGTTGAAACTATAAAGTAATTGTTACTATTAGGTTTCCTTTCACGTATAGCACTCAAAACATTCCCTAAGGAAACTTAGAGGGGGTAAGAGGAAATGACAAGCCATTGAAGAGACAAAGGTTGGGTCCCACATCGCCAAATTAAAATGGGTGAATAAATTCCACACATCTTGACAGTGAAGCTATCCCAATTTCTCAGAAAACCCATGCAAAGTACTTTTAATATTCTATCCCCTTTTATTTTTTCTCCCTTCTTTCTGTAATATTCCTGGATTGATAACTGATCCACAAATTCACAGAAAGTAATATTTTTAGACAAGTATATGTTTTATCCCATTAATGATATAAAGGAAAAGAAAAAAACCCACTTACTGATAAATAAGGGACTGACTGCTTAAATAAAAAGGAATGACACATGTTCTCCCTCAATCTGATTAGTGAATCTGAGCAAGTATTTCACCAGCCAAACCCTCCTGCAGCTGCTGGGAAACACAGAGCCGTATTTACTCAGCAGGGCTATAGCCTCACCGAAGGCAAGCTTTCTTTTCTTTTTGGCAGGACCCTGGGGTGGGAAGCAACTTTTCCTACACATATTCAAAGGGCCAGAATTACAGAATGAGACTTGTATTATTTTTTTTCTCTCTGCTGTTGCTCTGTGTGTGCATGTTTCTAATTTGACAGACTTTAATACATTCCACTTTGGGGGGACGCATCGTTATGTTGCAACTTTATGGGGGCTAACACACAGAAATAAAAGTTTTCCAAAACAACGGTCTCCAAAGGATGCTTTCACATGCACTTGAGCAACCCGAGAAGGGAAACAGGCGGGCCACACAGACGGTCTGGGTGTTCTGTATGACACCCCATCCTCCTACAAGTGAAATGCATTAGAAAATCCCATGTCTTTGTTTATCACAAGTAATCAAGAAGAAAAGCCTCTTTTGTTGGGGAGGAAACAGAGGTGATATGACTAATGTGTATATATATATATATATATATATTTATATTTATATACATACAGAACACAATGAAAAGCACAATCTTGCTAAAAGCTCTTTCAAACTGAAAACACCAATAAAAGCTTTTTTTCTATTTTTTTTGTCTCTGTGTGTTTTTTGTTTAAACTCACAGCTATATACATTTTTATTTTTACAAAGTTTCTTAAATATAGTTCAGGCTGGCAAAACCTCACTTTGCACAGAAATGTATGGATTTTGCTGCATAGTCTACTATTTTAATAATAAAATTCTACATTTCCTTCTTTCTGGATTATAGTTCCATATGCTGGGTAAAAGCCCATAGAATCTTTCTTCACTTAAGTAGAGCCATCCATTGTATGGCACATAAAGACTTTTTTTTTTTCAATTGTAATTAAAAAAAAAAAAAGTGTTCAAGTGTCCCTGGCTGAGTTCCAGAAGGATCAGCTGCTATGATTATGTTGGAAACCTCCAGGTCATTGAAATGGGAATGTTCTAGTCACACAAAATGTTTGTTGGTGCAGTAGAGCTCTTAAAGCGGTATTGTAACAGAAATGTATACTTTTCACATTTCACAGGGTTGATCAGAAGTTGATCTTGTAATACTGGGAAATGCCAATGGGAGGAGTTCAGAGGGACATCATGATTGCTCTTTTGTAGTTTTGTCCCAAGTCAGTGGGATGAAAAACATTCCCAGTTTGGAGATTTGCCTTCTCTCTTTAGCTCTTTTATGTTGCTGGGGGGGGGGGAGGGACAGAGGGAGGGGAAGGGAACTGAAAAGCTATACTCTGGTGGTCGAATGTCCGTGGGGTAAATTTGTACTGTTCTGTCCCCCACTGAAGGTGTTGAACGTATGCAGAGGCTGCATGCCCGTCAGTGTGTTCGGAATCATGGTGATGGTGTTGGGTGTCATAAGTGGGATGTCATCAGGGGACCGGCGTAGCGTGAGGGTGTAGTCCGGCGGGCAGGTTAGTCGCAGTGTGTCGTGAGCCTGCAAAGATTCACACTCATGATCGTGTTCCAGCTGCTTCATCTGCAGAGACATGATCTCTTCATTCTGAATGTGAGCGATATCATTGGTGGTATTTCTCTGGGGACTCGGACGCCTGTGTGTCTCATGGCGTCTCTTGTCCTTTTTGTAGTAGAGCGCTGCAAATGCCAAGATGTTGAGGAAGAGTAGGGATGCCCCTACAGCAATAGTGACGCTTAATTCGGTGGAATAATCCCGTTTGGTTTCAATGAGGACAGTGGTGTCTTCGGGCCCTGTTTTGTGAGGGTCCTTAGAGTGTTTGGGGTTGTTGGCAGGAGTGATAGCTGGACGTTTGGTTGTTGGCCATATCTTAGCAGGCGATCGCCGGGTACCATATGGAAAGGATGTCATGTCTGGAGGAGGGACTTTTGTGGTTGTTGAGACATACTGGAATATCTCATTCAAGTTGTGCAAATGGGGGACAAGTTCCAACCAGAAGGCAACTTTTGTTGCTCGGTAGTGATCCCTCACTCTGGGCTTCAGGCCAATATGCAGATACAGCTGGTCTTTGGGATTATACTTGGACCAGGCCACTTCCTCAAAGCGGTTGGGTTTTGTGTGAATGAACTTGGTGTCCTGAGGAACTGGCTGGTTAGGATCACTGGGGATAGAAGGAAGGAAAAACAAATAAAGAAAGGTCACACTCTTCCATATTTGACAAGAAAATCTCTTAATGCAATAAAACTGGAAGTGGCAATCGGTTCACTGCACATGTCTATTGATGAGCATAAAATACAGAAAGAGCAACAGATATGTTCTGCTTTAATCAGAGACACACCTAACATCTTGTCTCTTCCTTTAAAATCCCCCTGATCTTTATCTTAGAAGTAAATTCCCATAGCTGTATTATGGTATGTTCATTACACTTCTATTTTTTTTTTAAATGCATCTAATTATCTGCCACCATGAAAAAAGAAAACTAAAGGTCTCTAGGGAAATTTTCCGTATTTCATGTTTAACTCCTCCTGAGCTGTAAATCTCAACCAGGAGTGAATTGGCTTTTGAAGTAAATATATAGATGTCGTAGTTGTAACAACTAAAAAGCGTTTTAAGAGTCAAATAAAAGTAGGCTTTGCAATTAGAAGAGGTTTGTAAATAAATGTGTGCAGCATTGGTTTGTTCTCTGTTTGAAAGGAAAATACCTGTCTGCTTGGACTCCTTTTGAAAACTGAGTCAGGAAAAGATGAAACAACATTCTGTCAATGGTAAGAAGTTTGATAAAATGGTACTTTTAGTTGTGGTGAGGTTAACATGTTTAGGATAAACAACACACTGTGCAGCAAACTCAGGAGTGCTTTGGTTGCTTGCCAACTATGAATGAAGAATTATTATTATTATCTGTACTAGTGGTCACAGTCAGACAGAGAATCATCAAGATTTAGAGATAATCCATAAAACATAGAACTCTCAAACATCTTTGCAACCAACTCTTTTAAGGTAACACCTCCTCCTTTTAAAAAGACACCAAATTCTAACTGCTTCCATTTATTTAGGGTTGGTAACATGAACTGTAAACAAGTTTCATGTTAAGTTTTATGTATTATATGATAACTTGGGATTAAGCATGGTAAACAGCACTTAGTGGATAGCATTGAACATTCAGACATGGCGTGCAGACTCAAACAAGCTAGGAGGTGCGGCACCCAGATCTGTTGCTCCAGGTGGCTGATTTCTACCTTCGAGGTCACTCTCTGGCAGGACCTTTACAAAGCAGCATCCAGCCACTGCATATTTGTTTGCATGGCAGGCAGAAGGCTGGGGGACCAGAAAGTCCTCTTTGAAGATCTCATGTCTACAGACCTTACCATGCATTGTACAAGATTCAAATAATATACTTGGCTAACTTTCCCCCTCAATCTGGGGCTGCAGAGGCAGTAAAATAAGTCATTTCCATGTCTTCAATTTTCTGCAATGCATTCACCTCTTTACACATGTGAGATCTGGAGCAAGCATTATAGCTCCTCTTGGGCCACTAATACTCACCTTTAGAGTGGATGATAATATTGAACTTGGAAATAAGTGAGGAAGAATAAAAAAAAAAAAAAACCTAAAAAATGCCCAGCACAGCATAAGAACTCAAGAAATATCTCCCTTCTTCCAGTGTGTGTGTGTGTGTGTGTGTGTGTGTGTGCGCGCGCGCGCACGCGTGCGTGCATGTATGATGTATACTCTGGCTGACAAGAAAAAGATTTACCTCTACCTTTTAACTGAATACACACTAACTGCTGTTCTTTTACTTTACAAATGGGATTTTTAAAAAAGAATAAAGGAGGACATGTAATAGTATAGGTCCTAATAGCATGAGCTTTCTTATTTATTTATAAACATTAATATGTTTGAGAAATAATCTGCTGTTTATCAATTTTGTATTCTTATATTTGAGGGGAATAAAAGTTGGACTCCATATATCATCTCCTATTTGTTTTATGTAATTCTTCTAAAATAAATTTTGAAATTTATTTTTCCTACTTAATTGGATCTGCCATGGAAACATAAGTCACCAATTTTTATTGTTCTAAAATAAATGGAAGGGAGTGTTGATTCCTGCTATTTTTCCATTGATCTGATTTTACCAAATTGGCTCTATTAGATGTGTATATCTTTGATTAGGCAGCAGGCATTTGGGAAAAAGAGTATTCTGTTCATATTGGCTACTAGGCTATTTTTGAAGGAATTCAGTGTATATTTGAAAGGTAAAGAAAATACATTTATTTTGCCCTCAAAGAATAGAGCAGAGGATTTGGAAAATCCAGATAAGTAAGCTTTAGCCTGATACAATCTATCTATTAAAGTTCTTGGAGATGCACAGTCAGAATTCGTCAACCAGGATAAACTCGTCGAGATTATTAAAGCCCAAGTCATTTTCTCTTGTCAAACACTCCAAAGACAGTCAGATCTACAAGTGGGATATCAGTGTTTTATTTTTCAGACTTGATTTCAGCATATGAAGTGTTTAAATTCCTGTGGGTAAAATTAGAGATTATAACGATTAAGGATAGAAACAGACATGGTCTTGTCTCCCTAGCAAAAGGCTCCATGCATACACCTTCCTCTGTATTTCCCAGCACCTAACATGTATTTCTATCTGCTCTACTTTATTTGAGATATAATCTTGGCAGTGGATAGCCAAATGCTTTTTTCACATTTTATGGTTCATTTCATTTGCTAGAGATAGATACTTTGATATCTCTAAAAATATCAGTGAACTCTCTCATCTGCTTGTTTAAGTAGCACTAGTTTTCCTGGCACATAAAACAATAGAGTAGTTAACTATGTGATACTAGACTAGACTATATCATGGACTATATTATGTGTTCAATGATTCCTCCTAGGCAGAAGCTTGAAATAACTTTAGGGCAATAAAAGTCACTTTTAAAACCAAATTTATACTGCAACTCTCTATAAAGCATTCTCTGTAAGTGCTTCTTTCTGGCTCTTTTCCCACCCCCAAAGATTTAGCAATGGTTGACTATACATTAATCATATGATACCAGCAAATTCCAAAGTAGAGATGGTATCTCAAGCAAACCAAAGGCAGAAACCATTATGCCATACCAATGCCAAACTCCTGGGAACAAGGTCAAAAATCAAAACATGTATTTGTTTTCACTTTGAGATATCATCTCACTCCAGTCAGGCTGGCTAATATCCGAAAGACTGAGAATGATAGTGCTGGAGAGGATGCGGAGAAAAAAGAACCTTCCTACACTGTTGGTGGGACTGCAAAATGGTGCAACCTTTATGGAAAATGGTATGGAGGTTCCTCAAACAATTGTAGATAGATCTACCATATGACCCAGCTATCCCACTGCTGGGAATATACCCAGAGGAATGGAAATCATCATGCCGAAGGGGTACCTGTACTCCCATGTTTACTGCAGCACTATTTACAAAAGCCAAGAGTTGGAACCAGCCTAAATGCCCATCACTGGATGAGTGGAAAAGGAAAACACGGTATATGTACTCAATGCAATACTATCCTGCTGTTAAAAAGAATGAAATACTACCATTCGCAGCAACATGGATGGACTTAGAGAAAACTAAGTGAAATAAGCCAGGCACAGAACGAGAAATACCACATGTTCTCACTTGTATGTGGGAGCTAATAAAAATAAATAAATAAATATACAAACAAATAGGAAGAAAAAAAAAGATACAACAATCACAGTAATTCCTTGAACTTGTTAGGACAAGTGAACAGATGTGGCGTTGATGGGGGAGGGGGCAGAAAGGAGGAATTGGTAAAGGTACACAAAGCTCAACTACATTGTATATCGATAAATTTAAGAAAAAATAAAATAAATAAATAAAAAATAAAATAAAATAAGAACAGAGACAATAAAAACAATATGCATTGGTTTTATTCATTGTTGTGGAACTATCCTTCCATTTCTGAATTCCAGTAGCATTGAAAATTGTTGCTATATATTGCATCGTTTCATTGCTGAAAGTACTGCTGGATGTTCGCATCTTGTATAGAGAACAAAGTTGCCTAATTCTCTTTCCACACAGAACACATATTGAATCAGTCCCTGAGCAATACGCATGTGAGTTCTATTGATGAGTTATGGCCAACCCCTATGCCTGTCATTCCCAAAGGCATTTTATATGACAAGGATTTTAATTCTCTATGATCCTTTTCAGTCTTTGGAGATAGTTTTCACTTTTTCTTGACATTGTTTCTCATTGACAAAAACTTCCCAAATCTGCCTTATTTCTATAATGCCACTTTTTGTTTTCAATTACATCGTTCTTTTCCAGCTTGATTTTAGTCTTCTCACCTGGACCACTGAAATACCTCCTCACTACAGGGGAATGTTCCTCAGACATAGGTCTGCCTACCCACTTCCCTATTTGAAATGCAAAAAAGAAACGAAGACCAAAGATTGCTTAATATCTTCCTATTCGTTGAATTGATTTACAGGCTGACCAGGAACTTTGTCCTCACTTCTACTAAACCTGCTAATAGTTTCTAAGATGGGAGACCCTCTCCCTAATGCTATCATGAAAACATACTGATAACACGATGATCTGCAAGCAGAAATCCAATTGTCCTTCCTTCAGTCTCTTATTCCCTCTGTCCCTCCTTCCTTCCTTCCTTTTTTCCCCTCCTGCCTGCACATCCCTAACATCATTTTTCTGGCTCACCAAAACACAAAAGGTTGGCATACTGGGTATATGTCTCTTTAAACCTGGACTAAAGGTCAGAGTTGTTCATTTTGGGCCAAAAGGAAGGAAGGAAGCATCAAAGTACCAGCCACTTCCATCTGGGCAAAGGTGTGGACCGTAAGTAGCACTGAGCTGCTGTGTGCAGGTATAGAAATGATGAACTTGCATTAGATAAGGGTAGCAAAGCATGTCCTGATGCAAGTGATGCAACGTAGTCCTCTCTCAACAGCACTGTGTTGTGATAGACGTGTCACAAGATGTTCCTGTTACCAAACTCCTGCCTCACTAAGTGCTTGAAGGGAACCACGGTGCTATGCAACAGCATCCCTCAAGTTCTGAGAGTCACTGAGTGTGTGCTCTGGAGAAGAGAGTTAAACATGCAGGTAACACTGCGAGGACAGACATCGTTTATCCCACGCGCTGTTCTTACTGGTGCTACTTTGGTTCATTCTCCTGCCCTGACTATTGAAACCACCTCCTGAGAATCAGGGGATCTTCCTCTAGGCTGGAATGACCTGTGCCACTACCCAACTTAAAATAAAAAATAACTAGCGATGATTACGTGAGCCCTTGCCATCCATTGGAAAACATCTAAATCACTACAGTCTTCCCCCATTTTCTTGTTAAACCCCCCACCACTGAAATGCGATCACCTAAACTACTCACATTTGAAAGTGTACCGTGCATTTCACATTAGATGAAGTTCTGAATAACTTCCTTGAAGATTGAGTCATTCCAGTGACCTTCTGAATGAATTAAGAAGACTCACTTCATGAATATGCCCAAGAATTATTTCAGTGATGCCTCAGAGGGACTGGAGACACAAAAATAGCTTCTGCCTGGATAAAGTCCAGATTCTTCAGACTGACATTCGGTGCCCTGGCTACCGACATGAAATCTGCACCTGAAGCTTGTGACTCCAGTAGGATCGGAGCTGTCCCTCCTAGCTCAAGGACTTGTCTCTTCCCCATTTGCTCCAGCTACTTTAGTGCTTTGATGAAAGCTCAAAGCACCCTAAACAGACCATGAATGTATCTGGCTACTTTACTATTCCCTATGATACAGGCTATTTTACATACTCCCATCTATGTTCTCCAAATGAAGACTCTGAACCACAGGCTCTATGCCAAGGGATTTAAAAAAAATAGACTTATGTCACTAAAAATCAATAACAGAGGGAGAGCACTGTGGTATTTTCGATGCTCTCTCAGTCCTTAATGATGTCTTGGTAAAAGTACCAATCTGTTGCCAGCAGTTTTTTATCACCTTGTGACACAAATTAATTTCCTTTATCTTTCTCTCTCCATTTTTTGCTCCCCTTCCTCCCTTCCTTCCTTCCTTCCTTCCTTCCTTCCTTCCTTCCTTCCTTCCTTCCTTCCTTCCTTCCTTCCTTCCTTCCTAGGATAGTATATTTAGATATAAAGTAAATATGTTTGGATATAATGTGGTGAAGAAGGAACAGGCATGCCCTTGGTTTGGAAACCCTCGTATAAGACTTTACACTTCAAAAGAATGAAAAACTCGGCAAGGGTACAGAATGCGTGTCTTAGTTTCATCACAAAATTGGGCATGGTTCTGCCTTCACCAAGTATTACGGACCAAACTGTGTCTCCCCCAAATTATGATATGCTGAAGTTCTAACCCCAGTATCTCAGGATGAGACCTTATGTGGAAATAGGGCCATTGCAGATGTACTTGGTCAAGCTAAGATGAGATCATGAGGCAGGAGGGTGGGCTCCTAATCCAATACGACAGGTGCCCCTGTAAGGAGATGGCCTTGTGAAGACAGAGACGCACAGATGATGGCAGTATGATGACAGAGGCAGAGACTGCAGTGACACAGCTGCAAGCCCAGGGACACCAAAGATGTCCAGCAAACCACCAGGAGCTAAGAAGGAACACATAGAGATCCCCCCTGCAGGTGTCTGAGGGAGCTGAGCCTTGTCTGCACCTTCAGGTGGGACTTCCAGCCTCCTGAACGGTAAGATGATACATTTATTTTAAGCCACAGAGTTTCTGATACTCTGTTAAGGAGCCATATGAAACTAATAAACAAGGTTTACTTAAAAACACTTGTTGGCTTGACTTCAATCATTACCTCATGGAAGAAAGAACCTGTTGATGATAGACAAGCACCTTCATCTGTTGTCTGTACCTCTTCAATCCCCACTGCACTCAGCGTTGCTTTTCTCAGACCAAGTTTATAAAGTCTGACTGTTGAAATTTGGTGTCCTTACAACACATTTTCTACTCGATAAACAGGTTATTGCAAAATCCACAGAGCTTTCTTAAGCCGTTCCCCACCAAAAAAATAATACTTGGAACCATTGAAAAGATTAATACTTGCTATACCCCTGTAAGGTAAATGCGGGACTTGGAACTATTTCCCCCTCCCCGTACATACCACATTCCCCCTCCCCCTGGGAAACTACCCCTGGCCAAGGTAGTTTACCCAAGGAAAGGCATATCTCCTTTAAGACAAATGGAAGGCATTGGGACGCAGGTGCCCTGAGTAAATTAATTAGTAAGTGAATGTAGTGAGAACACTGATGTTAGCTACCTTGGTGCCAGGAGGGGATAACTTATCTACTCCTCCAGATCTCCTGCAAAGGCTGAGTCAGGTGAGGGTCTACCCATAAGCATGCGAATGATTTACAACTCTCCTTTGATCTATTCACCATGTAACTGTTGTATGTACCCCATGGCTAACTGGCTGTCATCAGCACCTCCCGTAAGTCTAATAAACTGATGTCTCTACCTATTTGCCAGGGTGAATTCTTTGGAATAGGCGAACACTATGCAAATGCTCTTTCAGATTTGGGGCTCCCACTATCCAACCCCGTAAGCATGGACAACTTTGCATCCCCAGATCCTCTTCATCACTCTGCACACAGCTCCCACACTGCAGTGCAACTGCAGTCGGGGACCTAACTCTGACATTTGGCATTGCATGGGAAGATTGACCATCCCACGGTGCCATGAGCATCTTCATTTTTAATTCAGTGTAAGAGGCTCAAGTTTAAACAAGGTGAACGAAGGTAGAACACAGGACACCTCATTAATGTCCACAATTATGTTTTTACACAAGAGAAAATGAAAAGATGCCATATTTGTAGTGACTTAAAATATTCGAGAGCCTTTTCTCTTATTGTTCGCGGAAAAATCTGCTCAGTGCAATATTGGTGGACTCTGTTGTAAGTGTGCTTTTTGTGTATTTTATACTTTCTACCACATTTAGGCCAATGAACGAACTATATATATTATAGACTATATCAAATTCTATAATCTATATACTTAAATATAGATCAATATATTAATCTCTATTAATATATTATTTATAATATCAAGATTATATAATCTATATACTTAAATATAGATCAATGTATTAATCTAATATTAATATATTATTTACAATATCAAGATTATATAATCCATATACTTAAATGTGGATGAATGTACTAACCTATATATTAATATATTATTTACATATCAATATTATATATATATTAATTAGATTAATATATTAATCTATATACTAATATATTTATATATTAATATTATATATACTATATATATAATCTATATATATATATACCTAAATATAAACTATATACATAATCTATATACTTAAATATATGCTAGATCCATAATCTATATACCTAAATATATACTATATACATAATCTATATACTTAAATATAGATTATGTATATACCTAAATATAAACTATATACATAATCTATATACTTAAATATAGATTATGTATATACCTAAATATAAACTATATACATAATCTATATACTTAAATATAGATTATGTATACTACTATATATAATATTAATACATAAATAATATATTAATACATTTTCTGTACAAATCCTTGTATTATAAATGCATTATATATTAGTATACATAATATATATTTGTATAACATATAATAAATACATATTTATATATGTATGAGTGAATGAACTATGTATATTATAGATTATATCAAGATATATAATCTATATAAATATGCAGTTCATATATTAGTATATAATTAATATATATTAATAATATATTAATATATAGGTTATATTAAACACATGTATTATAAATATGTTACATATGTATATATTTCAATAATAATATATAATAAATACATATTTATACATAGATTATATACTAATATACTGTAATATGTCATTAGAGGTAAGTAGTGTATATAAATATATAGTAACATATAATCTATATTTTATATAGATTACGACACATATAATCATACGGAAATATAAATATGCACATAATCTATAAATTAGTATATGTGACATATCTAAAAATATAAATAAATATATATTTACATTTACTATGAGATTTATTTCATTCCTGTGCTTCTGCAGTAAACACAGTTTCCCACATGCTCCATGTATTTCAATCACCTTATTATTTATCAAATGAGACAAGGTCATAATTAGACTTGAAACCCTGTGATCCGCTTTCCACAGAACAATCGGACATGTGCAAATCCTGTACCAGCAGGTAGGAACTCGAGGACGTCCAATATGCATGTAGCACTCTAGTAAAAATCTAGTTAGACAGAAAATATTTTAGGAGTAAAGAAAAAAATGGGTTTCCATTGATTTGGGGGGAGGTATGCCTGTTTTTGTTGCTCTGTGTGTATATGTAACACGGTCCATTCAATCATAGAAACCACACAAGCCAGGAAGAGGGACATGACGGATGTAAAGGACAACATACCCAGTTTTGGCAAAATTGGTCCAGTAGGTCATGACCACAGCGCTGAGCATCACATCATTCTTGGAGAAGTTGCAGCTGAATAGCTCAGTAGGGCCAATCATGGGTATGCCAAAGACGTAGGGGACTTCATCACCATGGGCTGAGTCTGCCCAGCTGGGCTTCATCTCACTCTGGCAGTGATGGTAGAACGCATAGAAGTAGGTGGGCGAGCCATACTGGGCATGCAGGTCTGCCGTGGCCACCGCGGGGGCCACCCACTGGTGGTCAGTGAACAGTGCCACCAGGGTCTTCCGTCGTGTTTCTGGGTTTTCCTTGTCTGCCCAGTCTGTGTACATGAACTTGATGGTCTCCCTCAAGGTGTCTTTCCCTTCTGGGTAGCCGTAAAGGTTGTCCACAAAGTTGGACACGGAGAAGTCAAAGTCGTTGGGTGTCACACCATCTTCATTGTCCACAATGCCATCCACAAACTTTAAGCCTTCCCCCTGGTTGACACCCAGCATGATGTCATAATTCAGGAACTCACCCTGCTCCATAAGGATCTGGGGGTCATCTGGAATGACGTCACCATCAATCACAGGGCCGAAAGCAATGTGGTAGGTGGCCGGGGTGATGGTCTGCTGAATGAGCTCTTTGTGGTTCTTATTTCGAAGGCATTCAACCATGTCGGTGGTATCCAGCATGTTGCAGCCGACTTTATCTGCCAATATCCGAGTGTACTTGGCAGGCTGGTAGTTCACGGCCCAGCTGGACAGGGCGGTCCCACTCTGGATGATGGCTTTCTGGAACAGACCTGCAGGTGCAAAATTGTGGATATGCAAATGAAAGCCCGCAAGACAGAAAAGCAGCTTTTACTAAGCAAAGAAGGCTCGGATTGTCTCTCAGGCATGTGAATTTCTGGGGAAACTAGCATTCAGCCTCTATCAGGGTCTCTTTTACACATTTTCGTTTCGATTTTCTTTCCCTTTCCCTCTACTCCTAGAGATTAATTTTATAGAGGGTCATTCTACACACACACACACACACACACACACACACACACACACACACACAGAGGAGTTTAAGAAAATGAATCTACATTGACACTTTCCCTGCAACAGTAAAAAGCAAACAAAAACAACCATGCAATTTCTTTATCCTTCCACAATTTAGAGTAGTTTTTGTTTTCTTGCTTCCAGATGCTGTAAAGACTCTCGGAGCCATTGTGTGCCCCATTTTCTAAAAACATGATTTGCACTCATAAGAGGTCAAAGGTCTTCTGGTGTCACAGGTGAAACCAGGTACAGTTTCGTTACGGGAAGGAAAAATCAACATGAGTCAATTTGGAGCTAATAATTCAGGGATGTGTTGATATTTCTCTTCCGAGTCTAATTAATCTAATATTCAGATTTTTACAATTAAAATAATTCAATTAGATGTTTCTAAAAATATCCTCAATTGGGTACCCAATTAACAAATATTTCCAAAAAATATATAAATAAATCACTAATTGCAAAATTACATCCTTAGGAAACCAGTTTTGCATATTTTATTCTGCCACATTTCAAAAATGCCCCATTTGGTGAGAAACTTAAAAAAGCTTGAGAAAAATTCTGGGTAGCTTAAAATTTTTCCATTCGATCAGGCTACCGTATGGATGTCCAGAAGTATAAAACCTCTTTTTAACCATGACAGGACAAGAGACGTTGGGCTGTAAAATCACAGCATCCTCTTTACGAACTCTTCCTGCTGTACCCATAAATTCCAGCATGAGTCTAGCGCTGAAAAAGAAAGCATTCCTCTGTGGGTCTGGAAGTTCATGCCCTGTCGATTTCTAAGGTCGTGTAAGCAATCAAATTTGAGGAAAATATGATTGTAATCAGAAAGATACAATCTTAAAGATTGGAGGATTGCCCAGAGATGGCACACAAGACTGAAACTTTAAACCAATCTGGCTTTTCCCAAGATGTCATCAAATCTATCTGGGGACCAATTCCATCCAAAATGTGCAAGTATTGATCTAAGTGTTTGGCTCTAAAGATCGATGATGTTTTAAAGCACCTGAAAAACAATGTCAGTATTTGATTTATCAAGGACATGCATAAGTTAAAACAATTAGAATTAGAAAAATGCTGCCAGAAGTTACCTTTATATTTTTACATTTGCAACTACTGGCAATCATTTTGGCAGCAGTATATATACATGAAGGGTCTTCAAAAAGTTCACAAAAGGATTTGTATTATCTTTTAATTCCATTTTTCCAGGAACTTTTTGAAGTACTCTGCTCTACATAACATATATAACACATATTTGTATGTCACGGAAGTAATATAATCCCTGATAATACTAAAAAAAAAAAAATTAATAAAGAAAGAAGATCACCCATGTTTCATACTTTTAAACACAAATTACCTTAGCAGGAGTTAGGATAATTCCTTTTTAGCTCTTTTTTCCTGCCTATAAGTCTTTTTTGCACAACTGTGCCTAGTATGTGCATAGCTTTCTACACCGTTTTTTAAGCTGTTGCATATCTTAAGTACAATTCTTAAATTTGTGTTGCTTTGAGTAAAGGAATACAGTTCTTCATAACTTTTCTATTTTTATCATTTCGTTCTTTGTTGTGATAATTATACTGTAATGAACATCTTTATAAAAATATCTTTTCTAAGTGCATTTTGATTTCATTAGACTAGATAAGTAGAAAAGTATTTCCTAAGGCAAACAGTCTGGGTATTTTATTTCATTTTTTTTTTATAGTTCTTGATTATGTGGCTGTGTCGTTTTGAAAAGCTGTCTTGCAGAAATGGCCAGTGAAAAGACTTTGTTGCAGGGAATAATCATTTACAGTCTGTTGGATTAAGTAATTAACACCCTTCCTCCAATTAGTTTAACTTACATGTGTTTGATTATTACTGAAGTTGGTCCTGCCTGCTTTCTAAATCAGGAACTGTAATGATATCAGTTGAGAAAAGTGAGAATCTAGATATTTTCTAAAGTGCCCTAGGAATCTATATGGCAAATGATCTATTGGGTTATTCACTTTTCTTTTTTTTAATAAAGAGCCAATACCAATATGAGACTCTCATTCCACCTCTCATTAGCTGTTACAAAATCGAGAACCAAGGAATTCAGATTTCAGAGGGCCTAAAAATCGTCATCGATTGAGAGTTCTAGGCATACACAGATTTGCCAACTTGTCCACAACAGTACAGAAGGCGAAGAAAGAAATGCAGTACTATCAAAAAATATATACTATTCTTAAGTGTATTTATGGATCCTGCATATCTTTTAAAGAAAGATATTCTGAGAATACTTAAAAATAATAATTCCGTTAACATGTCCAGTAACTCTGGTGAAACTGTATAAATCAGCATGATACAATTCTTAAGCTAACTGATGAAACAGAGCAAAATATACCACTACTGTGGTCACTGGGATCTTTATTATAAACACCCATTTGCACGTAGCCAGGTAACCCAGGGCTGGTTCTGCTTTGCAGATTTTCCCGCTTTTTCCATTGAGGCCAGCTCCGAGAAGTTACTACTCTGCTTCCAGAACCGATTGTGGCCAACATCTACAGACTTCTCATTCAAATCTCTTGTCTAATGTTGTATGGAGCTTCCCACCAATGGACAGCAGGGCATTGCCTTGGATGAGCTTTTGGGGAAAAACGTCAGGCTCTGCTGCAGGGCTGAGGGGTATGGAAGGTATGTTGAATGCCACGTTCACATCTAGGTCAAGATATCATTTTATGCATGTATTTTTGCTGTTCCTCTGCTTTCTGATTTGCCATGAGCAGTTTTCCTTGGCTATGAGCAGGGCCCTGCTGGGGGCTGGGGTGTGGGGGTCTTGAGTACCCAGTGGAACAGGAATAGGGAAGACAACCTGTGGACACATCCTGTGGACACAACCTGTGGACACATCCTCACACTGACTCTGTCTAGCAAGCCCCTCAGTTTATTCTGCATTTAGCTTCCAGTTGAGTCCTTTGCTAAAAGTTGTATTTGCAGGTAAGAGAGAGTAAGAGAGTCAGAGAGATGCAACTGTTCCAGGTGGTATCTATTGCTAACATGTATGTGACAAACATGTTCTTAACATTAGCAGAAGATTTTAAAAATTGACATGAATTAGAAAAGTGACTTTCAAAAACATACCGATCAAAGCCATATTGATGATGAGATCTATACCTCTGCATCCATTTTCCACCTATAGCTTCCCTTTCATATGACTTCTGCAGAGCTTAAACTAGAAGTTAATAAAGTTTAATGTGGACCAGGGAAAGTCAGAATAGCAAAAGAAGCTGAAGTGCTGGGATTTTGAAAAGGAATTATTTTGTTACAATCGTTGTAACCGACATCTAATCATCATACATTTAAATTAGGGAAACTTTTGAATGTGTTTGCCACAAAGAAATGATAAATGCATGAGGTGATGGATACTTTAACTACCCTGAGGCGATCATTATACAATGTACGTATGCATCAACACATCAGATTGTACCCCATAAGCATGTACAATTACAGTGTGTCTATTAAAATAAATACAATAATAATAATGATAGCATAAATAATTAAATAAATTAGGGGAAAATATTGTTAATATTGTAAAGCTGAGTTAAGAGAAGAAAAGATGGATACATGCAATTCTGGGGATATTTTGTTCAGATTGCCAGAGAGACATGGGTATGAGCTCTGTGCATGTTCATTTCTTGGTCCTGGGGATCTGCCCATCTACCATGGGGACACCTGTATTACCTTCTGAATAGTGTGATAAAGTCAACAGACTGACACAGGAGGCTCCGGCCCCAGAGCCAAAGATGGTCACTCGCTTGGGATCTCCACCAAAGGCTCCAACATTCTCCTCAATCCACCGTAAGGCTTGGATCTGATCCAGGAGACCATAGTTGCCCTTGGCTGCCTGGTCACCGGTGCTTAAAAATCCTACAAGAGAACACAGGATATTTTTGGTTGGCAACTGCAAGAAGCACATAAGCACTTCCATTATTTGAGAAGATATCTCATGATTTACCCTGTTCCTTCTTTCTCTGCCCACCTGCCTCAAAGTTATAAGAAACTCTGGAAAACATTTTTCACGGTGGAGAAATAATAATGGTTATTGTTTCTGTGGACATTACGATAAAATGTCTCACCTATGGGTATGTATGTGGCTAACACAGAAGGTAAAATTAATCTAGAATACTTATAACATAGAGCAATACCAGAAGGTTTTATAAATTTTACCAGGTTTGATGTATCACTTCTGTGCACATTTTTGTTTTCATTGGAAAAATGAAACAGGATCCTACAAGAAATTTTTCAGGGAAAGATTATGTATGTGTATGTGAGGGTGAGTGTGTTGTGGGGGAGGGAGTCTATATCTAAAATAATGAGAAGTGTAGTTCAGTTTTTCTCATTGAGTTAGTCGTTACTATTTAGATTTAAGTACATTTAATGTTTAACGTTCAAAATAAGTGACGGACATCAGGAGATCCCATTATTAACTGGTTTAGTACGCACCTCTATTTTTTCAGTATAGCAAAAATATTGCAGTTCCATGCAAAAACATATTTTTTTTTTTAACCTCAGCCAAAAGCCCATCCATGTCAAATCTCTCCTGTAGTCTCCCAAATACCGTGAACTGGTACTCTTTATTTTAAAAAGAAGGAAGATTCTTCTGTAAGTTGAGGATTTAGATTTTAGTCAAGCCGTCAAATTCATAATCCCTCTGTAGAAGTTGCCAAGAAGGCAATTTTGGCATTTATCATAGCAAAGTGATCAGTGAATCCACCTCATTCTCTGTTCCTCCCACATGGCGAAATAGCTTGACCTGGAAAAACTCTTTTCCTTTGACGTTTCAAAGTCATTTTGTGCAAAGACATACACTCTCCTAGTCAGATTCGAAACCGTGAATATTTTCTAAAGCATTCTGCAGCTTAATTGTGTTGCACAAACATTAATCCAACTTCATGTCCAAATCTGTACTGGATAAGCCTTCCCGAAAGAAAGGGAGAAAAAAAGAAGGTTTTTTTTTTTTTTTTTTAAAAAAAAGCTTTACCATTTTTACATTCTTATTTGAGTCTCCCCCAAATATCCAACTATGATATTTGCTCTTTTTCGTATGGCTTCGTTTTTTCCAAGAGTCGTGACCTTCACTCATTTCAAAGAATGCTTATTAATTCATTATGGCCACGTGCAGCCCTATTTATATGAAGACAGACTGATGGGGGCCCTGAAATAATATAACTCATAACCAACTCCCTCAAACCACAGCCCTCACCGAAGCTGGCGGCATCTCACAAAGCTACCACGTTCCGGCTTCAAAAACTTGACATGTAAAAGGTTGAGGATGAGACCGCATACTAATTGAGCTAACAGGCCTTCTTTCCACGGCTTTCCTGAGCACCTGTGAAAAATGAACTCTCTGAGCCAGAAAGGAGATCAGAAATAAATAGCCTGTTTCCAAAGAAAGCCGCAGGACAGCTTTTTGTTCTAAAATGACAATAGAAATCCCAAGCTTGAATCCGGATGTGCCATCTACTGTACCTACAAATAGGGGCCACATGACAACTGCATGGCTGTACATGTAAGACACACCCCACAAATCTGCCCTCTCTAAAACTCAGAGGGATTTGATGTGAGATTAGCTATGATTAGTGGAAATGTTCAGACGTTACCCAATCCCCACTTATTTAATTAGCAGTTGCTAATTAGTGTTTCATGCCAAAACTGTTCTGCAACACCTGCATTCATCGCTAAACCTTTTTCACAGTTGCTTGTGAAAGTAAATTGCACTTGGCTTGGGAGAAAAGCCCCTTTCATACATTGTATGGATGAAAATGGCTCGTAATGCCAGTTTAGGTGCCCATAATAACCATAAGACAATCCTCTCTTCCCCCATTAAAGGAAGAGGTGATTAATTTCTAAGCCTCCAGTAATTTCTGGCAGAACTATTCTGTTTTAATACAGCTTTTCTTCAAGCACATCTCCCTCTCTTAATTTGCACAGTGTGACCTGTTTGCTTATTTTGTGTCTGCAAGTAACATGAGGATTTATTTGCAATGCATGGTGAATCACTGGCCTTTATTAAAACAGAACCCCTCCCTCCCTAGCAAAACGTGACTGCTGTACTCTCTCCAACAGGAGGCTGGTGAATAGTCCCTTCCTGCGAGAATAAGTTGTGGCAGCATCCTGTTGGGTGGTTTGATCTTTGCAATTCTGAATTCCTTCCAAATGTCCTACCAGGGAAACAGTGATCTATGCATCTCTGAATTTTAACAAGTGAATGTGGTGTGTTTCAAAGCTGTTGTTCCCATAGTCTCTGCTTTGCAATCTTTATTTACTTCAAAACCTAGGGGTTTTTTTTTTGTTTTTTTTTTTTTCGTTTTTAATTTAAGCTATCCCCAACGCGGATTTTCTGTTTCAGGTACAGAATAAAGGCAAACAATCTCATTTTCTTGATGAAAATACATTCCTTTCATTTCCTGAATGCCAAATTGGGGCATTTTCACTAAATGAGTTTTAAGGTGCATGTGTACATTGACAAGAATTGAAGTCTGTGAACCCACAAAGATAGGATCGGGGTAAGAATGACCTGTTTTCCTAAGGCACGTGATTTGTGACAATTAGGTCTGAGTGTTAAACTGTCTTCTCCTTTCATCTTCCCCTTTCATGGCCAGGATTCCCAGTCAGTCAGATGGTTGAGAGGAACAGGCACCCCCAGTATAGGTCTTTGATGTGATAGAGCCAGAGTAGGGAAAGGAAGAAATTTTCCTGGCAAAGTCATCCTTTAATCTGCAAATAGAGCGGTCTTGAAAATTCCAGGTGTGATTTTTTTTTTCTGTTGTTCCAGGTTTTGTATACACCAGGAACCCTGTAGATCTAAATCACTAGCTTTTCCCTTCTGATTGCAGAAAGCAACATGACAGTAGCTCTTCAATTTGGAAACATCCATCCATGCTAGCAAAGGTGAATGCTGATCCTTAGAAGTCGGTTCCCTGGGAGATCACTTAACTTTAAATATACGTTCTGGATGAATTAATGGAAGATTGTCTAAAAGCAGAGATTTTAAACAAATGGTTTCTTTCATTGATGGGTACCTTCTGCTCCAAACCGTCTAAGCATTTCAGCTGATGAAATATTTGGCTTTTGAGATTTACTGAAATGAAGCTGGTAAAACAGTAACCTTGCCCTCCCCTCGCAATTAAACAATGAAAGAAAGGTACAAAAGAGATCATTTGAATTAATACACATTAATAGCTACATTGATGCCAAGTTTTGTTCAGAGCCCTGGGAGAAATAACAAGAAAATCAATGCAAGAGATATGCTCGGTTATTGTGTGGTTATTTTAAAATGTGTTTCGTGGGAAAAGTACCTAAAAACAGAGATCACATTTATCCCACTGTTGAGTGAAGTGGATATTATGTAAAATGAGCATGTCTTATTTGGGCTAAATATTGCTGCTAGAAAAGTTTCAGATTTTTATTACAGATAATAATCTAAATATTTCTTCTCCTTCTGAATTACACCATAGTTTTTAGAGAATAATTCTGGGTCCTTTGGCTATCCATGCACTGCAAGTCAGCAAAAAATCCACTGGGGTTAGAAGTGGTTCCTCTTTAGTTGAAATATGGCTTTTTTTTTTTTTTTGTAGGAGATCATTTCTTACGTAAGCAGTTTGCATTTATTGGTGACAAGTAACCAGAAGATAACTAAATGAATGTAGAAATTAAACGTCGTTCATAATTTTAGTGTGTGTATTCACACCTGCGGCTGGTGCATATATATATATGCATGCACATATATATATACGCATATATATATGTGTGTATATATGCACATACACAAACACAAACATAAATGCCCATTTAAATTAAAAGAGTGAAACCCAACAGGAAATATTTAAATAAAAATTCTTCAGAGAGAGTAAATAGAATTTACTTTAGGTCAAACAAAGAACCCGGAAAAGAAATCTGCGTCATAAGAATTAGCACAGAGGTATAAACAAATGAAAATCCAATAGATGCAAATCCACATTCTTTAAGGTTATACGAAATCATCCACGAGTCCCTGTATTACAACATAAAACTTAGAATTTTTCACTGGAATCACATATGGTGTAACAAAAGGGCATACCCTTTTTTATAGGATGGGATAAAAGGGAAGGAGTGCTATATATTCAGATTCTGTAGGCCTGATAGGTACGACTGATTGAAATTCAGTGTCTCTATTTTCACTTTTTATTTTACTTAAAAAGGAAATGAGTAAGAACTGAGCATCCTTCTTCTACCTCAGATTATCACAACAGAATTACACAGCGCCAACGTCTATTTCCAATGTCCATAGAGTATATTAAAGATTAATATGATGAACACATCATTTTTTGGGGGGGATGGCTGGCTCAGACGGGGATCTGAACCCATGCCCTTGGTGTTACAAGGCTGCACTCTAACCAACTGACCTAACCAACCTGCCAGTCTCAAAGACACATCATTTTTATAGCACAGGTTTCCAAACTTGGGGCCCGTTAAATTCCTACTGGGCTTCCTTGCATTACAATAAAATAATAAAATATATTTAATGTAAATGAAATTAATATATAATGACATATTTGTAAATATTATAAATTAATTATATTATATCCACACACAATTATGTAGAATAAAGCTGCACAGGATTTTCTAAAAGTGTTTCAGTTGAAATTTTATTAATTTGCAAAACTGAAACTGATTATATTCTAGATACAAAATACAAAATAACAAATACGGTTTGTTTATAACATAATATATATCAAAATGTGAAGATAATTGATAAATGAGATTTATAGTGATGAAAATTTGGGAACTGGCCAGTCTGGAAACAAATTCCTATGAGCCAGCATTAGACTCTAATTCAAAATGTCATACTTGAACATTCCTCCAGATTCTTTGATGACTAGCATTCCATTGGCTGTCAAATTATTTGGTTTTATTTCTGAACTAGCTAGTACATCTTGCCACTCCTCTGACGCTGCATCTGAGGGCCTGAGACAAGAGCTATGGTACTGTCTGCCTTACACACCCATGAGCCAGGTCCTTCTGGATTCCACCAAGTTTCCACACCATCAGCATGATCATGGTAAAAGAATGGATAACATCCATGAAAATGAAAACTTGCAATCTTTGACCCAGCTCTCCTATTTCTATGAATACTTTTGACAAGAGTCTTTATTCTTATATATTAAAACAGCCACCTGAGGATCTACAGTGCATATCAATTGTGATTTTAAAACCAAGGAAGTTCGACAGTCCCTGAATAGACGATCCATTGAATGGAAGCTGCTGGCTGAATCCACAAAATGGGATGTTATTCATGGGCATAAAATAAATGAGTATTTGTGAGGGTACTTTGACATGTTCATGGAAAAATAGACTTGAAAGACATTATGCATCTTTCCATAAACTTGTTGAAATACCCTCCTAGATGTATGGGCACAGAAACCCATCTAAGTTGTCTCAAGAAAAAACAATGGGTTATTGAATACTATGTATCAATCCATCCTATTTTAATAAACATAATGCATATGTAAAATATAAGATCTGTGAAGATATCACATGGTTAATGGTGTAAGGTATGTGCTTAAATGAAATTTTCACACTTTATTATTAAGATCTGTTTTATTTTGTACACAATTTATATTTCCCCCTTTAGGAATCAATTACAGTCTCTCTCTCTCACACACACACATACACATACACACACACACACACTATATATAGCAAGTGTGCTGTAAAAACAAATTCATTAGTGGGACTTCAAGGGCCATTCTGTGTGGTCCTGTGTTACCTTCTCTAGGCAAACTCTTCTTCTGTTCTTTAATCTGAAAATTCACGTTACTTGTTGGCAGATTCTGGAACATGCCTTGCAAACTCATATATCTGTTAGTGTTTTACACTCAGTCCTCATCTAGGATGCCCTCTGCAGAACTGGCACATGCCATTAAATAGCCTTGAAAACATTTCCAAAGCACACTGTCTTCCTGTGGATATATGTCTTCACACCAAGCTGCACCAGTGGCTCATGGAGCACAGTGCCACCTGCAGGCCTGCTCCTTCACCTCACGCAGGAGTCACCTGCACAGCACAAAATGCCTTGTCATCTGTTCTTGTAACAGCCAGACCTCCTTCCCATATTTGATCCTTTTCCCTTAGGGCTGGAGCAGGCTTCAGCCTTCAGGGAGTTCAGGTGCAGCATTAGCTGGCTTGTTCTTCTTGATTTGCACCCTCCAATAAATGCTTGTCTTTCTACTTGAGATCTCGGTGTACAGATTTCTTGGTTGGACTGTGTGTGGGCAGGTGAACTCCTTTCTGTTCAGGAATGTTCATATCTACCTACATGGGCCCCTTTTCAGAAATTCCCTGATTATTTCCATTCTCTCAGCAGAATAAATGGCTTTAAGTGAATGTGTATTATAAAAACTAACCACTTTAAATTGAGGGTAGGTGCATGCAGATGGGTGTTATTAATTGCCCTGGGTTCAGAGTCTGATACCCTCACTTTTATTTATTTATTTTATTATCATTATTTTTATTTATACATATCTATGGGGTACAGAGTTGAAAAGCCATATTTGTGTATGGATTATGTATCATTATAAATCCTAATTACTTTTTGTGTCCCTTACCCAATGACTCCGTATCTCCCTTTCTGCTCTCTCTTTCCTGCCTCTAGTAATTATAGGTCAGTTCTCTCCTTCTGAATGTGCAACATTGTATTCGGGACTTTCTTTCTTTCTTTGTTTCTCAGCTCTCGCTTATGAGTGAGAACATGTGGTATTTCTCTTTCTGTGCCTGGCTTATTTCACTAAACATATTTTCTCCAGGCTCACCCATGTCACTGTGAATGACAGAATTTCATTGTTTTATTGTTTTTTGGGGTTTTTTTTATGGCTGAGTAGTATTCTGTGGAGTATATGTACCACATTTTCCTTATCCAGTCATCCATCCATGGACATTTAGGTTGGTTCTGTATTTTGGCTATTGTAAATAGAGCTGCTATGAACATGGGAGTGCAGGAATTCCTTCAACATGATGATTTGCATTCCTTTGGGTATCTGCCCTGCCAGTGGTATTGCTGGATTATATGGTAGATCTATCTGTAGTTGCTTGAGAAACCTCCATACTGTTTTCCATAATGGCTACATTAATTTACAGTCCCACCAACAGCAGAGAAGAGTTGCCTTTTCTCTACATCCTCGCCAGCATTTGTTATTCTGTCTTTTTGAAAATAGCCAGTCCGACTGGGGTGAGGTGATATCTCAATGTGGTTTTGATTTGTATTTCCCTGATGATTAGTGACATTGACTACTTTTTCATGTACCTTTAGGCCATTTGTATGTCTTCCTTTGAAAAATATCAGTTCAGCTCCTTTGCCCATTTTAAAATTGGATTATTTGTTTTTGGGGCTTTTTATTATTGTGAAGTTGTTTGAGTTCCTTGTATATTCTGGATATTAATCCCTTGTCAGATGGATGGTTTGCAAATATTTTCTCCCATTCAGTAGATTGTCTTTTCACTCTGTTGATTGTTTCCTTTTCTGTGCAGAAGCTTTTTAATTTGATACAATCCCATTTGTTTATTTTTTTCTTTTGTGGCTTGTGCTTTTGGGGTCTTATTCATAAAGCTTTTGCTCAGTCCTACATCCTGAAAGTGTTTCCCCTATGTTTTCTTCTAAGAGTTTTATAGTTTCAGGTCTTCCGCTGAAGTCTTTAAACCACTTTGAGTTGATTTTGGTATATGGTGAGATCTACCGTAAATCTTCAGGCATGTTACTTAAGATTTCAAAGCCCCACTTATCTCCTATGTGGAATGGAAAACAGAATAGTAGCCATCCCATAGCATAGCTTGGGAACCTAAATTGGACAATGCACATAAAAGAGCACTGTATATCGTATAGAGGATGTTCAAAAATGACCACAATTCTTAACATCAGAAACAGTGCTATTTTTTTTCACCTACACATAGTAGGTACAAAGAGTAGTCCCTCAGATATAGGAAATGGTTCCAAAGGGAAAAATTGACTACTGGTTTCATTAGACTATGACAGTTAGTTTATGCAGATGGAAAAGAAAAATCATGTGCTCTCTGATTGCATTTTACAAAAATGGATTTGATGCCATTTGTTTGTGAATAACTTTGCATAAAGGGGATGCATATTTATTTATTTAGTCTGTTAAGTGTTTGCTGTGTGCTTAAAGACTAAAGAGAAGTACAATGCAAAAATAAAAACCAGTGTATTTTTTTTAACTCATGCTGTGAAACTTGGGAAAACACTCTTTCAACTGGCATTTGTGGAGTATCTAGAATGACCCTAAGCCTGAGGGAAATGATATAATATGTTATAATAGCTGAGTGGATTTCAATAGAAATTTTGAGAATTTATAGAAAAGGTGTTTTTTTTTTTTTTTGCATTTGTAAGCTTCAATTTGTTTTTAATACAAATATTTTTAAACTTATTTGAATTGAAAGTCATATTTTTCATCATCAAAATATACATATAAAACACATATAAGGTACATCTTTTATACTTGATGCTATTCAGGAAACTGTTAAATGTATATAAGAAAAATGTATACAAAATTGTATCACAAATATTAAATAATTTTCATAATTTCTTTTAAAAGGCACTATTTCAAAATACAGTATTTTAAAAATATACTCATCTATCCACAGCTGCAAAAAATGCGTGTGTTGACAGCTGTAGTAATGTTGTCTTTCCTTGCATTTACTGTGAGATATTATCCGTGGACCAACACCTATTAATCTCATTTCTTTTTATTTCTCCATAGATAATCAGAGCAAAAATGCACTCTTTTTCGATTCTATCAAAATCCATTGTCATCCACTAGCTCAAATAACCTCTTTTGTACCCAGAAATATTCCTAAACTTTTCAACATTGGTTTCCTCTGGCAAACTTGGGACACAATGAAAGGATGTTTTAACTTGTTATAATTAAGAGAAAAAATAGATCTTACATGAAATAACACATTCATGGGTAATAAAGTAAGTGTGATGACATATAAAAAAGCTAAAATCCCAGTGGAATGTTTAGTTAAAGAAGCATAAAGTTTATTGATGAACAAAAACAATATTTTCCAGAACTGAGTAAGGGAAATTTATGCAGACGTTCTGTGTTATGCACTAAAACTGTCCTTTTGTCTTAATCTTTTGGTGATACTCTGCCTCTTTAAGTTCCTAATTATTTTATATTATGCTTGCAGTTGTTCTAAGGTGATGGTTTTTGTAAATTCTTCGCCATATTTCTTTTTAAAGATGGCTGGTCCATGACTTAACCGTCTGTTTTCTTCAACCACAATGCATAACTGGGATGCACTTTCTAAGCCTGATTTCAGTAATTTTTATTACAATTCCTGAAATGTTGGTTGATTTCAAGACCATATCACAGAAATTAGGAGAGGGTATTACCATGTGCAATTCTGATCTCACTCAACAAGAGGGATGTTTGATTTATGAGCAGTTACAGAATCCCATTGTATCTCTTACTGTACTCAAGTTTATTATTATAATTACCAATGATTTGTCATTTTTTTAATAACTCTGTCCTAGAAGTGCATAAAGATTGCAGGGAAGCTTTTACTGAGAATCCAAATGGCTGGGCTAAGATTTCTCCCTGAGCATTAATGCACAGTTAACTTTAAGTGGGTCACATACCAGAGCAGGTACGGCCAGACTCAGTTCAGAAAGAGGAAAGCTCTCTGTTCTTAAAAACTAGATTTTAAGCAACCGTCATGGTACCCATCTCATCTTGACAACCTTCACCTCACATACTTCTATGGGCTTTAACAAAGCAATTCACCAGAATCAAAAAATATATGTGAATATATATGTATATATGTGTGTATATATATGTATGTGTGGTTATATGTGTATGCATGTATATATGTCTGTGTATATGTACATGTATGTGTATACCTATATATCTCTTTGTGTATGTATGTATTTCTGTATATATGTGTGCATATATATACACATACGTATATATTTTTATTTAGTTGATATATCAACACTTCCATGTGCAGACAGCATGATCACATTTGGTCCATTGGATTTTGGCCCTTACTCTCATGAATAACAAAATATAATTAGCCACACAATGCCCCCAAAGCAAAAGCAGAACCAGAGTTGTGGTCAGTTGCAAAAAAATAAAATAAAATAAAATAAAGCAAAAAGAACAGATTTTAAAATAACAAAAATGGAATCAAGATAAAATGTTTAGCAGGCATTTGGGTTTAATTCAACAGGTCTTCATGGATGCTTACAATAGGCCAAGCATTTTGTCCTTCATGGTAAAAACACTGCAATAAACAAGATTCTCAAAATTATTGACCTCAGGAAATTCACATTCTAGCATGAGAAGACAGATAATAAACAAGTAAAGATAAAATAATGTAGTGTATGAGTTTTCTATTGCTGCTGTAACAAATGACCACAGACTTAGTGGTTTAACACAACACACATGTTATTATCTTACAGTTTTGGAGGTCAGAGGTCCAGCATGCTTCTGCAGGGCTGGCACCTTCTGGAGGGTATAATGAAGGGCATATTTCCTTGCCTTTCCATCTTCTGAAATATGTCTATGTTCCTTGACTCTTGGCTCCTCCTTCCGTCCTTATAACAGCTGCATAGCACTGTCATCTCTCTCTCTGATCTCGACTTCCAAACTCACATCTTCTCTGGCTCTGACTCTCTAGTCTCCTTCAAGTAAAAATATTTTTATGACCTTGATCCTACCCAGATATTTGAGGATAATCTCTCCATCTCAAGATCCTAATCTTAATCATATATGCAAAATCCCTCTGACTAAGAGGTAGGATGTGGACGTATGTAGGGGCCGTTATTCTCTCTTCTGCAGGTTATCTGCATAATCACTGAGTTGACAGAGATTTTCATATATTTTGGGTACAAGCCTTTTTTCTGCTATATTTGTTGCAAATGTTTTCTCTCTGTTTGAAGCTTGCCTTTCATGCTCTTAATGGTGCCTTAGTTCTGGCAAAGGCCACATCACTGACACATCCTTTTATGGTTCTTATGTTTTGTGCTCTAGGTAACAAAGATTTTCTTTTATGTTTTCTTCTAGAAGTTTTATACTATTTTGTTTTACATTTGCATCTCTATCTTAAAGGTTGACATTTAAAAAAAAATTCAGTACAGACATTTGGCCTATCACATGTAGTATCAGTTAATGAGATGTCTAAAGAGAATAAGATTCTTCATATAACAGGGAATGACTGTGGGTAGAATAAAGCAAGGTGCTATGGTTTGAATGTGCTCCCCAAAATTCATGTGTTGGAAACTTAATCCCCAGTGCAGCAGTGTTGAGATGTACAATCTTTAAAAGGTTATAAGGGGCTGACCAGTTAGCTCAGTTGGTTAGAGTGCAGCCTTGTAAAACCAAGGTGAAGGGTTCAGTTCCTGGTACCAACCAGCCACCAAAATAAAAGAAAAAAGAAAAAAGATAATTAGGTCATGGAAGCACCAGGGTCATTAATGAATGAAGATGTTTATCATGACAATGGGTTACTTATTGCAGAAGTGGGCTCCTAATAAATGGATAAGTTCTTCCCATATTTTCTCTCTGTCTGTGTGCTGGATTGTTCTTCTCTGAGGAGGTAAAAATCAAAGGGAATCATGTAAGAGGACCAGCCACAAGATGATAAGAGGAAAATATTCCAGAAAAAGAAGAATGAGTTGAAAAGTTTCAAATGGGAGAAAGGCTTAGAGGATGGGAGAAAGATAAGGAATCTCAGTGCAGCTTCCGAACCATAATTAGCAAGAAAACATGAATGAGTCATGTTGTCGTAGTATCCATGGGTGGGTTCACTCTTGGAGGACATAGAAAGAACGCTGGAATTCACCGGAAAACAATGAGGAGACATAGGCATAGCAGAGCTGAAACATGGCAGTGTCATGATATGATTTGTGCCATGTGAAGATCATGGTAGCCACTGGTAGTGATAGTTGCAGGAGGCTGAGGATGGCAGGAGTCCAGGTGAGAGTTGGTTCTTGCATCTACCAGGCTGGTGGCAGTTGTGGTAGAAGGAAATAAACATCTTCTTGATACATTTCAGCAGGGGACTTTAGGCTTTGGTGATGATACAAGATGTGATGATTAAGGAAGATTTACTGGAGGAGCGGAGATAAAAGGGGATTTTTTTGTTGTTATTTTTTTCCACTTTGGTTTTATGTTTCTGAAGAATACAACATCCATCTCTCAGAGTGTGTTGGTTGTAACCCAGTTATTACAATCGGATAAGTATACATTTAATGGAGACTTAGCTTCTGGGTTTTTTAATCCTGGCTGAGTCAAGTACATCTCCAAGAGTCCTATGACTGTGGCTGGCTGATTGAAACCCAGGTTTCTGTTCACTCTGAATCCCAAGCTTTTATCATGGCACCTTCATCCCCAAAGGCAGAGGCTCGTGAAGCTCCTTAAATGGATGACATTAAATGCAATCATGCATGTGAAGGCTCTTTCTTCATTATAAAGCTGTGAGTAAATTTGAATTGTTATACTCATCTTGCACAGTAAAATACTTACGAAGGGCTTGGTGATAAGGACAATAAAGAAAAAGGGCCAATAGCATGTAGTTTCCATTACCTTTAGCACCAGGCACATTCACCACTGTGGAAGCAGTGGGAATTCACCCAGGTGCTTTTGTGAACAAGAGAGGTATGCCAAACAAGAACATGCATTGTAAGTTTAAAAGATTTTTCAGCTTAAATGTGTGTGTGTGTGTGTGTGTGTGTGTGTGTGTGTGTGAGTGTGTGTGTGTGAGTGTGTGTGTGTGTGAAATGATTTCAAAGCACAGCACAGACTCATTGAATTACCCTCTCAACAGTCTCAAGGTTGCCAAACTTGATAGACAAGGTCAGAAAGAGCTAAAAATACAGATTCAAAAGAGTTCACTCTCTTCCCCTGATGATTCAATCTCTTAATGACCCAGTGCAGCATCTTGACTCAGCTACATTTGAAATAAACTAGAGACTCTCTCTCTCTCTCTCTCTCTCTCTCTGGAGGAGAAACTCTGAAGGCAACCATTCCTTTATTTCCAGAATACATATTTAAGGGCTGTTGTGTGTTGGGGGACTCAGAAGACAATACCCCACAGCAAAGGCCTCAGAAGCAAAATTTCTCTCTGATCTTCTCCTGCCCTCCTGTCTTGCAGCCTTGTTCTCCCCCAAGGAAAGCCATAAAAACTAGAATCCCTGTTCTCCAGGGTGGGTCCTAGAAACCAGAAACCCCTTTTCCCCAAAGACAGCCATAAAGACTAAAAATATTACTCTAACCTTCCCCCACCTTTCTGTGTGACAATAAGAAAAAATAAGACCCTAATTCCAGAGGAGTCTGGAATACCCAGGAGGAAGGAATGCTGTACTGAGAGGCCAAGAAGAATCTGAACAGAGAAATTGTCCTGGTTTTCCCTACTCGGTCTACTGATATTAGATCAGACTCTTTTTGTCCATTCACAGTTCTACATGGCTGCACCTTCTTCATCGAACCCAAGCATAAAAATGGTTAGTTTTCCCTACATCTTTGCATCTTTGTTCTGAAGGCTCCCATGTCACATAAAATTATTATCAAATAAATGTGTTATGTTTTTCTCTTGTTCATCTCCTTGTTGTAGGGATGTCAGCCATGACCCTTATGATATGAGGAAAAGGATCATCCCTTTCCTGGCCATACATCTGCATCCTTCACTGTGTTTGTTGGGGGGAAAGCTAAGATGACCCTTTCCCAGCCCTCACGGTACTGAGAGCCTGGGAGAGGGTTGGGCTATCTCAGAATGTGAGCCAAGGATATATCTGCACAACCTTAAGTTCACAGAAAAAGAAATAGCTGCATAGGCTCTTGTTGCTTTGTGTTGCTTCACCCCCCATGGATTTGTCACCCCACTTCTCCCGGGTGACAGAGATTCAGAGGATTGCTCGAAGCCCATTTCTACTAAGCATTGAGAAGCCCCAAAGTGGTTAACTTCCCTGGGACCCTCCAGCAAGAGGCAACTCTTTCTTGGGAAATTAACACCGAATTGGGGTTTTCTTCCTGCATTTATTTTCCAGACCAGGAAGTTACAGGAAGAGAACATAGGTGAGATTATAGTTTAACAATATAGGCTGGTAACTCTCAGTGAAACAAGTCAGATGACATTCCAGTAAGGCAATTAAGTGATCTTACAGCAATTTCTCAGTATCCTTACATAACAATCAGTAACTAGTCTGTTCTTGAGAGAACAGACTTTATCTTACACCAGAGACTTTATAGCCTGAGGAAGATTTCCAGTCCTCTGCAAGGTCAATATTTGAAACTGCAAGGCTTTGGAAAACCAGGCCCTGTGAAATACATATGCTTTATAGTATATTCCACAGGCTCTGTCCCTGTGCGCCTTCAGAATCAGAGTCTCTAGTGGTATGATCCAGGAGGAGGCACGAAAAACCAAAAGTCATTTTTGTGCATATTCATAATCTGAGGAGAACCACCCCAGGCAGTAAATTTCGCAGCTGTAGATACCCTGGGGTGGTCTTTGAAGAATACACTTAGCACAGCCAAGGTAGTGTTTTCCAGGTCAGGAGTGTAGGCAGGCGGTGCACATAATGAATGAGAAGGGTCTCCCTTCAGGGGGGCAGTCTCCAGCTGTAGTATGTAATTCTTCATGTCATTGGTGAATCTGCCAGGCACGGCAGAAGAGAAGAACATGGAGCCTTCCTTTTGTCATGACCAACCCCATAACTTACCTGCTTTTCACAGAGAGGCAGAAAGAAAAGGGAAAAGCTTTCTCTTGCTAGAAATAACAATTCCAGAACCAAATGCGTGTGTGTGTGTTTCCCTCCATCTGTCAGAAATTAAGTCAGACTTATGTTCAACTGGAGTAACTGAAGGTCACTGTTCCTTTATTTTTTGTCACTTTCTAATTAAATAAAACTTTACCCTTTTTATTTTTTATAATTTTTTTCTCAAGAGCAAATATTTTATTATAATAAGTTGTATACTTTAAAGGAACATTTAGAGTGAATCACAGTCTTCCTTAGTTTGAAATAAAAACTTACTGGGGTTTTTAAGATTGGTCAATTCTGAGGGTACTTTTTTAAAAGAGTTTTTTAATTGAAAGATAATTGATGATGTATATGTGTCAGGTAAAGAATAGAATATCAATATATGTGTACAATACGTGTTGATCGAATCAGGATAATTAGTAGACTTGTGCTTACAAAACATAGTCAATCTTTGTGACCCTCAACCAGTTTCTCACCAACCCCCCGCCCCCTTTCCCACCTCTAATAACCACAGGTCTGTTCTCTCCTTTTTTCTTGATAGTTTAATGAATTATTGTAATTCATTCATTCATTCTTTCTTTATATTTTCTTTATTTATTCCAGTTCCCACTTATGAGTGAGGACATGTGGTATTTCTCTTTCTGTGCCTGGCTTATTTCAATTAACAAATGTTTCTCTAAGTTCATCCATGCTCCTGGGAATGACAGAATTTCATTCCTTTTTATGCAAGACTAGTATTCCATTGAGTATATATACCACATCTTCCTTATCCAGTCATCTGTCAGTGGACATTTAGGTTGATTCCTACTCTTGGCTATTGTAAATAGAGCTGTGATAAACATGGGAGTGCAGGTATCCCTTCAACTTGATGATTTCTGCACCTTTGAGTATATACTCAGCAGAAGGATTGCTGGGTCATATGGCAGTTCTATCTGCAGTTGTTTGAGGAACCTTGAAATGTATTATTGATTGTACAGAGTTACATTTCAATGCCTGTATACAATGTGTGATGATCAAATCGGGGTGATTAGCATATTCATCATTGCAAAACAATCATTCCTTTGTGATATGGACATTTGATCCCCTCTCTTGAAGCTATTTTATAACATACAGTAAATTATTGTTGAAGACAATGTGGGGGCTACTGCATTCTTGTGCTGCCTCCAACTGCCTATAAATTGAGCAGAATTAATATTAAAAATCATAGGAAGATATCTACGTATATCTATCTCTAATAATCTTGCCACTTGGACCATTTTTAAGTGTATAATTCAGTGGGATTAATTAAATGCATAATGTAATACCATCATTACCACTACCGATTCCTAAACCTTTTCATAACCCCAAGCAGAAACTGTGTAACAATGAAGCCATAAGTCCCCATTGGAGAAATACTTTGCGTGGTTTACATGTGGTGTGTTACTGACCTGCTGAGCTAAATCCACTTGATTAGGTGTGACATCTGAATGCAATGACCAGTGCCACCTCCTCAACCATTCCCGATACTGGTCTTACTGGCTAAGACACTGAAGCAAACATTTCTCCACGTGGAGTAAAGTTCCTTTAAAACATATGTCCTACCCTTTAACTTTGTAAAACCCTTAAAATTATATTTTTCTTGTTGTTTTGTAATCTGTATTTACATAAGTGAATTAAATGTGAATTGTGTTTACCTTAAGTAAGGTAAAAATGAAGACAGAAGAAAACGATGAAAACAAAATCCTTTTTGTCTAATTATCCAAGATTGATTTAAGAATCGACCAAAATACCCCATTCTGGTGAGGCTTCCGGTCAGCCAGGAAGTCTCTCTGTACGGGGTAATTTGCTGAATGTGGAATCCTGGCTCATTTTAACAGCATGCCTCTAAAACCCTGCGTAATATTCAGTTTCCAAGAAAGATTTTATAGCAAAATTCTACATTCTTATACTTTTAAATGCGAGTCACAAAATGAAAAAAAAAATTCTCTAATTGACCACCACATTTAAATAGAAACTTCAAATAACATCTGACATCTTTATGCAAAACACCTTATCATTTATAAACATTTTTCATGCACTATCTCATTTCACTTGTGCCCCTGAAACTGAGGTTCCTTCCAGTTCCCAGGATTTCTAGTGGCTTGGTTTGAGTTCATGGCCAAACACATATATTATTTTAAAAGCATTGGATAGCACCTAACAATTGATTAATAATGAGTTGTTTTGCAAATAACTGATTTCTCATCCAAGCTTTTATGAGGGTACTTTAAAAAGTTCATGGAAAGAATTGTATTATGTTTTAATTGTATTTTTCCATAAACTTTTTGGTGTACCTTCGTCTTGCTCTCCTCCCCTGGCTTTACACTGCCTTCCTGGTAGACTAGGGGTTAAAATATATATATTTTTTTCTATCCATCTCATCCACACTGAACACCTGGAGGTGTTTTAACAAATACTGATGCCCTATGCACCAGGGGTAGAGATTTTTAATTAGTTGTGCTGGGGGTACGGTGTAGCACATGTATTTTAAAAATACACATATCCAAGTAATTTTAACGAAAAGCAAACTGTGTGTTCCACTCATCTAAAGAGAAAGCAAATAAAAACAATGACACTGTTTTTCTGTAATAAAATTCCTTTTTCTATTTTCTTAGGTCACTGATTTCTTAAAAAAAATCAAGTGAATCATCCTGTCAGACACTGTTTCTCAAATTTTAGCAGGCATAAAAACCATCTAAAGGGCTTGGAAAACAAGCAACACTGGGCAATCCCTATCCCAAATTTCAGATTCAGGAAACCACTCTGGGGGTAGGACCCGAAAATTTGCATTTCTAAAAAGCTGCGGGTGAGTACACACACTTGAAGTGCTGCTTTGGAAGAGGAACCCACATTCTAGAATCGAGTGGATGCTTCTTGATTTTGTGTGTTCTTTGTCCTGTATTTCCTGTAAACGAGAATTTTTGTAAACTAGGAAATTCATTAGATTCATGTTAATCTTTGTAGACAAGAATGCTCTTCAGAAATGCTCTGTACTTCATCCTGAATCCCAGAAGGGGTTCCCTGGTAGTTTCACGTTTACTTATCTTGAGATTGATAATTGGATTCAGGTGTCAACTAATCCCATTCTTAAAAAAATACCAACAAAGTTTTCGAACTGATGTTTTATAAAGTGCTGGCAATGATTTCTCGACTGTATTACTTCCTTTGGGGTTTTACGAAATAAAAATTCCTGATTTTCTTATTCCTTCTGCAATTACAATGTGGAATTCTACTTTCAATCAATTTTTTAGTGACTCTGAAGTTCAGTGACTAGACTCAAAGTAGGAAGAAAGCACAATTATTTTATTTATCAGTATTCGGAACTATGTGAGTGTACCTCAGTAATACGAGTTTGTATTTTGAGTATCATAATGAATACGTGCATTGTTATGTATTTATAATGTCTGATTCTGTTTGCATATTACTCTTACAGATATTCAAATTGTCCCTTGGTGACCAGTCAGGGTTCCTTCCAGTTGACATTTGAGTCTTTGTGTTTCTGTTGTTTACTTGTTTTATACATGTATGTATATACACACTAGGGAACTTCCAAAAGCTCACGGACAATGTAATTAAAAGATAATATGAAAGTTTCCATAAATTTTTTGAAGACCCCCGTGTATACATATGTGTGTGTGTGTGTGTGTGTGTGTGTGTGTGTGTGTGTGTGTGTATAAAACCAAATTACTACCAATGATTTTCTTTTGTTCAAAGAATTTTCTTCTTTATGCTCTTTGACAATCTGAATTTACCGCAATGAAGATGTATTGTTTCAGCAATCAGGCAATTAGAAAAAAAATTACAAGATTCTATTTAAAGGAAAGAAGATATTATCTGCCATGGAATTCAGACAGACCCTCTGAACCTAAGGTGTTTTATGGCCTTGGAATGGATTCAGGATCAGGCAAAAGTGCACTGACAGGATTGCTGTTGAGTCCTCTGCAGCCAACTTTTGATCAATTGTACTTTCTGTAGCAAATCTGGGAAACCAGCAGGAGCAAATTGTACCTGGAGATGTAGAATGTGTCAACAGACTTGAAGAAAAATCATTAAGTACCAAGTTTGGAGCTGAGCCTAAAGCAAATATTTCTGTATTATAGTTTCTCTAACAGATGGGTAGTGTAGGCAAGTCAATACTATTCTTGACTACCTCCTCCTAAAAGCACCAGGGGGAGTATAAAAGTAGGAAAAAGATCATTTACATTAATGCCTGCAGCACTAAAGCAAGTCCTTCGATAAAGCGCTGCTTTCACTGGACGTGTGTGCAGTCTGTGACTCACACCTTCAATGTCTCTGCCCCCACCAGTCTGGTAACTAGTCCAGTCTGCGTCTTTCGGGGTTTTCATGGGTCCCAGTTCTAGCTTTCCCCACGCTCGGCTAGTTTTTCATTAAAAAACCTCTCACTTAAATCTCAGTGTGTTTCATACTAAATTAAACATCTTTATCTCCATCAGTCCGGTCTTCTTATTTCCTGTATCGATATCACAACTGTGCACCCAGCTATGCAGGTTAAAACACACTGGAATTTATACTTTTACCCAGGCCTCTCTTTCTAGAATCTCAGCATTTGGTTAACTGTTGGGACGAATTGATTTTTTATCCTTTAAACTGGTTTTCATATCCATGCCTTTCTTAACATCCCCCAAATCCACCTGTCATTCCAGAGCGAAGATTTTTATCCACTTTTAAAAAACTGCCTCCCAGTTATTTTCCTCGCTTCTAAACTTTCCAGAACATCCAAACTTTGCTTCCTGTCCTCATGCAAAAGGTCTCTTAGAATTTATTTTGCTCAAAAGGTATTAATAGTTGTGTTCGATAAACAAATTTAATCTCCCCTGCTTGTCTTTCAAAGCCATATGCACAATCATTTTTCACCTAATATTTGTTTAATATCCTTCCTCTGTTCAACCAGATTAGCCTGACGAACTGAATGTTCGTATATTCATGGTAGTCCATTTTCTGCTTCCACTACATGAATGTTGAAGAAATGGATAAATGTCCTCTTAGCAGGTGACAGACAGGTAGCCTCTGGGACATCTCCCTTCCCCAAACAGTCACATTTCGAGGATCATGATTATCTGAGCATAAAATCTTTCCCAGTAGAGGGGAAGGAGATTTATAATGTGATGCTGGTGTTTACATTTTAGGACAGTGTTCAAATATTGTAGGGAGCTTTCTTGCTAGGCTCATTTCTCTTTCAATGGACAATGAATCTCAGGGCTTTTTTTTCACTGATAGTGTAAACACTGATAGTGTAAACATGTATCGTTCACCAAGAATATTTTCCTCCCACTGCAGTGACGTCCACATGAAAATGTTGTTCCTGCACTTTGCAGGAGCACCTAGGAACCCTGCCTTCCACCAGTGATGATGCCATATAAATAGAGCTTGCTAAATGGAAATGTGAATCGTCTTTCAAATGATGTCACCTGGGCCCTGTCATAGAGTGTCATAAAAAGACTAATTTTTATCTTACTCGATCTGATAATTAATCGCTTGAGAGGAAAATACAATGCTCGTTATTTGTTAATCTTTGCCCATTTTGAAAGAAGCTCTATACAAGATTTGTTAATAAACTATTAAATAATTTTTTTTTTGCTTAATAGGTACGTTGTTATATATAATAGTATTTTTTCAGATATGTATTATACACATATATTACATTGATTTTTCAAAAGATTTCACTTGAGTGAATATGTATAAGTAGGGAATTGTTTGATAATGTAGAAGAAAAGAAATGTCTTTTTTTTTTTTTTTTGGCTGGCTGGTCCAGGGATCTGAAACCTTGACCTTAGGGGTAAGACACCACGCTCTAGTCCACAGAGCTAACCAGCCAGCCCAAGAAATATCTTTCCTTCTCTTCTTAGGTCTGTGGCTGAGGCTCCTATAATAAAAGACAGGTGAACAAGAGAAGAGCGTACACGTTTATTTAATCTAAGTTTTATATGACACGAGATTCTTCATAAGGAAATGAAGACCCGAAGAAAAAGGTAAACTTGTGTGTTTTTCTACTTAGGTCTGGTAAAGCATGGACAGTCTTGCAGCAGTATGATTGGACACAGGGGTGTGATCTCATGATCATAAACTGGGGAGCTTATTAGCAAGGCCTGTGTGGGCACATCCTTCTCTGTGTCTCTGTGTCTTCAGAGATATGGATGTCATTTTTTTCTGGATCTTATAACCTGCTTCAAGGGAGAAGGGTGGGGGAAAAAGAAGAGTGGCCTCCCTACTTCTGCTGTTTTTTCAAATGTCAAGGTGCCAAATTTTGGGGTGATGTATCCCAAGAAGAATATTCATTAAACAGGCTTCTCTTAATCTAGTTATAGGTTGGGATAAATTAATTCTTAGTCCAGTATGGTACAGATACATGTTTTATGAAATGTGTGACTAAGGAACACAGATGACAAATCACAGTTCCTATGACCCCAGAAGGTTATATACAGTACTACTCAATGTGTCGTCTCTGGGTCAGCAGATATCACATCCCCTGGGACGAGCCAGACATGCAAATCCTCAGATTCTACCCCAGAGCTACAGAACCTGCATTTAGGGAGAGGGGCCCAGGAATGTGCATTTCAACAAGCCGTTTGTGTGCTTCTTATAAATACTAAAGTGCGAAGAGCATCCACGTGAAGTGCACTGATCACGGAAACAGCTATCACCCCAAACGATCAATTCAGACACACCAATGCAGAAAATACTTTGCAAATCAACGAAATCACTATAGTTCCATCAATGACATAAAATACCTGTGCAAGAATGTCTCCAGACTTGCGAATGAATATGGCTAATTATATTCTGTGCTGCTGCAGGAAGCAGGGGATGCCTCCCCCATAATGTCACCGAGTCAGATATTAGTATTAGGTCTATGGGAGTGAACAGTGGAATAGCCACCTTTGCCAAGAAGAAATATTCACTGACCTGGGAATACTGGTTTCATGTAGAATGCAGGATAAACAGAATGGGCTCCAAATGTATCATTACCATTTCAATTGCTCTGTGTCCATCTTTGATATTACTGCCTGTCTTGAGACATTCTTTGGTTTATGGTCCTACTGTTTTATGACTTCCTGTGAGCCAAATGTCTTTAAACTTCCAGTTCAGCTACGACCTACCATGAGGAGCTTGCACTGCAGCAAATGCTACATCACTCCAATCTGTAATCAGCTCATGTTATATATACTCCTTGTTCTAACAAACTGGAAAGAAGTAACATAGTTTTAAACAATCCAATGATTCCCTAATAGTAATAATTTTTTCTGTGCTTGGGGGACTGAGGGGATGGGGTAAGGTTGTCCCCTGGAAATCCTCACAAGTCTTTGGTTAAAAATTCATACAGCAATACAAAATACACGAAGAGACTCTAAAATACACAACCTTCATTGTCGCTATAAATTATTAAATATATTGGTATCTGTGGTCATGGCTAGGATATACAATGATAAAAGAACTACAAGGCATTTAAAACTAGAACATTTAGAAGTCATCCTGAAACATTTGGGATTCTATTCAGAAACAAATCAAAGCCCTTTAGAATGTTGTTGACAAGTGATGAAAAAATAAAGATGTCCATTTCCTTTTCTGAGTAATTTTCTTCATTGATGTATTAAACAACCACAATTGATTCAGTCTGTAGGGATGAAAGAAGCTCCCAGGCAGTTAAGTATTTCCCCACTTCTCGCTGCACTTCAAATTCCTGAGGGATGTGGGGGGACAGATTTGTTTGCAGAGTTTATACACTTTTCTTTATTGAATATTATACACAGTACAGTGAAAAATAATAGTCAAATAAGGAAGAGGTGGTGAATAGAACACAATGCTGTTTTTTGCAAACAAAATCTATTTGGAGAATCAGAGGCAAAGCATATGTCTGCTGAAAGAACAGTTACAATAACACAACAAAGTCAGTAAACTCTCGGCCACCATATACCGGGATACTTCAAAAAATTCATGGAAAGATTTGTATTATCTTTCAGTTCTTTTTTTTTTTTTTCCATGAACTTCCTGAAGTACCTTCATATACATGGCAGATGGAAGTTGCTGCGACTTTGACAGAGGGTGGAAATGTTTAGGGTTCATGCTAGTCTCTCTGCATCAATGCCTGGGGTTAATCATTGTCTGATCCTCTTCTCTTTTACCCTCCCCACACAGCACTTGGGCAGCAGACAGCTAGCAGAATGCTGCTGACAAGGCAGGAAAAAGCTCAGCTGCAAAGAGGACTTGGTTAAAAACTTGCACGGCTACTGGATGGTCACTTATGGTCGCTTATGGGCTTTGCTGTTTCACTCTGTGCACCTCCACACCCCCAGGAACAAAGAAAAACAAGATCAGGAGACTGTATCTTCCCAACATTGCTAACTTTAGTGAAAAGCTCCTGCTCATAGGTTTTCATTATACCAGAGTGATCAAAAAGTGTTTGTTGTGTGTTTATCTCATAAAAGAGACACACAGATTTGGGCTTGGCCACAGGTCATATCAAATTCACAATTACAAAGTACAGAGATGGTTCAGTTTATTTCTCTAAGGAAAACAAGCTCAAAGAAAGGCCTTAAAAAAAAAAAAACTATATACCCGAATGTTAAAAATGCTATGAGACACATATACACACTCTCTCTTGCAACAGAAAAAAATATTTCCTACATGAGACATAATTATTGGAACAAACCAATGGAAAAATTACAATGGACAAAACAAATGTATTTAGTTGCCTAAGGGAATATATTTCAAATAAGAGACTGTGATGTGAAGTAAAAGAGAACCCAGTGAATACAGTAGATATAAAATAAATAATAGTCAAAAGGAAGAACATGATAGTTGAGAAAAATCACAGAACCCGTAGAGTTAAAGAACAAATTACTGATTCAGGAAGATCAGATATAAGAACTTTCCCCGAAAGCACCAGGAAAGAATATAGGATAGAAATACAATTCTTGGGAAAATGGATGATGGAACTATATTGCCAATACCAGACAACAGAAGGGGAAAAATATAAAAAGGAAGAAATAGTTGATGAAATATTGAAGATAGTCTTCAAACAAAAACCAAACACCTTATTCTAAATGGGCATACAGAGCACCCCAGGGAGATCTACTATTATTGTAAAATTTGAGAACATCAGAGAGAAAATTCTGCCAGCCTTCAGAAAGAAGGAGCAAGAAAGCTATGAATGAATGAAAAGTCAGGCACAGAAAGACAAACACTGCATGATCTCACTCATATGCAGAATGGAAAAATAAAACAAAACAAAAAAGTGGTTCTCAAAGAAGCAGAGAGTAGAAAAATGATTATCTGAGGCAGGGGTAGGGGGTGTGGGAAAGAGGTGGATTAATGGGTACAAAACTATGCTGTCCACCCCAAATGAATCATTGCACCCCACAGATATGCATGCATAAATGTTAAAAAATAAATAAATAAAATTTAAAAGTTATAAATTTTTATTGAAAAGTTAAAAAATAAAAAATCAGATTGACATCAAACTTCCCAAACGTAGCATGGGATGCTAGCAGATATTGGAGTGATATTTGAAAGGTTGAAGGAAAATAATTCTGAACTTAAAATTTTGTATTTAGGCAAAATTTAATGTAATAGCACAGGTAAAGTAAAAAAAAGAAGAAGAAGAAACAAACATTCAAATAGGGCCTCAAACATTTCGCTAAAGAAAAACTTACTCCAAAAATTCTCTTGAGGAAAGTACTCAAAAATTTGATGAGAATGCTGGAAAACATGTGAAAAGCAAAAGCTCATGGTAACTTAATAAAATTTATATTTGTGTAAAATGGCTAGAAAAGAGAAGACAGAAATCATATATGAATAATGCTCCAGAACTTAAACTCTAGGAAATATCTACTTAAAGAAAAAGTAGATGTCGGATTAAAAGGGGATACATGTTTGAAGGAAGATTTGTGTTGTTAGGGAAATGATTTCAAAATTGCTAGATATAGCAATAAATTCATTCAGTTTTCTATATATTCTAGATATAGAAAATGAACAAAATTGGCATAAAACAATAGTATTTTACAAAGTTTACAAAAATGATTAGAAAAAATAAATATATGTTTATTCTGTTAAGGGTGCATATAGTAAAAACAAAAATGGACAATATAACTAAATTCAGTAGAAGGATATCTATGTAATGGCAGGTAAGCAGATCTATTTTCAGAAACAAAATGTACAGGTTTATTATGCTTATCATGAAGTAAATTGAAAATACGAAATGATATGGCAGAAGTAAGAATCAATAAAACTAGTACTTAACAAATATAAATGAATTAAACTTATAAATTTTAAAAAAAGACAATCCCACATTTGAAAGAAAATGTAAGATGAAAAACATATTTAACTCCTGAAACAGATTTAAAACCAAACAATATAGAATCAAATAGAAAAAAAGTACAAAAAATACACAGTAGGCAAAATAAGACCAAAAATACTGAAACAATCTTAACAGCTCAACAATTGGACTTTAATAACATAATATTAAAAGAGAAAAATATACGTTTGTACTGTTAGACAGGAGTTACAGGTGCCTGCACACTGCAATGGGCATTCCCATAGCAGATGCAGATAAAGAAAATGGATAAAAAACAAAGTCCAAACTTCACTCCCTGTGGAAGCCCAGACCACCCCCTAATATAGGTCAAACATTACGTAAAACAGAGAAATGCTGCTGTTGAAAGCACACCCACAAGTCTTTAATAATCTGATTATGTTGCAGGAGAAAAAGAAAGCTTCTATAAGTCCCAAAGTGTCCACACGATAGGAATGCACTCTCTGAATCTACTGCAGGAAAATCAGAAGTTAATGCAAAATATTAGATTTAAAAATCTATATCATGTAACAGATTCAGAAGCACAGGGATACCTTGATTCCAGCCATGTGAGACCCCAATGCAGATGACCAAGCTAAGTTACACTGTACCAAGATTTCTGACATACAGAATACCGCGGTAATAAAGGGGTGTTCCCTTAAGCTGCTATGTTTGTCATGATTTGTTAGGACAGCATAATAAAATTAATGTAGCAAAGAGACAAATACAGAGAGGCAAAATAATAGAATGATGAGAGACATATACAGGCACAAACAAACATTTGTATACATACATACATACATATATATATATACACATACATATATATATATATATATACACATACATATATATATATATATATACACATACATATATATATATAATGAATATATAATAAGCCAGCAAATCCAGGGGAAAAGAAAGGATGCTTTTAAGTGGGTTGGTGAAATCATCAGTTTGAAATGGCTTAAAGGGCAAGTACAACACCTGCAAATGAATGAATGATGGATGTTTTTATACAAACTCTCCCAGACGACAGAAATACATTTTCTCTTACTCATTCTGTGGAGCTGATATTAGTTTATGCTAAAACCAGGGAAGACTGGCATAAATTAAAGAAAATGGCAGCCTATCTTATTTTGTAGAGAGATTAAGAAAACATGATGGATATGTAACTAACAACAAGTACAACAAGGTGTTATACAGAATATATTACATATCAAACTAAGTCTAACATTAGAAAGTCTAATTATATAATCCACTACATGAAAAAAAGATAAAATAATAATCATAAAAAAATGAAGAAATATGCCTCAAAACTTATTTGTGATATTGTTATTAGATTTTTAAAAATCTTAATCTGAAATCTTAATCTGAATCTTTTTCTCTTTTTACCTGAAAAGGTAATTTACTTATATCCTATTCCAAGTAGTATACATAATGATAAAACACTAGAAGTTTTTCTCCAATGACAGTCAAAGGTTCTCAGTTTCATTTCTATTCAACATTGTATTATGTCCAGTGAAGGCAAACCACGCTGGAAACTCATATTCTGTTCTTGCAAATATAAGAATGTCCAACTACTTCAAAAGTTTCTGACATTGGGATGTGAATCAAATATGCACATATAATATCATCCAGTAAATCTATCTCTAGGTAGAGAAACGTGTGCATTTTTTTAAACAAGAGACATGCATGAAATGTTTATGGTTCCACTCTTTCCAAGTGGTCAGTCTCAATTTGGTCAAAGCAAATGTCCTGCTTCAGAAAGAGATACATATATTGCGGAATAGCCATAGGATGGGGTTCTGTATCTCAGTGATCTACAGTGATCTACAGCTTCAAGCGTCTCTGTGCTGGATGACTCAAAAAACACTATTCAATGAAACATGCCAGGGGAAGACTGTATAATCATCCTATTTATAAAAGATGAAAAACAGACCACACGTAATATATTTTTAGTGTTATGCTTGTAATGACAGCACATGCAGAAATAAAATTTAGAAAAATAAGTGACTACTAAATAAGGAATAAATAAATAAAGGTTGTTACCCTTCAGGTGAGTCCAAATAAATACAGTGTATGAAAGGAAAAGGTGAAGATCCAGAAATCCTCAAAGTGTTTTCATTTTAATTTGTTATGTACAGGAAGACAATCACTCAATTACTCATGCCCATATGTAAAACATTCTCTAATAAGAAAAATAAAGGGGGGGGAGATTAAAATTCTCTAAGGAAATAGGAACCAGGACTCCATAAAGTAGCTGGAGATATAAAAAAGATATATACTTTCAGTAAGTTTAGGTCAAATCCAGCATTTTAACAACATGCATGATCACCAACCTTAAATTTTCCAATTCTAAGAAACCGATAACTTAAGTTCATGTTCTAGTACTAGATAAACTTTAAAATCATTGTTTATCTGCAATGAAGAAAATGATACCTGCTCTAATTCTTCCTGTGTGAAATGTGAGCTCTCATTAACTAGAACAAATTCAACTAAATAACTGTCTCAATTCATATTTATGAAGACATTTATTAAAATGGTTTTTTAAAGTGACAGTTTACCATTCTCAGTTGCCACGTTTGGAGCAATGATTACTTATTATAAATTTAACCAGTGGTTTCCAGACAGGACTGAACACCTGGGAAGCACTTTGCAAGAAAGCCCTGGGCTGCCCCTCCTGAGGATTCTGATGCATTGGCTGTGTTATTGGAATTGGTAGACATTAATTATTCAAACTGCAGGCACAGCTAAGAGACATGATAGAGCTTCTAAAGGGGTTCCCCTGTGAACGCAAACCTACTTTAAAGGAGGCACATGTTTATTATTATTTTAACACTGAGAAAGCAAAATTCATCTTAGGGTGACAATTGCTTTTTGGAGAATTCTTTGTTAAATCATGAGTGGCAAAGGGTGAAATCCAAAACAAACAAAATAATCTGCTCTATCAGATCTGTATATTTGGTAAGTTTAAGATAAAACCTGCCAAAGAAAATGCCACTATTAAGATAGCTGAAAGGTAGATAGCAAAAGAGACACGAGATGTTCAATTTGAAAGGTTGATATACCCATCATTATGATAAAATGCACCCAGTTTCTCCTTAAATCCTCAGCTATATGTAATAAAGACCATACACACACACACACACATGCACACACACACACATGCACACACACACGCACACACGCACACACATGCACACACGCACACATGCACACACAGACACGCACACGCACACGCACACACATGCACACACACGCGCGCGCGCACACACGCGCGCGCACACACGCACACACACACACACACCTGTCTACAAACAAAGGAGAGGATTTCTGAATTGAGAAGCCACTGACTCTCTTATGTTGGAACCTGAGGTGGAAAACACACCCTCCTTCAGTGAAAGTAGAAAATACTGGCACCAGAAATAACTATGTTAACCTGAGGAACTGGCAGAAATGTTTGGGAAGGGGTTCAGACTTCCACAGGTAGTGACGTTTGGATGTGAGTCCAAGTTATTTGTCTAGATCTGCTATGAGAATGCCCATTCCAGTGGTGCAGGCATCTTCTGCTCATGGCTTCATCCAGGAGCCTAGAACATTTCCTGGAGCACTGCTGGAGAGTTAAATAATGGCTGAATCAATGGAATGGATTTCCAGGGACATAGAAACCCACCGTTATCTCTCAATAATACAATTACGTAACTGGAAATAGCACAGGTGCAGCTCTGTGTATTCCACCTTGAAGTTCTTAGAAACAGAGATTAGGGTTAAATTTTTCAACACCTTGTTCTCTAGTAGCTGAGTCTTTCTCCAAAAACACATTGGAGAGTCTGTCCTAGTCTGCAGTGTCTGTAATGGCCACAGGGCTGCAAACCCCACCACCAACCTTCAGGACAAAGACACTCCTCTTCTCAAGTTAAGGACAGGAATAGGCTTTGTGTTCAGATTTGAGGTTGGGTAGGGTCAGGATTTGGGTTCAAGTTCAGGTTTGGGTTTCAAAGCCCTGAAATCATCCCATGAGAATTCTATGTGGGAATCACAAGTGTTTCACACAGTTAATGCTAAGGGTTGGCATTGCACTACTGACCCTGCCAATGTAGAAACATAATGCAATGAGGATGGATTTTTGTAACAGATCCTGCCACCTCTGCAAATGGGAAAATGCATAGATTAAAGATAGACCCCTTTTTATTAACCCTTCCCACACCATGATTAATTATTTTATGGTTGGTATCTTTCAACATTGCTCTCTCATATAAATATACATAGGTTATGAAGCATTTCCCTTTTTCATGTCTTTCTAATTATGATTTTTATTCATAATAAAGAAAGGGAAAAGGATCCCTTGTAGTTTTCTCAGTTTCCAGTCATGTTCTAAAATTAAAATAACACAAGGAAAAAAGAAAAGTTAAGAAGAAACATCTAAAATTATTTTGTTTACTTAGTAGCACTAACTTTCCAGGGTGTGGTATGTTTGCAAGCTCCCCTGAATTTTATGCTTAGATGCTAATTTTTAAAAATCTTTCCTGGACCTAAATTTCCCACCCAGGTCAGATAGCATTGAAATACTGATGGAAGCCCCAAATCACTTGAAAATGGCCAAATATGTGCAGAAAACCTACAAAATGTCATCTCGACACTTTTACTGCCGCAACTCAGCAATCTGGAAAGCTACTGAGAACAAAAGGTTGCGATATTAAATAAGCTGAAATACACTGTTTCTCATACATTTCTTATCCCAGAGACTGCATTTCATTTAGAAAAAAAAAAATTGCCTCATTTTCAATACACACTTGTTGAAATAAAGTCATATTTTCAGGGATTAAATCACCACCTATAACTTTATATTAAATTTATTTTACTATCTTAAACCAGTGGTGGGTTTAAAAGTCACTTCCATGTCTTATAAGCACATTTTTATTAAAATTTCTATTTTCATCTAATTTTTAATTGAACTGCAACTTAAGAGAGAATTTTCAAGGGCTGAATAAATGAGTCCAACTCTGCCTTATAGTTTGTCTTCAATTTACTGTGTTATAAGAAGCAAATTTTGTTGCTTTTAGTAAAATCACTTAATAGTTATAGTGCTGCTAATACATGAGAACAAGCAAATGATAGAATCACATCCTTATGAAGCTTTAGTGCTGCAAAGGATTTCCATTAATATTTAATATGTTAATAGGAATACATAACATAGGTGCACTGCTTGTTTCTATTTTCTAGAAAAAATATATTATATATACATTTACATATATAATATATATTTATATATTATACATCAAAATATATATTTTATTTTGTATACATTTCATATTTTTTAAAAATTTATATATATATATAAAATATATATATTTGGGGGGGCTGAGGAAAATGGGATGGACATTCAGAAATTACTTTAAAATACCTCTCTTCCATCACCTTATTATAATCTATCAATGCACTAGAAAAGCTATTAAAAACATAAGGGACTAGAAAAAGAAATCACCAAAATCAGGTTATTGCTTGAAAAGTCTGCTTGAGATGGCACAAGGCAATGAAAATCTCACAAAAATAGACATAAAATATTGATCTGTATGCTGTGCTAATGTGTGTGTATGTGGTGTTTAAAGACAGACCACTTCATATTTCAATATCTCCAAAGAAACTGCAATTTTTTTTTTTTTTTTAAGTACCGGAACTGCTAAAGCAGGAACCCAAACTAGCAAATTAATTGAATGTAAAACAAATACCAGAAAACATCCTTAGGTCAGATTGAGTTTTATGAGTGAGTTCGTTTTACCTAGCTGTATTAGGCTGTAAAATCGTTTTGAATAAAATAAGTTGGCATACCTACAAAAGACAATGCGACCTTGACTCTAAATTTCAGTAAGAATGCATTGTCAATATTAACAGTTTAGACACCTGGAGCAGATAATTCGAAATAAGTCATGATAACTTTCTTCCTAAGAACAAAGACTTCCAAAGAACAGAACGATTTCCCAAGGTCTTCTCCCATTCTTTGATGTGATTGCAAACCGATTAAAAATGCAAATGTTGCCAAATGGCTGATTTATGAAAATGTGTCCGCCTTTGATCTACTGCTGAAAATTGATGAAGGGAAAAATTTAACCTGTGCTTATCTGAAGGAACAGAAAAAGCAAGACTGGAATTCAAGAGCCCTTACTCACTGAATCCCTGTAAGATAAAATGAAAAATGCACCCTAATTAGAAGTCCTAAAACAGCAATCTCCACATCACTAAGAATGGGTCAATTTCGGGGTATGGGATTTTGAGAAAAAAGAAAACCTTAATAGACAGCTAAGTTAAATGACAAAAAAATGTCCATATGTTGGGTCTTTTAAATCAGAAAGGACAAATAATTTGAGGTGGTGGCCAGCCACATTATAGCAGAATGGAGAACGAATTGTCCCTGCCCCAGGCAGTATTACTTGAGTTTTACTACTTTGACTGGAACAGGTCATGACAATGATGGCAATATCTGCCTTAACTGGGCTCTTTCTAGGGGAGCCCAATGGGCAAATAGAGAATAAGCTAGTCCTGTGGGTGCCCAAAGCTGGTTTTAAAGGATGTGGCAAGCAACGTTAACATTTGTTTATATAGGGGAATGTAGCAAGCAGAAACATAAAGCCATCCCCTCGAGATTCTTGTCCCCCTGGTTATTCAATTAACCATGAATCTAGGTAGGGCTGTGATTTCACTTTGCAGATTTCATTAAGGTTACTAGGCAGCTGACGTTATGATAAGCTGATTATCCTATAATATCCAAGTGGGTCGAATGTGATCACATGAGCCCTACAAGCAAAAGAGGGAGATAGCGCAGTTAGAGAGATGGCATGGAAGATCGGAAAGAGAAGGGGCAGAAAGCAAAGTCAGGGAGATTCAAAGCACTAGATTGCTGGCCTTGAAGGTGAGGAAATTGAGCCAGGAGCTAAGGAATGCTGTGGTCTTCACGAAGCCTAAATTCACACTCAGCCAATAATAGCCAGCAAGAAAACAAGATCCTTAACCACGTGCAATTGAATTTAGCCAACAACCCATGTGTTCCTGGAAGTGGATATTCATCCCTAGAGTTTTAAGTAAGAAATACTGCCCTGCCAAGACACCGATTTCAGCTTTGTGAGACTCAATGCACAGAAACATCCAAAGTACTCAGACCTCAGGTCAACACAACTCTGAGATGATAGAGTTGTGTATTTTAAGCCACTACATGTGGGGTAATTTGTTACAGCAGCAACAGGAAATGAATACAGGGAACTGCAGGCGGTGCTACTCCCATGGATACAGTTGAAGTGGCAAACTTGGAATTTGAAGGAATGAGAACTGTTGCAAATTCTGAGAAATAGACTTCCATAGAATCTGAAATTCTTAGTGCCCAGAGGGTGGTGAGTTTTCCTTCTTAGTTAGAGAGAATTTAAATATACAGAGAATATTTCTTCCTAAGTCACAATGCTACCCCAGTAATATATCTGCACTAACTTCGAATGGACAACGTGCATATTCATTAAATAGCATGCATATTCAGCAATTCAGAGGCCACTACTCTCTTGTGATGCCCTGTGCTTTGCCTTCCCCTAGGTTGTTAAATAATAAAACCTGTTATGACTTTTCTTCCTTTCGACCTAAATTTTACAGTGATTTTTATTAATGAGCCTTTAGGGGTGACGTTTTCCTTTGGCCCCTACAGTTATGGTGCTGTGAACAGGATACCAAAAGCCATCCTGCCCTGCTGGAGCCGTGAATGACAGAGATCAGAGCCTGAAAGCCAGCAGAAGAGGGTACCTCCCACGGATGTCCTGAACCAAACTGAAGAAGAAATTTAAAAAGCTCTAAACAGAAAAACGGGTTAGGAGAATACTTTAGAATAATCAGCCTGGAGCTGCAGACTAGATACAAGACACATAATGTCCAGACCCTGAGGAACCAAGGAAGATATCAGTAAAGCTGGGCTGATTCCATCCTGAATCAGGACCCTACGATAACATCAAGGACAGAGGCAGAAACCAGAGGGAGCCTTGGCAAGACCTTGCACCTGTCCCCATGCATGGAGCCCCTGCAGCTCACATCCCCTCCCTCTTGCCTTTCATTTCCCACTTTCCATTCCCTCATCCCCCTCTTTATAAACCCCTCAGTAAATCTAAACATTTGAGTTAGCCTCCGACTGGCCACTTTCCTTCAGTTTTACCAAAAGAGACGGGTTCGCCTAACATCTCTCTCAGGTCATCTCAGTATTCCTGAAAAAAAGCTGACTTCTGAATGCAGCTTGCCATGATTATTTAAGGGTAGAATTGTCACATTACATGTCCCAAAGGGCATCCCTAGACAACAGCTATAGGAACTGAGATAAGCCAGGGAGGTTAGGGAAGGAAATGTCACCTTGGGCACCACGTTCAACAATAAAGTTAAAAACTGCATGATTCCATACTTTTCCTGCTTGATGGAGGTGACGCAGACGTTCCTTAAAGAGGTCCATCTATCTCGAGAGTCCCCCAATCTTGAGTGAACGAGGGTAGATGTCCACCCGACTCAATGATGAAATTTCAGTTTTGCTATAATGCAGAGAGTCACTGTTGGTATAACGCAGACTGGAAGGCTTCCTAACTTCGACAGAACTCACAAACAGTAATATTCTAAAACCCTGGAGACAATTACATCTCCTTTGTTTTGAGGGCAGTGGGCTGCGTGATGCTCTAATTCTGCATCTGTCTTTTACTAACCACCCTCCCCACCCACCCCCACCAACCCCAGGCACTGTGAATCCTGACTCCATTCTTTGTAACCAGTTCACATCAAAACACAAGTGGATACAGAAGAAGAGCACATATCCATTAGAAAATACCTAGATTAGTCGATGACCCTTACGTTGGAAACGTCTCTGGTCTGAAAGAAAAAACTCAGCCAAAGGAAAGACACTATTTGAGCTCTTTTTCTAGTGTTATTTTTAACAGGATCGTAGCAAATCGCATGGGGGGTGGGAAACCAGTTTGGAGCCAGAAGACACGATTTAGATCCCCAGTTTTGTTGAATAATGGCTGATGGGTCCTGACAGGGTATGAAACTTGGTTTTGTCACATAAAATATGAGGGTAATAATGATACCCTCACCATAAGGCTGCCCTGGACGATAAAATGAGAAAAAAAAGTAGAAGAAATGCCCAGTGCTATAAAGCCTTTGAAAATGGTATCTATCAAAAGGAAATAAAAAGTAAGACTATTAATAATAATAATAAAGGATGAAAGTATTTATCCTGTCATAGAATAATTTCTAGGGGAGAATCTCCCCACAGTCCAATATGTAAGAGTTTCAATAAGTAGTGATGAATGCCAAAAAGAGAGAAAAATGGGAGCTCATACAAAGTATGGAGGTTCTGCAAGAAGACAAGGGTGGCACTGGGCAGTTTACAAAAAGACGAGATTGACAGCAGAGGTCAGCCAGCATCCTGATGGGAGACCATGCTCAGGAGACATCGACAGGGAACTCACCGAGAACAGCACTAAAACAGATGCACGGCGTGATTCAACCCCCCAGAATAAAATCAAGTGGCATATGCTTCAGAAAAGTGACATATGACTCACTTCATGCAAAAGGTCCTAGCAGAAGAAAGTAAGATGACTGAAGGCCTCGCTGGTCAACCTACAGCTAGAAAATCTGGAAGTGAACTCCAAAGGGTAAAAAGGTATTTGGCATTAAAAAGCAAAAGCATACCCATAAATACACCATTTCAGGGTCATGGGGCTTGCATGCATTCAGGTAACCGGGATTTACAGATGTAGTGGGTGTCATGTTGCATAAAATGGAAGATTCTTGGAAGTTATTTGTGTGATATTTACCTCCTGGCTGCAAGCAAAGGATACACAAGCCCCCGGGCAAAATATTCCTCCTGCACTTCATAGAAGCAGGTGTTTATTTCTTCCCATAATCATTTTTTAACCAGTTACAAAACATAAGGAAAAAGAGGTCCCAAGCTATACTTTGTGCTCCTCGATATTATTCTAGACCAGGGTTGTTCAACCTCTGCACTACTGACATTTGGGGATGGCTGATTAGTTGTTGCGGGGGGCTGTCCTGTGCATCGTAGGGGGTTCAGCAGTGTCCCTGGCCTCTACACTCTAGATGCTAATCTTATCTCCCTCCCACCTCCCAATCTAGCTGTGACAACCAAAAATGTCTCCAGACATCGACAAATGTCTGCCAGACCTGGGACTTGGTGAATGTGATAAAACGTCCGTGGCTGTGAACTTAGAAAATTAGACACCTATTTTGCTACTATATTTCTTTTAATTGACTTTTCAAAAACTTGCTTGTCTTTCATTGTCAGAGTCAAATAGGATTAGACAACTCAAATAATTTTTACAATCTTTATACATGTTCTAAAAGAAAAATAAGAGACACTATTGTATATAGAGAATCTGGTTAGTAAGGATTGTTTTTATGGTTTACTAAGGAAACAAGCAAGTAGAAAGCATAGTAAAGTGGACAGGAGAGAGACAGACACAGAGAGAGGTAGACCTAACATTGACAAGAGTGATAAAATATAGTAACTTGAATTTTGGAAGGGTGTCTCTGAGGTGGAACTAGAGAAGGTAGACCAAAAATGTAGTGGATACAGATATTTCATTTAGGATTAGTCAAGGATTCACAGGGATAAGGGAACGTTTCCAAAGTGGTCAGGGTCTGAGGCACTGAATGCATGCAAGTCCAAGACATCTGGGGGGGGAAAAAAAAAAGAAAATTTTGAAATTCTTTGGAGAAACCAAAGTAGCTTCAAGTGATTTAGACCCTGGGGATGAATTAATATTTGGTACAGAGGATCCATCACAGAAGAATATATGTTAGGTGGATATAAAGACATTTTTGACAGAGAAGTCATTTTTCTGAAGCTGTAGAATTTTTCTGATATATACACACATGTATGTATATCATACACACCTGTGTATATGTATGTGTGTGTATGTGTACGTGTATGTCTGTGTATCAAATTTCAAATTTAAAGCAACACACATTTAGGAAAGGTAAGCAAATATTCTGAAAGAAGACATAGATGCCCCTTCTTTATGCATGAATTATCCTTAGAATACAGATGTTTGCAGGAGAGTTTGAGCACAAAAATGGAAATATGTGTATATAAGTAGGGAATGAAATGAATATATAGGTAACCTAAAGATTTGTTAGGCTGACAGAAATGGAAAGCAATTTAAAGCGTGTTCCCAACTTTACAAAAACATTCAAAGATAGGTGTAAATGAAATGAACAGAAGAGTAAGTAGAGATATACATCATAATAGAAAAGAAAGAAATCTAGTACAAAATTCAGTATTAAAGGAAAGACATAGGCAGACTGTGTATTTCATAAATTGTTATTTTCTGTGGGAATATGTTTTGCAAAATCTATAGTGTAAAAATAGATCTAATGTGACTCAAACAATAGAAAAGCCATGGAGTATAATACACAATAAAAATAGTGTTCTCAAATTACATTTAAGCATAACCAAAAGAAATAAAAAAGAATCTGTTCTTATAATTATATCCTGACCTTTTGCTATCCAATGGAAATTATACTAAGATTATAAATAACATACTCCTGTGAAATTCATATTAAGTAGTATGCTCATTAGGAACTACTAATGACAAATATGTCCTTTGAATTGCCATCTTTCTATTTTAAAGGATAAAAACAAGTTTACATAAAATTGTTCAATGCTAAAAGCTGTCTCTGTTGTATAAGCGTCTGAATTAGTGGATCTTTCAAAGGGTTCTCTTTATCCACCTCATTTCTACAGTCGCCAATTTTCTTCCCTGTCCTTCAAGCCTGTCTTCTCTCCACATGGTGCTTTTAGCTTCCACCTACCACCTGGAACCAAAGACACTATACCCTTTAGGTTTTCGTTACAACAGCACCTCACCTCTGGTTTCAATGCTTATCTGGTTTCCTAATGCGGTGTAACAAACCAGCCCCCAAATGATGTCCTAAACCAACCATTTATGACGATTGCTTACGATTGTGTGAGTTGACTGGGCTCAGATGAGAGGTTCTCTCTTGGAGTCTCCTGGGCTTTCTTCAGCTAAGGATGGGATCCTCTGAGGGCTCTACCAGATGGGGTGGCCAGGCTGTCACACGGGTGGCAGTCAATGCTGGCTGTTGACACATGGCTTCCCCATGGGGTTTAAACATCTTGCAACATGGTGTTTGGTTTCCAAAAGAGAGTGTCCCAGGAGTAAGGATTCCACATGGCCTGAGTGTAGTGTCCATGGCTTTATATCATGCTGCTCTGGAAATCCTAGCATGTTATTTCCAGAGCACTCTATCCATGAAGAAAACCACTGAGGCCAGCACAAGGTGCAAAGACACAGGCTTCAACTCAACTTTCTAAGTTGGAAAAGCAGCAGAATCTCTGCATCCATTTCTGTCTATTGCACTCTTCAAATCTGCTCAATCACGTGTAATGATTCTAACAAATACATAATAGGGGCTATAACTAGTGAGCTGTATTAAGAAGAATTTGCCTCTTGACCTAGAAAAACAGACTGCTGTGATCCATTAGTGATATCTGCCAGGGACAGGGACAATTTGTCTATCCATTGAAGACCTTAATTTATTTTAAACTCCCCCCTTCACACACAGGGCACTTGAGGTTGAGTACAAAAACGTGACTGGTCCTCACACTGCCCCACATTATACATCATACATAACATAACACGTACATTGTTGACATGGAATAGAACTCAGGTCTCCACCAAGAAATCATGCATGTTCCATTATATTATTGAAATTAAATATAATTTCAACCACGTTGCTATTGGAATATTACAGATTAATTTCTGTAGCAATCATAAGGCTATAGATGGAATTTGACATTGTTAAATGCTTGAAAAAATGACACATGACAGCAGAATGAGCCCTCAGTTATACTTACAGGTGCAACTGTTCATACATTAATTCAACTCCATGGATGGAGAGCTACCCCTGCTGTATTTTATGCTCTAGACCTAAATGTTGGAGGGATGTGCACACACAGAAAAAGAGAGGCATAGTGCATATTATTATAAAGTTTACAACCATGGACTGCAAATGGATATACATCAGGGACCAAAGTCATGGCTGAATGCTGCGTAAAAGCATGGTTGGAGGTTCAGTTTAGAAAACCTAGAGTATAGTGAAAGAAAGGAAGTAGTGTGGACAGAGGTAAAATGACCTAGCAAGAGTAGATAGTTTAGGGTCTTGAGGGCCATGTATGTGGATGAGTGGACCATTAGAAAGGTGATTAAAAGATACAGATGACTATTGATTATCCATTGTGTGAATGCCACTTGGTCTCTATGGAAGGTAAGAGATTTGGTGGGACAAGAATCAATGCTTACAAACCAACTAGGAGGCTGTTTCCCAACTATAAGTGAGAGATGATGGTTGATAATGGCAGGAAATATTCATTCTCTAGTGTTATGCTCTCCAAAGTGGTAGCCAGGAACCACATGTGGTTGTCAAACACTTGAAATGTGGCTTGTCCAAAATGAAATACATTGTAAAAGTAAAAAAAACACACTGAATATCAAATATTTAGTAATATTCGATAAACATTTAGTAATATTTTTAAATATCAAATATTTGCATATATAAATGTTTATACATGAAAACTATTTCATGATCAATTTTGTCTCTATTGCACATTGAGTTAATTAAGATCAATCTCAATGTTTTTTGTTTGTTTGTTTGTTTGTTTTTGCTTTCTTTAAAGTAGCTACTAGAAAACCAAAAATATGCATGTAGCTCACATTGCATGTCTATGGGACATTGCCACCCTGGAGAAAATTTCTGAGTCTTAAATATCTTGGCATTTTATGGTTTGCAGAGGTTTCGTGGCATAAATAACCAAATTCAACAGTTTAATATGTGTCATACATTGCTGGTCAATTTCTAAAAGCTTTGAGGCTAATACTTTTTCTGTACAAGATGGAGATGAAGTATAACCCCAGAGGCTGCAAAGTTACTTAAACAGCATGTCAATGGAAGTCTCAAGCTCTGATGAAGTGGTCAATGGAGATGTTCAGCAGAGAGTGAGAGAGTTGATTCTGTTCTTCAATTATTGTGACCTTGTAATGTCTTGTCATGGCTTGAAAGGTAAAAGGGCTGGAATAGTTTATGAGCTGCCACCACTCTGGCAAAACCCTGCAAGCATTCTGCAATCATACCCTACCCTGGCATGATTGTAAGAAGGCTCAGGTTGGTGGTGATTCATCTCCTGCCATTCTCTTGCAATGCTGTTGCTACAAATAAGAATAAACTCATTCTGAGAATCATAATCATCCTTCCAAAAATCAGCATTATTATTATTGGAGATGCCAATATCCAGACTAATTTGTCAATTTATTTCTTAACAGTGAAATTTACGATGCACGAGTCTCTCAATATTTTTTTCTTTTACAGAAGACATTATGGTACTTCATCGGAGGATCACTTGTTTCAAATTCTCAAATAACAGGAATGTCATATTTATTCACGTCTCGGTAATATGAAAAGTTGCTCCCAGTTGCCTTTGCTTTTTCTACTCCGGAAGCTCAAAGAGGTCATTTGACCCATTTTTCTGACATTTGTGCAATTTGATCACTGCCCAGATGAACTGAGAAAATTAGAAACATAAAGCAACCTGCTGGTCATACCTGGTGGGCCGAAGAGCATTGAACTTAAGACAAAGTAAGACCCTCCTTGTCTCTCTATGCAGAAGAATGGAGGTTGGGGAGCAGCATATGATTTGGGGTGTCTGTGAATCTCCCCATCCCTTCAAATACCCTCTGCTGTCTTAATTTGTCTAAGCTGCTATAATACAATACCATAGAGTGGGTGGCTTATAGAAAACAAACTTTTATTTCTGACAGTTCCAGAGGTTGGAAGTTCAAGATCAAGGCATGGCAGAGTTGGTGTCTGGAAAGGACTTGCTCCCTGGTTCATAGACGGCGCCTTCTCGCTGTGTCCTCACGTGGTGGAAGGGGTGAGGAAGCTTGCTGGGTGTCCCTTTTATAAGGGCACTAATCCCATTCATGAGGCTTCACCCTCATGAGCTCATCACCTCCCAAAGGCCCCACCTCCTAACACCATCACTTTGAGGATTAGGCTTCAATATATGAATTTTGGATGAACATAAACATTCAGCCTATATCACCGGCTCACGAGTCCAGCCTCACTTCTTCCCTAAATGCTCCAAGACAAAGACTCTGGAAATCCTTCCACAACATGCACGATGAAGCCTACAAGCTAATCTCTGGGATTCAGCAGCCTGGAACCCAATGGTGTAATTGACAAGAGGAATTTGCTGGACTGGTGAAGAGGACATACAGACTGGAGCAGACACAGAAAGGACAGGTGGATGAGCTGGCATGTCACTGGCAAGAACTCTTCCAAGAGGAGGAGATGGCTGTTTTAAGAACAAAACCATGGGGCCACGTCAGGCAGAGAACGTGAAGTTAAGAAAAGTATTTGCAAGTGGGATAAATAAGGGAATGTTGATAAGGTGTTGGGTGTGTGCCATAAATATAAAGAAACAGAAGATATAGGAGTTGGGGAAGGATATCGGAAACAATGTTCTTGACTACGTACGAGAAGGATGGGATTTCATACATGAGACCAACTATGGTGGAGTCTCTTTTTCTGTATGTATTGCTTATTTTTATTTATTGCTGTTGCTATGAAGACCTCATTCTTTCTTTCACGGAAAGTGAATTTGAATGAAAGCAAAGAAGCTGCCTTTGCCAATAGACTAGCCCCGTGGAGAGTCTCCTGTGGCTAAGGGCCATATGTGCTCAGTCTAATAAAGTTGTAATTTACGCCTGCACAGCAAAGCCCAAAGAAGAGAAAGTGCTGGCATTTAGCCAGGGATTCCAGGCGAGGGGGACAGCTGTTGTGAAAACGCCCATAATTCTGAGTTCTATTTCCACCTTGATTATCTGGGAAATTTAGAGGGGGAATAAATAAATTTTCGGAAGGTTGCAAGGCTTTTTTGGGAATACAATGTGCTGAAGAGTCAGACCATATTTAGTATTGACAATTCCTAGCTAAATGGTTCCATGTTGTTATCTGGTGGGCCCTAGTGTGGTGTCTCTGTCTCTGTCTCTGTGTCTCTCTGTGTCTCTCTGTCTCATCTCTCTCTCTCTCTCTTCTCATCTCTGTCGCAATGTTCCTCAAATGGAATTGGGAGAGAGCGCCGAATCCTAACCACTAGACCACCAGGGAACTTCCTCAAATGGAATTGGGATTAAAAGAAAGCACCTTGCCCAGAATCTTCTTTTTAATACCTGTTTTTTACCTTTTAGTTTGACAGACACATGTAATTATCACAGTAAGCCTCCAGAATTCAACAGTATTACTCTGACTAGTATCTTTGGATATCTGTCTGCAGTTAATCACTATATTCGTTAGCTATTTTGCCAGTGGCTTTCCTTCAACCACGAAAATCCAGGACCATATAGATGCTCTCCAAATTGATGAAAGTGCTTATTAATTTAAATCACATATTTAAAATATCCTAAAATTTAAAAAGAAAAAAAAAATCCTGCAAAGGCATGTTTGACTTCACAACATCTAAAGCAGACCCTACCTTTATCACCGGATCACGTTTTTGAAATATCTTCCAAACACAAAGTCTTACCATCTGGCAGCACCTCGGGGTTTTGCTAAAAATAACTGGATTGTGATACAGCAATCCACTTAGCACCACAAGAGGGTCGTTTACTTCTTTATGAGGAAGTGATACGGAACTGGATTACCTGCCTTAGCCACAGCTGATGTATTGGGTAGGAAAATAAACATATTTGTCACCAGTGAGAATTTCAAACCCCCCTCTTTTACAGATGGGTATTAAAAGCATTAGTTTCATCTAAAACATATCTAATCATAAACAAGAAATCTATTCTTTAAGTAAAGTTCTCTGCTGAGCCTGTAGAAAAGAATAGTAATTTCTACCCTCCTAGGATAGAAAAAAAAAAATTTAAGGTCAGGCTTAATATCTCAGAAGAAAGATGTGTCTCTAAATCAGTCCAACCAAATAAAAACCAATTCCCACTGCGAGAATCAAAAGAGCCTATGAAATAACGACATAACATAGCAAAGTAGTGACAGAAAGATATTTAATCAGATCATTAACAAAATTTAAAAAGTATTTTCTTTCAGAAATGCATGTTATAAAATTACCCTGGGCAAATTACAGTACACTCTTATTCCCAATAAGATATTTCTTTAAAAAATCTAATGTATTTCATTACTTATTAGACTAAAGAAATAAAAAAAAAAAGGAGGAACATACTCAAAAAAAAAAAAAAAGATAAAAATCCTCTCTAAAGACAGACCTACACATCAGAAAGCTCAAAGAGATTTACAACATGTTGCTTGTATAGAATATTTATTTGGAAAACAACTTAAGACGTTCTTAAATAATCAATGGCATGAAAAGCATTCAGGGCAAATGCCAATTAAAAAGCAATTGTAACCATGTGTTTTCCAAATGCTCCACCTAAGTGGTATTGTCAACATGTATCTTTTTCCTGGTTACCACGAAAGGAAATTTCTGCAATACTGGAAATCAAACTGGAGAAAACACATACATACATAAATATATATATATACACACACACAGAATTTTATGTATATTTGTATATGTATATTTTTCTAAGAGACAAAATTTTAGAATCATAGCACAAAAGGTAAGAGAATAAACTGCTGTTTATACCAGCGAAAGCCATACACACATTGGGTATGCAGCAATAAAACAAAAGATAATTTAGTTGCAGAGTTTTGAAGAGGAAATCTATATAAATTAGTTTCAATTCTCATTGAAAGAATGAGAAAAATTAGCAGGGCTGAAAGCAAATGGAGCTAAGTCATGCAATCGGAGAACCACCCAAACTCTCTCTCTGTCTTTGTCCTTCCGTCCAGTGCCTGAAACATGTACCATTATGGGAATCTATGGGCTACCAGACTGCTTTGAAGAGAATCATCTAAGTTACAGTCTGAAATCTGCTGTCACAGTGGCTCTGAGGGTCAGCAGATTCATCAACAACATGAAGCTACAGAGGCAGGACACATCGTTTTCCATAGAGAGATAGTGAAAACGTTTGAAAAATTGATATTATAAAGTAAGAAAAAAAGCACATTGTGCATTTGTTTCAGATGATGGCATAACATAAACATGGCAACATGTATTTTAATGTGTGCTCCTTTTGTTTCTTTTGTATCTGAGCAACAATAGATTGGAAAACATGTGGAATAGGAAAGAACTGTCCAGCTCTGCAGTCCTATTATTGGCATTTTTTTTTTATTGGTGTTATTTGTGAAGACATTAGGAACACCGTGTGTGTGTGTGTGTGTGTGTGTGTGTGTGTGTGTGTGTGTGTGTGTGTGTGTGTGTGTGTGTGTGTGTGTGTAGAGTGAGAAGGAAGTGAGAGGTAAAATGAGAGACAGAGACAGAGAAGAGAAAAAAACTGATCAGTTGTAGTGAACACCCCAAAACACTGCTCTAGAAACTGTTTTTCATACATCCACTAACATCTTTCTAAATCCCTGTTTCTTAACAAATACAGTTACTTATAAAAATTCAATACTCTCTATAGCCACCTGCAAATAAAGAAAATATTAATACTTACTAGTTTCTCCCTCTATTTGGAATGGACCCTCATTTCTCCTGTTGCTTTCTTTCGGACAGTCCAGTGTTCCATCTTTTGTGAGGTCTTCATGAACTTTCACGATTAACATATATGACATTAGTTCATATCAAAGCTCCCACAGTAGATTTTTTGTTTGTTTGTTTGCTTGCTAAGGAGGTAAGTTTATCATGAAGGAAATATTCACTCAAGCGTCCTTAATTCTATACCCCTCTGGTGTGTCCCATGGGTACACCCAGCAGCCACTGGTCAGCCTCTGCCTGATTTCCAGAGACCGCTAGTGGAGGAAAGTAAGCAAGTCACTAGTGAAGTAAAATCACGGGTCTTGAAAAGATCACAGGATTTTGTGAATTTAACTAGAAGAGCTGGAACCACTGACTGAATTTTGACAAATCACAATGTAAGAGAGTCACCAATTATACTCCCCCAAAACCACACCAGCAAGTCAGTAAGCAGCCTGGATCACGCTTTACTTTCTATGAATTTTCATCTATTGTCATGTGTAACATAACTTTTATCCAATAGAAAATAAACTTAGTGTAGCATGAGGGTTTTATCTTTGCAAAAGCATCTAAGACCAACTTTTTCCCCATTATAGAAGAAGATGAAATATTGGTACTTTATTATTTTTTACGTGGGCTCCTTTTTCTAACAAAGAAAGCATACACAAATTTGTCAAAAGTAATAATAATTATGAAACTCTTACAGGTTTCTGGATCAAAAAAAGAGGATGTATTATTAAACTTATCAGAGTGAGTTTAAATAGGCACTGCCTTTCATGCATCTTTTTTTCAATCTATCCTTAGCGACAGTCGAGATTGTAGAATGGTCTTTTCAATAAATACTAGAAATAGAACACCACCTCCTTGATACTATGATATTCCAAAATTTATGTTAAAGTGCTGATGTGGTTTGGATAAGTTGCTCCAAAGCTCATGTTGAAATATGATGCCCAATGTGGCAGTGTGGGGAGGTGTCTCGGTCATGGGAGCAGATCATCCATGAATACATGAATGCCCTCAGGGGCTGGGTTGTCAATGAGTTCTCACTCTATTAGTTCCTGCAAGAGCTGCTTGTTGACAGGACCCTGGCATCTCTGCCCCCTTTCTCTCTGCTTCCACCATTTGCTATGTGACACCCTGCTTTGCTGTGAAGAGTCACTACCCATCAAAAAGTTTCTCACCAGATGTTTTCCCTGGACTTTGGACTTCCCAGCCTCTAAACCTATAAGCAATAAATATTGTCTCTTTACAAATTACCCAGTTTCAGGTATTCTGTTACAGACACACAAAAAGGGACTAATACAGGTGCCATGAAGTGCATGAAATATCCCACCCTGGATATTTATAGCTTGATAACACACTTGTGCAAATTCTCTCTAAAATGTTTCTGCCAATCCTTAGATCTTGAATATCTTTCATTTCAACAGCAAGAGTCCATGCTAATTTTTATCATGACATAACCATTGCTGCTGCCTGATGTCTGAGGGGCTATCTTAAGGACACAGGGTGTGCAGGTTTTGCAGACCACATTGAATACTTGATATGTAATTAACATAACCTGAGCAACAGTTTTCCAAAATAATCAGGCTTCTGAAAGTGGAAATGGAACAATAGTATTGATACCATTTCAGCTACTATTCAACATTGCTGTCTTATCCTCTTGCTAAACTATCCATCCACATAATTTTCTTCCCCTTCTTGCTTGGTCATAGTTTATTTAAAATTTGCCTGCAGCAAATATATGCAGCATTTTCCTATACAGAAATGAGTATGTGGAAAGCCAAGTGATATAAGATATAACAGTTTTCTATAAACTGGCTGGGTTCTATTAGGTTTAGCCCACGGGGCCGCCCCAAGTCAAACTGTACAGTCAATGTTGCAAAGCGATTTAAGCTAATTTGTTTGTGTGAAATTTTTAGGTTCATTTTGTTAAGTAACAGTAACCCCAGAGGAAGGAGGTAAGTGATGGTTGACTATCCCTCTCCTCTACCCATATTCCATCGTATAAGTGCAGGACCCAAATATGTCACCAATGCAGGCAAGATTTAGATTCCAATAGCAGACACAAAGCAGCTTGTATGAATTGTTCTATAAACATTCAAGCAGTCCAAAGTGTATCATGTCGTTGCGCTGACTCTTAAATCTTTGAAGACAGCACAAGGGGTGTGTTATTTTAACATTTCAGTTGCCTTCTTGGGCCCAGGACTAGCAGGCTTCACACCATGGATGTTGGGACATGTCACAGATATGGGCGGCTCTGGACTTTTATAGCATGATGGTGCAAGTGTGGGAATTATCTCTAAAGTTTTTCCACCAATCTATACATCTCGAATATTTTTCATTTCTCCAGTGACAGTCTGTGCTGATTTTTATCATGACACAGCCAGTAATCTATTTCATAAATAAAATGCATTTCTGACATGCTAATTTCAAGAAGATGTGTTCATTGGGATATGAGTACCTGAAGAATTAAGTTGGGAATTTTTCTGATTTAAGGCTAGCTCACCACTCTTGGACATACCATTAAAACAAGTGTGTCCTCCTTAAACTAACTAGCATGTATATAATATTAAACTGTTCATTCTGTCTTTTTATCTCAACTTCCCTTTCAGCTGAATATATACCTTGTGTTTCACATTGCAGAAATTACAACATGAACAAAACCAATAGGTCCTGTTTTAAAACCTAATTGTTGAAGTATTTTTCAAATCCTCCAAACCCTCAAGGAATGTTTTTGTTGGTTTCTTGGTGGTAATGCTGTTTGCTTGTTTTTGCTATGATTTACATTTCCACTCCAGGGTACTGCCAATCTTGTATGAAAAGATCAATTTGCATTTTATCAGTAACAAAAGTGACCTATGGATGCCTGAGCTAATTGGCACTGTATGTCCAATTTATTCGAGTGACATTATAACGTGTCTTTGAGATTGTGATAGGATTGCATTATAATCAGCTTCTGATTATTTACAGAATTCTCATAAAAGTGCAAAAGGATAGAAGGAGGGCTTTTCACTGCAATATTGCTCATAAATACCCCCAAACAGCAAGGCAATTTAATCGATTCTGGTACAGCCATTAAGTTACATAGTACAATATTGTTTAAAAATTATTTACTTCTATCAAATTCTATATTAAGAAGTAGACTTAAATGAATAAAGCAAGTTGCAGAGTAGTATAATTAATATGATCTTGTACAGAGGTTACGTTTAGGATGACAAAAAAGTTTTGGAAACAGATAAAGATAGTTGTCACAAAACGTTGTAAATGCAATTAACTCCATGCAATTGTATGTTTTAAAATGCTTAAAATGGAAATTCTTATGTTACATATCCTTTACCACAATTTTAAAAAATCTGAAAAAAATAAAATAATTAATATGATCTCGACTTTGTGAAAAGACCACAAAGGCAAGCATAAATCAATGTGTGTGGGAATGTGCTATAGTTGAATGTTGTTCAAGAAAGAACTGGAGAAATTATACAGAAAAGACTGATGGAGGAATTTTTTCTATGTTCCACATTTCTGTATTGTTTGAACATGTGAATCAATGTATCTATTTCAAAGCGATATTGTTTTTAAAACGATGACATGATTTTAATATAGAAGTAATAGCATAATCTCATTGCACTTTTAAAACACTGCATTAAATTTTAAAGCCATTCAAAGGCAAGGATCTACAGAAGTACTTGTAACAAATCATTTCCTTAAAAAAAAAAAAAAAAACAACACTAAAGAAATTAGAGGAAAATTTGTTTTTTTTGTTTTTTTTTAAATTTATTTATTTATTTATTTATTTTTAAATTTTATTTTGTCAATATACATTGTAGCTGATTATTGCTCCCCATCACCAAAACCTCCCTCCCTTCTCCCTCCCCCTCGCCCCCCCAACAATGTCCTTTCTGTTTGCTTGTTGTATCAACTTCAAATAATTGTGGTTGTTATATCTTCTTCCCCTCCCCCCCGGTTTGTATGTGTGTGTGTGTATGTGTGTGTGTGAATTTATATATTAATTTTTAGCTCCCTCCAATAAGTGAGAACATGTGGTATTTCTCTTTCTGTGCCTGACTTGTTTCACTTAATATAATTCTCTCAAGGTCCATCCACGTTGTTGCAAATGGCAGTATTTCATTCGTTTTTATAGCTGAGTAGTATTCCATTGTGTAGATGTACCACATTTTCCGTATCCACTCATCTGATGATGGGCATTTGGGCGGGTTCCAACTCTTGGCTATTGTAAAGAGTGCTGCGATGAACATTGGGGAACAGGTATACCTTCAACTTGATGATTTCCATTCCTCTGGGTATATTCCCAACAGTGGGATGGCTGGGTCGTATGGTAGATCTATTTGCAATTGTTTAAGGAACCTCCATACCATTTTCCATAGAGGCTGCACCATTTTGCAGTCCCACCAACAATGTATGAGAGTTCCTTTTTCTCCGCAGCCTCGCCAGCATTTATCGTTCATAGTCTTTTGGATTTTAGCCATCCTAACTGGGGTTAGATGGTATCTCAATGTGGTTTTGATTTGCATTTCCCGGATGCTGAGTGATGTTGAGCATTTTTTCATATGTCTGTTGGCCATTTGTATATCTTCCTTAGAGAAATGCCTACTTAGCTCTTTTGCCCATTTTTTAATTGGGTTGCTTGTTTTCTTCTTGTAAAGTTGTTTGAGTTCCTTATATATTCTGGATATTAATCCTTTGTCAGATGTATATTTTGCAAATATTTTCTCCCACTCTGTTGGTTGTCTTTTAACTCTTTTAATTGTTTCTTTTGCTGTGCAGAAGCTTTTTAGTTTGATATAATCCCATTTGTTTATTTTTCCTTTGGTTGCCCGTGCTTTTGGGGTCGTATTCATGAAGTCTGTGCCCAGTCCTATTTCCTGAAGTGTTTCTCCTATGTTTTCTTTAAGAAGTTTTATTGTCTCAGGGTGTATATTTAAATCCTTAATCCATTTTGAGTTGATTTTAGTATACGGTGAGAGGTATGGATCTAGTTTCATTCTCCTGCATATCGATATCCAGTTATCCCAGCACCACTTGCTGAAGAGGCAGTCCCTTCCCCAGTGAATAGGCTTGGTGCCTTTGTCAAAGACCAGATGGCAGTAAGTGTGTGGGTTGATTTCTGGATTCTCTATTCTATTCCATTGGTCAGTGTGTCTGTTTTTATGCCAGTACCATACTGTTTTGGTTATTATAGCTTTGTAGTATAGCTTAAAGTCAGGTAGTGTTATGCCTCCATCTTTATTTTTTTTGCTGAGCATTGCTTTGGCTATTCGTGGTCTTTTATTGTTCCATATAAATGTCTGAATAGTTTTTTCCATTTCTGAGAAAAATGTCTTTGGAATTTTGATGGGGATTGCATTGAATTTGTATATCACTTTGGGTAGTATGGACATTTTCACTATGTTGATTCTTCCAATCCAAGAGCATGGGATATCTTTCCATCTTCTTGTATCCTCTCTAATTTCTCTCAGCAGTGGTTTGTAGTTCTCATTATAGAGATTTTTCACCTCCTTGGTTAACTCAATTCCTAAGTATTTTATTTTTTTGGTGGCTATTGTAAATGGGCAGGCTTTCTTGATTTCTCCTTCTGCATGTTCACTATTGGAGAAAAGAAATGCTACTGATTTTTGTGTGTTGATTTTGTATCCTGCTACTGTGCTGAAATCATTTATCAATTCCAGCAGTTTTTTTGTAAAGGTTTTAGGCTGTTCGATATATAGGATCATGTCATCTGCAAACAGGTACAGTTTGACTTCATCTTTTCCAATCTCGATGCCCTTTATTTCCTTTTCTTCTCTGATTGTTCTGGCTAGTACTTCCAACACTATGTTGAATAGGAGTGGTGAGAGTGGGCATCCTTGTCTAGTTCCTGTTCTTAAAGGAAAAGCTTTCAGCTTTTGCCCATTCAGGATGATATTGGCAGTGGGTTTGGCATATATGGCTTTAATTATGTTGAGATACTTTCCCTCTATACCTAACTTATAGAGGGTCTTTGTCATGAATGAGTGCTGAACTTTATCAAATGCTTTTTCAGCATCTATAGAGATGATCATATGGTCCTTGTGTTTGAGTTTATTAATATGGTGTATCACATTTATTGATTTGCGTATGTTGAACCAACCTTGCATCCCTGGGATGAATCCCACTTGATCGTGATGAATAATTTTTCGTATGTGTTGCTGTATTCTGTTTGCTAGTATTTTAGTGAGGATTTTTGCATCTATATTCATCAAGGATATCGGCCTGTAGTTTTCTTTTTTGGTTATATCTTTACCTGGTTTTGGTATCAGGATGATGTTTGCTTCATAGAATGAGTTTGGGAGATTTGCGTCCGTTTCAATCTTTTGGAATAGTTTGTAAAGAATCGGTGTCAATTCCTCTTTGAATGTTTGGTAAAATTCTGCTGTGAATCCATCTGGTCCTGGGCTTTTCTTTGTTGGGAGCCTTCTGATAACAGCTTCAATCTCCTTTATTGTTATTGGTCTGTTCAAATTTTCTACGTCTTCACGGTTCAGTTTTGGGAGCTTGTGTGTGTCCAGAAATTTATCCATTTCCTCCAGATTTTCAAATTTGTTGGCGTATAGTTGTTTGTAGTAGTCTCGAATGATTCCTTGTATTTCAGATGAATCAGTTGTAATATCGCCTTTTTCATTTCTAATTTTTGTTATTTGAGTCTTCTCTCTTCTTTTTTTTGTTAGCCATGCTAATGGTTTGTCAATTTTATTTATCTTTTCAAAAAACCAACTTTTTGATTCGTTGATCTTTTGAATTGTTTTTTGGTTTTCAATTTCATTCAGTTCTGCTCTGATCTTAATGATTTCTTTCCGTCTGCTAACTTTAGGATTGGATTGTTCTTGTTTTTCTAGTTCTTTAAGGTGAAGTGTTAGGTTGTTCACTTGCCATCTTTCCATTCTTCTGAAGTGAGCATTTAATGCAATAAATTTTCCCCTCAATACTGCTTTTGCAGTATCCCACAGGTTTTGGTATGATGTATCATTGTTTTCATTAGTTTCAATAAACTTTTTGATTTCCTGCTTGATTTCTTCTTGGACCCATATGTCATTAAGTAGAATGCTGTTTAATTTCCATGTGTTTGTATAGTTTCCAGAGTTTTGTTTGTTATTAATTTCTAGTTTTAATCCATTGTGGTCTGAGAAGATACATGGGATAATTCCAATTTTTTTGAATTTATTGAGACTTGATTTGTGACCTAATATGTGATCTATCCTGGAGAATGATCCATGTGCTGATGAGAAGAATGAATATTCTGAGGTTGTTGGGTGGAATGTTCTGTAGATATCTGCCAATTCCAATTGGTCTAGAGTCTTGTTTAGATCTTGTGTTTCTCTACTGATTCTTTGCCTAGATGATCTGTCTAATATTGACAGTGGAGTGTTCAGGTCCCCTGCTATTATGGTATTAGTGTCTATTTCCTTCTTTAGGTCTAAAAGAGTTTGTTTTATAAATCTGGCTGCTCCAACATTGGGTGCGTACATATTTATGATTGTTATGTCTTCTTGATGGATCAGTCCTTTTATCATTAAGTAGTGTCCCTCATTGTCTCTTTTTATGGTTTTTAGTTTAAAGTCTATTTTGTCAGATATAAGAATAGCCACTCCAGCTCGTTTTTCTTTTCTGTTTGCATGGTAAATCTTTTTCCATCCTTTCACTCTTAGTCTGTGTGAATCTTTATGGGTGAGGTGGGTCTCTTGTAGGCAGCATATAGTTGGGTCCTGCTTTTTGATCCAGTCAGCCAGTCTGTGTCTTTTAATTGGGGAATTTAAGCCTTTAACATTAAGAGTTGTTATTGAAAGGTGTTGATTTATTCCTAGCATTTTATTGGTTGTTTGGTTGTCTTAGGTGTCTTTTGTTCCTTGCTTTCTGATTTACTGTTTGGTTTCTGTGTTTGTTGGTTCCTTAGGTTGTAGATAGTGTTTTTGTTAGCTTGTTTTCTCTTCATGAATGCCATTTTTATTGTACTAGCAGGTTTAGATTTTTCTTGGGTTTTTATGGCAGTGGTAGTTATTTTTCAGGAACCAAACCCAGTACTCCCTTGAGGATTTCTTGTAAGTGTGGTTGTGTGGTAGTGAACTCCCGCAGTTTTTGTTTGTCTGAGAAATATACTATTTGCCCTTCATTTCAGAAGGATAGCCTTGCAGGGTAGAGTATTCTTGGCTGGCAATCTTTGTCTTTTAGTATTTTGAAAATATCATCCCATTCCTTTCTAGCTTTTAGGGTTTGTGATGAGAAGTCTGATGTTAGCCTGATTGGGGCTCCCTTATAGGTGATTTGACGCTTCTCTCTTGCAGCTTTTAAGATTCTCTCTTTGTCTCTGAGTTTTGCCAATTTGACTATGACATGTCTTGGAGAAGGCCTTTTTGGGTTGAATACGTTTGGAGATCGTTGAGCTTCCTGGATCTGAAGATCTGTGACTTTTCCTATACCTGGGAAGTTTTCAGCCACTATTTTTTTGAATATGTTTTCAATGGAATCTCCATTTTCCTCCCCTTCTGGAATACCCATGACTCGGATATTTGAGCACTTAATGTTGTCTGATATCTCTCTCAGATTTTCTTCAATGTCCTTGATTCTTTTTTCTTTCTTCTTGTCTGCTTGTGTTATTTCAAACAGCCCATCTTCAAGTTCAGAGGTTCTCTCTTCAACTTCGACAAGCCTGCTGGTTAAACTCTCCGTTGTGTTTTTTATTTCGCTGAATAACTTCTTCAGTTCAGCAAGTTCTGCTACATTTTTTTTCAGGACATTGATTTCCTTGTATATTTCCTCTTTCAGATCCTGTATACTTTTCCTCATTTCATCATGATGTCTAGCTGAGTTTTCTTGTATCTCATTCAGTTTCCTTAGAATTATCACTCGAAATTCCTTGTCAGTTATTTCAAGGGCTTCTTGTTCTATCGGATCTAGAGTATGAGATTTATTAACTTTTGGTGGTGTGCTTTCTTGATTTTTTGTATTTCTGGTGTCTTTTTTTTGGTGTTTATTCATTGTGGCACGGCGTTTCACAGTCCACCGGTTTGAGACTAATGACTAACTAGGATGTTGCTGTGGTTGCCAATTTGGTATGGCTCCCTCCATGACTCCTCATTTGGCCTCTAGTGTCTTGTGTGTGTGGTTGCCTCGGGTCTTGGGCTTCTCCGGGGATCCACCTTTCTGGTCAGCTTGTACTCTGCTGGGCTGGTGGATCACGTACCACAGGGTGTGTGATCTTTGTTGAGCTTTCACTTCCTGTACAGGACTTCTCCCCGTTCCGTGTGCTCTGGCCCAGGCTGTTAGATCGTGCAGTGGCGACCCCACCGGGTGTGTGGTTTCTGTCGAGTCTCCGTCTCCCTGGCCGCAGGTCTCCCCCCTCTGTGCACACTGTGCTGGGCTGGGGTGTGTCTTCTGCACCCCTCGTCTATCAGCTGGGCCTTCAAGACCCTGCTCAGCACCGCCTCGCCCAGGAAGTCTACCAGGTTTCTGCTAGGCACAGACGACCGGTCTCTCTGGGTGCCTTTGTAGCACTGTGTAGATCTTTCTCGGGTCTTGTTCACCTTTGTATCCCCCCGGTATAAACCGAGTCTAGTGCCTGCCTACAGCCTGCTCTCCGGCAGGTTCAAGCGGACCTGGGAACTCTCCTACCACACTATTCCCAACCAGAAATTCGTTAGGCTTTTTTCCAAACTGGTGGTCGCAGAGATGGTATCTGCCTCCCAGTAACAGGAAGTTTACCAGGGCCGGAGTCCAGGGTGTGGTGGAGTGACAGTCGGCCTGCCCGTACTTCCTAGCCCTCCCAACACTGGTCGGGACGCCCCACACCCCCAGCCCCGCCAGAGAACCGCGGAGGGAGTGGGAGAGGAGGCCGGCCCGCAGGGTCTGTAAAGCCCCGCGCCAGGCCAAGCAAATGGGCTCAGTGATGGCCGAGCAGGGCGGAGCTACCTGCACCTGGGAAAATGGAGGCAGCACCGGGGCAGTGAGTGGCCTGGTAGTGCAGGCGGGAGCCGCGTGGGCATCCACCCCCCGAACAGAGCTGTGCCAGGGATCACTCACAGTGCTGTGCCAGGTCGGGCGCTCGCTCTGTCTCTGGTTTGTTGCCCTCCGTGTTCTCGGCGTTGCCGCCTCGGGCTGTTCAGTCGCGGTGCCGCTCGGGCGCTCCCAGGAATCTTCTTTAATGCCGGCCTGAAACCTCGAATCCTGAATAGGGCAGCTGGCCGCCTTCAGTGCGGCCCCAGCCTCCAGAATCCTGGCTGCATCCACAGCAGCCCTGGCGCTGTGTTCCCTGTTTCAAGACTCGCTTTTGCAGCTAAGAATCAGTTCTTTTCCTGCTCCACACTTCAAAGCTGTTGCCTGTAATTGAGGCAGCCTCTCCTGCTGGGGGCAAAGTGGCGTTGAGCCCCCACGACTGGCCAGCAGCAGCAGTCCTCCCTTAAGAGATGGCCAGAGGAAGGTCCACAAGCTTCCCGGCTGCCTGAGGCCCAGTGGCCACCTTTTCCACCTCAGCTACTCCATGCCAGCCGCCGCAGACGCCGCCATCTTGAAACTCCCAGAGGAAAATTTGTATATGTTCAAGATTAATATTAGCTGCTTTAAGGCTTATGTCCTCAACAGCATTTATTCTGTAAGTTAGAAGGCTTTGGGAATCAATTAAAGTGATATTTTAAAGGACATCATTAAATTATTCTATAATGGAAGTTGGAAATAATGAACTATGGGAAACCCATAGATTGCCCCATTTTGATAACAGAATGAAGAAGAATTTAGCTTTATTATGCCATTGTATCTTATACCTCATAGTAAAACAATATCAATTGTGTGTGGTAAGCTTAATTTACTACCTCTACTATATATTATATTAATCAGTAGCCTTCTAAAAACACGATTCCTTAGCCAAAAATAACAGTGCAATTGAAGGAAATTCCATGTAAAACAGCAGGATGTGAGAAAAGGAAATTTTAGGAAAGCAGGTGAATATTTTTTTTTCTATCCTTCTTAGCCAAGTTGCCCTCTGACCCTGGTCTTGTGGTCCAGTCATTAGTTCTTATTTAGATAGTGTTCTATGAAGTTTGCCTTGAGTTTAATGTCTCCCAAAACTTAGTCCCCACTGTAACTGTGTAAAAGGGCTTGGGGATTCCTATTATGGTAGTTGAAAGGGGGGGCTTTAAGAGGTGATTAGTTTGTAGGACTACCCCATAGTGAACAGATTATTAATGGTGGTGAGGGGCATGGTTCTGAGGGTTTTAAAAGAAGAACACATGAGGAGGCTAGTCTCTCTCTGCTCTGCCATTTGAGACCCCTGCGTCACTGTTGCCACCATCAAGACGCTCACCAGATGTGTTCTCTGGACTTTGGACTTCCCAGCCTCCAAAACTGTAAGCAATCAATTTTGTTTTCTTATAAATTATCCAGCTCCAGGTATTCTGTTTACAAGAGAAACAGACTAATACAGATTTTGTGAATGTTACGTTTTACTGCGTGTTTCTGTAACTTAAAGCGTATTCTACAAAACTATTTTCTCCTAAAAATGTTTAACGTATTCACATTAGTAATCCATTTCAGACTTGAGGGGGAAATTTTTGTTGTAAACAAAGGAGAAATAATGCTGTAGAATCTTCTTTGTGAAAATAAGTTCAAATTTTGAATAATGATTTCTGTAATGAGAGGTTGGCTTTCAGAATCTAACATATTTTGGTAGACTTGTAATAACGAGAATGAAAAAATTTTGGAGCTCTAAGTGGAAACCTATTTTCACTCCATTAACAGTTTTTGACTTTTTCAGCAGTTCTTATTTAGGCAAATTTTAATAATTCCTTCAGAATTTCAATTTTGTGTTCAATAGATATAGACTTGCTTTCACAGACATGCTAAATTCTTGAATTTGAAAGTTACATACATAGAAAACCTAGCACAGTTTGGATGGATATCAAAATCTATATTTCATCACCATATATCCCTTTAAGATCTAAAAATGAGAATGTTAACTTGTTTTATATTAGGTTCCATGACATTTTCCAGAATATTCAGTTCTGTCAAAGTCAGCACAGCCATTTACATAAGACACAGGGGCTTAAAAAGAAAAAGCTAATTCTGATTTACTAAAATGTCAATGTCAATTTGAAATCCTATTAAGGTTGGAAGAGCAGTTCTTTGCCATGGATACTGAAAAATATGAGTCATTTCAAACTTTAAACATGTTATTGCATTTCTCTGAACCCCTGAGGAATCTTGAGGAGGGTGTACTACCTGAAAGTCTTACCACATAAAAATATATATTGCTTTGGACTACTTCAAATGCAGCATTCAAGTATAGATTTATTTCTACTGAGGATACGTGCAGAGGAGCTCAACATAAGTGTTAAATGAAATAAAGGGAAACTTGAAAGGCTCAGTCTCATTTTGCTTCTGTTTTGCATTAGATGTTAGTGCAAATCTGAATCAAAAGCTCATTTTATTTTGACTTCTTGAAGGACAACCTTTATAAACAATAAGAAAAGGCAGAGATAGAGCTTATCTATATAAGCCAATAAAAAAATCCAAACTGTTCAGGATGAAGCATGCATATATGTTTCCATAGAAAATGGAAGTAAAGAGTCAAATGTATTATAATAATGCCTAAAGCCAGGACAGCAGAGCTCTCTGCTCCAAGTGAACGCATATTGTGTACATTATTTGACACAGCAAAATAAGGTAGGCAGGACTGGGCTCATTGCATTTATTTTAAGACTCAAGAGACTAAGTTCTGAGATACTGGGCAACATTCCCAAGATCATGGAAATCTAGAGATGAGACTTGCAGCTAACTCATTGCAAGACTTTTGCCAAATGTGAGGGTACTTCAAAAAGTTCATGGAAAAATAGAATTAAAAGATAGTGTGAATCTTTCCATGAACTTTGCAAAGTCCCCTCGTACATCATGGGATAATTAAAAATTGCTACATACATTTGTTTTCTGGATAAAGAATAACATAAAATAAAAGACATAGAATAAAAGAGCACATTTGAGTGTCTTTTAATCAAAAGAGTACATGGGCATACAGATTTTAATAGTTTTTCTATATCTCTTTTTGTAGACTAAACAGTACACCCACATCCACCACCACCAAATTCAGGGTTGAAATCCTAAACCCCACATGACATGGTATTAGGAAGTGGGGCCTTTGATGGGTGATTATATCGTGAGGGTAAAGCTCTCATGAATGGGATTAGTGCCCTTATAATAGAGTACCTACAGAGCTCTCTCACTCCTTCACCATGTGAGGACACAGAGAGAAGGCACCATCTGTGAACCAGGAAACCCGCACCAGACACCAAATCTCCACACCTTGATCTTGGACATCACAGCTTCCATAAGAGTGAGAAATAAATATCTGTTCCTTATAAGTCACCCACTCTATGGTATTCTTTTACAGTTGCCGAAATGAACTATGACAGAAATTGTTACTGAGAGTGGGGTGTTGATGTAACAAATACTTAAAAATTTGGAAGCAGCTTTGGATCTAGGTAATAGGTAAAGGCTGAAGAGTTGTGAAATGCATTCTAGAGAATCATGAATGACTTGCTGTGGATGGATCTTTGGAGGTGATTCTGGTGCAGGCTCAGGAAGAAAAAAAAAGGTGGGCTATAGAGGAAGCTTTAATCTTCTTTAAATACTTGAGTAATCCTGAACAGAATGTTGATAGAAACATGGGTAGTAAAGACCATTCTGATGAGGTCCCACACACAAATGAGAAATATGTTAGTGGACAATGGATAAAAGACCCTCCTTGTGATAAACTGGTGAAGAACTTGAGGGAACAGTGTCTATGTTCTAGTGTCTTGTAAAAGGTAGAACTTTCAGTGACAAGAGTGAATATTTAGCATAAGCTGTCTTCAAGCAATGTGTATCATTTCTTTCCTCCTGACTGCGTATAGTAAAATGCAAGAAGAGAAAAATGTGTCATACTACACATATTTGCTAAGGTGTAACCCCTCAAAAAGTCCAAAAGCCACTTGCATTTGTGCTTACAATTCTCCTTACAAAAAAAAAAAAATAGCAAGAAAACCCAGGTCACTCCACTCTCTAATCTTTGACTATTAAACTCTCATCCTAATTTGTAAATTCTACTTAAATGTGATCATTTCCACGAAAAATTTCCTCAGCACCAATTTTCTCCTACTACATAAAACCCAAACATTCACTCTCCCCTGCTCTAGTGTAACTTTTTTTTTTTTTATTATCCTTACTGCATCATTTGGACATCCATTATAATATGGCAATATTTATTGATGCCCCCGTGAGAGCAAACCATGCAAGGTGTATGGGAGTGCAGATGGAAGGTAGAAGACTCACAGATGTCTTTAGGGGGTTGAATATATTGAGGAAGGTTTACAGCCTGAAACCAATCAGGAGTGGGGTTATGAATATTCAGGGAATACTGTCAATAAAGGCAGGTGGGAGAGTACACTTGGTGCTGTATAACTTGCTAGACATGCAAAAATAAGTGAGAGGAATGTCCCTCCTGGGAGGAATTCTCAATTTAGAGGACTGGTAGCACATTTGGCTGATAGTAGTGTCCACTGTAAATAATTAAAATATAATGCAAAGTGAATAAAATAATAGTAATTATACTATATGCATACAGTGGCACAATTTATTGTGGTCCTAGGTATACTAAAAACACATTACAAATAAAATAGAAACTATCTGCCACCTAAAGAATAACAGATGAAAAAATGGAAGTGAGGTCAAATTTGCAAATTAATGACCCCAAAGAATAATGCAGTTCAGCCATTGCTTTTCGGTTTAGATGTAGATTTTTCCACTAAAATGTGAGATAGCCCCAATAGTTCTACAAATGCAACTGCAATAGCTAAAATGTATAAAAAATATGAAAGTCTCCCTCATCTAAGTGACATTATCTAATACACAAGTACTTCAAAAAGTTCACGGAAAGATTCATGATATCTTTTAATTCGACTTTTCCATGAACTATTTGAAGAATCCCCATACACAGAACACTGAATAAGTCCACTGGAAGTACATACAGCTGCGTTATGTTATGTGGATTATAAGGGCAATTCATATACATGCTGAGTTTCAGGAAGAGCTGGGCAGAGATTATTTAACACGCCTGCAAAGAACACCCTATCAAGCAGAATGTCTCGTCAGAGTGAGAGAAGCCCTGATACCTGTCATACACATTTATTGAGTCCCTAGAGTGGTGTTTGACATACTTGGTGATTAACCCTCATCATAGAGCAAACACTTGCAAACATCAAACATGAAACATTCCATCTGCACTTGCACCTTGTCTTATTTTAGCTCTAAAAGCTCCAAATGGAACAAGAATTGAGGTGCAGGTAAATTATTTGAAAGGAGGGAAGGCCAATCAATTGAGCTCCCTGAGTGCGCTACCAGGGGGACCAACATGAGCTCTGTTCTTTTTGGAAACCGCTGAGGACCTCCACCAAATGTGCCTGAGAGTTTTCCCACTCTCACAAGAAGCTGAGGGAGGCATATTTCCATCCACACTTTTGATTGAGAGCTACCCCTCAACCCTGCTGGTGTTATTTCCACTGCATGTTTCCATTGCACCCACACATGGTGTGGTCCCCACTAGCGACAGAGAAAGCACTTCAAAAAGAGACTTCACAACAAGCATTTATTTTATCGTATTGTATTATTTTGGTGTGATGCCAGTGAGAGGCATTGCTTGGAATTGTCTGCTGTGCAGGTGCGAAAACCAGGAAACATAGGAGACCGAGGGAGACAACCAGGCGTACCTGTCAAACACCTTGGTGACAATCATATTCACATTAAGCAACTGACAAATGGAAGCTGGGAGTAGTTTGATCTAAAGTCAAACTTTTATTAAGCGAAGAAACTGCATTTTGAAGAAAATGTTTTACAACTTTCTCTAACATTGACCTACACTAGGCAAGCACGTATGAGGTGGATAGATAGACTCAGTTTCAATGACAGGAACAATTCTCTTGTCCAAACCCCAGGAAAAATCTAAGAAGCAACTCTTGGTATCATTGCTAGACTGCAGATTCAACATCTTTTTTTAAATTTAATACAATTGAATGTCTCATTGGCTGCTAGGCAATGTGCTACAATATAAAAAAAAAAAATAAGCCACATGCCAGGGTCCCTGCAGGTGGTATTGATCACTGATCAACTTCTCCCCAGAAACTGAAAAGAGATGGCTCTGAAATCTTTTTCACAGTTAAGCACTGTGAAGAAAAATAGCATCCAGAAACATGTGTTCATTGAAGCTCTTGAAAGGGTAAAGCATGGTATATACTTTACTTTTATTGTTCAAGAGAGCAATGTTAAAGATAATATGTTGTCACAAAATGCTACAGCCAGTTTGGAAAGCAAAGAAACAGACTTTGAGTATGACTTAGAGGCTGGGTTTTGTACCAGCTTGACTTAAATATTAATAAACACTTAGTAAATGAATCACTTTGATTTTCTGGTAGAATATCCAATGAGTACTCCATATCAAACACTGAAAAGTGGTGATTCACTTTGTGCCAGATCAGTCTGTTATTATTAATAAATAAATATACTTAACACCACAAAAGTACAAATGTTCATGAGCTTTACTGTCACATTTAAACTAACTCTTCAAAGATGCTCTTCTTGTGGAATGTTGAAAAAAAGTGTGGCAACTATGTCTAAAATTTTAATTTTGAAATGACCCCTTTTAGATAATTTCAATGGCCAGAGTAGAAGATAGGTCATTTAGTAAAATGTCAAGTTTCCACTGAATTTTCAGAATGGAAATGGATGTCATTTTGAAAACTAGCCATGGCACAAACTGGATATAAGAAAAGATGAGAAACTTGATTACTCAAAACTTAGAGGGGAAAGGCAGCTTTGTCACAAAACCTATAGCAGAAAGTGGATGAAAAATCTGTAGGATCATTTCCATTGTTGTTATTTCCATAAAACAACCCCCGCCCCCATGGGTACCAGCCTCAGGAGAGTTCTCTCACTCAAACCCCATCTGAGCCTGGCTTCATGCTTGAGCAGACCAGCTGCTGTGTTTCAGGGATGTGTTTCTGGGGCCCAGGAGGGTCATAATGAGTTCTGTCCCCTGAGTCTTAACAAAAGCTCGGGAGTTGCAGCTGCAATGCTTAAATGTTCCTTTTCACACCAGCTCCAAACAACCTGAGGTCATGGGCATGAATTGTCACCTCCTCTCTGACATCGAAATTGCTCCTCATAGAAGGACCAACTCACAAATGATCTGAGGATAACTCATAATTTTCACTTCCGAGGAATGCTTTTGAAATGTAGTTGTTAATTCAGCACATTAGTGCTATCAGTCACAATTTCCTTAACACTTTCCTGTTTGCAAGGAGATGACACATTGCTTTAATTAATTTCATCTCCACTGCCTGTATCCACATTTAGGCATGATTTGCACAATAACACATGTAATAGACTTGGGGGAAATTGTATTAGACCGAGTCGGACTTTAAATGTAGCCTTCCTGTTAAGCTACCGTGGTACACTTTATTTCAGGTCAGAGGAGTTAAAATATTAGTTGAATCAGAACACGTGTCCTGAAAACAAAGACCTTTCTTAGCATGTAGAAAAAGTGAAGGAGGAAAATATTTCAAGAAAGAAAATTTATTTATTTTTTAAAATATTACAAAGCTATAGTAACCAAAGCTACAGTTTGTATGGTACTGTCATAAAAAGACACTCAGGTCAATGGAACAGAATGGAAAACACAGAAATCAACACATTTACAGCCAACTGATCTTCAACAAAGGCACCAAGAACATACACTGTGAAAAGACAACCTCTTCAATAAAAGGTGCTGGGAAAACTGGACATACACATGCAGTAGAATGAAACTAGGTCGGCACCTCTCACCATATACCAAAATCAACTCAAAATGGATTAAAGAATTAAATGTACATCCTGAAACAATAAAACTCCTTAAAGAAAACATACAAGAAACACTCCAGGAAGTGGGAGTGGGTACAGACTTCATGAATAGGACCCCCAAAGTACAGGCAACTAAAGGAAAAATAAACAAATGGGATTATATCAAACCAAAGAGCTTCTGCACAGCAAAAGAAACAATTAATAGACTTAAAAGACAACCAACAGAGTGGGAGAAGATATTTGCAAAATGTACATCTGACAAAGGATTAATATCCAGAATATACAAGGAACTCAAACAACTTTACAAGAAGAAAACAAGCAACCCAATTAAAAAATGGGCAAAAGAGCTAAGTAGGCATTTCTCTAAGGAAGATATACAAATGGCCAACAGACATATGAAAAAATGCTCAACATCACTCAGCATTCGGGAAATGCAAATCAAAACCACACTGAGATACCATCTAACCCCAGTTAGGATGGCTAATATCCAAAAGTCTGTGAATGATAAATGCTGGCGAGGTTGCGGAGAAAAAGGAACTCTCATACATTGTTGGTGGGACTGCAAAATGGTGCAGCCTCTATGGAAAATGGTATGGAGGTTCCTCAAACAATTGCAGATAGATCTACAATATGACCCAGCGATCCCACTGTTGGGAATATACCCAGAGGAATGGAAATCATCAAGTTGAAGGTATACCTGTTCCCCAATGTTCATCGCAGCACTCTTTACAATAGCCAAGAGTTGGAACCAGCCCAAATGTCCATCATCAGATGAGTGGATATGGAAAATGTGGTACATCTACACAATGCTATGAAAAAGAATGAAATACTGCCATTTGCAGAAATATAGATGGACCTAGAGAGAACTATATTAAGTGAAACGAGTCAGGCACAGAAAGAGAAATGTCACACGTTCTCACTTATTTGTGGGACCTAAAAGTAAATAAATAAACACACAAACAAACAAAGGGTGGTGGGGCAAGAAGACACAACAATCACAACAACTCCTTGAACTTTTAAAGACAAGTTTACAGATATGATGTAGGCGGGGGAGAGGAGAGAAGGAGGGGGGAAGAGGGACAGGTAAAAGGTCATGAAAATCAACTACAATGTATATTGAGATGTTAAAATTAAAAAAAAAATAAAAAAATTTTTTAAAAACAACATGTTAAGAAAATTATATATATATATTTGTTTGTTTTTTAATTTTTTATTTCTTCCTCCAGACACAAGCTCTTCCTTATACCTTTAATTAATCGATTTCTGTCCTAGGAGGAATCTGAAACATTTTTTAGGTAATAGTAATTTAGAGCCTTATATCACCTCAATAAGCAGTATCTGATGAATGATGAAACTGTTTAATCAGCAGAAGTAATGCGAAAGGTAATACCCCTATTGCACATTGGTTGAATGTATCTATAACTGTGTCTCCACATCATAATGTTTTATTTACTTGACTTACTACAAAGTGCTCAGGTTTAAGAGGTAAACATCATTTGGAATGTGCATCCCACTTACCATACTGATTTAACTGGGGAATACCATACCCCAAAGCTCTGGTCACTTCTTGCATTCCCAAACCCCCCCTGGTATTTTGCATTTATTTTTGAAAACTGGTATTTTGCTACTAAGTTCTTACTGATATCTTTCTATTACTATGAAACAAGCAAAAACAGTTGTTCTAAAAATTGCCTCCCAAATACCTTACAGATACTCTTTTATTAAACATATAAAAGGAACATATATAAAATGAATGTAGAAGTTAGTTCACTGCATCTAATCCCTGTTCTGTGAAAATTTGAATACATGATTCTTGTGGTGTAAGAAGTCTAAACATACATGGATGGGTGACACAATAGTCCCCTCTTATCTGTGGTTTCACTTCCTGTGGTTTCAGTTACTTGCTTCCCAACCATGGTCTGAAAGTAGGTGAGTATTTTATAGAACAATGAGATATTTTGAGAGAGAGAAAGAGAGAGAAAGAGAGAGAGAGACCACATTCCCCTTTTATTACAGTTTATTGTCACAATTGTTCTATTAGTTATTATTAATTCCCTACTGTACCTAATTTATAAATTAAACTTTATCATAAGTATGTATACATAGGAAAAAGCATAGTATAAGAAGAATATATAGGGTTCAGTCCTCTCCACAGGTTTAGGCATCCACTAAGGGACTTGGAACATGTACCCCATGCAAAGGGGTATCTGATAAGAGGTATTATTTTAATCCCAATAGCAACTAGAAACTACTGCTGGGTGCCACAAAAAAAGAGCTAGAAGACCATAAAAATCAGTCTTGGCTCTGTGTTAAAACATGCATTGTTGCTCTGGTTATTAAATACCCAGCCTCAGTTTGTAAAATTACCTTGTATCTCAAAGTAAGGCTGTGAGGATAACATAAAACACTGCTGGTTGAAAATGCTTTGAAAACTGTAAAATTAAACACCAACATGAGGTCTAATTGTTTTTTAGAGTAAATGCCACAAGCCCAAAGGACATAATGTGAATTTTACTTAGTCCTATATAAATAGGTATTTATGGGAAAGTCAGTTGTTGCAACAACTAAGATGAGAGATTATTAATTTTTCTGCATATATAAAATGGATTGGGTTTCAAATAAATAAAGAGTGCCTACAAATCAGTAAGAGAAACTTCAATGATATTTTGAAAAATGATCAAAGGACAAAGATAGTTTAACAGGAAAAAGATCTGCAGGTGGATTTTGGTTTTTTAAAAAATTTGTTATTATTATTATTATTTTTGGAACATTGTTGATTGTACATATCTGTGGATTACAACATTGAATAGCAATATCTGTATGTAATATATGATGTTCAAATCAGGATAATTAGTATATTCAACCTTACATAATATAATTGATCCCTGCAGCCTTCCACCAAATCTCCCCTCTTCCCCTGAAAATTCAACATATTGTTGTACCTTTTTAAACAAATGAAAAAATCCTCAACCTAACTCATACAAAAGAAACAAATTAAAATTTATTGTAGATCTACCAGATAGACCAGGGGTTAGCAAACTAAGGCCCACAAGCCAAATCTGACCTTCCTCCTGCTTTCATAAATAAAAATTTATTGGGAGAGAAAAATACCTGTTCATTTACAAATCATCTATTTGTTGCTTTCACACTACAACAGCACATGAGGGTGGTCAGGACAGAAACCAGATGGTTCACAATTCTGAAATATTTCCTATATAGTCCTTTACAGAAAGTTTACTGACCTGACATAGACAATAATGACACTTTCTATAATACCTGTGTTGGCAAGAATGTAGCCAGTTTGCATCTTCATAAGCTGTGGTTGGAAGCTAAATTGGTTAGATTTCTAAAACTCAGTGTTCTAACATGTATATAAATTCAAAATAGATATGTAATCTGGCTCCCACTAAATGATACCTGAAGGCTATTTTTACTGCACCATGGTTTAGGGCAGCAAGTGTCTGGAAACAACCTAAAAGTCCCACAGTGTCAGGCTGGTCAGTGCATTACGGTATGTCCGTATAAGGAACCACCATGGAAAAGTTCTGAAGAATGAAGTAGGTTTGTATATGTCAAAACAGGACAATCTCAAAATTATGCTATTAAGCAAAATAAAAAAAAAAAAAAAGAAGAGTAAAGGATGTTGAATTGCACTGGCATTTACACTCTGTCTGACCAGACTACCTCTGGGAAGATCATCAGGACATAATAAAGTGTAATTGTCTCTAAGACAACTGAGTGAAGCGTAGGGTTTGAGTGAGTGAAGGTGGTTTCCCTGTATGCCTTTTGTTATATCAGATATTTTTTTAACCACATGCATAATGAACCTTTCAAAAAAAATAAAACAATCTTGCTCCTTTGAAAAGTCATTCACATCTGGATATGACACCTGCTAATGTGGCATCTGGATATTACATCTGCCAATGTGGAAGAAGGAACATGCTTGAGAAATAGTCCCAAGAAGAAAGACAAGTTAGAGTTTCAACCAGAGTCATGAGGTGAGAGAAATGAAGACTTTACCCCTTGCTGAGGATGGTGGGAAGGTGAGAAACGGAGGAAAGCCGAAAGCGTGAATTTAAAGGAAACATGCACACAACAGTGCTCACATACCCCCAACAACATTGACTGACATGCAGGACAGGATGGATCCAGAGTTAAAATTTTTTTTTAAAAAAAGATTAAACTGAGTGCTTGCCAATTCAAATTCTCCAGAGCAGAAAAAGAAGAGGTCATGTAACACACCACAAATGAATCAAAATCCCTGGAAAGGAAGCAGGTAGGATGCAGAATAATAAATGTGGAGACACGTTTATCATTCTGCATAAGCCATCTTGGGTGGAATTAACATTACGCAATTGTTCAGGAAGACTAAATATCATGCTAACCACTTGACAAATGACAAAGCTGGCAAGGAATCAAAAGGAAATGCCTGTTATTTTCTACTTATTGGCTAAGCTTTTTTACATACATATGTTTATATATCATATTATATAAATATAAATATGATTCACTTATATTTATATAATATTTATTTACATAATTATAATTTACATAATTATTTATGATATTTTATATAATTATTTTCATTAATATAAAATTATTTATATACGTATAATCTATTCATAATTATTCATATATTTATATTTATATAATGTTTATGTGGTATCCGTTTATGTGACTGTTTGTTTATATTATTCTTATATAAATATAGATAAATACATATATTTTAACTGTTAGGACAAGACTCCAAACAAAACAACAAGGGTCTTGTTTGCTAACCGAACTCTCCATCTCTCTACTTTCTTCTCTCCCCCTCACCCTTTTACGTCCCATTCACACAGCCAACTCCAGCCTCTCTTCATTGAGCCAAGAACTGAAATGTCCTTTTTGGGTCGGTCTGTTGGCAAAACCGAGACTGGCCATTAAAAACCCCAGTGCATACAAAGCCAAAGCCATCCATCATCACCTAACTTCAGATCACGGGCATCTTCTGTTTTGGGTATCTCCCCCGGCTCTAATCATTACATTTTTTACAAACATGCTACATGTTTAAATTGCAAACACATAAAACTATCCTTTGGATAAGGGCAGATGACTTTGGCTTGCCTGTTATCTACGGAACCTGGAAGCTCAAAACTATGAAGGCTGAGGTAGGGATCTTTTAGCAAAACGAATAAACACAAGAAAAGTCTATAAAAGTTGTGGTTCTTAATGCTTCTCACACTGAAAATATCTGACAGAGGAAACTCATTTGGTAAGTAATGAAACCTCTCGTTACAAATTCTCTCTCTCCTGCTGTGAAATCACTTAATTCATATATCAAGAGGGAATAATAGACTCTGAAGATTCTTAGCCTTTTGTTAATTGTCTTTCTGCTCTCTTACTAGTCTCAAAAAAGAAAATAAACCAGGCCCCTTTCATGGCTGGCATGCTTATTTTATATCACTTGAACGTTGAACAGAGTACTTCCAATCGCAACACACTTTATTTCACGTTTTTCAAGATCCGTGCATTAGTAAGTTTGAACTACTTTATTCTAAGTTTCGGTTACCTTTTTAGAAAGATTTTTTAAAAGAGTAAATTCTATTCATGCCCCCTGATCTCGGTTTGTACAGAAAGTGGCCCTATGGGAGGATGTTTTCATTATGTGCATGTCTCATGATGATAATTAAGAGAGGAACAGTTTTGTGAACCTTCTGAATTTTCCCACTTGCCCTTGGTATTCACATATTTTAAAAATGTGGTCAATAACGTGAGTATGAGGAACATTGATAAAGGTATTTTAAAACAGATGTACAATATTTTTTTCTCAATAATTGGTCAACCAAAGGAGAGCATTAGTATCACGATAATGGAGCTGAACTAAAGAGATGGGCCCAACGTTTTTCCATAAATGTGGTAGAAATAAAAACACACGTCGATTACATATGGGGTAGAATTTTTTTACACAAAAATTTAACCATATTCTGTAGATGAACAGATAATCTCAAAATCAGCTAAGTTCAAGAGACCTGTTGTACAACACTGTGACCATCGTTAATAACTCTGTCCTGTGCACTTGAATATTGCTAAGATTTTGTGTTCTTATCACAAATATATGGAACGTAAAGCATATGGTAATTAGCTTGATTTAGCCATTTTACAATGCATGCATATCTCAAAACATCACATTGCACATGATGAATACATACAATTTGTACCTGTCAAATAAAAATAAATAATAAGATGAAAATATCATGCTTACATATGAAGAAAAATAAGCCAATGTTCTTAAACTAAAAAATGCATTTGGTAAAAGATATTACCTGCTTTACCATGTTTTCATCCTTCGAAGGTTTCAAACTGTTATAACAAACATCTACACCATCTCATTTAAATAATTCTTCAATGATTGCTTGCAATTGGCTTTCAAAACAAAATTCAATAAAACAAATTTTACGGACAAGTATACTGTCCGCAGTGTGCTAAATGTTTTGCAGGCTTTAAAAACACTAATAAAATATAGCATTTCACAAGGAAAATTAAGCCTGTCTTTTGGTGCAAACCAGACATAGCATTTAAAAATATTTATTTCTATTTAAGGAGATTCTTTTGATGTTGTTTTGATAGTTTATTCACATTCTATAAATTTTGGACCAGAAATAGCCACTCACTCAATATAAGTTATGTCATGTAAAACAATAAGTGTAGATTCTTTCATTGAAGCTGCATAGTTCTCCTCCTGAACTCTACATATGCCTGACAATGTTTGGAGAAATTTCGATTTTCACAGCTCAGGAGAGAAGGGGTGGGCAGTGCTACTGAGAGAGGATAGAGCGAGGCCTGTGAACCAGACTGACTGCATTTTCCCTGCAGAGCAGATTTTGTTGCTTTTCCAGGCCTCAGTCATGAAACCCTCAGGGCACATGATTACCACATTCCTGGCAAAAGTAACTGAAAGACACAGGCTGGGCATAACCACCCTGATATGGTAAACTGAGATAAGAAGGAATAGATATTCACTGAGTTGCAAAGCCCCTTCCCCAAGTCTTATTTCCCATCATTGTAAAAATTAAGTTATAGATTAACCTTAAGACCCCTATCGGAGTTCCTGCATGCACACGAAGCTTCAAGGTGATCAGTACAATGACTCTCCGGGGGTAATGATAATGAACACCATGACCATCTTGGACCTACTGAGCAAGCTCAAGGACCAAAACCCTAACTGAGCATGTGCCCACGATGCAACCTGGAAGAACAGAATGAGCCACGTCCAGAGGTCCAGAATGATGACAGTGGCCTTCGTCTCTTAATCTTTGCTCTGTAAAGGACGCTGAACAGCTCCCCTCAGGGAGCTAGCTTCTCTGTAGCTATCCCTCTCATGCATAAGCCTCCTCTTTTAATAACACCTTGCTTGCTTTACTGCTGGTGCATTATTCATTTGTATAACTTTTGGACCCAAGAGCCTAATCTGGTAACACTACTGGCATCTAGTCAGTAGGGAACAGGTTTGCTGTTCAACCTCTTACAATGCACAGGACAGACACGTACAGCAAAGAATGATCTAACCCTAAATGTCAATAGTCGGGATGACATGCTCAACTGTAGATTTACATAGATGTGACTCACAAAACTGAAAGATGAGTCTTTTCATCACTGCATAAAATAATTTCCTTTCATATTAATTAATTTCTTGATTGTTGATGGAGGCACTGTGTTGGACACAGCAAGGTCCACTGGAGGATCAGCAGAACCTACTGTGCACTGTGAATATTGCTAGTGCTGGTCTAAAGTTAGTCTTGCTCCCTGAGCCAGTGCCCCCACAGCCTTCTCTTTGCAGACCCATCTCAAGGTGAACCACTGGCTTCTTGCTCTTGCATGAAGCATATGCTCTGCAGATGCCTGCAGAAGGATGCAGGCACAGATCAAAAGGGGGTCTTCAATAACTACATGGCTGACTGAAAAAGAACCACGATCAGAGACACAATGCAAGTTAGAAAATGCAATTTAGTTGACACCTCCACAATACACTGCACATATTCAAAGTGTACAATTTGATAAATTTTGACTTACGTATGCACCGGTGAAACAATTGCAACAGTCAAGACAATAAAGAAATGTTTACCCATGCCCCAATATGATCTGTTTTTTCTACCCCTCCCTTTTGTCTTCAAGCAAACAATGATTTGGTTGCACACAGGCATGATTAGTTATTTTAAATCTCCCAGAATTTTAAAAGCAGAATAACAGAACATGTTCTCTTCTTTTACCTGGGCTCTTTTGCTCACCTTCCTCATTTTAATATTCTTTTGGGTTGTAGTAATGTATCAATAGTTTGTTCATTTTTATTGCTGAGGAACATTCCAATCTATGAATTTTTTTAAATAATTTTTGTTATTGAAGCATAATAGATTATAAATGTTTTGGGAGTGCCATGCTGACTGTCATTATTTGCGTACAGTATGTGATGATCAAATACAAATATATTTCTGTTCTCCTTTCTCATGTGTAAATACCTAGGAGTGGAATGGCTGATCCTACCGTAGGTGTATGTTTAACATTTAGGAAATTGCCAAACTCTTTTCCAAAGTCGCATTTCCATATTTCTTTCCCATTAGCAGGTTACGGGTTTTCTATGTCCTCCATATACTCACCAACCCTTGGCATGGCTAGATGCGTAGTTCTGAGCCATTCTCAGACATGCATAGTATCTCACTGACTAATGACGTTGAGCACATGTGCATGTGTCTATTAACCATCAGTATGTTTTCCTTGGGGAAGCTCCCATTGAATTTTCTGCCTATTTTTGTGGGGCTGTTTGTTTTCTTTTTATTGAGCTTTGAGTGTATATACGTGTGTGTATGTGTAAACATATGTGTGTGTGTATATATATACCTCTACAATTCTCTGCTCAGATATTTGATTTGCAAATATTGTCTCCCTATCTGTGTATTGCCTTTACATTTTCTTAGCAATGTTTTTTGTGTAGCATGTTCTTTTTTTTTTTTTTTTTTTTTTTTTTTTTAATTTTGATGAGGTCCAGTGTGTGAATTTGCCCATTTAAGAATCTTGCTTCTGGCTGGCCAGTTAGCTCAGTTGGTTACAGAGCAGTTTCCTACATCTGAAGCAAGAAATCTTTGCCTAACCTAAGGTCACAAAGTTTTTCTCCTATATTTTTCTTCTGAAAGTTTTATAATTTTATGTTTGAATTTAGGCATATGATTCATTGCTGAGTTATTATTTTGCATATGATATGAGTTATAGATCAAAGATTTTTGTTTCTTCTTTTCTTTTGCTTATGAATTTCCAATTTTCCCAACACCATTTGCCGAAAAGATTATTCTTCCTGCACAGAAGTACACATTTGCACCTCTGTGGAAATTTCATTGTCCATATATGTGTAGTTTTATTTCTGGAGCCCCTATTCTGTTGTATAGATCTGCTTTTCTATCTTTATGCCAATACCCCCCTGTCTTAGGTAGCATAGTTCAATATTATATCTTGAGGTCAGGTAGAGTGAGACCTCTAAATACATTCCACTGCTACAGAATTATTTCAGCTTTTCTAGATCCTTTTTTATTTCTATATGAATTTTACACTCAGCTTCACAATTTTTATTTTTAAAAAGCCTACCAATATTTTTTTTAGGAATGCATTGAATCTGTAGATAAATTTGTGCAAAATGAACATCTTAACATCTTAACAACATTGAGTCACCTCATTAGTGCCTTCAAGAACATAGTATACTTCCCCATTTTTTGAGGCCTTCATTAATGCCCCTCAGTGATAGAGTATCACTTTCAATGTACAGACCTGGTCAGATTCATCACTCTGTAGTTTATAAGTACATAGACCTAACTCTAACATTCTGATAACATCTTAGTTTGCTCCTCTTTTTTTCTTCTCATTGAAAACTTGATGAGTTTAACCTCTGTTCCAGTGAGCTAGTTTATAAGATTTAGTTGTTTGTGTGTGAGGGACTGGCATGTATGTCTTATTTCTAACATTTGGAGTTCACTACTAGTAAAACATACTAGATACTGAATAATTTTTATAATTTGCATTAAGATCCAGTCAATTGAAATTTGAAAGGATTCCAAGCAGAGTCAAATATTCAAAATGATCGATATAAAGGCCTAATTTGCATTAATAGGAAATATATATTATTTTTCATACTTCAATAAATTTTAATTTTGGCATAAAATATCTTGTTATTCTTTATAATGTGCCTAGATTTTGAACTTAAATTCACTGCTATTGGACTGATTGATAGATATATGGTCAAAAGGGATATTATCTATTGAATTATTTATTATATACATAGAAGGTTCTTAGACCTTTTACATATATCACGTTCTATTTTTTTCTCACTGTAACTCTACAAATTAGGTACTATTATTGCCATGTTGTAGATTGATTTCAGATATACTCATGAAGAGTTGGTAATATATTCATTATCAATCTTTAATGTCAACAATCTTAAATAACACCATGCATATATAAAGCAGCATTATGATGGGAAAAAAATAAATATCTGAATTTTAAACATCAGCTTAGTAATTTCTATTTAAAACACTTATGCATTTATTTCTAAAATGGCTTTTAGTCATGCATTTTCAAAGATCACTCTCAAATAAACCAAAATAGCCGAAAGCACATTTCCCAGGAAACACCCAATTATTGATTGAAAAGTGTAGAGGAACTTGTGAAAAACCAAGAATATGATTCAGTGCTTCACAGAGAAATGGTAATGAAAACATCTTCTCATCTATAACTCTAGCATTAACATAAATCCTAATTAAAATCCAAGTTGCATATGCTGTCTTGTTAAATGATGATGAACTGTCTGAAATTTCTTTGAAGTTTGAGTTGTTAAGAATAATATTTCCTAGTTAATGTATTTTAAAGCCTGTAAAATAAAGTGGTGATTCTCTGAACTCTGCACTGCTCTTAAGGGACTATAGTTCTAATAAAATATTTGCATTATCTTTATAAATTGGTACCTTTTACCTTCTCATTTGTGTTAAAATCAAAATAAATCAGATGTCTACATCTTATAGTAATAGACTGGGTAATTTAAACCCACCTCCTTCTTGAGAGCAAATTAAAATACGTCTGATTTTAAAAAGTCTCTTAAAAGTATTTTTCAATGCTAAATTCATACTCAAAGATTGCCCAACCAATATTGATAAGGAAGCAATCCAGCTGATAGACCAGCAGGACAGCTAGCATACGAAGCATCTTTTGACCTAGAGAATTTTCCAGTCTAGAGGAACATGTTGTGCTTCTTGTAACATCACAGCATAAGGGGAAGATATCAGACCCGAGTCTCTGCTGAAGCTGCAAAGTCTGATAAACTCGCCTCTCACATTCTCCTACCTCCACGGGTTTCACCCTTAGGAGAAGCACAAAACCAAAGAAGCCAGTCTTGCAGGCACTTACAGCCTACATAACCAACAGCTGAGCAATTCAAGGAAGAGCAGGATCTGATGGATGAACCTAGAATTTTAATGTACACAGGCTGTCTGCCCCTAAAGAAGATAGCATTAAGCCAACAATCAATTGATGAGTATTTTTTTTTCCAAATAAATATAAAGATTGATTCATAGAGATGACCAAGTACATGACAAAACATGTCACCAGGAAGAGCAAGCAGAAAGTGATGCCAAAAGAATTAAAATAGTATAATAAACAGACATATATAATAACCCAATATTTTTGTTAAAGAATGCTCAAAGAAACAAACCAAAAGAAATGAAGGGAGTGAAAAACTACTTAAAATAAATATATAATAAGTAAACACAGCATAAAGAAGCACCCAGAAATTCTACATCAGAAGAAGAAAATAAAATTTAAAACTATGGGGTCAGTTTAAGAGCAGATTAGATAAAGCTGAAGAGAAAAAAAAATGAGTGAACTTGAGGAGAGGTTAGAATAAATTATCCAGACTATGTCATAAAAAAAGATAAAAATAGGATGGGGAATATAAGAAAGAAGAGTAAGAAATAAGGAAAACAAAATGAGAATGTCTAAGATAGGCATAATTAGAATACTCAGTTAGTGAAGATATTTGTCAAACCGACCGAAAACCAAAAAAGAGAAACAGACTCACAGGTGATTTAGATAAAAGAAACACAAGTTGCAGACCTTGAAATAACTAGGATGGATACATTCTAGGAAGTATTGAATTGAGAATTTCAAAACATGAAAACACAATTTATTCCATAAGTGTAAAAAATATACATATGATACCAAAGAATTTGATTTATTGGTTTAATCACACATTAGATACAGTAGAAATGAGAATTAGTGAAACAGAATAGGTCTGGAGAAAAAAGTCACCCAGGATGCAGCTTGAGAATAAAATTAAACAAACAAACAAACAAAATCAAATGAAAAGATTGAAAAGGGTTCAGAGGGAGACAGTCTCAGTTACGTGCAAGTGGAATCAGAACAGGAAAAAAGAGAAAATACAGCACTAATATTTAAAAAGGTAATGACTAAGTTTTTTTCAGAAATTAAGAAAAGCAACATGTAAATGTTCGAAGAGATCTAGGAATTCCAATCAGATAAAATAATATAATACCCAGTTGCATCACCGTAAAACCCCAAAACAGACAATCTTAAAAGTATCCAGAAGATATAGACAAAGGATCTGTAGAAGATGCACTATTCTTAAAGGAGTAACACTTAAACTGACAGATAAACTCTATAGCAACAATGGAACCCAGAGAATGGGAAAATTACTTAGCTGATGACTGAAAGAAAATAATTATAAATTAAAATTCAGTGACAATATTCTTCAAGAGTATAATGTCACAAAGATATTTCCAGACAAGTGAACTGAAGGTTTCAACAGCTCGCTAGCTCTGAAAATATGTTTTATGTCACTATCAGATTTTTTTAGGAGAATGATCACAAAAAAAGTAGGGAAATTCAAAATTATTACTAGTGGATTAAAATAAACATATTTCTCATAAGAGTCCTAAAATACACAAAACAGATCAAATGGCAGTAACAGCCGGTAAGTCAGATGGGTGAAGATGCAACTAAAATACACTGATTACTTAGCATTTTCTGAGAAGTGGGAAAAAATGTATTCATTAAAATTAGTGATGATATTAAGGATCCATGTTGTAATTCCTAGGGTTCTCTACTAAAAGAAAAATAGCAAAGCTGGTTAGCCCAGTTGGTTAGAGTGTGATGCTGATAACACAAAAGTCCAGGGTTTGATCCCTGTGTGAGCTACCCCCCCAAATAAATAAATAAATAAATAAATAAATAAAAAGGAAAGAAAAAGAAAAGAAAAGAAAAATAGCACAGTCTTTTAATATCTAATGTAGTCGAGGGTAAGGGGGAGAAAGCAAGGGAATAAAATGATTTTTTTGGAAAAAGCAATTCATAGAAAAGCAATAGAAGTGGGATATCAAAAACACAAATCTGGGATAGAAGATTTAAACACAAATATATAAAAAGTTAATAGTAAATATAAGTACATCTACAGTTCAAATCAAAGATTATCAGATCCAAATATATGCTACATGCAAAAGATGCAAGGAAACCATAAGTCATCAGAAAAGCCAGAAATAAAACCGGGGGAATAATACATAATTGGATTATTAATATTAAAATGACAATGTTCAAAACGAAATAGACCCTAAGGTTGAGAGTACTATCCGAGATAAAGAGGATCATTTCACATGATCAGAATTTCAATTTGCCACAATGTAAAAAAACATTCTAGATTATATCTACTAAATTGATAAGCACGTAAAATGCACAAAACTAAAGTGTGGAAAAATAAAGGAAGAGATAAGCAAATTCATAACCATCTTGGAAAAATTAAATAGATCTATTTTAGTAACTGAAATACCGTGAGGACAATCTATAAAATTAGAGAATGTGTGAATAACATAATGCAACAGTTTGAGTTGTTAGACATACATAGCAGGTTGCAGCCAACGAAAGAGAGTGACCGCATTTATTTAATCTGATAAATATTCTCAACTAAAAGCCTCTGGTAGACATCAGTTCAATGGGTTAAATGTTGGAAACATGGCCTTTAAAGTCAGAAGCAAGAAAAGAAATATTCAAATCTTTGTTGCTATTTTACCTGAGGCCTTAGCAAGTGCAGAAGGTGAGAAAAATAAACGTGTATAAGGATTGAAAAGGAAGTATCAAAATTGTTTTTAATCACAGATGATATTAATGAGAATGTAAAAACCTCCAAAGAATAAGAGAGTTTATTGAACAAGTTTTCTGGTTACAAAATTAAAGTTAAACAAAAAGAAATGGAAATTTATATTTTAGCAATAACAGAAAAAGAACATTTTAAAAAAATAAACATTACAATAGCTTTGATAACACCATTTCCTACTAATCGAATATAATGTGTGCAAGACCTCTAATCGGAACACTATAAAATATTACAGAGGGAAATAAAAGACTTAAATATGTGTAAGGATGTATTTTTTTATGAACTGGTCTATTCAATATTGAAAGATATGCAATAAATATGAACTGAACTAGAGATGCATTACTTTCTTAAAATGTTTGTTTATGTTTCAAGAGGGTGATTCTCAAGGTTACACAAAAATTAACAGGCCAAATATAACCAAGACTTGCTTGCAAAAAAACAAGAGAGAAGATTGCTATGCCAGATATTGTGGATTATTATAAAATTATGATGATCAAGAAAACGTAAATACTGGAACAGAGACAGACAAAGAAACAAATATAAATTTAGTGATATGAGTTAAATTTTTTTTCAGTAAAGGGTATTGTGATATTTAATTATCAATAAAGAAAAATAAATTGCACCTATTACTCAAGCAATACAAAAAATCAACTCCATTTTTTTAAAAAAATATAAAAGACAATATTATAAGCGTTTCGAAAATAAAATGGAAAGATATCCTCATATCTTTGGGTAGGAAAAGATATCCAAAGCAAAATTCTAAAAGCAAAATATTGTCAAGTCGATATGTTAACATTAAGAACTTTATCTTATGAACAGAAACCACTTAGAAAAAAATGAAAGAAAAGCCAAAGGATAAAAGATACTTGCAACATATATAATTATTGAAGAACTCTAATCAAAATAAGTCAATAATTTAAAAAAAAAGACAGACAACCAAATAGAAAAATTGACACAAGATTGACGCATCACCAAACAGGAAATACGAATGGCCAAGAGATACACGGAAATTTATCAAAATCTGGGAAAAACACATTTAACACATGGGGATTTCCATGTATACCCACTAGATCAGAAAAAGAGAATACAATTTTGATTCTGCCAAATGTTGTTGAAGATTTCACACTGCTGGTGAAAATATAAATTTCCATATGGGAAAACAGTTAAGACTTATATAAACTATAATTACAAATTTGAACTAGCAATTCCCTAACGAGTGAATGTTTCAGAACATCCGTGCTCATGAGAAACGATAATGCATGAAAATGAATGTTTATAACATGAGTTTATGGTAGCCCCAAACTAAAAAAAGTTATATAAATACCTATTAAGAATAAAAATGACATATAAACTGTGATATATTCATACTGTGGAACTCTACAAAACAATTAAATGGGTGGAGTAGATCTACATACAGCAACACATTTGGATCTCAAAAAGCATAATTGTATATAAAAGGAGTCAGAGCAGAATGTAAAGTTGCATTCATTTCAAGTCCTCAAACACGTAAAATTTAATTATGTGATTTGAGGATGCCCTTATAAATGGAAATATATATATATAAAGAAAAGTGCAGAAGAGAGCACCAAAGCGTATTGGTTATTACTGGGGAGGGTAAGAAGGCATGAAAAGAACATGTACTAACTTGAGAACAGCAACATTGTATCTCTTGACATGAGTGGTGGTTACAGGAACCTGTGCTCTAAGTTTTCATGCTGCAGTGAACACTGATGATGTACAAACTTTTGTTTTTGCAAGTTGTACTTCAGAGATTTTTTTAATTAGTGTAAACCTAAATGCAGCCTAATGCTGACCGATTAACCACAGGTATCTACTGTATTCCTTCATATGGCCCATTATTTGTAACTTCAGTGGCTGCTTTTGAATTGCTCATCATGAAACATAGACCCATCACCAGAGAGTGATTCATGCTAATGGGGAAAATGTAGCTGCATGTCTGTTCTCCACTTCCAGTTAATTAGGAAAATTACTGGAAAAGTTTCTTCCAGCCTCCCAGCCACTTCTAAATGGACACATGTTCCTACAAAAGAGGCAGCTGACAGAGCCCTGGATCTACTCAATCCCACATGTCAATCTCTGATATGAATGGAGACATTATTGCCCATACTCAGGTCTACAGCAAAGTCTGAGGCTTACACGGCAGCTATTCTTTCTGATTGCATGTCTGCGTGTGCAATAATTATGAGGACTTTCTAAGTGTCTGCACCAATTGCTACTATATCTTTAGTAATTTATCTAGCCACATGAAATATTCAGAGTTATGTCTACAGAAATGGCGTTATAAAATTTTTAATTACTCAAAGACATTTTTGCAGAAAGGATGATGTAATTCAATAGAAAGCAGATTACCTGGAACTTAACATGGAGCAAGTACCTTTGTCAGTTATTGGTGATTGCAGAACTGGCCAAAATTACAGAGAAGATGTGTGGAAGAGTCAGGAAGGCCTTGATTAAACAGACTTTTAAGAGGTGACACTACACAGTGAACATTCTAAAAAAAAGCTCCAAATGGACGGCATGCTGTAGAACAGTCTATTTGGAAAGCCGTCTGCACGATACTTAGGTTGCTCAATACATTTTGATTTTTCTCTTTTCAATGTGCCTGAAGAGTTGGTTGAATGAAGCGCATGTTTATTTATAGTCCCTTGCTTTTGAGTTAAAATTGCAATACACAATGTGACCACCACTGACTTTATTCCACAGAACACTGGCTGTTTCCAAATATAAATCCCTCCCTAAGGATTAAGACCTGCCTCATAGCAAGATATTAAAAATAAATTACTATGGGCTGTGAAGCGATTTAAAGTGCAAAGAAATAGAAAAGTTTCAAGCAGTCTTACCTTATTGCAATTAGAGTACTGCCTCCAAACTAACAAATTTAAACATAATAACACTCACTTCGGGTACATAATTTTTGATACACTTGCCAAATTATATCAGCCTAATAATGCAACATTCAGTACTGATATACCTTCAGTATTTCACTGCAGGTATTACTTATCAGAATATTTTCCAAATGAAGTCATTTGGGAGAAAATGGCTACACTAATTTTTATTTTCATATGTAAGAATACACATTGCTAAAACTTTGCTTTATCCATTCCATCTTAATTTTCTAAAATATATTGTTCTTGAAGTCCTGTAATATATTAGATAGTTTTTGGTAATGCAATAAAAAAAATCCCTGTCAGGTTACAGTTTGCATGTTGTTTGTATCTACTTAGTCCAGCCTCTCAAAACCAAATGCATATCTCCCTATGATGCATGTATCTACCGACCTATCTATTATCTGTATGTGTATATATCATCTCTCTGTATCTATCTATCTATCTATAGGATATACCTAAATCCACAAAGACAACAAGCATCGAAGACAAACTACCAGTAGGCTGTTGGTTTTGAAAACTATCTGAATCCTGAAAGCAATTGAAAAGCATTATACCTGATGTAACAATGTTAAGAAGACTGAGAGGGACAGAAAAACTTCAAGGTGCTAGGTACAGAAGCTCAGGCCTCAGAATGAAACAGAATTACAAGAGTAACACTGGAGCAGAAAGGCATGCTGGAGAAAAAAACAGTAGCTTGCAGAGATTAGCACCCAAGTTAGCTGAGCAGAGACACCGCAGGCAAGAGGCTGAAGGCTGCCTCTCAGAGAAACCCATTGCTCTTTGTAAAAACAAAGACCCGCTGATCATGAATGTTGGTCATTTATAATAATAATAAAATATGTATGAAGAAAGGAAAGCAGAAGCAGAATTGTACAGAACAGCAATACGAGAATACAAGATAGCAGAAACACTCATTTTTCCTTTTATGCATTCACAGTTTTAACCATTTATTCCCCTAATTAACTAATATTTTTTGAGTGGCTACCAGGTTCCAAATAGCCAGTGGGGATAAAGACAGAATGCAAGCTGATTGAGCTGGATTAAGCAGACAATAGAAAAAGATATAGGGTGCTGTAAAGAATAAGTACAGGAAAGAAGCCAAGGGTTCGAGGTTTGAGACTGTAGCCCATAGGATGCCTGCTATGGGCTGAGTGAGAAATGGCACACCTGTGGCCAGGTACTGCAGATCCCCAGGTACACAGCTTGCAGAATGTATCTAGGACTGAGTTTCAGCTTGCACTTATTCCTTAACCTCTAGCCTTTGCACAACACAGGGGTGTGTGTGCATGTGTATCTGTGCATGCACACACACTTATTATTTTGAATTGCAAGAAATGTGACTTTATTTGAGTGGCAACATGGTTTGACTTGCTCTGAAACAGCAAGTCCGAGATGGCTCAGGATGAGAGTACATGCACAACAGGGCAGTTTTAACATCAGAAGATGTTGTTCAGAATTTTGGGGTGAAATATCTGACTGGCTTCTCCCTGTGGGGTTGGAGTCTCTTTTAAAGTGGCATCCAGATTCTAGGACAGGGAAACGTAAGAAAAAAAAAAAAAAAAAAGGAAATGGTTATTGATTGATTGATCGGTTCATTCATTCATTCATTTTGCAAGGGAACAATATCAGATGAGACATTGTTTTTTGGGGGGGACTTCCTCCTCTCTGCTCCCATCATGGCTTAATCAATACAAACATGGCAGAATCTTTCATTGCTGAGGGCAGAAACATGAGAAGGGAGTGGTGAAGTTTCTCTCCACCTCTGATTTCCTCCTCATTTCTGAAAGGGGAAGCCACTTGCACCCCCGTGGTGCCTGCAGGTGCAGCTGACAGCCAAGCTTTGGGGTTTCCAGGAGCCCGTGTGTTCTCTGATGAGTAAGATGGAAATATGTCAGGGGAGAGCCTGGAATTCTCTTGTCTAAAGAATCCACAAGGAAATAAGGACTCTTCCTCAGAATGCAGTGTTCAGAGGAAGGCATGGAGATTACATCCATCAGAGTTAATGGCAATAAAGAAAAGTGAATGACACTAACCTCTGATGAAAAACACCGTGTGGACAGGGAACATTTATTCTGGGCTGATAACATTAATGAGTTATAATTGAAATCAACCGCAGAGCCACAAATAATTGCTTGTCCAATCTGAAGACAGGCTTCAGACTGTTGGATTAGTTTTACCTTCATTTTAATTTCCTTATTGTGTCATAATCTGATTCTATTTAATGAATGCGGTAAGAGGCTGGAAAACAGATATTTAATAAATTTCTATGAGCTGGATTGTTGGACAGCCCGTGGGCCGCCTCCTGAGAGATGGAGTTTTGTGTGTACAGAATCCTAATACGATCCTTTGACTGCTATATCAGTTTCAGCTGAAGTCCCAAAGATGGAGACAGAGGAATATAAACAGAAAAACACTTTCAAAGAGTTTACTCTTGGTCTGGTGTCCTTCTTAACTTCATTTATATCTTTAATCTAACTGTCTTCATAAGGAATAGAGAAACAAACACACAACAGTTTTAGAGGCACAGCGAGATTAAGGAACTTGTCCAAAATCACAGAGCTAGAAATGCCCAAGCTGGATTAGTACAGCTGAGTACAGCTACGAAGTCTCTGCTTTTGCTTCTATTAAAAGCTGAGTTCCAACAGCAGATTCAGGGGCACCAATAGACACCCCATATGCTGAACCAAGGTTTCTCAACCTCAATACTAGTGACATCATGGATCAGAAGATTCTCTATTAGGGAGATCTTTGCTGTGCATTGTAGGAATTTGAACAGCATCCTTGACCTCTATCCACTAGATGCCAGCAGCATTCTCAACGTCCAGTTGTGACAAGCAAAACTGTCTTTTAGGCATAGCTTGACTTCTACCCCATTAAGAGTTAATGGTCTAGCTGGAATAAACATTTAAAAAAGAAGCAAGACAAAGTTTTGACTTAGAGCAGGGATTTTTCAAAGTCAGCACTATTGACTTTTGGAATCAGGTAATTCTTTGTTATGGGAGGACTGTCCAGTGCATTGTAAGTCTTCATCTACTGGCCACTCAATGACAGTAACACCCCTCACATTTATCATGACAACCAGACATGTCTCCCAGCATTGCCAACTGTCCCCTGGGGGCATGGTCATCCGATGTTGAGAGCTGTGCCTCTAAATCATGGAAGTGACCTACTAGTGCAAAGCCTGCCAAGAGACTATGGTGCCACCACTGCAGTCACCTGCCATTAGCCCCATTCAGGCTTTATCAGGCACAGCAAAGAATCAGTGAAAGTTGAAGATGCTCGAGGGTTTCTGGAGGGTTTCAGCCTGCACACTGTGGTGGTGGTGGATCTCATGGAAAGAAGCACTCTCTGGTCATCCTGAAAGGGACCAGCTCAAGAAGGCCACCTCTAGAGATCTGGTGGGTCTGAGAGAATAGGTCCAGCTGCAGCCAGCAGTGGATGGACAACTTCCATGGAGGAGACCCAGCCCAGGTCAAATAAACTGCAGTTGCTGGTGCTCAAGGCACAACCCCTGGAAATCAGAAATGTCTCCATAGCAGACTCAGTTATGGACAGCTTCAGTGCCCAGAAGACAGTGGCATTGGATTTTAACTCCACCTGTTACGTAAAACCTTGGCTCTTCTGCTCATATCTCTTCTCTTAATGATGAGAAAAAGTCCAATTCACACTTCTTTCTTATTGAATGGTTGTACAGCTGGTGGCTGGCCCAGAAAAGAAGAGAGAAAAGATTTACCACGGAGGAGAATTTGTAGTACATCAAATGGGAAGGTAAAGGTCCATGAGCAGCCAGAAAATCTATGCCTTAAGCCTGGACATCAGCCAGAGGTGAGGACGAAGGAAGCTGCAGAGTGGACTGAGACACAAGCAGTAGAAAGACTAAATTTCCTTTTTGTTTATTCTATATTTAGCCCTGCTCATCTGTACCTTACTTGGTTGTATGTACAGGGAGGTTGGGTAACTTCTGAATTACCTGATGGGATATTTTACACCAGACACTTACCAAGTGTTGACAGCCAGAATAAGGCAACTTATGGGGTCCCTTTAATCTCTTATTATATTTTTAATTGTTGTTTCAACATAATGGCCTTAAACAGGATGCATTCCTCAACCCGAAACAAAATGATCTTAAAAACATAATGGTCCTACAGTGGTGTGTTGGAATTGCAGAGGTAGAGAACGTACCTAAGGATACAAAGTGGAGTGGGGTAATGGGGGATGGGGAGGAGGTTGGGGATAGTTGGGGGGATCATTGGGTGGGAGACACGTGGTATAATCACAGTTTGTGGTAATGGACAGCCTGCCAGTATGGATCTGGCCATCACATCTTAGGCACGAGTGGTGATAATTTGCTTTGTGCCCCATGAATATTCATAACCAATAAATAAATAAGTATAATGGTCTTAGACAGTGTGCATCTCTCAACCAAAACCTTGAAGGCATTTTGTCTTTGGCCATGGAGAAGCTCAACACCAATCTACCCACTAGAGCTGGTAGCATCAAGATTTCATGTGACCTTTGTCCCTTCTCTGGGAGGGTTAGCAGATCCACAGGACCTTGACAGTGTTTGCTCAGTGGAGAGAGGCTCCCACCTCCTGGCCAAGCCCTGCAGAATGCCATGACTGCAAGAGGTAGGCAGACAATTCTGTCCTGTTTTTAGTTGGATGACCATGATGTAGAGGCTTGGGATGTCCATATGGCAGAGGGGTGCTGCATTCATGACATTTTGCCAATTTTTGTGAGTTAAACATGTTCATCCAACTTCATACCAAAGAAGTGTTTGAAGGTGTATTTCCCATCACTGACAAGTAGCCAGTAAATCAATAATGCCAGAAATTGCACCTTCTTGGAGATCAGTCGTGCCTGGCTGATATGTTTTGATATGTTGCGGTTCTTTTGATAATACTTTTTGGTCTTACTCCTGCTTCTACAATCTTTCTCACTGATCCTCCAATAAATGAGTTAATACTTTAGCTATATTTTTTACAAGACTTCCTTCACCCTCATTTGGTTAACTGAAACAGATCTTTTTGTAAGGTAAGTGAATCCTATTTCACAGAAAGGAAGTTCTCATGAAGATACCGTCTTCTTCCACTGAGAAACCTTAGGTGCAAAATTACTTATGTGCAAAAGGCAGCTGGATGCTATAAATGTCTGCACCCCAAAGAAGCAAACAGAAGAAACCAGGGTGATGAAACAGAAAAGAGCTTGACCAGAGTGTGCTGGTTATTTCTGACTTATTCCTCATCTGTACCTACAGCAAAACCAAAAATGTAGCCAGAGGGCTAACGCATTTTGCAAACAGGAAACTGAGTTCTGTCATGTCTGTAGCTGGAGAAACATGACCTAAGCCAAGCGAGATGTTGACTGTCAGGAAGACTTGACCAGTTTTGAGGAACTAATAGGGTGTCAGGCTGTAACTCATGGTTAGATACAGGACTGAGAACCAGCCGGCACATGGACAGATGCCGAGGCCAAAGGCAGGGATACAGATTTTAGGAACCATGACAGTAGACTTCTAAGGAGCTCCATGTAAAATGTCAATAAGGCTCAACTTTAAAGAAGCCACATTCGAAGGGCCACCAAGAAAGGGCTTTATTGATACAGGGTGAGCATCATATGGAGATAAAATACCAGGTGACTTTAGAATGAAAATAAAAGCTTCCTGTCCTTTCAACCAGCAAGAGACCCTTTGAGTTCCCTGATGCCTGTTCCCTTCATCACCCACTCTTGCCTGAGACCTTGGATCCTAGCTCATCCTGCAAGAGGAAATCAAGGTGCACTTCCTGTATACACAAATCCAAGGAGACGGTGCCATCTATGAGACTGTATGAATATTTCTGTAAATGTATATAAAATCTAGAACTCTATGCCTTATATTTAAACATTGTTATAAGCCTGGAACCCACTTTTCTTGACAAGATTTCACATGAACAGATGCCTAAATGTATCCTTTCACAAGTAAAATATAGTGCTATGAGTTAAGAACGTCCCCCAAAAGTTCATGCATTAGAAACTTTATCTCCTTTGTAACAGTGTTTAAGAGGGTGGGAAATCCTAATATGGTATGTGAAAGGGAGGGCCTTTGAGAAATGATTGGGTCATGAGGACTGCGCCCTCATGAATGGATTGTTCCATTCATGGAGAAATGGGTGTGGCTCTGGTGGCTTTATAAGGAGAGCAGGTGAGCCGGTCAGCTCTCTATTGCTCAGCCTGTTCTCACCATGGGACACCCTGGTGGTTGTAGAAAAAGACCCTCCCCAGATGTCTTCCCTGGACCATGGACTTCCCAGCCTCCAAACTGTAAGAAATAAATTTCATTCCTTTATAAATAGCCCAGTTTCAGGTATTCTGTTATAAGCCACAGAAACCGACTAATACACAGTCATACCATCAAAGTGATGCCAAACACACTTCTGACGGTCTTAGTCCCCGAAAGGATTCACTCGAAAGTCAGGCCCAGCTTATCCATTTGAAGCAGTGTCTTCTTCGTTTATAAAGAAAGATCAAAATGAAATCGGTAACGCTTATCTGAAGTCAACAAGGCTTTCTATAATCTCAGCTCTGGAGCCCCCTGGTTCAGGTGAGCGCCGTCTGGATAAGAGTTCGGTTTTGACGTGTGTGATCACAACCTCCCTTTCATCCTTGCCTTTGGGGTGATTTTTTTTTTTTTTTTTTGCTGCTGACTTTTGATTTGAATCATTTTTCTTCCTGCCCAGGCCTCTTAGCTACTGGGAGATAACACAGACACAGAGCATCCACCTGCGCAGAGCTCAGCAGGATGCAGGATTAATGAGTAACCAGCACCTCGAAGCTGTGTTGGAGGTAGTTAGAGATTTTCACATTTACAGGTGCAATTTCCAGAGATTCCAGTGGTCTAGACCTGCCCACAGAAATCAAAATTTTCAGCTTTTTCTAAAAACGGAAAGTGGGACACAACACAGAAGAACACAGTTAGTTCTTGCACAGATAATAGATAATGTCCTCTTACATATAAATCATATTTACACAAAAGCCTGGGACAAAATATTGTGTGTTAAGATCATGTAGTCAGGAGTTAGTCCACCTGTTGCTCCTGTATAAATCATGTTGTGTTTCAAATTCTTCTACTTTTAGTTTCTACGCTTTTGGTGGGGGGACAGGGGTGTGTTGGAGTAACAAACAGAGCCACACGCTGTGAAGATTAATATATATGTGTGTGCGTGTTATATATGTCATATAAAATGTTACATATATAAATTAGGCACATGAGTTTATCTACACACATATACATGAAAACTTAGAAATTTGACACATGTCTTATACATATGTTTACAAATACGAAAAATTCATATTATACTTATTATATATGTATATTTTCTGATAGTAGAATTTTTCATACAGGTTAGGTAAAGACTTCCAAGATGTAAAAGCAAAATAAAAATTTCGAAATATGCTTACAAATGAAAAAAAAATAAAACAGTTAGTATATATTATATTATCCCAATTTCATAGTTTTAAAATATGTGTATATAATATATATATATACACACAAACATGTATATGAAGACTATAAAATATATACCCAGCTATTCATAGGTGAACAGGTGGTATCTCTGGGCAAGAGTAAAGATTTTGCTTTTATCCTTCTTGAAAATTCTCTATAATTAGAAAAATGCAGACAATTTTCTAAAAGACCCACATAGGCCATTTAATATATGGCACCATATAATATATAATTATATATATAACATTATATATACAACTTTTCCAAGTTTATAAACCTGTATAAAACGTATACCTCTGTAAAACATGTAAAAACTTTATAAAAATTTATATACGCTTGTATAAAACATACATAATATTTTCTACATAATAAGTACGTGTCACTTTTTCAAGTCTTTTGCCTTAACCACTATTTCCTCCACAGTCTCTAGAGATGCCTAACACCTGCCCCCTACTCTTCCTTTGTTAACCAAAGATGTTCCTGCACAAAAGAGGGATTATTCTCTTTTGCCTGCAGCCAGATCTTGATCATTCTCCCATGCAGTAAAGAAGCTAGAATTTACAATGCAGGCAAATGCAAACCAAGGAAGGGTTTGAGCAGGGAATTGCTGAAGTAGGATTCCACAGTCAGGTGTCACCCTATTGGCCTTGCAAAAACAGATAGGAGAAGGATGTGTTCTGAGATAAAGGAGCCCAGGTACAAGGACGTTGTCCAGCACCTCGTGAGGGAAGATGGGTACTGGAAGGACCACAGAGACTCAGGAGAATGGAACGATTGAACAAACATTCAGGAGCAAAAATCCAGGCTTTAGATTTCTCTCCCAGATGGTGCACTGGGTTTTTTAAAGACTTTTTTTGCATTTTTTCATTACAGAGAATTTGCAATAAGGATAAAAAGCAAAAGCTTTACTCTCACTCTCAGATATCACCTATGATACTCCTAAATGCAGGGTTACATATTTTATAGTCTTTTTTATACATATCTACTTAAACCTATGAGATTGAGATTATAATACACACTGCTTGTTATTTTGATTTTTTAACAATTTGTAAGCAAATTAAAAAAATTATGCCTTGGCAGTCTTTCCCAAATGAACAATCTATTACAATCCCCTCAGTTTATGGAAGACTATAAACTCACAGATTGAATCAAGAAATGGTAGAATTCTTGAATAGAGCAATAACTAGTGACAGTGCAGGAGGGATGTGCTCTTTAATAAGTCATCAAGGAACTACCTATCAAAAAGGCTTTTGGATCTAGACCAATATTGACAGGTGTCTTCTTTCAACTGTAAAACAAGAAAGGATTTTCATGCTGTAAAATCTGTTTCAGAGCAACGAAAGAAGAAAGCTTCACCCACACATGGATTTCAATTCCATCTGCAAACTACTAACCAGGTGGATGAATTAGGGCACATGGCATAAACTCTTCAAACCTCATGAACATCTGTAACATGAGGATAATAATAGCTCGCATGTATTTAGCCTTTCCATGGGATCGGAATTCTTACTTGCATTTTTGGGTAGTAACTGTTTTGATCCTCGCAACACTATGAGATTCTATTATTATCCTTATTCCTATTTTATAGATGAGAAAATGAGGCCCAGAGAGGTGTTTTTTTTTTTTTTTTTACTCATTATGAATATTCATGGAGTACAAAGCTCATTCTCAACTCTCCTGCCCAAGATGTGATGACGTTACACAGCTTGAGGCTATAATACTAATTTTGCCATAGGTGTGAGAATAAAGGAAGACAGTTCTGAGCTGCCTTAATCCGACTTTGCTTAATGCAACATCTTTAAGCTGTTTGCATTTTTCTGATATTTCTCAGGACACTTTATTTAGGAAATTCTCTCAATTTATAAAACTAATTGTGCATCTTCTTATCATGTCCCCTATATTTCCTTTAAAATAATTATTTTTAGACACCTTTTACACCCCTAGTACTATGTGTATAAAACATTTGGCTGATTCTATCACAAGGTAGGAAAATAAATTTATATGATGTTAAAATTTGTTAAAATGTTTGGAGAATATGCCAAAAACCTATTCCCAGAAGTTCGGAGGATTCAGACATACAATTAAAGTAGAGTTTTATTTTTTCACTAGCTAAAGTAGCATGGCCATTTGTTGGTTGCAATAAAAAAAAAAAAAAGAAAAACAAATAAATTTTAAAAAGATAATTCCCTTGGCCTACTTGCTTTGAAAATATGAGATTCTTTATAAAAATTAAATACAAAAATAAGTAGAAAAATCGATATAAACTGCATGTTTTCAAAAATTTTGCCAAAAATAGGACTTCAAACACTATATGGTATGCTTGAAATTTGCAGTATAAATAGCCAAATTCCATTTTAATAAAATGCAAATACATGTATGGGTGTTAAATGACTCTATCAAAAAATCTGCACAATTTTCCTGCTCAGAGCTGTAGAAATCAATGCATCTCTCCACCTTGTATTCGCGGACACTCTCTTCTCTCTTATTGTAGGTAAAAAGTAGCCTTTTCTAGCACTAAGCCTTAAGGCAAACTGAAACCCAAATAGGCCCCAAGATGGTGTGGAACCAACCCTATTCATCTTTTCTGGTTAATCAGGCACAGTTGGTCCTGAAGGTGAAGAAATAGATATACAGCTCTTTCCACTACTTGCCTGCCAGCCCTACCGGCAACTTGAACACGAACACATTCACTGAGATGCAGTTTAAACACCATAGGATGAACTATGAATCTAAAGAAATCTAAAAATAAACTTCTATATCTAAGAACCTAAATGCTGTCAATCAGCTGTTTTCTAACCTGATTCTCTTAGAATCTTTAAATATGTTTATGTGGCTGTCCAGTTAGTGCACTTGGTTAGAGTGTGGTGTTGGTAAAACCAAGGTCAAGGATTCCATCACCATGCTGGCTGGCCACCAAAAAATATATATATACGTATATGTACACTGCACACACATACACACACACATATACATATACATATTATGAATACCTAAGCCATGTTGCTACTTTTGAAATAAGTATAATAGTTTTGCCTTGCTTGCAAACCTTGTCTAAAATAAGCTGTAGTCACTTATCAAAACCAAGAAAACATGAGATTAATTTGTTAGATAACTAAAAGATTATTTCTATATGCTTCTGTCCATCAAAAACTAGAATCATGCACATATTAGAAAACTAAGACTGAATGTGTAAGAATCAGGCTTCCTAATTCAACATAAACCACAAGGTGATTTTTGTCTTTATTTTCTTTTGCATGTCGTCCAGCGCTTAGGTTGCTCTGTGGAATCCAGATATAGCAAAGAAAGTCATTACTCTGCAAACTTAGCCTGGTGCCGTTGTGCTCAGAAGACTTGACTGTAGTAATGAAAATCAGACAACACACATATCAGTGTGGACAAGTCTTCATCAGTCACAGAAAACCCTGGTACTGACCATCTTCTTCCAAGCAAGGTCCATGTAAGAGGCTGTCTTGGGTTGTAAGTGGAACTCATGATCTTCAAGATCCCTATATTCCTACAATGAAGATGGCACCTGCTGACTTGCCACTGAACACATTCCTTGAGTCCGCAGGAAGAGGCTGATTAGAATTAGCTCCTACTGGAGAATGAGTTGACCACAGATGATGTCTCTTTTGGGCAACAAATAAAACATTGGCATTCAGTTTCCTCAAGAAAAGACTTGCTGTATTAATATTTTAATATAGATTCAACACTACCACCAACGTCCATGAGATCTGTGGAACGTTACCCAGTTTGTTTAATTCTCAGTTACCTGAGAAAGGGAAAAGCAGTCCCTGACTGTCATATTGTCACTTAAGCCCAGGCAATGCTGTGAAGTCCCTTATGGACAGGCTGTGGCATTCTCCTGTTGAACACACACACACACACACACACACACACACACTATCAGGCTGTTAACAGTGACAGCTGTTTCTTTGTCATTCACGGCTTTAGCCTACATTTAATTTTTCCTCCTCTAACATCAGACCGAGTACGATAACCAGTCATATGATTACCACAACTTCTTAATAGTATCTATTCCAAACCCAAGTCCAATTTCCTTGAACCAACCCTAAAATCACTTAGCAAAAGCTCAAATTCCATAACTTTTCTAGGTTCCTCTTAGTAACACAATCTCTAGGGTATGTATTTTTCTTTGCTGTAAAGAGTCAATCAACTCAACTTTGTTCAAGAACAGAGGTGCTTTAGTGGTATTCAAAGAGGATAAAGATAATAGTAATGCTCTCACAGGATTTTTGTAAGGATGAAATATGATAATATACTCATATGCAATTTCTGAGCAAAATGCTTGGAAGTATGGTTTTATCATTATTATATCAGGCTCTGGAGAAATGTATCAGCTAGAGTTAGCATCCCTGAGTGAAATCAACTGTGTGCTGGGGTCAATAATGTTTCTCTCTGACCCTAGAGTCAAAGGGTTTCATGGACTGATAAAAATTCACCAATTCTTATGCAACTTACTGAGGCATCTTACTCAGGTTTTCCTAACTGAACAATCAAGCCTTTTCTTAAATGTTGATACTTAATCGAATCAGAACCAACATAGCCCAAAACATCTGACTCACTATTACAGACAATACTCTACTATCACAAACATTAATGGTCACTGGACAGCTCTCATGTCTTCCATGATCTTATGTGTTATGAAGGCAAATGGCTCAATTAATTACAGAAGGGGGATAAGAGCTCTGAGTTTTATATACTTTTCTTTAAAAAAAAAGTCCTGATTGATGTCAGCTATGATGGCAAGAAATCCTGATAGTTATCCATGTGGCTCTGGAGATAACCACTTGGATTCCAACCATATCTCCAAAGATCACCAGCCAAGATGTCCCTGGGAGTGCACTTAACCCTTGTGAGTCTTGGCGTACACTTTGGTAAAGGAAAGTCTATAGCCTCTTTCTGTTCTATTGGTTTTGTGGACTGAATGAGACTTCGCACATAGATATTTTACAACAGACTGGGTGACACATCGGAAGTCATTATTATTACTACAACTTTTAGTGTTATTGTAAGTATGGAACTCCTGAGGTAGTAGGTCTGCCTGTTTAATTTTGTCTGTGCTTCATAGCCCTGAGGAAGGCAGAAAACATCAGAAATAAAGAGTGCATTTTTTCCTATAAAACTGTAAATCATTTTACTATACAGAAAGCAGGCAAGAGTCAATATAAAAAGGCTGGTTAATTAGCTTGCCAGGTATACCATATAAATTTTAATGTTCTAAAGTACTGATTTGGAATATAATTAAAGTATTTAAACTCAAAAAAATTCTTAATAAGTTACTACAGCAAAAATGCTATAGTTATGGATAAGTGGGAGATTTCTGCCTTTATTGTTCTTGCTGGTTTGGGGGTGGTAATTTTTGGCAGCTGGGTAGCGTGGGTTTCAAACCCTCGATCTTGGTCTTATAACACCATGCTCTAAACAACTGAGCTAGCCATCCAGACCCAGATCTTGCTGTTTTAACCTAATTGCAATTGATGGAATTTTTCTCTACAATGTGTTTAGATGTACATTATTTTGTAAGTTCTGTCTTTTCTACAATGTCAATTACTATGTAGGGTTTAGCAAATCATATTAATAAGAGCATCATTTTGTCTTGCTTTTTATTTCATTCTCCTCTTTGTAACCAAACACCTCTGTGACATTCGTTTGCTTTTGGCCAACAAAACAAAATCATCTGCAATATTTCTTCCTTTTGATCTTGTCTTCTCTTTGGGTCAGATGGGCATCTCAACTCTAAGACCAAATACTAATTCTGCTTTGGAAAATGGTTTGGGAGCCACTAGAATAAGTCATACAGACCCCTTCACAGACATTCTGAAAGGTTTTGTGATGAGTCTGACACATGAATTCTGTCTGAAGAGCTAGCATTCCACATTTGGCATTCATTGGACATTCATTAGATATTGAGAGGTGACAGATAATATTTAGAGACACCTAAAAGGATATTTAGTCCACAGAAATGTCCTGCCACAGCATGCCAGGTGAATCCCCTTATGTTGGAGTGAGAAAATGTTCTAAAACTTGCTTTTTAACCCCAGAAAGATTTATGTGTGCCATGCTATTGAGTGAAATCAGCAGGAGAGGCTAGTCACAGAAAAGCTACAAGTGAACTTATCCAAGCCAAATGGAGTGAAAAGAAAATAGAGCCCATGATGAATATAGAGTCAGCAGAAGTGCGTGGGGTTCCTTCAACATGTATGCCAAGAAATAGCATAATTTAAAATTACATCTTATGATGCTTAAAAAGGGACAGGCCCATCACAGGGAGAAGAGTCTCCAAATTCCTTACAGAAAATTACTGATTCATGGATCGCTATGATAGACAGTGATGATGTAGAGAAAAATATAACTTTAACATGCGCAATTTGCTTCTGTACTAAATGCTTGCTAAAAACGAGAAAATGTAACTAATGCCATTTTAAGTAAGGCAGCTTCTAAGGAGTTTTTGCAGAGGCCAGGCAGGTCAGGGCAAGCCCAGGCATGCTAAATTCCAGGAGTAATCACCACCCGGTTCCAGGAACTGACCAGTTCCTTATCTAAAGGCCACCTGGCCACAAGAAAGATAAACAATTGGGAAATACACTATTCCTTATCGGTGTGCCAGCCCGCTTAAGCCCACCAATAAATCTAAAGGTCACCTCAGATAACCCGTAAGCAGTATACAACTCATCCTACTGCCAAAGTCTGTCTAAAAAAAACTGTATAAAAGGTGCTTGTGTTAAGAGCTCGGGGTTGTTGCTGTCCAAGAGACTGAGTGACCCCAGCATGCTGGAATAAACTCCTCTTGCTTGATTGCAGCAGTCTCTGTCTCGTGGTCTTTGTGAGGTGAGCCATCCCGATGTGTGGGATTTGTGCACGGTGCACGAGTCTTACAATGAGAAGATTTTTCCTTGCAGAAGGAGGTCTCTAATGAGGAGATCTGAGGACTAAAACATTTTTTTTTTTTTTTCTATTCAAAACACTTATATTGTGGACCATTTGAGAAACAACTAGGAAAATGACCTGAGATCCTGGGAGCTTTTTTTAAGAGTCATGGGTTTCGAACATGAAAACCAATAAATGAACATTCAGGTTACCTTCAAGTCCAGAAAGAACCCTTGGGTATGTAAATGAGGTACTAATTAAGAAATTCAGGACAAATCCAAGATGAATTACATTAGAGAGAAAACTGTTCATTTTTTTTTTTCTTTTTAAAACCTTATTTTAAAATAAAAGCAAATTTTACAACATGGCCACTTACTTCTAAAGGGTGTGGAATACATATATTTCATTGGCTAGGGAGCTTGTAAAGAACTCATAAGGTGTTGAGGTCTGGAAAGCGATACCCCAGAGTGAAGGCTGCAGAAACGGGTTGAAAAATTTTTCTCATTCTCCCCTGAGGCAAGCCATAGAAACTAGAATCCCTTTTTCCCAAGGAGGGCCATAGATAGAAACCAGAATCCTATTCCCTAAGGCTAGCCGTAAAGACTAAAATTACACTCAAATCTACCTCCACACATCTTTCTTTCTTGGAGCTGGCCATAAAGAAATTCTCTGACTTACCTTGTCTGATTGCAAGTCATAAGACCCGCCCCTTCCTAAAAGGGTCCTACCCCACACCCTGGAAAATGAATGCTACACAGGGATCCCAGGAAGAACCTGGACAGACGGACCGTGCTGGGTTTCCCCACTCAGTCTTTGAGCATCAGATCCCACTTTTCTTGTCCAATCACATTTCTACACGGCTGTACCTGCTTCATAGAATCTAAGCATACACATGGACAGTTTTCCCTACATCTTTGGGTCTGCATTCTGAAGGCTCCCATGTCACACAAACTATGACATAATAAATTTTGTTATGCCTTTTCTTTATATTAATCTCTCTATATCAGATGATTTTACAGAGAACCTTCAGGGGGTTGAAGGGTATGTCCCTTGACCCCTACAAGGGTCTAGGTTTGTTTCTTTCCCATGTGGGGCTGGAAGATTCCTAAAATCAGGGAACATGTGTTACATACAAGCCGCAAAGAAATTTAGGAAATGAATGAAAGGAGATTTAAAGCATAGTCAGCCATCCATATCCGTGGGTTCCGCATCTTTGGGTTCAACCAACCATGGATTGAAAATATTCCAAAAAAGAAAAAAAAAATGAAAAAAAACTGCACCTGTATTGAACACGTATGGGTTTTTTTTCCTTGCCATTATTCCCTACACAATACAGTATAACAACTATTTCCATAGCGTTTACACCGTATTAAGAGTATTAAGTAATATGGGGATGATTTAACGTCTGTGGGAAGATGCGTGTATGTTATATGTAAATACTGCACTATTTTATAACAGGGATTTAAGCATCCACAGATTTTGGTTTCTGAGCGGGGTCCAGAACCAGTCCTCAGAGGATACCAAGGAACACCTGCAGTTAAACATTTTTGTACCCCACACAAACCTTCGTCTTGCACACCAAACACATGTACAAAACCACATTTAATGACAACGGAGTTTGTCTGTCTTTGTATACCTGCATTCCCTCACAATACAATTACTTTCAAAGTATAAAAATACGTTTAGTGGAAAAATACAAACAGAACTCATCCCAATGTGCTAGAAGTTTCTCAGATGGATCCTATCCATTTGGAGGACAGCAAAAGCATCTATCCTCACGAACAGAGAGCGTTATTTTAAGCGCATCTTCTATTCATAAAAATAGTGCAAGTTCTGCAGAGGAGATGATAACAGAAATGTTTCATTTGATAGGAATGGTGTAGCAGGAAATGGGAAAAGAGGGGCGGAATATGGGCAAAAGCATGCTTTTCTTTTTCGATCACTTAACATTAAGTGATGCCAAATGTTCTTTTTCTTCCTGGCTCAGCATGGGTTTTAGAAAGCAGACATTCCTGGGTCAGATAAGGTGCTTGGCTTTTAAACTCTTAATCCTGTCTTCCCCCACTCCCTGGGGCTCCAACACTGTTCACACAAAAGGCCTGCTTTTGAGAGTATTCGTAACAGCTTCTCCTGCTGGTACTTTTCTTCACAGATGTTAATGCTTCTTGTTCCGGAGGATTTACAGATTACAGCTCTTTAGAGATCTGAGGGACCTTCAAAAAGTTCATGGAGAGGTTTGTATATCTTTCAATTCTATTTTTCCATGAACTTTTTGAAGCACCCTCATTAAACTAGCCTAGGGAGATAAAGGTTAAAAAAAAAAAAAGGACAGAACTGTGATTATTAGAGGTGGGGAAAGGGGACAGGGGAGTTTGAAAAATTGGCTAAGGGTCACAAACAATGATTATGTTTTGTAAAGACGAGTGTAATTATCCTGATTTGATCATCACATACTGTACACAAGTACTGATATTCAACTCTGTACCTCACAAATATGTATAATAAATTATGTTTCAATTGCAAAAAGAAAATAATAAAAAAAAGATGTCTCATGTGTCTATTAAATTGTCACCTATCAGGGCAAAGTTGCAATGTGATATAAAATTACATTTGGATCAAGAGTTAGAGGTTTCCATAGCGAACCGCATTTACCTAGCTTGACATGATAATATAAAAAATTGTATTTTACCTTCAGACCATTTTTTTTTTTAATTAAGGTGCTTTTTTTTTTTTTTTTTTTTTTTTTGAAAAAAAGAAATACTTCATCAGAGTTTATACTGAAAACGCTGAGGCAAATCTGTGAGGGGGATCCCGTCACCAGGCAGAGACCGTGGGTTTTTCTACTAATGGTGCTGTCCAGCTCTGTTGCTTTTGCAAGCAAAATGCTTTCCACCAAAAGAAAAAAAAACAAAAACAAAAAAACAGAGAGATGATTACATTCCTTGGGCCTTTAGGGTCAAGTCAGCAAGTGGTTGGGACTACCAGGCAGCCATGCTATGCTGAGTGCCAAATGTCCTCAGTGTATGTAAGACTTTGGACATGTTGATGGGTTTGTGAATGGCATTTGGCCCGCCCCAAAGCAAGTGAGCCCTGGACCCCTCAATACACAGATGGTGGTGGTCCTCACCAACCAGCCAGGGGTCTGACCAACTGTTGTGGGAGCAATTCTTATACCATTCTCCAGCCAGTGCCAGGAAGTGCCCACAAGTTAGTGATGCAGAGAAGATAACTCAGGAATAGGCAAACCCATGTGTCTCACTCTAGGGTGTATACACCCCGCTGGAAAAAGGAAAACCAAAAGCAGATTTCTCAAGGCTTCAGACACAATTGAAAATAAGAAGGAATCCAAGTAAATCTACATCTAAATGTCAGATAACAACTTATCTAATGGAAAGCATGGACTTACTACGAGTCCCAAATTTTATTACAACCGAGTAGAAATAAGTAATGTTTTGGCATGTGGTTGGAAGGTAGAACAGGAGTAACTTGGGCAGTAGGACAAACACACTAAGGAAAGTTAAAAAAAATCATACCAATTTAAGACATCAACTGCTGTTATTATTCTGAAAAGAATTTTATCTTCCAAAATGTATTTTACTTGAAATCTGAGTTATTTCACCCACCTGTCTTCAGCATGGGCCTTAATTGTATTTTATCTTCGTAACTAGAAGTTATACGGCATCTTAAAATGTTCACCAAGTTTATCTTTCTCTTTTCTTTGTTAAAAAATCATCATGTCTATTAATAATAATCAAAACTGGAAATGAAAGATGCTTTGACTAATAAGCTTTTCTGCAGAAAGGTGGGCTGAAACTCTTTCCCTTAATGAGTAATCCTGATTTATATAATTATATAATAAAAATAAAATTATATAATAAAAATTACTTGGAATACCACATTTTTTCAGAAAGAGCAACAGCTCTCCAGCTGATATATATTTTAAGTATTTAAAATCACTGCTTCACCAAGTTTGAGAGGTCGTCAATATGTGCACATTAAGTCGATGATGAGTTTGTTACGTTCATTCTCAAGGAACAAAACTGGGAGGAGTGAACAGTATTAAATCCAAATAATACTCTGTCAATGTTTAACTTTTTTTATATTTAAGTGTAAATCTAATAATTACAGAATGTGCAACAATATTTGCTAACCAAATAATAATGAAAATACAAAATAAAGCATGCACGTGTAGCCCGTGGCCCTGCAAGTGGCGTGCTTATGACGTGTAGTTTCTGATTGTATGCTTAATGGAATGCACGGGAATTGGACACCTAAAATTCTCCTTTTTACAATTTCATGGTTTCAGAGAGATTTCTTAGAAGTAGGTTTTTACATAGTCAAAAGCATGGAAATTCATCGATCAACTCAAATTGGCTCTGAAATCAAATGGAGACAGTGCAGTTGTTTACAGTCTAATTATACCCCATGACCAAATGCCTCTGCAAGTACCAGAAAGGAGACAGAAGAGCCTCGGGGACAGTTTTGTTGAGTCTTTCATTTCCCGATATGGTGGTGTGTGTCCATGAGCTTTTTGTTTGTTTGCTGTTTGGTTTGTTTGTACGTTCCTTTGCAGAACTGGATTCAAACTGGATTCCTTTTATAAACTTTTAAAGAGAGGAGCTCAGTGAGGCACACCTGCAGACTTTATTTTTCTTTTATTGAGTTGAAGTTTGTACAATATAAAATTAACCGTGTTATCGTGCACAGATCAGGGGCATTTAATACACTCACATTGTTGTGTAACCACCGTCACCCTCTGTCCCTAAAATGTATTCATCTTCACAAACTGAAACTCTGTCCCCCTTAATCTGCTTTCTGCTTCTGTGGGTTTAACCCAAATGCCCATCAGCTGAAAAATGGATAAACAGAATGTGGGTCTGTCCATACAAAGGAATATTAATTACTCAGCCATAAAATGGAATGAAATACCGACACATGCTAAAACATGGATGAAACTTGCAAACGTTTTGCTGGATGAATGAAGCCAAACACGAGAGGCCACAGGGTATGATTTCACTTGTAGAAAACATAAGGATAGGTAAGCCCATAGAGACAGACATATAAAAGTTATTTTATTTTCTACTGTTCAATAACTACCATGACCGTTCCAATATTCCAGCGTATTAGGCCTCATGACTGGCTTACCATCAATCAGCACAGCCATAATAAGCAACTTTCCACCCTCTTCCTCTTCCCCCTAGCTCATGTTAAGCAACCTTCTACCCCTTACTCCCTTGCTTTCCAAGAAAATCCAGAATTTGTGCAAAACAGATTCTTAAGCAAAAATGACCACCCAACGCCCTTCCTCTAATTCAAAACTTATGAAATCATTTTAGTCTGTACTCAGGCGGGATATGATCTGACTCAGTCTCCCCTCCACGCGGGTGGAATAAAGCTTCTTGCCTGAAACAGCACCTGGCTTGGATCTACCTTTTCTCTGTCTCGCCGAACCTAATGCAGGGTATCAGATACTGAGTATGATCTAACATTGTAATGACTGCAATTACTCTGGGCTGGTTGGTTAGCTCAGCTGGCTAGAGCACAGCCTTGTAATGCCAGGTTTGGATCCCCGAACTGGCCAGCTGCCAAAAAAAAAAAAAAAAAAAAAAGATACGAGTTACATCAATCAGAGATCTTATGATGATTTTTTATTTTGGTAAAAGACATATAACAAAGTTTATTATTTTAACCATTTTTAGTTACACAGTTCAGCGGTATTAAGTCCATTTTAGGGCTAAATAATATGCCATTACAGTGTATGTGTAGATGTCAATTATATGTGTGTGTGTGTGTATATATATATATGTATTCATATTATATGTATTATATGTGGATAATATGATAGGGATACACACACATATATATGGATAGATATAATATGGATACACACACATATATATGGCTATGTATGATATGGATACATACATATGCACATATATGGACACATACACACACACATACACACACATCACATTTTTTAAATCCATTCATCCATTAATGCACAATTGGGTTGCTTCTGCCTGTTAGCCATTGTGAACAATACTGCTATCGACTTGGGTGTCCAAGTATCTACTCTAGTCCTTACTTTCAATTCTCCTGAGTATATACCCAGAAGTGGAATTGCCAGAGCATATGGTCATTCCACGTTTCACTTTTTCTGAGCAACTTTTATATTGTTTTCCACAGCAACTCTATCATTTTACAGTCCAACCTGCAATGCTCAGGAGTTCCACTTTCTCCATCTTCACCGAAACTTCTTGCTGTCTGGTTTTATTCATATAATAGCCATCCTAATGGATGTGATCACAATGATTTGAGAACAGAACTGCATGTGAATGTTTGAGAATGTCCACAATCGAGACTTTCCATGTACTGGTCTAGGTGCCCATGATCCAGCAGCTAACTAAATGAACACGTGTGCTCAGCTAACTAAATGAACACGTGTGCTCTTGAGGAGCTCACATGCAGGAGGGTGGGTATGAACTGAAGAAGAGCCATGAGTTTGTACTCAGATCATGGCCAAGATGGAAGAGCCATAGATCTGATTTGAAATTAGATCCATTTCGCCATTGTTAAATTCTATGACTCTCATCACCAGCCTTTATTTCTTCATTAGTAAACTGTAGCAGGTTGTCCAGCCCCAAGAGATCATGTATGAAGACCTAAACCACTTTTGGAACACGAGGGGTCCCTATTTCAGGCAGATCCAACAGAATCTGCTTTTGGTTAACAGAATGGACACATCTAGAACATAACTCCTTAGCATGCACTTTTCTTCTACTATATCTGTAAAACCATTTTCTTTTTCCTTCTGTGAAAATTTAGACTTGAGATTCAATTCTAAATGGATCTCATGTCGAGTTACTCAAATGGGACAGAGAATTAAGAAGTGAAACAGGTGGGATATTGCTAAACATGGATAAGGGACTATAAGTTTGTGTTCTGATTGTGTAAGATTAGTCCGCTAGGGTTAAAGACAAGTGGAAGTGCTGGTAAGTGTACTCTTACCTGTAACTTACAGGTGACTGCAAGACTGGTATTCACCTGGCAATCCCCCATGCCATTGAGATGACTGCTAAGATCAGGAAATACTTCCATGCCTGCTAGTTGTTGCTTCTGTCAGGAACTCTGAGGGGTGACTCCTGCTCTCTGACCCCACTCTTAAAACCCCCTGGGACTTCTTCCATTAGCAAGCAACTCAAAATGTTAACACCTAGCTCAGTAAGCCTCCAGAAGTCTAAGACAGAGCCTATTACCTGTTAGAATTGATTACTGGGTTGGTAGGTTGGAGCTATTACTGCTTTCTGCATTAAATAATTCAATTATACTTTTTGAATAATATTAATATCACGGATTTCCTTTTCTACATCAATTTATCAGTTACTCATTTTGAGTTGCTACCATCTCGATTTCCCAAGGGAAATTAAGAAGGTTCCCAGATCTGAACTTCAAATGAATGGCCTCATGATAATTTATAAAAGGCAAGCACTAGTAACTTCATAGCACTGGTATTTCCAAAAGTTTACATAAACAGAAATCCTGCTGAAAATTTAGAAAATAGTGAATGTGAATAATAATCATATATAATATGTGAATCATTATGATATATAATAATTTTAATAACACATTAACAAATTAATAATATTATGTTCCTATCTTAAAGTGTTTAATTATCTATACAGCACTATTATTTCCAAATACAAAATCTCTCAGAGTAAAAAGGCTACAGGATCCTTTACATTTAAGCCAATAATTTTGCCAGCCTGGGGCAGGTGAGACCACACTTGTTGGCCAAAAGGAAGTCAAGTTTATTTTCATTCAAATAAATCCCTTCCAACAGCCACCATCCCAAATTCAGGAATATGCATCTCTGCTTCTAAAGTAGAATTCTCTGCAGTTATCTTAGCATGCTAAAAAAAAAAAAAAAAAAAAAAAAAAAATCTAAGAAATTTCCCTGTAATGGACTCTTATTTTCACTGGCCAAACACTGCTGGTGATGTAATAAGATATATCAACTGAAAGAAATAATTCACTCTGGTTATCAGCCGACTAGGTTCTCAGGGGGGTTAAATATTTTTTTCTTCATCTAGGTCCTGTTATTCGTGGCCTAAAGTCAGACCCCAATAGAATACAGGAGGTCAAGGCAGCACTCACAAATCAGGCAACATCTTCTCCAACGACACTTGGCTAAGATTCGTGTGCATGTTACATCATTACTAATCTGTTTTTAAAAACAGACAAGCCCATCAAATGGGCTCGTCACAGTAATGTGGGGCAAGAGTAAAACTCAAAAATAAACATCACTATCTCACAAATTTTGAATTCTGGCAAATGAAAGGGCACAGTGTAAACTAAGTTTTAAAAGAAAGGATGTAGCATTATAAGAAGGCAATTCATTTCATTAAAAGCCTGTGTCGCTAAAACTTGAGATGTATCTGAATAAGTCTCTTTTTAAAAACTTGCATTAATCTTTATATTAACTTTTGGGAACCTCCCTTTTGAGATGTCATATGCTCAACTTGCAATTTCGAGATCGAACATTCATGAGCATTTGCTTGGATTTTATAACAGAGGAAAATGGTGAAAAGAATAGAACAAGGTCAAAGTTTTTGCTTTGTATTGACAGCCTTGTAATTGCAAAATAAAGTGTAAAATATAGCCCTATGTATTGCTGGAACAAAGTTATAAGATTTGTGGCCAACAGGGGACAATGCTTTTGCCATTTAGAAAACCGACAGTGAAGTGTTAAAGGTTCAGGAAATAAACATCTTGAGACCAAAAATTACATTTCCTGACTGGAAAGAGGAAGCAGTAAAAAACTGGGAATTACAGAAGGTCCTAGGTCTTCTCACCAGAGTGTTGTCTGGTCAGTAGGGGGCCAGGTGGCATCGGGAATGCAGCAGCAGTCTTCACATATGGAAATAAAATATTTGATACCTGTATCCACACATACAGGTTTTGCAATAATGACCCACTTGAGAAAATTATATGTAGTGGGTTGATAATATCCTCCAAAAATTCATGTCCACCCAGAATCTCAGAATGTGACCGGATTTGGAAAAAGGGTCTTTGGAGATGTAATTAATTTAGGATCTCAAAATGGAATTATCTTGGATTTAGGGTGGGCTCTAAATCCAATAACTGGTGTCCCTCTAAGAAGTGGATATAGAGCCAGTAGAAGCTGGAAAAGCAAGGAAGGATCTTTTCCAGGAGCCTCCTAAGAAAGAGCAGCCCTGTGGACACCTTGATTTTGGATTTCTGGTCTCCCAAAGTGTGAGAGAATAAACTTCTCCTGTTTAAAACCACCACATTTGTGATAAGTTGTTATGGCAGCCCTAGAAAACTCATGCATTGAGATTAAAGGATCATTTAAGAAACTTGCCTGCCATTTGTAAAAATTTAGCACAGATCTTGTAAAATCATCACTTATGGTCTTTTCATCATAAAGTGTTTAAAAATATCCATTGAAAGACCTATAGAAAAAAAAATTATATTGTAGAGCTCTACCATTTTGTTTTTATATCAATCAAAATCTGATAAAAATATAAAGATACACAGATTCTTAGATTTTCCTTCAATTTCGGGACTCAGTTCAAGATCAAAATCATGCCATGAATATAAAATGTCTCTGTTTAAGCTAATCTATGTGCAATGAAGAAAAATCCTGGAAGAATGACACAAGTATAAGTTGATGTTTCGAGGAACACAAAACCTTCAGTATTTGCAAAAGAAAAAAGGAACAGCTGTTAAATGTAACAAGTGGTAATAAACACTGTTTCCATAAAATTAGGCATTCACTAATTTCGAGATCAGGAATTCACTCATATTGAAATAAAAGAAAAATGTATGACTAAATATATCCACTTTTTTGTTAATTAGCTTGCATTTTCAAATTTGAAGTTGAAACACTGCAACATCTAATCCTATTATCTGGAAGACACTCAGGTGACAAGGTGATGTGAGCTATGACCCCAGCCCTCAAGGAGTTACAAATTTAGAAATTGGTGACTGGAAGCCAACGTTACCCACACGAAAAGACAAAGCCACACACAACTGTGTGGCTTTTGTGATATACAGTAAGTTCAAAGGACAGGGCATGTCACTTCAGGGTGACCTTCCATTCTCAGAAAAGGGAAATCCACAAAAGCATTTCACAACTGGGGTTGATTCCCCATCCCCAGCAGGGGACACTCGGCAATGTCTGGGAACATTTTGGGTTGTCGTGTCTGCAGGCAGGGCATGGATCCAGCATCTAGAGGATGATGACCCATGTCCTACAATGCACAGCACAGATCCCCACAAGAAAGCAGCAACCAGCCCGAACTGTCAAGAGTGCTGAGGTTGAGAAACCATGAAGCAGATCATGTCCTTACCCTGAGGGAGCAATTACTTCCCCAGAACTTGAAATTCAGGGTAATAAGCCTGTCCTTTGACATCAATTTAAACAGCAAGTAACAGACTCTGGCAGAGAAAGGAGCATTACTACATAGCTTTTATGGCTGAATCAGTGTACTCTAAAAGAATAGACATATACAGAAATAGGACATCTAAAAGGAGATGACCAGCAGTGGACGGATGGAGATTCACTTGCCATCCAGAACCCCTGATTCGAGGTGGACTCAGAGGAATGCCCACCAGCCAGAAGTTGTTTTCCTGTCCAGTTATCTCTGGGGATAATTTCCTACGTTCTCTTCTCTCTTTAACCTTCATTTCCTCCTCCCCTGTCATGCCTCTGGCCTGAAGATCTTGTTTTCTACTTTACAGAGATAATAACAGTCATTGTCATGGAACTTCTGTGACATTCATAAGCCCCCCCCCCCATCTGCTCTGCCTGCCTCATGAGTACATTCATTCACCTTTCAATTACTCAGCAAGTGCATTCAGCACCTGTGAATGAAACCACTCTGTTACTCTCGACTTCAGAACAGCATTGCACCTGCTATGCCAACTGACCCCTGCAAGATTAGCATATTCACTGGATCGGACCCAACAACATGCAAATTTGCTGCTGTTTCTTAAGATACAAAAAAAAAAAAGAAAGAAAGAAAGTGTCTTTTCCCCACATCATCTGTCCACCTGCTGGCCTGTTTCATGGCTCTCTTTACAACAAAACATCCTGAAAGAATTTTCTACTCTTTTCTTGTGTTTCTCCCTTGAACCCATTTTGGTAGAGATTTAGCCTCTTTCACTCCATAAAAGTACTTATCAGTTCCACGAATGCCTTTCTCTCTCAACCCCAGCGGTCAATGCTCTGTTCCTTGGTTTTTATCTCCCAGTAGGCTTTGAAGATCCCGATGATGTCCTCTTTGTGAAACATGCTCCTTACTTTGCACCCGTATTAGTTTTTCTTTGCTGCTGTAATGCGTTGCCACCACTATAGGGACTTAAAGAAGTGCAGGTTTATTATCTCACAGTTATCAGGGACAGAAATCCAACATAGGTTGCTGTTCATTCCAGAAGCTCGGAGCAGGGGGAATTTGTTGCATTGCTTTTTTAATGTTAAAGGCTTCCTGGATTTCTGGAATGATGACCATTACAGCTCTGACACCTGTTTTTATCACCCTGCTTCTTTCTCTGAGTCTGACTCCTGCCTCCCTCTTAGAAGAAGCTTTCTGATTACGTAGGTCAACCTGGTTAAACCAGGCTAACTTCCCATCTCAAGATCCTTAACTTCATCATACTGACAAAGACCCATTTTGCATGTAAGTGTCTTTGCATGTAAGTATCATACCCACAGATTACAGAAATTAGGACATTACCTTATTTTGCATGGTACGGTGTCCAGAACACAGCAAACTCGGCATTCTTTTCCTACCAGGGGAGCTGCCCTCTGTTTTCTGTTTCTCATCTTCCCAAACTCTAAGCACTGAAGGGTTATAGGCTCCAGGTCTTGGATTTATCCATCTCCTCTCATTGCTGTAGAAATCTCATTCAGTTTCTTGGACTATATGTACAAAACGTATATTTCGATGACATGCAGCTTGGACTTCTCCCCTAAACTCCAGACTCGTGTCTCTCTGCATCTTTTGCATGGCTGCTTTCGTGACCTACACACTGCTCACAGGGAATATGCCCAAATGTTGATCTCCTCATTCCTCACACCTGTTCCTCTCATGGCCTATTTCATGTGGTTCCCACCGTATGTGTTAATTGGCCAGCAAATCCTGTTGGATGCATCATCAAAAGACATCCAGAACAACCTTTTTCTTTGCCTCCCCCCACCCCCACCAACACTATTGCATTTGTCCAACCCACTTTTATTTCTTGGGTGAATTTTGCAGCAACTTTCTAACTTGCCCTCTTTTCTTCTCAGGGTCTGCCTCCACATAGTACACCGAGAAAGACATTAAAGCCACTTCTCTTTGCCGTACACTTTCCAGCCACTTCCTGTCTCACTGAGAACAAGATGCAGTTCTTGCAAAACATCTGAGATGTGGCTCACAACGATATCTCTGACATCAGCACTTATCATCCCCTCATTGCTCCTTTCCAGCCTCACCAATGTTTGCACCAGCTCTTCTCTTAGCCTGAGATGCCTTTACTCCAGATACCTGCATGGCTCCTGCCTCACATCAGCATCCCCTTCACTGTGAGGCTTTCCCTGACTACCTTAGTGAAAATTTTGGCACACACACCACAATCTAGCACCCTTCTCTGCCACCTGTCTTATATCATACTATGCATTTTATGATATTAGTTTTTTTTTCTACTGGCATAGAAATGTTATATGCTCAGGGATTTTTGTCTGCTCTGTTTATTATTCTATTCAAAGTGGAAGACATGGCACCATGTGACATACAGCAGACTCTCAATATGTTTCTTGAATGAATGAATAAACATAATCCACTATGATGTTTTCTTGGCGAAGCTAGCTTTCTACATGTAGAAAAAGTTGGCTTAACCTCACTTAAATTAGAAACTGACACACTCTCTCTCTTTCTCATTTATTTATTTTTTAAAATCCAGGACTCCCTATAAAACCTTGCAAGTTTGCTTGCCAAGTCATTTAACAGCTGAGGGATGCCTGGTTTATTTTCTATTGGTAGTTATGGAGAGTTACATGCCCTACATTTAATGAATACATTTGCATATGACTTGGTAAATACTCTGTCTTCTTGTGATAGAACAATCAACTCTTGCCAAGCTCAAAATTTTGATTCCTGAGGCTGTAAAGTCAGAATCAACTCCCCAATCCTGGTGAACTGACTGCAACCAACTTTATTTGGAGACCCTTTGCTGGCACTCTGTCCTAGCTACACTTCACCCTTTCCTGCATGTTGTGTTCATACAAAGGACAGATAAGCCTGAAACATGGCGATGACATTGGGCTGTCAGAACGAAGATTGTACTTGTGAGATACAATAAATTGTCCACAGAGAGACAAAGGGCTTCTCTTAGAGAGAGAAGAATCATTATGCAGACTTGTTGGTAAATGAAACTGGAGATTAGGTTTTCACATACACGAATGGTAAAAAAAAAAAAAAAAAAAAAAAAAAAAAGCACCATTTAGGTAAGTGGGGAAAAAGCACAGAATGAGAATTAAACGTTTGTGAATCCTATATCTGATAAGAAACATATGTCCAGAATATGTTAGGAAAAAGAAAACCCTCTTAAATCTCAATAAAGAAAAGATAAATAACCTGATTAAAATAGGCAAAGGATCTGAATAGATCTTTTTTCCAAAGCAGATACACAACTGGCCAGTAAGGACATGAGCAGGCATTCAGCATCATGGCTCGTATAGAAAATGCAAATCAAAACCAAAATATAGTATCACTTTACACTCACAAGGGTGGCTACCATCAAAGAGATAGCCAAGAACAAGCATTGGAGAGGACGTGGATAAATTAGAATCCTCATGTATTAATGGTGAGAATGTAAAACAGTGCCGCTACTTTGGAAAAGAATTTGGAAGTTATTCAAATGGTGAAACACAGAATCATCATGATTCAATTCTACTCCTAGGCATATACCCAAGGGAAATGAAACATATGTCTGTATAAAAACTTGTACATAAATGTTCCTAGTACAGTGATTCATAACATCCAAAAACGAAAACAGACCCAATGTCCAGCAACAGATGAATGGATAAACAAAATGTGGTATATTTATACAATATTATTTGGTCAAAAAAAACAACAACAACAAAGTCATGCACTGATACATGCTATGACACTGATGAACCTTGAAGACATTATGCAAAGGGAAAGAATTCAGACACAGAAGACCACATATCAGAGAGACGCAACTTATACGAAATGCCCAGAAAAGGCAAATCTGTAGAAACAGAAAGCAGATAGTGTTTGCCTAGCACTTGGGGAACCAGGGGAAGGAGATATGGGGCTTCTCTTTGGAGTGATGAAAATGTTAAAAAATTAGATGGTGTTGATGGTGACGTGGCTTTGTGGATATACAAAAGGTCTCGGGAATGTACACCTCAAATGTGTTCACAGGTCATAAGCTGCTTGAAATCAAAGATGCAGACAGCAAATGGCAGGACTGGGGACAAGAAAAGAGACAGACTACTTTGAATGTGAGAACACATTTCGTAAAAACAAACTGAAAACATTCTGTCATTCTAACATGTTCTAACTCCAGTGCAAAGCTTAGTTTTTTTGGAGTACAATTCATAGTGTTTATGAGATGATGTCCTACCTGTGTATGTCTATGCTGAAATGTTTATCTTTGTAATAACATGTTTATCCTAACCATCTGTTTATCCTGTTTATAACAGGACACAGTATTCTCTAAAATATCTGAGCCTATAATAAATGCCATTATGCTTAACACAAGGAAAATCAGTGCATGCAATGTTAAGCAATTAATTGAATCAATAGATTAATGTCTAGTGATTTACATTCTGAAAGGCCCCAGCTCATCATGTCAAATGGCTGTAACCTCAGAAGAATGTTACATTGAGCATTCTAAAATATTTCTGACTTTTTTACACTGGGATTTGCACCCTTCATTCAAAAAAGCTATTGTAATTATTTTTTTTAATCGGAGGAGAAAGTGTCCTAAGCATATAACCAAACTTGACAGTCAAGATGTTACAATGTAATTTTCTTTGAAACTTACACTGATATTGCTAAATGCAGGTGATACCTGTCATATCTGGGTTACAACTTGCTCCCTAAGAAATTCACTTTGAAACTGTGCATTGCACCCCATAGGGTACATTTTCATGAAGCTCATGACTTACTGATGGGTGACTGGGCAGAATAGGAGAGTTACATTAGCCCACCAAATATCCCTCCCGGTGTTGCTGTTATGATGCTGTTACAGGCATGTTCTGCACTGTAGGCAAATGTCAGAAAAAAGGAAAATCCTCTGCAGGCCAGAATTGGTATAGCAAGTGTTCTCTCAGCCTCGGTAGTCCTTAAACTCCCAACTCAGGTTGCCTTTTAGAGAATCTTCCATTACCTGACTTGAACAGACTAATTTCCGTGACATTAGGGAAAGTAGAAAAGGAACCTATGAAGCATCAGGTATTTATCTTTTAAGTATTGTTTAAAAACCACTGCGCTGACAGAAGTATATCCAGACTCTTAATTTCCAGCTCACTCCAATCAGTTTGCTTCTTGATTTCAACGCTTCTCCTCAGCATTCCAGCATCCCCTTGGGCACAAAACTGCATCATGCCCTCTTCTCACTTAGAGTAACTCTTATGTCTTTTGCTGCTCATGGGGAGAGAGGGTACCTCATTTCTATCGACTGAAAATGACCAGCCCTTCATACACTCCATGAGAAGCCAAATGGAGAAATGATAGTGCAGAGAGAAAGGAATCGTGTCTTTTAGCATTAATAACCTTAAGAGATTTTGCATTGAATGTAAAATTTTCCAAGTAAGAACATTTTAAGGTATATTCTGTATGATTATTAACTCATGTTTAAATGACACTCTGGAATCAGTTAACTGGAAAATGTATCGATGGAATATATTATTCTATGAGTTGTGTCTGACCATCTTGATTTCCAAAAATGGCTATGCCTGAAAAAAACAAAATTACAATTTAAGAAATTCTGAATCATTTATAAATAGATAAAGGTGATTCTCCATAGCAAGACACATGCTAGTCCGTAGTTTTGTATAGGGATTTTAAAAAGTCTCTGAAGTCATCTGCACTCCTATGTTCATGGCGGCGTTATTTACAATAGCCAAGATATGGAATCAACTTAAGTGTCCACCGATGGACGAATGGATGAAGAAAATGCAGTATAGATACACAGTAGGATACTATTCATAGTAAACAAAAAGAAAGAAAGAAAGAAAGAAATCATGCCATTTGCAACAACATGGATGAACCTGGAGGATATTATGCTAAGTGAAATAAACCAGGCACAGAAAGACAAATACTGCATGGTCTCACTCGTAGGTGAAACCTAAAACAGTTGAATTCGTAGAAGCAGAGAGTAGAATGATGGTTACCAGGGGCTGGGGAAGGTGGGGATAGGGGATAGGAGATAGGAGGAAGTGTCTGTGCCCCACTGCAGAGGTGTCCCTCTCTGCCTCTATTGACCTCTGTGGTCCTGAGGACAGAGCTTTCATCCATGATGTTTCCCACCCCTTTGCCTTATTCGCTGAATAAATCCAGTGCATGCAATGAGCACGTACAGCCACCAAGAGGCAGAAGAGGAAAATCCAAGTCCACCCCGGGAGACACATCCACTCACATTAACTACGCCCACAATGCGATGGGATGACAGTGTTTGCAAATGGGTATTCCATGCCTACAAACCATATACGAACAAAACAAAACAGAACTCTTTTATTTTTTTGGAAAAGTTTCTAGGTTTTCCTTTATCTCTAAACTTTTGGATCAGAGCAGCTACGACAGTCCCCCAGCCCCCGGCACATCAAAGAAACACAACAGCAAACCCAGCAACCATGAGACCCAGAGCCGCTTCCCAGCTGGCTGATAAGCTCTGCCACTCTCCACAAAGGCTCCTAGTCTAAGGACTCCCATCCTTTTTATTTACTCCCTGGTTCTGAGTGGTCACACGCTATTCACGTCGACTCAGGACCCCACTTTATCACTCTGGTCCCAACTTTCTTTTATGTTTCTAACTTTTATTTATTTACATCTCCCTAAGGGCAATGCTTAACTATCCTCTCTCCTCATTTGGCTTTCTGTTGGGTTTTTGTTTTTTCAGCTTTGTAATGCATAGGTCCTCTTTTCAGACAGAGAAAGGGAGCTTTTTCAGGCAATGTAGGCCATTGAGAGCAATTGAATCAGAAGAAATCTGAGACATTTGCATCACGGGAGGAGAGGAGAGGGATTCAGATAAAGCCAGGAGAGTAGAATCAAAACATGGAGAGTTTTGATCAACAGGAGAGTTGATCCTTGAAGGAGAAATTATGTTTGTTTTTTTTTAAATTTCCATTTGTGCTTACTGCCTTGGATTGACTGTCCCCCAAAAACTTGACCCGCATTGTGACAGTGCGGAGAGGGTGGGAAATCCTATTATGGAAATTGAAAGGTGAGAGCTTAAAGAGTGATTAGATTGTAGGACCATGACATAGTGAATGATTAATAATGGGGGTCAGGGGCGTGGTTCTGAAGACTTTAAAAGAAGAGCACGTAAAACTATCTCTCTCTGCTCTGCCATTTTCTGCCATGTGAGACCCCTGCACTGCTGTAAAGCCACCGCCAAAGAAGACTCACCTGATGTGTTCCCTGGACTTTGGACTCCCAGCCTCTGAAACTGTAAGCACTCAATTTGGTTTTCTTTATAAATCACCCGGTTCCAGTTATTTTGTTATAAGCAACAGAAATGGACTAATACACATATGAACTCTTGACTTGGTATATAAGACGTGCTTCATTTGTAATTTAAAAAAATTATAAAGCTTTTAAAAAAGGGGAAAAAAAGATTCATAGAAAAAACTTTTTAAAAACTGCAATTACCAAATAATGAGCAACGTTTTTAACTCCCAAATGAGAGAAAAATCTATAGAACATCTATGATAGCTTGACATTTTTCCACAGATGTGCATCAGGTATATTAGAATTACCCACGACATCCTCATTCCTGTAAAACACAAATGCAAATGCATGGAATTCAGATCTTAACTCTTGAGAGGAACTTATTTGTTGTCTCCTGCAATGAGTTTCAGACTCTTTTTATTGAATGAAACTTTACACGGACCAACAATATGTCACAAGCATAAAGGTGAGACTGTTCTGGCTGATGTTAGGGGGCTTTCTGAAAGCCCAGCCCACCCATCTTCCATTTCAGATGGAAAGTAAGACCCTGCAAAAGAGACCAGAACCAGGATGGCGAACACACCTTGAGGCTGTGCATATATCTCAAGTCATCCCAACTATTCATTCAGATGCTCAATCTGCCCTGCACATGGACTGCCTTTATGTAAAACTGTTTCTGTATCATATTCAAAGTTATGATGCCAAAACACCTAACTAGGTTTATGCAATTAATGACCTTAAAGAAAAAGACAACTTTGGAACACTGTTACACAACCTCCCCGGAGACAAAATCTTTCAGGGTAGCAACAATATTATGACAAATTAGCAGGTCTGTCTGGTATATTTTTAATCCATAAAAAAAGTCAGTGACAGAAACCTGTGAGTAGCATTTCTTAAAATCATAAACTAGCTGTCAGGTGAGAAATCTGCTGGAGTCGTCATTTGGCTGAAGGGTTTCAACGCCATTTATGGGCACTAGATTGCAAGAAGGCAGTGAAATGGAAACTGGCAGGAAGGCAGCCAACTAGCTTTATTTCTAAGACACCAAAGAACTTTGATGTGAACAATGTCTCCATGGGATGTGACGCCACCATTACTGTGTACTGTAGTGAACAAACCCTTAGTGATGATTTCACATAAATGAATCAGCAATCCAGAATCCTCCTTGAAGAACATAAAAATATACAGTACACATCTTGTCCCAATTTTGTTTCTAGATCAGCAGAAAGGATATCTGACTTTTTTTGTGTGTAAGTATAGAAGTGAAATCTGATGCTAAAGTGATATCCACTTACCTGTAGTTTACTAATTCATCCTTGACGTTGGCTGACAAGGCTGGAGGTGAGGTCTGAGCGGTAAGAGCAAGAAAGTTGGCTTGATTTTGACCTGGGTTCCAATCCCTGCTCTGATTGTTTCTCGTAGGTAAGATAAGGGTGATGCCTACAAGGGAGTTTATGGGGTTTATGTAGGGTGATATCTACAACAATCCATGGCTGGCCACACTGCAGGCACTCAATGATTTTGGAGCTAAAGGGTATAGTTAGGACTGTTGGAAACAACAATCAATTTCAGCATACACAAGACATTGAATTGTAGGGTAACCACAAAATTGATAATAGCATGTGAGCTAAACCGAAATGAATATCCAAATGGAGGTAGAATAAACCATTTGAATATGCAAAGACATGCAACTGGGGGACCAGTAACTGAGATGTGGAGACTTAAAAGACACAAATAAATAAGTTCCAGGTACTTCCATTGGAAAGCATCAGTAAGGAGCATTCTTTCTTACTTGGAAGATCTTTGGATTATCAGCATGAACCACCACCAGAAAACAGATTTGATAGAATAAAGCCATCTTAAAATAAGGGGCTATGATGGAGATATGAATATTAATGCAGTAATGGACCTATGAGAATTCACAGATTTGACCTCTGTGGTTTCACACTTGAGGGGATTGTTGTTAAATCTTATTACCCAGATTAATGTCTAATTTTCTTAGAAGTAAATGATACATATGGATGTCATGAGGGGAATGGGTGACAGGGGGTGGGGTGTGTGCATTGGTAGGTGACAGTAGGCAATGCCCCAGCATACAACAGGGTTTGCTAACTTTTCCTCAGCAGGGAGGATCACCATACACCCTAACCATGGCTAACTTGAAGGGGATTGGTGACTTCAGGTTTTCCAAAATTTTGGCTATATATATATATAATATGCCTTCCTAAGGACAAAGGTATAAAGCAGAATAAATACAAAATATGATTATAGAAGAGTAGCTTTTTACAAAATAGGAAAAATAAGTTCTATTGCTGTACAGTAGTGCTAGACATCTATAATTAACAGTAATTAACAATAATTTACTGCATGCTGTCAAATGGCTAGAAGAGAGGAGATCGAATGTCCACCTCACAAAGAAATGGTTAAGTTTTACGATGGCGAATATGCTAAATACCCTGATTTGAAACATCACTCATAGTATACATGTCTCAACATATAACTCTGTACCCCATAAATATGCATGATCGATATGCTTCAATTAAAAAGTATTGTATGCAGTTCAGTGCTTTTTTTAGTATATGCCCCTTCAAAAAATGAATAAGCTGAACACCAGTTCAATTATTAGACCTTATGTAGGTATAAACGATCACTTTATAGCTATGGTGATGAGTTTCCATTTGCTCTGGACAATCCCAGTTTATCCCCAGCACATTAACGACTCTCAAGCACATCCTGGATTGGACAACAGTAAATTATATGGTCAGTGGTTACCAGGTTGTCTTGCACAGTTCTGATGAAAGAAAAAACTTCATGCTTCAAAAAGCAAGCGTGCCACCACTCTTATTTTTTTAATGTCTAGAAGCATCTTATCATTAGTTTTTAAAATTAAGATGGTTCACTTTGGGCAATGATATTTGATAGATATTAGTCATTACATATTGGGCCAGTTGCAACTGTTAATGTGCATTATCAATAGTATTGATACAATCTCCAATGATCTTAACAACCACAGAAATTTTAAGGTGATTATGTTGCTGCTCTTGGGCTATGAACCTTCACCTACTGAACCCAATAAACCATTTTTTGTAATTTTTAAAAATTTGTTTTTAATTGACAAATAATTGTATCTATTATATATGTATGGGGTTCGATGCGGTGTTTTGAAACAGAACCTTTTTAACGTATAATAACCATAAACGGGAGAGAATGCTTTCTATACCTAAGGAAAGAGATTCGGAAAAAGTTAACCAACTTTCTGAATATTACTGCACAAATACAGAGGTAGAAGAAAGATGTTAACATCTGTCTCATTCTAAACATCTACACTCTTTCCGAAGTCAACATCCTACTGCTGTTTTTTAGCACAATATATTTGGGGGGGGGGTTAAGAAAACAACATTCGTTACTTCATTACAATATAATAATTTTAATATTGTTTTAGTCTTGACATCTCAGGTAGGAAAATAATATTCCTGCATTTATTACTTTTATTGGAGGAAAAAAACTGAAACTATATTTCGACTTTGTGCTAAAAACATATCGTTTCATGTTAAAAGCACTCACTGCTGTTTTATGTGATCCTCTTTTTAAATGTCTGGATGTCAAAGGTTCGAAAATATTTTTCAGGAAATATCAGAGCAGTTTCCTGAGTGCAAACAGTAAACGCTGCCCAACGGTTTTCAAAAGAATAGTGATCAATGCAAAACCCACGATTAAGATAAACGAAGTCATATTTTAAAGTCTCCGTCGCTGTGGATCATCAGCAATGTTGGCACACTTTGCTTTTTCAGATAAAGGGGGTTTGTCATGCGGTTGGCTGATCCACAGTAGCTCATTGGTGCAATGTAAATACACAGGCACAGAGATACTAAATCGCTCTTTCTATTTCCTTGACACCCCTCGTACAGCTCCCAGTTATCTTATCATGACTTTTTAAAAGTCTTTGTCGCAAAAGGCTAGGTTTCAAATTTTTCAGTGACTTCTTTTTTCCTGTTTTCTTTAAAAAAAAATTTTTTTTTAAATAGATGTGTATAGTTCTCACACTCCTTTGCAAGATTGGCACACATTGGCCAAAGGGTCAAAACTGTGATAAGAAATCACAATTTACAGCTGCTTCATATAATTCGGCTGTAGACGAAAAAAGGAAATCATTTCTTTATTGGGAATCCAGCCTTACAAGCCACATTGACCCATCACGTACGAGGCAGAACAATTTGTGATTCCACCAAAGCAAAACCTGCTCAATGCCCAGGTGTCCACAGCCCTTCCTCGGTGTGGACATGCTACAAAAGGCCAGGTGCAGAGCTCATACATGCACTCTCCCTGTTCCACTTCTTTGTTAGAATGCATCTTTTGTAAAACATCAAGAAATACAATTTCCTGTTTCAAACACTAGCAGCCAAAGCAACTAGCCAGAAGCCTTTGAAAAATATCTCAAGAGGCATGCAATCATTGCTATGCAAAAGTTAAATAAAATTATTCCACAGAGATCTGGCTTATAGAAACCTATAAAAAATATTTTTTAAAAAAGAAAGAAAATCACAAAATAATGACTGTTGACACTAAGGATTTTGTTTGCTTTCTTTAATGCAAAAACCAACCTGGAATTCTGAGTGCTTTATCAATGCTTCCAAAAGCACAATTTTACAAACACCTGGGGGTGATTTGCATTTCTAAGTTAGAAATGTAATTTTTATACTTCACCACCTCTTGGAGTCTCTGATAGGTTAATGTTTGCACATAAGAATAAAAAGCACTCAAAATGAAATTAAAGCACCCAATTGAAAATAAAATGTCTTGGTACTATTTACCTATTTGGAGAAAACATTCCCAGGCATATTTCTTGTTGCACACAGCTCCATCAGTCCATTTTGTTTTATATACACACTGCAATGCTCACATCTCACTCTCATGGCTACCTTTTTAAAAACTTCATTATCTGCACCATTTTAATGCATTTTTGCCTCAAAAACAAATGACTTTACATAGGTCTAGCAATACTATTCACGCAAGAGCAGGCGAGACCACATACAAAAGCAAATCTTGAGATCTTACCCCCAAAATGTATAATTTTCCAAACCACACTTTGAGGAAGATGAAGAAACATCTAAACAACGGGGAGCTGAGCTTAAATTTCCACATACTTAGCCCATCTCCTTTCATCGTAAATCATAAAATGGAATAAATTCAAAGGAGCGTTACGTTTCTTTGCAATGGCAATGAAATCACACAGCCATTCTTCAAGGTCTGGCATGCACAAATAATCAGTAAGGAAACTGGATAAGACATTTTCCTACATCCAATATACTGATTATAATGCAACTAAACAGCAGGGAAAGAAAGCTACTATCTATGGCTGTTATCAACGATTACATTACCAAATACGTGTTAATGACGCAGGTCTACTAGGTGAATAGAATATTCATTTAGCTCAAAGGAAGAAACATGCGTTCAATAAAATTTCATTTTGGCTTGATGATACTAAAGTCTGCATTGGTTTGAGGAGGGCTTTGGATTCAATGAAATGAAATTATGTGACTAAAAATTACGAGCTAAAAATAAATAAAAATGATGGTGTCACATGAAAGTGCTGAAAGGAAAACACATATCCGGTCACATAAGGCAAGCACAGTAAAGTAGAATCATCTGGGAATTGCAGTAACACCATTAAAATCCATGAGACTTGTTAAAATCAAAAGCGGACTTTCCCCATTGCCTCTTGCTCAGCCATCTGCATGAGAAAATCACTTACCTAATATTCCCAGACGGTAGTTAATGGTTATCACGATGACATTTCCATAGCTTGCCAAAATACTCCCATCTATCATATTGCCTGTGCCTTCCATGTAAGATCCACCATGAATATAGACCATGACGGGCTTCTTACTGTTCTGATCATGGATATCTGGAAAAAAAAGCCAAGTAAGGAAATACAATAAAGAATCACCCTGATGAAATTATGCTAAAGAAAGGGCAAAGGAGATTCATTAATTTTCCTAGTTTCAACGTGAATGAATCACATCTAGTTTTCCAAATGATATAAGCCTTGATAAGACTGCCCACTGAAAATGGTCAGTGTGGTTATATTTTCTATTCAGAGAAATGATATTTTCAGAGGCATACGGACATTTGGAGTAATGTGCTCGTGTAAGCTTCTGTATATACCCAAAACACTAAAAGAAGGGGTTGAAGATAAATACATATTTCCTAAATTTTGCTTAAACTCTAAAATGTCAGGAAACACATGGCTACCTTGACCATATTTTCATCAGCTCATTGAGAATAAAAGCAACTTCAAAACTATAATTAATTTTAATAATTAATCTTAATTTCAAAATTATCATTAATTTTAATCTTAAAATTATCATTAATTTATTATAGCAGTCATCTTAATTCACAGGTGAGTATACAGATTCACCTTCGACTTAATAAAAACATAAAAGTAGTAGTGAAACTATGAACTCTAAAATACAAGACAGATGAAAACAAAATCCAAATAAATGGTTAAAAATTACAACAAAACAATAATGTGTTTAAAAGAAAGAAAGAAAGAAAACAAAAGATCTCCAATCAAGTATCTTTGCTCTGGTTTGTTGATTGTGGTCATATTTCTACATATTTAAGTGGCAGAAATGAAAAGATGCAATAAAAATTTTAAAAAGAGTCCAATCTCAAGATGTAATTATTTAAATGCTTTGTATTTTCACAGGGAACATAAACTCCCATTGTGATTTGCCACTGATCAGTACCCTCAGTAATTACATTTTATTTTTAATAGACATGATGCAAACAGTATTTTGCAATGGTCTGTGATGACAGATATTCTGAGACCATGTGCAAGCCTGCTTTCTGAAAAGTTATAATTAAACAACCTGTTTAGTGTTTATCAGCCATTGGCACAGATTTAATTTTTAGAAAGACCTCAATGATAAATATTTCTGAAGATATATATATATGAATAAATGTATGTATACATAATTTAAATATCTGTATGCCATTAATAGAAAGCCCATGTACTCATCAAAATTTATTTTTACTTTTTTTCAATAAAGTTTTTTTTTTTTCCTAATTCATGGGGATGCTTTTAAAATATCAGGAAGGAGTTTTGAAGAAATGAACTACCTTCACTGGGATGGTGTTTCCAATTAGAAGGAATTATGATCACAATTTCATTAAAAGTACAGAAGGCATACAAACCCACTGGTCACGGTAAAGTACAAAAAAGAGTCTACAGCTGCCCAAGGATTTGCAGAAGAGTGTCTTTTATTTTCTCATATAAAATTCAAATGTAGGGTAAAAATCCTTTCTTCATCATTTATTCATCATGTACTAAATGGATTTAAAAAAAAAAAAACTGCTGTCTTAATAAGTTTTGCATGATCCACTGCCCCATTCTGGCCCCTGATTTGCTGTTTTTGCCCTTTATTCATTTGACATTCCTGGCTGTTGGCCACAACGTTGTGGAACAAAGACTAAACAGAGATTTTGAAGGGCTGCTTTGAGGTGTTCCCTCTGAAAATATGTTATATTAACGTCTCTTACCTTTCGTGAAACATTGAACAAGGTTCTCTCGAACCTGAAGAAGTAACGAACAGATGCCATATGAATCCAAAAAAAAAAAAATGTTAAAAGCCACAGCTTATCAGTATTAAACAAAAATTAGATTGCATTTTAACGGCATTTAATCAAGTTGCATTGGGAGCATTGGGAAAGCAGATCCTAATTATCCAAAGGAAATATATTAAAGAGAAAGCAGAGCATGGTGCAATGATAGCAATAGATGATTCAGGAGAGAATAAGGGGACGGAAAGTTCATTTTATTTTTTAAATTTATTCATCTGAACATGGATAAAATGGCAGGTGTTTTAAAGTCCTTAACAGACAAGGGCTACCTGATGAGTCAGGTGTAGATTTTGATCTTCTCGTGCTGCCAGAAGAAGGCTTTTATAGCTATTTGAGGCAGCCACAGCCCTGTGAACTTAGGGCTCGGTACTCATAATAATACTAATGTGAAAAGAAGAACAGACATAAATGCAATGTTGGCAAAACTTCTTTTCTTGGACAGCAGTTGATTTATAAAAGATATCAAAGAGAACAGCAAAATCAGGCAAATGGTAACAGGGCCCTTTTGGGGGCAGTTCATCTTGACCCGCCAGGATAACTCACCACTCACTTTCCTGCTTTAAATTGCTTTTCAGCCAGAGACTCAACAGTTTATCGAGGGTTTTATCCTTTAAGGTAAATAAATGGCGTTTCATGCACTTTATCTCAAGATGGAAAAAATAATGTGCTTTTACCCATTCTATGAAGACTTCTCAACAAGCGAAGGCAGGTTTTAGTGGGGGGGGGGGGTTGTTTCTTTTCTTTTAAACAGAAAAACACAGCATGTGAGTTGTCTGCTGGGGATGTCTCACAACTTCTATCTTTTTAAAAAATCATTTCACTTCGGTGGATAATGTATCAAGCAATTTGGGAGGGTTCAGGAAGAAACTTTCATAGCAACAAAACATTTCAGGGAGAAAAGATGTTTTCAAAATAGCTGTAGTGTGAAAAGAAAGGTGCATATATCTAACTTTTTGACTTTTTTTAATTCTTAGATACGCCTATCTTTTTTTTTTTAATGTTGCTAAGAGACAGTCCTGAAAGAAACAACATTTAGTTAAAACACTTTTTGATGTACTTTACTGTGAGCAGACTCTTGGAAACATATTTTGGAATCGGTGCATTTGCAAAGAAAGTAAACCAATAAATAAATAAAACAAAATCAAGCTGAAATTCCAGCCCCCCTGAAAAGATCCAGTGAGGTGTCACAAAATTTTGCATTTTATAGAAAGAATTACAAAGACCAAAGCTCCAAAATACAATATTAATTTACAAAATAATGTTTGGAAGGAAGAAAAGAAAATATACATGCATGTTTTAAAATTTCATTTTCTCATCTTGTGACCAAGCCGAAAAAATTAAAAAAATTAAAAAAACATGAGCTTCTTTGTAAATAGCATGTTATTCATTTCATATCTAGAAACAATGTTCCTACTTCTTTCCACAATGATTTGCACTCATCTACATGGTCATTGTGTTCAAAATTGACAGTGGTTTTCATACAAGAAGAGAATAAATAAAGAAGCACACCAGAGTGTACTGGTTTCAAATAAGGGTAGGAAAAACAGGTTGAAATGAAAAAAAAAAAGAAAAATGTAGAGAGAGATAGATAGATACAAAACCATGCATCGGGGTCGAGCTTTGAAAAAAATACCAAAAAATACCTTCATCTTCACCACGGTCATTACTGGTTATATCATCTGCGTTTTTCTTTGTGTTGGCTCCTGGGGTCATATTGGGAAGGAAAATAAAGGGAAAAAAAGAGAATTCAAAAACAACATGTTTGCAAAAATTCAGAAAAGAGAGCGATGCTAACCAGTAAAAGAAAAAAAAAAAAAGAATGTAATACAAAAAGTTGTAATCTGTTACATTTGGACCTCAAAAAATGAAATAGGGAAATGCAAAATGCATATAAACATAAAGATGTCAAGAAGAACAAATTCCAAATGTTACTTGCAAAAAATATTAGATATCCTGTGAAAATGCGTTTTGGGGGTTAAAATGATATTACCGCAAAAAAAAAAAAAAAAAAAAAAAAAGGCTAACGTGAGTTGTTTTAAAAAAGAAAAATAAATTATTAGAAAAGAGATTTCCCACATTCTTAAAAAAATGCACATGACGTGTTCAATGGTTGTTTAACTTTAACATGTTATAATCTAAATACATTTCTGAGATGTCAGTGAAACACTTTGGTTAGCAAATTTCATAATGTAAGCAGAAACATACTTAATAAAATGAAAGGACTTTAAACATCATAAAATCGACATTAGTTTCATGCATTAAGAACTTAAAAACACAAAATTTCAAAAAACATCAGAAACGCCACTAGTTAATTTAAATCACAACATTTGCTAGAGAACCACTATGTATTATTTTCTTATGTTTTCTACTATTAAAAAACCTACTACTTGCAATAATTATTTCCTAAGACAAAACATTATAGATCTCTGTGTTTGAAATACTTCTTGAATATTATTTGAAAGTTATCATTACTTGAATTTGTAAGAAAAATAAGCATTGAAGTCACCTACCTTGATTACCTCAAATAAGATCTGCATACGAATTCCAGTGCAGGAAAACGTTAAGAGAGGGCCCTAATGATACCAAAACACACCTCTCTTATGCCTTTTGTATATAGTGCACCATCTTGGTTTTTATGTTTTCCACATATAGGCGGATAGAACATTTAACTTTGCTTGATTTATTTAGTTAATTGGCTCAACCGCCTCCTCTTTATAGGCAGATACAGCATATCTGCATATCAAGTACCAATAGCATGGACTGTGCCCACCTATTAAAAGTCTCTGCTTTCCACAGGGTGCTATGTTCAGTGGGTTCAAGTGGAGGGAGAATAGTGTCACCCACAACATTTGCGTATGAAAAACAGTCTTCAGTGATGACTCAGAAGAGCTTAAACATGTTTTGAAACCAAAGTTTGATATTGCTGTTTTCCTATGTGAAGCAGAGATTAAATATTGTTAATTTCATGTGGCTCAACACACTTGAACAGCCAGACCTCAGTGGATGGGTGGAAAAATGGATTTGTAGTGTTTGTTGCCTTTTGTGGTTTAAATATTCCCACTGCAGACACTTTCAAGCTAACAACAGGACACTGACCAGAGAGCTGGGAAGAGGTGTGTGTGAAGTCTCGAAACACCTCCACATCACAGTTTTGTTTGTTTGTTTGTTTGTTTTTTGTTTACTTGTTTGGAGCAGCTGGTTGGTACAGGAATTGAACCCTGGACCTCAGTGCTATCAGCACCGCCCTCTAACCACCTGTGCTAACTGGCCAGCCCACCACTGGTTGCACCTAATTGAAGGTAGAGCCATGTGGGAAAAAATTTAAAAAGAAACAAGAAAACCTCCTTGTAACACGTTCATTTTCAATTCCTTAGGATGTATTGTGATATAGATGTGTCAATGCAGCATCATCACTAGCTTGACACAGAAATCTATACACGTCCAATAATTCTACTGCATTTAAATTTCTAAAAACAGTTTATTAAAAAAAAAAACCTAACCTCCATCAAATTAGCTTGACTCTCCTTTTGGGCTGTTTACGTCAGGATTTACCAGTATAAAACATTTCAAAGCTATCTCATGGACTGAATTGACTTTTAAATCGTATTAAGAAACCTACAGAGGAAGCTTGCTTACAGAAAATGCTGCTGCGTGAATGATGCACTAAATTGTTTTGTGTTAGGAAACAAATCCTTCTCGTTTCTGAAGATATTGTAATTAATTTATGAAACAAGGCTTTTTTGGTGGGCTTTTTTCTTAATTTCTTAAAGAAACAGATGACCTCATTTTTACGGTGTTTTTCATTAAAAAACGAAAAGATACTAGACAAAAGAAGCGTGAAGTCAAAAGAGCTCAGTCGGGAAGAGAACATGTCTCCATGATTAACTGATTTCCCTCCAACAAAACAGGATCATTTAAATTTGACTGTCTTTTGTTATCATAGCCTTCCATTAAACATTCTCTAGACAATGAAAAGGCATCCTTTATCTGCGAGGCTATCCCTGGAATTTACCTTTCCCCCAAACCTGGTCATATATCCCTTCCCTCTTCTGAATATTCCTCTTATGAAACTCCTTTCTCTTCCATGTCACAGCTGGACATACAGAAGCGTGAGCCCTGGCCTGGCTCAGCTCCCCCCTAATCCCCCCCAAAAAGTCCATACTGCCAAATCTGGACAAAATCAGAGCCCTGTCCCAAATCCTGGGGCTCAGAATGGGTAAGTTCACCATCACCAAACAAAATCCAAGTGATCTCCAATGCATTTGGGGGCTGTGCTCAAGGGAAATTCCCCAATCAACTCTAGGAAAATGTCCTAAGGATTTGTAATGATTTCACAATTTTCATAAGATAGTTACATCACTGATTAAGTGGCCATTCAGTCTAATCTACCATGTCTTTGATTCTTTACCGAATTCCTTTGTTAATTCAAGTGGTGGCAATATTAAGAGCTTTCCTGAGGTATAATTTACACACCCTACAATGGACACATTGAAGGGTAAAATTGGATGATTTTTAGTAAATTGATGGATCTGTGAAACCATCAGCAAAAATCTGATTTTAGAACATTTCCATCCCCTCCCGAAAATTGATTCTGTTCATTTTCAGGGGCTATGTATTCCCACCCTCAGCCTTGCTAATCTGCGTTCTGTCTTTATATGACTTGTCTTTTGTAGGCATTTCATATAAATGAACTCATTTAATATGTGGTCTTTTGGGTATGACTTCTTTCACTTAGCATAATGTTTTCAAAGTCCATCCACGTTGTAGTATGCACCGGTACTTCATTCCTTTTTATGTCTGAACGATTGGCTGTATGTTTATACCGCACTTGGTTTACCCATTTGTTGATGGGCATTTGGGCTGTTTCCTCTTGGATATTAGGCATAATACTGCTGGGAACACTTGTGTGCCATTTTTTTTTTTTTTTGCATGGATGTATGTTTTTATTTCTCTTATGCAAATATCTAGGAGTGGAACTGCTGTTTCATAGGACAAATTTATGTTGAATGGTTCAAGAAATGGCCAGACTGTTTTCCAAATCAGCTACATCACTTGACTTTCCCACAGGCAGTGTGTAATTGGTCCTGATTTCTCCACACACCCTAGCCAACGCACATTCACTTCTTTTTTACTATAACCATCCTAATGAGTGTGAAATGCAGTCTCATATTTTTAATTTGCATTTAAGGAATGACTAAATGCTGTTAAGCATCTTCTCTTGTACAATCTTCTTTGGTAGAATGTCTATACAAATATTTTTTCCTATTTCAAAAAAATGGGTTCTGGGCTTCATATGAATCATAAGAGTTCTTTATACTTTCTAGATAAAACTCTTTTATCAGAAATAGGGTTGGCAAATCTTTCTTCCCAGTCTGTGTCTTGTCTTTAGGTTTTCTCAGCGGGGTCTTTCGAAATGCAGTGTAAGTTTTGATGTAGTCTAATTTATCGATTGTTTTCTTTAAAGGACTGTGCTTTTGATGTCATATTTACAACATCTTCATTTAACCCAAGGCCCTGAAGATTTTCTCCTCTGTTTTTGCTATTGTTTTCAAAAAGATTAAGAGTTTGACTTCTCTCATTTTCATCTTATTTGGAGTTCATTTTTGTGTGTGATTTGATGTAAGCGTTGAAATTCACATTTTTGCATATGGATATCCAATTATCTCAGCACCATTTACTGAGAACACTATCCACCCCTCACTGAATTGTGGTGGCACTGTTGTTGAAAGTCTGTTGCCTATAAATGTGAAGGTTTATTTCTGAACTGTGTAATTATATTCCATTGATCTATATTTCTATCCAAGTGTGAGAAGACCACTATCTTGCTTACTATAGTTTTATAATATATTTTAAAATGGGGAAGGGAGGTCTTCCGACTTTCCCTTCTCCAAGATCTTTTGGATTATTCTACATCTTTTGTTTTTCCGTGCAAACTTCCAAATCATCTTTTCAATTGAAGAAGAAACTCCTGCTAAGGCTTTCTTAGGAATTATTTACCCAACCACAATTTTAAGTTAATTTTATATAGCAGAGCCTGACTCACAAACATAATTAGATACCACCTTTAATGTTCTGTGTATATTTAATTTTTTGCCTTTTTCGTTATTTTTCAATACCTGCTGCTTTATCTGTCCTTGGAGAGATAAGTAATTAAATGGCCTAAAAACAAGTTCTCTTGAGTATCTAATTTAGACACAATCATAAAGTACAGGTATTAGAGAATACAGAGACAATAATTCTGCTGGGTGTGTTTATTCCAGACTAAAGCTAGCATGTGGCTGCCAAAAAAGGCATTTTGAAATCCAAACAGGCCTTTAATTTTCTTCTCCTGTCCCAGATCTACATCCCCCAAACACAACTATTAGCATCTCCGCGAAAACTCTGTGAGGAAATGGATTTAAATATTACAGGGAATATTTAAATAACTTCAAACAAAAGAATAGTCATTCCATTAATACAATTGAGATACAATTTCATAAATAAAATATCTCAATCTCAATGTCCCTAGTCCATTTTTTCATACCTGTTCTTCCGATTTTCCCATTTAGCGCTTTATCTACATTATTTTCAAAACCCAAACTGTTTAAAAACAGTGCTTTGTATTTTAAGTGTGATAGAAAGACTTTGTAGAGAATTTGGAAAAGGTAGACCACAATTAAGAAGAAAATAAACTTCAGTGGAAAACCTCGCAATCATAGATACGGCTGTTAACATTTTGAGGCAAGAAAATAACTTTTTACCTGTTCTTTTTAACTTACATTAAGTCTGTTGCTACTTACATATATAAATCCTCAAATAAGGTCCTCAGATACCACTATGCGATCACATTATCTATGCAAGAATACAAGGAAATAATACAACCAGAAAGAAACTTTAGAAACATTACTTTTAATGTAAGATATTATATTAAAAATGTGTTTACTAGTTCACAATATTTTATTTTATCTTTTCTCTTACGAGGGCAAAGACAATGTTCAGCTTAGTCTTGTTATCTTATATGCAGAATGGGCCTTTCTTAGCTAAATGCATTATCTTCCATATAAGGGAAGTTGTATAAGGGATTATGGTGAAAAAAATAAAAATAAATGCTGTTTTGCCCATCATAGCTATGTGTGTGATTGATGAGTTTGTCACCTGGCCACAAGGAATCCCAGCTTAATCTTGTAATCCGATGCTAACAGGAGACCAGCGAGCCTTCACAACACCCAGGGCTTACTTTAGCAATAAGCTGAATGCAACCCACTCACATCAGCCTGCCCATGACTCCACAGTTTATTTCTTCACAATCCCATTCCTTCTACAAATATGTATTCAACCTTTAAACATGCAGTCCCTGGCTAAGAGAGGGGACGACATGCCTATCCTGAAGGAGATCACAGATAGCAGAGATAGGCATGCATATGGGTGATTAAGATGGGGTGGGAAAAATGTCTGTGGTAATTTGCAATCCTCTGCTGGGACAGGTCGGTGTGTTTGGTGGCAGAAGGGTGCTGATTGAGGAAGTGGTGGGTATGAGCACAGAAGCAGAGAGGAAAGAGTGCGAGAACCAAATTTCTACAAGTAAAGAAGGTGGGCTGCTCTGTGGGGAGGGGTGGGCTGCAGGAGGAAGGAGACGGGACACAAGGAGTAGCCCTGGATAGGGGAGTAGGGCTGACACTTCACCTGGGCACCTCTCCTGGTTCTCTCCCTATACCTTGAGCACAAACTCAGACTGAGGTAACTATCCCATGCAAACACGTTGAAATGGATTCGAACCTGCACTTGAATATCGTTATCCCAGTGACTCTGTAAGATAATTTTCTGATTGGAACATTTATCTCATGACCAAAAGAATCTGCTGTGACCAGGTCAGCTAAGCCGTAGTGCCTTGGAAGATCTAAGTCGATAGTCACGTCCACCTGTCCTGGAAAATGTTACCTTAAGTCCATTTTACTTAGAAGTTGCCATGATGGCACCACAAAGCTATAAAATAACCTGGAATACTTCCTATTCTAGATCCTTGATCCCTGCATGTAGGATGTAACCTACTAAAAATCTCAAATCTGTACATCATGTACAAGCAATAGAAAAATCCTCTCTCCCCCTCTTTTTCCCATTTCTTCTGATTATAAAATGCTAAGCTCTACTGGCCTCTTTGGAACACATTTTCAGAGCTAATTGACCTGTGTGTCTCCCCAGTTGCAACTTCTTCAATAAGTCCCTGTTATATGTACTGGCTCAATAATCATATTGACTCAATAAATTCCTGTTCTATGTATTTTATGTCAACATACCAATGGGCTTCATCCAACACATGAGTATCTTGAACATTTGGCTAACTACAGAAAAGTTCAATTTTTGCATTTGAAAGAATCAGCCTTGTTGACCTATGATTCGTTTTTTTTTTTTCCTCTGAAATCAGAACATCTGAACAGGACCAGGCTTTACTCTTATATAGAAATGCGTATGGGATGGAAGCCTATCTTAGGGGGCTTCAACAAAGGGCATCCCAGAAAGCAGCATCTGGAATGATCTCTCTTTTATTCGACACCATGGCAAGGCAGTATGGTAAGAATGTGTCTTACATAGGGAAAGTCATTCTTTTGTGATGTGGGAAAAGGTTTTTGGTGACCAGAAAGGCTTAGGAAAGAAAACGTCCAGAGGCTCAGTACCTGCAAACTGATTTCTCTAAAATGATCAGTAGAGTAATACTTTGAAATATTTTAGAAAGGCATCTGCCAGTTTGAAGATCTTTGCTTCAGGACATATAACTAATAGGTAGCGGATGGCTGAAGTAAAGGGTATGATTGATTACTGGCAAAAGGTCCCCAATTCTACAGTCCTCCCTGCAAATTTGCTGTTTACCATATGCAGAGATTAATTCTGTGTCACCACTGCTTACCATTTCCAAGACTGGGAGATTAAATAATTCCTGGAGAATAAATAATTTAACCAAATTTATACTGTTAATAAGTGTTTGGGATATCTACTTTTAGTTTTGTCTTTAACCATTTTATTGATTTTTTTATTATTGAAAATAAGTTTAAATGCATGCATATCATAATTTATCAATATTTTCTGTATAATTTCTGCTTTTGTAAAACATATTTTTTAATTCATAGACATTAAGACATTTTGTTTTGTTACATATTCTTCTAATAATTTTGAAGTTTCACTTTATGTCTGGGTCATAATTTGTTTGGAATTTATTTCTCTGAATGGCATAACATACAGATTATTTTAATTATTTCTTTAGATTCCAATATCATTTTTAGCCATGTACACGTTATACCTTCTCAGTTATATCAGTTATATGTCATTTTTCTATCTGATACAGTGTATTCTATTTTTTTTTATATCCCTGGGCTGTCTTTATTTCTCTCTCTCTCTCTCTCTCTCTATATATATATATATAGTTTTATCGAGATATAATTCACATACCATGCAATTCACCCTTTTAAAGTATGCAATTCAATGCTTTTTAATTATTCATTTATCTGTGCAGCAACACCACCTAATAGCAAAATATTTGCATGACCCCCCCCCCAAAATACAAAGAAACCCTGAAACAATTAGTGACCACTACCCATTTACCCTTTCCCCAGCTCTTGGCAATCACCCATCTATTTGTGTCTCCACGGAGTTGCTTATTAAGGACATTCTGTGTATAGCATAACAGTGGTGCCTGCTCTTAGCTTTGGCTGTAGAAAACTACATGCAACACTGACAAGCTTCCATACACAGAAGCCCAGGCCAGCCTGCTAAAGTACACAATTCCACATGGAGAACAGACAAGCCCTGTTGAAGCAGTCCTTGTCCAAGATGACAGAAACAACTGGAAGTGAACCTCTCCTCTACTTTGCTAAAATTTGACCTTTAATGGGACAACAATAACCCACTGGAACCCAGCATTGGGAAAAAAGGTCCAGAAAAATCAGTACAAACACTTCAGCCCAGACTGAAGAGACTCCCAGCTGAGCACAGCCCAACTCCCCAGCTAATCATGAGCTAAATAAAGGTTGCTGTAAAATAATTAGAATCATGAGCTAAGTAAAGGTTGTTCTAAAATGCTTAGCTTTGGGATGTTTTCTTATGCAGCAGAAGCTGAGACAACGCCATGAGCATGGCTTAACATCTTATCGCTTCAGGTCTCTTTTGGACTTTAGGACATTCTGCTATTTCCTCCATCTGCATTTCCTGATCATTCCAACCTTCCACTCCTAAAAAAATTTAGTCTCCCCTTTTATTCACTGTAGAGGGCATTTTCCTTTGCACAATTTATTATAATTTGTAATATGACAGTTTGTTTAATAGTGGTCTCCATGTGAGATTGACAGCTCCACGAGAACAAAGGAATTACCTGTTCTATTTGTTTGTTTGTTTTTGTTTTCTTTTCTTTTCTTATCACTGTATTCTCTAACATGCAGTGACTAACAAAGTACCTGGCATGTAAAATATAAGTTACGTGGTGCATATCTGTTGATTGAATCATGTACTTTTGACTGTGAGCCAATGCCTGTTAAAAGAAAGGGGTTATATGAAGACTAATGGTACAGTGGGGGAAACAAATTCTTCTATGTAATATGCATAACTAATTCTTTCTCAGGTATAAAAATGCAATGTTGCATTTTCGTACTTAGTTTTGAGAGTAGATATTAAATTGTAATTCATCACCACTTAGCCATATAAAGATTTCTTTTTTTTTTTTCTTTCTTTCCTTGTTTTTTTACATAGAGTGTGTAAGAATTCTGCTATTTAATTTATCATGGATTGTTATCTCAGAAAACAGAAAACTTGGAATGCTTTTGTGATTTAAGGAAAAGCAAGGTCTCATTTCTAATTTTGCACCAGTTCAAAAATGCTTTATTGTAATAATGAAAATAATAGGCATTTCTGTATATTTTCTTACTTATCTCTGCCCAGCTTTGGAAGACAGACTGAAAGAAAAATATGAACAATAAATCCTCTTCCTTGTTTTGCTGAAATTAAGAAGAATTGATTTCACACTTTCTCAGGTGGGAATCAAAATAAGTCTAAAGATTTTATAGGACTACAACATATGTTTTTACTTCTTATTAGAGTCCCAGAGCACTGCCTCACCTCACATAAGCAATTTTGGTTGTGAATTTTGTTATTCAAATGTTTCTGTTCTCAGAAATAAAAGACAAATCCTATTATATTTACATGAGTCTCTCCCATTATATTAGAACTTTCCACTGATAGAATATATTCCCTCCCGAACAATCTCTGTGAGTTCGAGATGAAATCACAATGTACTTAAAAACGGAAACTAATTTAATATTGTATTTTGCTAGGTATTTTTATACATCTTTATTAAGAAAACTCATGGTGAAAATAAAAGTGAATTTCATTTGTCCTAAGATACCTGCTGAAATGTTGAATTAAAAAAGAAAACAAAACAGTAACCTCTGGAGATGTATAATACATACTCACATACATACATATATACCGTATGTGTATATATAAGCACACACATATATACACTGTGTGTGTGTGTGTGTGTGTGTGTGTGTGTGTGTGTGTGTGTGTGTGTGTGTATAACCGTACTTCAAAAAGTTTCTGGAAGAAAGAAATTAAGAGATAGTATGAATCAATGCATGAACTTTTTGAAGACTTCTTGTGCACACACACATTCACACACACACGTATACATACATATATATATGTATCTCTCTGTGTGTGTGTGTGTGTGTGTCTCACATGGGGACATGGTTCTATTCATTCCGAAACCAAAATTAATTTACATTTGTACCAAATCATCCCACTGTTCAATTCTTCAGTCTGTTGTGCCAAAAGATGCAGAGCCTATTGGCCTCAATTAAGGGCCTTGGAAATATTTTTTTTAAAGAATCATAACGTTAACTGAGTCTTTGGAAGGTGGGATAATTCTTACCGCCCATAAGGGCTTTTGCTACTTTATCCTGTTTTGAAATTAGATGATTTGCCACAATGGAGCTGTTCCCTGTTCTGTTCAGTTAGAAACTAGAGGATATAATGATATCCACAAACTAAAGGCATGTGCCTTTCATCTCTATTTCAATGTTATTGTGTTCACTCAACACATTTTGTGTGCTGGGCTGTATTATTGGTTTAAAATATCCCCTACCCTTCTACAGGCACGTCAGTTATTTGGGCATAGAATCATGCTCCCCAAAGACAACAACTGTGCATCGATTATTTAGTGTATAATTCACAATTTAGGAGAAAAAGATCCTTCCCAGTGCAGCGCACTTTCTAACATTCTTGGCCAAAACACATGACTGGGAGAGACGTAGATGACTTTCTCACTGAAACATTATAACATTATGAGCCTTCCCAGGTTTCTGCATCTTTTCTGTTCCTCTCAACCACTATATCAGCATGTCCTGGATAGAGACCACCCCCGAAAGAAAAAGATGTAGAAAAGAACCAAGTCAAGCTAAGATTGACGTAAAGTTCAGAAAATCGAAATAAGCTCTGTTGCCACAAGCTGCTGAAAGTTTGCAGTCTTTTGTTCCAGCAGCACAAATGCCTACATCAACTGATGAGCTCTTTGCCTCTCTCCCCTGCAGGCACACATGCACATAAACATGCAAGCGTATACTTTCACACACACTTACACACATGCAATTATTCAGCCACAGGTATACTTAGTCTTCCACTCATCTTAATATCCCAACATACACCTTGATCAAAGAGCTCATTTTAGAACAAACATGTCAGTTTCACCAGTGGGCTTGACATTTATAATCCAAAGCCATCGTGAAGATTTCCCCCTAAAGCGGGTCCCTTATTTTTCTATTAGCATCTTAACTTTGGTTTCCTATAACAGAACAATTAGTGTTTTTGTACTTAACACTGACTACCTACTATATGACTGCAGTGGATGAAAATAAAACCCTAGGACGAACATTGACCTAGTATGTGAAGTATCTAAATATTTAGGCTAAATGAGCAACATAGTCTCATCATCACACCTGAAAATAATTAAGACTAGGAAACACCAAACTATCTCCTTTGACCAATTTTCAGGAACTTTAAGAAGGACCTTAAAAGAACCACATGTGCAGAAATATCATTTACTACTCTCCTTTAAACATCCTCATTCTCTGGTAACACATGAATGGTGTCTTGCATACAGCATGTGATCTATAAACGTTGGCTCTTATTATTGTTGGGAGTGGCGTTATTTTCCACAGTTCTACAAACATTTATTGTGCTTTTCTGCTTTCCAGACTTTGATCGTCAAGCATTTTCTTCCTAGCTTCCGAGAACGGGATGCCTTTAAATTCCCCCTCCACAAACTTATCCTCTTAACATTGAAAACCTCTGAAGACCCAGTCCACGTATAGAAACTCCACGGCATGTTCCTCATCTTCCCTTTTGTGTTCCTGCAGCATTTCGCAGGTGTCCCTGACTACACTGTGACTTGCATGTCAATTATTTGGGCACAGAATCATGCTCCCCCAGGACGGCACCTGCATATCGATTCTTTACTGCGTAACTCACAACTGAGCAGAGAAAGGTCTTACCCAGAGGGGCGCCTGTATAAGGGCTTGCTGTGTTATTAGGACGCAGCTAATCACAATCACTCATTTTTTAAGTGAATCAACTAAAAACCAGGTAACATACATAACAATCATAGTAAGATTGTGTGTGAGTGTCACCTTTAAGCAAAATCCATTTGAATTTTAAATTTCAGAAATTTTCAAAGCCTTTCCAAACATTAGGATCTTCAAAGCCTCTCCAGGGATTAGAAAGGTGGGATGTTTGCATTTTTAATAAACTCATATTTTCCAAACAGTTTTACATGTGCAGAAAAATCGTAAAGATGGTACAGAGCATTGCCATATGCCTCACACCCAGTTTTCCCTACTATTAACATCTCATATTAGTCAGGTGCATTTGTTATTATAAATAAACCCATGCGGAAATACTACAATTAACTGAAGTCCATACTTTATTCAGATATCCTAAGTTTCTACCTAATATCTTTTTTTTTTTTTTGTCCCAGGACCTCATTCAGGATCACATGATGCCTTTTATCTCCTCAGACTTCTTTTGGCTGAGAATTTTCTCAAACTTTCCTTTGTTTTTGATGACCTTGGTGGTTTTGAAGAGTACTTGTCAGGCTCTTTGTGGAGTATCCCACAACTGGGAGCTGTCTGATGTTTTCCATAATTAGACTGAGGTTATAAATTCTTGCAACGAATCCAGAGGTAAAATACCCTTCTGGTGTCCACGTCATATCAAGGTGCACACTAGGAACGTGGTTTATTGCTGTGGGTGGGTGTTAATCTTGATCTTCTGGCTGAGTTGGTGTTTGTCAGGTTTCCCCTCTGTCAATTTGCTTTTTCTCTCCTTTTGATATTGTACTCTTTGGAAGGAAGTCACCATGCAGAGCAAGATCTAAAGAGCAGAGATTTACGCTCCACGTCCTTGAGAGAACAGTATCTCTATAAGTTATTTAGAAAGCTTCTGCATGGGAAATATGTCTCTTCGCTCCTGTGATAGGGAGTATAATTCCAACCCCACTTTCCAGCAAGATCATCACATCCTAGTTCCCAGAACCTGCAAATATGTTATGTCACCTGGGAAGGTGGATGATTAAGTTTGCAGATGGAATTAAGGTTGCTCATCGGTTGATCTTAAAATAAGGTTGTTATCTTGGATTATCCAGGTGTGCCCAAAGTAATCACAAGCATTCTTTAAAGAAGAAAAAATAAATAAAAGGAAAAAGTGCAGTCGGATTCCAAGAGGGATTGCAAGATGCTATATTGCTGGCTTTGCAGATCCAGGAAGGACCCATGAGCCAAGAAATGCAGGTGGTTTCTATAAATAGCAGAAAGTAAAAAAGAATTTCCTCTGGAGGCTGCCAAAGACAAGCAATCGTGTGGACACCTTGATTGGAGCCCAGAGATACCCAGAAATTCTGACTTATACAATGCAGGTTTCCAATGAAGGAAACTGAGATGGATTTGTGTTGTTCTAAGCCCAAAACATTGTGGTCATTTTCTAAAGCAGCCAAAGGAAATTCATGCATCCTGTGTATTTGTTTATTCAGTCATTCATGTCAACATGAGACTGTCGATATGTATTTTATACTTTGATTTGTAACCCAATACTACTTTATATTGTTGATAAAATTATTCCCACTCGGGCCATAGAAAACTCTTTCAGTTGACCTCTGTGACCTTTTGACGTACCCCTGTCATTGTGTGTGCATGTGTGTGCGTGTGTGTGGTTAGCACTTCCTTACTTTCTGGTATTATAAGACGCTCCAGGTTTATTGGGTATAGTTCCTGCCCCAGTTCTAGAATCATCCAGGTCTCCATGGAGTCCTGGTTCCTTTTATTTCATTGCTGCATTTTATAGGTCAAGAAGCTACAAAAGAGTAAATGAGGATGACTTGCCCAAACGATCCTAGAGCTTGTCGGTGACCCAGCTGATATCTACATAATAAGCAGTGCAGTGAGTCAGGTGTCTATAATACACGTGAGCTGGTGACAGAGAGAAAAGGAACAATTCATTCTCCTTTCTCCTGTCCCAGTGGTCTTTCTACTGCAACAGTTATTTTGTCATGACAGTATGAATACCTAAGTAGATAAATAGCAGTGTTTGCTGAATGTGTGCAGGGCAATATTCCGAATACTTTGTAACCACCTCAAAAATTTCAGCAAGTATTTTTGCTTCCACTTACAGATGAGGCAAGTGTAACACAGGGTCCTTAAGTAACTTGGTTAAAGATAACAAGCCATCACCGTTCTGGGACTTAAACCCAGAATCCCAACACTTCACAGCAAAACAATGTAACCTTTACTTGTATAATGAGAACTATTTTAAGCAAGATGTTATGTTAGTATCTGGTAAGGGGATGGGATTTAGCTTTACTCCCCAGAATAAATGATAAAACACAGCCATGAATACATCTTTGACTAAATGTTAAGAAAATGAATTACGCCTAAACCACTAACTACACGAAGCACAACAGGTATTTGGAGAAATGACACATTTTTGTTAGGAAGGCATAAACTAGGTTTTGGAAATTGTGGTAGAAAAGAATAGCCTCCTGGAAGAGAAAGAAAAGACTAAACGCACAGAGATTGCTGAGCCCAGCCGTGGAATGGAGAGAAATCTCTTTGACTGGGTGTGGGTCACATAGTCACCTCAGTACAGTATCACTCACCTGGGGCAGCCTATTCTTTAGCAAAATTGTGTTGCTAAACTTGACAAAAATGTTTCTTCAGAGGTATTGCATTTTGGACTAAGCCATCCATTGTTAATGACACAGAAATTTAAAATATATTGCAAGGATTTAGAATCCTCGGATAATTCTGTAATCATAAAATACAAACCAGCTTTTTAAAACACATCCTGATAATCTGTAATTTGACTCCATTTTCATATTCTTCTCTATTTACATTAGCATTCTATCACTTCAGAAAATAATGCTTTGTGGTGAATATGTGATGGGATTTTCCATAATACAACTGTTTAATCCCATGCATTTAATGACTCTAAGCCAATCACTTCACTGTATCGTAAATCCATAAAGCATTTGCCTCAGGCCAAGATGTAAGCTTTATATCTCTCTAGGTGTTTGCACATTTATGCTAAATGAGTTCCATTTTTTTTAAAGCATGTTATTTTGAGATCCACAGAAAAGGTAATTGCTAGCTTAATAATTCCATTTCTTTGATAATTATATGCAATTTCGGGTATTTATGAAATCTCTCTGGGTTAAGGATTTTTCTTTTTCACTGTTATCATTGCCTTTAGTTGAAGAGATTGGAAACGACTGAATCTAACTCAAAAGTTTAACAGCATAGAGAGGAGTTAATAAAAAAGTGATAAATAATATGAAAGTATGTTTAAGTACCAGTCCATCTCCAAGAAATCTCATGCTCCCTCCCAGGGCCACATCTGCTGGTCAATATCCCAACCAGCTTTCAATATCTGGATAAAATCTCTTGCTATTTGCTTCAGAAGCAACGTCCCAATGCAGTGTCAAGGTGTCACCCACCACATGAATTTCCCAACTAAAATATTCACCAAAGTCAAGAAGGATATGTCAACATCACAGCAAACTAGAGCAGCAGGAAACCTAAGGTCAGGTCTTAGTGGGTTTCTGTTAACCCCACTAAAGAGGCTGAACAGAGGTCAGTCTACTCCAAGATCACCTTATGTGGCATTACCAGAAACGGAATCATTCCATACACCTGGAGGGACACAGATGAGGTTCCAAATGAGATCCTCCTCCCTGCCTCCTGCATTTAGCCCCATATTGTAGCAAGCAAATGTCTACCTACAAATGAAAAACCAAGGAGATGTGTTCTTCGTCGGCTCGGAATTATTTCAGAAAACTTCCTGAATCCAACATCTCTATGTTCACATTCAGATTAAACAAACTTTAAGCCAATCAAAACAAACAGGTAAGAGGGAGGGTTGATTTACAGAAAATGGCCAGTAGCCTATTGCTACAGAGATGGACTTATCGGAAAAAGCCCTGCAAGGTAACTATCACTTTTCACACACTCAGCCAGCACAGAGTATTCCAGTGTCCACTAATAATTAATCAAACTGTCTTAGTAAGGGACAGTGCTGTCTGGAGATGGGTATCTCCTTAGAAACCAATTTGAGCAAGTGTTCAATGCATTGACAACTGTAAATCAGAGACAAGAATTCCATCCTCATGGGGTCGTATGTGAGTGGGAAAAGGTGGACCCAGTTCCTCAACCATGTTCCTGTGCACAGGAATCTTCCTAGGACCTTTTAAAAGCGCAAATTCTGCTATGGTCACTCTGGAGTGAGGCCTGAAGGACTGTATTTCCAGCGAACACCCCCGGGTGTGTGTGCTGGTCATGTGGGACCACACCGTGAGCCATGAGGACTTTGGCAAAAGAGAGGAACACTCATATCTCACCTGCTAACAGGACACCTTGTCTGGGTAAATCTCGATATGCTGAAAGATGAAGAAAGAGCAAGGGAAAGAAAAAACCATCATGTGCTTTATGGAAAATAATAATGATTTAAAAAATGAGCTATTAAGTGAAACAAATACAGGGAGGAAACTTAAATGTATATCATTAAATGAAAGAAGCCAATGGGTCTCGACATCCTTTTCTTGATGATAGAAATGTGACTTTCCTTCTGGGGCAAGAAGGACACATTCCATATGGGGTGTTTATCACCTGTGTTCAGGAAGAAAAAGGGAAGGTTCAAACCACCTTTCTTGCACCAGCTCTTGCTTGCTTGCTTGCTTGCTTTTCTTTTCTTTCTTTAAAAAGTGTATTTAGCTCAAAATTATCCTTAGGTGACATTTTTGGGGTGGCAGATTCTGCTGTCCTTCACTTACACTCTCCTGCTATCATCTGAATTTTTAAAAAAATAACACTAACCATTTTTGAACTTGGTTTCTTATTACATGATTACTTTTAGAAATATCTTTATGTGCTTTATGTGCATGTTTATTTAACATCCACATATTGTTAAATAAGATCTTTAACCTGATGATTATTCTGTGTATAATTTCTATTTCTTTCACACCATAATTTCCCTACTCTTAACTTTAACTTTGAACTTCATCTTGAACTGAGTGGAGTTTTTCTGAGCTCAATTTCTTAGAGTGTCTCTCTTTTTTTTTTTTTAAGGATGATTTTTACTATATGCATCAGCGGGATAAACTTTCTTAGCACTTTCATGTCTGAAGACACCACCCCAAAAGACAGTTTGGTAAAGGATTTCTACCTAAACATGATAGGTTTTGTGCTGCTGTCACCTGCAGTTAATATTCCAGAGAATTCTAAGACAAGGGAGACGTGTGTGTGTTTGTAGTGGTCCTAAACATATTTCAGGAGTGTATTGTTGGAGTGAGCTTGACTGAAGCCATGTTGGGACCTAAAAGCACATGGACTCTAAAAGATTTTAAAACAACATGTTTTTTATTCATGGCATGCATTTCTCTGTGTTCCCTTTTTTCCCATGGTTATTTGATATTTTGAACCTTGATTATGGGGCAAGATGACATTATTTGCATGAATGCAAAGTTGCTTTTACGTGAATGCACAGCCAGCCTGGAGCTGCAGATTTGCATGTGCTATCCAGACCCTGGGATAAGGATGGGAGCAGAAACCAGACGGAGTCTTGGTGAGACTTTGCACCTGAGACTTTGCATGAAGTCCCCACTGCTCACAAGTCTCTCATTCCTGCTTTTCATTTTCCATGTTCCATTCCTTCATACCCCTCTTTTAAAACCCCTCAGTACAGCTGAGTCTTTGGGATAGCTTTAGCCTGACCATTGGCTTCAGGTTTACCGGGGAGATGGATTAGCCTCACACCTCTGCTCAGGTCACCAGTATTCTTGAATAGAAGCTGACGTCCATTTTCACCAACATTTGACTTTGTTTGATTTTTGTCTAGGGGCAGCCAGGTGGACCTATGAGTTCGATATCAATTTGGGGGAGCCTCAGACAGGAGCTGAGTGTGCCCTGTAACAGTATCACAAACAAACAGCACAGACTGCTAGAGAGAGAGATGAAGGACAGGGCTCGGCCGGAACATGTGGGGACCAAGAACTAGCAATGGAATCCTAGAATGCTTTTGTCTTCCCAGGGTCCCATGACTCTTTATCTCAGCTTTTATCAGCATCCCTCTTTCAGCCTTTCCTGGTTTGCCAGCTCCTTTGGCTTCTTGGAGAAAATGCGCCTCCCCAGTGCTCAGATCCCCACCAGGAGTATGGGTGCCAGTGTGGGGTGGAGAGGGGTGTGTCCCCAGAACCTTTGACACAGGGCCACCTTGTTTTAGATTGGGTGGTTGTACATCTGGACGGATGCCTCCAGAGACATCTTCTATGGTGCAGAGATGACTTTTGTTTTCTGCCTGTCATTCTGTTTGCTTTTTCTTTAGTTCACTCGTTTCCAAGCAAGGTGTCAGAAAATGCTCTCACATCTAGCCCTTTTCTTGTATTATTCTGGAACTGATGAGGCTGTGAAAATCACAGATGTTTTCTCCAGTTGTGTCTGATTCCTCTTAGATACCTTCACTCATCACCAACCTGATGCTCTCTTTACCAGCTGTTTCTCTTTCTTTCTTCCGTTTGCTTTACTAATGCCACTACTGATTTATTGTCATGAGGCCATTTATTTTTTTGATCACCTTCAGTGAGCTCCTGTATCAGTCCATTTCTGTCGATTATAAAAGAATACCTGAAGCTGGGTAACTTAAGAGGAAAAAACACTTATATCTTACAGTTTTGAGGCTGGTATTCCCAAAGCACCTGGAGTACCTCTGCTGAAGGCCTTTTTCTGGGAGGAAACTCTCAACGAGGTCCCATGGTTACCGGGATGTCACATGGTGAGAACAGGCTGAGCAAGAGAGAGCTGACCCGCTCACTCACTGTCCTTATAAAGCCACCAGATCTACACCTGTTACCCCATGAATGGGTCAATCCAGCCACAAGGGCACAGTCCTCATGATCTAATCACCTCTTAAAGGCCCCACTTTTCAAATGCCATAATTGGATTTTCCACCCTCTTAACACTGTTACAATGGGGATTAAGATTCCAATACAAGAAACTTTAGGGGACACATTTGACCCATAGCAGCTTTCTTTACTGATATACACACACACACCCATAGTGTGTGTGTGTATATATATATTATAATTTGTATACACGTTTGTGTATATAGTTCCTGACTGATACAATCCTTTATTAAAAATGTATATGTCTATGTGTGTGTGCAAAAATATATATGTATTGTGTGTATATATAACTCCTGAGTGATTCTATTATTTATTAAAATAAATAATATATATATACATCATAGACATATTTATATATGTAATGGATATAATGTATACATTATATATACATCTTATACCCTTTAGCTTCTATTATTTATTAAAAATTATACATATATATGTGTGTGGTGTGTCTATATATTTCTATGTTGGCCTCTCTTTGTTTAACCTAATATAAAAGCATTCAGATTTTGCCATTTCTTTAAGTCTTCATTTCCTTGTTAGGGCTTCCATGGATCTGTGTGCTTTTCTGTTTGTGGTTCTGTCCTTTGTCAGTTTGATCTTCAGCCACCACTGAAAAACCTTAAGAGGGTAGACATAAAATTTTGCTTTTGCCCCTACCAAAAGCAAACATAGAATGGAAGCTCACAGAATATCTGATCAAGCTACTTAATTAGAGAAATTAGTGCCGAATAATTTTTCTAAATCTTGGCAACAGTCGCTGGTGGAATTCATGGTGTGTCCCGGTCACTGTGATTACTTCTACACTGTGGCTGGAGACAGGTTGCGCTCCATTTATTCACCTCAGCAACTTCTGCCTTCCTAGAGATGCTAAGAAAAAAAATCATCTTCATGAGTTCAATTAATACAGCAGGAAAACCCCTTCGATAACCACATAAATCTCTGTGTTGGAAACACAGCAAGGAGATAGGATCCACGGTTTGGGAAAACTGGCAGAGAATCTCCACTTGTCCCCTCTCAGAGCCACAGAATTTTAGTAGGGAGGTAAGCTGGGGTCTCCTACCATGTATTTATTCTAAACTGTGAGGTCTGAGGAGAGTGAACAGGGAGACGCTGTCTTTGCCCTCACGGAGCTCACAGTCTCCTGGAATACTCAACAATTAATTCAGTACTCATACCAAATTTTAAAATTTCTATTTTAAAATGATGTTAGTGAACATGCTATCATGATGTCAAAATATGTATATGATTAGATGTAGATAGAAAGACGTAAGATAAACGATAGATGACAGAGAAATGACAGACACAGGTACTGGATAGATAAATAATATAGATAGATAATAGATAAATGATAGGTGTATAGATAGATAAAGATGGATTGTTACAGTACCTATATCTGTTCAAGACAAGACTAGATTGCAGAGCAGCATCCGGCCATGGGCACAGCCTGGTAGACTGTCGTGGGTTGAATGGTGTCCCCAAAATTCACATCCACTTAGAATCCCAGAGGATGTCCTTATTTGGAAGTAGAGTCTTTGCAGGTGCAGTTTTAAAATTACTTTGCAAATAAAGCCATCATGGATTTACATTGGGCCACATATCCAATGACTGGTGTCCTTTTAAGAAGAGGAGAGAACCCAGAAACATGCACAGAGAAGAAAGCCACGTGACGATGGAAACACATACTGTAGCAGTTCATGTAAGGACCACCAAGGATTACCCCGAACCACCAGAAGCTGGGAGAGCAGCACGGGGTAGATTCCCCTTCAGCGCCTCCAGAAGGAACCAACCCTGCTATCACCTCGATTTTGGACTTCTGGCCTCCAGAACTGTGAGAAAATAAACATCTGCTGTTGTAAATCACCCAGTCTGTGGAATTTGTTAGGGAAGCCCTAGGAAGCTCACAGATGGGGATTTAAGAGTCAGAAACAGTGGCACCATGAACACACTCTATGGTCACATGTCATGAATCATGTCGTCCTATAATCCCCAGCCAGCAAGAAAATGGGATCTCCATCCTACAACACAGAACCGAATTCTGCCAGCACCTGAGTGGTCTTGGAAGAGGAACATGAGCTCTGGAAAGAAAAGCTCCCCAGCCAATACCTTGATTGAATCTCTGTGTGTCATTGAGCAGGGAACCCAGCTCGGACAGGCCCAGACTCCTGACCGACACAGACTATGAGACAATATGGGTGTGTTGTTTTAAGCCACTAAATCTTTAGGAATTTATTACACAGAAATAGGAAGCTAGCAGACATGGGCAGCCTCGGTGGTGTTGGAAAGTGGATAGCATCCTTTCTCTCTCCTCTCTCTGATTGCACATCTCATGTTATATAAGAAATCTGTTTACCAAGCCACACACATTCCCTCAAATTTCAGGTAATGTGAATTCTGTCAGGGACTCAGAGAAGGCAGAACATGAAGAAAGGCCAGCAAGCACCGGCAAGCCATCTGGACCCTGGCAGTCTGCACGGGCATTTGGCCTGCCTGTCCGCTGCCCACCTGCGGGGCGGAGGCTGCTGAGGAAGGGCAGCCCCGTCTGTTCAAAATACACCACGCTGGCGCCTCCTTTTCTAAGGGCCAACGTGTGCGTTACTCTGTCGCTGTTTTTGGTATGTTTAGAATGAAAGCCCATACTGGAATTAAAGAAGATTACGTATTCCATGATATATGAGGACAGCAATTGCTTCTAATGTGTGACAGAGAAAGGACACAGCAGCACTGATGTTATTTCTGAACATATCTATAAATTCCTCCTAAAAGTCTTTGACATCACAAGTATAACATTGTCCCTGGATTGGGTCCGAGTCTTCCCTGGTGCTCTGAAAACCTTTCTGTGGTGTGGTTGGTTCTTTACCTTTGTCTCTTTGCCCTTTTAATTCACATCCCACCATGCACATCAGTTCCAAGTGCCCCACACTGGGGCACTGCGCTCTCTGCAGTGGACGCCTGCCATATTCCAGGTGAGATTAATGTGGCTGGAAAACCCAGGGCCAAAGTCGATAAAGGAAAGACATTTCCCATGAGGCTGGAGCTGCCTTGTCTGCCAAGACTGACGATGCCCTTTTAGTTTGTAAAAACAGAAATCTGGACTAAGACAGGAGGCTTCGGTAACGATGTGGCAATTATCCGCATCCTTGCACGGCATGTAGGTAGAGTCATAACTCGGCGAGGAACAGGCATTTCTGCTTACAACACGAATTCAAAGGGAACTCAACTTATTCACCGAGCAGCTTGTGAGCAATTTAGGAAAATCATGTTTCTCTGCTTGTTCATACAGCAGACTGGAACTCAACAAGCGTGCTGGCTTAGGGCTTTGCAGAGCTGCGGCAGGCAGCTCCAACCATGCACACGTGGAGGCAGGCCAGTGGGAATCTTGCTGTTCAGATGGCATACAATCATCACATGAATGAGGGAGAAAAAGACTTTGGGGGGGAGGTCACAACCCTGTACTCACTGGCATATGACTATTCATCCCCACCTAGAGAGATGTCAACCTCCCTGATTTACAGCATAAACCACTACTGTGGAGATCACTTAGAAAACACCACCGAATTTTCCAACAGCATTCCACAAACATAATCCAAATTACCTCTGGCTCCTCAACAAAGAATCTTCCAGTGCTTACTTAGCACCATGCTTCACTTAAAAAGCTTTCAAAAATGCTGAGCTAAATAAGCCATTCAAAGTGGAAATATCCTATTTCAGTTGGATGCTTTCATTGTGATTGAAAGGTCGTATCAGGAAATCAGCATTTTGATCACCCTGCATTGTTATATAGGTTATACCTTTCACTTGGAATGCTGCTAGTCCCTTTTTTTCTTTTTCAATCATTATTCAAACAGGACCAGCTTTGCTGTCCAGTGCAGTTTGCAAAGAAAGAAACGATGTCTAATAACGGAAGCATAGCAACTACTAAATACCAGTAGCTCTCATGTAGTTTGGAAGCGACGATGTTTCCAGATAAGATCATTATGGCTGACACTTAGTAAAGACAGAGTTAATACACACACACCGGTTTTTATTTTTCACATATTCATTGGAGGTATAATAAAGTTAGTTGCATTCTGTTTCATGATATTTAACCATAGATCGAAAAAAAGTGCATTCTGTTTGACCCTATTCTTCCAAAAATACTTTTAAAATTTCTGGAAAAGAATAAAGGTATAGAGCTAAAAACAGCAGCCAAAGAGGAACTGAGTTTTGCATGTGGATCTGTATAGTAATTCCATGCCAGATGAAACACATGAAACTCTCCGACTGCCTGAGCTATTGAAGTTTTAACATAGTTGACTTCTCATCCCACCACCTTGGAAGTCCAAATCCAGCCAAATGGAAGAATTCATCGGCCCACTTCACTATCTCAGTTCTATCGACGAAGGGATGGACCCTGTTGATGCCAATTTCCTGTTGACAATGTGAAGCTTCTCACTTGGGAGAGATGCAGTAATATGGTCAGTGCTCATAACCTATTCGTATTTTTTTTTTTTTTTTGGTTCAGAATGAAGAGGTTTAATGCCATTGATAAAGTTCTATAATATCAACTGGACAATTTCAAGGAGTAAGAAATGGATATGTGAGACCATATGATGAACCTTAGCCTAAGACATTTAAGAGGAAGCAAAGATCAGTGTCACAAAAATGCCCTTTTCTTTCTGGTTTTGTTTTGTCTTATTTTGGCTGAAGAAAGAAGAGTCAACCTCTCTATCAGAATAGTCTGGAAACATGTGTTAATTGGACAGCCAGATGAATATGAGTAGCATGCACTATTGCTTTGAAATTAATTAGAAAGAGATGACAGGACATTGGACAAGAATGCATCAGCATCTTTCAGCCAGATATTATGAGATGATGGGCTAAGTAAAATGGAGCGGAGTGGGACCAGTCCACTGTGAAAATAAATTCTAGTTATGAATATAATATGCATTTCTTTGGCTACAAAGCTGCAAAACATTTCATTTCATAAGTCACCAAGAAAGAAACAGGAGAAGCTTGTGGCTTTTGACAAAAATTGGCCGTAATAAATGAATGGCTTCTATATCCAAGCAAATATCAATGGTAATTGGGTAATCCTTAAGATCAACAAATTCCTTAGCTACTGAGAAGTGACTTCAGCGACGCTGTGAAAAATTTTAATGATACAGATTAAATGAAGTGAAGGCACCTAGGAAACCAAAAGCAACAGTATAGCCACTTTGCATCTAGTAGGTATGTTATCAAAGGTTCTGATCTAAAACTTCAAGGTCATTTGAATAGAGATTTTATCATCACAAGATTTTATTTGCAAGTGTGGTGAAGTATTCCAAAGAGCAGTTTTCTAACGTTAATTGGGTAAAGAGCATAGGTAGTTGTTCATTTGCCTCCACTAAGCAGCCCTGTTTTGCCGGCTTTGGGAAAAGGACTGCGGTAAACCTGGTTGTAAGAAAAGGGATTCGTTGCACTGTCTAGAAGTGGTTTGGCTCAGTCTACTTAAGTCCAGAGAGTGCAGACTGCACTGGAGATAAAAAATAACAGACAGTTCTCAAATATACCATAACAGAGATGACCAGACAGATACCTGGAGGAAAAATAGAGCCACAAAAAAAACCCTTAGAGGTTCAAGTCATTTAGAATAAGAATTAGTGAATATTGTACTAATAGTTCACCAAACAGATTAAGTTACAAACAGCCTTTTTATCTATCGTTCATGAAAATCATTAAAATGCACATGTAAGGGTCTCAGGATTTATGAATAGGCTGTGGTCTTTGTTACAGAGCATTAGGCTGATTTAGCTCAATGAATCTCCATTTAGGTGCAAAGTTCTTATTTTAATAAAATCTATGTAATTTTTTCTGCTAATCCTTTACATGATGTGGCCTAAGGGAAGATAAGACAGGAATAGAACCACTGAAAAAGAAGTCTTTACTTCCAAATTAGTAGAATAGTGAAAGCCAACAAAAGTAGCTTCAAGTGAGCCCAAAGCATCTTAACTACACAATCACCATTAAGTTTTGTCACAGACTATATAAAGTTCCTATCTAAAAAGTTGTCCCTGTGTTAGGTCAGATGATATTGTCATTACAGGATGGGATTTCATATACAGGTGCTGTGAATGGAATGCCCCCCCCAACTCATTGAAACTTGAGTTGTGTCCCCCAAGTTTTATGTTTTAGAAACTTGGCCTCGACTGTGAGCATTAAGAGGGTGGAAAATCCTGTTATGGTAATTGAGAGGTGGAGCCTTGAAGAGGTGATTGGATTGTAGGATCATGCCATAGAGAATGGATTAGTAACGGTGGTCAGGGGCGTGGTTCTGAGGGATTTAAAAGAAGAGCATGAGAGGTCAGTCTCCACTCTGACATTTTCTGCCATGTGAGACCCCCAGGTCACTGTCACCACCACCCAGACCCTCACCAGATGTGTTCCCTGGACTTTGGACTTGCCAGCCTCTGCAACTGTAAGCAATAAATTTCATTTTCTTTATAAATCACCCCGTTTCATGTATTTATGTTATAAACAACAAAAACAGACTAATATAACAGGGTTATGGACATATCCAATATGGAAATATCACAAAAGGTATGTTATAGACACTTTGCAATCGTTCAGTAGTATAGAAAATCTTAGGCTTTAGGAGTAGAATTTCAGGTATCATACTCCTAATGAAGGGAAAAAGAGGTATTTTAGCAAATGATTATGTTAAAATGTACATGTATACATGTGCACACACACATATATACGTACATGCATACATATATTGGAAGCACTGACAGCTTAGAAATACGATAAATTACAGTTTTCATTCCTAAGGCAGATACTTAGTAGTCACCATGTGCTGTGGACAATTTGGATGTTGACAATGTGTTCAAGATATTCACCTGGTGTCTTAAAAATGAATATACATTTCCCCAAATTTACTGCAAATAGATTGCTAATAATTTTATGAAAATTAATTATCTGATCACAAAACAAAAGCAATAGAATAGGTAACAAAGTAGTTATTTTTTTAAAATCTTGCTATCAGATCCCCCCTTGCATTATTTGTAGGTTTATAAAAATGGCACATTCATTGTTAGGAATTTTATTTATAGCATATGATAAGCAAAGGGAAAATTATGTTTTTCAGGGATAAGACCCAATTAACAGTTATTTAAAAAATAAAGGGTTGATAATGGACAACTTGGTACATTACAGTTTTACCTGTAATTAAAATCACTAAACATGATTTTAAATAGAAAAGATAAACTGAGCACTGTATTTTTACATCAGATATTTTGTCTCTTGCAGACTCTCTGAAGATCTGTGCCAATGACATAACCTGTTTAAAAATAATAAAAGACTTAAGTGAGAATATACAATAGAATGTGATATTGATTTAACATAATGGATATGTCTACTTTCGGTAAAAAAAAAATGAATCATAAATGATTTAGTATAAATGTAATCTCAAAATACCTTGCCTCTGGTCTACTGAAAGATTAATTGCAGAGGTCTTTTCTACTGAAAAAAAAAACACAAATAATCCATATGAGACAATTGATCAAAGTGAATTAGATGTTGGAATTAGCTCAAAAATATGCATTTGGTGTGACTGAACCCCAGCAAACTTAAGAATATGTGCTGTAATCACTGTTGAGTATTTGGGAAAATTCCAGAAAGGCAGTGAATGTGACTCGATATTGTCTGCAGCTAAACATCATGGAAATGCATGACCCATGTGCATTTTTGGATCAGTCTCTTCATCTATAGGGCAGAGCATTCTCTGGTAAAGGAATCCCAAAACATCCACTGATGGGAATAAAATCAAACAAAGCGAACACTGGTTAGAGGGTAAAATACAGAATAAAACGCAAAGCACCCCCTGACAGTTTCAGCCCACACTAATGATGCTTTCTGCAATTTTAGATTATTGTCTAAAACCTACAATCAGCACCTTAAAACATCTGTGTTGCCTCGTTCTCCAATTGTCTACCCCACACAGGCTGGCAGTTAATTATACATTATCTTATTCTCTAATTGCTGTCTTTCTTAGGTTTCCCAACAAAACTTTAAGCTCCTTGCGATCTGCATAAAAACCTGTGTCCCTTTCCTTGGGGTCTGCTTTTACCTGCATAGCACAAGATATTTTCAGTGCTTTCTACTTGATCATAATTCGTCAAATGCTGCAATATTTAATGAGCTCTGAAGTTTGGGCAATGCAAACTTTAGTGCAGACATCTAAATAAAATATCTACCAGAAATGATGAGAAGTTGAGCCAGCCACTTATTTACTGAGAAAACACATTTTTTTCTATTTCCTGTCTCCACCCTATAGCTTATACTATCATATTTTGTTTAGTCTTTCCTCAAACTAAGAGCTTTTCAACATGGCCTGAGAATTGTTTCTTGAGCCAAGGAATTTCAAAAAAAGATATATTATTTTATCAGTGAACTAATTGATTACATAGCTGCCTTTATTTAACTACTCTTGGATAGAGATGAGATAAATAATACATTTCTTCCATTTGTGTGGATAACTAGCTGTGGTACCACTTTAATGAAGGATAATACAAAACTATATCCTTACTTTCTTTCCCCTATCCACTGCTTTAACTACAAGAAACTATACATTTTACATTCTAGAGCACACTTATCTAGCTGTTCTAACTTACACATGGAGAATTATGTAAGGAAAAGATAACCTATCAACTCCTTGAGGTGTAAGATCATAGACAAACAAGCAGTCTGAATCTTGTACTAACTGGCAAATGTGTTTTGCTTCACTCTTTTGTTATTTCCTTGATGGGAGTGGCAATACGTCATCTTTACTTCTTAGAGGTAAAGTCTTGGAAGTCACATGACTTTGCAAAATCCTCAACTTTCCTGTATCTCTCTTAATTCTTGATGCTTGCTTGGCAAAGCTCCAACCCTGGTGAGATCCAACTCACCATGCTGCACACACCTGCACATTTGCAGGTGAGCATAGGTAGATATGAACATTTATTTATTTTTAAATTTATTTTTTATTGAAACATCGATTGTACAGGTTTATGGGGTACAGTGTTATATTTCAAAACATACATATATACAAAATGTGTGATGATCTAATCAGGGAAATTAGTATATTCATATTTGCAAAACTTATTCATTTCTTTGTGATGTGTACATTTGATCTCCTTTCTTTCAGTTGTTTGGTAACTGCAGTAAATCATTGTTAATCATAGATTTCAGGGTCGACTGTGCACCAACAGGACATTTTTTTCTACTGAGCTGTAATTTTGTATCCATTAGCCAGCCACTCACTTCCCCATCCCACTCTCTTTTCCCTCCTCTAGTAGCCATAGTTTTTCTCTCTCCTTTTAACAATTCACCTTATCATTATTTATTTATTTGGATTTTTTGTTTGTTTGTTTTTAGCTCCCACTTATGACTGAGTATGTGTGGTATTTCTCTTTCCATGCCTGGCTTATTTCACTTAGTATAATTTTCTCTAAGTTCATCCATGTTGTTGCAAATGGCACTATTTCATTCTTTTTCATGGCTGAGTAGTATTCCATTGTGTATATATAGCACATTTTCCTTATCCACTGATACGTTGATGGACATGTAGATTGAGTCCAACTCCTGGCTGTTATGAATAGAGCTGCAATAAACATGGGAGTTCAGGTATCCCTTCGACCAGATGTTTTCCAATCCTCTGGATATATCCCCAGCAGTGGGATTGCTGGATCATATGGTAGTTCTATCTGTAATTTTTTGAGGAACCTTCATACTATTCTCCATAATGGCTGCATTAATTTACAATCTCACCTAAAATGCAGGAGGACTCCCCTCTCTCCACATCCTTGCCAGCATTTGTTATTCTCTGTCTTGTTGATAACAACCAGTCTCACTGGGGTGAGATGATATCTCACTGTGGTTTGGATTTACTTTTCCCTGATGCTGAGTGATGTTGAGCATTTATTCATGCACCTGTTGGTATATGAAGATGAACATTTAACCATGCCAACATGGTTCACCTTAAATTCATGCCAAAAACCTCCAGTAGGCTCAATGTGCTGCCCAGAGATCATACTAAATTTGCCTAATAAACTCCCTTGAAAGGTCTCCTAAATGGCTAACACCTTCTCTCTCTTCTAATCCCCAAACTGTCCTGCCCCATCTCCACTGCTGGCATATGACCTCACTTCTTACTACACTGAAGAAACTGTGACCATCTGGAAAAAACATTCAGAAATCTCCACCAACCCATTTACCACATACCCATCACCTCCCCTATCCTCTGTCCTCTCCTCCTTTCCAAAGAGAGGAATAGTAAGGATATCACCTAAGGTTAAAGCTCACACGTCAAATCCCATCAACTCTTGCCAACCCAACAACAAAACAACCCTCCCCTGCCATGTGATCAGGGTTGTTTTCCTCTTGTATATTGTGTTATTGTTAAGGTCCTTCCCACCCCTCTCTGTGGGCAAAATACATACCTGTAAGACTTGCAGAGTCCCTCTTGGGAAACAACACCACTGTCTTATCTCCATGACATCAGATATCACTATCTGACATGCTTTGGCCAATGAAATGTGGACATAAATTATAGGTGCCACCTTCAAGCAAAAACCTTCAGAACATTAATGTGGTTCTACCAAATTTTTCTTTCCCTTTACCAAAAATAAAATAAAGTAAAACAACAGAAATGGGTATGCTTCAGCAGCTGGGTGCTAGAATTAAGAACACATAAACAAGAGCCACAACCAATTTTTGGGTGATTTTTAACATTAGAGAGGAATGAACATTTGTGGCCTTGCACGTCACTGACATTTGGGGGATATTTGTTAGTGCAGCATAGCTTCATCTGTACTGACTGATACAGAAAGTCTTTTGATCATCCCTTCAGCATACAGACTTATGCTGTGATGGAGTTTGGATGTGTTGTCCCCACCAAAACTCATGTGGAAATCGGATCCCCAATGTGGCAATGTTGGAAACTGATTGAGTCATGGGGGTGGATCCCTCATGGATGGATTAATGCTCTCCCTGGAGGAGGGGGTATTAATGAGTGAGTTCTCAACCTATTAGTTCCCATGAGAGCTGGTTGTTTATAGGACCCTGGCACCTTCGCTCTCTCTCTTGCTTCCTCTCACCATGTGATCTGCTTGTACGTGCCAGCTGCCCTGCCACTTTCCACCATGAGTAGAAGCAGCCTGAGGCCCATGCCAGAAGCAGCTGTCCCAGAATCATGAGCCAAATAAACCTCTTTTCCTTATAAATCACCCAGTCCCAGGTATTTCTATTACAGCAACACAAAACGGACTAAAACATGCTGTTAGACTTTCCATCTTAGAGGTAAGAACGATTATCTCCTGGGTCTACATATCCCTCCAAATTCTGCCAATTTCTTTGCACTTTTCCTGAAAAACCTCATCAAACATTTTGTTTATATGAGGACACATTGACTCCAAAGCCGTTGCTCCTATTTTCTCTGAAACCTACTCTGATTGGGCTTCTCTCTCCAATACTCCACGAAAATTACAACGGTCCTAGTAAAGGTCAACACCTTCCTCCATGCTGCTTGCTTTTCCTCATCTTTGACCTATTAGCATTGGACACAGCTGATCACCTTTCTCTGGCCAATTCCTTCCCAGGGTCCTCCTATTATGCCCCATCCCACACTGTTGGCAAATATCACCTTTGCTCTGTGGTCCTGTCTCTTCTCTGTCCACACAATGATCTTGATAATCTCATTCAGCATCATGGTTTTACATGTCATCCGTGCGGACCAGGACAATTTTCTCTTTAGCACAGATGTGTCCCTTGAACTGGCTATGGGATATCTGTCCTTTGATGTCCCATGTACATTTCAACCTCAAGAACTCAAGACTATCCCCACCAACCCCTGCACCAATTTCATTTGTGAGCAACTCCATCCTTTCCGGTGTTCAAGCCAGAAACCCCAAACCACTTTCCTTCCCCCACACCCCACAACCAAACCACTAGCAAATCATATTTTCAAATATGTGTGTGTGTGTGTGTGTGTGTGTGTGTGTGTTTGCGCGCAAAATCAGCCACTTCTCCCACCTCTACTGCTACCATCTTGGATGAGAAGTTGTAGTTTCTCATGTTGAGTCTTCTCATTAGCCTTCTAACTGGTTTCCTACTTTCTGCCCTTCCTGCTACAGGCTGGTCTTAACAAAGCAAATACTCAAGTGTTCTTTGAAAAGACATGTACAATTCCCGTGTTACTGATTAAAAAAAATGAAATCTTTTTTTTAAAAAAAAGACATCTTGTGCACATCTGAAACGAATGATTGAGTTTTGCAAAGAGGAATAGGCTCATTACCCTGAACAGATCAACACACATTGTTTACATATATTGGAATATAACTGTACCCCACACCATTAGTATGCTTCAATATTTTTTTTTAAAAGACACCATGGGCCGGCCCATGGCTCACCCTGGAAAGTGTGATGCTGATAACACCAAGGCCATGGGTTCGGATCCCACATAGGGATGGTGGATTAGCTCATTGGGCGAGTGTGGTGCTGACAACACCAAGTCAAGGGTTAAGATCCCCTTACTTGTCATCTTTAAAAAAAAAAAAAAGACACCTTGACATACCTCTTATCAGTTGAATTTTTTTCCTTTGTTCTCCTCGGTTCTCAGAATTAAATTCAAAGTTCTTGAAGACCTCTTTCTACTCTGATTGCTGGGTACACTGATCCAGGTGCTTTTCCACAGACAAAATAGAAATGCTCTTACCACCGGGCCTTTGCACTGGTATTCCCTGTGCCAGGAATACCCTTCCCTCACATCATCATGGCTTCCCTCTTCACCCTTTCAATTTTTCACTCACACTTTGCCTCTTCACTGAGCTCTGTGTTGACCACCTTACTTTAAAAATTGCAAATTCCCCAGCAATTCTGATCCCACTTATCCTCTTCTATTATTTTTATAGCTCTCAATCACCTTTTCATATAATGCATAATTTATTTAATTCTTAAATTTATTTTCCATCCATTCATAGAATATTAATTGCATAACGCAGAAAAGTTTCCCCATTTTTTACATCGATGCATCTGCAATGCTTACAGCAATCCCTAGCACCTGGAGGACTCTCACATAATAATCAAAGGAAAGAATTAATAGCAAAATGAAAATACCAAAAGCTAATCTACTGTGAATGTTGTTTTGGGAAATATGCATTACTATGCTGACATGTAAACTGCTAAATCTGAATGTTTAAAAATCTTAGAAAATAAATTATTTGAAATGTCAAATGTTCAGGTGATTTGAGAAGTAATCATCTAAGAACCAACCAGGAAAATGTACAGAAACACTTCAGCAAATACAGAAATACCGGAGAAGTCTTTGTCCTTCCAAGGTTAGTGGGACATAACTCAGATGGCTGATTTCAGTCCTGCAGTTGGCTGTGTCTGGTTTCTCTTATTTAGCTCATTGTTTTTTGCCTCTGGCAAACTGCTGTTCAATTTCCTTTTATTTCTTTCTTATTTCTGTCCTATTTTTAGGTAACACCAGCAAATCAACATTCCTTCTGCACAGACATCTAACGACTCAATGAACTGCATGTATTCTCCGGTCCACTAAAAATTACTCTTTTATTTCCCCCATCCCCACTCCATTCTGTGTTTACTTCCTCCCAACTCCACCTTTACAGAACCTTAGAAGTCTCAGAGTCCTAAATTGTTCCTGCAAAGCTGGTTTCCAGTTTGCCAAGGTTTCCTCATGATCTATTCTACCCGACTGCAAATCAGCCATGAAATTGCAGAGCTGGAAAGACTTGGGGATGGTTGAGAAGCCAATCTCTGTCTTTCACAGAAGGATACGGGTCTTCATTGCTTTAAAACCATGTGAACCTCTGCTGTTCCTCACAATGTCCAGAAGGGATTTTAGGATTTTTTTTTCTGGAAGCCATTCCATTCCGGCAAACACATGTACAGTCATCTCATCTTAAAACTGGGTAGAGAGGAGGAGGTAAGCTGAACCCACAGATCAGGCAGGCCAGCAAAAGAAGCCTCCCCTCTCTCCTCATGTTACCTACCTACATGAGATAGTCAAAAGACAGAGACTAATTCCAAACTAATCAGAGACGAGTGGATGGGAAAAGATGAAGTCACCACTTCAGGTTGAATCCTGGTACGTTACAGAGATTTAGAAAACGCAGAGAGGTCAAAAAGAAAGGACAACATTGAATTGAACCACATACCGTGATCACATAGTTCTGTTTTTAAGGGCTGAAGAGACAATACGTATAAAAAACAAACATAAATCAAAGTTAAATAGAAGTGAAGACTCAGGCCAGTAAATAACTTTACGAAAAGACTAAAGACTGCCAAAAGATGCTACATAGCTCATTGCTGTTACAACGGGAGGTACAAGACTGTAAATTAGTATCAGTGTTTCTGTTTCCTCTAGATTTCAAAACTCAGAGATAAATGCAACAAGAGTAAAACTGAATATTTAAACAATGCACCAACATTTTTAAAAAAATTTACCAGAAAGTATATAATGATATAATATTTCATTCAGAAATAGAATCTGTAAAAGCGCTTTAATCATTTTAGAAAAGATTACATCAGTTCCACTGATGTATTTTGTGACTATAACAAAACATACTTTTCTGTAAACTCTAAACACTTCACTGTGGAAATTTAGAGTATTCGTTTTCATTCTGAAACACAAGATGAAGGAAAGCTTTCTTGATGTCTGTTATAATAAATGCCTCATTAACTAAGCAGAATTCAAGTTCTGCTGTTCAAAAGAGCACCGCCTACTCCCAGTCCCACCCTCACTGTTCATCCTAAACTTCTCAAATAAATACTGAATATGATTAGCCACTGATGGTAAAAATGTATAAATGATGCATGAATCTAATAGAACAAAAATCACAACAATCATCAATTCAAGCCACGTTCATTAAGTTGTTTTTTTCCTGGGTGCCTGACACCATAGTGAGTCCTAAAATAAAACAATATTCCCAATCATGAAATGCTTCTAGATTGCCAGGTCAGATAAATAGCAAATACAACACTAACATCAACAAACAAAAATGTATATAATCCTTAAAATAAAATTTTGAAAAAGGAAAAGCTTTGGAAACACAAAGTAGCCATTAAAACTGCTAAAAGCTGAAGAACTCACACTGAAAATTTGACTACTTCCAAACACTGAAACAATATATTTTAATGGTATTGTTCTTTCCATGATAGAAGTTTTCCATAAACTTGGGCATGGAAGCTCTTTCTTTGACAGAAAACCCTGAGACGTATCCACATGAAACACTGTTTGTATCTCAGCTCACATGAAATTCCTGCGTGAAATAATGAGAAACATTCTGAAACCAAAGGCATCATGTTTTCATGAAAATTAAGACGCTAATAATTGTAGCCAAGAGATGGGGTAGACAGTCTTGCAGATTATTTTCATATTCTTCATTTCTGGTGCTGCTGGTGGTGGCTGTGGAGCCAATATGTTCATTTTAGATTGACTTTAACTTAAAAATAAAGTCTCCATAACAATAACCCAAAATACATCTAGAAGAAAACCAAAAAACAGTAAAGGAAAGATTGTCCAATGTGAAAACTGCTTTTGCTGTGAGAAAGGCCTGAGCTTAGAAGCAACCAAGTTACATCCTTCTGCCTCCCACTGTGGTGTGTGGCCATCATCAGATGGTTACCGTCCAGTCCTGCAGATGTCCAGCTGCCTCTGCACCTTGTTTCATACCGGGGGCATCACTTAAATGCATGTTGCTTTTTAACGGGGCTAGAGAAATCTCCCTACGTCTATTGAAAACCTGCCCTCACTTTGTCATGAGCAAGATTTGAATTGTAAAAGGGACAACAGGGCCCCTTGCCCAACCACATTAGTGGAGATGCTTGGAGAGTGCTTTATCAAACAATAGGATGGTTGCTTGAAAGCCTAAAAATCAGTACATTGGGAGGCCTTTCTGCAGTCCAGGCAGTTGGATTGTCAATGGGATCCATCTGCTGTAAATTCAGTACCATGGAGAGCTAATGACTCCTCAAGAGACCCTACAAAACCATCCACAGCAAATACACATTCTGTTTTTTTTTAAGCTAAGATTGACACAAGTCCAAGAAAGCTACATGCTTTCTATCACTTTTGATGACTAAAGTGGGAAATTTCAGGTTGGAGATAGATTTCTCTGATGTTTGGGGGAGCTTCCACTATCTGAATATCTCGATGCCAGGGATATTTACAACTTCAGCTTTCTAAAAATCAGTCCATCTACCTATCACCTACCTATTCATCTATCTGTCTGTCTATTTATCTATCATCTATCTATCACCTATCTGTACCATCTATCTCTGTCATATATCTAATTCTATCACATATCTATCTATATTACGTATCTCTATTCATCTATCTATTCATCTGTCTGTCTGTCTATCTCTATCTATCTATGTTTTCCTCTTTGAAAAAAATTGAATTACTTCAGATCACAGATGCAGGCCTTTGGTGTAAGACTCTGAACTTTGAGTCACAATCTTCCAACGTTCTAGAAAACGTCTCCATTTTTCTAGTCATTGCATTAGCTTTACAGTCTACTTGAAATTATCTGCTGACTCCAGACCCTCCCCATGACTTGAGTTTGTGCACAAGCCTCCCCTTGGCATGTGTCCTGACCCTTCACCCTCCCTGGCTGCTGTGCCATGAGGACTTCACCTGCGGGGTGGACCTTTTGTCTATCTGCTCTCTCTTTCACGGCTGCCATGTGCCTTGTTCATGCCGCTTTGGTCCTCACTGAACGTTGCCCTAAGCTCCCAAACTGGAGTCACCGACTCCTTTTCTTCCGCCTTCGTCTATGCCACTCAATGCCAATAGAGCCATCTCTCCACAAATGAGGGCCAACCACACCAACAGCCCCAGCTAGCCCAAGCTCTTTATTCTCACACTCATTGTATTCTGGATCATTCCCAAATCTAGCCCCAGGTTCACTTTCCACTCCATCAGGAGCGTATTCTGCATTAGTGAATAAGGACCCCTTGTTCATCCCAAAGGATGATTCATTCTTTCTTATTCTGACACCTGGTTTACGACAGTCCCTTAGCAAAAATACGCAGTGCCTCCACTTCCACAATTTTATTAGGAACCAGTTCAAATGGCACCTATTTCATGATTCTTTTTCTAATTCTGCAGCCTAAACAGCACTATCCCTCCTCTGTATTCCCATAAGAGAATCTCTGAATCACCCTCCTGCCTTGCCCGGGAGTTAACGATACCAATATTTCATTTCCCTTTCAGTAGGAACTGACTTTCTACATTTTTCCCCAGCGGCATATATCGCGATGCTTTGCACAGATTTTGAATGCAATAAATATTTGTTGATGGAATGAATTAATGAATCCTGTAAAATGACAGTATTAGCACCAAGCTCATATATTTAAAATTAGGATTATACTTAAGATTTATGGTGGATCCTAGACTTGTTCCCTGTGCAAAAGTTTTTTTTTTTAATTTAATTTTATTTTGTCAGTATACAATGTGGTTGATTATTGCAGCCCATTACCGAAACCTCCCTCCCTCCTCCCTCTCCCCCTCCTATGCTGATGTTTTGCCTGCAGGACCAATGCCATCTTTGCCAAATTAGTGTCATTGTGTACAAACAAAATAACAGGGATGCGAACAAAAGAGAATTCATTGTGTATGCACAGTATTTCATGCAGTAAAGGCAGAAAATTAGTAGGGCATACTCTCTTCTCTCAAGGAGGACAAGATAAAGCACAGAAACAAAACACACAAGGGTGAGATACCCATGGGAAAGTTATTAGATAATGTACAAGATATTGCATCATAAACTAGGAAAGAGTGAAATGAGACCACAGAGTGAAAAAATGTATATTTGCACAACCATGTGAATGTACTTAATGCCACAGAACTTTACACATAAAAAAAGCCAATTCTATGTTTGTATATTTTACCAAATTTTTAAAAAATTAAATTAAACAAGGATGGGGTGAGGTAAAATCAGGAAAGCATAATTCAAGAGCTGAAGTTTGACCCAGGTGTAAAAAGTGATCGTTAAGAAGAAAAGGGATTCCTAAGCAGGGAAGAGGGATCAGAAAGGAAACTAATGGAAAACCCAGCATTCTCTGACAGGGAATGCACTCTGTACTCTAATGCCAAGTGGAGGTTTTCTAAGGTTCAACTAAACATGCAGAATCTCAGGACCACCAAAAGTCACCGTGGTGCCATCCAACTCAGAACAACATAGGACCCCTGGCTCAGCCTGGAAGCAGGGCTGCAGCTGGCATTGAGGACTGTCTGCTCCACAGGGGATAGCTGAGTTACAAAGAAACAAGATTCCTATAAGCTCCACAAACATGGGACTTTGGCATTCCTTGTCATTGAAGTTCCAGACTTCACAAGAGCCAATATCTCCTATAAATCCCTGGAAGCAGAGCATCCAGGCTTCTCATAGGAAACATAGCATTTTTGGAAGTTACTCCAAGACTTGCCCTCATGGAAGCCTGTGGTGGTACCATTCCCAGTGGGTTCTTTTCCTTCTTTTTGGTTCCTTCTGGTCCTACTGCTGTTTACCAATAGGGGACCCTTTATGTTGTAAGGGCTGCATGGTCTTTATCCAGCTGCCAGGGGAATAGAGCTAGACCATGAAGTGAAGGTCAGGTTCCCTTGCAGCTAGGTGAAGATCCTATCATTTTGCCCAAAGGCACTTTGCCTGTCTGTGCCCATTCCAGTGTAATAGCAATGGTAGACAGTAGGCATAAACTATTAAATCATACAGATGAGAAGATGAGCGTCAGAGAGGGGAAGGTAATGGCCTTTGACCATGCAGGAGAAAGCAATGAAATCAGGAGTCAAGAGTGGAACCTAGGTCTTTGCAAAGTTCATGCTACTACTGATTCATGGAGAATCGAGGGCAAAGTTGTGTGGGAAAGATGCCCAGGAAAAAGGATGATAAAGGGATTGGAGTGACCACATCAAAGGGAGAAGTAGTAGCTAAAATGTCATTTATACAGAGCATGCTGCATGCATAGCTCTGAACCTGCACAATGCAGCTCAAACATGTATAGGCAGTATGGTTGCAGAAACAGCTCATACTAAACCAGTAAGAACCTTAGACATCATGACACAGGTGTGCTTGAGTTGGCATGGCTACACCTGGCCAGAGTGTAAACAGGAAGGCTGGCAGAGAAGGTAACATGTGCCCTGAATCCTGAAGGATGCTGACCTTGTCTTTGTCGACTGGTTCTCCAGCAATGAATACTCCACTTGATGCTGTCAGGAACAGGGATCACTAAAATGTTTCAAACAGGAAAGAAACATGACTACACATGCATTTTGTAAAGGAACTCCTTGCGAGTCACTGAAGATGGAGGAAACGCACAGGGAGACAAGGAAATCTGCAGAATAAAGACAGCATGCACTTGGACGAAGGCAGGTGGATATGAGAAGGAGAGGGAAGAACTTAGGAACACTTAGGAGCTCTCTGTTTCTCCTGTTGTTTTTATTCTCTCATCTACTGGTCACTTCAAACCAGAAATACAGAATCTTCCAAGACTCGGTCTCTTCTTTCACACCCGCTATCCACCCCCCATCATTAAAATCAGCCCCCATGACTTGCCCATCCCATCAGCTGAACTCTGCACAGGTTAAGCATCATCAGCCTGAAAGTCTGAAATCCAAAGTGCTTTAAAATCCAAAAGTTTTTGAGCTCCAACATGATGCTCAAAGAAAATGCTCATTGGAGCATTTCGGAATTTGGCTCTGGATTTGCAATGCTTAAACAGTGTCAATATTGTAGAATCTGAAAGAAATCTGAAATCTGAAAGACTTCTGGCCTCAAGCACTTTGGATAAGGGATACCCAACCTATATAGTTCTAATTATATGATATCACGATATCTGCACTAGAGGTTGAAATGGAGACTCAGCTTTTGAGTATCTGGGGGAAGACGGAAGAGACATTGGTTACACTTTATACACCATTGCAATAGGAATTAATGTATAGTATGAAAGAACCCTCAAAATGTAAATTGAGAAAAACAAAAACAGTCTGATAAATAGACCCATAAGCTAGTCTTATGTCAGTCCTATCAAAATCAGCCACAGCTGCAACAACTGCAAATTTATACATGGGCACACAATGGATTAAAAGGGCTTATTGCATGATCATTTAGGAATAGAGAGGTTTTGAGGCAATTTTTTGGTTGTTCTCATGCATTGTTTAAGAGTTTCTGGAAAGCATATATTTTACACACTTAGAATGACCCAGTTCTGTTCGTTCCTTCACGGTTAAGTAATAGCAACAACTTGGCTAATCCACAATGGAACAGATGCCCCGAGACCAGCGTTGTGGTCTACCCTTCATTAACTCATAGATGAACTCCAGGTGCAGCATTGTCACCTAACACAGTCTAGCATGTGACTTGAGGAACTCTTCAGATGATCACACTAGGATCCTCAACCACACTCATTATTTCACCACTAAAATAAAATGCCTATTAATTAGACTAACCCTCTGAGTCTCTACTATTACACAAACACAGGCCAATGAGATCTGACATTCGTTTGGCTAATGCTCTTTAGAACTTTAGGTGGTTGCTTCTTAGTGTTGGGTGGATCCATTTCAAATGCATGTCAAGTGTTGAAGGATGGTTGTTAGCATCGTCTCTGATCAGACCACAAATGAACAACATCCTAAATAATGTTTTCATATTTCCAATATGTTCTTCCACTAGAATACCAAGTTTAACAATAAATTTTTTCATTCCTTTTACTCCCACATGGATTTAAAATATAAAGAGTGTTACACCACCTGCCATGGCTGACATTTGCACAGGTGTGTATTTGAAATGCTTATGTTCAATTTTTTTTTAACTAACGCATACAGAGAAATTTATATCACATGGTTAACATGTTTTGTATGATCTTTTCCCCCAATTTCCTGTAGCATCAATATTATCACATTCCAAAATTTTATAGTTTCATATATTAAAATTATCTTAATGTTTCTTAAAGTTTTCACTTATCAACCTTTTTTTTAAGCATTAAATAGAAATTGCTCTTCCCCCCCCTTTTATCCACCTTCTTTCTATTTCAAAAACATTGAGCTAATTATCCAACCACCTGCCAAATCAACCAAAATAGAAAAATTAATGCAGAAGTTTGGCATATGAAAAAACAAGAATTCAGAAGAAGAAACCTCCTTTGCTACATTTAGTGCATTTTTTTTTTTTTTTTTTGGTTTGGCAAATGACAAGAGATTGTTCCTCCCAGTCTGTCATAGCTTTGGAAACTGCAAATGAGATTTCCAGCAACGAGCCCCTTCTAATCCCACCACCCACAAAGAAAGTTAAGTTCCCTGTAGCATGACACCTAACTCCTACCACTAAGTTTACTAAGTTTCAGCCATCTTCCAAGGCTCTTTCCTTGCAAGCTTGCGTGTGTTCTCTTCACATGCCATCTTAAATTCCTCATCCTCAAATGGGCATGTCCTGGTCACTCAATCCCAAATATCTCCCTCACCCACACCCATTCCTATTGCTGTTCTTATTTCTATCACAACAATTTGCAATCCTGTGCTTGATGGATTTGATTAGTGCTTTATCTTCTGTTCCTATAACTAAGGTGAGAGCAGGATGCTTCTTAGCTTTCTGCTATTGTCCACAACAATGTTCATCCATATGCAATAAATGAATGAATGGATCGATGAGTGAAGGGGCCTCTCTAGGGCTCATTTAACCCACTTCTGTTCATCTGTGTTTGTCATTACTACGAGGGCTCTTTTGTTAGAGAGCTGGAACTTCTCCACTTACTTCTGACCTCTCCTGACACCTAGCAACTCACTACTGAGTATGTCCATCGCTGCCAAGTTGGTTGTGGTGGAGGATAAAGAGACAGAGTCGTTTCCATGACTACTCGTGGCAACCCTAATAATGTGCTCACAGCCACGTATCCACCCCAACGTGTGGCATGTCATGCAGCCATCCTAGCCACTGACATGAGATTCACCATTTTCTAGTTACTAACCAAGTACAGGATTAAGAATTTTTAAATGATGTTAAAACCAACCACTCACAAGTATGGCCCTGTTGCTCCCTTAATAGCAGCCAGGGGATAGATGTGCAAGGTAATTAAATGCTCAGATGCCATGGTAAGGGGAATTGGAGGTGTGCTCTGGTCTTTGTCATGGTTGATGTCACAACCGTGTGCAATGCAGCCAGGGAGTCTCACATTGTACACTCTCTGCTCCTTTCCTCATTTGGTCAAGCTATTTGATCATACTAATCTCAGTTTGCACAGCTCTCTGATGGAGTTAATAAATAATGGTATCATCTCATGGATCTACTGTGAAGAGTAAATGAGATAAGACTCACTTGGGTGGTCTGCTCAAATGCCACCTAGCAGAGAGGATTGTCCCAACCTCCTCATTAAATCTTGCTCCTCGCCACCACCTACCAACCCCTATATTGCTTCAATTACCATAAGAACTGCTAATCATCTCATTTTATATTCCACCTTTCTATGTTCATTTTCCCACATTAAATCGTGGGCACCTAGATGTCAAGGGGCTGCCAGTGCTAAATATAGTTCTGTCTTTAGTACTGGGCACATAGTAGGCACTAAATAAACACTTGTTTCATGTGCAAATATACTAAGGCATACAATTTTATCTGTCACAGAGTAAACACTCAGTAAATGTGAGTGGTTGATTAGGTGCTTAAAATACCAAGGAGACTTTTTGCAATACCCTTTGTGTTACCTTTTATGATCCAAGGAGAGGATGAATTTACTGAGGACCTCCTAACTTCTAGGAATTTTTACTGCAGTCCTATGAGTTCTCATTCTTATACCTTCCAGAGATTTGCATTAATTCACCCCAAGTCACACAGGTAACATTTCAAACAAGATTTGTCTGACTCAAGTACACTTCATCCTCTGTGTGTGAATACTTTCTGTTTCTTGCCTGCCATCTTCTCTATGCAAGGTCAGATGAGGAATTAAAGGCACTATATCCCTTGTCTTTGGGGAGAAAACAATTTAAAAGGACTGATAACGTGAATGCATGAAACTAATAGTCAGGAGAATAGGAAAATGACAATATTGCATGGTCTGGGGTCTAAGAAAATGGCAGCCCCATGGGGTTCAATCTCGTATGTGCTAAGATGTTCTCATTGAGTTTTAAGTGAATGGTCCTTATATTCAGAGTATGAAGCTGGGATTTTTTATGTGTATTTTTTTTTTATCTATTCTGGGTTGAAGACTTCTTAGACGAGACACTTCTCTCAAAGGAAAATCCATTTTCAAATACTCACAAAAGCACCATAGAGGTTGGGGATTTCTTAGACCTATTGGGAGTCATGGTTCTCGGTTGAATAACACCTAATTTCAAGGATGCAAAATCATGATCATTTGAGGAGTCAAAGGAACAACTCAGAGAGCTGAGTTTTAACTCTTACCATTATGACCCACTAATGCCAGCCTGTTCCCTTCACACCACTATTAGTCTCTGTTTTCCATAAAAAGGGGTACAGTTCCTGCTGAAGGACACCTCATGATCTGTTTCCCCAGAACCCACATAATCTTTCAAGGGTACAGTGTAAACGTTACCAACGTGGCAGAGACAAGAAAACACTCTTGCCGAACGGAGACCTAAAGGTAGCAATTGAAATGTTTCCATCTTCAGAGTTTTAAGGTTAAGCAGCTATTGAAATTCAAATGAAAGTAGTATATCTCTCTCTTTCATTTTTTATTTTTTTTCTGATACAAATGTATGCTGAAGCTTCTAGCCTCACTGTTGGTGACATCAAAGCATCAGGATGTTTGAGTATGTCTGAGCACGGACTTTTTTGCAGTAAGCTCATCTGCAGGACAAAAGGGGTTCCAGTAATAAGAGAACGAAAATTGTGCTCCGGAAGAAAAGAAGTTTGCAAAGGGCAAAAGGGAAACCATTCAAGGAGAGAAGCTGCCTTGGTTGAGAGAGTTACAGTCAGACTCAGAAATGCCCAGTGTGAAGAGCATGACACGACCTCACTAGAGTATTTCTACCATCTTCTGTGATGCTGTAGTATTTCCCTTCCATCCTTACTTCACCCCCTCTCCGTCTTCTCAAAACCAGAAACCAAACCCAGAAGAGTACCCAAGAGGAGTAAAAATAAAAGGCAACGAGAGAGAAAGGAAAAATGCATGTCCTTATTTTCCAAACTGGGAATTATGTTGACGGTGTATAGTTCTGAGCTTAAGGAGGTTTTATTATCAAAGTTTGAGAGGGAATGCCATGGGACCCCCTACGTTTCTTCAACTTTACCATGCCTGTTTCATTCGCTGTTGAATTCTCAACCCTCAGCACACACGTGACAAATAAACATTTTTTAAATAATGCATCGAACAACTTTCTGATGTGAAATAATTAACTTCATTGACCTGAATTCTCCCAAGATGATGCATGGCTCTCATATTCTGTAATTTGGCAAACAGACATCTCATTCATGCATTTGTCAAACCAGAAAACATTTGTCAAATGTTATTTGAGAAAGACAAATGAGGTGAGCATTAAAATCACAAGGACACTTGCAAACAATTGTGTGTGTGTGTGTGTGTGTGTGTGTGTGTGTGTGTGTGTGTGTGTGTGTGTGTGTATACAGAGGTCCCAACCTATCTGCTTTCTGTGGTTTCAGTTACCTGTGGTACAGTGCAATAAGACACAGTATTTTGAGAGAGAGATCACATTCGCAGAACTTTTATCGCAGTGTATTTTTATAATTGCTCCATTTTATTATTACTTATTGTTATTAATCTCTTCCTGTGCCTATTTTTTAAATTAAACTTTGTCACAGGTATATATGTATAGGATAAAACACAATGTATCTGCAGGGTTTGGTAGTATCCACAATTTCAGGCATCCACTGGGTATTTGACATTTATCCCCAGTGGATAAGGGGAGACTACTGTATGTACATATACGTGAAAGTATATAAAAAGAAAGTAAATGAAACCATTTTCACTGGGCCTTAATAAGTGAATGACTAGGATCTTCCCAGGTAGAGATTAAGGAGAAAAACCCCAAGATACAGAAGGGCCAGGGTGTGCAGGAGAGCAGGGTGTGCTTGGCTGTTTGTTCCAAGGTGCAAGAGACAGGGTATACAAGAGAAAGAAAAATGAGAGGATGCTGCAAAGGGGATGATACATGGGTGGATTTCAAGAGTCTTTGGTGCTATTTCAAGGGCCTTGGGGTGTTCCAGGTGGAAGCATGGATGGAACTGGAGAACATTATGTTAAGTGTAGTAAGCCGATGCAAGAAGACAAATACCACGTAATCTCACACGTTTGTGGAATACAGTTAAAAAGCTGATATTGTAGAGATATAGAGTAGAACAGTGGTTACCAGAGACTGGTGAGGGGAGGGAGGTAGGAAAAACAAGGAGAGGTTGGCCAACAGGTACAACATTACAATTAGATGGGAGGATTAAGTTCTGGTGCTCTATTGCAAAGCAGGGTGGCTATGGTTCTCAGTTCAGTCTTGCATGTTACGTAAAATCTAGAGGAGAAGCTTTTAAATGTTCTCACCACAAAGAAATGATTAATGTAAGTGGTGATGGGTACACTAGCTACCCATGCCCAAACGTTATACAACATGTACATATCAAAACTTTAGACTGTATCCCATTAGTACATAAAATTGCAATGTGACAATTAAAATAAACACATTTTTAAAAAGTGAAAAAAAGAAAAGATTAAGAGCAGTACGTGCAGGAGGGCCACTCAGAGTTGGGGATAGAACCAAAACATAGTGATACAATGAAAACCAAGGCAAAACATTTGGGCAGAAGTGACAATGCCCATTAAGTTGGCATAAGACCATCACTAAAGAGATACCATTGTGTTTGGCAATGTTGAAGTTACTGTTCATACTGCAATGAGATTCATTAGCATGAGATTAAAAAGGCAGAAAAACAGTTTTGGAGAATTGCGGAACAAAGAAGGAAGTAAAGATTCCTATTTCAAGAAATGTGACTATTAATGGAAGGAGACAATGCTAAGGCTGTCTAGGGTTGTAAAGACAGAATGCCCACTGTACAAGGAAGAAGTTCTTGAGATGGCAGTAGGGGTTAACTTCTAAGCCCCAGCTGGGAGGTTGAGAACTGGCCCAGATTCTGGAAGACAGAAGAGATATAGATACAAATGAACCTGTGAGTGGGAACCTGTTACCTGATGAGAACAAAAGAGGGAAGATGGTAAATACTTAAACTGCTGCCATGGCAGAAAGAAATGGATGCTGATTGGGAGGGAGATTAAATGGATGTGCCATAGTTTGAATGTGTCTCCCAGAATTCATGTGTTGGAAATTAATCTACAGTGCTATTTCTTGGAAGGTAGGACCTAATGGAAGGCCTCAAGAATAGATCAATGCCATTACATAAGGAGCTCAGGTGACTGGATTCCTTTTCTTGCAATCTTTACCCTTCCACTTTCCACCATGTGAGGATGCAGCAAGAAGGCTCTCACCAGATAACAGTTCCTTGATCTTGGACTTCCCAGCCTCCAGAATCATGACAAATTTCTGTTCTTTATAAGTTACTTAGTCTCAGGTATTCTGTTACAGCAACACAAAATGGGCTAAGACAAATTGCAAGCCATGCTCAAGATTTCCATGGTTTCTGCAAACCACAGGCTGATAAGAAGGCAATCCATGCAGTGATTCCACTAACCCCAGCAGTGTTATGGGACTGAAAAAACTAACATCTGCATGGATATAAGGCTGAGAAATGGTGGGGTGAGCTCCACACAAGCAGAAGAGGGAACTGAGGGTGTTAGTGAGAGAGTTTAAGTGAGATCCTGCTATTCAGGTGAGATGTTTGTTGGCTGGAAAGATAGGCAGTGCTTGGAGGGTTGCAAGGCTTGATGGAAGACTGAGCAAAGTGGGAAGGAAGATGCAATAACTGGAAGAAAAGGAAGTTTGGGTTAGAGGCAGGATTTCAGAGTTCTAAGAATTTGGAGTAGAAAATGGACTTCAGTGGTCAGTTCCTGGGTGATAAATGATAGCTCCACACCACTTCCCTGTTAGAACAGTCAAAAGGCAATCTAACGAGGTTGTTGAATGGAACTGAAGTCTTTAAGATAAAGGGGGCAAAGAAGCTTATACGCTTCAGTTTTTCTGGGTCCTTCCAGTCAATGCTGGTTTTATAGATGTAACACCAACTCTTTGGGATCCTATGAAAAGAGGGATGCACCCCAATATTTTGATTGTATAACAAAGTGCCTTTGCCTTGAAGACTCATGTTATAGGACAACATTTGGCACTTATTAGTATTTAGGATTACCCTAACCAGAACTCACACTGTATTGCATCTCTGGATAGAGCTTGGGTAATGTTTTCTGAGGATTTCCATAGTGTGGTGGACTCCAACAGCACTAACTCTGTCAGGCTGTTGCATGGAGCCCAGCATGGAACACAGCCTGAAATGCACTATTGTTGATGACGTGGGTCAAGCCAGTGTCTTTATTAAATCATCCACTCTGATTCTGGTGCCCTTTATGGGTGGATGATTGATAGCTCTGTAACATTTTTCATTAAGGGTTTAGAGGAAGGCAAAGAGCAAAGCTGAGTAGCAGCCCATGCATAGCAGTGGTGAGCTGGAACAGAGTGGCCTGGAGACAGCAGGGTTTAGTGGGATGCCCTCCTGTTTGTGAGTGCTCTTCCACATCCCATTACAGAAGCTTTAACTTAGTGCTAGTTTCCCAGATGTCACATGGGTGTACACAGGCTATTGCATCCACATGTTGTAATGATCCAATGAAAAAACCCATGTGAACCCTAAAAACATGCAACTGTTATTATTAGTAGTAGTGGTATTGTTACTATTATTTGTTGGAGGATGGATTATGATTCCTTGAAGCTCAGATGAAATCTGTTAAACCTACGGGATGCTGACAGAATTGAGCAAACAGACGTATGTTGACCCCTGCTATAGGTTAAATGTGTCCCTTAAAACTTCATGTATTAGAAACGTGACCCCCATTGGAACAGTGTTAAGAGGGTACAAAATCTAATTATGGTTTTTCAAAGGTGGGACTTTAAAGAAGTGATTGGACTGTGAAGACTGTGCCCTCGTGAGTGGACTGATCCATTCCTAGAGTGATGGGTTGTCACAGGTGCAGTTCTGATGGCTTTATAAGGAGAGCCAGTGAGAAATTTAGCTCACTATTGCTCAGCCCATTTTTCTCTCCATGTGACATCCTGGCCACCGAGACATACTAGAGAGAGTTCCTACCCAGGACGAGGCCCTCACCAGACATCCTCCCTGAACTGTGGACTTTCCAGCTCCAGAACTGTAAGAAACAAATTTTGTTTCTTTATAAATTACCCGGTTTTAGGTATTTTGTTATAAGCAACAGAAATGACTAACATAACCCCCTAGCTTTGGAAAAGACAACTTGACATAAAAGTCAAACAGTGGCTTGGATGAGGCTAGGGAAGGAAGGTTTCAGGAAGAAAGAAAATGTTCTCATATGTCTTGGATGTTTTGGGTACACGTAACTTAATTTTTAAAAATGAGGATGCTGTATATGCGTAGTGTATCTCTTACTTCTCTGAGGGGCTTCTTCCAAGCCAAATGAATCTGTGGATAATAGGAAACGGAACAACAAAACCAGCTTATTTGCAAGCCATACATCTTCCTGGGTAGATTTCTCTATAACCATGAAACACAGTGGAATATTCTGGAACTTGTGAGAACCCTTGCCCAAATCCCAAAATTGGCATAAAGGGTACAGTTACTTCCACCACTCATCAACCTCTCTCCCAAATATTAAGATATTTGTTTAAACGTGTGGCTTTCTTTCATACAACGCAGCTTTGACCACACTGGTCACAGCATACTTCAAAAAGTTCATGGAAAGACTCGTATTATCTTTTAATTCTATTTTTCCACCAACTTTTTGAAGTACCCTCATACTGCCTTATCAGTTGAGTCCAAATCCTAACGTGTGTCATGTTTGTTTCATATATCAAACCATTTGCTCCTCATGGCTTCTCACACGCACCTAGGAGATCTACATAAATGATTTTAAAAAAAAATCATTCAAATGTATTAGGAAAAATTTTATAAATGCAAAAGTGTAGAAATAGTTATGGTCTTCATTATCTCTTACAATCCTTGCCTCTACCCAATGCACAGTACCATACTTCCCTTGGAAGGGGTAACCACTGTTGACAATTTGTTTAGTTCTGAACTTTTTTCTAGGCAGCTACATACACATACATACACATACATGCACTTACATAAACATGTACATACACATACACAGATGCATAAAAGTGCATATTCATATATGCGTACATGTGCACACATCTATATATGGATACATAGCTTTAACAGGTTTATGTGAATATTATTATGTCCTCACATTTTGCTCCATCTCTTCCTTTTGAAGTAAAAAGTAGTTTTAGAAATGTATAAAATAATTCATCTATGAGGGAATCTCAGTTGCAATGAACATCTACGTGTATGCATCTTTATGCCTATGTTTGTAGGACAGATACCCGGAAGCAGAAATCTTGGGGAGAAAAGTGGGTCTTTTAAAAAAATGTTAATGTATAATACCCAACTTCTCCCAAAACTCTATATTAATTCATCCTCCAACTAGTAGAGTGCGATGGTGCCTACAGATAACCGAGTTTAGTTTTGCCATTCAGCAAGGCAAAAGTATAATAAAATTAAATAAAATAGAATAAAGTATAGTAAAATTGATTTACCTCTCTTTACATATGAATGTGATTGGGCATTTTTATTGATGAGTTCTAGACGTTTTATTTCTTAGTCCATGAGCTTCCTTAATAGTTTTGATAGACTCATTTGCAAGTTATTTGTCTATTTTTTGTGGGGGAGGGGTGCCATTTAATTTCTAAGTTTTCTTCTCAACGTGCTGTTCTCATCTACACACAATTTACATATCCAACACAAAGCATTCCCCTGCCTCCAATGCGCAGAGGGGCAGGCATTTAGCACAAGCTAAATTTTGCAAATCCGTAGAGGGGAGAGGTGAAAAATGGTACCCTTTGGAAATTGGCCAAAAATGGCAACTAAAGCAGTTTCATCTTCTCTGTGACATTTGTCATGCTCCGCACCTGGAACACTTTCAATTGCATAGCTGACCTTTTTAACAATGGCAGGAAATGCCAAGAGCAAATGCAAAGCTCTTCAAACTCTTTCTTAAGCCCGCATTCATTTTCTTTCTTAAGACTCCATCTTTCACTGTCCATGGCTAGAAACTAATGACAAGGCTGTCAATGTGCCCAAATGAATGACCAATCTCCAAGTGGTTTTCCATTCAGGAAAACATTAGAACCACATAGGACACTGTGCTGGCTTTTATTCAGTAATGGTGCTGTGTTTTAATACGTGAGTTGGTCTATGATAAAAAGGGAATAAATCTTAATATGGTATTATGGTATTATGTAGAATAAACCAAGCAAATCCCCCCTATCACATTTTAAAGACAAAATTATTTTACACAATTGGGTTACTAAATGGGAGTTTGTGTAAGCCTTTTATCAATGATCCTAAGGGATTAAAACTAGAAAGAAAAAAAAAAAAAACCCGAAAAAAAACCCCTCAAGTTTCTCCCATCCAAGAACTATATTTACTATTTTCTATTTAGCGTTTTAATGAAAGTAGTGATAAATATTGACATCTGAACATTTTTAAAAAGTTAAAAAAGAATATATAATGCCACATTTATCTTATTTTTAAAAGAGCTTTCCTTTTATTTTATTATTTTTATTTATTTATTTATTATTTTATTTTAACTTTCAATGTACATTGTAGTTGATTTTCGTTTCCCTTTACCAGTTCCTCTTTCCCACTCCCTTTCTCCCCTCCCCCCACTACATCGTATCTGTTCACTTGTCTTAAAAGTTCAAGGAATTGCTGTGATTGTTGTGTCTTCTCCCCCCTCTTTATTTTTTATTTATTTATTTATTTATTTATTTATTTATTTATTTATTTCTCCCATAAATAAGTGAGAACATGTGGTGTTTCTCTTTCTGTGCCTGCCTATTTTCACTTAATAGAATTTTCTCTAAGTCCATCCATGTTGTTGTGAATGGCAGTACAGTATTTCATCCTTGTTTTATAGCAGAGTAGTATTCCATTGTGTAGATATACCACAGTTTCCTATCCACCCATATGATGATGGACATTTGGGCTGGTATCACTTCTTGGATATTGTAAATAGTGCTGCAATAAACATGGGAGCACAAATATCCCTTTGGCCTGATGATTTACATTCTTCTGAGTATATTCCCAGCAGTGGAATAGTTGGGTCATACGGTAGATCTATCTGTAATTGTTTGAGGAACTTCCATAAAATTTTCCATAAAAGCTGCACCATTTTGCAGTCCCACCAACTGTATATGAGAGTTCCTTTTTCTCCACAACCTCACCAGCATTTATCATTCTCAGTCTTTTGGATATTAGCCATCCTAACTGGAGTGAGATGGTACCTCAAAGTGGTTTTGATTTGCATTTCCCGAATGCTGAGTAATGTTGAGCATTTTTTCATGTGTCTGTTGGCCATTCGTATATCTTCCTTCGAGAAATGCCTATTCAGCTCCTTTCCCCATTTTTTAATTGGGCCACTTGTTTTTTGGCTGTAAAGTTGTTTGAGTTCCCTGTAAATCCTGGATATTAGTCCTTTGTCAGATGTATATTTTGTAAATATTTTCTCCCACTCTCTTGGTTGTCTTTTCACTCTGTTGATTGTTTCTTTTGCTGCTCAGAAGCTTTTCAGTTTGATATAATCCCCTTTGTTTATTTTTCCTTTGGTTCCCTGTGCTTTTGAGGTCCTATTCATGAAGTTTGTACCCACTCCTACCTCCTAAAGTGTTCCCCCTATGTTTTCTTTAAGGAGGTTTATTGATTCAGGGTGTATATTTAATTCTTTAGTCCACTTTGAGTTGATTTTGGTATCTGGTGAGAGGTATGGGTCTAGTTTCATTCTCCTGCATATGAATATCCAGTTTTGCTAGCACCATTTGCTGAAGAAGCAGTCTCTTCCCCAGTGTGTAGACTTGATGCCTTTTTCAAAAATCATATGGTTGTAGGTGTATAAGTTGATTTCTGGGTAATCAAGAAAGCTAGCCCATTTAAAATACCCCCCCCAAAAAAAATACTTAGGAATAAAGTTAACCAAGGATGTGAAAATCTCTGTAAAGAGAACTACAGACCACTGCTGAGAGAAATTAAAGAGGGCACAAGAAGATGGAAAGATATCCCTTGATCTTGGAGCAGAAGAATTAACATTGTGAAAATGTCCATATTACCCAAAGTGATCTACAGATTCAATGCATTCCCTATCAAAATTCCACTGACATTTTTCTCAGAAATTGGAAAAAAAAAAAAAAACCCCATCCAGACATTTATATGGAATAGCAAAAGACCATGCATAGCCAAAGTAATCCTGAGCAAAATAAATAACTAGATAAATAAATAAATAAATAAATAAATAAATAAATAAATAAAGCTGGAGGCATAACACTATCTGACTTTAAACTATACTATGAAGCTATATTAACCAAAACAGCATGGTACTGGCATAAAAGCAAACAGATCAATAGAGTAGACCAGATAGTTATTTTAAATGAACAGCACATCTCTTCACCAACTTAAAGGAACAGAACTCACAATGTACAATGAAGAAAATGAATATGTAGAGTCATTTAAATTTGAGTACACTTCACTATTCAAAAGAGAATCCTTTCACTTTTAAAATTGTTGTGATTTAAGAATTAATGAATTTGAAATGGATTTCATCACAAATATTTGAAATGTTAAGAACCTCTCAATTATTTGAACTTCATTTTTCTATGACAATAGATATCTGATTATATGTGTTTGGTATTAAAATAATTTAAATATTTTTTAAAATCTTAAAGAAATAAAATAGCATGACTATGAGATCTAAAATATGAATCTTCACTTTAAATTAAGGAAAACACATCTCTTTTAAAAAGTTTTAAAGTTTTTTTTTTTTTTAAAGCAAAATGATCTTGGCAATCATTTTTCCAAAAATGTTTACACTATATTTCTGGCTATTTTACGCATTTAAACTTTCAGTTCAGTTACACCATCAATGGAGGCATTCAGACTTTGACTTGTGATAAACTGTCCATGAAATTCAACTGTCTGATAATTGCAACAATTATTGCAACAATAAGAATCCCAGGTATGTAATTCTCAAGAATGATCATTATTCAGAGTAAATAAATGTGTCATTCTCTTGATAATTGGCAGGATAGTGCTCTAAAATCTCTTTGCATGCTTCATAGTAAGAAATCAATTAAGGATTCATGCTAATATGTTTCATGAGAAAAATACTTAAGAGACACAATGTTACAAAATTAAAGCCTGTTGCAAGGAATGTCATAGCTCCTTCAGATAAACAAGGGCATTGATATGATATGAACTCCTGTGAATCCATGAAACATGAATTTTAAATCTAAAATGTTTCAACAGCCCTGTTTCCTGATTTCCCACTCTCTGACATTACATTAAAGACCTTGCACTCTCTTGACTAGTCTCCTCTTCCTGCTCATAGCTCCACATTGTAACCCATCCATGAAGATAACACACCACCCACTTGGCACTGCCCCCCAGCATGGCAACCACCCCCAATTTTGTCTGCTTCACTGGCTGCTTTTAACCATTGAAATCATTTTTCACTTGCCCATTAAAATATGATTCAGTCATCAAATCTGGGAAGATAGCATATGGCACCTCTTATCTGTCCCCACAGTCTTATGGCACTGATCCCTCATAGAGTTTATAATGCAAGACTTAGATGGCATCATAAGCTCTCAGCTTCAGTATGGCTTTGATCTGCTTTATTACCAAACAACCCGCCCCATGAGTGTCTGCTACCTAGAAAGTGCTGCATGAATGTCTCTCATGTGGGTTTTGTGTCGTCACAAAGATTAGACATGGGATTAAATGAAAATAAATTTACTAAGCCATTTTGCAGCTGGGATTATAGTATATTGTCTACGCAGGCAGGAAGGTGAATAAATTGCCTTTTTCTGAAATTGTTCCTAAGTGACAATGCTTACATCACATGGCCTTGTGGTCCACCCCAGTAGGGACAGTAATGTAACCCCTGGTAACACCAGGATATTAGTGCTGTAGAGGAACAGCTGTTTTGTTTTATCATCCTGCAAGTCCACTTGATCACTCCAAGAAAATTTTGGTCTACCTCAATCCTCCAGTGTCCAATTTTACAATTTCAAAACTTGCCTTTATTTATTTTGTTGTGTCCACAAAAATATGTTAGCACACATAAAATTTGGGCTATTGAATGCATACAAGATTCGGTACCATATTTCATAGTTGCCTAATACCTAAGGTTATCTTCCTAAAATGTTATATCTTAACTAATTACTTATCATTCCTATAATAATTTGGAAAATAAAATGTACATATTTATAGTCCTTATGCATGCAGCAATTATTGTGGGAACAATTATCATGACTAAATTATTATTTGAGTGATATTTTGTACTCAGAGGATGCTTGCCATGAAATAAGTAGCATTCAATATCTTATAATTATGAGAAGTTGCCAAAGACCCCAAGTCATTAACATCTATCTGATTTTCATCCCATATATGAGGGTACTTCAGAAAAGTTCATGGAAAGATTTGTATTATCTTTTAATTCTATTTTTCCGAGACCTTTTGGAAGTACCTCCTTATATATCATTCACATTAACATTTATTATATAAGATTTACTTATTCTGCATGTTAATTATTGGCTTTATCCTATTGACATCATTATTATTTTAGTAATGTTTACCACTGTGCATTACTCTCACAGGACACTTGTGTCAAGGAGGCAGCACTGAAAATCATATCGTAATGAGGTTGCATGTAATAAAAGACAATACCCCTTATAATCTCGACTGAGAAGGAAATAGAGAAAAAGGAACAACTTTTTACATGAACCTCTACATTGGCCATCTGTAATCTCCTAGTGTTTTCTGTTTCAAGCAATGGTGCCACGCAGGGAATCTGTTGATTGACATTAGGTTGATTCCAACTCTTGGCTATTGCACATAGAGCTGCAATAAACAGGATGCAGGTATCCCTTAGCCATGATGATTTCCATTTCTTTGGGGATACACCCAGTAGTGGGATTGCTGGATCATATGGTAGCTCTATCTGTAGTTGTTTGAGGACCCTCCATACTGTTTTCCACAATGGCTGCACTAATTTACAGTCTCACCAACAGTGTAGTTCCCGTTTCTCCACATCCTCACCAGTATTTCTTATTCTTTGTCTTCTTATTACTAGCTGGTCTAATTGGGGTGAGATGATATCTCAATGTGATTTTAATTTGCATTTCTGTGATGATTAGTGATGGTTGAGCATTTTTTCATGTACCTGTTGGCTGTTGCTATGTCTTCATTTGAAAATGTCTCTTCAGCTCCTTTGCAAAAATATGGAATGCTTCGTGAAGTTGCATGTCATTCTTGCACAGAGGCTATGCTAATCTTCTCTGCATTGTTCCAAATTTAGTATGTGTGTTGCCAAGTGAGCACTAAGCTGAATTTCTATACAACTATACATAATCCAACTTAATAAGTAAGTAAATTATAATGAGTGGTATGCAATATTTAATACTAGTATGTACAGGTAAGTAAATGTTAATACCTATAAAGCTAAACAAAACAGAACAAATTTGTAACGTCTACATTTTGGTATTAATCTCTCTCTCATTCGATATTGCCCTTTAATAACTTTTTGCATGGCTATACTGTCTGAATAAAAAGAAGAGCCTGCTAATATCCCTGCAAGCCTTAATTATTATCATAAACTAATTCCAAACTACACCTAGCATTTTCCCAAGAATGTCGCAGGTGTTCAGTAAGTAACTGCTAATTTGAAAGATACAGGAATCGTGGGGTATTCCCATTTACACAGACAGCGCATACCAGTGGAAAAGTATAGATTTTAAATGGCTACAAGCAGCATGTTATTACTTTCAGATTTTCCTTGCTCATATATCCACTGCAGAGTTATAAAGAAGAGAAAAGGAAGCAAAGTCAATGTGGGAAAGAATTAGATCCACCCCACAACAAGAGGTGTGTGAAGGAGTGCAGAGAGAGGTCAAGAAGGGTAGAAACCAATTATTTCCATCTTTCCAGTAAGCAGAGGGATTTTGAGGTGGTGATGTGATGGGAGATAGCATTTTCTAGAAACAGCCCGGAATGGCAAGCTTTGGAATTGCTTGCTGTGTGCGTGCGTGAAGACAAAACAAAGGGGCAGAAGGACACTTCAGATTTGGACTCGGACAAGCTGGACCTAACCTCACTTAGCCACTACCCCGCCATGTGCAACTGAGAAGACACTTAACTACCCAGCACCTCAATGTCCTCTGCTGTGAAAGAAGGACAATTAATAAGACAGCAGTTATTAATATCAGAACCATGTGCATGCAAGTAGACATACCAGGTGGAGGATAGATCTGAGAACAATTCCAACAGGAGCTAGTAATATAAACACATGTACTATTCTCTAGGCCTGGAGCTGAGATTAACTCTTCCAGAGAAATGAGGCTGGAGAGTATTCTACCTGACTAATTTTAGTTCTCACTTTTGTAAGAATTTCCCCTATCAGGGCTGAGCTAAACTTTTAGTGTTTGATCTTACCATATTTTTTTCATCATTAATATATAAACAAATATACCTATACGTATTTCACTATTACAATATTAATATTATTACATAAAAACTAAATTCTTTTCATGTTAAGAATTTTAAAACTACTAGAGACATTGTGTCGGTATTGCATACCTGAGATGAACAATCAGCAAATAGAAAACTTTGTCTTTACCTGAATATTCATTTTTGCTCTCTTGTTTTAATTTTCTGTTATCAGAACCTTATTTTGAAACATATAAAATTAGATCACAAAATCAGATTAAGATACCTACACATTCCCATAAAATACCAAAATTCATGCCACTATACGAGGGAATATAAAAATAACAATATAATTTCATTTATTTTCATCAGTGGTGGAAGTACGATTCCAGGGCTCCATCAAAACACATCCTCAGAAATCTTGTGAAAAAACTAGCATCTTATAATCCCATAATCCTGGAGTAGAAGACATAAAGCAAGATTCAAGATTTCCATTGATATTTGGTGTATTTTAGAGCACTGGTTCTCAACTAGGGATGATTTTGCCCCAAAGGAGACACTTGACAATGTCTGGAGACATTTTTGGTTTTTATAACTTCAGGTAGAGGGTGTGCTACTGGCATCTGGTGGGTAGAGCCCAGGGACGCTGCTCAATATCTTACAACACAATTACAGTAGTCCCCCCCTTATCTGTGATTCCACTTCCCACATTTTCAGTCACCCACACTCAACTGTGGTCCAAAAATGCTGAGTATAATGCAATAAGATATTATGAGCGAGAAAGAGAGAGAGAGATCATATTCACATAACTTTTATTACAGTATATTTTTATATCTGTTTATTTTATTATTAATTATTGTTGTTAATCTCTTACTGTGCCTAATGTATTAATGAAACAGTCATAGGTATGTTTATATAGGAAAACACATAGTATACATAGGGTTTGGTACTATTCAGTTTCAGACCATTGGGGACCTTGGAATGTATCTCTCCAATAAGACATACCAGTGGATAAGTGAGGATAACCCCTGATAAGACATACTGTTGGTGAAGTTCTGGGTTTACTTAATTAAGGAAAATAGGAACATTTTATTTCCCCCACATAATGCTCCTCCCATAGTGTGAGCTAAAGCATACCTGGTTGTCCTGAGCAACAAGAAACCTGGAAAAAGGATTTTTTTCCTGAGGGAACATGTCCATAGAAGTATTGACCTCAAGCCAAGGAACAGGAGTCTATATGGGTAGCCAAGTGATAAGACAGGGGCTAGGGCCAGAAGCCTAAGCTCCAGGCCTCCAGCAAGGTGGGGAATGTGGACTTCTGAAAGGGATCAATCTCACTTGCTAGCTCCTATCAGAAGGAATAACAAGCTTGTCTGGGGAAGGAACAACACCTTAGGCAAGAAAGTTCCCACAGATTAACATCAAACAAACATGAGCTCACCGTCAAAAATCACTAAGTGCATGAGCACCGAGATATTGAAACTACTGCATAAAATATAAAATAGTTACATAAAAAGGTTTAAAGGAATAAAGGATTGAATAGAAAAAGATAAGCAAGAAACAGGAAATTATTGGGATGGACAGGAAGATTTGAAAAATGATCACAAAGAAATTAAACAAGTGGCCACTGAAATTGCTGAAATAAATATAAATCAATAGTCTGCTTGAAGAAAAGATGAAACATAATAGAAAAGAGAGTGCATTGCAGATACATCTGAGGAAATTTTACAAAATGCAGCAGAGATATAGAAATTAATGATACGAAAGTAGATTTAGGGGACCATTGTAACAAAATGAGAGTAGCTACCTTATATTTAATCAAAATTTATGGGAAAAGTAGAAATAATAGAAATGTGCCAGTATTTAAACACGATTCCTAACGATTTTCAAATATTGATGAAAGATATGAATCCAAATATTCAGGAACCATAGAAAGAATTCAGAAAGCAAAAATTAATATTGACATGAAACCACTGAATGCCAATAGTAAACAGGAGATCTTAAATTTCAACCCTTGCAAAAAGATAACCTGCAAATAAAAATTTCATAATAATAATAATTTTTAAAAGTTTAAGTCAAAACAGACTTCCCCATAGCCAAAAGACAGTGGGATATCATCATCAAAGTGTTGAGAGAATATAATTGTCAACCTAGAACTTGGTACGTAGCAAAATTTTCTTTCAGAAATAAGCAGGGAACAAAGATCTTCAATCAAACAAAAACTGAAAGAGTTTAAAACAGACAGTCACAATATACATTTTTAAGAGCATACTATACGAAGGGAGGAAAAAAACCTAAGCAGGATTGGAATGTAAGAAAAAAATAGTGAATAAAACGAAGGATGTCTCTATTAATATCAGATAATACAGGGTCCTAGAAAAAGTTCAGGGAAAGATTCATGTTATCTTTTAATTCTATTTTTCCATGGACTTTCTGAAGTACCCTTATTTTAAGACAGAATGCATTTTCAGAGATAGCAAGAATCATTACATAAGATAAAATATTTTATTTTTTGAGGAGTGTAATAACCTGTTACAAATTTTATTGGCATACAGCCTCTAAAGAAACGAAAACTTGTAGTATAATAGGAAGAATTTAGAAACTCACTATTTAGAAACTTCACTAAAAGTGGAAGACACCAACATGCCTTTTTAAAAATTTAATAGATCAAAAGGGAACAAAATTAGGAAAAATACATGCTATAAACTGAATAGTTAACCCAGGGTTAGATAAACGATTATAGAACTTTGCACCTCACCATTACAGAATAAACATAAAATATTAACAAAATTGTTTACTATGAAATCATCATGTGAATCTCACTTAACACATGGCAATGGACACATACTGAAATACTGTGCTGTATGTAGAATTCACACGATGCGGGAAAAGCAGTCATAGAGAAAAACGTATAGCCTTAGATGTTTACATCAGGAGAGAAAACAAGGTCAAAAAGTAATGAGTGAAGCATCTCAGGTAATAAAGACAGAAGAAACTAAAAAGAAAGTAGAGGAAGAAGATTAAAAAAGGAAGAAAGTAAAACTAAAATCACCACAGTGAGATTCAGCAGGACAGAAAGTTGGTCCTACCTGGGATCGTCCAGGCCACTCTGCCCATATGCACTTTGGGATTCTCTATTCTGTCCCATTACTAGTGTCACCCCTGTGCCAGTGCACCCCAAAGTCCATGCACTAAAAACTTAAACACCACTGTGACTGTGTTAAGAGGGTGGGATACCCTATCACAGTAATTGAAAGTTGGGTCCTTGAAGAGGTGATTTACATCGTGAGGACTATGCCCTTGTGAATGGATTAATCCATTGATGGTTTAATGGAGGTCAAGGGCATGGTTCTGAGGGATTTCAAAAGAGAAAGATGGGGAGTTAGCTCTCCCTCTTTTCTGCTTTTCTCACCATGTGACACCGGGCATCGCTGTAGAGTCACCTCACCAGATGCTTTCTCTGGACTTGGGACTTCCCAGCCTCCAGAACTGTAAGCAATAAATATAATTTCTTTACAAATTACCCAGTTTCAGGTATTTCTGTTAAGAGCAACAGAGATGGACTAATACAGAGAGTTATGCTTAATGGGGACAAAGTTACCCCCTCAGGGGACAACTTGGCAATGACTGGAGACAGCTTTGCTTTTCACAACAAGGGACGGGTTTTTGGTGCTACTGGCATTTGGTGGGTTGAGGCTGTGGATATCGCTTAGCACCCTCACAAATTTTTTGTAGTGCTAATGAGGTAAGCTCTGGATTTGGGAAAGAAATAGGTGAAAAATCAAAATGGTCCCTGACCAGATTCCATCCATGACCTGTGTGTAGCATCTGTATCTGGACATGAAGTCCCCAGTGACCAATATCTTGGAGTATCAGACAGGGCATCTAGAAATATTCCACATTATGGAGCTAACTAATTATTCACTATCCACCTGGAGAGCACCCACCCATCACATAGAGCTGTCTGTACATACTACAGCAAGAACTGTGTTATAACACTCACCTCGGGGAAAAGTTATGCTCCACGGTCGAATATCCTAAGACAGGTTCAGCCAATTCTGTGCATGATGCTGTCTCCTGAAATCTCATCCTGATGGCCACCTGGAGAGCCAAGGGGATGCCTTACCACCAGCCTGTCAGAAGGCAGCTCCCTCAGACTTTATTGTGATGTCACAGTCAGTTAACCTTGGCTTGTCATGACTCCTGAGCCACTTCTCCTGCAGGCGGGTAGAAACCAGCCACCCCTATAGAGGAGAGGCCAAGCTATCCTTGGAAAAATGAAACAATGATGCTGTTGTTTGAAATGATGTCCTTCTAAAATGCATGGTAATATCCCCTGTTAAAATGTTAACCTTTAACGTGTTATCTTCAGGCTTAGCCTTTAGAAGACACATCTTAAAAAAAAAAAAAAAAAGGTACACCATCTCGCAGTGCAATGATTGAGTTTACAGTGAAATTGGTATTCTGTTCGGGAAAGTAGGCTCCTGTGTCTCTAGATTCCTCAAAAGCCACTTGTGGAAAAGTGGACAGTTGTAGGGCATTATGTGAGAAATTAAAGGTCAAAGAGGTTAACACGCTGAGAGCCCCTGGCTTCGTGATGTTAAAATCTGATTGACAGACACGCCTCTCAGAAGGTACTCAGGAGAAAGAAGAAAGCATTTATGGACATAAGAGTGCATTCTTAGCATGGGAATCCAAAAAATTTTTTTTAAATTTCAGGAACATTTTTGGCCAGAAGTAATCATTGCTGCCCCAGTAAAAGGAGGTTTCCACATCTAGCTATCAATTAAATGAATCACTGAAATTGTATGTTTGGCTAGTTATATAAACACTCATACATCTCAAGAACTCCTCATTATGTTCAGGCAGCTGGATCCCTACAGAGAATGGAAAGACCCTGTCTGAACACAGGGATGTAAGCTCTAAGTGTATTAACTGGACCTCAATACACTGACCTCTCACACATGCTTAGCTCAACTACCAGTGATGGATGAACCCTTATTCACTTCTAGGGAGAGAGTAATCCATCAAGCTTTTGTGTAGCTCATTGGACATTTCAAAGCCCTCTAAAAATGGCAGCAAAGACAATAGAATGAATAAATTCATAAAATGGTCATTTCGCAAATATTTGTCCTCTGTGAAGTTGCATTACTATGAGACTTACAAAAATAATTTCAGCTGGTTGAGTGAAAATATGGTGGTTACAATCATGGTGGAACATTGAAACACATGCATGAACGAACAAAGAAGACAGCACAGATTTTACGTTTGCTTTATATTCTTTTTTTAAGAAAGGGTGATTGTGTGACCTACAAAGGGAGTTCATTGATTTTGAAGGCGTTTGTAATAAGCCAAAGTACAGCCTAGTGTAGACAAAGGCAAGGATGGGACACTGCTCATATATACACACTCGACAGAGGAAGTAGAAGGCAGATGATCCCAAAGAAACAAACAGATAGACTTTGCCCTCTTCTCATAGGTCTGTACAAGTGTTCTTTTATCCCTGCTTCTTGCTACGCCTCTGTCTTTATCATTTGACTCATGCTTTCTCTCTCTTAAAAATGTTTATCTTAAATTTATTGGTTTAAATATAGAGGGAAAGGCAAAAACTCAGGATGCCAGGGGTTATGGAAAAGCTGGGTAAAAAGATGATAAAATGAAACAACAACAACAACAACAACAAAATATATATACTTGCACATATATTATATATATATATTGTGTATTCTGCATATATGTAGTATATTCTATTATTCTGCATATATATAGTGTACTCTTATTCTGTATATATACAGTGTATTCTGTATATATACAGCGTATTCTATTATTCTGCATATATATATATATACACACACACAGTGTATTGTTATTCCACATATATTGTATATTCTGCATATATATACTGTATTATATTCTGCATATATACAATATATTCTATTATTCTGTGTATATATACATATAGTGTAGTCTGCATATACATAGTGTATTCTATTCTTCTTTATATATAGTGTATTCTGCATATATATAGTGTATTCTATTCTATATATTTATATAGTGTATTCTATTATTCCACATATATAGTGTATTTTATTATTCTTATATATATAGTGTATTCTATTTAATCAATATCCATTATATCCACTCTTCTGTCTACTTTGGGATTAATCTTCTCTTCTTTTTCATGCTTCTCCAGCTGACGTCTTAGGACATTCTTTTCAAACTTTTGTTTATCTAAAATAAAGGCACTGGAAGCTGTACATTTCCTTCTAAGTGCTGCTTTATGACACATCATGAATTTTGATCTACTGTGTTTTCCTCATCATTCAGTTCACAATACTTTCTCACTTCCATGGATTACTTACAAGTGTTTTTTTTTTTTTTTAAGTAGGAATTTTCTAAATATTTGCTATGAACTATTTCTACCTTAATTCTCTTGCAATCAGCAAATAGTTTCAGTATGGTTTCATTTAAATCCTAATACAGTAGTGTTTTTCTCATGATTGACCTCATCGTGTCTTTTGTGTGCCTAAAAATAATGTGTTGTTGTTGGTTTGTGCACTGGTCTAGATATGTCCATCAGGTCCAGGGTTTTGATAGTGCTGTTGAAAATGTTTACACACTCACTGTGTGTGTGTGTGTGTGTGTGTGTGTGTGTGTTCTCCCTCTAGGTGTTTCATCAGTTTCTATGAGAGATATCTTCACACCTCCAGCTATTGTTATTGAGGTGTCCTTCTTTGATTTTATTGCTTACTTTGTATTTTGAAGCCCTGCTAGGTGCACATCAATTAAAATTATCAGGTCTCTTTGATAAATTGTTCCTTATGTCATTATGAAATATCCTTCTTTTTTATGGAAATACTCCCTCTCATGAAGTCATCTTTGCTGATATTAATATAGCCACTTCAGCTTTCTTGTGGTGCTGTTTTTCTTTTTTTTGCTTGTTTGTTTTCATGATATGTACTTTGAAATATTTAAAGGGTGCACATATTTTTAAGATATGAATTTGATTACAGACTTACCAAATCCAGTCATTGAAAACATTGCTTTTATTGGATATTCTTTTGAAAATTATTATAGCAGTGGCATAAAAATGTAAGTAATAGAACAAATAAAATCAAACAAGAAGACTCAGGGTATTGCTCTGTGCTGTGGATTGAATGTTCCCTCAAAACTCATGGAAACTTGACCCTATTGTAACAATATGAAGAGAGTGGAAAATCCAATTACGGTATTTGAAAGGTGGGGCCTTTAAGAAGGTGATTAGATTGTGAGTACTGTGTCCTCAAGAATGGATGGATCCATTCATGGAGTAATGTGTGTGGTTCTGATGGCTTCAAAAGCAGAGCAAGTGAGGAGGTTATCTCTCTCTTTCTCAGCCCATTCTCACCAAGTGACACCCTGCATCACTGTAGAGAGTCACCAAGAGGAAGACCATCACCCAGTGTGCCCCCTGGACTTCCCAGACTCCAAACTGTAAGGAATAAATTTCATTCCTTTGTAAATTACTCGGTTTCACGTATTCTGTTATAAGCAACAGAAATAGACTAATATACTCTGGTTGTTGAAGGGTGGAATTCTGGAGATGCCCTTGCCCGAAACGTCAATCACTTAGTCTCTCTATGTGACTCCAGAAGAAAATCTTCACAAGCCCAAATCTGAGGGACATGGCTTAACAAGATGGGGAGAAGTAGTGAAAGACTAAAAATAAAGAGAAATTAGACGGAATAAATTCATAACACTTGCAAGGAATGTATACCATGACCCTTATGTATTCTAGAACTCATTTTATCACATGAAGTCTCACCTGTCAAAAAGAATCCATGCCACTCATTAGTTAGAGTTGCCCCCACACGCAAAAGCTTAGTAACCACAGTCAACTCAAACCAATCCAAACTCAGCCTTCAAAAAAAATAATAGCCTTCATATCCTCAAATCATGACCCTTTGCAATTTCAACTTTAAGAATTGACACGTGGCCTTTCAAGTCAATGAGTGACAAGACTTAGTTGTCTGCAGTCTAACTTTGTGAAGGAAAAACAGAAAGAAAGAAAGAAAGAAAGAAGGAAGGAAGGAAGGAAGGAAGGAAGGAAGGAAGGAAGGAAGGAAGGAAGGAAGGAAGGAAAAAGAGTAAAACCTCAATAGCAGTGAATGAATAATGCTCACCTAAAATGTGGGAAGAAAATAAGCCAAATAAAATCTAGAAAAGCACAAGTTCTCAGGAGGAAATTGACAAGCATTTGGGAATCACTAATCTTGCCCTGCAAATTTCTTCTGACTGAGAATATGAGCTCTCTAGAGCAGACACCATTTTTCAGTTGTTTCCACATCTCCAAGGTCTATCAGTGGGTTATGTGAGAATACAAAGCCCTCAAAGATCTGACTCCTGTCCACTTTCCTGTTTTCCTCTTGCCTGTCTCCCTGTTGCCCCCTGCCCTCAAGCCACACCTGTACACTCAGATCCTGGATTGGTGAGGCTTCCTCGAATCTCAGGACCTTTACACATTCAACAAGTCCTTACCCTAATAACCTGTCCCTGCCCCTTGAGCCTCATGTTCTCATTATCAATGTATGTCCTGCTGACTAGAGCAGAAGCTCTGGAAATGATCTCCGCTAGTATCCAGCATTTATTCCAGTTTGTAATTACCCTTGTGGGATTATTTTTCCTCTACCACTCGATCAAAGCTTCCAGCTCTGGCACTGTTGACATTTCATGGCAGATAATTCTTTCTTGTGGGGGGCTGTCCTGTGTGTTGAAGGATTTAGGGCAGTGTCCCTGGTTTCTTCTTACTAGGAACAAGTAGCAAATCCTAGCCACAACAAACTAGTCTGCAGATATTGCCAAATGTCCCCTAGGGGCAAAAATGACCACTGATGGAGAAACACTGCTCTAGAGTATAAGCTACATTCAGTAAGAAACGATGTCTTTTTTGCTCAATATTTTATTCTCGGAGTTTAGTACCATAAAGAGCACATAGGAGATGTTCAGAACATTTTCGAGGCTAAATGAATGAACCAGTAGTAACTGGATTAGTGCAAGTCTGGGTACAGCTAATATTCTGGAATAGCCAGTTTAGATCAGCACATCTTATTTATCAATTTCTATCGAGCTTTGAGCATTAAAATGGCTCAGAAGAATATTCAACAACAACCAAGAAGCCTTGTTGCTAAGTATAACTGTTGTTCCATCAAAATTACTCTGCTCTTTTTTGAACTCTAGTTGGTGTCTGATCTTTCTCTTTGACAGCAGAAACCATGTCTTCCTTCATTCAAGTGTTTTCTGTGTATCTATGAATAGACATCAACCTTTCAGAGCTGAATGGGATACAGAAAAAGTCTACTACCCATTATTACATCACCGAGAACTAGTTACTTAATAAAGCCTGGTACAGAGCAAGGGCTCATTAAAATATTCGTGAACCTGAACTGAATTGTATCAATCAGCATTAATTAATACTTTAATATGGATAAAGTAAAGGATGCTAGAAAAATTATCGGATGACAATGTAACGATGTCAATTTTAAGTGAATCGACTTGTCTTTGCTTACTTGGTAGGAGGAAGATGCTGCATAATCAGTCTCCATAAGCTTGGTCTTTTTCATCGATGAAGACAGGAGAAAAGGCTTTTCCAGCCTAGTCCTTTAGCTGTTGTATACCATGTGCAAATGTCTGTGAATGGCTACATGTGGAAAGCACTAGTCCATTTCTGTTGCTTATAAAAAAATACCTGAAACAAAATTTATTGCTTACAATTTCTGAGGCTGGGAAGTCCAAAGTCAAGGGAACACATCTGGTGAAGACCTTGGTGGTGACAGTAGCACAGAAGTCTCACATGGCAGAAGATGGTGGAGCAGAGAGAGAGCTAACCTCCTCATGCACTCTTCTTTTAAAGCCCTCAGAACCACACCCCTGATCACCATTTTTAAACATTCGCTATGGCACAATCCTATAATCCAATCGCCTCTTCAAGGCTCCACCTTTCAATTACCATCATAGGATTTCCCACCCTTTAAACAGTCACTGTGGGGGCTAAGTTTCTAATACGTAAAACTTGGGGACACAATTCAAGCTTCAGTGAGTATGGGGGGTACATGATTTAATCCACTACAAGCACTTACTTTGGTTTTAGGAAAGGCAGTGTCAGTGTGTTCACTCAAGTGTTTCCACGTGGTAGAGCTGAGTGTTAGAAAATACCATATAGTACATAGAGGCAGGTAAAGTTTAATAGGAGTTCAGTGGAGGTAAATTTATCTCTACCCAGCAGCAGTTGGAAATGGGCCATCTTCAATCAGTCTTCATGGGTGAGAATTAGACAGATTCGGAAAGTAGGGCAGAAAATCCAGATAGGGGAACATAAGCCATACCACAGTGGTGACAATATTGTGATTCACTTATTCACTCATGTACTTCTGAAATATTTATTAAGCACTTAATGACAATTAGACATTGCAAGTATCATCTTGACAAAAACAAAGCCCCACAGTCTTGGGGTTTATATTCCAGACTTCAGTGACAGAGAGTAAACACATATATAATAAATACAGATCTTTGAGGTAAGATCAGCTCCCTTGTCCTAACCCTTATCACCATCATCACCATGAATACCATCTGTATACATGAGTCACCCTAGAGAGTGATTGCATTTCAAGTGACAGGGGAATCGTAGGAGCCCCAGGAGGGAGCAAAATCATGTCACTCAGAGGCATTAGAAAGGAATATAAACATACTACTAAATAAGAAAAAAAAAAAAACAGAAAAATGTTCAAACTATAAAAATGATGTGCTTGTCACATTCCCCCACATGATGTCAGTCAGAAATGCAGTCTAATTTTAAAACCAGTAAGACATCAGAATTAAGTAACAAAATATACTATGCAGTATTCAGGGACTGGATGAACAGATAGGTAAAAAGACAGAGAAAGCTAAGGTCTGAACGTTTTGTCCTACATATTCATATATTGAAATTTGAACCCCCAAGGTGATGGTGTTAGGAGGTGGGGCCTTTAGGAGGTGATGAGGTCATGAGGGTAGAGCCCTCATGAATGGTAGTAGTTTCCTTATAAAAGAGACCCCAGAGAGCCCCCTCACGCCTTCCACCATGTGAGGACACAGTGAGAAGACACCATCTATGAACCAGAAAGCCCGTCCTCACCAGACACCAAATCTGCCATGCCTTGATCTTGGACTTCCAGCCTCCACATATGTGTAGGTATACATTCTTGCCTAGTTATGTTAAAAACAAAACAAACAAAAAAAAAAAACCTATAACTAATGTGCTCGTCTTAATTAAAAAATATATAATATGACCTGCTTCACATAAAAACAGACTACTTATCAGCAAGACACTTAGTCAATTGTGCAAGCTCGTGATCATTAGCAAATCACTGAGGTAGCAGCATGCACGGACCTGATTGGCTACATGCTGAACCCTCCTGTACAAGTCAGTGGGTCTAAAGTAATATTTACACAGAAGGTCGGCACCATCATTGGGTTACTCTGTCAGTTGCATATAGCTCTCTCTCTCTGTTCAGAGTTACGGCAAGATATCTGACCCCTGTTTTCTTCATTTTAGTCCAATGCCTATGAAACTTGATCTTACAGCATTAACACTACATATATCAGCATTTATTTCAAAACGTTATCCAGCTTTATTTTAAAACATTCATAGCTCAGTACTACGCAGAAATCCACAGTAATCCTAAAGTATACATACTGTTACGGTGTTTCTAATTTTGTGCTATATTTCACCCATTTTACAATTCTGTGGAGAGCAGTGGCAAAGAATCCGATGGAATCTGTGAGTGTATGTGTGATTTTGTGTACGTGAGTGATGCATTTGTGTAGGAGTGTCATGTGTGCGTGAATGGCATGTGTGTACATGCAGGTGGGATATGCACGAATTTGTGTGTGCATGTGTGTGCCCCTGTATATCTGTGCTGTGTGTATGAATTGTGTGTGCATACATATGTATATGTCTACTTGCTTTCAGACCTATTAAATATTTTCAGATGCTGCATAGAACTTCCTTTTAGACTCCAAAATTGCTAATTTTTATCCTCAATTTCACCTCCTCTGCAAACTCTTCTATCATCAAACATTTACTTTCTGTTTAGTAATCACCAGCTTAAAGCATTCTTGAAATGCAAATAATAACCACGAATTTCCAGCAATACAGAAATGAAACCTTACAATTGTCAATGAGAACAGAAGGACATACTGCACAGCAGTTTGCTTACTTTATCTTCTTCCCAAGTGAGTGTTTTCGGCAATATTATTGATGGGGAAATATACTAAGTATCATGCAAGTGGATAATATCTACATGCACATGGGTTTCTGTGTTCATTGGACAGAGTTTTATCTCAATGTATTTATCTGTTGTACATTTGTATTTCCCTTCTCATCTTCTCTCTCCTTCTGCTCAGGCCAAACTAGAAACCAAGATGCAATGAAAACTTGGATATAAGACCCTGAGAAAAATTCCTGCAGGAAATGCCCTCAGGAACTGGTTTTGCCCTCAGAATGTTTAGGGGATGAGACTAGTGCTGTGGAAAGTGGACAGAGAAGGTACAGAGATGGGAGAAGTTGAAAAGCATGGAGACACTTCCAGACGATGGAGAACCAGCTATGTCTTGGTGTCCAAGCCTGTTCCCTATGCAGCACCTACAGACCAGCACTGATATTCACCACGAGACACCGGCAGAAAAGGTAAGAAACAAGGACTTATACAGGGATAGGGGGAAGTCAGAAGAAGCTCACACCTGATCTCAGGCACACCATACACAGCCAGAGGATGAATCCAAAAGAGATAGGGATGGGTCCAGAGCTGTTAGAATTCTGTGCTGCTCCAACTGGAAAAATAATTCAGATGCCAGAACAGTCTTTAGATCACCAAAATCAAATGACTTCAGACAGTTCAGTCAGCATCTTTAGAAATATCTGAAGGCGTCTATCTCCTTTTTATACAAACTTGATTCATAACACGTGTGTCCACACATATGTAATTTAGAATACGGAATAAAATATTTTAGTGGATGTGATTTAACCATAAGCAAAAAAAGAGTACATAGAAAAAAGACATATTAAGACTCAGGTGTGGCATACTTAAAATGTGCTAAAGGATTTTATGTGGACAAACATAGCTGGGCTGGTTACTTTTCAGTGCTTAGAAACTATCCTCTAACTAGTTTTATTAAGTAAATTTTTACTTTCCTAATTAACATAAATGGGGAAATTATCAAATTTCCCTAACTGCCATTTCATTCCAGAAGTATCCCTTAGAAATTTATCCTAATTTAGCCAGAAGTTTATCTGACAAAATGAATATATATTAAGACTCATTCCCAATCTCTTTTCTCCACAAAGAAATGTCATTATTTTCGTGGGATCCACTACGTTTTGGTTTGTAGACTTTTCCATAAACACAACCCAGACTTCAGTCTGTAAAGGTAAGGGAGACAGATTGCTTGTTATCCTTTGGAAATCAGAAAACATAGCATTTCTCTAGTCACTGCTTGAAGTCCAGACTAACTTGCCTCTGTTCTGCACAACTAACGTCCATCTCCAAGTCTACTAATGATAGATACCTTCAATACTGCAGACCACTATCAGTGATCTGATCTGAAACCATGGAGAGCATAGAAGCATGCTTTTGCAGGGAAGAAGGGAATTTAGACTTTTTCAGGGTTTACATCTATTATGCAACACCCCCAGAGGAATCTGGAACATCATCCCGTAATCAAACTCGTTAATATTTCTGCAGCAAAATCTCAAAATGCCCACCCTGAATTAGAAACTAAAGTCATAAGTAGTCATCTGCCAGATCTGATTTTGCCCCCCAAAAGAGTTAGGGAATCACTGTCATGTTTTGACCTGTTTTTGACTTTTGGATTGTGGAAAAAAGACTCTGACTCCCAAACCATGAGTTTTTGGTTTTTGTTTGTTTCTTTCGACCCCTCTCTAAATACAAGTACAGAACAGTGGAATTGTTTCTCAACTAAGAATATTTAGGGCTCTGTTATCCCTAGGTTTAGATGAACACAAGATAATGTTCTCTTCCTTGGTTGAGAAAAACAAACCACAATTACTGACAAGAACTGGAAAAAGAATATTTTTATAGCTTTTAATGCAGCTTAAAGAACACCTCAGAGGGAACTGACCCTAGTTTTTGGCATAAAATGAGAGAAGATAAATTTCTACTTACACTAAGATGAATACAACCAGATATAATGGTGGTTGATAATTGTTGACCTTTATACGATATGGTAAATATTTTGTGCCCATGTACAGTATTTATCTTAACCATGTTTAAAAATGCATATGACTTTTTTACTATGTATATTATAATTTATCATTAATGAGAATTACATTATTGATCATGAATTTATTGTCTGGATATTTGCAATTCCCCTTCCAGACAATGTCCTAGGTGTTCTCCATCCAATATCTAAAACTTATATTGACTCTACTAGTAGACAGATTTTATGCTACCAATTTTCATAGCTTTGAAGGGGATTAAGTAACAATAATAATTTGGCCAAGTCCACATACATAGTAATTCTTGAGATCACAATTCAACCTAATATATTCACTTTCAAAGTTTCCCTTCCTTCTTTTACACCAGTTTTCCAAGCTTGACATTACTGACACGTTGGAACAGATACTTCCTTGTGTGGAAGGCGGTCCTGCACAATATAGTATGTTGAACAGCATTTCAGACCTCCAGACCTCCGCCCACTAGATGACCCCTGCTCAGTTGTGACAACCCAAAATGTCTCTAGACATTGGCTAATTCCTCTGGGAAGCTAAATTACCCGCTCCAACCTCGTTTGAGGACTGTTGCTTTACACTATAAAATCTCTGTATCCCAATGGTTTTATAGAATTATATCTGTCTAAATTTTTTTTTTTTTTTTTTTTTTTTTTTTTTTTGCTCTTCTGTAAGTTTATACAGGAAGTGCTGGGACACCATTACTCAAAACTGCTCTAAACCTCATCTACCTGTAACACAAAATACCTTCTATTTTACCACAAAAGTGATCCCAGAGACTTTTCCAACAATCTCTTCAAAACCTTGTTTCCTGACCTTGGAAGTCCTCAACTTAATCAGATCTATGATTCATACCCCTTCTGGAGGTTGTGTCAAAGAACAGGAGCAAAATATACATTTCCTCCCCGCTCCTCAGAGGCTGGCTGGCTTTTCAGAGGATATTTAAAATACTTAACCTTCAGTCAGAAGCTTCACTTCTCTGCAGGGGAAGTCCGTCATCAGAACAATTAGAAAGGGAGGAATTTAAGGCTGGGCTTGCTTGCTTGGCTGGTCAATTTGGCCCTATTCAAACAAATCCTTCAAAGTAAAATGCACTTGTTTCTTTTAAGGGATCAGCTAAAATATTGGAAGCTCTTTTTTTTAAAAAAAAAAAGTATTTCATTAAAGCAGTTCTCAGCAAAATTGAGAGGAACCTACAGAGATGAGATTTCCCATAATATTCATATACATGCTACTTTACCCCCTCCCCCACAGCCTTTCCCCTTATCAGTATCCTGCACCAGAGTGGTCTGGATAAACCTAAAATGACACCTCATTATCACCCAAAGTCCATAGTCTACATTAGGGTTCACTCTTGGTTATACATTCTATGGAATCGAACAAATGCATAACATACATCTACCACTATAGTATCATACAGACTAGTTTTCCTGCCCTAAAAAATTCCCTGTGCTATATCTCTCCTTCGTTCCTCTGCTCCCTACCCAATCTCTGGCAACCACAGATCTTTTTACTGTCCCCCAAATATTGCATTTTCCAGAATGTGATATAGTGGTCCTTTTAGACTGGCTTCTTCTATATTAGTAATATGCATTTAAGGTCTGCCCATGTCTTTTCATGGCTTGATAGCTCATTTCTTCTTAGAACTGACTAATATTCCATTGTGTGGATGTACCTCAGTTTATTTATTTGTTCACCTGCTGGAGGACATCTTGATTACCCAGAGGGTCTTTTGATCTCAATGCTGTCTACAACATGGAACTGGGAAACAGCAGCTATGAAAACCTTCTGGGGCCAGATGAATCCCTTCCTTAAGCAGGACACTAGGATCATAGAATAAAGATTTGCCAGTGCCTTTCCAGGCAAAAATCTGCAGACACATGGAAAATAAACTGATGAGCTCTAGAAATCTATTATTATTTGGACAACCTAAAAATTGAAAATGCAGGTTTATGTTTTATTCCTTCCTTGCATATATAGATGGGGTCTCACTGGCTATGGGACAAGTAAATGATGAGCTTGAATTCAACTCAAAGAATCTTTAAATACTTTCTTGTACTTTGACCCAAGTCCGACCACAGCTAGCAGCTCTGTTTCGGTGGACAGTTGCACTGGACACCTCAGGACCACATGGCTTATTCCAGCCACCCTCAGGGTGAACGGGCTGCTCAGACATCAACCAGTTTTGTGCCAGCACAGCCTCATTTCATACCTGCAAAAATGCCTCTTGCTATGCCCTGAGTTTCTCTAATGCTTCACAGGGCACACTTGCTGAAATATACTTAGCACTCCCTAAGAAGTTTGGGGACATTGCCTCTAGTGAACTAATAGGAGGTGAAATCTGATGAGTGGTTGGTTACTGTCTTTACCCTGAGAATGTCCTGAGACACAAACCATAAGGATTTTCAGACAACTCCAGTGGGTCAAGCAATAGTCACTCAACCATGGCCAATGCCATCCCTGATAGTTTCTCATGCTTGCCCTGTTTCATGCTGCTGGTTCCTCAAGTCTCCTCTTGGCATATTATTTGCAATGAATACGTACAAAAGTGTGTTGTAGGCCTCTGCTTTCAGGACCATCTGGGCTAAGAAAATACATGGTGAGTCAGAATGTTCAGCCCCTACTGATGCCAAAATACAGAATCAAACTGGATTAGGTTTAGAATGTGTTGACTATGTAGCCATGCCAAACATCCACTCTATCATTGACTTCAACTTCAAGGCAAACCACAGGAGCCTTCTCACTGAAATCACTTTCCAACAGAATTTATGGACCTCGCACGATATCGTGAAATGACCATGAATGTGCATATGGAAAATGAGATTGAAAGAAACATAACACTTCTTTGGAGAAATCAATTTTCCATAAAATACAAGAAACTGACTGCAAGAAATCGGTGCATGGGTTTTTATTACTTGGCCAATCCCTTCTTATCTCAGGCTTTGGGCTAAATTGTGCTTCCTCTGGGAAGCCCTGCAGGCTGCCTCCAAGATTGGACCAGATGCTTCTCCCGGCTGCTCTAAAACATATCACTGTTTTAAGCAACATGAGACTAACCTTGCTTTAAATCCATCCTTATTTAATTGGCTCTCTTCCCTTCTAGCAAGAACTCTAATACACTATGTATCACGCTTGATTTTATAAACCTTCAAAAGCCAATTGGTACCTCCTAGACATAACACTATGAATGTGATGCAAAACATTCAATCTCACAAAATATGGATTTATGTTATGGTGACATCAATAACATGAGAACATAATTTGTATGGACAATGGGCGATCACCATGTGAAGACCCAACTTTCAACATTACAACATCAATGGGTTGTATTGTATTCCTCGATCAACAAATCCTAATAAAAATAATCGATAAACTGACTCATTGATCCCTTCTTTTTTATGTTAATTTTCAGATCTCAAATTTTTTAGTCCATCAATTTAAAAAAGCAAAACACCAAAGCTCTATAGCTGTGATCATATAAACCCAGGCCTTCAACAGTGACAAACATCACACATACATTAATCACATACATTTTTGGTTTACTCTCTGAGCAATCTGGGTGAAAACAAACAAAAATAAAAAGTTGAACGTGCAAATAACACAGCTAAATCTACTGCACATTTCTCTTTCCTTTCTATTTGGGACTGCAAGCCTCTCCCAAATCCATTGACACCGGTTCTCTTAGTTAGAACAATAATTTCTCAAAGGGACGTTTCAGAAGTCAGCTGGGTTATTCCAGCAGCACCTGACCGGTCAATGTGCCCTGGAACTGTCTAGCCAAGCAGCAGAAAAATACTTTTCTGACACTGAAAAGGAAAAACCACGGGGCTTCACTCCATCAAATACAGGGCTGTGGAAGCCCGTAATCTTCTGCCAAGCCACGTGGAAAGGCGCAGCCCCCAAGGAAGAAGCTAAAAGCCTTTGGGGGAGAGATAGTACTACTTCTATTACCAAATGAATGTGTTCCAAATAATGTCCTACAACCTGGTGCAGATCATTAACATAACATTGGATTAGAACCTACAGTATAGAATAGCCATCCATGAATTCACACTGGTATATGCAAACGATCGAGTAAGTAAATAAATAAATGAGGAAGAATAAACACATCTGTCACGCACAATAATTTCAAATATTTTATACAGATACTCTGCTCCCCAAGAGGGGGCCAAGTAATTTCCTATTCCTTACGTGTAGGCTGCACAGAGCGATTTCTTTACCAAGAGCACGGTATTGAAAGTGTGCGTGTGTGCGTGCGTGTGTGTGTGTGTGTGTGTGTGTGTGTTGGGAGGAGTAACTTTGTAGTGGACAACCTACCAGACACCACCTCACCCATGTGATCAAGGTCAGTGCCAGCTTTCATGTCACACTGGTAGTCCACACCCGTGATGTAATGGAAATCGTACTTCACCTCTGGGGTCTTCCTCCCCCAAACCGATAACCCCAGTATAATCATAAGAAAAACACCAAACCCAAATTGACGGACATTCTACAGTATACCTAGCCAGTCCTCCTCAAAGCTTTGATGGTCACAAAAAACAGGGAAAGAATGAGAAATTGTCACGGCCAAGAGGAGCTTAGAAAGACATCACCACGGATTTGCTATGTGGGACTCCGGAAGGGATCTTGGGACAGAAAAAGTACAAAAGTTAACAACTAAGGACGTATGAAGAATGGGTTGAGTTTATTTGATAAAAATGTATAAATATCGCTTCATTAATTGTGTCAAATGTACAATAATTTAAAATGTTAAGGGTAGGGGAAATTAGAGGAAATGCTTATCTGGAAATGCTTTACACTACCTTTGCAACTCTTCGTAAATTTTAAAAGTTTAAAAACTATTGTAGATATTTTCTAAGATGAGTAATTCATATATACTTTTAATTTATACATGTTTAATTTTACATATATTTAATTTCGACTCAAATAATTTAGCAAGATTATCTCTATATGCAAAATATATTTAATTTTCAACTCGAATAATATAGTAAAAAAGAAAGATCTAAAATGGAAACCAGTGACCAAAGTAATTATAAAGAAAATATGTAGTTCAGGTTTTTAAATTTACTAGGTATTAGAGAAAGACAAGAAACTTTAAGAATTTACAACTTGGCAATGGATCTCAAATCCTGAAATGATAAAAATGGCCCAGATTTATAGCAAACTCAGTATCCCTTGAAATGTCTTGGCTTTGGCTAGATATTAAGGGTTAATCCAGGTTAAAATTTGCTTGTTTCTCAAAAATATGTATAAAACAAATCACAGATGGACCCATATCTGAGTTATTGTAGATTTCAGAAAAATAAGAGTACTTCTGTTAAACCAATGAGTCTTAAAGTTTTCCTACATTTTCTTATTCCCTGGGCTGCTTCTGCATCATGACATAATCACAGATTTAAATCCCTGAGATTTTAAATGGCTCTTGGCAAGAAGCATGTAGGAAGGAACAGGGTCGGCAGGATAATAATCGCTTGTATTTATTTATGGACTTTATTTTACTCATAAAATATATTGAAACAAATTCCAATGCCGGGCTATTGTTTATAATCTGAGATAAAAGACGTACTTCTTGTGGAAGATTTGCATTTGGCTCATCATGAGATGCAGTTGCCTTTTAAGCTACATCCTGCTGTTTTCCCCGATATTATGCAATTGGTGTTGTCATTTAAAGTTCTAATTTAATGGAAAGTTCCTAACAAGAACTGGCCTCTGTAAAGGCAGTCTCTTCCCATCAAAGTCACACCCATGCACTCTCTCTCTCTCTCTCCTATGACATTGGGTGGCTTGGAATATGAAAGTTTAATTTTATCTTAATCATTTACTTTTCTCCTTTGTTATTTCAGTAATCAAAGTCAGGTAAGCTAAACATCAAATCAGAGAATTTTTTAAATACATACAATTATTACAATGAAGGTATTTTGGTACAGTTATCAGTGGTGACTGAGAGCGGAGAAGGTGTCTGATTGGTAAATTTTATCCTAGGGGAAGTTCAGTAAACACGTTTGCCAGCCTCTACATTTCTGCCTTCTCAAAAAGCATCATCAGCATGCCACAAACCATCCGAAACCTGCCAGTAAGCTGCTATCCAGCAGGTTCTGACTTTCATTAAATCTACAAAAACTACGACTCACAGAAATAAACAGCAGTCACCGCCTCTCCAATTATGGCAGTCTATCACCTATTTTTAAAAAAGCATTCCATTTTCTAAAGTAGGTCTTCATCTCTAAATGGTTTCAGGAAGAAAATATAATTTAGGCATAATGTCTGTATGTTGAAAGAAGTGTGCTCTTTTTTTTTTTTTTTTTTTTTTTTTTTATCAGCAAATGGCCTAGAGAGCAGTTTAATAATTCATCACGTAATTCCAGGAGCATGGATGAATTGTCAGAAGAAACATGGTTTTAGGTGAGCTGGTAATAACTCACAGAAATGCAGACTGGATGACAGTAATCACTTAGGACACATTGACGATTAGGGGCTCTGAGCAAAACGGATGAATTTTACATGATCACAGCAGCACATATAAGAACAAAGCCACCCTGTGTCTTGTAAATAGACGATATCCCATGCATCCTTCTTAGAAAAAGCAGAAAAGGAAATTTGCATTCAGTGTACACATTTCTCTCACAGAGCATACAAGACACCTGTCCTATTGTAGGTACTGGCTGGGGAAAAATATGTCCCTGTTCCCCGGGTCTCAAGTCTCCTAGGGGGAGAGAGACAGTCAATCCAAAATCTGGAGTTCTACTGATGGATGGCAAACAGTATGCGGCAAGGTGGAACCTGGAAGCAAGAACTGATTCCTGCTGAAGCAAGTGCAAATATTCAGAAACAGCAGGTGTTGGAAAAGTAGAAACTTGGAATGAGCATTCCAGGAATAAAGAGGAGAGAACACACAGATGGAGGCTCCCTGGAGTGAAAGAAATGTTTTTAGAAGTGGGGAGGTGAAGAAGACAAGGTAGGAGCTTTGGAATTCTGCAGACTGTCTCCATGCAACACCCATAATTTTCCTTTCAATGTGCACACCTGATTCCGGGAGTCCCAAGACACACACCTGTTTAATGTGCCTAGTGACTTCCTGTAAGCTGGGGGGACACAGAACAGGATCCCAAATAGTATATGATTCCACCTGCCTCTACAGCTTTACCAGCCACCACTTCTCTGTTTGCTCAAGGAGCTAAGAGCAGAATGAGAAAATGCTCTCTCGAGTTAGGGTTACTTTTACAAATGTAATAAAAAAGTTAATGAACACCGTCGAAGAGCAGAGACATTGAAGTCACACATACACTCTCCTTCAGCTTCTACTGCTAAACCTGCCTAAGTGCCAACAAATTTTCCAGTTTCTGGGCATGCGAGTTTTACAATTAATATATTGCATATTTCTCTTTCTGTGTGTGTGTGTGTTTGATTATTATTAGTGTGTTCTAATGGAATAATGCAGTTATTTCTGATACCTCTTCGGTTTGATTGTTTGGTTTTGGTTTTCCCATATAAGAAAACCACTGACTTTTCTTTGCTATTTGATGAGGATATTTTCATGTAAACAAATGCACTAGTGCAGTGATGCACATGAGTTACCCATTCACCGTAATGAGTTCACTTTTATCCCGTGTCCCTCAATCCTACCCTTCCCCCCTCCCTTACACGCCTCCTGTTCTCACAGATGTCCACATTTGGGTTCAATTGAAAGATCTATTTTTCCAGTCACTGCCTTCTAGTCCTCAGTTCCTGGCTCTGAAAGCTACTTAGTCATGAGGCATTACCTGTGTCTGGTTAAATCCAGCTCTTGCCTCTTCTACACCTGAGCAGCAACAGGTCATAGCTGGGGGAAGACCTCCAACCATGCAGATGAATTTCAATGCATGCTTCCCTGCCTACCCCACTGCACTTGATCCATCCACCTCCCAGATAACTATTCCACACATTTTCCACCCTCTTTCCAGCTCCTCCACAAACACACTCACCTGTGTCCCTGAGAAAGTACAGTCAGGAAAACATTTCCTCCAAACTCCACCTTGCCCAGTCTCTGGCATCTCAGCCCAGATTCCTGGTCCTTTCCCTTTTCCTGGGCATGGATGAAATGGTCCATACTTCTCTCAAGCTTCCCACTGCACAGGAGCATCCTATCCAATGAAACTCACTCGGTGGCATTGTCCTGACATGGTGCCTCTCTGTCCATGATCATTAATGTTGCACATAAACCTGCCGTGATGTAGTTTAAAAATATCTGTCCAACCCACATTTCCAGTGGACACTGTCTGCACACCAGCACCCTGCTCCTGTTTACAGTGCAATTCCTTCACAGGATTGCCTTTAGCTTCTATTCTCTTTTAAGCCCCCTGAAAACAAGCTTCTGCCCCCAGCGCTGTAATGAAATAGCTGCTGCTGGGTCACTGTGACCTTCAGGTCCCAATAGTTTTTGGTCAGTTTCTCATCTTCCTCCTGTCGTCCCTATCCACAGCATTTAGCACAGTCAATCCTATTTCCCTCAAACGCTATTCCCACCCCCCCATCTACACCCACTGTCATGGCCCGTGCAGCAGCTGCAGAGGAGAGACAAAGCTTTGGACAATACCATGTGAGAGGAACAGCATTAAGAAGGGTTGCACAAGAATGCAGCCTCTGGGGTCTGGGCTGTGCTCCCAGCTCGGATTCTTAAATTGAAGAGCTGGGACAGACGCAGGCTGACAACAACTCATCAATGGGGTGTAACATAAGAGAGGGAAAAAACGAAGCCTTCATATTGCAAGTCATTCAAATGTGTGTTCTTGGTTGACACAATTTAACTCCTCATGTGTGTCTCCCTGTCTGTCTGTCTTTCTCTTGCTATTTTCCTTTTTTCTTTTTCTTTCTCCTCCTCCTCTTCCCTATTTCTCTTCTCCCACATTTGCTTCCCTTCTGTATTTACACTTATTATGTTGGGAATTCTGATTCAGTCACAGAATTTTAAATATTATTGACATGCTGATTTCTCCTGTGCATGTATCTCCAGCATAGACCTTTCCCTTCGTGTCCACACTCCGACACCCAGCTGTCTCTCAAATGTCACTTTTGGGGTGTCCTTGACTTGTACAAAACCAATCCTTTGATGTCCTCACCCTAAACTGCTTCCCTCACATTCTCTCTGTCCTCAGGAAATGATAACCCCATCCTTCCAGAGACTGAGTCCAAAGGGACTGGGATTAGCCTCAAGTCATCTCTTTCTCATTCACTCTTTTTATTATATAAATGTTTATTGATTGATAGATTATGCATATTCATGGGTGGGGCATAGAGCTGACTGTCAGCAGCTGTGCCAAAGATGTGATGATCAGGTCAATGCTATCGGCATGCCCATTGCCACAAACTGCACTTATTCCCCGTGTGCCCCACCCAACCTCTGCCGAACACACCTCTCCCTCGTCCCCCAGCAACCCTAGGTCTGTTCTCTCCCTCTGCAAGCCCAACACACCACTGTGGTCTTTCCTTCCTTCCTTCTTTCTCTCTTATCTCCCACTTATGAGTGACGACATGCAGTATTTTTCCCTTTGTGCCTGGCTTATTTCACTCAACATAATTTTCTCCAAGCTCATCCATGTTGCTGCGAATGGCAGAACTTCATTGATTTTTATGCCTGAGTAGTACTCCATTGTGCATATAGACCACATTTTCCTTATGCAGCCATCTGTCAATGGATGTTTAGGTTGGTTCCATGTCTTAGTTATTGTAAGCAGAGGTGTGACGAACATGGGAGTGCATCTCTTTCAATCTTCTTCCGACCAATCATCAATCTGTTGGTTCTTTCTTTAAAATGTTCGCAGAGTCTGGCCACATCTTACCTGTCAGTTCACTGTGGGAAGTCAGCATTCTCTCTTGAGTGCATTTTTGCAAAGGTCACTTAAGCGGTCACCTTAAAGTATGGGTAAGCACTCTTCTACTCAAAATTGTATCATGGCTTCCCATCTTCATTATTGAAAAGCAAAAGTCCTTTCAATGGCCTACAAGGCCTTGCATGGTCCCTACCCTCATCCTAACTACACCAGCCTCATTCTGCAAGTCCAGCTGAGCTGATCTCCTTGATATGCCTTGGATACACCAAGGATTCTACCACTTCAGGGTCTTTGCACATGCTTTTCCACCCTCCCAGAAAACTCTTCCCTTACTTTCTATACTGTTTTCCTCCACAGCATGAATCACTATCTAAAATACTAGATCCTGACTTCTTTATTCATTTAAGCTCCATAACAAGAGGAATATTGTCCACCGTGGTCTATATTTTACTACAGTTGTTAGCCCCTAAAAAAGTACCTGGTTCACAGTAGCTGTTCAATGAATACTTGTTGAATGAATAATCAGATGCCTATCTTTAAGAATAAGGTAGCTCACAGATAAAAGCTTTAAGAAGACAGACATCTTTATCAAATCCTGTCTCTACTTGGATACTAAACACATATTTTATGGGTTGATAAGGACATCAACAGAAATACGTTTTCTAAGCGCTCAGTGAGATGAACTGGTGAATGCAAAAAAATCGTGAGTTGGTAGTTGATGTTGAATTATTGATGCAAATATCTCAAAACAACCACAAGAGGAAAGGCACAAATTCATGGAGATTTTTGAAAAGAAAATACAATGGTTATCATAAAATTGACTATTTATAAGAGTCAGGTGAGAACATAGCAGGAAGAAGTAGGCAACAGGCATTTAGCCTGAGGGCTGAGGATATAAAAGACGGAGTAGTAAGGAATGTGGTTATTGGCAAAATAAATGCTATGTCTGAAGGGAGCAGTCACACCTTGTCTCCAGTCAACTGTAGGCTCCATGTTGCAAAATCTTACATATTTTCAAGATATGCTGTAAATGTCTGTTTTCAAGCAAAAATTTTCAGACACTTTTCTGAGCAAGCAAACACACCTGTGGGCTTGAAATGGCCCATGAGTCTTGAGGATATGACCCCTATATTATACTATTAAGATACCATTATATTTATAACATCATTGGAATGCTATCGGATTTATTAGGATGACTAGCAACACTCCAAAAATAGTTCAAAATAAAGATTAGAGCAAATAATTAGCCCCCAGGGGGAAAACAACAGGCATCCTATCTCATGACTGATTCATAAACTTACAAGGTAACCTCCACTACACCAAACAGAGGCAAGAATCAAAACCTACAGTTAGAAGGAATATCTCTGAGCAGGTTAAATGAAGGCCAGTCCTCAAAACAATGAGCACCTTCAAAGCAAACACTGCTTTCATTGTTGTGATACATACCAGAGCCTAGCAAGATGTCTGGCACTTGTTTGGAAATCAAGCAAAAAAACAAACAAACAAGAAAAACAGTTGACTAAAAGAACAGTATTGGGAGTGGTTAAGGTCCCTGGTAGCTCATGGAGGTCATGTTAAGCCTCACGATAGTTAATAAATTAGTAACTTCTAACAAGAATGAAAGATACCTCAGGAGCCAAACAAAAGATATCTCAGGAGTCAAGCATGGTGCTAGGGATTTATGCAAATTATCTGATTAATCTTTACAACAGCCTTATTGAGGCAGGTGCTATTATTTGCTCCTGTTTATTCCTTAGATAACTGAGGTGTTCCGAAGGTAAGGCACCTGTTGAATGCCATCGCCTAAAGGAACAAGAACGGGTTCTGATACTATGGCTCTCACATTTCATCGTCCTTACAGAGAAAACTGTACTGGTTTCTTTATTCTATTATCAGTAGTAGTAGTAGGGTTTGTTGATAATAGAGTGAGTTTGTTAATCAGATTGCATAGCACAGATCACATTACGAAGACAAAATAGAGCTAGGCATTTATGAAAGCAGGAAACCAAGGAAAAAGAAAGAGAGAGTATAAAAAGCATGAGGGAAGATGGAAAATCTGCTTTATTTTACTTAACCCAGATATGAGAAACTTTAGATTAAAGTTGGCCCTGCAGACATCTCCTACAGTAAATAATACCCACAATTATGACCCCTTAGTCAACAAATAAAAGTGTTATATCGTTGTTACCTCTGTTTGAAGATGTATGAATTTATTTTTAAATGCTGTACAAAGAGCTTCATCCCAAAACTTTAAATTAGGAGGAAAATTCAGTTTAAGGACTAAGGCCTTTAAAAAAATCTAATTGAAACTTAACAAAAAATAAAAACAAAGCAAAACAAAAATCCCTGTTACTTTATGAGTTTCAGGTAGGAGAAATCTTACTGTATATCAAAGTCAGGTTTGAAAATATAATATCCTGAAATAAACAAAATAATTTTTGTTTGGAATGTCATATGACTAACAAGTACTGTGTTGTGTCTCTGACAAGAAGCTTCCTAGGTTCAATTCAGTTCTTTGGGATTGTCATCATGTCATTAAAAGAAGGATATGTGGAAACCAAAGGGAAGCCAAAGATAAAAATCCATCCTCATGGGAGACAGACACGGCAGGTTTCATGCGATGGAAACTGTTGACAAGTAAAAAGCTCCAGAGTGTTATAGATCTGCCGGCCCACAAATTAACAATAACATACGGAGATGCAGGAAGATGTGCAGAAAGAAAATTCTTGCAGCCAGAAGTCATTTTTTTTTTTTTGAATGACATTTGGAAACTTTTTACTTTATATTTATAGAAATAGGGATGCTTGAAAATGACTTCAGTCATAGAATTCTCTACACCATTTTTTAAACAAGCCACCCAAATTACTTTGTCTGTTTTTTTGAGTGAATTACTAATGTTTTCTATAATCACAAAAATTGAGAAACCCTTGGAGAGACAATAGCAGTTGAGTTCCTTTATGAGATGAAGTAAGACCTCAGACCTCAGAGACTCAAGTGCCTTTAAGCCAAGGACAGACAGGTAAGAAAAAGCTTTCCACCTGTGGAATCTTCTTCCACCTCACAGTCTGAGTGGATTGACACATTTCCCATCATCGTTATTCCAAATAAAGAAAGTCAGGGTACAGAGTAAACCAGTGGAGGTCATTTTACCCACTGGAGTTGGAATATTATGACAGGGAAAAAAGCCTAGCAGCCCAAATCCCTCAGTATCTTTCCCCTTCTCTGTGTGCTGAGAGTATTGACAACTGAACCCAACAGTTTTCAGATAAAAAGGCTGCCTGAGGATAGAAATGATGGGAAGAGAGGAAAGAAAGCCAAATTCTCAGTTCATAAACTAGAATTAGAATGTCAGGGGCCCTTCATGGAGGAACCACCTGCCCTCGCCCTGTAACCCTCCAATTCACCCAAAGGCATTAAATTGAGAGGTGGGCTTTTGATTAGCCATTGGAAATACATTACCTGCCAAGATCTCTACTGATCCCACAAACATAAATGAACTCCTAAGAAATATTTAGGAGCCAGCCAAGGAGAACAAGCACTCAAAACAAGTGGAATAATGGAAGTTAAACAAACAAACAAACAAAAAAACCAGACAGACAAAAACCAAGGACACAGCAAAGAAAGCAGGGATTCAAAGTAAGTATGTTAAATATCCTTCAACAGATGGAGACAAAATGGTGGTAACGTGAACTGGGAATGAACAGTTTCAAATGGGGTCAAGAGAGACAAGAGGGAGGAAAAAGAAAATTGTAAACCTGAAGAGGTCAAAAATGGGCTGAAATAGAAGAATACAGACACAAAATGCACCTGTTGCCAGAAGACAGTCATTTTCTCAAAAGGTATCTGGGAAAAAGAAACAGGGAGAAAAAAATCATCCAAATACCAAAATATGGAAGACAGAAATAAAGGTATCATCAGTCATATAGAAGGTGGAGAAGAGAGAGAAACAAAGAGGAAGAGGCTGGAAGAAACTATATTAGAAATAAAGACTGAGAATTCCCCAGGATTAAAGAAAAAAAAAATAGGGCTTATGATTGAAAGTATTCACAAATTAAAGAACAGGGTGGTTTATAACAAGACAAAACCAACTTGTGGACAGATTATCATGATTTTTGAGTGCCTCAAATATAAATGAAATAGGTTTCAGAATTTTGATTAGAAAAAAAGCCCATAATATGCAAAGGAATGAAAACCAGTAGAATACCACAGCAACATAAAAAGCAATGGCTTATATCACCTTCAATAAGTTCAAGGAAAAGGAAGTTAGGCTAGATTTTATGTCCAGTGAAACTATCATCTAAATAAAAAGAAGAACTAAGGATATTTCCAGATGTAACAGGTCTTAGAGGGTTTACCACATTAAACCCTCTTTGAAAAACACTTGGAAGGATATATTTCTGCAAGGAGAGAAATGAACCCAGAACACATCGGTAAAATAAAGGTGATCATAAAATGTTGCTCTAAAGAAACAGTAACAGAAAATAAAACTTAAAAATAACCTAGTTCAAAAACTCAAAATATAACACAGGGTGGGGTGATTGGAAAACAGATGCCCAACAGGAAAAAGGATGCTAAATTAATGTTTTATCCTGTGGAAAATATAGATATTGAAAAGTCTGACAGGTAATAATAAAAATAGACTGGGTCTCCAATAAAAATATACCTTGTAGCATATAACTTTTAAATAAGAAAAGGAAACTCGATGAATCCAAATAATAAGAAAGGAAAAAACACAATAGAACAGAAGAAATAATAGAATAACAATAAAGATAGCAAACTTAAAGTTATACAATGAACATTAGGAAAAGCTAGAAAATAAAATGCAGGAAACGTAAATAGAAAATACAAAAAAATGAAAGAATAAACTCTATAATAACAATAATTGCAGAGATATAAGTAGAATAAATTGTTAAAATAGATTTAGCAATGTATTGTTGGCAACAGATATATTTAAAACAAAAGGATACATAAACTTTAAAATTAAGAGAATGAAAATATAAAATACAAGATGAATACGAAAGAAAACTATCAGAGGAAGCAAATCTAATATCATACCAAAATGCTAAATGTCAAAATTAGATAATACTGGGAAAGAAGCAGAAGATTAATAAGATATAACTGACACTTTAAGGTAGGATCCTAATAATAAAGCCTATTAAATAATTTTAAAACACTAGATGTATATATATTCAAAATAATGTGAGAACTGTACATATATATGCATGTGTGTGCCTGTGTGTGTACCTTTAAGTTAAAGTAAAAATACAAAATAAATACTTGAAGTGTAATGATAATTTAGACATCACATGTAAAAATTTGTCTGATGGTTCTGCCGAAGTGCTTACAGGGATAATTAAAACTTCAAAAACATTTACAAGATAACAAGAAGGATTGGAAATAAATGAGCCATGGGAGCAAATCAGGAAACAGGAAGAACAGACACAATATAAATGCAAATAAATCAGAAGATAGGATATGAGAAAGATAAGAGTACAAATCAGTGAATCAGAAAACAGAACAAAAAACAGTCTGGCTAATTACCAAAGTGAAAGCTAGACTATTGAAAAGCTTAATAATATAAACAAACCTCTGGCAAGACTGATCATGCAAACGATAGAAATAATGAAAACAAATAACATAATATAAAATAATAATTTAATAACATAAGTATTGATATTAAAAAACTAAAGTGAAATACTTGAGAAAAATAGCAAAGAAATGTGAACACAGAGAAATTGATTTGAATAAACTAAAAACTATTAACAGTATTGAAAGAGTAATCAGAAATCTCCCATACAAAAACTCATCAGCCAAGGTAATTTTCATGCAATTTCTAGTAATCTTTCCTATTAGAGTTTTCTTCAGAAAATGTAAAATGAAAGAAAACTGGCAAAACATTTTTGTATGGACAGTTTAACTTTGATATCAATAGCAAACTAGGAGAATACAGATCAGAAAATTGTAAACCAAATTCACTTATGAATGTAGATATACATGCCCTTAGTAAAATATTACCAAACCAAACTTAATACTCAGAGAGTACTGGCAGTTTTTTGAAAGTTTACTTCATGGTTAAAAAGGAGTTATTTCCTAAATTCTATAATTTAGAATTCTATTGTGGGATTAAACACATGAGAAGAATAAAAGAGAAAAATCATGTAACCAGTCAATGAAATGCCAAAACAACAACAACAACAAAATCTGGCAATATTTTGTGCCTATTTATGATCAAAAGAAATCATTAAAAAAATTAGAAAACCGGGGATTTAAGGTAAATTATTTTATCTGACAAAAGCTATATGCCAAAAATCTTTACCCAAGGTTGCACTTATTCAAGAAATGTTAGACTAATTTCCTATAAAATCATGAGTGGAGAAATCTATCTGAACCTATACTGCTCATTGTAGCACTGAATGCCCATGGACGATACAATGGCACAAGCTAAAAAGAAAATGAAGATTATACATTTTGAAAGGGAGGAGAGAAAATTGTCATTATTTGTCAATAATGTATAATCTTTATGGAAACCATGCCATTTAATAGATACGCTATTAGAAATAATAGAGAATGCAATATGATTGGTGAACATATAATCAACATAACAAAAAAATCAAGACATTTTTATACAAGAAGTAGGAAATGTAATTGAAGCTATCATTTACAGAATAATAAGAAGAAGAATGAATTAACACATAATGTCTGAAGGCTTTAATAAAGCTAAAATTAGATTTCAATAAGTGATGAATTATGCTGGTTTGCAGATAACATGAACTTCAGAAAATATCTGTTCTTCCTTAAACCATCTTTACATTCAAGATAATTCTCAGCAAAGACTACAGAATGTTGTAGAGATTGACATGTTGATTCTAGTTGATTTGAAGTTGTATATGAAAGAAGGAATTTCTACAGAAAACAAAGAGTATGCTGAAGAGAAAAAGCATAGGGACATTTGTTCCATTTGACTCACATTTACCTTGCAGAAACACATCAACACACACAACCAAACAGAAAGCCCATAGATTAGCCTAGGCATATGTGATGGAGGTTAGAAGTCTGTACTTTTGTTTGTTTGATTTTGCTAGGTGCCTTGGAGATTTACTCTCCCTCAACTCCACTCTGCTCTCTTCTCTGGAAGGTGTATCCTCTGGGTTTTCAGCCAAGGTAGACACTAGCAGGCAATCGGGAGGGAAGAAGGAAAGGCTGGTATGCATGACCCCTAGTTACTTTCTAGCAGGCAGGTCCAGTCCAATCTCAATGGGTATCAGTAATTTCACGTAAGGGCTTCCTAATATGGCTATTCCAGGTTTACTACACAACTTCATTCTTGTTGCCCTATGTCCTGTATCCCCTTTTAAAATGCCCCCTTTATTACATTTCCCAAATTGTGTGCTGTCTTTTCGTATCAGGACCCTTAGGACGCTGCAAATTATTGAGAAAGGATATGTTGTTTACATGATGTGTTGAAAGGGGTGGTTCCCTATTTGCAGATAACATTTGCTCCCTACCTCACACTTTATATAAGAATAAACTCCACATGGATTAAAAACGTAAGAAGAAACAATAAAACTCTAACACTGAGAGAAAAACAGGCAGGAGAATATTCTTGTGATTGTAGGGTAGAACAGGATTTCTTAAATAGGTACTACTTAGAAGAAACCTCTTAGAAGAAAGAAAAAAAGTGTTGATGGATGTTTGCTAAATCAAAACAAATGACTTTTGTTTTAATCAGAAACAGGAATGATGGATGGGAGACAGAGCAGTGAAGATATTTACAACGTGTAAAACACATAGTAGTTGACTGTTTAAATCAGAACGTCCCCACCTGTGTGCCTGGTACACTGTGTGTTTGAGGTGTGTTAACAGAGAGTTGAAGGGGGGGGAGGGAGAAGGGAGGGAGGTTTTGGTGATGGGGAGCAATAATCAGCCACAATGTATATCGACAAAATAAAATTTAAAAAAAAAAAAAAAAAACAGAGAGTTGAGATGTGAGGTTTCTGGAAGACTGCTCCTGTTCCTGCCAACAGTTTCTGTCTACACCCCTGTAAGTATTCTCGACACATAATGTGCCAGCCTGTCATTATCTTCTATTCTGTCATAACATGAAATAAAACTGAGAGGTGCTGGAGTAGACTATCCAAGAGAACCCGCAAGAAAAAGATGGGAGTCCAACAGAAAGTAATATGAATAAGATGCTTCTCCGTAATACACTCTGAATATTTCCCCATATCACTACATACTGTCCTGTAAGGTAATGTTTGTGTTGCATCTCTACAAAACAGATTCTATATTGTTAAAAATTGTCTTTTTATTTTTTGCTATCATGAGGCATGCAATAAAAATCCATATTCATGCGTCCTTCTGCACTTTTGCAATTACCTCCTGCAGATAAAATTCCTTGAAGTGCAGTGTATTCCTGGCTCACATCTTAGGCATTTACAACCTGCTGCCTTCTTGTCTCGCAGAAAGATTATGACGATGCCCATATCCTCCAGCACAGTAGGAATGGGCATTTCACCCCATCCACCGCTAATGGGGTTACAAATAACAGTGATTTTAAGAGACAGAAGTAGAAATAATCCTGTAAAGTAGAATGGCTGTAGAGAAAACTGAAGTCTTCCTTTCAAAGAGAAAAAAGAAACCGCATATCTAACATCCATGCTGCGATTTATGTAAACTTAACAGGGTAATTATTGTCAACTATACTTTGTGTATTGTTGTCTCTAGCAGCTTGGAAGACCCAAGAGGATAAATCGAAGCGTTGCCTGTTAGGAGAGTACTAGCTACTCAGGGTGCATTTAGAAGATGACTTAAGCAAGTCACCCAAAGAAACAGAAAAGGGTGGAAATTGATGGGTAGGGGAGATAATTCACAGTTCAGGCAGGGTGTACCCTGGAATTTCTGAGCAGGCAGAGAAAGTATTTTGGAAACAAGCTTAGTTGATTAGGCACACAGTTATCTCACATGCTTGTTACCTAAGCTTAGTTAACAAGCTTAGTTTTATTGATGATCAACTTTGCCTTGTATACATTTACTAGTTAAACAGACTAATAAAGACTCAATGATAGTATTTGCTCCAAAACATGAAATTTACAGACATCTGATTGCTTTTTAGCAGGGGCTTAATTTATACTTATTCTTTGAAACATCTCTCTCTTTTCCATTAAATAGTAATGGATAGTATATTTAGGAAGGTTCATCTCTGTGTCCAAAAGAAAGCTCTGTTTACTTCATGGATCTCAAACCAGGGCAGGGGAAAAGTGAAGAAATTAAAAACAAAACCATGTACAAATGTGCAAACCTAACTTTTTTGACATTAGAATGTTTTTAAAAAAACCTGTTTTTGTCTTGAATACACAGTTTTAATTTACGTGTCAACTGGTACAAAAAAGATACAGAATTTTAAAAGTATTCCCTATGCCCCATTTCTTTCTACAAATGCAAATCTTGATTGGATTTTTCCTCATTCCCTCATATAAGAACATTATGTAATTTACCATATTGGAATTTCACATAAAACCTTTTGAAACAAAGAAAAGTCCCCAACATGAATATAGCGTATTTGTTGTTATAAGAAAAGCCACCCACAAGTCATAAGCTTGCCTAAAGCAAACACACTATTGGCACCAAGCTTTCTTTTTATTTTTAAGACTTTGAGCTTTAACTTTTCTCTGTTAAAATTCTGTTACTAGTAGCATTAATTCTGGTTCATGCACTTAGAATAAATCATTGCCACTCTGTTTCCCTGCCTGTTCTATAAAGCTAACAACAATGATGTTAATTGCACATGAAAAATATATTAAAACTGTAAATCATCTCTATTTTCGAGTGGGATGTGAGAACCAAATGTAAAGTAACAAATCAAACGCTCTTTCTTTTGTCCGTACTTGGCCAGAGGCCATTGTTTTAAAAGCACAAAATTACAGCCTGTTTTCATCAATTAGGCATTATTCTTTGGCTCCAGAATCTAATCAAGAAAATGTAAAATGCATCACGAATCCCATGTTAATGACCAGTGATTAATTTTGTTAATAGTGGTGGAAGTTTTTCTTTTTATAGTGTATTATTTATAGTATTTGTATATATGGACATTTTTATATCAATTGTAGATAAAAGGGTCAGAATAATTCTTTGTGAGGTTTCTTCCAGCTATAGTCATGGCATAGTAGAAAAAGCTCTTAAGGAATTGTCTGTTGCTTTCTGAAGGCTATGGCTATATTCTACTTATATTTCATGCAATGGCAAATAGACTTTTTTCTACAAAGGTTGAATGGTTGATCTTTTATTTTTACGTTTACCTATGGATACTCCCTTATAGTTGACATACCACTCAACTCCAGATAAAATATATTCTGTAGCCTAACTTAGGAAGTAGAACCAAATACTCACTATATCTACCGGTAAACTTATTCATGACAAAAAAAAGAAAAAAAAAAAAGAGATTGAGACAAAGGTCTCCTAGCTCCTTTGTACATGGAAATTTACCCTTCTTTAAATGTTCCATTTATTCATAACCTAGCTCGGTATGCTCATCATCTGATAAACTAATCTACTGATCAATTTATTTGATAATCTCATCCATTCTCACTTTTATGGTGGCTCTTGGAAATGAGATGCCATAAACTCAACAAATAAATCTTTGGTGGTCAGAAATTCAGGCTGCAGTCCAAAAGCAGGAAGAGACAGATCACCTCTCTGCAGAATAAATCACATTACACCATCTAGATGTCTACTTAGGCCCAGATGAGCAAGTTAAGAAAGAACGGGCAGTCTGAGTCACTAATCTCAAAATGCAAATCAGAGCTTGTCATTTTACTGCCTAAAAACATTCTGTCCTGGGACTCAAGCTGTCAGCATGATAATTCCCAAACATGATAAATGAGATAATACATGCAATCCACCTCCTGCCCTGCTGGAGTCTTCCCTCTTACTCTGTCTCATTGGAGACCTCGTATTGGAATGTGGTATGCACTTCCACAGGCATTTCTTCAGTGCTCCTCCTCAGTGTCCCCCAAGCACAACAAACTTCTCAGGTTCTCTTCATCTGTAGACTTCTATTGTCTTCCTCAGGGTGCCTCCACATCAGCACTGTTGACATTTGGGGTCAGATAATTCTTTATTGTGGGTGGTCGTCCTGTGCATTGTAAGGTATTTAGCAACATTCCTGACTTCTGCCCCTTAGTTGCCAGTAATATCCCGGCCCCACACACACTCATGACAAAAAAAAAAAAAATGTCCCCAAACATTGCCAAAGAACCTGGAAGACAACTTGTACCTGGTTGAAACCATTGGTCTAGACTAAGAATTAAAAACTGACTTAGACAAAGCTTGGTCTTAGAGCAGGGTTCCTCAGCCTCGGCTCTGGCTAAGTATTTGGGGGCTAGATAATCATTTGCGGTGGGGACTGTGCTGTACATATTAGAATGTTTAGCAGAATCTGAGGCCTCTACCTTCTAGACACCAGTAGTACACACTCCCCAGCTGGGACAAGAAAAAATACCTCCAGACATTCCCAAGTGTCCCCTGAGAGGAAAACCTCCCCCTCCCTAGTCAAATCTAGAATAAGCATTAAAAAAACAAGTAAAAGTACTTGGTATAAAGCCAGACTTCTCAACCTCAGCACAATTAACATTTAGGACCAGATAATGCTCTCTTGTGAGAGTCCATCCTCTGCATTGTAGGATGTTTAGTAGCACCCCTGGGATCCACCCAGTCCATGCCAGTAGCACCTCCCCAGTTGGGACAACCAAAAAGGCATCCAGATATTGTCAAATCCCCCCTAAGATGCATGCAAAATTGTCCTTAGTGAAGTATTGCTGCCCTGCCTGATAACATTCTTCCACATCTTCAAAAAGCCAATGAAAACATTCCCACCTCTGTTAAACCCCTGGGAGAGTTCTAGGTAGAGTTGGTTGCCCTGTCTTCCCCAGAAAACGTGAACTCATTCCTCCTTTATCCACTCTTGCCCCAGCCCAGCATCATTGCTCACTGTAGGTTGCCAAGGTGATGTCACCTCTTCAAAGGCAGCCATTCAGGCACATCGTCCAACATCTGGCACATCTGGCTCATTTCAGTGATTGGGCGATGGTGTGAATTTTCCTAAAGTGACAAAAACTGAGAGAGGGGGGCATTGGATAGGAATCTGCTGCTGAGTTTTGAACTTAGTACATGTTGAAATGTCTCCGAGGTGGCTCTGTTGTGTGGAGCTTTAGGGAACAACATGGATTGGAACACAAAAACAGACATCATCACAATGCTCATCATCATTACCATTATCAAATATCATCACCATCATCACCATTGTCAATATATCATCATCGTCACAGTTGTCATTATCTTTCTTGCTCTCATTATCATCACCATCACTCATAATCACCATCATCATCACCAGCACCATCATCACCATAACACCATCACCATCATCTCCATTAGCATCATCATCATCACTGTCATCACCATTAACACCATCACCATCACCATCATCATCACCATCACCATCATCACCATCACCATCATCACCATCATCACCATTATCATCATCATCACCACCATCATCACCATCACCATCATCACCACCATCATCACCACCATCATCATCACCATCATCACCATCATCATCATCACCATCATCACCACCATCATCACCATCATCACCATCATCACCACCATCATCACCATCATCACCACCACCATCATCATCATCATCACCATCATCACCATCACCATTATCACCATCATCATCATCATCATCATCACCATCACCACTGTCATCACCGTCACCATCGTCACCATCATCATCATCACCATCATCATCATCACCATCACCACCATCACCATCACCACCATCATCACCATCATCATCATCATGATCGTTATCATCATTACCTAGTATTAGTAGTAGCAGTAAGATAATTGTCTATATTTTTTCATCTATTGGTTGGTTGTGTCCTTTGGCCACTAGGCTGTTAGTGTTTATTTAAATTGATTTGATTTTAAAAATCTATAGCTAATATTACCTGATTTCGTGTCTCAACTTCATTGTCTACAGATACACTTAGCAACTAGTTCATCTTAGAGGTCACTTTAGAAAGTTATCTTGGTCTTAAATTACATGGACTGTAGATTCTTTAATGGGCTTTCTCATTTTTTCCTATTTGGTTTTTAATTGCATAAGGACATATTTGCTTATGCTTTGTTTAAAAACGTTTCAGTTTCAATTTCCTGGGGTCTTGTTTATGGCTCTCTTCCTCTCTCTCTCTTTCATGTAGTACATTCACATATACATATAAAAACACATATGTACACTCACACAATCTGTCAGCTCCACATCCAGAGTCACTAAAATGCAGAAATGCAGATCCATGGGGCCTATTCCAGATGCTGTGACTTACTGGGGCCTGGATGGAGCCTAGGAACATGGATTTAAACAGGGTCCCAGCCTAGTTTGTGAACAATCGCTCCTTGACATGAAACTTTTTGACACTGTCATTCACATCTATGTGTTAACTAGAAGATCTTCACATGACTTCAGAAAGCATTGCTTTCTGTGAGGGGTCTGCAAACATATCCTATAAAGAGCAAGATAATGCATATTTTAGACTTTGTGGGCTATATGGTCCCTCTTGCAACTTTTTAACTCTGTTCTTATAGTGTGAAAGTAGCCATAGACAATACAGAAATGAATGGGTGTGTTTGTGTTTCATTAAACTCTTTTGCAAAAACAGGAAGCAGCCTAATGGATTTAGTCTATGGGTTGTACCGTGCACCTCTTCTTCCTGTCTCTAGAAGAAGATGGTGACCTCTTTTTGCTAAATACTTGTCCTTGTTTGGCCTTTCAATTTTCATCAGATCCCACCTGTGAATATTCTCTGCAGCTCCATGGGTGACTGGATGATGTTGCCCTGCAATTAACTGACCACAAACAGTGACTGTGTTTCAGATGCCTTCCTGAGCTCAGCACTTCAAATTCATGGTCACTGCATCTGTTGGTGAACGCCCAGATAGGAGAATCAATATTACATCAGCCTCAGCCTTGAATATACTCTTCTCTCACCCTGAAATGCCCCTCCCCCAGCAATTGGGTCAGTTACTCATCCTCCACATTTATCTTGTGGCATTCTTACCCTCTCAGTCTGGAACACATGCTCCTCCCAGATGTTCTCATATCTAACCAACTTCCTGCATCATCTCATTGACTATACTAAGTGGTGATTCCAATTAGTCATGTGACTTCCCCTGTACGGTCTGCAAAGGAAGGGATGGGACCCCATTTGGCAAAGTGGCCTGATGATTAAAACATGCTCCATAAATATTCACCAAGTGAATTAATGAGTAAATGAATAAACTGTGCTTTTGCTAATGCCCAGGGTCCATCAGAAGAAAATGCCAATAAACCATCCAATGAAACGTGATACATAAAGGACACCCGTGGTGCCTCCTTGGATTTCCAGAGCTGCAGAAGAAGTGAAGACTCTGAGACATCACCCACTTACAGTCTCAAAGAAAAGTCCAGTCAGCAGAAGGAGCCAGATGATTACGTCCTCCTGTGCTTCTTGCTGAATTTCCTGGGAGAGAATCTGATGTCCCCTACTCAACCATTTGCCTAAATGCCTTATGATGCAACACCTGCTCAAGCTTTCACCCTGCCAAAAACTTAGGCTAAAATGTGCCCAAGTTCATTTTCACTTGCACCAGATCAACTCTCTAAATTGGCTCATCCTTCAGTAAATCTAACCCTGAAACTCTTCAAAGAGATGGTAGGCACAGTGTGGGATCATCTGTCCTAAACAGCCTTGTTCATTTGAGGTCACATTTCCCATCTGGAGGTACAGCTCAGGCCATCTCTGATTTGCCACCAGAAGATAACTTCCAGACCCAGGAGTCCCCCAGGAGAGTATCTCCCAATGTATTGCTACCTAGATAAGGTCCTTACAGAAAAATCCCAATCAGCTACATGTTTCCATCTCTTCATCACTCTGTGTCACTAAGAGGTCCAGCTGCTTACAAAACTTCTAAAACAACTCATAAGCAAATTTTCTCATTTCCAAATGCCCGGATTCCTCTTTGCAGGTGAAAGAAAGGAAATCTTCTAGGTAGGGTTTTCCATCCAATCTCATGTCTTATTCCAGGAATCCATGACATTCCTTCTTGCTTGGTTACTATTCCTAATATGAAGACGACAGTGGACCTCAGTGGGTTTTCTTGCTTAGCTTTTAATTTTCCTTTAGGCAGCTACCGTCTTCACATCTACCCTAAGCTAGCTCCTCTTGGACCCATCCATTCCACTGTCCATACAGGAATGTTCACCTTACCCAAGCCAACCAATCCAAGAGTCTCTTTCCCCAGATTCAGAACTTGGCTCAGCGTTGGCCAATGGGCATCACCCCAAGGCCAACGTGCTCCTGTGAGCTCAAGAATGACATCACAAAGAAACACTGGTGACTTTTATTGCCACCACATGGAGACAGCCTCTCTGAGAAGAAAGCCAACACAGAAGAAAAATGAACTAAAAGTGCCAGATTAACAATGGCAACAATTTAGACCCGAGGATACCATTTCTGAAGCTAAACACACTGCCAGAATTCTCAATAAATTGAGGCAATGAATCCTTTTCTCCCATTAAGTGAATTTAACTTGAGTTTGTTTCACTTGGGATCAAATCATTCCTAAGTAGTAACAGCTTGAAAAGCCTCAAAATATATATCCCTCCAACAGAGACCAGATATCTGTGTGAAAGTTGTGTGATCATCTGGCCAACTTTTGGAATCCATATATTACACATATTATACTGCATCAGTTATCAATTGCTACTTTAAAAATTACCACAATAGTAATTTATTTTAATATGGTTTGTGTGTATTAGGAATCCAGGCACAAGCTTAGCTAGGGTCTTTTGCTTTAGGGTCTTCATGAAGTATAGATGCTATTGGCCAGAGATGGGGTCTCATCTGAAATCTGAGTGACTGAGGAAGATCTGCATCTAAGGTCACGTGATTATTGGCAGAATGCAGTTCCCTGTGGCCCACTAGATTGTATAACTTAGCTCCTTGCTGACTGTTGGTCAGAGACAGCTCTCAGGCCCTAGCCATGTAGATCTGTTGAATACTTATATTTGTCTCATTAAAGCATGAAAACCAAGAAGGCAGTAGAAAGACTATGCTAACAACACACGTTACAAGCTTATGGAACGTCATCACGGAAGTAATGCCCCATCATGCAACTGTCTAAAACTAGCTGTAACAGGTTTTATCTTCCTGTCTCAAGTTATTTCAAAATTCTCTTGTAAGGTGTAAGCTGAGCATGCATGAAAGATGAACTCGCTCTCCAGATCACCTCAGGAACCTGAAAATTCTCTACCAAGGTGCTGAATCCAGATTAGACCCATCAGAGGGCTGGATTCAGATTGGACCAATTAGCTCCTGACTTTATCAGCCTATCACCCTTTGCCATGTCATCTGGCCTGACTCAGATTTAGACAATCAAGGACCCTAGATACCCCTTAAAAGCCCCTTCAGCCCCCGGTTCTGGGAGACAAATTCGAGAGCTGTACCTCCTTGTCTCCTTGCCAGCTGGCTTTGTGAATAAAGCCTTTAGTCTTGCAAAAGCTAGTGTCAGGGTATTGGCTTCTCTGTGCATCAGGTAGTGAGCTGTTGCTTGGTAACAATCAATCACCTCTGTCATATTCCATTGAGTAGAAGCAAGCCCTATGTCCCACCCATACTTATGTGGAAGGTGTTGGTCCACAAGAGCAGTGTCTTATGCTGGGAACATCCCTGCCTTTGGGGACTGGAAGTGAAGACCTATTTCTCTGGTGGGAAGACAGGTAGAGACATTTTGCTTGGAGACAAAATGATGTCAAGAGAACTTCCCCAAAGAGAGAGCTGGGGGTACTGCCAGATGATTGTAGGAACCAGGGAAGCACACCACCATTATTCTGGCTTCTGGTTTAGGCAGAATGTGCAGGTGGAAATACACAATCCAGGATGGATTTGTTTCCTAGAGCTGTTATCCTAATTACCACAAACTGGGTGTCTTAAAACAATAGGACTTTATTGTCTCACTGTTCTGAGGGAGAGAAAACTAAGGCATCTGAAGGGTGGTTCCTTCTGGAAGCTCTGAGAGAGAATCTATGGATGTTTCTGTCTTAGCTGTTAGTTTCTGGTGGTTTCCAGCAATCTTTGCTGTTTCTTAGCTTGTAGATGTGTCAATCCAGTCTCTGCTTCCATCTTCACATGGTCTTTGCCTTGTATATCTCTGTCTGTCTTTGTCTCCATATCTCTTTTTAGAGGATACCAATCATACTGGGTTTAGGATCTTCCTTAATACAGTATGACCTCATCTTATCTTGATTACATCAGCAAAGCCCCTACTTCCAAATAAGGTAACATCTTTGGAGACTGGGATGTTAAGACTTCGATATATGTTTTTTGGGGGGAGACAAAATTCAATCCATAACACAGGTCCACTCAAAACCCATGACAAGCGAAACGTTTGAAAGGTGACTACCTATGACACAACCAATAAAAGTTTTTAAAACAGAGATTCAAACTGATGTAATGCAGACTTAGAATAACAATTTCAAATGTCATAGAAATTGAAATTGTTTCTTCTCAGGCTAGGACCTTATAATACCTACTCATAGCTAATCAAATTTAAATAATGATGATGGTGATGATGATGATGATAATGCTTAATAACTGCAAATCCTTAAGTTGAATAAAATGCCAGAAAAAGCATATCTTCCCCTAAGTCTAGAAAAAGCTTTCTCTGAGAATAACTTAACTCTTTTCCAACCTGTGAACATGAATTAACTTCTTGGAAATGATTACATCTGCATTCAATCAAGTGATACTCTGCTGCATTTAAAAACAGGTAACCCAAGGCTTTCTCAGAACTACAAACCAATTAGTTTGTTGGCCGTTCTATCACCTTTTTATGCTGTTTTTCCTCGGAACACCTCAGGGACTTGGCATTTTGGGGAAACATGGAGCAAACAGGCTCTGGCCTGGCTGCTACTGGTAACTGTCTTGCATTCAGCATCTGGTGGGGAAATCTGAGCTACAGCAGCAAAGGGCTTTGTCTTGGTGTGTGCTGAACAGTTTATCATAGGAAGCAAAGGTATCCCATTTTATTTTATTTTCTAAATCACCTTGTAAAATATATTACTTTAAAAAATATATACATATATAAAAACACATGGCTTTGGCTCAATATATACAAGCCAAGACTTTAATCTAACATAAACTCTGGATATACTCATAACACATAACATAATGAATGAAAACAAATAAATGCCCATCAGCCGACATCAGGAGTAATTATGTGGTTCCAAGACCTCCATGTAAGAATAAGATAAACCATTTACAGCCTCCCCAAAACAAGCTAGCAAGGAGAACAACAGAGTCTCAAAGCCTCTTACAGGAGGAAAGTAAGGCTTTACTGAGGATGCTTGCAAAAGACTACTAAGAAGGAATATATCTTGTCTTCCATGATTTTCAAAGAGGGAAAGAAAGAAAACATTCAGAATCGCTTCAGCTCTGTTGGTTGAGATTGCACAGGTAAAGGTGTCCATCCCTGTCTAACAATGGAGTGACCTCCCTTACAAAGCTGCAAACATCATTTCTGGCCAGGTTCAGAAAAATCTGCATGTCCAGGTGCTACTGGTTCATTAATTTGTTCCATGCATTTAAGTAGATGATTCATTCATTTATCTCAAAATGCTCCAGGCCTTCAAAGGGTTTACACTCAACTGGGGAGTACAGACTCATTAAATAATGATTAAATTGACCTCTGGGAAGTCAGGGAAGGAGGTTTTATCTCTGCTTAGAGTGTCAAAGGGTTGATGAGCAGAGAAATACAGTCTTATGAAAGAGTTCGGATGAAATGACCACTAAAGCTCCTTCCACTTGCAAGGTTGTATAATAATGTGATTGAAGCTCTAGTTGATTCCACAATTTACTCCCAGGTAAATTTCTGATATGATATTCAGCACACCAAAATTTTAAAAAAGAAAAGTATGAAATGCAGACATCCTTGTTAAATGAGTGTTATGGTGTAATCTCATTGCTATCTAATTTTAGCTCAAAATGGAATAGCTAATCTTGAAAGAAGTGTTTTCCAAGCTAGCCGCAGTAACGCCATTCCGCAAGGCCAAGAAATTCATAAAGGGGTGTGCGAGGTAGACTGATTTAGCTTATGCCATTTTTACTGTTTGAAAAGTGTTCTTGTTTAAAAGCCCCCCAACACCTGTGGTGAAAATTGAAGGTTAAAAATTGTGCTGTACTTAGAAAAATTTTAAGTTCTGCCTGCCTTTGCTGTTTCCCACCTATGCTGTCTCTGACTGATAACACCAAGAGCTGTATCTGGATGTATCTAGACAACCTAAGGAAGAAACCGCCCTGTGAAAGTTTTTGCTGTCCCTAAGTGATTAACTCGCTTCTTTCAGCTTCTGTTATCAGCTTGCACTAGGCCTCCCAGAGCAGTTTCCAGGGCGCCCTTCAGCTGTTTCAAGAACTCCCACATGACCCGCGCTTTTTCCCTGGCTTTGTTTAAACCGACCAATTACCTTGCTTCTCGCTTCTGTACCCGCGCTTTTTGCTATAAAACAAGCTCAAAAACTCTGCTCGGCGCGCCAGTCTACCGAGAGACTGAGCCGCCCGGGTACCCGTGTATTCAATAAAACCTCTTGCTAATTGCATCCGAAGCCGTGGTCTCGTTGTTCCTTGGGAGGGTCTCTCCTGACTGAGTGATTGCCCAAATCAGGCGTCTCTCATTTGGGGGCTCGTCCGGGATCAGACCCCCACCCAGGGACCACCGACCCACCAACGGGAGGTAAGCTGGCCAGCGATCACTCCGTGTCTCGTTTCTGTGTCTGACTCTGTAACTCTGACTGTCCCTCTGAGTGCGCGCATTTTGGTTTCAGTTTGTTCCGGGCTGATCGCTCTGGGAGCGACGTGTGAGTAGCGAACAGACGTGTTCGGGGGCTCACCGCCCGGTAATCCTGGGAGACGTCCCAGGATCAGGGGAGGACCAGGGACGCCTGGTGGACCCCTCAGGAGAGGATCATTATGTTCTGATCCCACTGCCGCGTCTAGAGAGGCGCGCTCTGCCATCTGACTCCTTCCTCTGTCTCTACGTTACTCGATCTCGCCGCCGTTTCTGGTTTCTTTTTGTTTTGTTCCTGATAGGCCTCTGTGTCGTGGTCCCTCTCTTCGAAATGGGACAAAATAACTCTACCCCTCTCTCCCTCACTCTAGATCACTGGAGGGACGTGAGAGCAAGGGCTCACAATCTGTCCATGGAAATCAGAAAGGGAAAATGGCGGGCCTTTTGTTCCTCCGAGTGGCCCACGTTCGGTGTCGGGTGGCCGCCGGAAGGAACTTTTAATGTTTCTGTTATTTCCGCAGTTAAAAGGATTGTCTTTCAGGAAATCGGGGGACACCCGGACCAAGTTCCATATATCGTGGTGTGGCAAGACCTCGCCCAGAGTCCCCCATCATGGATGCCGCCCTCTGTCAAGGTCGCTGTCGTCTCCAGTCCAGAGAGGCCATCCGCTCCTCCCCGACCCCCCATCTACCCGGCAACAGACGACTCGTTCCTTCTCTCTGAGCCCCCGCCCTATCCGGCAGCCCTGCCACCTCCCCTGGCCCCTCAGGCGGTCGGACCGGCGCCGGTCCAGGCGCCCGATATTTCCGATCCTGAGGGACCAGCCGCGGGGACCAGGAGTCGCCGTGCCCGCAGTCCGGCAGACGACTCGGGTCCTGACTCCACTGTGATTTTACCCCTCCGAGCCATAGGACCCCCAGCCGAGCCCAATGGCCTAGTCCCTCTGCAATATTGGCCTTTCTCTTCAGCAGATCTTTATAATTGGAAATCTAATCATCCTTCTTTTTCTGAAAATCCAGCAGGACTCACGGGGCTCCTTGAGTCTCTTATGTTTTCTCATCAGCCCACCTGGGACGATTGCCAACAGCTCCTACAGATTCTCTTCACCACGGAGGAACGAGAAAGGATTCTCCTTGAGGCCCGCAAGAATGTCCTGGGGGACAACGGGGCCCCTACTCAACTCGACAACCTCATTAATGAGGCCTTCCCCCTCAATCGACCTCAGTGGGACTACAACACAGCCGCAGGTAGGGAGCGTCTCCTGGTCTACCGCCGGACTCTAGTGGCAGGTCTCAAAGGGGCAGCTCGGCGCCCCACCAATTTGGCTAAGGTAAGAGAGGTCTTACAAGGACCGGCAGAACCCCCTTCGGTTTTCTTAGAACGCCTAATGGAGGCCTATAGGAGATACACTCCGTTTGAGCCCTCTTCTGAGGGGCAGCAGGCTGCAGTTACCATGGCCTTCATCGGACAGTCAGCCCCAGATATTAGAAAAAAGTTACAGAGGCTAGAGGGGCTCCAAGATTATTCCTTGCAAGATTTAGTGAGGGAGGCAGAAAAAGTGTACCACAAAAGGGAGACAGAAGAAGAAAGACAAGAAAGAGAAAAAAAAGAGGCAGAAGAGAGAGAAAGGCGGCGCGATAAGCGCCAAGAAAAAAACTTGACTAGGATTTTGGCCGCAGTGGTAAGTGAAAAAGGTTTTAGAGATAGGCAGACAGGGAATCTGAGCAACCAGGCAAGAAAGACACCTAGGGATAAAAGATCTCCTCTGGACAAAGACCAGTGCGCATATTGTAAAGAAAAGGGTCACTGGGCAAGAGAATGTCCCCGAAAGAAAAACGTCAGAGAAGCCAAGGTTCTGTCCCTAGATGACTAGGGGAGTCAAGGTTCGGACCCCCTCCCCGAACCCAGGATAACGCTGACTGTGGAGGGGACTCCCATTGAGTTCCTGGTCGATACCGGGGCTGAACATTCAGTTTTGACCCAACCCCTGGGAAGGGTAGGGTCCAGACGGACAGTCGTACAAGGAGCAACAGGGAGCAAAGTCTACCCCTGGACCACAAAGAGACTTTTAAAGGCTGGACATAAACAGGTGACCCACTCCTTTCTGGTCATACCCGAGTGCCCCGCCCCTTTGTTGGGTAGGGACCTCTTAACCAAACTAAAGGCCCAGATCCAGTTTTCTGCTGAGGGCCCACAAGTAACTTGGGAAGACCGCCCTACACTGTGCCTGACCCTGAACCTAGAAGAAGAATACCGGCTACATGAAAAGCCAGGTCCCTCCTCTATCGACCCATCCTGGCTCCAACTTTTTCCCACTGTATGGGCAGAGAGGGCAGGCATGGGACTGGCCAATCAAGTCCCACCAGTGGTAGTGGAACTAAGATCAGGTGCCTCACCGGTGGCTGTTCGACAATATCCAATGAGCAAGGAAGCCCGGGAAGGTATCAGACCCCACATCCAGAGGTTCTTAGACCTAGGGGTCCTGGTGCCCTGTCAATCGCCCTGGAATACCCCTCTACTACCTGTAAAAAAGCCAGGGACCAATGACTATCGGCCAGTCCAAGACCTGAGAGAAATTAATAAAAGGGTACAGGATATTCATCCCACCGTCCCAAACCCTTACAGCCTTCTGAGTTCCCTTCCGCCCTGCCACACTTGGTATTCAGTCTTAGATCTCAAGGATGCCTTTTTCTGCCTCAAGCTACACCCCAGCAGCCAGCCGCTATTCGCGTTCGAGTGGAAAGACCCAGAAAAAGGTAACGCAGGTCAGTTGACCTGGACACGGCTGCCCCAAGGGTTCAAGAACTCTCCCACTCTCTTCGACGAGGCCCTCCACCGAGATTTGGCCCCCTTTAGGGCCCTCAACCCTCAGGTAGTGCTACTCCAATATGTAGACGACCTCTTGGTGGCAGCCCCCACATATAGAGACTGCAAAGAAGGGACACAAAAGCTCCTACAGGAATTGAGTAAATTAGGGTACCGGGTATCGGCTAAAAAGGCCCAGCTCTGCCAAAGAGAGGTCACCTATCTGGGGTACCTACTCAAGGGGGGAAAAAGATGGCTGACCCCGGCCCGAAAGGCTACTGTTATGAAGATCCCCGCTCCCACGACCCCCAGACAGGTCCGTGAATTTCTGGGCACTGCAGGATTCTGCAGGCTCTGGATCCCTGGGTTTGCTTCCCTAGCTGCACCCCTGTATCCCTTAACAAAGGAAAGCATCCCTTTTACCTGGACTGAGGAACATCAAAAAGCTTTTGACCACATAAAAAAAGCCTTGCTGTCAGCCCCCGCTTTGGCCCTCCCAGACCTTACCAAACCATTTACTCTATACGTAGATGAGAGAGCCGGTGTGGCCCGGGGAGTGCTTACTCAGACTTTAGGACCCTGGCGGCGGCCAGTAGCTTACCTATCAAAAAAATTGGATCCGGTGGCTAGCGGGTGGCCAACCTGCCTGAAAGCGGTTGCAGCCGTGGCACTCCTTCTCAAGGACGCTGATAAGTTAACCTTGGGACAGAATGTGACTGTGATTGCTTCCCATAGCCTCGAAAGCATTGTGCGGCAGCCCCCCGACCGGTGGATGACCAATGCCAGGATGACTCATTACCAGAGCCTGCTGCTAAATGAAAGGATATCGTTTGCACCCCCTGCCGTCCTGAACCCAGCTACCCTCCTACCAGTCGAGTCGGAAGCCACCCCAGTACACAGGTGCTCAGAGATCCTCGCCGAAGAAACTGGAACTCGACGAGACCTGAAGGACCAGCCATTGCCCGGGGTGCCAGCCTGGTATACGGACGGTAGCAGTTTCATCACGGAGGGTAAGCGGAGAGCAGGGGCCGCCATCGTAGATGGCAAGCGGACGGTGTGGACAAGCAGCCTGCCAGAAGGTACGTCAGCCCAGAAGGCCGAACTAGTGGCTTTGACGCAGGCATTACGCCTGGCCGAAGGAAAAAACATCAACATCTACACCGACAGCAGGTATGCTTTTGCCACTGCTCACATTCATGGGGCAATATATAAACAGAGGGGGTTGCTCACTTCTGCGGGAAAAGACATTAAAAACAAGGAAGAAATTTTGGCCCTGCTAGAGGCCATTCACCTCCCTAAGCGGGTCGCCATTATCCACTGCCCCGGCCACCAGAGGGGAAATGACCCTGTGGCCACCGGGAACCGGAGGGCCGACGAGGCTGCAAAACAAGCCGCCCTGTCGACCAGAGTGCTGGCAGAAACTACAAAACCTCAAGAGCTAATCGAACCCGCCCAGGTTAAGGCCGAGCCAAGAGAGCTCACCCCTGACCGGGGGAAAGAATTTATTCAGCGGTTGCATCAGTTGACACACTTAGGACCAGAAAAGCTTCTCCAATTAGTAAACCGCACCAGCCTCCTCATCCCGAACCTCCAGTCTGTAGTTCGCGAGGTCACCAGTCGGTGTCAGGCTTGTGTCATGACTAATGCGGTCCCAACCTACCGAGAGATCGGAAAGAGACAACGAGGAGATCGACCCGGCGTGTACTGGGAGGTAGACTTCACAGAGGTAAAGCCTGGCCGGTATGGAAACAGGTATCTGCTGGTATTCATAGACACTTTTTCCGGATGGGTAGAAGCTTTTCCTACCAAAACTGAAACGGCCCTGACCGTCTGCAAAAAGATATTAGAGGAAATTCTACCCCGCTTCGGGATCCCTAAGGTACTCGGGTCAGACAATGGCCCAGCCTTTGTTGCTCAGATAAGTCAGGGACTGGCCACTCAACTGGGGATAAATTGGAAATTACACTGTGCGTATAGACCCCAGAGCTCAGGTCAGGTAGAAAGAATGAACAGGACAATCAAAGAGACCTTAACCAAATTAGCCTTAGAGACCGGTGGAAAAGACTGGGTGGCCCTCCTTCCCTTAGCGCTGCTCAGAGCCAGGAATACCCCTGGCCAGTTTGGTCTAACTCCTTATGAAATTCTCTATGGGGGACCACCCCCCATACTCGAGTCTGGAGGGACATTGGGTCCCGATGATAATTTTCTCCCTGTCTTATTTACTCATTTAAAGGCTTTAGAAGTTGTGAGGACCCAGATCTGGGACCAGATCAAGGAGGTGTACAAGCCCGGCACCGTGACAATCCCCCACCCGTTCCAGGTCGGAGACCAAGTGCTTGTCAGACGCCACCGACCCAGCAGCCTTGAGCCTCGGTGGAAAGGCCCGTACCTGGTGTTGCTGACCACCCCGACCGCAGTAAAAGTCGACGGTATCGCTGCCTGGGTCCATGCTTCTCACCTCAAGCCTGCACCACCCTCGGCACCAGATGAGTCTTGGGAGCTGGAAAAGACTGATCATCCTCTTAAGCTGCGTTTTCGGCGGCGGCAGAACGGGTTGGAGTGAAAACCCTCACCAGCCTGTGACCCTCACCTGGCAGGTACTGTCCCAAACTGGGAACGTTGTCTGGAAGACAGAGAAAGTCCAGCCCCCTTGGACTTGGTGGCCCATTCTTACACCTGATGTATGTGCCCTGGCGGCCGGTCTTGAAGCCTGGGATATCCCAGGAACCGATGTATCAACCTCTAAGAGAGTCAGACCCCCTGACTCAAACTATGAAAGTGCTTATAGACAGATCACCTGGGGAGCCATAGGATGCAGCTACCCTAAGGCTAGGACCAGAATGGCAAGTTCCACCTTCTACGTGTGTCCCCGGGATGGCCGGTCCCTTTCAGAAGCTAGAAGGTGTGGAGGGCTAGAATCCCTGTATTGTAAAGAATGGGGTTGTGAAACCACGGGGAATGTTTATTGGCAACCTACGTCCTCCTGGGACCTCATAACTGTAAATTGGAATAACACAGAGCGATCATGGGGTGCCCTACTGGCAACCTGTGAAAAAACCGGCTGGTGTAACCCCCTTAAAATAAATTTCACAGAACAAGGACGGCAATCCAAAGAGTGGATAATAGGAAAAACCTGGAGATTGGGATTCTATGTGTCTAGATATCCGGGCGTACAGTTGACCATTCGGTTAGAAATCACCAGCAAGCCAGCTGAGACAGTGGGCCCCAACTCCGTCCTTGCGAAACAAGGACCCCCTAACAAAAACCCCCCTTCCCCAACGAGGGAAGCGCCGCCCACCTCTCAACCCTCGGCGGCTCCTAGCCAAGTCCCCACGGTACTGGAGGGAAGTGTTGTCCTGAACACCCTGTCTCCCACCACGGGCGACAGACTCTTTGGCCTTGTGAGGGGGGCCTTCCTAGCCTTAAATGCCACCGACCCAGACGCCACGAAGTCTTGCTGGCTCTGTTTGGCCTTGGGTCCCCCTTATTATGAAGGAGTTGCCTCCTTAGGAGGGGCCTTCACTTATACCTCCAACTATACCCAGTGCCGCTGGGAGAGCCAAGGAAAGCTTACCCTCACTGAGGTCTCAGGACACGGGTCGTGCATAGGAAAGGTGCCCTCTACCCATCAGCATCTTTGCAACCAGACCCTACCCATCAACTCCTCCACGGAACATCAGTACCTGCTCCCCACCAACCATAGCTGGTGGGCCTGCAGCACCGGCCTCACCCCCTGCCTCTCCACCTCAGTTTTTAATCAGTCTAAAGATTTCTGTATCCTGATCCAGCTGGTCCCTCGCATCTATTACCATTCTGAAGAAACCTTGTTGCAGGCCTATGACGATCCTCACCCCAGGGTTAAAAGAGAGCCTGTCTCACTTACCCTAGCTGTTCTTCTGGGGTTGGGGGTCGCAGCAGGTATAGGTACTGGCGCATCCGCCCTAGTTAAAGGGCCCATAGACCTCCAACAAGGCCTAACCAGCCTCCAGACCGCCATGGATACTGACCTCCGGGTCCTCCAGGACTCAATCAGCAAGCTGGAGGACTCGCTGACTTCCCTATCGGAGGTAGTACTCCAAAATAGAAGAGGCCTTGACCTACTGTTCCTAAGAGAAGGAGGCCTCTGCGCGGCCCTAAAAGAGGAGTGCTGTTTTTATGTAGACCACTCAGGTGTGGTGCGAGACTCCATGAGAAAACTCAAAGAGAGACTAGATAAAAGACAGATGGAGCGCCAGAAAAACCAAAACTGGTATGAAGGGTGGTTCAATAGCTCCCCTTGGTTCACTACCCTCCTATCAACCCTCGCCGGGCCCCTATTGCTCCTCCTTCTGTTGTTCACCCTCGGGCCCTGCATCATCAATAGGTTAGTCCAGTTCATCAATGACAGGGTAAGTGCAGTAAAAATTCTGGTCCTTAGACAAAAGTATCAGACCCTAGACAACGAAGACAACCTCTAAATTCGCTCTAAGATTAGAGCTTCCCACAAGAGAAATGGGGGAATGAAAGAAGTGTTTTCCAAGCTAGCCGCAGTAACGCCATTCCGCAAGGCCAAGAAATTCATAAAGGGGTGTGCGAGGTAGACTGATTTAGCTTATGCCATTTTTACTGTTTGAAAAGTGTTCTTGTTTAAAAGCCCCCCAACACCTGTGGTGAAAATTGAAGGTTAAAAATTGTGCTGTACTTAGAAAAATTTTAAGTTCTGCCTGCCTTTGCTGTTTCCCACCTATGCTGTCTCTGACTGATAACACCAAGAGCTGTATCTGGATGTATCTAGACAACCTAAGGAAGAAACCGCCCTGTGAAAGTTTTTGCTGTCCCTAAGTGATTAACTCGCTTCTTTCAGCTTCTGTTATCAGCTTGCACTAGGCCTCCCAGAGCAGTTTCCAGGGCGCCCTTCAGCTGTTTCAAGAACTCCCACATGACCCGCGCTTTTTCCCTGGCTTTGTTTAAACCGACCAATTACCTTGCTTCTCGCTTCTGTACCCGCGCTTTTTGCTATAAAACAAGCTCAAAAACTCTGCTCGGCGCGCCAGTCTACCGAGAGACTGAGCCGCCCGGGTACCCGTGTATTCAATAAAACCTCTTGCTAATTGCATCCGAAGCCGTGGTCTCGTTGTTCCTTGGGAGGGTCTCTCCTGACTGAGTGATTGCCCAAATCAGGCGTCTCTCAATCTAAGTTTATGTATTTTTCAAAATTTTAATATCCTTAGGAAACACACAATTTTCTCTCTAAGGTTTACTGCTTATTTTTCAACTGAAACAGTTTTTTTAAACATGCAAAATTAATATTATAACTTCATTTTATATTAGTTATCTGGATGAATACACTGCAAATATAGAGTTAAGAAAGAATTTTACTAGATAAAAAATTGGGGGAATCGTAAAAGCTTTTGGATTAATGATTTAAATTTCAATTAATAAAAAGTACATTTGAATTAGGTAAGAAGGAAACTTTATCTTCTTTGATTTAACCATACTGCATGCCCTGCTGAGAAAAAAAAATATGCACTAGAATTCCTCCAGATGCAATTCCATTTATAAATCTTCCCATGTCAAACTGTATCAATGCAAAAAATACCCAAGTGAGTACTTTGCATGTTAAATTATACTATCAACGCACCCTCCTATAGTTCTGGCATGGTTTTATCTCTCCCTCCTCCCCCATTTTCCACTTTTTATGTCTCGGTGCATCTAAAGAGCAATAGCAGAAGCTTAGTTTTAAAGTATTTAGAAAGTAGTCCATCATTGCAAATTCATATTTGTGTATACATGCTTGTAAGTTCACCTCAAGATTGGCAGAAAACCCTTCCATCTAGGATCCTCCATGGAAAACATCAACTTTCAAATTCCACCCCCCCTCCCCCCCAAAATAAGCAGTCCCTGAGTATTTTGTGTCCACTAAGCCCTTTAAAAACCTTGGGGTCACTGGTCATTGGGGCTCATTAATTATCCCAGTAGAGGACATAGATTTCTTTACATCTCTACTTGAATTCACCCCATGACTTTCCTGTGGTAAATGCAAGCAGTGATTTCTTTATCAATACTTTTTAAACAAGTCACCTAAAATGATGCTAAAGAGAATAAGTGGAAAGAGAGAAAATCATACAAACAGTCTGAGTGGGGATTAGGAGAGGAATTGATTAATTGGCTTCAGCGGTGCTCAAGTTGATATCTTACAGGCAGATGGGATGTGAGGTGACCATCAGATGTTCACTTGTCAATGGAATGATTGATTATGTTGTAAAAGAGAGGGAACAGGGCAGATTGCAGCTAAAGGCATCAATTTTAAAGAAGACAAAAACGAATGTTTACGAACATACAATTTTCACTTCTTGCTGAAGCCCAACACAAAAGCTTCTTTGCTTAAGATCAGTCAATGCCTCTTGAATTCTTCCTTCCTTATGGGAACTGGAACTCTCCCCAGGGAAAACTTGGGGACTGTGCACACAATAACATCTGCAGGACACCAGAAGGATTCCCTGCTCAAAGAAGACTTCAGGATGCCTGGGGGTTCAGCAGGCAGGGACTTGAGAGTAGTTTATGTGTTTTATAACTTGGCTTTTCCCCCAAAACTCCAACACATGCACACACATACATACACACATGCCAGACCACATAGCAATGCCCACCTTCACTGCCCAAAGTCATCAGATATGTGAAATCTAACAGAGAATGTTTTTCCTTATTTATTTTTAATCTACCATCACATTCTAATTTGTAGAAACCTAGACCTGCTTCTCTAAACCTCAGTGTAGAATATTAGATTGAAATAGTAAGATGGAGAAGACACTGTCTCACCTTCGTTTTATTTTAACAGCAGTTAGTTCATGAATCTGTTGCTCTTCCATAGGTTTCTCTCCAGTTCCTTTGCCTTGAAGTTCACTGTGTGATTTGTAGGTCTGATTTATTTATGGTGAACTGCTGTTTTGCATCTTGCCAATTGTGGTTCTCAATTCTGGACCTCAGAGGTTATCAACTTCTGTTTGCTTTTCCTTTGCAATTCGTCTACTTCTGCTCCAAGAAAAGGAATTCTTACACATAAAAGAGAGGATGCTAAACTAATTTGTACGAAACAGTCTGGTTTAGAGGAACCAACAAACAGAGTAGGAATGCTCTACTTCCACCTGTGGCTTCCAGTCCCTAATTCAGGCAAAGAACTCAGTCTTCCAATGAAAGATAATGTAATAAGATAATTAACATTAAATTAAAGTCATAAGGACATACTGATCTTTTCTATTTTATAGTTATTTCTTATGTATTAGCTTACCTTCAAATCACTATAATCCTAAAAATTATTCATAGGATGTATAATAATATTAACTGTTATTTTTAATAGGTGAGGACAATAAGTATTAAAAACATTGAATGGCTTGGTTAAGATAATATAGGAAATAAATGACAGTGTCCAAATCAGCAGTGTCATTTGACAGCAAGTAAAACTATAACATGTCCTAACAGTCAAGACACTGCACAAGTAAATAATGAGCTCATTGTCGAAAATAGACAAATATTCTAGTAGACAAGTTGCATTTAAAGTTTCTATCTTTGACAGTTTTTTAAAAGATATTTCTTAATGCTATGCACTGTATAACAAAATTGTTTTTTTAAAATACATTTTAGGTAATTTGGATTCATTCTAATTATGGAAAAAATTCTAAATTGCAAATCGAGTGGAATTAAAATTCATGTGATGGAAAATTACAAATGTAAGGAAAAATTCTCTTCTTTAGGGAATGATTGTCGTTAATGATTCAAACAGGCATAATTCATTATAACCAAATAGTATTACTCTAAACATATGTAATTACTAAATGCTCAATAAGATAATTATTCTACGTCCAAATCACTGAAAGCTTTCTAAGCTGGGAGAGAGACACATGTTATCAGAAATCCACTCCAGTTTAACTGTGCTCACAACATACTAAATGCTTTTCAATTAATCTGTGTCAGGGAGATCTTTAGTTAATAATCTTTCATAATTATCATTACTCATAAACTACATCTACACAATGTCAAACACCCCACTAACAGATGAAAACTGGAAAAATTTAACATAGTTGCATATCGGTGCTGATTCATTAAAACATTTGTCTCACTATGTTAATATGGCTAAGTTTTAGGGTTTTTTTTTTTTTTTTTTTTACCTAGGTTTGCCACTTTATGCATACAATTGTAAAATTCAGTGTCTAGACAAAAAGAGAAATATAATTAAATTCTCCTTAATTTCATGCACACAGAAGGAGTACTGTTATTGCCTTTTGATGTAAGTCACTTCCAAGAAACAAATTTTAATCCTTTCTTGATGGTTAATTTTTCTAAGTCACACATGACTTTAGAACTGCATTTGACAACTCGGCCTCAAAATGACTAATATCAAGAGTAAAACTGAAAAGTAGCATGTTACTCTTATTTAAAATGATTCTTCCTCTAAATTTTCTTTTGATAAAGCCGTTCTAGGAACTGCCATAAATGACAGACCCCTGATCTCATTTCTTAAGCTTACACCTCCACCACTGCTGTAAACAATTAGGTTATAGTCAATTAACATTTATTATGAACTGTACTAATACACACATTAGACCCAATATGAACATGCAATTTAGCGAAAATTTTCCGGTTCTCTTTTCTGTATTAATAATGTTCCACTACCATCTGATTACAGAGTGCTTATATTTGCTGGTTACTAGGCAAAGCATGTTACATGGATTAGCGCCTTAAACCTCCCAATGCACCTCTGTTTTACACAGAAGGAAACTGAGACAGACACCTACATGCAAAACAACTTGCCCATAATTACTCAAGTGGTAAGAGAATAAGCCAGCACCGGAACTCCAACAAACATGGTTTGGCGATTCCTCCAAGCTGAATTGGAGGAATAAGCAAGATTTACATTAAAAAGGGCAGAGAATCACTTTGCACAAAACAGACTGCAGCTGAAGGTCTATGGAGGAGAGGAGAGCTGAAGGATTGTGTTAACAGTGGTTGTATGCAGAAAAATAAGACATTTAGAGGTGCAGCTGTCATCTGAGAGATTCTGTAGAGACATATGAGGAAACAGAACAGTATGGATATTTTGCTAAATGCCATTTAATGCCATCTACTCTGCAAATCTGTTTTAGATGGCTGGGAAAATTTGAATGGCCCCATTACTTTCCTGTGTCAAATCAGTGTTCTTTTAAATATGAGCTTCAGTACGATTCAGTGTGATGCTGTATTAACATGGTGAACACAAGGTTGGATATCTCCCCTCTAGAATTTGAGCCTTAAATGTGCAAAACATCTGAGCACAAGGGAAAACTAAGCAGCAAGTTGTAAGTGCCTAGTGTTAAGAAGGAAAGAGTACTTTTTTTTTTATTTGGAATTCTTAAGGTAGAAAGGGAAGCAGATGTATGAGAATCACAAAATGGGTTGTGGGTCAGAAGGCTCAAAACAAAACAATTCTGTGATTGATTTGTTTTCAGTAAGAGTATATACTTTTATTATGAATTTCAAATAGTATTAAAGGGTGGTAAAAACTCTTAGTTTTCTATCGTGGGAGTTACAAACCACAAGAAACTAAGTGGCTTCAAACAGCACATATTTGTGATTCTACAGTTCTGAAGGTCACAGTGCCATGGGGCTAAAATCAAGGTGTCAGCTGGGCTGTGGTTCTTTCTGGGAGCTCTTGGGAGATCGATTCCTTGTCTTCTCCATCTTCCAGAGGCTGCCTGAATTTCTTGCTCATGGCTCTCTCTCATCCTCAGAGCCAGCAATTGCCAGGTGTATCCTTCTCCCATGGCTCCACTCCAGCTGGTGTCTCCTTTCTGCCTTCTGTTTCTACATACGAGGGTCTTTGTTATCACAGTGGGCTCACCCAGGTAATCTAGGACATAGTCTCCCTGTTTGAAGGTCGGCTGAGTATCACACATATTTTCACCTGCAATCTTATTTCCCCTTTGCCATTTGGAGTCATTGCTTAAGTCATAGTATTGAAAAAATCAGGTGATTCAGAAATATACATCTTTTGGGGACCATATTCTGCCTACAACAAGTGCCTGTTTATCAAAATTAGCAATTTGTATATCTGCTGAAATCCCAGCATCTAAAGCATGCCTGGCACATAATAGGTGCTCGAAAATATTTTTGGCAGTGGAATGAAGTTTGTCTGTTCATTACCCATATTCTCTCATGAGAATGGTCCTTCACCCCTGGTATACCAGGCATCAGTTAAGTTTTATCTACTTTTAGTCTGGCCCAGGTTGTAGGCTCCTGAGTTGACTGAGCCAATCAGAATTCATCCTTGGGCTTTTCAATGTGGAATTAAGAAACATGGTCCCTCACTGGTGGTGCTGGGAATTTCAGGACATAACTTCCAGCAACTGCAAATGACCGTCTTAACCCACTATGTGGGGGAAGCCCATTTCCAGAGAGAAGCAAAGAACCAGTCATGAAGATTTGTGATGCCCTTTGAGTCCTTGGTTCCAGTTGTCTTTAAAGTCCGGCTGCACCATTATCATCCCCCCAATCTGGTTTCTCCCCATTTGCAATAAATTTTGATATCCCAGTAACGCTCTAATAAATTAACATTTTTCTCCTCAAAGCCAGATTGAGGCTAGGTAGCTTTTTAACATTTGGAAACAAGTCCTAACTGACATAGAAGGCTGGAAATGCTTGTAAGGCTTTCAGAAAGGGTGTGGTGTTTTATATGATGGAAGCCATGCTATAAATTATTTGCATCTTGAATTAGGTCTAGTGCTGTCTACAGGGAAAGAGAATTCATTCTATTGCATAATCATGAGCAAATGGAGGGCCATTTGGTTTTCAACCTTCTTACCTGGTGTCCTGCTGGAACCCTTTCATTTTAGGGAGTTCGTCTACAGTGGAAAGCTTTAGTGTCAGCAGCTACTGAGGATTCCAGAACTTTCATGACCTGACACTCTAGAGTAACAACCCAGTACTGCAAATCCTCATTCCATGCCTACACCCAAGCAGTTACAAGAGTAACCACAAGCACCAAGCTGGCTAATGCACAAAGACTACTACGTTCACATTTTCCATTTATCCGATCACCTTCTGATAAATTCCCTCCATCTCCTACATATCCTTTGGGGCATGGCCCAGCCATTTAAACCTTCCCTTAAGTTCTCCTGAAGATAGTTGATCCCTGAACTTGCTCAGAGTTTTCTTTGCTCTGAAGGACTCTTCTGGTTTCCTACCTCTACGTTTATTCATTGTGCAAATTCCTGTAGGTCATTTTCTCTTTCATCTGTCTATATTTCATCATAAAGCTTCAGACTTGCATTTCATAGGTCCTCCATCAAGAATCATGAAATGTTTACTTAAGTCACAGCATTGAAAAAGTCAGGTGCCACATTAGGGGGGAAACATGGAAATGACACTTTGCGCTCAGTATTTGCTTCTTTCAGCATCTTCCTTTCAACTGTATTTCTTGCATAAATAGAATTTCACTTGTATAGAAATCATAACGGCATAGGTTATCATCATCCTGCAATCACAAGACAATTGCAATGACTTTCATTTATATTTGTTTTTATATTTCCCTGAGGTAGAATGGAAGGGGTGCTCTTTCTTAGAAATCTTTTAAGGACGAGACTTTAAAACATATGTCCAAAGATACAGAGAGGAAGGACAGGTTTGGGTCAGCCACGTAGGGGTCTTCCAGCAACTTTCATTCCCCAGGGCAGCCTGGACTCATGTATGGCTTTTTCTCCTCCTCCTTTTTATATTTAATATGACATCATGTCTGGGCATTTCATTTAAAATGTGTCATATTTTTTTCTCTTACTTTTTAACCCCACTTCTATACAATACTGAAGGTACTTGCTGAAAATCTGGAGTGTTTCAATAGCTAGTTTTTCTGGGTTCAGTGTACCCCTTGATGGAGAGAAATCCTGAATTCCAGTGCCAGTCTCTAATTTTGAACTATCATGGATTTATTAATTTCTATGTCAGATTCAGACTTTTCAGCTTGACTTCATAATTTGTGTCTGATCAAGGTTCCAAGACACATTCTGCAATACTTCCCCAAAACAGTCACACTTTCCTCTCTCAGTTTCTCTCTCTCTCTCTCTCTCTCTCTCTCTCACACACACACCCACACACAGACACACACACACACCCCCATACAGATTCTGGCACCGTCCCTCCCTTGTTAACAATGGTCCATGAGTCCTACAAGAGCCCCTGATTGGGTTGACTGATTTTGACCTTATTTGGGAATCTATCAAAGGGTTAAATATGCAATTTATGTTAATTAATCAGTCTGTCATCTGGACAGCAAAGAGAAATTAATAATCTATGAAAATTTCGGTAATTTCGTAAAATCTGTAAGGTAGAAATAACCGACAAAGAAACAAGCCTAAGCTTAGTAGAACAGGATGTCAATTTATACTAACAGACTCACATTTAGCAACACCTGATTTATCTTAAAGGGAATTATAAAATTATTCTGTTTTCTGTAGAAAACAATTATGTTCCATCAAACTATTATACCACAAAAAAAGTCTAACAATTTTCCTCATGTGAGTTATTTTTAAATTTAAGGATAAGTACGTATCTGGAATAAAGTTTATTTTTGTATTTTTAAATACATCTCCACATTCTATGGAAGTGGAAACGTAGAAATTTGAGCCAATCTGATCAAGGCAGAGACATAAATCTGAAAATAAAAATGGAGCATCAAAGTGGGATTCTGAATTCCAATATTGGTATCTATACTGTTGAATAAATGCATTGATATGAATTAAGACACTGCCTGATAGAAGGCCTTTGGGAGAATCAGCATGACACATTGACTTAAATGTGTTGCTGTGGGAGTGGATTTCCTTCAATTAGTGAACAACCAGTAATTATCTAAACCTCTACATTAATGCTCAAGTTGATATAATTAAGAAAACGAACAAAGAAAAAAAAAAACTGAGAAACTCCGGACACAATAGGCTGTGATTTGTTGTTTGTGCAAGCGTGCAGGCACGTAGCTTTGAACTCGCACCAGCAAAATTCCAATATTTACATATTGTGGGGAGATCGATCCTGCCTTTTCAGCCTCTCTTAGATTTCTGATTCCCCTGTCAAGATCATATGTATCTATTGCTTTGAAAAGCCTAAGGAGCTGAACACATGGAATAGGGCTTATGATTAAGTATAGATTGCTGTTTCATTTGGTAACATTTTTCACATGTTTATATTCCCAAATTACAATTCAATACAAAATCACAATGAAATGGCCAAATTGTTTGTGGTCTCAATCCAGACAATTGCCCATCCATGGTTCTGTAGTCAGGGAGGCTACTGATTTTTCTTTACAGGTGGTCTAATTTAGTCCAATGTGCAATCGAAAGAGGCATTCTACTTGAAGCGCGTTAATTGTCCCCAAGGTTAGTTTTCCAAAATCACTAGCTCGTAGACACTAGCATATCTAATGGAAGCAACTTTAATCCTTTGTCCAGTTTGGAGTTCCCCCCACATTCTGTCTTTCCTTCTTTCTAGTTCGAATAGTTCATTATGAGAAAGACCATGACCCAGGTAGCTGCTGGAATCACTTTCAGACCTTGACTTTACAAGGTAATTGTGTGTTCCATCACCAAAACCGGCAAGGGTGACATGCGAGAAACCACTAATGAAATGAGGCACAATCCTTTTATTTCTCTCTGTGGGTTGTTCTTTGTAATATCAATGACACCCAGCCCTGGTCTGATTTTTCGTGACACTCTGCTCTGGTTATCTTTTCAGCATTTACATGGAGAAAGAACAGAATGGAAGATGCAATCGAATTTTGGACATCACTGAAATAATGTAACCGTTTGTTTCAGATTCTCAGACAAATCTGACTGGAAAACATTTTCCAGGGATTAATGTTAAAGAGAGAGAGAGAGAGAGAGAAAATTCTCCATAAAAAATACAAAGAATATACTGATTTTCTATAACAGATATGCCTATGGTTCCATAAGTTATCTCGTTTAGTTCCAGTAAGGTTTCATTCTCTGTTGTCCCCTGTCCTTGTCTAACTGGCATATGCGAATGCTAGCTGAGAAATGAAATATCATTGTGGCATAAGTTTAGTCTGGTCAGCCTTCCTAGAAATTTTTAATTTGAAATCTACACAGGCATGGAGATATCCAAATTTTACTACCATTAGATGACGTTCATATTGAACATTATTGTCTTTACAGAAAAGTACCATTTTCAAAAGTGAGCTTATTATTCTGTGACTATATACATTTGCCATTTGATTGCAGTAACTACTGGAAAAAAACAAGGTCCAAATTTATGTTAACATAACTGATTCTAAACAATGAGATCCAACCATTTTAGCAACTATCTCTTACGCGTGTATTAAAGACAATTTTTTTTTCTTTCAAGACAAAAAGAAAAATGCTAACATCTTAGGTCATTAAGGTGGAAGAAAGCATTCCTTTGTTTCTTTTAGTTTGCAAATGAGCATTATAATGTACTTAATTCTATTATTGTCTGTACATTCACTCCTTTACAGACGATTAAGGAGTAACAAATAACACTGTATGCTCATGTCAATTATAATCTGCAAATAAACACTTTAACCATGTGAAGAAGGCAATACATGAAAATAACTAAAGTCATTAGTTATAGTATTATCCATCCACTAGGCGCTCAGTAAATATAAATGGAACACATGATAAGTTGCTACAGTAACGTGCATTAGGAATGTGAAAAAAAATAATAAATGCATTATAGAAAATATCATACACAGAACATCACAAACCCTTCCTGGCAAACCTCTCGTGACTTCAGATTGGTGTTGTTTTTCTGTTTAGGTAAAGTACTTACCATCTTCTGTGGGCACATAGATGTTTAAGTAAAGGCAGTCTTCATTCTGATCTTGAACATAGGTCATCAAAGTATCCAAATTGGCGGTAAACCAGATGGGCAGCATATCGTGCAATAAAGACCTCTCGTCCAGGTGCTGGGGACACACCGCTGCAAACTGGGTGGCATTTCGAACCCCAGTCCACGAGGAAGGAGGTTCTGGGGGCTGAAACCGCCTCTCCCCAGTGGGAGGTGATGCATAGGGGACCCCTAAGTATTGCTCCACTGGACCCAAAATTTCATTGGGCAAGGGTGTTCTTAGGCCCCGGATTTTTCCATAATTGGTGTTGACAACTGGATACTGAGCTTGGCTGTCAATGAGCGTGAACTTGATGGCCAGAGCAGTTATCCACAGGAGGACATTGGAGTTTAACATGATGCAGACTGGGGTGAAAAACAACGGGAGCCATAACAGTCCCTTGGGCCTAGACATGGTTCACATCCACATCTGCAGGTGTCCAGGGGATATGACTCCGAGGAGACAAAACTGTGAAGCGAGCCTGGAGACAGAGAGGGCTTTCCAGGAGTCAAGAGACCCAGGCGAGGCAACGTGCTAGGTAGCCTCTCAGACTGGTCATAGACAGAGCCCAACGTTAAGAAAAAGCACAGTGGTTTTCTTGGCAGCCCATTTTGCAAGAGGGCAGCTGACTCTTGATCCTGGAAATGGATTCCAGCAGGCGTAATGCTTCAAAGAAGCAGGGACCATCCAGCACCTCCAACAGCAGCGGTTCCTTATGAAAACTCCAAGGCAGCCTAATGGGGGGAAAAAAATCAAACAAGGATAATGTAGCCAACCCAACTAACACCTGTATAATGTTTGCTGTCTGCTCTGTGCAATCTACAGCATCCCTGTATGAAACGCTTCCTCACTGGAGAATTTGTCTAGTGGTAGACCTGAGCAAGATCAAAGCTTGTCTTAACTGTTGCCCTACACCTCCTTACCTGGAACAATGCCCGGCATCCACGCAACACTAAACAAGTCTCTGTTGCATGAACAAACAAATCCCCCAAAGTTTTACAGGTTCCACAGATGATGGTAATGCCACATCCCAATTTCAGTATTGTTTACAAGACCTGTTGATCAATGGATACGAACTCCCAAAGCACTATTTCTCAAATGTTTAAGGAAATGGACACTTTTCCCTAAGGGGATATGCATGGAACTCCAAAATTTTTTGCAGGATGAGGAAATGGAAGTGTGCATCCCAGCGCATCCGTCTTCATGACATGTGGATATTATTCAGGGGACACAGGTGAGTATCATTTAATGGGAAGAGTGTAGGCTTTGGACACAAATCCTCAGTGGTCTACTCAGTTGCATATATGTTTACACTACGTACTTCATCACTCTGGTGTCTCGGCTTCCTTGTCAAAAACTAAACAGGATGCATTTCAAATGCCTACTGCAGTGCTTGAGAGTGTAGATGCAGTTATCCTGGTTTTTGAGTAAGCCACTGCATGCCTTGGAGGGTCAACTCTTCATCTGAAGCCTATTTAAAAAGGTGACAACGGTATAGTTGAGTTACCTTCCTACTGAGCCTGGAAGAGGTCAACTTTTGCAGCACTCCCACCTCAATTTGTCTCAACATGGATGATATGACTGTCCCTAGATAAACCATTCCTCGTATGACAGTAAAGGATGCTACACACTGGTGAACAATATGGTAAATTTTCCTATCAGAATGGAAAACATTTTATTAGTTTTTCAAGGATAGCTTTAAATATGGTGTTCTTCAACTCAAAAATAGACAAATGTGTTGATAAGGACTTTGTAGGTTATTCAGAGCATTTTTGCACTAGAATATGACTGTCCATTTCGTGTAAGTGAAGAGTTGAGCAAAATATGTTACACAGCTTTTAAAATATACATATATCAGAGCTGGATCTATCATGGAGCAATGATTTCATTGGGGGAAATTCCATAGTACATGACATTCTGGGCAAAGTTAATCAGAGTGAATGAAAATGCACTAAATATCTGAACTGTAACATTGAACGTGAAAAATAGCATTGCATCAAATGATTTTTGTGCTTTTTTCCATCTTTGACTTCTACAGTAGAAAACATTTGGATGTCTGCCACGCAGTGATCCAATTTCTGAATAGTTAAGAGACAAGACAGGAGCAGCAAAGAGGTGATATGTTTGCATGCTTCCGTTTTCATGAAAGCCCTTCTGCTTTTTAACTAGTGTTGGCACTTACTTCCAGAGCCTTCTTCATGGAAATAGCAGACACTATTAATTTTTAATTCTGACACACCTGGGTCCTGGAATGCTATCTCTGTGAGCTTAGGGAACTGAGTCAAACTCTTTGAACTTTAGGTACAATGGTGCAACAATGTCACCCACTTCATGGAGCTCAACAAATACCCACTCAACAAATACAACACACTGGGATTTTAATAATTAATACAAATTTACTGCATGTTATCAAATGGCTAGAAGAGAGGAGATCAAATGTCCACATCACAAAGAAATGATAAAGTTTCGATCATCACACATTGTATATGTGTATTGAAATTGAGCTCTGTACCCCACAAATACTTGTAATCAATATGTTTCAATTATAAAATAAACACTGACCTGCCCAGAAGATTTCTGGGTACAAGAGGACAATGTGAACACTCATTGTTAGTGCTGAGCAAGCTCAGAGCAAGTCATTTAGTTTCTTTGGGTTTCACTCTATAGGTCTATATACAGATGTGTGGGATGACATGAGATAGTCTACTCTCTGGAACACAGAGCTCAATACATGTAGAACTCCATTGGTAGATTTCTTCCATGACTTAGGAAGTCAGTTCCATGAGGAATGTTGGCCCACCCCGTAAGTTCTCCAACTCAGCGTGCATGGGATTATCCACAAGTCACATATTGGTTAAGACTTATCGAGCTGGGTCACGCCTCGACTTCATGCTTGGAGTGGTAGACTCAAATCCCTCCTCTGTCTAAGTCCACATCCCTACAAGGTTCAGAGAGGCAGTGAGAAATCATGAACCAGCCACTGTTAAGAGGACGAGCCTGGGGTATCTGCACAGGTATGAGGTCTAGGTTAGGCATTCATAATATTCACAAGTTGAGTACTATCTTCCCCCCCATGTCTTTATCTTTGTAAATTTGGCTAATTTGCACAAAAATAATATATTGTAAAGCCCAGGGTTTCTCAATCTCAGCACAATTGAACTTTTGAATCCTCTAAGTCTTTGTCATGGGGGTTCTCCCTGCACATTGCAAGGTGTTTTACAGCATTCCTGACTTTGAAGCACTAGTGCCCACCTAGTTTTAACAATTAAATTTTTCTCTAGATACTGCTAAATAATCCCGGGGAGACAAAATGACCCCCAGGTGAGAACCACTGGTCTAAGCCATCAAGTATGGTATTACAGTGGCCATGTAAGTCTCTGTGGGCACATTTACACATTTAAAGATTATAATCAGTGCAGGTGTGTGTGTGTGTGTGTGTGTGTGTGTCTGTGTGTCACATTCGAAACTCTGGCAACTTTTAGATTTTTAGCATTACCTGAAATGTTGATTTTGAAGATAAATCTGTTAAATGTGTGTCATCATTATTAAAAAATCTCTGCAAATTTAACCAGCCTATATGCTTGGTGGCAAAAAAGTAAAAGATCTCCCATGTGAGTTTCACAGACTAGGAAGGAGTTAAACGTTGTTATTCACAGGAAGATTGATAGACTGGTAGATAGGTGATAGACAGGTGATAGATAAATTTTTAACTTTTCTCAAAAGAAGAAGGGGATACTGCAAAATAAATTCTAAAAACTGTAATGATGAAACCATCTTAATGCAAATAGCAAAAGCACAACTTCACTGACTATTATGCAATTTGATAGTGAAGGACTATAGAATGTTTTCTCTGCAGAGATTGCATGAAATAGGAATATCTCAGAATACTATTTTGACTTGATTCATAACCTTATTGGGTATTGAAAATGATTCTCTGCAGGGCAGTTATTCTGTCTGAGGTTATAAATAAGACTAAGCTCAAACTGTTCAGGCCTATAAGAAGATAAAATATTCAAACTATAAATTGTGATAAATTTCTCCCCCAAATACACATCACTCAAATTGAGATTGGTTTGGTCGTAAGATATAAATTTAACTAAGATGAGCCCTGACTAAAAGCATTTTGGTATTTGGGCTTAATAATCAATAAGATCACATTTCCTGGGTGGGGACTTTTGAAGGTCATGGAATGCATTAGAAATTAGGGGGCTTTGTGGATGCATTAAAAAGGTAAAAATAATAAGAGGGTAAATGAGAAGAAAGCACATTTCCTGTGTGCTATGACCAGCCACGTGGAGCATGCTCACAACAGGATGCACTCGGGAGATCTGCTTCCATCTCGCATTCATTCTGGAGCATTGGGGAAACAAGAGCTACAGACTCTGCTCCTGGCCTGAAGCACTGAGCTCCTATAGCAAACCTTCTGTGCCGTTTGCTAAGAAAGCCTGTAACAGCGATACCCAAAGCTGTGTGCCACCTGCAGACATCTCCACTTTTTCTTTTCCTTTTGCTCTGATGGGACACCAACCTTGTAAGGTACCTGAGTGAGATGTGGTTTCTCTTTTGTTCTGAAACCCAGAGCACTACTTTGAGGTTACCTGCAGGAAGAACCTGACCCCATAAAAAAAGTCCACCGTTTTGAACCATGACGTTAGCTGTAAACGAAGTAATTTGGAGAGTAAAATGAAGACTTCAAATGTCCTTTTGTCAGGTGATTTTATAGAATAGGGTGGCTCAAAGCATTAATTCCAATATCTCTCTCATCGTTTCTATAGATTTTTTCTAGAGCAAACTAGGTGGACAACAATACCCTCTACGGAACAGAGAAATACAAATCCACAATGTAGTCATATGTTGTCTTAGTCCATTTGAGCTGCTATAAAAAAATGCCACAGACTGGGTAGCTTATCAACAGCTGGAATTTATTTTTCACAGCTCTGGAAGCTGGAAGTCCAAGATCAAGGTACTATGAGCATCTAAGAGTAAAGACCACAGAGGATTAACGCTTGCACTTGGAACAGAGAAGGTCTTCAGCAAAGGTTCTTAAATTTAAAAAGAAGAGGAGAGACACAGGAAGATGTGAGGTGGAACCTGGATGTGCAAGGAAGAAAAACTGGCCAGGTTAGGTTTCAGGACATTCTCTGTAGCTCATGGTACCATGTAGGCACCTTGGAAAACTTCTGTTTCCAGCTCTCTGCTCATGTCTTCACCAAAAATTTCCCATGGGCTGCACCATCTAGTCCCTACGATTTTTGCTTACAGGAATTCCATCGTACAGACAGAGACTTGTCGTTCATTAACACAGTAGTAAAAAGTGTTAGGGTCTTTCAGCCAATGTCAATTAAGCCTTAAAAAAAAAAAAAAAACCCAGAAACAGACAAACAAAAACCAGTTCAGAAATAGTTCTGGAATATATTTGCCTGTGATTCTGCAAAATTAATTAATTAATCAATTAATTAATATAAAAATAAGGATCCCAGAGGCTGGGCACTTTTAAAACCGTTTCCTACAAAAGGCTTTCTTACAGCTGTATCAGGTGGGTAGAGTTCATTTTGATCACTTCAAGGAAATATTTAGGACCAAGAGGAAGCTGAGGGAATGCTCCTGCAAAGAAAAACTACCAGATTGAGTGAGCAAAGAGCAGTCCATCGATAAATAGCACAGTTTGACCTGGAGGTAGTGCCCTAGTCCTGGTAGGACCCCACCCTGGCTGGTAGTGCGTCTGCAGATGGCCAAGCACGTGGATACTTGGAGGCTGACTTGGAAAAGAACAACTGCCTACTTGCAAGTAGGAGACAGCAACCAGAATCACCTTGGGTGACAAAAATAAGTATGTGTCTGTGTATCTTTAATAAAGAGCTTTGTGTCTGCTGCTCACAGCCTGTACTAATGAACTGTGCAATATCCAAAAATCAGAGTGTCTTCCGAACGTGTCCCAAGACACTGCTCATGACCCAAAGACCAGTTCCATCTTGCATAACGCCAGCTGGAATGCCCTCTTTTTTTCTCAGCAGCATAGATTCCTTTTGCAAAGGTTACTTCATTTTCTGTGGAAACCCCTTTGTCTCAGAAGTTACTCTTTCAGTGTGATGTTCACTCTGACAGCTCAGGCTCTTCTCCGTGCATTTCTGATGGTGTAGAGCCACTTGAAGTGACAAGGTGAGGTGCTTATGAGTTGTGGGGCTCTGGTTACCAAAGAGTTCTTTTCTCACACATTTTAACTTCCCAAGCACGATGCTCTACGAGCTCTCAGGAAAAGCAAGATCTGTCCTCAGACTTTCCTCTACTCATTTCCCAAATGCATGCCACAGAGAGATAATATTAATTTATGAAAACAGGCTCTTCCCCAAGGAGTCAGATACTCCAGAGAGGCTTTGGTGGATTTGGGTCAGAACTTAACCGAGATCAGACAGCAAACGACCAAGGCTTCCGAGATCCTGCATAAGGGCAAGAGAGGATTCTCTTAGAAACTATTTTGTCTTCCATGAACATGGGCATGAAAAATAGAAAGGGATAAAGTAGTAGTGAAAGGAAGCATAGGTTTAAGGAAGCAAGAACGAACTAGCAGTGTTGAGTCAGAATCAGAATGTATGCCAGAAGTCAAAGGCATCTCCTTATAAATTTACCTTTGAACCGTTATCAACGTTATAACAGGGACAACTTCATTAGGAAGACATGCACTTTTGCCAAAAATGTCAGTAAGTAGCATTGGAGAATCACTACTATTGAGAGTTCCAAACTCTTTCACAAAAAGATAGGAAGATTCTAATCTACTAGATTCTTTACTTTCTTTTTTTTTTTGACACAAAAAAGAATTCTCACACACCATCCTCTATGTTGGAACCTAATGACTGTCACACCTCTGGCAAAAGGCCTACCTACACGCGCAGGTTTATCTTTTTAAGAAAATATGAATAAAATAAATAAATAAATAACCTTTCCCCTGCAGAATTCCAAACTCAGAGGTTCTCTGCTCAGAGTCCAGCAATGCCTATCCCACCCAGGTGTCCTCAGATACAATCCATGGGCTCCATAAACTGGAAAGGGCAAAAGAAAATGTAGTTTACTACCCTGAACTGAAATTTAGTATCTGCTTTTATTACACATGTAAGTGTAACACATAACACTGTTACCACAGATACCCCAAAATACAGTTTATGCTCCTTGCTACTTTGAAATCACAGTAATTATGAAACTTTTAACCAAACCTGTAAAGACTTTAACCACACACTAAAGAAGCACCTGTATCACTATGCACATTTTCAATATATCTTGATAAGTACTTCAATACAACCAGACTCCTTTTAAGCTTATTGGTCTTACCCTATGACTTAAACATATTATTTTTAGAAAAGGTGTGTATGATCTACTAAACTGACCAGTCTGTTTCACACACTCACACCCAGAGTGTGCATGGTTAAGGATCCTTTACAAATTGTCGATCTATTGACACCACTTGCATTTCTAACTATCATGACCTAGTGTGTAGAGCAAAGGTTGTAAGACAGTTTTCTTCGGTGGGCCAGTTAGATGAGTCTGGGTAAATAAGAAGTCACTTGGTCAATTATCTCCTAAAAGGCTTTTCTGGCTCTTTTCTTCCCATTGAAAATTTGCATGCACTATGAGAATAAAAGGCACACACCTCCACCTGGAGATTTTGCCATACTTTCTCAGGTAACAGATGTATTCCTGGGCATCTCTTCCCAGTGACTTTTAATGGAACATGATACCACCTCGATTTGACTTTATTCGAGGCCAGAATTGTGCAGAACACATGGGACTAATAGGAACACTGGGGTTTCTCTCATCTGGGACATTAAAAATCTATCTACACCACTTGCATAGGGTGGGGGGACCATCACCAAGATCAGGGAACCTCAAACCTCCAAAGCAACCCCAGTCACTACATGGTCCTTCCCCTTCTGAATCAAAGCCACTTGAACTGCAAGCCTGAAGTTCGAAAATAAAGGAATGCCGACTACTAACATGCCTTTCCGGTCATCACAAATACATAGAAAACCGTGGTCAATGCAAACTTCCATTTGAAATTCCTCAAACTAATGGAGAAAGGGAATCTGTCAGAAGAAGTGAATGTTGATGAATTTACCATTAGATGTTGTGCACGTGGAAGGAGTCTGTACTCTTTATAGCCCATGGAGAAGTCCAGGGATAAAGGGAATGGCTGCAGGCATTTGGAACCCTGCGGCTACACGTTCCCATCCTACCAACTCCCATGTTCCACAGAACTGATGAAAAAATGTGACAAAAAGGCTCAATGCTTTATAAAGGTACAGCATATTTCGAAACAAATGGCAAAATCCTCCCTTCCTGAAACTCAAAAAGCATAGGACATTTGCCTGTCTTCTAATGTTGGGGTAACCCGAACCATGTTTCTTTTAAATCTCAAACTTCCCTCACACTTTTCTTAAATATATATGTGGGAAGTTTTCTTTCTCCCAGTCTCCTCTTTCTGTACAGATGACGATATAAAAAGGGTGATCTTTTTTTCACGACAGTAATCAGATGTCACAGGTTTTCTGCAATTAATGCTTTCCTTGGCTATTCTCAGACCTCCGATTAAAAGTTATTCTTTCACTCTGGTCTATTCCTCTTAACCCAATTAAACCAATTAAATCCTCTGCCATGATTGTTCCGTCTCCACCATGTTTAATTATCCCTTAACAATTCTCTGCTAATTCATGTTCTTTTCAACCGGCTCACCCCAGACTCTGTAACTTAGAGGATGTGGTGTACACATATATAAAACCTTGATCTTAAATTATCATCTGGCAAGTTCCCCTGAGTGGAAATCTACCAACTAAGCCAGTGCCATTTTTAAGACTAAGATCTTAACTGCAGCTTCAAATATTGGAGCCCCACAAGGTGGATGAACTCCAAAGGCTTTAGAACAGAATATGTGCGACATCAAATTAATTGCTCTCAATATTATTTTAAAATACATGCTGCTTTTATGGTGTTTGCCTTTTGAATTAATTAGGTCATTAGGAAAACATACTGAATTTGTGGGAGTCCAGGTACTAATTTTCAAATAATTGGTTTCAATATGTGTTAACATATAACATTTGTGTGTGTGTGTGTGTGTGTGTGTGAGAGAGAGAGAGAGAGAGAGAAGCTGTTTTCCCAAGCTTTTTACATACTGCATTAAAATTACTAGTCCCTTTCAATGTGGCCATTTTGATGTTTAATTTCAGTTCTTTCACAAATTAAGAGCTTTTAGAAATACACTAAAGAACATCAGAAATTCATTAGCTTTATGGACATTTTAAGAGAGTTAAGTTAGGAAGCCAAAACCCATAAAAGGTATAGGAAAATCAGAACAGGCAGTAAAGTGAGCTTGTTCCCCACCATAGGGTCTATTCTTGTGGAAATAGGCTGGTTTTCCAGATCAAAATGAGGGTCCTCAAAGCAAGATACAACAGAAGCATCTTTAACAGGGGGCAGCCAATGAACGAGTTCTACTGAAATCAAAAATCTGAGCCACAGACTCAAGGAAAAGATCATGTCATACAGCCAGATGTAAATGTCAGCATTGCATGGATTTAATGAGATACCTTTTAGGATAAAAGTGACTCCTCAACAGTAAATGCTTTTGTAAATCACTGGCTTCTCGTTTAATAACACAGAGACCTACACCCCAAGAGACATGGCTCTGCAAACTGGCTAATGTTTATCGAGCAGAAGGCACTTTGAAGAAATGCAGACTATGCTAGCTGCAAAGGATAGAGAAAATGTTCTATTGATAATCGCCAATGCTTATCAGCTTTGGACTCAATCCTCTTTACTTTCGAAGCTTGGGGAAGGCCAGATTATAATGAAAGAAAATTTGGCTTCGACACAAGCATCCTTGACCACAGAACACCTATCTAGAGGCAGTAATTATGTCCCAGGCTCTTGAGCTAAAGGGCCTCGCAGAATTAGTCCTGCAGAATGCAGGGAGTTCCTCCGAGGAGCCACTTAGGAAAACAACCTGGGAAATGCAAACTGAGAAAATGATATTTAATTCATCCTCATGTGCAGTTACAGAAACAGGAGAAATTGGAACAATTAACTCGAAATGGTGCCATGGACCACGCACAATGGGTGTCCTGTAGGATAGACAAAGCACTCTATAAATAAGAACATTCTATGACTTGCTAAAAAAGAAAAAAGTAAAATAATCAGAAAACTGAAAGCTTGAGAGAAGCATTACATCATTTTTAAGAGATTAAAGCTTTTCTATAGAGCACATATCAGATAATAAAAAAGAAACAACTGAGTGATAGATTATTATTATGATTATTACCAATTTACTATTGAAAGCATTGTATCTTGGTGAAAGGAAGACCAGATGAGATTCTAAATTAAACTAAGAATCCTTGCTACCTAGATCCATGGTTCTCAAACTCTGCTGTTTTAAAATTAGGTTAGAATCCCTAGGGAACACTGCAAAAATCTCCCTGCCCAGACTGAATTCCAGATCAAGGAAGTCGGAGCCCCTTGGGGAACACAGGAGAGGCACTGGTATTTATTAAACTCTCCAGGTGATCCCAAGGGTCAGATACATTTGAGAAACAGTTCTCTTAATGAGGGTATTTACATATATGAGGGTACTTCAAAAAGTTTATGGAAAGATTCAGATGACCTTTCAATTCTATTTCTCCATGAACTTTTTGAAGTACCCTTGTACACACCTTGCAATCTTGGCCTTATTTTATTTTTGTTTTAGAAAAATTTGGTTTCTTTGAAGACAGATTTGCATGAAGTTTAAAAAGCCAAACTACAGGTATTATTTACATAACAAGCACCAGCAGTTCCAGGTCCAAGATACCACCCCGCTCTTGAGCTAGGGCACTTGCCTCGGGAGGCCTATGCTTTCAGACTTCTCCAATTTTTCTTTTCAAAATGTGCTCCATCAGAATTCTAAGTAACATCTTATGCTACTTTTATTGATATGTTATTTTTAGGTATTTTCTAGGAATTAACTATGGGCAACAATTACTCTATCTGCCTTTTTCCTTACAAAACTGTTTTGGTTATATCACTATTCAGTATTAACTTTATTGTAACTGTGCAATTAATGATTTGGAGAGAAGGGAACACTCCTGCTCTGTCTGTGGGACTGTGAATTTGTATAACCACTAAGGGAAACAGTATGGAGGTTTCTCAAACAACTACAGATAGATCTTCCGTATGATCCAGCAATCCCACTTCTGGGTATATACCCAAAAGAATGGAAATCATCATGTTGAAGGGATTCCTGCACTCCCGTGTTCACTGCAACTTTATTTACAATAGCCAAGACATGGAACCAGCCTAAATGTCCATTGATGGATGACTGGATAAGGAAAATGTGGTGTATACATACACAACGGAATACTACTCAGCCATAAAAAATGAAATTCTGCCTTTCACAGATACAAGGATGAGCTTGGAGAAAATTATATGAAGTGAAATAAATCAGGCACAGAGGGGAAAATACATGTCCTCACTCATAAGTGGGAGCTAAGAGAGAAAGAAGGAAGGAAAAAAAGACCACAGTGGTGCGTTGGACTTGCAGAGGGAGAGAACAGACCTAGGGCTGCAGAGCGGGGTGTGGGGGGGAGGTTGGGGATTAGCTGGGCGGAGACACTGGGAATAATCTCATTTTGTGTTAATGGGCATACTGATGGTATTGATATGGCCATGACGTCTTGGGCACAAGTGGTGATGGTCAGTTTTGTATCCCACGAATATGCATAAGCAGTAAAATAAAATCATAAAAAAAGATGATCACTCCTGAACCCAGTATTATACTCTAATAAAATTTACTTTATTAAACAACCTTCTGTTTAATCTGCAGACAACAACCACCTCCCGTTTTTATTTTCATGTTTTCTGTGTGTCTGTTGTTCAGTTTTTCTAAGTGTTCTCAGCAAAACAAAGCCTGTGTCAAGTACTATTTTTCTGTGGTCAAATGACTCATTTTTTTTTTACTTTTCTTTACTTTATCCTTGAAATCTCACTCTGAGATTCTTCCTGTTCCTTGCTGTCTCCAGCATTCATCTGGGACCTGTGTCCTTCTGGCTGGCTCGCTTGTCTTAAGATTATCGTTTCTTAGTTCCCACATCTTTTCATTCATTATTTATACCACCATTTAAAAGAAGACATAATCATACAGCTGTCTGAGGAAGACTGCACAAAAGGGAGTCTAAAACATCACAACTCTGCCTGCACATTGTTAGCTTGGTGCAAGAGAGAGTTCTGTGTAGTAAATAATTTTTTCTTAGAATTATGAAAGTTTCCATCTTCTAATCTTTGATAAGGACACGAAGGTCTCCATGATAGCAAAACTTTTTATTTTTTTATAGGTTATTCTCTATCTTCCTTTGCTCCAAGCTCTTATTCATTTTTACTTTTCATTTTTACCTTGAAAAGATGCTTCTAATACAATTGATTAAAACTTTTTAAAATAAATAAGTAATAAGGGTGAACGTGAAAACTTATGTAGAGAAATAAGATGGAATCAGGAGTGAGGGTTAGGATTTGAAATGCATGCCAAAATACCTTTGCCAACCTATAACTCCAAAAATCCCTTCAACATTCACACTTTTCTGTCTTTGTCATACAATCAAGTCAAGACCACAATCAGTGTCTCTCCTGTCCATAATGGTCACTAGTGTTCCTAAACTGGCCAGGAGTCTTCAGTCTAAAATGAAATGAGTCTCATTTATACCTTTAGAGAGTAGAATATCCAATGTAACCCATTGTTATCAGGTTTCCCAACAAGGTCTAATTAGAGCCAATCAATACATTAATATGTATGTTGCCAGGTGTGACCATGTAGAACTCCACTCTTCCCAAAATTCAGTGCAAGATAATGCCAATGAATTATCCCATCTACAAGCACTTGTTGAGATGTGGCTCAACTAACATCAGCCCTGGCTAGAAAAACAATATATATATATATATATATATATATATATATATATATATATATATATATATATATATATATATATATATATTATAACAGCATATAGTTGCGTATACATATATCCAGCCAGTTACACTGCTAACTCCTCTGCATTTTCACAGGGTAGTACTGTCCCTGTGAAAGTAGCCAGAAGTTTAACTTACAATTATTCAACTTGTACAATGATGTGGAATTGATTAGCATTCAGTAGACACTGTACTTCAGATTTTGAATCTTGATATTTTCTCATGCTAGTGACATGCTGCATGAAATTCTTACATGAGCTATTCAGCACTTTATTATATGATAGCCTTTGTGTCAGGTGATTTCGCCTGACTGCAGGCTAATGTAAGTGTCTGAGCACGTTTAAGATAGGGTAGGCTAAGCTATGATGTTCAGTTGGCTGAGTGTATAAAATGCATTTTCAACTACACGCTACTTTCAATTTACAATGGGTTCATCAAGACATAACCCCATGGTAAGCCAAAGAACATCTCAACAAAGATGAATTTGAGAAATGTAGAAGAGAAACTACTAGATATGGTTACTTATCAAAGTAGAAAAATGTATTCCAGCTATGTTGCAACAATACCAAACACTACATTAGAAGTTACAGATCCCCTCATGCCCTTTGGTCTTTCATACAACTATATCAGCAGTATATTGACAATTTCCATATCCCCAAATTTGCAAACAAAAACTCAATCGTTTATCTGAAAATAGTGTGGGATTAACTTTCCAATTTCAGGATTAGCTATGCATAAAATTAAATCCCAGACATTGTCCCCAGAACAGGAGCTGTGGCAGAGAAAAGTTGCAAAGATGCTGAAAATGTTTACATTTAGACAAAAGAAGGGAGATGACAGGGGAGCACATGCAATTTTCTTTAACATCAATTGTACGTTACATTCCTGTAAACTCTCAGAGATGTTTCACATGCTTCATCTTATCGAAAAGGGCAATAGAGATTTGCAACCCAGGCATGCGTGTTTCATGAATGTAGATTTTCAATAAGTTTGTGTTGTCTCCTGTGCCCTCCTTACCCAAAAAACTGATGCCAATTGGCTGGTCTGCAGGGAACTGCAGACCAGGCGCCTCCTTCCATTTGCTTGTGTTCATGTTAGAAATGTGATTCTAAAAATAGGTCTGATTAACCCCTTTGGCAAACACATCACCACCGTCTTTCGAAGGATAATTTTGTTAAATGCATTCTCATTTGCAATGCACCTATCTGTTTTAAAATTCATTTACTGCACTATGCCACTCCATGAGAGAAATGAGACTGTCCCCATTTTACATATTCTATCCTAAAGCCTGTGCTCTTAATACCATGATATGAGCTCTCTCCCTGCAGTTTTGCAGTGTTCTCTGTTACGAAGCTCAAACCATCAGCAATAAAATTCCTCAGTTTTCTTAGCCTTAAATTTTCTTGTGCCTCTTAGTATCCTTTCGAGTTAAAGAATATTTGTCAGTATTAACAGCAACAGGAAAAAAAAAAAAAAGGTTGCTGACTTTAAATCTTTAAATCAATCTCTTCATAATTTGAGTTGTTAAAATACATTGGCAATGTTAAGTATTTTAAATAAAAGTCAAAGTCTTCAAAACAAAAAATATGACTGAGAGAGTGCCCCCATCTATCAGCTTTGTGGAAATATTATTTACGGGTTTACGTAATCAATAAATGCATTTCTGAAGCCTGATTAAAGCATTTCCAGAGCTGGGGCAGAACTTCTTAGAGGATCCTGAGTGAACCGTTCCCTAAACATCTTGAGTTTGGCCTACACAAGATCTCTTTCTTATGACAACTCACATAACATTTCAATCTCACCGTGGGAAAAAAGAAGAATTCCCTGCAAATTCAGATTTTAAGAAAGCTGGAGCCTGCTCCTTCCACTAAAATCTGACTCCAAAATTGCTTAGACTGGTTTAATATTTTAACAGAACATTGTTTCTATATTCATATTATTTTCAGTTTATTTTCCTCCCAATTCCCTACCCATTGCCTGTATCTGTTCCTCGGAATTGAAGACTAACAGTCATCTACCGATTTTGGATTCACAAGGATATAAAGTAAAGATCTGCCCCACTCTGGTCCAAGCCCTAAATCCCACAACCCCACATACCTGCCTAGCTTCACTGCATAAACTCCTAATTTTACCTGATTCCGACACTTAGCAGCCCAACCACCTTGAGTAAGTGATGTACCTCTCAGTTCTGATGTCTCAGCTGTAAAGTGAAGGTGATAATGGCATGGTAGGTAGAAACACAGTCTCTCAGAGATGCTCATGTCTTGATACCCAGAACCTGTGAGTAGGTTACTCTACACAGGTAAGGAGAATGAAGGTGGCAGGTGGAACTAAGGTTGCTAACCTTGTGATGGTGAGAATATCCTGGGCTGTCCAGGTGAACCCAATGTCACCACAAGGGTCCTTATAAGCAAATAAGGGTGACAGAAGACAGAGAACCAGAGACATGGCAGCATGAGAAGGACTCAACCCACTGGCACTGAAGCTGGAGGAAGGGGCCATGAGTCAAGGAAAGCAGGCAGCCTCCAGAAGCAGGAAAAGGCAAGAAAAAGCATTCTTTCCCAGAGCCTGCAAAAGAGTGCAACCCTGCAAACACATTGATTTTAGGCTTATAAAATTCATTCTGGACATCCAAACACCACAATGGCATGATAATAAATTTGTGTTATCTTAAGTCACTAAGTCTGTAGTATATTTTTACAGAAGCAAAAAGAAATTAGTACTAATGGTAACCATTGGACAGAGTGAGTGGTTGAGACCACTCTATATAAAACGTTACTATATTGAGTTACCATATGAAAAGCACTTGAACAGGTCCTAGCACAGAGAAAAACCTACATAATTGTCAACCTATGTTATGACTGACAGCCCAAAAAGATAACTATGAATTCAGGAAGTGGAATGGTAGGGTGGTAAAATGAAAAGGGAAATATTGTCAGGTATAATAATACACAGCACCCAACTCCCATAGAGGTATGCATGTAAATAATATTCTATTCTATCTGTCATTGTTTTGGTTACACCAGCATTATACACACCTTGATATGTGTATTTATTTCCTATAGAGGACGGTCAAGATATATTGAAAGTTTCAGCCAATTGCCACACAACAGCACGCTACCCATACAGAATCACGTCCTTGAAAATGAAAAATATAACACTGATAGTTGAAGCTCTAGAACGTTTCAAAGAACACCAGGAGGCACCATAAAGTTCATAACCCAGCATTAAAAAATGGACGGGTGATCAAGGTTGACAGAATTTAGATAGCTTCATAGAGCTGGGCAGGTCCCAGCTCTCTCCCCATAACAGTCTGAATGTCTGTGTCCTTCCAAAATACCTAAGTTAAAATCCTCACGCCCAACATGATGGTGTAACAAGGAGGGGCCTTTGAGAGGTTGTGAGGGTGGAGCCTCATGAATGGGATTAGTGCCCTTATAAAGAGACCCCAGAGAGCCCCCTCACCTCTTCCACCCTATGAGGACACAGCGAGAAGGCGCCGTCTATGAAGCAGGAAGCAGGTCCTCACCAGACACTGACTCTGCCACACCTTGATCTTGGACTTCCAGCCTCCAGAACTGTGGCCAATAAATGTCTGTTGTTTATAAGCCACCTAGTCTATGGGACTTTGTTTTAGCAGCCCAAATGGATTAAGATTCTAATCTCCTACAGCTTCCCTGACTACCTGGGATAAAATGCAGATACTTTATCTTTTGGTCCCACAAATGTAGAAAACTCGTGACTCTGAAAATGATGGGTAGATGAGGAGCCAGTATTCTATGCTGAAAGAACATCATAATAAAGGCTGTTAGCACATATTGATAACCCAACAGAATTTAGCACAGTGAAATGCCATATGTTTACCTGCTGAGTTCTGATGCTTGATTAACACACCTCAATGTGTTCTGCTATGAGTAGAAGTGGACCCCACATGTGCGTGAATACATCTGTCTTGTCACTCTAAACTCCTTGTGGGAAGCTGCTGTGACCTATGTTATTTCTTTATGCAATGAACAAGATGATCACTGGAAAGCAGCTCACAGTGATTTTCCAGGAACAAAGTGGGACAGAACATGTCTGCCTAACTTGTTGGCAGAATGAAATGTCACCATGAATGTGAAAAGAAGTTTGAAAACTGGAAAGCAATGAATGCATGTATATTTATTCTACAGGGTACTGAGTATTTAATTATTTTAAATAATTATATATATATATATATACAAAATATATATATATATATATATATATATATAATATTGTTGGAGTGACGCAACTGTCATCACCATGGTGCAAATCTTTCAACTTCAGGATGTGCACAGTCCTAAAAAGCCTGAGAAAAGTACTTCCTTCAATGACTTATGCTGTAAGTAAAATATAGAAATGTTAAGCATAAATTAATCTTTTTAGGTAGGTGTGTGTGAGTGTTTGTGTGTGTGCTTGTGTGTATGTGCACACACGCCCTAAGACAGTTTGCAAAACTCAGATAAAATGGAGAAATTTTAAATTCCATTTTACTGGCAAAGATACAACATCAATGCAAACTTTTAAAGGCCTGAGCTAAGACAGCTTCTATACACTAATATCTACGTAACACCAATCCACTGATTTTGAAATGGCACGATGAGAAACATAAGGCATATTTTGATCACAAAAGATAGAAAACATTAATAAAGCTGGGGAAAAGAATAAGGCTACAGGTCATGTTGTCTCAGCATGAAGATCATTGCAGAAAGACAGGGCTGGAGTTTCCTACCACATTAACCAGCTCCGGTGGGTGTCGGGGGCTTTGCGTAAGTCATTTTTAAAATGTTCATCGATGAATCAATGGATAAAGAAAATGTGATATATTTGCACAATGGAATACTATTCAGCCTTGAGAAAGAATGAAATCCTGCTTTTTCAACAACGTGTTTGAACCTTGAGGACATTATGGTTAAGTGAAATAAGCCAGATATAGAGATACAAATACCACATGATGTCACTAATATGTGGAATCTAAAAACATTGATTTTATAGAAACAGAGAGTAAAATAGTGGTTACTAGAGGCTGGCAGGGGAGGGGTAGGGCATAGAAGAAGCTGGTCAATGGTAAAAGTTACGGTTAGATAGGAGGAAAAAGTATTGGTGTTGTATCGCACAATACGGTGACTATAGTGAACAATAATGTATTTCATATTTCAAAATAGCACCAAGAGGATCTTGAGTGTTTTCCCCACAAAGAAATGATAAATGTCTGAGGTGATGAATATGTGAACTACCCTAATTTGATCACTGCACGTTGTGTAGGTGTAACAAAACATCACACTGTACCTTGTAAATATATATACAGTTATCACGTGTTGATTAAAAATAAATTTTAAAAAATGATAGTAAGGTAAAATTGAGACTAGTGCTACTTGTGTCCTTTCTATTGAATTTCTACAAGGAGGAAAACCTAAACGTCAGAATTTCGTGGTGTGCTTCTGTAATGTGTCCATCTGAGAAACTGGATGAATTTGCACTGACTTTGAAGTCTCAACTTTAACGGTGTTGGGTTCACACCATATGTATGGCTGTCGCTGATCTCAGTTTTCTCAGTAGTGACTGCTTGCCACCCACAGCCCAATCTGTAAGGTCCAGCAGTTGAAGGGGACATGTGGTCCCCTCTCAAGACCAGAAGGGAATTCCAAAGTTACAGGGACACCTGCAGAGTTAGAGTGCAAGTCACTTGCAGAAAGAAAATGGAAGAGAAGGTGGCTTATTCCTGTATGGAATAAGATGGAATAAAATGGAAGAGAAGGTGGCTTATTCCCTATACAGTTGCAGAGTAAGATCTCTTAACCTTTCTTCCTTTCTAAGAACATTTCCTTATTACTTTCTGTCCTTTAATGGTGATGACAGTGAGGACAGCGATGGACAGCAGTTTCCTTCTTAGAGCACCTAGTAAACTACTATTAATGTGATGTCACTAAGATCTCTTTGAGTTTTTAGTGAATTTACCTCCTTTAGCCTTAGAAAATTAAATCTGTGCCATTAGTGGATCGGTTCCATGCAGAAAGGCATGAAATAAATTTCCAAGTCACAGACCGCTAACCAAAATCTCCCTTATGAAACTACACCAAAATACAAATTAAGATGAACGTGTTCTAGTGTAATGTTGGATATGAGGGTTTATTATAGGTAACTAGCATTGAATACATTAGTTTCCTGGTTATAAACATAGAGAGTAGCAGTAGAATTATGCACCAAAATTTTTTTTAAAAAAAATCTTTGACTATGCCCTTTCCTAAAAAAAGAAAGAAAGAAAGAAAGAAAGAAAATATGAGAACAGAGTTGCTATAAATTCCAGTTAAGCCATTCTCCACATGACCTTCAGGGGGTCTAAATTGTTGACAGTTTTTTTTTTTAATTTTATTTTTAATGTTAACTTTCATCTCTGGATGCCATTTTCAAAGCATCAGTCTTCACTATCTTCCTTGGAGCAGATTCATATCAATGAGCATAAGGTTATCAGTTCATTTCTACCACTCTGCCCTACATTTTTCTTCCAGGAAAGCAAAGGTAAACAACTCTTGAAGGGAAAACAATATTGTGTTGGAGGCACCAATATTTTGCTTCTGTCCTCTAAGTGATAGCAACTATATCTTTATGAGCTCAGGAAGGCCCTTTATTCTTACTTTCCCTGGTGCCTCAATTGCCACCAGAAATAACAGGATGAGCCTGTGTGCAGTGAGGATAGTTTAGGTTATCAGGAGCATTCGATTTCTTTTGACAACTGTGTATGGATGTGAGCAAACATTAGCATCAGCGATATCTATAAACATATTGCACGTGTAAAATAAGGTCAGCACATTGTGTAAAATGAACAGTGAATTCCAACTCAAGATGGCAGACTTTTCATGTGCATTTATCTCTTCTTCCTCCTGACTCCATTAAAACAATAATGAAAAACGATCAAGCATTTAATGACTTCTTTAGTAATCTATTATACTATTACCTAAGCACATGGATGCACATACTACAAAACTAACATGAATAAACAGACTTATAAGAGGTTGACTGCAATGTAGTGAGACTATCTCAAAACACTGTCTTAATCACTATGATTTTGTTATAATATAAATTCAATACACAGTTTTGATGGTTTGGGGCACTATGTTGGATAGAGTGGTGGTTACAGTAATATAAAACATTTCTTATACTCAGGGGATTTTTTTAGTCTGGGAGAGAAGTAAGACACTTAAGTAAACAACGGAAGACAGAATGGTCATAACAGGGGTGTCCTCATGGATAAGTGATTACGGAAGGAGAGCAGGTCATACAGAAAGCTTCCTTGAGAAATGACTTTGAGGTGCATGTGGAGTCTTAAGGAACGCAGCTGCCACAGGAAATGTTAGCTCAGTGAGGGAGACGACATTGACAGCTACACAGAGGTCCAAAGCTGGACACTGCTGGTTCTGGAAGGTTCTGTGGGGTTCAACATGTCTGGGACAGAACATATGTAGACAGATATCATGAATGTGGTAGAAAGAGGACAAGTCACCAAAGGACATTTGGGTGGTCCCAGTCTGTGTTCACACAAGGGATGATCTTCCAGACACACCCTCTGTCAAGTATGGTGGGTGGGATGGGACTTCCAAAGGAGATGGAGCAAAGACGAAGAGGCATGGGGAACAGTGTGAGGGAGTGAAAAAGACACTGGGAAGGAGATTGCAAATTAACCAACAGGGAAGAAAATGGAAACAGAAGTGTCGTCAGAGAGGTTGGGAGAAGCATCCCAAGACAGGTGTTAGATGTTGCAGAGGCCACCTAAGAAAAAACTGAGATGCATCTGCTTGGACGGAAAAAAATCACAAGCTCAAAGCATACTAAGTGCACTTCCCCCAAAGCTGTGCACATCTCCGTCCCCAGAATCTGCAAATATGTTACCTCCCATGGGAAAGGGACTTTGCAGATGTGATTAGGTTAAGGCTCTTAAAAAGAGGAGTTTAGCCTGGATTATCACAGTGCACTCAATATAACCACAAGAGTCCTTATAAAAGGGAGACGGGAGGGTCAGAGTCAGAGAAGGAGATTTGACCTTGGAAATGGAGAAAAGGAGATGTAACCTGCAGGAGGAGCCAAAGAATGCAGGCAGCCTCCAGAAGCTAGAAAAGGCAAGGAAACCAAATCTCTCCTGGAGCATCCAGAGAGAATCAGCCCTGCTGATGGAGAGGAGTTAGCCCCTAAAGACTCATTTCAGACATGACCTCCAAAACTGTGTTTATTCATGTGTGCTGTTCAAACCACTGAGTTTGTGATCATGTTACAGCAACAGAGTAAAAAGTGAGGAAAATCAATTATGACTACTCCTTCTAAGTAGAGAGCAGAAACGGGGTGAGGCTGCTGTATAGTGACTTTTAGATGTGAAATACTGACATTGCAATTCAAATGCAGAAGCTATAAGGGAAAAAATCAATTTGAAAGATTCTGCACCTAGTGGAAAACATTTCTGAAAAAGCACATACTACTAGAACTGGAGTTTGCTTTCTAAGCCTTGAAAAGTCAAATCATTCTGAAATTTCTATCCAAAGGAGTTTTTAACCATTTCAATACAAAGAAAGAATTTCTATTTCTTCTTGAGACATCAGATTGATCTTCAATTACAAGAAAACTGCTGCTCTGTTGAAAATGACTTCAAATGTTGTGTCCACTTTGGCAGGTTAAGAGATTAATCTGAAGGTAACCTCAAGTCAGTCAGATTCTGGTAAGATATTTCAGGAATCCTGTCAATTAGTGCCTTTTAACCCCCTTAATTTTTTTTTTTAAGTGATGATGCCACATTATTTCAGAGACCTGTTCTAAGACTTAACCACAGAAATGGTAATGATTTTAAAACTCCTGAGAAAGTTGAGTCCTGGTAAAAACGTGTTCAGTACTCTCTTTGCACTTTAAGTAAAACATTTGACCATAATCCAATGTTTTCAAATATTAAATAATAAATAACAATAATTTGCTTTCAGCTGTAGTTTCATGCATTAATTGATTTTTGAGCAAGTGTTTGGTTTAATCATTTAAAACACAACCTATGATATCTCATCAGAAGAATTTAGTGGAGATTTTTCATTAACTAATGATTATAAAAGCCTAATTGCACATACAATAAAAGTAATTAAAAGGACAACATTTATGAAATCTACAGTCTTCAGCTGATATAGCTTCTGTTTTAAAGCTTACCTTGATCGTGAATCTGTAACTTTTGAAATGTAAGAAATCAATGAGGACACATATCCTTGGACATTGAGTGTTTTTCATTTTATTAATCTCTCACACTTATTTATCCCATTACCAGATTTTATTTGTTAGCCTTCTTCCTAGAATGTCATAATCTGAACAAGCTAATCAATTACCATTAAAAGGACAAGTGAAAGACTAAGCATTCCCCAAGGAAGGATTGAATTTTCTACATAATCACAAAGAAAATATAGCAGCTAAAATAGCAGTCCATTTAGAAGACTTAATTACAGATAAGTCAATGCTGAATAATTTATATTCTTCTGTGCATATATGCAAGACCAGAACAAATACTGGGGGTGTGTGGGGGGGATCTCTCTGAGTAGATACTCAGTTGCTTCCAAATTGCTATTACCTATAGAAAAATGCCACAGACACTACATTGATTTTCCTCTCCTAGCTTTATAAAATTCAAGGAAGAAAAAAAAAATCTATCCATCCCCTGGTGAAAATAAAGTGCTTGGTTTACTGAAACATGATTTCCATGTGCCAAAATGACTTTATTTTCCCATCCAACATTAAAAATATATGGAAGGATTTTCTTCAGAATGTAAACAGACTCCACTCAAGAGGTGGTCAGCTCTGGAACAATATGCAAGAGGGCTTCAGGCAGAGAAAAGCACCTTTCCAGAGTTGGGCAAAATCAACATTACTTAGGCTCATCTCTTCACTGCACAAATGAAGGATGGACAGAAGGTTGAAGAACTAATCCAAGGTCACTAACCCCCTCGGGCTGCTCAGCCAGGACTTAGACTTTATGGCTACTGGTTTCCAGGTAGTGCTAGTTTCATTTTCTCTTAGACTTCTGAGTTAAGCATGTCGACTTGCATTCACCCAGCATGTGTAGAGAATCCTCTACATGCCGTGCACTGTGATACCAACTGGGCAGCATTAGATTTATCTATTCAAGTATCCAACTGCATACAAAGGACACTGCAAAGGTCCATGGAAGGGAAAGAGTGACCCGTGTTCTAGGCTGTTGCATTAAAATTGTTCATGTGGACCATGTTACATTCTGTCTCATTCTGTTATATTTCCCATCACCGTATTCACAAGAGACAAAAGATGAAGTCAACCTAAATCAATGAGTGAATGGATAAAAAAAACTGTGGTATATAGACACCATGGAATACTACTCAGCTATAAAAATAAATGATATCCTATCATTTGCAGCAACAAGATGGAATAGGAACCCATCATGTTAAGTGAGGTTCATCAGGCACAGAAAGACAAATACCACAGGATGTCACTCAAGTGTGGAACATGGGTGGGTGGGGGGATTGTTCTCATAGACGTAGAGAGTAGAATATGGTTATCAGAGGCAGGGAGGGGAGAGGGTAAGGGGAGGGAGAATTAGTGGACTAACGGGTACAAAACCATGCTATCTAACCTAAGTGAATCATTGTGCAGTATACGCACGTATTGAAGCAACACATTGCACCCACAAATATGCACAAGTAAATGTTAAAATCAATCAATCAATCAATCAATACTTAGGAACACAATTAAAAATCATGTTTTCCGCAGTCACTGCAGTCACTGTGGAAATGGAAATAAGAAGGTATATATTGAGGGAACATTTTTAGGCAAATGATTCTGAATCATCTGCATCTAAAACATATTTACTTAATATTTACTACAGGTCCCCAGCACACCAGGTATAACATCGAACAACTTGTCAGGGAATGACAAAACAAATCCATTCCCTATTGATATTAATTACGAACTTCAAGGAAGCATGCTGAGTCAGAATTACTGCTCTCTCAAATTTGCACAAAAAATGGAATCACGAAACCCCCTGGTTTTAACCGTACAAAAATGCACTTCATTAAAATGTTTAGTGAGGCAGAATAAAAATCTCAGTAATTGCTTGCACTTAATCAAGCGTTCCCTTCTTCTAGATCATGAAATGGACTGGGGCATGAAAACACAAGCCAGGGCGGTTCGCCACGATCAATCTGCTTAATCATGAACCTTAGCCCAAACAGAGAGTGACGGGCAACCAGAATCCATCACTTGAGTAGCTAGAGTCCAATGACACAGACCAGTGTGTGTCAGCGGCAGGTCATTTGTTTTGTGGTTGAAGGCTATGGAATCTATCGCTGGTGCATATAAATTTTGCATGTAAAATTCAAGGGTGTTCATCCAAGCACCCCAGATTCCAGGTTTCAAACATCTGCTTTCTGTTTAAGAGATTGCAGGATGCATTGATATTTCTAGTTTGAAAATATATATCTTATTATTAATAATAATGTATTATATATTAGTATTCATGTATAATGGATTATGGGTGTATTATGCATTTATGCATTCATGTATGGATCCAAAGTTTCACTATATAATGCCATCTCCTCCCACTCCCCACAAGGAATCATGCTGTGCCCTAAAATATGGACTGAACATTTTCTTTTATTTCTTTGGTAAAGAATCAAATGATAAATACTTTAGGTTTTGCATTTAGGCAGGTCATGCAGTCTCTGGGGCAACCATTCAACTCTGACCCTGTAGTATAAAAGAGCCATCAACAAAAATGTAAATGAAAAGGTGTAGCAACGTTCCAATAAAATTCTGCTTACAAGAACTGGTTGCCCACTCACAGGCCGTAAACGACTCACTGTAAGCGAGGATGTGTATGTCACTTTATCATTTACTCAGAGTTGAGGGGTTTTGTTTTTGTTTTTTGTCCTCCAGAGATCAAACCAAATTAGCTTATGCATAAATATTTTATAAATGGTGTAAGATGGTGTAGACATGCCTTCCTTTTTTGTCCATTCTGAAATATATCCTCTTGGCAGAAAAAAAGCATTAACTAGAGGAAAAATAGGCAGTATAGTCTTGGTACAAAGAAGCATTATGAGTTTGAGAAACAGATAAAAGAGAAAGAATAAAGAAGACCCAGGAACAAATATATACATCAAAAGCCATGTGGAGATGTTTCTTTAAAATGATTTGAAAAGTCACGTATTTTCACCTGTCATTTATGTGTTGCAAAAATACAGATGTGAGACATAAACTGTTCTCATAAATTGTGTCATCGTGTGTTCAAAATAGATTGTTTTTGATAAAAGCATATGAATACTTGCTGTAAATTCACCACCTAATTGAATCTGTGAAAACATTCATAAGATTTAAACTAAATGTAAGTTACCATTATCAATATTTTGCCTATTTCTAAGGTGGTATGACAGTCTATCTTCACTAGAAATGGAATGGAAAATATCAGATCAAACTCCATCTTCTTCAGTCAGAACTACTTAAAGATTTCCTTTCAAACTTTTAAGTATTAAAAAAAGTTTACTATAGAGAGCTCATAATAATAGAATAAATAGGTATGGGAATAAAGCAGCTTTCAGAGCAGTTTCAAAGGTTTTGTACAACAAATACAGCAGTATTCAACCACAAGCCAACACACCCTTTTATTCCTGAAGGAACCAAGCTATTCTCTTCTGCTTCAGCATGGAAAGTAGGAAAATGCACATCAACAATTAACAAATAAATGCGTGCATGGGAGGGTGCATGCACACACCTGGGTGCATATACACACATTCCTCCACCACAATCTAAGGCACTACCGGATGTGACTCCATCTGGGGAGACCCTCAGGCAGGAAGTGACATCATGAGTGGGTGGAGTTAAGGTCAGAGGCAAAGTCTCCACTGAAAGAGCTTATGCTAAAAGCTGGGGTGACAGTCCTCGACAAAACAGTCTTTTCCTTCTTTCCTTTACTAAGTATCCAGGCTTTGTACCCCAGAGGTCAGTGTGTCAGTGCCCAAAGGAATCCCATCCTTCCATCCTGTCCCTCTTCGCCTCTAGCAGATGTCACATACCCACCATCTGAAGTTTTGGGGGGAATGGTCCCTGGTGAGTAGAGGGACCAGAGGATTGGTTTTGCCTGACAGGGAAACTGTTGGCCTCAGAATTAAAAAAAAAAAAAAAAAAAAAAACAATTGACATGAAATCATCCTTGACTTGAAGCAAAACAAACAAACAAACAAACAAAAAAAGATGAGCTTTTATTTCAGCAAAATTTGAAGAGAAAAATTGAAGTGAGAGAAAATATTTGAATAATGCCCAGAATAATATATTTGTTTAAATTTAATCCATAACTTACTATGTGTTCTACAACACCTTTCCCATTTATTTATTTAGCAAATATTTAGCAGTTTACTACTATGGATCAGGCACTCTTATGGACTACAGGGAAAGAGAAATGGACAAGAACCAGGAATGCATCTTCTAGTGCTTTCATGCGTCTACCATAGTTTACTTTAAAAGGTTCTTAAATATTGAAGTTTTTACAATTATATACTTTTTGAAAATTCCCGTCATGTACTAATCTTAAAAGCTGAATATCTAAGATCTACCATACGACCTAGCTATTCCACTGCTGGGTATATAACCAAAGGAACAGAAATCATCATGTCGAAGGGACACCTGCACTCCCATGTTTATAACACCTCTATTTACAATAGCCAAGAGGTGGAACGAGCCTAAGTGCCCATCATCAGATGAATGGATAAATAAAACATGGTATATCTACACAATGGAATACTATTCTGCTATAAAAAAGAATAAAATACTACCGTCCGCAGCAACATGGATGGACTTAGAGAAAATTATACTAAGTGAAATAGCCAGGCACAGAAAGAGAAATACCACATGTTCTCACTTATATGTAGGAACTAAAAAAAAATAATAAATAAATATACAAACAAATAAATGGGGAATGTGGAGAAGACACAACAATCACAATTCCTTGAACTTTTTAAGACAAGTGAACAGATATGATGTTGATGGAGGGGGTGGGCAGAGAGGGGGGAATTGGTAAAGGGACATGAAAATCAACTATACTGTATATTGATGAATTAAAATTTTTAAAAAATTAAAAAATAAAAATAAAATAAAATGAGCAACTTCTGCAAAAAATTTTTAAAAATCTATAGTTTAAATGCTCCGTTATATACAGTAAAACCTTTATATCAAGTATTTTGTTTAAATAGAACATATGTTGGCTTACAATTATTTGTTCCTTTCTTGCTTTTTAAAGAATGATTTAAAGGACCTGTTTACAGTGACTTATAATACTTGGAATTGTGAATCAAGACCTTGGGAGTAGTTACTACGTTTATTATAATAAGAGGGCACTTCAAAAAGTTTGTGGAAAAATAAAATTAAAAGATAATGTAAATCTCTCCAAGAACTCTTTGAAGTACCCTCATATATACTTCCTTTTTATTGCTGACAAAACTAGTATTGTTTAAGTCTTTAGGAGCGAATGTGTCTTTCCCAATCATTTTTTTTCCATTTTCATTTATTTATTTTTAATTAGCATATAAAATTGAGTGCACTTCTGGTGTACAGCATGTTTTAATCTACATATACAATGTAGAGTGGCTCAGTCAAACTAATTAGCATGTCCATTACAACACATACTTATTGTTTTGTGATGAGAATCTACATTCTTAGCAATATTTGAGTGTACAATACATTGTTATTAACTATCATCACCATGTTGTACAAGAAATCTCCTGAACTTAAAAAAAAAAAGCTGAATATCTAAACCAAACTTTATTTTCCCTAAGTCTGCACAACTGCTTTCATCTCCTCTTATAATTTCTTAGAAAACAAAATACTCTGATTAGTTCCTACATACTCTGAAGCTAGATCGAGGCAAACTCTTTTTAGCAATTACTCTTCAGTTTATGAGCTTTCATTCCACTCTCTAAAGGGAGGAAGTATGTCATAGGGATTGAGCAGAAATTTTGATCACAATTTGCCCCATTGTCTGCCTTTGAAATATCCTTCAAGAATCTTAGGTGCCTTTGTAGTACCATTGAAATACTGTCAAATTTTATTCAGTTGCTGGATCCCCTTGCATTTGAAGAAGATTCTCTAGCAGCTGCACCACATTGATTTGCATAACTACTCTGCATCCCTCTAAATCACAAAGTGTTTCATGATAGATTCATTTGGGTGATATGTGTTTGGAACCAAGTGCCTAAACAATGCCAATATTCAAATTTATTAGCCCTTAGGATTAATCTTATCACTAAATCTTTGACATATTCTTAAATTCACTTCCATGCAATACTGAACTTTCTTTTCCCTGGTTCATCCCTTGACTTGGAATTCATGGTTTCAAGAATGCCAGGAAAGGAATTTTTCTTGATAATCTGTTTTGCATTGGACCAAATCATTTTTGCAATAAAATAAATTCTAACATAAGATTCCCAAAACCATCCCAGACAACCATGACAATCCCATTGCAATGAACTTCCCTTGACAGGGGTTGTAAAATAAGAAAGTGTTCAATCATCTACATGTAGAAGAATTGATTGAACTGGTCTAAGTTGAAATTTTCAAGTATTAAATAGGCTTAACGAATTACTTGTACCTCCCAGGCAGCTGTTGTCCTTAATTTATAATCACAGATTCTGCATAGTGACAGGGAATGAATGCATAACTCTTGTCTTTAATTGACCAAAAGCCTAGTGCAAGAAAACCAGCTATATCGTGGCAGAGCTAGCTTACAACATGTATGCCCTTTTACAAAGGTCTACACGCTTTCCCACTAATCCCAAACCCCTCATATATGACAATTTCTCCAAATGAAGAGTCACAATGTTTTCAGTTCTTATCAAGGGTCTTGAGCATGCTGGGAAAGGACATATCCTTCTGTCATTAGTTTTTCATCCAGCCAAGCCATCCTTGGTATACGATAAAGGAAGTTCTAACACAGGATGACCAGGAATCAAAGCTCCTGCACCCAAATTGTCAGTACAGCATGCTCTAAAGTAGTTCCTTTAACAACAGATGCAGCTACCAATTAAGCAAAGCTATCAGCAGACAGACTCTTTTTTGGAAATGCTGGTGGTTTCAAATGTAGATTGAAGCTAAGTGCATATGGTAAAACAATAAAAAAAAAATCCTCCTACATTCAGAAGTTCTCATTTCCTCCCTCTGATTGTGCACTTTATATAATCTTCCCCTTGGGTTCATCATGTGAGCTGTCACATTATGAGCTGTGATTCGTTTACAGCTCTGAGCTGGGTGCCAGACCTATTACTACTGCTGATTATATTAAAGTGCTCTTTGCACTGCAGCTCCTGAAATGATTACAGCCAAAGCTGAGTCTGGTTGCTGCTCCAAAGGCTGGTGGTGAGAAAGAAGACAGATATTTCTGAGACTTCACAGTTTGGTTACTTATTAATACTCAGCCAACTCAAGAAAAAACTGGAAAAAAAAAAAACCCAAGCAATTATGTCATTCAGGAGACAATAATCAATAATATGTTTTAATTGATTATTCAGCTATATATGCTGATGAAAAATACATGTGTACATTGAGTGCCTTTGATAAAATACAAGTAAAGAAATCTATACAAGATAAAAATAGCAAACAACTGGTGAATCTTTTTCTCAACTGTGGTTGTCTTCCAAATTTGAATGTTAATGACAATAGAGGACAGAATTAGTGTTTCTTTATAAATTATCTTTAGAAAAAAATAAAAAGACAACTAATACTTTTTGATCATAGAAAATATGGGCAGAGGTTCAGAAATCAATTTTGTTGGAACCAAGAGTTCAATAAAGGACATGATTTTGACAGTCTTTTAGAATCCATGAAACTACAGAAATTTTGTTCCATAAGAAACAACAGCTAAAAACATATATATGAAAATTATCTGGCAAACTTTAAAGGGACACTTAGATGTCATTTGCGATCTAAATTTTGACGGGTGTTTAGAAGCTTTGACATTCAAATTGATTAGGAAATTGGTCGGTAACCAATTTTTAAGCAATACAATCATAAATACTGTTTCAGCAGGGCTTAATTTGACAGCTGAGCCATGAAAAGACATAACCATTTACTTAAAATGTATTAAAACATAAGAAGATCCTTTCTGAAACGAGCTTGGGAGGAAAGGTTCAGATTTTGAATTATGTAAATGTTTCCATTAACATGTGCTCACAACAGTATATCGTAAAAGTAAGTATTCTACCCCTATTGCCTTCCTTGGCTTTTACTCAATTCCCAGTTTCCAGATAGTGAGAAGGATCTCATGGTCTGAGTGGACCCTCAGCCCACACTAGTAGCATATGTTTGGCATTTAGGATCCCGCTCTGCAAGGGGTACAAATAAAAAGGGTAACATGAGGGGCTGGAGGACTCTGACCCCTAGGCAGCTGGAGATACTTACTCTAGAAGACAGAAGGGTTCTAGTGCATGGCGGTTCTGAGGGTTTTACACAAGGTGAGTCACAGAGCTGACACTCTCACTTGAGTATACCTACTTTACAGATGCACCTCACATTGTGGCTAAGTGGGGGAGCAGACAATTTGGTTATAAAATCCTAAATTGCCAATACATGTCAATAGGGACACGCCAACTGAGCTGGAAATGACTGCTTTGCACTATTGCTGATTTCAAATAGATGTACAAAAGCAAAGCAAAACAAAACTGTTTTGCCACCAAAGCCATCAGAAGTGATTTAGCCAGGCTGAAAAATGCATGAGTAAAATAATTTATTTTAATCTCTGCATGAGCCTCCCTCACATGATGGGCAGAACTTTGGTAAGTAGAGAGAGGAAACATTCACACAGGCAGAGAACGGCATAAACAGAGGGCTCGAGGTGGAAAAGCACCAGAGTTTACCGGAGTGCAGGATGGGACTGGAAAGGAAGCCCAGGCACCTGCCTCTGCCAGGATTTCTGTGGATGCAAATCAGAAGTATTGGAATACTCTGAAAGGCTGATTTATTAACCTGTAAGATGGACTGATATGGCATTCTTCAGTATTTTAAAGTTTTCTCTGAACTTTCTGTTGAAATTTTCCAAATCTAGAGGAGGCACGTTTAGCGGTCATAATCATTAACCATTCACGCTCATACAATGGGATTCTTCAGCCCCACTCCCCCTGACCTGGAAAGTTTGGGAGTCCTATGGACAGCCCCAGGCAATACTCTTTTATGGGCACTGTTCTCACTTGATTCTTATACTGCAACAAGTTAGGTATTCTGTTACTCTTTTTTGACCACCAAGAGAGATGAAGATGTTAAAAGATAAATGAATAAACCATCTACCTAAGGTCACACTTTGCAGCCTAAGAGATCCTTCCTGGACAGTTCTCCCAACAGATACCCCGGAGTTCGGATAGGCCTGAGGGTTAGAAAAGAGCAGGCATATAGGATGCATTGGCTTTCATATCAGGAGTTCTGGTTTCCCAGACGTGTGGCCAGCTATCCAAGGCTAGCCCCTGCCCTGTGGAAAGGTTTCCCCTTAGAAAAATTAGACAGAGAGAACCAATGTGCAGCCCCTGTCAGCCTTGACTCTCCAAGGTGACTGTCTTCCAGGCAGATTCCAATCCAAAATCCACCCTCCTCAAGTGCACTCTAGACCTTGCCACCTGCTCTCTAAATCTTGTGTCCAAGTTCTGAGTAGGTGGGAAAACTAAGGCCCAGAGAGGTTTCCAGGCTTATTATGGTGAGAAAGACTGAGAGCCTCACGTACAGCCCTCTACCCTCAGCTCCAGGTTCCACACTCTCAACAGCCACTAAAGCCCACAGCATGGCTGAATTCCGGTTCTGGAGCTCCACAGTGCAGCCTGGAACATGGTCATTGCCATTTTGAACTCACCACTAATTATTCTTGATACTTACCATTAGACTGTCTTTCTGAGAAGGTGCCTTTACAGATGCCCCCATAGAAATTTACTTGATTTTTTTTCCATATCAGCACATTTTTTCCCCTATTGAAAGAAAAGAGAAATATATCATGCTAGTCAGTAAAAGAGAAGAAGCTAACATTTCAAAATCAATGCTACCTTCCTTCTAAGCTTTCTTATGGGTGATTGCAAGAACTACCTGGTAGTGGCATTAAGTAATTATTAACTTGTTCCCTAATAAACCAATCAACTAATCAAGAGAGGTGACCAACACAGGCATGGCTTAATGTGGATCCTACATCCAACCATAAGGCCTTTGGGTTTTGTAGCTCATGAGCACATTATAAATCATGGAAAGGTAGGATCATATTTCAATAACGTTTTACATTTTTTGATTGAAACATAATTGATTGTACATATTTGTAGGATGCGGCATTGAATATCAATACCTGTGTGCAATATGTGATGCTCAAATCAGGATAATTACTATATTTGTCATTGCACAATGCAATTATGTTTTAGATTACTCATAACACCTAGCACATTTATTTATTAGTATGCATCTCATAAATATTGTTGATTAAAATACATTTGTGAAAATGAATTGATACCTAACAACAACCATACCCACATTTATCTCCACCGACCCTTCTATAGTTATGCAAAGTAGTTATTATCACGTCTAATTTACTTTTAGAAAAACTGACATTCTGATGTTAAATTACACAGCTCATAAGCTCTGGAGCAGGAAGTTCGACCTAAGACTCTCTTGACTCCAAAAGCCATGCACATTTTTCAAGATATCAAGCTACCTCCTCATCCAAACAAATATAACAATAATAATAATAATAGTAGTTATAATAGTTAACATGTATATATAGGGGGTCAACACTGAGCATACTGAATGCTTTATATAAACTAACTCTGTTTATCTTCTCAAGAAACGTGTAAGTATGTATAAGCCTTACCAGCATTAGTTACTGGAAAAGAAGGTATTTGATACCAACACCAAAGACAGCCCCATAATGCATAAGTGACACATAGCATAAGACCTCAAGTAATGCTAGCTACTGCAACTGTTTTATTAATATTGAGACTTCGAAACTGCTGTATCTCCATTTTAAGTGATCATAGCTTAGCTCACACCCAGGGCACACTGTTACATTCAAAGTACCGAGTGAAAGATGCATGTGTACTTCACAAAAGTTTTACAGAAATTACTGTGACTCATGTGTGACTGACTATACCTTTGTCTTGTGATAGGGGAAAGAAAAACTTTTTGTCAATCATTATTTTAGGTTCGAATTTTTGTTTTTCCGCTTGCTCAATTTTGTTTACGTACATCAGTGAGATGGACACACTAATGGTATTTGCATGTGATACCTTTATTTTCAAATCTGATACTGCCAAAATTTGATAGGACAAAATGTTCCCACCATATAGTGTTCAATAGGTAATTGTGTAGCTTAAGGGGACTCCCTAGAAAGAACTCACTCGTCCACACAGGTTCTCTATGGGAGGACCGTGTTCCATGCTTTTGTGCTCTATGACAGACATGTTTCAACGCATTCTACCTGCATCCCTGACAATCACTATTCTCTTTCAGGGCCCTACTCACTACCCTCAGTGCAGATTGCACCATCTCTCCTGCTATCCATGGTTAAGTACTTTCCAAATATGTTTCTTTTTCTTCTTTCTTTAATTGAAACATATTGATTATGCATATTTGTGGGATACAGATGTCTAGTTCAATATATGTATGCAATGTGTGATGATCAAATCAGGGTAATTCGTATAGTCAGCACTGCAAAACTTAGTCATTTTTTTGGTGATATGGACATTTGATCTCTCCTCATCTAGCCATGTGATACCATGTGGTAAATTATTGTTAATTATAGCTGCCTAGTTCAACAGTACACCAATAGAACTTATTTCTCCTACGTAGCTGTTTTGTGGCCATTAACCAGCCTCTTACTGTCCTCTACCCTTTCGTGCCTACAGTAAACACAGTTCTGCTCCCTCCTTCTAAAGATTCTATTTATTTATTTATCTATCTATCTATCTATCTATCTATCTATCTATCTATCTATCTATCTATTTATTTATTTTAGCTCCCGCGTATGAGTGGGGAATGCAGTATTTCACTTTCCTTGCCTGGCTTATTTCACTTAACATAATTTTCTCCAAGCTCATCCATGCTGCTGCAAATGGCAGAATTTCATTCTTTTTCATGGCTGAGTAGTATTCCGATGTGTGTTTGCTTCTTCTTAAAGGATAACTCTTCAGAGGTGAACTCACAGCACAACATTATTCCAGATAGCTTTTTGTGTTGAGAAATCCCCAAAATTAAGGACCCAGAGACAGACAGGTGTTCTTTATTATATCCATAAGCTATGCCATGTGAGTGCTAACTGTGGATATCACAGGAATATCCAGATGGTGGACACTTCTACATTCCATGAATCACATCTGCATTTTTCTCTTTTGTCCTCTGCTACATGATTCTCTGTGGGACATGATGTGGCCAATATTACTTCATGTATTTAGAGCCAAGTACAAGGCACTTTCATGTGGTTGATGTATTGTTTCATAGGTTAAAGAATAAATTCCCCAGAAAATTCTTGACTTTACTATGAAATTAGTTCTTGATGACCTATGGTAGAAGGCTGGAAACAGGCACAAGTCTGATAATCTGCAAATTTATGTGAAATTACATTTTATAATCTAAATTTTCTCATAAAAACTATACTCTTCCATACATATATCATTTGCAATGACTTACACTGTAATTAGTAAGTCTTTGATTTCTATGTGAAAGCACCTTTCAAAAACATACACAATGTGTGACAAATAGATATTTACATAGTCAACATGGACTAAAGATGGGAAGGTAGTAATTCAAGCCATATTTGTGAAGTACTAATATTTTAGCAAATGCTACCTTAAAAATCTTTCATCGTTTTAATGGAATCTTAGTATGCAGAGAATACACAGGTCAAAGCATACACACCTTTTGAGAATATCAGACGAGGAAGCTGTGAATATATTCCACACTACGACAATGTTTCAAATGATTCTCTCCATATAATTTTGTCTTTACAGCTGAAGGTTTGGGGGTTCATAGAGACGTTCACAGCCATTCTAGCTCGCCCTGGGTAATCGGTCAAGAAGACACCTAGGACATAAGGCATAAGGGGATAAACGTTTTCATCTAAGGTAACATTGATGTAACTCTGTGATGCAATCTCTCTCCTCAAGGTTTTTTTGGGGGGAGAACAGCACTAAAGCCAGTGCTTATAATTGCATGAGCCCCTATACTGGTGACACAGGAAAAGAGTCATGCTCAGAAGTGGTGACATCTCAGAAAATGCCTCAGGAGAGGACATCCAAGATGATCCGGGAAGAGGAGTGAGAGGGCAGCCACATGTGTCACAGGGTGGCCCATGGAAAGCAGGAAGTAGAAACGGCACCAGACCGTCCAGGGGCCTCAAAATGTCTGGACCATGATTACAGCCAAGGGTTCCCATGGCTCTGACTTCATCCATGAGTAATGTCTGCAAGTCTTACACACGCATGCACATGCCAAAACAGGAAAATATAAAACCTAAAGATATTTCTGAGGGATTTTAAGTTTATAAAGAAAATAGGATAATTCATCTTTCATATAGGCTGTTATTACTATTATCTGGAGTCGTAGTCGCCTGCTAAATAAAAGGGACAACTTTAATTTTGGTAGATTTCTCAAGTAGCTTCAAAAATAAGGTGTGATCAGGTAGGTTTTAGTGGGGTCATTCTAGATATTTCCAGATGTACATACAAATGTCCAAATTAACATAAATGACTTTAACGTATACCCTGCTTCATCTCGCCCGAATTTTACCTCCTCCTCTCAAACACAACAATTGTCCAAATTATATCCATTTTTTGAAAAGTTGCAGACTGAATAAAACTTCTGTTTCTGTCTTGGATGTGCTCCCAGTTTATTTTATTTTTTTAATGCAATGTTTAACTTATTTAATTTTTAGCATTTTGAAAATCAAGAAAACTATAAAGAGGAAAACTTCTATTTAGAATTTTAGCAGAATAAGTTAAAAAACGGATCATTGATTTTATATAGTTCTACTCTTCCCAAATCATTCCACGAATGTGACAAACTCTCAAGCAATTAATTGAGTGGCCACACTGGTAGTTTTGACCCAAATCTCTACAACAAAATTAAAAAGCACGTACAGTCATCTACCTACTGAGCAGGGGGAAAATATTACAGCACAGCAGATTTATAGCTTTGGTGTTAGAATACAAATTATTAAACTCCAAAAGACCTAATATTCTAAAAATGTATCACCCTCAATTTCCTAAGCATGGACCACTATGAGAAATTTGACAAAACTTTTCTGTTGCACCGTCTTTAACAAAGTACAGAAAAAGTTGTTAAAATCTCTAGGGATAGTATAAATACCGACAAAGAAGATTTTTAATACCTCAGGTACCACATGGTCTCACTCATATGTGGAAGCTAAAACATATGCGTGTATATATATATACGTTTTATACTAATGGGTACAAAACTATGCTATCTACTCTAAGTGAATCATTGTGCAGTATATGCATGTATTGAAACAACACACTGTACACCACAAAAATAAATATAAATAAAATACCATAGCCAAAAACAAATTAGATGAAATATTTAAAATATAAAAAGGCAGATTTTAAAAGATAAATAGGCATTTAGAAATAAACTACTTAAATGTGGTGAGTGACCAATACATTTTCAGTAAACCACGCTAGTTTAAAAACATCAAACTGAACAATCCAGGAAGACCCATGCTTCCTTAGGTGAAATAGGGACTTGCTCCTAGAAGCTGGTAAAATGGTCAAAGACGGTCTTTCCTCGGATCTGTCTAGCTTGAGTGCATGCCTAAGAAAACTACAATGGTGGAGTTTAACCCTTTTCCTTACCGTGCAACACTTGATTTTCTCACTCATCCAAAGAATATCTATAGAGTGTTTTACAACTAGTCATTTCTTCCATAAATGCCCAATGAACACCACTCTACTCCAGACTCGTACAATGCACATTTTAGGGGAACACAGGAAAACATCCATCCCCTACCCCCCCCATGCACATGTACACATACATAAGGAGCAGAAAAATAAAAACCCTTTCAAGTTTGAGTGCACTCTGAGAAGCAGCTAAATATGAGCACAACAGAGGGTGGGACCTGTTATAAATAGTAAAAGAATAGGATGTTCGGGGCAGAGAAAGAGGCACACACAAAGGCCCTAATGAGGGGTATGCCCAGTTAGTGCATGAAACAAAAAGACAACTGGTCTACCAGTGCAGTAAACAGAGAACACCATGGGATCCTCCTGGGGAAGTGGATAAAAGTCTAACTGTGTAAAGCCAAATAGGTCAGTGAAAGGAATTTGGGGTTCATTCTAAGTGTAATGTGAAGGTATCCTTTGTGAGACATTTTAGACTAGGAACATAGCATAGATGAATAACATGAGGATCTGCCTTCTACACTTAGTAGGAGCCCATGTTAAGGTGCTTTGCATGCTAAACTTTATTTTGTGAACCTGCCTAGAGGTAGGCACTCTTTTCACAGCCCCCTACAGATGAGGAAACTGAGACCTAGGAAATCAATGACTGGAATGCACACAGCTGGGAAGAAGCATCAGGTCTCCTGTCTCCTCTGGTCGAAATGGATGAGTTCCAAGGAGACATCAGACAGTGCCTATGAGAATCAAGGAAGGCAGGACAAGCAGCAGAGCCATAGCCCTAAGTAGTGGATAAGGTGTGCATATGAGAGATTGGGACAAGACACTGATCCAGGTCGAAAGAGAACCTGAAAAGGATGAGAAAGCAAGAAACCCAGGACCTAGCACAGTGATTTCCACAGACGCTCAGTTTGGATGGGACATTAAATACCCGGAGAAGTGACTGCTAACTGATGTTGTGATGATGGCAATGGGGTAGAGTCGGAGGACAGTGGATACTTATGGGTGATTTTTGAATGGGATGGTCGTCATATACACTCTATTATTCAGGAAGATGAAGAAGGAATTGTTTACAAGATAGATGGGAGAACGAGATAGGTCATAGGCAGGGAATTATTAAAATAGTCAAACATATGGCAAGAAGATGACCAAGGAAAATGAAGATGTGTCACAGTGGGAGAATTGACAGGACCTGGAAAGGGATTTATGTTAGGGATACAAAAGGAAGAGTATTCAAATACAAGATGAGGGACCACATGGAAAAGTTGGCATTTGCAGGAAAAAAGAATGCACAGAACAGGGTAAGCTTGACAGGAGCCATGCCAGGCCAATTTTGGACACACCGAATTTGAGTTTGGGGCAGAGCATTTCAGCAGCATTATCCCAAAGGGAGCTGGAAAGCTGGGATGTGGCTTGAGGGAGAAGTCAGAGCAGAAAGTAGAGCCATGTCAGTCCCCTGTGTGGAAGTGATCGTCAGATCATGAGTAGATGCCAAGCTACGGAAGACAGTATGGATGGAAGAGAAGCAGCTGAGGATGGGATTCAGGTATCAACAATCACTGAGGAGTCAGGAGAGGCGGAGATTCAGAGAAGTTAGTTATATGAAAAGAAAGGCAATAGAGGAGAAATAGGAGGGCTTTGGAGTTCGAAGAACATTTCTCAAAGGAGGAACGATAAACAAGTCAGAGTCTATGGGGAAACTCTAAAGAGGGTACAGCATTGTTGAGGGGTCAGCCCCTGATGTGGTTGGCTGGACAACCAATGGGATGTAGCTGTGCTGTCAGGAAAAATAAATAAACATGCATACATGCATATATATGAGAAGTGAGAGTAAAGTCAAGAAATGTTTCTCAGTGAGAGTTCCTGCTCTCGAGGTCCACTGTGTCAGGACACTAACAGTTTTGGGAATGACAATAGAATGGTTGAGAAGGGCTTGATCATGGGAGGACTGAAAAATAATCACCTCTCAAAGTCTATCAATTACCTTATATTCACCAAAAAATAACACCTTCCCTGTCAGTCTCACGGATCTGCACAGTCTCTGACAATGTGGACATTCACCCACCTTTGGAACCCTCTCTCATCCCTCAGCTAAGCTACCATAAGTTAGCCACAGCCTGTTACAGTGACTCACTGCCTCGGTCTCTATCCAGTCATTTGCTGGGTCTCATCAATACCATTCATCCAGTGCCTCTCAGGAGTGTCACACCTTCCCCACGCCCTCAGTCTCTACCATCACTAGATCTCAACTTTTGCACTTAGACTCTCACCTCCACCATACCTGCTTCCATCATATTCACCACCACGAAATTGATATCTCTTAAATAATTCCTTTCTGCTAATGCCCTAATCTGGCTCCCCCTCCACCTCTAGAATAACATCTATGAGCTTTACCATTGGGTTCTACCACCTGAAATGCTCCGATTTTAATGGAATCATTCAAGATCAGCATGCCCTTAAAATAACACTGAACTCATTCATTTACTCAACACTTCTTGCCATATTTATGACTTTACTTACACTTTCCCATTGGCCTTTCTGACAAAATCCTGTGCATCCTCTAAGACACAGTGCAATGGCCACATTAAGTGAGATTTTTCAGGGCCGTGATAAAACTGCAACCTCTGTCTACAACTTGACTGCAACATCACGAGAGACCCTGAGCTAGGACCACCCAGCCACAGGGCTCCTGAATTCCTGACTTCCAGAAAATGTAGGAGATGAGAACTGTTTGCAGTTTTAACCTAAGCTTTAGGGTAATAATTTTTATGCAGCGATAGATACCTAAAGCACCATCATAGAAGAAACAAGTGGAACATAAGATTCTATGCTCCCAAAGTCTGTGTTTTTACCATCCTTATGCAATATACAATGTGCATGCCTTGTAGTTTAAGTGTCTTCACTTATCATTTTCTCCTCCTTACTGAGACTGTGACCTCCCTGGGATCAGAGGTTGGATTTTATCAGTGTTTCTACCTCTAGCAGTATCAAGCAGGGTGACTTCCTGAAAATGAGATGTAAATGTGTGTTATCAAAGGAAGGAAAGAAGGAAGGAAGGAAAGACACTCTGTTCATGGTTTATCAGTCTTTGAAGGAAGAATAGACGCATGCAGCCTGGAATTACCTGATCCTTGTTTGGACAGAATGTACCCTTGGATCCCTGAAATGGGAAACAATCTGCTACTTTCAAGTGGTTTTAGTGTTTTGAATTATGAGCCAAGCATTTGGAGGCCAGGAAGGAAGGAATAAATAACGTCTAGCATGCCAATGAGCTTTTATCTTGGTTGTTGTGAATCTTTACATCTTGCAGAGACCACAGCACATGGTAGATGCCCAGGAAATAAATATGCATTGTCTTGAAATGACTGGGGACCTGAAAACAGAGATAACTTATAAATCACTCCAGCAAGACCGAGTGACCGAAGGAAACGCTGAACCCCAGGGTTGTTAAAAGCACCTTCCAAACAGGAAGCAACAGCATGTAATATGGACCTCAAAAACTAAACAAGTCCTTTGTGGAAATCTTCCCCCCCCTGAAAATACCCAAATGCAGTAGTCCTCACAGGGTCATCCCTGGACCGGTAGCAGCAACCGGGGTGATGTGTGGGTCCCATTTCAGATCTGCTGACTCAGGAATGCCAGAGATAGGTCCAGCAATCTGTGCTTAACAATCTCTCTAGGGGATTCTAAGGCTCATGTTTGAGAATCACCTCATGGGATGATCTGCTTCCAAAGCAATGAAGCTTTAGGGTTTAGCACCTCCTTCTAGCAACAATCTCCCCAAGAGTATTCTGAGAAAATCAGAAATAAAATGGTTGGGAACCTACGCCAGAACCCATGGATTTACGGGCACAGCAATCAGGCCAACTGAGATACCATGAGCCAACTCTTACCATGAAAACACATCACTTAGGTCTTCTCTGATCTCCACTTCTCTTATTCCCTTCCATCCCTAAAAGATGCTAGACCAACGACACAACAGGATCCTCCTCTCATCTCCTCCACCTCTGCTCCCATTTCTTTTGGCTATTTGTATCCCTGTCCAACTTGCAGTCCTCAATTCCTTTGGAAGAACTCCCATAAATCCCAACTCTAAGGCAGCGTCTCCTGTTAGACATTCTCATGTCCAGTGCTCAGTGTGTTAAACAGGTGGATACGTTTTGAAATGTCCTGACATTAACACAGAATGTGAGTTTAAAGAGGATTGCATTGATCCACTGTATAAAGGCTGAGAGTATCTCCTCAGGGACAAGAAAAGAGAAGGCATGAGTAACTAACTTTATGTCCCCTAGTCCGTATAAGAGCAGGAAAGGACAGAGTTTGTTCATGTGCTTAGTTATTTAAAACTTGTGAGTTAAAAGTTGAAATTACACTGGAGAAGACCAGCGTTAAAATTCCTATTTCTTAAGAGTCAGGCACAGAAGAAAGTTAAAAGGCAAAACAGAACACTACAAATCATGCCCCCCTCAATTTTAATTTTAGTGCAATTTAAATGTTCTACCATAAATGACACACTATGCATTTATGATGCAACCTGACTTTTGACCATCTAGATGTCTTTCAGAATGTAAATGCCTCTGAAATTGTTTTAAAGCACACCATATCTAGTTGCAAGCCCCCTCTTTTCGATTAAAATCCAACGTGTAGCAGGGTTGCAATGAAGTTTATTCAGAAAAAAAAACACGGAGCACGTCGTATCTCTAATCATGGCTTAAAATGAGCAGTATTCAAGTCAAGAGTCTTAATTACAATGATCATGGCTCTCCAATCATGTAGTATTAGATTTGGAAAGGACCTGGAGATCGGTTCAACCCACTCATTTCATAGTGGAGGGAAGGGAAATCCTGCTGTTGCCTTTCAGAAGACTGCAATTAGAAAGGAGACCCCCCACTCCAGAATGTGTTGGTGCTGGGATGTGGTGTGGTGGGGTCCTGATGACTTGGAAGTGATTATAGAAGACAGATGAGGCTGGCTGAGGGTCGCCATGTCAACCCAGCTCTGCCCAGAGCTGGATGCATAATTTGGAAAGGACCAATATCCAGGTCCTTTCCAAATCTAATACTACATGATTGGAGAGCCATGATCATTGTAATTAAGTACTATTAAGATACACCACACAGTTGGTGATGGATATGTACACTAATTTGATTGCAGTCATCATTATACAATGTACACGTATATCAAATCATCACCTCGTATGTTTTGGATAGATACACTCTTTATTTATCAGTGAAACATTTTAAAGTTAAAAGCAATAACATTTATTATAATAACTTATGGCCAGAAGTGGGGAGTTCAAATGGCTCTCATCGCAAAGAAATGATAAATTTTTGCAATGATGGGCATGCTAATTTCTCTGATTAAATCATCACATCTTGCATACATGTATGGAAATATGACACTGTGCACCATAAATAAGTTCAATAAATATGTGTCAAAAATAATTTAAGAAATAATAAAATAAGACAAGATAATTTCATAATAAAGAGTTGGTGGGGAAAATGCTATTTTCCAAGTGAGATTAACTATTGGAAAATGTATTAAATACAATCAGATATGGAGTATTTACTTAAAGTGTCTTAAGTTATCACTTACTAATTTTGAGGAATCTAATTTCTATGCATTTGGAAATCAACCTGTTTTTTAATTAAAAAAATAAAAACATAAATAAAAAATGAATTAAAAAAACCTGTCTCAGTGTATAAGTCTCCAGAGCTCAGTAACAAATTATTGCAAGCGTGATGTCTTCAAAAAAGAGGAAAAAGGTTCAGATCCCAGTACCATCCAGCCACCAAAACAAACAGAAAAACCAAGGACTATATTCTCTCACAGTTCTGGAGGCTAGAAATCTGAAATCAAGGTGTCTCAGCACCTTGCTTCTTCTGATGGCTCTAGGGGAGGATCCTTCCTCGTCTCTCCTAGATTCAGGTGGCTCCAGCAGTGCCCGGCGTTCCCACTCCTATAGCTGCATCACTACTATCTCTGCTGCCTTAGTCAATGAACATTTCCATCCTGTGTGTGTGTCTTGTCTTCACATGGTGTTTTCTTTCCTTAAAAGACTCCAGTCATATTGGATGAGGGCCACTTGGATAACCTCAACTTAACGATATCTGCAAAGACCCTATTTTGGAGAAAGGTCATGTTCTGAGGTGCTGGGAGTTAGGACATCGATGCCTCTTCTGAGAAGCACAATTCAATCCATGCATTTGGTTTATTTGTAAATTAGAGGGTGAAACTCAAGGTGTTTTTGCTTCCGTCTTTAAAATATTGAAGCTGGAGCAAAGCAGAACAACAAAATTGCACTAGATTCTCTCTCTCTCTCTCTCTCTCTCTCTCTCTCTCTCTCTCTCTCTCTCTCTCTCCTCTCTCTCTCTCTCTCTCTCCTCTCTCTCTATCTATCTATCACACACACACACACACACACACACACACACACACACACACACACACACACACACATTCTTACAAATTTAGAATTTAAAATTGTATTGATGGAACATTAACATGACTACCTGGGTGCATTTACTTGCAACTAGGCGTTTTATCATCCTACAAAAACGACCTTGCCAGTTCTACACATTTCAGTAATGCTGATAAATGAGACCAGAGTATATGCTACCTGCATAATTCACATTCAAAAATGCATCCACCAGAAATGTGAGGACTGCTGCAACCAAATTGTATTTGGTAGCAATTTGCAGGCATACATCAAACACTCTGTGCACTAATTGTGTAACAAATTGACTTTCTCTTTTCTCTTAGAATTTGCTGGAGCCTAGCTTAATTGCCTATTTCCTTGTAGAGCAAAAACTGATTTTAAACCTATTCCATTACTTAGTTTGAATGTTTTAGCCATGACATCAGCATTTCACAAATACAGCCGAAGTCTTAAAAACAAACACAAGTTAAACATTTACATTTATGAATGTTTTAAACTAAATAATACAGATTCATGGTATCAAATATAAATACTACGGAAATGTCTATAGAAAAAGAACAGCATTCATTTCCATAATCCACTTTGGCAGAATTAAATGCTCTTTAACTAATATCCCTCCAGACTTTTAGAAACTAAGGAGTGGAAGTTGGCGCTTCAAATGAAACAAGGCTTACGGCTGTTTTATTGCTATTGGAATAAAAATAACTGGCTTTGCATATATCCTTTTATTATAAAAAAATGTAAAATGTGCCCACTTATTATAGAAATTAAAAACGATAACATAAAACAACCTATTATGAAGTCATTTATGACAAATGTTCCATTGCAGTCCTTGGGGTTGGTGACATGAATTCTGAGTCTCTGAGGTTAATAATACATCTCTTAAAAACACATTTTCCATATAAATTCACTGTGTACTCACAGAATATTAGAACTTCCTATTTTGTGGGAGAATCTAATTTTAATCAATCAATGTGAAAGTTCAGAATATATAACGCCATTTTCAATGAGTCTTAAATTTACTTTTCTGTGCAGCACATTCCTGGTATTTCCATTGATGTTAATAACTTCTAAATAAGTGACAGCTCTCACCAATTTGTTCACATCTGAAGAACTGTAAATAATATTCCACACATCAAATTTTCAAATACTGTCCTTCCATCTACTGCACTTTCATTTACAACACAATTTTGCCCAGTTTTAGATAAGCTAGCTGCATTTCGTTCTGCCCTTTATTCTGTAAGATGCTTATCGAGGATTTTTTTTTTCTCTTTTTTATTTTCTCTCAAGCTCTCTCACGCAAATCAATTCCATCTTCCTTTTGGATAAAATGCATTATATCGACTGTCCCAAACATCAACCCAATTTTCATTACAACTGATAGAATTCATAAAGGTGATTCTTGTTACGAAAAAGAGCCTCCAAAATAATGTGGTTTATTACCTCTCATTGCACAGTTTGCCCAGTTTGTCTGGCCATGCACATGTTAGGGCTAATAAAATTCTGTAAAACAGAGATTTCTAACTGTGATGTATTTTACCCGCCATGGGACATCTGGCAATGTCTGAAGGCATTTTCGGTTGTCATAACCGGGGACAGGTGTGCTACCTGCATCTAGAGGGTTCAGCCCTGGGATACTCTCAGCATCATATCCTGCACAGGACAGTCCTCTATAACAAAGTAGCATTCAGCCTCAATGTCAAGAGTGCCAAGGTTAATAAATCTTGTTTTGTAAGAGGACGCATTCCTGAAAAATATCTAAGTAAACTAAGTCACATTTTAAATGTTTCATTGTTGTTTGGCATCTGGACAGTCCGGGGATCTGAACCCTTGACCTTGGTGTTATCAACAACCTGCTCTAAGCAACTGAGCTAACAAGCCAGCCCCATATTTTAAATGTTATATAGAACTTAATAGTTTGCAAAACTTTCTAATGCATGCTTTTGTAACAGATTTCAATAATCTTCTACTAATAATAGTACAGTAATCCTAATCCATGTTTGGAAGTTGTATTTATCATGTGCATGCACACACACACACACACACACACACACACACACACACACTTTTCTTTAAATGGGGCATACTTCCACTGTTTTTAATTATATAGTTTAGTTTGCTCGTCTTTTGTCTTTATCTTTCTAAATGTAATATACAGAGAGTGGACTTAATAGAACTGATATAATTTTGGTTGACTGTGAGTTGGCAAAAGAAGAAAATTGCTGTTGATTATTTGTGTGCGCGTGTGTGCACGTGCATTTAACAGTAGAACACAAGCTACCTTCCAACCCCCTTTCATTTTGCCTCTCATTGGTACTGTGTCTCTGTCAGGTACCAGATAAAATGAGATCCCGTACGCCCTGACAGCCAGCACACACACCTGGCTGTGTTTATCTTGCATTCCTTCTGGGACAACCAAGTCACACAACTCTTCTTCCTAAGGAGCTCGTAGCCTAAGACTGAGCATTATGGAAAATACTTGTTCTCCTTTTAATATAACTAGGGCACTACATTTTGCTGATTCTATAACCTACTTTTATACAGAATAAAAAGAAATAGCAATTCCTACAACACAAATTTGCACAAAAAGGAAAAGATGCAGACTGGGCTATATCAAAAGAAATTTAAAAGATAAATCAACTTATTCCAGTGCATAGAACTTATGTGAGTTAGCAAAGTATTAAACAATCATTTTTAACATTTATGACTTACAGCGATGTTACTGAGGAATTACTGTTGGTAATTTTAAGTATCGTAAAGATACTGTGGCTATATACCAAAAAAAACAAACAAAAAACTATATTTTGGAGCAATGTACTTACTTACCCTTAGAGGTGTTACACAATGCCATAATAAAAGTGGAGAATGGGTATATGGAATCAATTATTCTATTTTCTTTATTTGTATGCTCCTGACATTTTTAATAGTAAAATGTAAACAAGTTTTTAAAAAGGATGCAAAAGAAAGAAAAGTGTACAAATCAAGGCAGTATCCAAAAGAAAAGGTAGATGAAAAAAAAAAAAAAAAAGGTAATTCCCCTATGAAGAAGAATGTGCAGTTTACATGGAAGAAATCAAAAATAAGTTATAAGAGCAAAAATGTTTAAATAATCTAAATGTCAAAAAAAATTTTTTAAAATAGGAATGGGTAAGTCAAGGCATTAATTAATCACGAAAGCAATGCTTATGAAGATTTACAATAATCCTAAAATGGCTTAGACTATAATATTGAGGGAAATGTGCAAAATGATATAGATTTTCGTATACATGGACATAGACATCAAGATATAGACATAAGTAAAGATATGGATGTAGAGAGAGATACTGAAATGGACATGATTCAGAGATAGATACAAAAACGTTCAATATGATATAGGTAGAGTTACAGATATGATATACTTATGATAAAGACAGTTACAGATACCCAAATTGATACAGATACCATGTAGACATGGATGTAATATACAAGCATATATGTATACACACACATATATGATATAAATACAGATGATAAGGATAAAGACATAGTTATACATAGACAAATGTCATCTATGTTTAAAATATTCAGAAAATCCCTGAAGAAATTATCAAATCATTTACTGTTTAACCACTGGCCTATGGAATGATGACAGAGTTTTGCATTTTTTTAGAACTTCTTTACTTACTATAATTCTTCCCATTCCTTTTCCATAAGAAAAAAAACACACACTGCCCTTAAAAACTCCTTGAAAAGGGTTACAGTTTGCGGATATGACTTATTCATAAGATGGATCTAGTAACCAGAATTCAAAAATGAATGCTTCTTAAGACATACTTAAGTGATAACCACCTGTTGCACATTAAGATTTTATATGAAAACACACCCTAACATTAAGAGGGTGAGATCACCTTTTGAAATATCGACCATGGTGAAGAGATGTCTGTGGCCATTTATATGAGGATTCCAGAATCTACGCTGATGGATGGAGTTTCACTGGACATCGTCTCACCAGTAGTATGTTCCTTCAACTTTATATCTGTTTATCCAAAAATAGTAAGATAAGTGGTGGGAAGGAAAACCCCCCACCCCACTCTCAGGTATTTTGCATACTGGATAGGAAGGTTGTAGATTAATGCAGCAAAGTACGTTCAGAGACACTGTGAAGCTTGCCAGTCCACTGAGGTTTCCAGATGGACGGCAGGGGCAGGAGTGTGACATTTTCGCCAAGAAACCCAACCAACACTCTTCAGCCATGTGGTCAAGGTTAACGTCAACAGTAAAGGTCATGTTGATATTATGTACCCTTGGTACAAAGTGATGGGAAGGTCACTTTCCCTCCTCAAGACACATACTCCAGCCTTAAACATCAGACAGACTGCAGTTGGGGGATAGTCTGCATTATACCTCAAAACAAGGAAAATAATGAAAAACAAAGACTAAGAAGCTGTCACAGACTACAGGAGACTACAGGAGACTAAGAAAACATGGCAACTAAGTGTAGTGCGGTGTCCCGGGTGGTATTCTGGAACAAAAGGACACTACGTAAAGAGTGATGAAATCTAAATAAAGTCTGGGCTTAGTTCACAGTGATGTTGGTTCCTGGGTGTGACAATGTGGCAGGTGATAGAACATGTTACTGGGTATGGGGTAAACAGAAATTCTCTGTACTACCTTCTCAACTTTTCTGTAAGCACAAAGCTACACTAACATAATAAAAAGGTTATTTTAAAACATGAAAACTGTAGTGTCTAAGAAAGCCCTAGAAAAGAAATAAAAACCAGTTTATATTCTGTAAAATTAGTCATGGTGTAATGATCAGAGGGTCAGCTGTATCAGTCCAGTGAGCAAAACCTGCTAGCCTCCCTGAAAGTTTCCATCAGACAGAATCATTATCTCCTTGTTTTCATCCTGCAGAATCAAAGCCCCAGTGTATGAAAGCGATGACAGCAAAGTTAGAATGTAAAATGGCTCTCAATGAAATGAGAAAAGGGTTCATTCCAAGCACATTTACATGGGAGCATCATGGTGTCAGACACACGGAGAGCCATAACCACAGCAGCCCACTTGAGTCCTTCACTGGGGAACGGTAAAAAGCAAAAGAAAAGTCTAGTGACAAACCAGTCCAGCTGTTGGACAAATGATAATTAATTCTCAGGTAAACGCAAAGCATCTCCATAAAAGCCATGACATGAAAATACTTTCACAGGTATGCATTACCAGGAACCATTACCCCAAAATACCACGGCCAGGAGTGGGATATGATATCTGAAACAGGTCGTTCCGCTCATAAGTTAGCAATTCCTTCTCCTGACTTTTGTTTTCCCTTAGACCAGGCCTCTGATACAGATTAATCGTCATAAAAATACAGATTTCACCAAGCTGCCTCATGTGTAAGCGCTGCCATTTGACAATAAACTCACAGACCAAACCCTCCACACTGGACTTCTGCGACTGACTTCTCTCTTTCCCCACAGCACACATGCATCTGCAAGGGGACTCTTGGCTCTTTTTGCCTGTAGGACTCTTTGGTTGACCTTTAATCTACTGATGGCAGACTTTTTCCCTCTTGTTTATATCTCCCAGGATTAAACATAGATGAACCAAGAAGCAGACTCCTCTAGTTTCTGCAAAGATGAAAGACATAAAATTCCCATCTTGAACAAACCCTTGGGAGGAGAGAAGGAGGCACCCCTAAAAAAGGTTTTATCCTCTCTTAAAAATGTCTGAGACATAGCAAGACCATCAAAAAATGCAATTAATCAGCACCTCGAAAAATAAAAAGAAACTGGATCCCGGATTGCAGACAAAAATGAAGAATCAAGGTGAGTGGGGAAAGATTAGAACCAGGTAAGGTGCTTTCACTCTATTTTGTAAAACAACATGGGGTGTCTAGTAGCAAGTGTTGCTTTCAGTGTTGGCAATTTTTTTCCTGCTTTCTACCCTAGTTCCTTCCATGGAAATGATGTACTCATATCTGTTTAAGTCTCTGCTACATGATAATGAAAAGCATACTTTAAAATAAAATAATTCGCTTTGCTATATTTGCCCATTTCTCCTAATTTTGTAAGCTTCAAATGAATTGGCAAAAACAGATATACTAAAAACTGAAATTTCAGGTATTTAAACTTCATTTCACAAATAGTGTCTAATACAAGTACAAGAATGAGTCATTGAAACTTTAAGTGACTCAGTTTCCTTGTGTCTAAATAAGGACATAGAAACAATTGCTCAGTCATACTAAAGTCCTAGCAATCTGTGATTCTAAATTATTTCCCAATTGTGACATCAATATTTTAACAAAGTGTACCTTAAATAGGATATAGGCCACTTAATCAATGTTTAAGCACATTTTTGCACTTGTGAATTAAAAGTGGATAAAAATGTAAGCACTGGACACTTTCCTGGCATCATGCTGTCCTGCCCACCCCCAATCAACTTAAACAGAAAACGTATACGGTGTATACCTTAAACACCGCTCGCTCTCAGTTTGAACAGAGGAAAGTTTTCCCTGTCAAGCAGGTTTTGGAAGGATATCAGATCAGATTGGGGAGGACAGGTGGAGGTAGAAGTGCTGTCTTCCATTCTGATGTGTCCTGGTGCAAACCCCAGGACTAGCACAATCAGAAGGGATTCCCTCGCTTCACAGACCACAGCTTGAACGTGTTTAGGACCACGTGCTACCGGATCAACCCCCTCCGATGAAGGTCAAGTCTACTGGATAAAGTCTCCATTGACTGGCAAGCTGAAGGGAAGCCAGAGGCAGCAGTGGCCTTTAGGTGGGACTCGACAGCTGTTTTAGCACCAGCCAACCAGGAAAGTCCACCTAAGTGCCCCAGAGCACTTCTGGGGTTCAGCCGCCCACTCCAGGAAAGCCCCAAGCTCTGTCCCTGTGTATGCTTAGGATTTCCCAGCTGTGCTGTGGTTTCTCTAAATTAAAGAACATTTTTTTTTGGGGGGGGGTCGGAGAATGGTTTACCTTTAAATACAGTATTGCAAACACCTTCACTCTGGTTTTTTCTTCCATGAGCTATGTTTAAAGAGAGAAAAGGTAAACACATACCCGGCAGCGTAATTATTGTCTTTTGGAAATCTTCAGGAAGATGGGTTTCTCAATAAAAAGTGAGTTATTTATACCTACGTAAATATATTTCAAAAAGTTTGTGGACAATGGAATTAAAAGGTAATTGAAATCTTTCCACAAATTTTCTGAAGATCGTTCGTGTGTGTGTGTGTGTGTGTGTGTGTGTGTGTGTGTGTGTGTAATGTACCTATATATTTATATTCATATATAATATCAAGATACATTTTGGGCATTCATAGAAATAAACAATTTCTTCATCATTAGAATATGACTGGATTAAGTACCCAAACACACTTCATTGTGAAATGAATACAGACACCTATTTATGTAATTTTCAGTCAATTTGCATAAATCACCAAATCATATTCTGGTTAGACATCAAAGGCAGATTTTTCAACAGAGACACTACAACACAAATTCATGGAATGTTACTTTACCAGTGAAACAGTCATGGCAGACTGAATCACCATCAACACCATCACACACATTTTAAGTGAAACCATGTGGTGTGAACTATGACTTTGTCCCCATGATAAAGTCCTGTTTGATCTCTACCATGAACTGCCAGAAGATTTTTGCTGAGGTAGTACTTTTCTCACATTAGTGCTTTCACTGGGGTTTTTGTTTGTTTTACTCTACATCCAATTCAGATTTCGCTCATTTTCGGTTTTGTCATTCTACATTATACTACACTTTTTAACTATTATTGAGCTTCAATATGACTGTTACATTTTCTCCCTGAGTCTGCTTTGCTGTGTCACTCACCAAAAGTGCCTTCACCTGTCCCTCTTACTGGGTCACATTTTAGCTGGTAACTCCCAACCCTCTTTAGTGACAGGCAAACATAAATCCAAATGTAAGGTTTTTGTCGTATGTATATTTTTTAAGGTATTTGTTGTATTTTCAAAATGTCTTGTCTACTCTTCAATGATTCTGATCCTCTATCAGTTCCAAATAATTATCTGTAATGTGATCCAAACTATTCCATTATTTCCTACTGCCTAAGCTTACTATGTAGGGAAATGTAAAAATGTACATGCATGCAGCAGTCAAAGCCAGCCTGCTAACTTAAGGCTGGGACAAAGCCACCTGCAAAAGCATCCTGTAGGACAGGCAGTCCTCTTTTCCTCCGCAGGATCATGGTTAACTCCCTGATTCCTCATCAAACACCTTCAATATCTTGGCTCATAAACTCTAGTCGGTTGAAGTTAAAATTTGACAGTATATTACTACCATCTGAAAAATGATAAAATGAACCTAACTCCTAATATTTCAGTGCATACCCTGATAATTTTTCCTTTTGACTATTTAAAGAAGATTTATGAACACTGAATCAAGCTGTTATTTTCCTCAACATTTGACATAGGGCATGAGAGGTTAATTGCACACACACACACACACACACACACAGACCAGAAGGGAAATTCTGATAAAATTTATTTTTTTCTTAAATGTAATAATCTGGTTCATTTTTTTATTGCACTTTCCCCTTTTTTTGTACTGCAAATAAGAGGTGCAAAATGTCATCAGCATATGGCTAATATAGAAAGGATAAACAATTTGTCTTCTTCATATACCCACTTCTTGGTCCTCAACAAATGCTGAATAAATGAATTAAATGGGGAAAAAAATACCAACAAGTTTATTTCTCTAAATTCCCTTGGTAATTCAAGTGCCTTCAAGTAACTTCGTACCCTATTAGGTCCTCTTTCGGCTCAATAAATGTGTCAGTAAAATGGAATAGAACTATTCTCCACACTGTTATGTGGTTAATATAGGCAAAATTTGTTACAAAGAACCTCAAATTATCTGTCACATTCTTGTGAATCCATTAGTGCAGGAACCCTCAAGTTCTTAAATGTGTCTGTTTTCAGTGTAAAATTTAAGAAAGGAGTGAGTGTGAAAATTGAAGCTTTCCATAAATACTTGACCAGGGATCCTCTTTAAGAAAGAATCCTGATTTGGGACCTCATCCCATCAGTTGCTACCATGTTTCTATTTTTTTTAATACATAATAATCACCTTTAAGAATTTTCCTCGGAGATGATGGAATCTATGCCCCACAGTTAAGCAATCCTAGCTCAGCAGTGTCAGTGATGCTGTCTATTTTCAAGGTTGTTTCATGACGCTAAAGGACCTCAAATTGTTGAAAAATCGATTGTATGAGTGGCGGCAGAGTTGAAAACAATTCCTTGTAATTTCAAAATCTTTTAGGCTCAGACACATTTGATTCCAAGGTATTGTCCATGCCTTAAACATGCTGAAATATCTGTTACTTACGGATATTTTAAAGACCATAGGAACTGGCTGTTAATTAACAAGGCTGGCTTCACTACCATATGAGTGTGTGGGGAGGAATCTCACAGGCATTCAATTACTTGTTGAATCAAAGCAATTTGTCTCATGAATAAGTTCATAACAGTTACTCAAATGAAAATCAAGGTTTTATAAATATAGGGCTTGAAAAAATTTAAATAGAAGCAGCTGTAACAAATATGGCATGTGAAGAAGTCTATTCTTTGACAATTCCAGGAGTCTTTTTTTTTTTTTTTTTACTACTCTTTCCTATTTGATCCATTCTTGTATCAAATTACCTTCATTTTTCCTTTAATACTTTAAGGACCTGATACTTCATCACTCACCAGAATGGAAGGAAGGAAGGAAGGAAGGAAGGAAGGAAGGAAGGAAGGAAGGAAGGAAGGAAGGAAGGAAGGAAGGAAGGAAGACAGGGAGGGAGGGTAGAGAAATGAGAGAAAGAAACCATATGCACATCAGAAAATAGGAAGAGGTGATACATACATGAACTGAATACCTTGACAATTTGTGGACATTCACACATAGACAGGATTTTTTAAGAGCACAGAGGTATGCCTAATTCAGCTCTAAATTACCAGCAGTAAATTTGCTTCCTGGTCTGTCTCTGGCATATGGTAGATGCATAATAAAAGTGACAAATGAAAGAAGATACATGAAAGAGCAAGCTCCTGCTGGAATAAGAAGCTCATTTCCAGAAATGGATACATAGATCTTAGTCGCTGAATTTTCCTCTTGCCGTTGCGAAGGAGCTATGTTCTTGAGTCTGCCATGTTGATTTCTCATCTTAAGCAAGGCCACAGAAGTGAGCCAGCCAACAGAATCTATCCCACACAGGGCGAATGGAAGCTTGGATGGGAACGCTGTTCCCACCACCTCTGCATGCACGTGGACAATGTGGCTCACGTGCTGTGGTCTTCTCTGCTGCTGAGATCTGCACAACCTCACTTTTAGTCCTGTATTCTAGGATCAGAAGTCATCCAACCAACCAGGCAGGAAAGACGCGTGGCTTAATACCTATTCCCACTGACATGAGGCTTCCTGACTGGTTCACAAAAGCACACTAAATATCAATTCCTTAGGTTTCAGTGGGTATCCTAACTCACTGCTACCACAGTCCCATCAACAGCTCTTCAAATTTGCTTGAAAATGAAGTCATGGTTTCTGTGGATCATGAAATATAGCTACCGTGAACCAGTCTAGAAATGCACTCTCCATCTTTGACACAGTTTCTTTTGGAAAAGATATGGCAAACTATATAAAAAAATATATATATATATATATAATACATATAAATATATATAAAAATACACACATATATAAACACTTCATAATATGTTACATGAATTGTAATATATGTTACACGTTTACATATAATTTATATATTATATATTATATATTATAATATGTAATATATATAGTATATAATGATATAACGATATTTATATATTATTCTGTACATCTAAATAAATTGTATTCAATATATAATAAATTACAAATGTATATAAAATGCAGATGTATTATATATTTATGTGAATTAAATTTTATGTTATATATTTATAACATAAATAAATGTTTGATAAATAAATAATTGTATAAATAATATAAGTATACTATACATAATACATTATATATTTAAATGAATCATGTTATAGATATATATATATACACACACAGGCTTTGCAATGCTTTTTGAAATACAACTATTTTAGAGGATAAAGGCTTTCATTATCAATTACATAAATCATATATAAATACAAGTACATAAATGTATATAAATACAATTTTATAGAAATAAATACATAATTATATACATATGAAATGTCCAGTTAAGATGCTGGTTTTGTCATTGATTATATAAACTGTATAAAACATAGTCATATAGATGTATATAAATGCAATTTTATATAAATAATTGCATAATACATTACATAGTGAGATGTAAATATAAAATACATTATGTGCATATGTTTGTATATACAAACATATATGCAGCTTATATGTTTATACAGCTTATACAATGAAGCCTCTGTAGATATAATTTGCAAATAAAGCTGTTTCACTCAAGAAATATCTCCGTTGCACCTGTAGCTGTAACTAACCTGAGACTAGTTTTTCCTATGCACCAGCATGCAGACCTCTCAGAGACATAGGTATCTCTGTAGTCTTGTAACGTGTAATCGCATTGCTACAGAGCCTGTGCACAGTGGTGAAGAGACAGCCTAGGTAGGAAATCCTCTGCATTCCTTCACCCTCACCATTGCTATCAGCTAGAGTATGCCCTTTCTTCCCAGCAGGTGCAATGCGAATGATTAGTCCATGTTAAATCTGAATTCAAAGAAAGTCTGCAGGAACAGAGGGATCCAAGACCATAAAGAAACTATTATAAGTTTTTCAACTTCTGTGACTTCAAACTTCTTCATGTTTATTGAAAGGGAGCGCAGGGTTTCTGAAGCTGTTCTGACACAATGCTCCGTTGACTGTACCTCAAGCCTTCGATGGGAACAGTCTCTCGGCAGAGCCCTTTGGGCACCGAGAGGAATAAAGGTGTGAATGTCCTACAAAGGCAGATAAAACGTTTATGTATTTAGCCTTCTTAAAAGTGTGCTCAGTTTGGTGCTTGTAAAAGCTGTCAATTTCTCCATCCCAGTATGCAGCATGGTGCAATACTGATGTACATGAAAGGGTAGGATTTTACCACTTACATAGATTGTTTCAGCATAAACACAGGTGATAATACCTTTTTGGAAACAAGTACTCAAATTAGAAGAGAAAGCTTCTAGGAAACTCAGGGAAAATGAATACCTGTCTCCAAACTCACACCCTCTACTTATTTAGGTCACATTTTGATGAATATCTTTGCCCCAAATGAGGAATACACACAGTTCTATTATAGTAACTTTCATTATGAATTTGTTAATATCACATATGTTTTGTGAATGAGGGAGATAAGAAAAAGGAAATGACTAATGGAAATCACATTCCCCCCCCCTTTTTTTTTCGCTTTTATCTAATGTGTTGCAATGGCTGAGAAAAACATTTTGTGCAAGAAATAGCTCCTAATTACGTTTTTGCATTGTGCATGTGAATACATATAAACATGCATGTACACAGTGCAATTCTTACCACATGGATGTAAACCATGAGGGCATTATCTGTCTTGCTTTGAAAAGCAGTTAACAAAGACATGTTTTATGTGTTTTAAAAAATGCATTTGTTTCAATGAGTTTTTCCAGCTAACCCATTCACAGCGTTACACTCATTGCAAGTAGTAGAACGCTGAAAATGGTAAAGGCACTCAATCTCAACAGCTTTTTTCTGCACCCCAACACCCAGCTTGGTGAGACCGTAGTTCAACACTGCAGCTCTGACCCACTGCCAGAGTAATGTGATATGCCATCACTAAGAGTTCTCTGACTTGCTCGCCCTGTAGCATGCAGCCAAATATTAGTGATGTTGAAATATTAAACATGGAAAACCACACCTTGTGCAAACACCATCACAGCCACAATCCCAGAGCAAAGGAGACCTCTTCTGCAGTTTGCAAAAAAGGGACATCAACCCACTGTGACTCATTTCATCAGTGCCAATCACAGTTTCACTAATCGTGGTCCTTTTACTTAAGGTATCCAAAAACATATCAGTGATGTGACTTTCAACAAACCATGTTTCTTTTCCTTTTAATTTGGGGGGGAGGGAAGGCTGAATTTCACACTTGAAAATGGTACATTTTGCAAAACGTCTCCACGCCCCACCTTTGAAAAAAGTACAAACAACCAAACAAAAATAAAGTCAGAAAATAAACCTGGATGAGGGGTTGATGTGGGGCCTAAGACAGACACCTGCAGATGTTGATAAAATCTCAGGTCTGGGGGGATGACTTTTAGCTCTAGGATCTCATCGTCCAATCAGGTATTAGCTTCTTAAAACCAAAATAATCACCAATATTAACAGCAGAGCCAAGAAAGCTCTATTGTCATCCCAAAATAGCACTCTGTTACTGGGGCAAACCACTATTTATTTATGTAGCATACATTTTAAATAAAACAACCCAAACAAGATTCTGGGTCATTTCTCCATATTTCCAAAGAGCTGTGAAAGCACACGCCATTTCATTAGCTCTATCCGGAAATAAATATTTGTCCCCTTGAAATTTATTTCTCAACCAGTCAGACCCTAAGAATTCAGTCTCCCTCATTTCCATCCTGAATTATATAATGATTACTCTCTACACCTCTGGAATAAATTCTATAAATCCTCCCCTTACTGTACCTATGAGGATATTTCAAATAGCTCGTGGAGGGTCGGCTTTAGCTCAAGCGGTTACTTCCTCAAGCCAGACTTCAATCTGTCAAATAGCTCGTGGAAAAGCAGAATTGAAAGACAATTCAAATTTTTCCATGAACTTTTTGATGTACCCTCATTTTTTTTTATGAAGTTGGGGTTTGGTGTGTTCTTCAGGTATCAGCTCCAGGAGGAAGGAGAGTGGGTTGGGCCACATAAGAGGTTCGGTCTGGAGAGGATGGGCCCATTTCCACAGGCAGGTGTGTTACATGGAGCTCAGGTGTTCCACACACACCTGGGACAGGTGAACTCAACACCGCATGGCTGAAGTTTGAAATCTCATCCCAAGGTCGATTGGCTGTTCTCCACTGCCAACCTTCCATTCTTGAGCTGATTTTATAAACCTTTTATTATTTATTGTTTAGTACAACCACCTGTAAAGAGAGATCCTTCTCATATACATATAGTTATTGAAAGCCTGCAAATGGTAAACTAGCAAGCCTCTAGGTGGTATCACTCTGGTTTTCTTGTTCATACATGCTCTGCTCCAGGAAAAATAAAGAAGGGTTTCCTGTAGTGCTATTCACTTAGCAAAGAACAGTGGAGGCTTTGAAAGGCCAAATGTAGGTTGTTTAGAGAAAAATGAAAAACCTGGAAAATATTCATCGAGTGAATGGTACTACACAGCAGATGACCTAATTGCCTGAACCACATGGGTTTCAATTTCAAATCTCACTTTCTCTGATTGACTGGGCAAAAGCTGTATCGTTGATTTAAAACTGGTAGCTGACAAATTTAAGAAATCAGTTGTTGCTATATAAAAGACATACTCTGTCTGAAAATTCATTAACATAATGAAGTAGGAGACGAAGTCTTTGCTCTGAAAAAATACAGTATCTGGGGGGAGAAAATAAGGCAACCAATATAAACTAAACTGAACACTTTCTTTTCCATTTGAGAACACAATACACATTGTTAAGAGGCAGAAGGCAATGCAGAAAAAATATGTTCTGGCTTATGTATTAAAATTCTGTTTCCTACACTTGACTTGCACATACCGAAATCAGCTCTCACCATGTTTGGAATTCAAGTTTGTTTTAACCGGATAAGCCTCAGAGTGAGGATATTAAAGGACCTAAAATATTTTTATATTGTCACTTCATTCGAGTATAATAAATCCAGTCAACAAGTGACATTCTTAATGATATTCAACCGTAAAAGACAGGTTTAAAATATGAAGCACCAATTAAAATGAAAGAATGATAAACCGAGGTCATTCCCCCTTGCTTTTGAGTGTTTAGTTTTGTAAGAATCTTTTTGTTGTGGTCTAGGAATGAAAGTACAATACTCTGACAATTTCTTAAAGAGCCCCTCAAACATTCTGAAAGGAATGTCGTGTGTAGAGTGGATCACGGCATGCTTATCTTTGCGCAGAAACCATAAGCTTTCCACAAATTACTACAAAGGAAAAAAAAAATGAAAAGGCCAAGTTAAATATGTATATATATATATATATTTATATATAAAATCTCATTAGTCTATCTTGCAGGCCAAAAACTGCAAGCTTTTCAATACGTTCATTCTATTCATTTGTAAAATTACTAGCGTCAAGATATCTGCTTTATGTACCTTAGGTAGCAATCAATCACTTCTCAAGTATATTTTCTATTCTTAGGTTTGGGTAAAAATTAGCTGGGCTGCTGGTTTTTGGGCCAACCGTATATTCGGCATTATTTTATGGAAAAAAATACAAAAGAAAGCTACAATTCTTCCACAATTATCCTAGAAGAATATAAAAGCACAGTATCCACGACCAGGCATTACAACGAAAATGCAATTATCATTAAATCCCTGCTTGAAATCATTCTGGTTTCAAAAAAAAAAAAAAAAATCAAACCTCTCATTTCAATCCAGTGATTTAAAACTGATGAAGTAATTTTCCACTTGGTACAATTGGCCCTGATTAAAGCCTTACATGTCAAGGAAGATACTCTTTAAAATTGCCATATGTGTGTGTGTGTGTAAATATATATATTACACACACACACACACACACACACACACACACACACACACACACACACACATTCATTCTGCATTTCCTTGGGTAATGGAATACTGAATTTCTAATCTGAGAAAATACATGTTTGCAGAAGCCAGCATGAAATTCCTGTGTTCTTAATTTCAGGACAAATAAAAATTCCATTTTTTTTTTTCTGGAAATATGGAATTGACACAAGCACACACCATTACTAAGCCCTCCCCCCACACCATCACCACCTTCTGGTCCAGGGACACAGGAAAATCTACGGCGAGGATTTACAGGGTGACTGTTAAAGTCTTCCCGGCAGCCAACTAAAGGCATGAAATAATTCTCTACTCCCCAGAGCTGCCCACACAAAAATGCAGATTTCTTTGCAATCTGATCGTTTCTCCATACTCTCTGCCTTTCTCTGGGCAAATGCTAAGGTTGTCCATCCAAACCGTGCAGCTCTCTTCCCAGGCGAGGCTGCTTTGTTCGTTTTCCAAGTCAGGTCTTTCTATCCCGGTCATCTAATTTCTAGGGGAAGAAGGTACCTAGCAACGATTTCTTAAGCAGGTACTTATGTGATGCCCGCAGAACGCCTACACAAAGTGGCAAATCTGCTTCGTCAGGACAACTAGGTCTCCAGAAAACTTTTTCTTTGCTTTTCTTATCGTTTTTTTTTTCTTTTTTTTCTTCTTTGCATCCCTCAAATCACAGGGTGAGGGCTGATGCTGAGATGGGAACTAGGGCGCAGAACGTCCCTGTCGCTTTTAGAGAACAGTTCAATGCAACGCGCTCGGGGTGCAAATCCTGCCTGCAATGGATCCCTTCCAAAAGCATAGGATACGAGCACGTAAAACCGCGCCCCCCACAAGTGACCAAATAGAAAATAAAATAAAATAATAAAATAATAAAATAAAATAAAAAAATAAAGTAAAAAAATTAAAATAGAATAAAAAGAATCCATACCACCACCTTGTGGATTCTGCACGCAAGAACAACACCTGCTTAGTTCAGTAACCCCCCCCCGTGCTCAACCTTCACCCCAAATTTGTTAAGTTGGGTCCAAATGACAGTCGGGGATCTTCTGTCCCCGCTCAGCCCCGACTCTCGGGTGCACTCGGTGGAATTCATCAGGCGCGCGCACCCCGAGCTGGTGCCACCTGCCAGCCCCCGGCGCGCGGAGGAGGCCACCCCGTCCCCCCCGCACCTCGCCACCTCCCGGGACCCCCCGAGGCAACCTCCCGCACCCCTCCCCGTCCCCCATCCATCCCGGGAGAGAGCAGCACAGTGGCTCGGAAAATTCATAAAAATGGGCCCACACCTGCCACTCGGTTCCGAGGAAGGAGCCAGGAAAAAGGAAACCTGCAGCCCGCCCCCCCCCAAAAAAACCAAACCCGATCGGGAAGGAGTCGGGGACGTGCACAGGACGTCCTCCGGGCGCCCCTGGTCCCAGCCCGGACTCCGGCTGCGGGGCTCGGCGTGACCCCGCACTCCCGCCCCCGCGCCCCGGGAAGAAAGGACGCTGCGTCCGGAGGCGAGGTGGCGCCGGCGTGGTGCGCCCGGGCCCAGGGCTGCGCGGGGGCCCCCGACCCGGAGGGGGGTGCAAAGCCCCGGGGGGACCCCCGACCAGGGGCCCGAGCCTACCGGTCTTCCTCGCGGCGAGAGAGCCAGGGCCGATTAGGAAAGGCGGCGGATTTCAGGGGACTGAAGCATACCAGGGTCCCCCCGGGGAGGCGACCAGCGTCCTGGAGAGCGAGCGGCGGAGGCAAGCGCCGTGGCGTGGGGGGCGCGGGCGGGGAGCTGGGCCTCTCCTCCCCCAGCAGCCCCCCACCCTCCCCAGCCGAGTGTCACCTGCAGCCGAGCCACACGCGCCTCGGTCCTGCACCGCCGCCCGCGGTTCCGCGGGTCAGGCCGGGCGAGCGCGGGCGCAGGCGGGGGTGGGGGTGGGGGTGCTCGGCCGCGGCCTTGGGGACGGGGCGGGACTGCGGCTGACTTGCTTTCCGGGTGGTCTCCCAGCCCGTCGCCCACCCCCCACCCCGCACGGGGTCGCCCGGGCGCTTGGCCGATCTTCGCCATCGGTTCTGCCCGCTGCCGTGGGAGGGGGCGCAGCTCGAGCTGCTCCGGAGCTGGGGGTTTGGCGGGGGGGAGCCCGAGAGGAGATCGGCCCCGGGAAAGAGGCGCTTTGGGGGGCGAGGAAGCGCGGGACAGCTCAGAGCCTTGGCATGGGGGTGTCTGTCGTGCTGTCCGAGGCCGTGGGGGCGGGTCGTCCTCTTGGAACCCCCCCCCATGCCCAGACCCCCACCCGCACCTCGGGTACTGGCGGGCCGTGCGTGTCACCACCGGCTGTGCCTCTAAGAAGGGTCTTCTTGTGGATCCCATGAGAGCCGGGCCAGGACTCCGGGCGCCTGTCCCCGCAGCTACCAACTTTTCCGCTCCCCGGGAACAGCGGGCGACTCGGGGATGAGGCTCGGGACGGCGGCTGCCTTGCCCAGGCCACACTCAAAGGCTCGCGAAGAAGCGACACCGCCAGCTGTCACCCTCCCACGGCTTGTCCCCCCAACCACCCCCCCTACCCCCACCCAAACAACAACCCCCCGACAAGCACACGACAAAAGGGGTGCAGGCAGCCCGCTCCCCAGCTTTGCAGAAGCAGCGCTGAGCCAGCGTCATTGCGTCTGCACCCGGGGGTCTCCAGCGCGCCCCGGGATCGCTCCCCAGCAAACCCAAGCCGGGTCCTCATCAATCACGTGCGCTATTCCGTGCCACACACAAGCCGTCATTTTCTCCGAGGCCCGCAGATGAAGGAGAGGGAAAAAAAAAAAAAAAAAAAAAAAAATCGCTTAATGCAACCCCAGCCAGCCAAACCTGTCTTTTCCTTTATTCTCTCTGGTTAACCCCCCTTTTTGCAAAAAAAAAAAAAAAAAAAAAAAAAAAAGCATCCTAGGCGTTGGTGGCTGACAGTTTTCTTAAAGAACAAGGGGGAGGGGCGAACGACACAGAATAGAAAGAAAGGAAAGAAAAGCCCCCAGCTGCTTACAGTTTGCAGAAGTGCGCTGTCTTCACCATGTCCAGTCCCGGTTTGCAGAGGACTGGCGCTTTGGTCTTTCTCTCCCTGTACTGCAGATATATATATACATATATATATATATATTTTTTTCCCCTCCTCTCCCCGCCACACTCTTCTGTTTATTTGTATGTAAGGCGGTGCTACTTTGTAAACACATCACACACGACCTCAGAGCCTTTCACATAGCTGATTGCATGCAGCAAAATGCTTCCTGACCACGGTGGTCCCCAATTTCTTTTTTTTAAAGTCAAGATAAAATGAAATGTTTCCGTGGAAGATGTGCATGGAGCTTGTCCGTGACAAGCCCTACATACATGTCCACACTCCCAACCCACACCTAAGAAATGGAGCGACAGATGGGGGGACAGTCCTGTCCAATTTTTCAATATAAAAGAAATAAATAAATAAATGTCAGATGAAAGGAAACTCAAATGTCTGCAGTCAGGCTTTTTTCCCTCGGTTGCTGGAGAGTATCAGCAAGTCAAAAGGTTTAAACGGCATCTAAAAAATAAGGATGACAATAACCCAGAGACACATCTTAAAACTGCACCTACCTTAGCGGTGAAAAACAAGTCAGCTCTAGGAGTTCTTCTTTTCACATCCAGATTTTTCTAGGGAACCCGGACCCAGGGTATGATTCAAGAGGATGCATTTTAGTCCAGGCGCCTTTCCTTCCTGGAACCCCAACTAAATCTGCTCTTCCAAAGGAATGTAAGGGCCACCGACACCACCGTTTGGAGGAAATTCGTTGTTTCTGCCTTCAATAGTCTGTGGCCGGGAAGGAAAAAAAAAAAAAAATCATCACAATTTGCAGCAGGAAGGACAGATCTAAGGCTGAATAAGAGCTCTGTGCTAAGACACAGAGACGGGTCTGCAAGAAAAAGAGAGCCTGAGGAGAGAGGTCCTGCTGTCTCCGGGCTCTCCCTCTGCTATTGGAGCACACTGAATGAAATCTACAAAGCCAGCAGCCAATAGATCTCTGGAGTCGGCCCCATCACTACAGAAACCACATCCACAGCTACAACCTAATGCACAAGGCAGCTAAGCCCGGTGCAAACCAGCTGTAACAGAAAGATCCCTGCTACCAGGGTGGTAAAACAGGTGGACATGTCACACTCTGCCACTTTGCAGAAGCTCCCAGGAAACCATCCTCATGGGCTTCTCAGGACTCTTCAAGTACCGTGGACACCAAACACGCTGCAGTAGTTGCAAACATCTTTAACTGTTTAAGGCCATGCTCTTCAGCGGTCCCGGTGGTCGGACTGACGTGACTGTTCCTGTGGCTGCATTGTTGTGATTGCATCAGGAACTGATGATATCTCCCAAAAAAAAAAAAAAAAAAAAAATTGTGGAAGGGCTTCAAAATGGGAATGCAGATCTGTAAAGGTCAGGACTTTGCCTAGGCTCAGGTGATGGTTGAGAGGTGGATCATTGCTTTTTTCTTTGTTTCTTTTCTTAGACTGTCATGGTTTGGGTAATGAAAATATTGGAGATGAGGCTGAGATTTAAATATCTCTCCTCATTTTCAGGGTTCAGGAGTTTATCTTTTCCAGACAGTTTCACGTTGGCTGATATAACCTGATATTTAAAGTTGACTTAGAGGAACTTATATTTAAGTGGACAATGTCTACAGGACTAGTTGAAAACCAGAAAACAATATATAGTCTTGTGGCCATGAACACAGTCTAAAACTGGATTGCTTGGGCTCAAGTTGCATGTGACACCAGGGGAGTATTTAAATGTTTTGTCCCCATTTCTGCATCTGTAAAAGGGGGAAGATAGAATCACCTCATAATATTGTTGTAATGAGTAGCTGAGTTAACATAGAAGGTGGCATGCAAAAAAACCCTAAATAAATCTTAGCTTTTTAAAAGATATATATATATATCATGTCATTAATTCATTTATAGAAGGAAAAAGATAATGTCCCCTGCATACAGGACATCCTCCCAGTTACCTCTGCTTTCGAAAGTAAACCTAAGCATCGAGCTTGCTACATGATTTGACATGATGGTGTGACTGGGAACTCCTCAAAAGTTCTAAGAAGAGGACTCTTGGGTGACATGATAATGAGGAAGTTGCTGGACACCAAGTTAGGATGAGGTTCAATATCAAGACTCCACCCTTGCTAACTTTGCCTTGATGGAAAGGAAAATCAGTTATGTTCTGTGAATTTTGGGGAATCTATTAACAGATAGCTATTAAAAATAGCTATATTTAAAATAGTTCTCCTCTGGGTTTCTTGGTGGTGACTAACTGAGATAACATGTATGTAAATACCATTTACCAAGATGGATAGAAGTTTATCTGCATATGTATGGATATGTGTATATATATGTGTGTGCGTATATATGTATTTCAGAAAGCTTGTAGAAAAATGGAATTGAAAGATAAAACAAATCTTTCCATGAACATTCCAAAGTACCCTAGATATCTATTCAACGATAGAAGCACACACACGTGTATAACGAGGGTACTTCAAAATGTTCGTGGAAAGATTTGTGTTGTATTTTAATCCTATTTTTCCATGATCTTTTAGAAATACTTGCACATATATACATATATATAATATGCAGATATTTCAAAATATATATGATATATACATGTATTTATATATTATTAAATAATTATTAAAGATCCACTAACATAAGAGCATTGTTAATAAATACAGCTTTTCCCCAGTTCAGTGACATACATAATATAGAAATAAATAAAGATAAAGACATAGAGATAAAGACATAGAGATCTATATCCTAAATTGGAGTTTAGAAACAAGACCTCAACTTGAGCAGCAGTAATTTATTGTAAGCCAGAAAGTCGTTGGCTTTGCCAAGCTTGTATTAATTAATTGACTGATTTGTAAATTCATCAAGTGTGTTTTGAGCACTGGCACAGTTCTGAGCACTAGAAATGCATCTGTGAGTAAGACACATCCATTTGTTTTTGAGAGGGCACACAGTCTAGTGGATAAAGTAGACAACAACATTGGAAAAAATATGATTACAAGAAGGTATGCAAAAGCCCTGTGATGCATGAATTCACAGCGACCCATGGGGGTAGAAATGATTAAGGAAGGGTT